>NW_022045643.1:6252500-8652500 GCF_003285905.1 Drosophila hydei
CATTTCAAAGGCATTTGGTAAGCCCTCGCCATGGCAGCCCGCAAATATCCAGCTCATGAATCTGTGCATCTACACGCATCTAAGCGCAGGCTCACACTTGCGCCCACTCACATTCCCTTTTCTAACATCATTTTGCTCTCTAATTAGCGCAGCGAGTTTTGTTATAGAAAGCAATCCTTGCTCGCAATGCTCCGTGCACAAAAGTGCCCTAAAGCTGCTTTATCAAATTAACGCATCCATTTCATGAAACCAGGCAATCGTCCCCTAAAACCGCTGCACCCACCACACGACGTCCCCCCCTCCCCCCGCAGCAGCTGCAATTCCAACTGCATTTAACGAGACGCGACAAAAACCAAGCTACGCAAAAAAAAAAGTTGCCAAACCAGACAAAAGTTCAATTGAAACCGAAAATGTGCTAGACGGCAGGGTTGAAGAGGGGTTGGAGGAGTGTGAAGAGGTTGGGACAGTATAAAGTTGGTTACAGCGAAACATCGGGCCACGAGCAGCAGCAGCTCAGACAATGAATGCTAGTTGTTTATCTGTGCATTCCATCGACACATTGGCTAATTAATGTCGACGACATTTTGGCCCGAAGAGTCATGATAACAATTTGTTGAACAGCAGCAAATATGTTAGCTGGTTTTTTAAGCCATATATGTAGCTATAGGTAGAGTAGTATAGGAAATTAGCTAATCAACGAAATTGTGAACTTCATGTTTCTTGATAATTAGATATTAAAGTAGTTTGTAAATTTTTAAGTTAATTGAAAGCTGAAATATTTCTGCTTAAATGAAGGAAATTTTAAAGCTAAATATGACTGGAAATTCATGTTGTTATAAGGCAGATTATTGTTAAATTAGATTCAGATCAGATTTATGTAGTATTTATTTTATATTTAAGCTACAATTCAAGCAAAAAATAAAGTTCTTAGCTTTAAAATAATTAACAAATTAAATTATTTATATTTCTTCTATGTATATCAAGGCAGTAGCTCTTCATCTCCTATGATACTCCTAACCTTTTGGTCTTTTTATATAGTAATTATTGCATTTTTAACATTGTCTTTCATAAATTAGATTGTCAAACAAGATTCTATCCAATCTCAACCTCATGCTTTGCCCTCACAGCGCATGCGCAACATAAAAAAAGCATTGCCTACTTTACAGCGCTTTGCGCTAAGGCTTATATTTGCAGCTCCAACTAACTATTTATAGTCTGCGCCGCTTAGTGATTTCAGCAGAATAAGATTAATATTAAAGTAAAAGACAAAGTTGACTTCAATATCTTCGCAGAAATAATCCAATTAGCTAAACAAATATGCGAAAATTGTCGCGCCGAAGACATCATCAAAACCCACACACACACACTCAGGTCTACTTATGTGTGTGTGACTCTTGCGGCTTTTCCGCTCTTCCGCCTTTCCGCGCGGCTGTCCCTAATTTGATTTCCACGCAGCCGGCAAACCCAACTGCAGTCGCTAAACAAATACCTTTCAATTAGTTGCGGCTGCCAAAACTAAATTATTCTTTGTATGCCAATTTCTGCAGCTTCAACTTCAATGTTTCCCTCTACACACAGCCGTGTCTATGTTTTTGTTTATATTTTACGCAATTGTGAGTCGCTTGAGTCGCGTCGCCGTCGCCGTCTCGACTTTTGGCGGCAGCTAACAAAGTTTGCTTGACTTTTAAAGTCTATCCGCAAGTTGCGAAATTAACTTTCATAATTGAATTGTGCGCAGTTTATGCACTTGAATTTCGTCTGCTATCTCACAAATTATATTAAACTGTGAGATTGTTTCACAGCACAGATGCGCAACTTGCCCAAGCATTAAATTGAAAACTATATCAGCTCTAGATTTGCTGCAGATAGTTTTCCTTTCAGCAAATCTGTAGAAGTAGGCTTCAACTGTTATGCTTTCTTTTAGCATAAATTCTTATATTATATTTATTAAATTCTAATTTAATTTTCGAACAATTTCTTGTTGACTCACCATAAGAACATTTCAGCAAATCGAATTCAATTGAAAATTAAAAAACTATTGAATTTCAATTTAAACTTTTAATGCAAAACACTTTTCAAACACAACACAAAGAACTAGAGTTATAAAGTCCAATCCACACGACTGTCAAATACTCTATTCATAGTGAATTCACTAAAAAGTAGAGCTCATAAAAATTCAGAAAATACTCCTGCTCTTTAAATCTCAAGACTAAATACAACTTTAGTCTAATCTTTAATCTCTTACCTCACATACTGCCCTCTAATCGACTCCTTCGTGAGCAGTGTATAAAATAGAATTACAATTGAGTTTAAATGGGTTGAACATGCGCCGCGGCCCGCTGAATCTTTCGCGCAGACAACGCACTAATGCGGAAAACAAGAAAATTATCACGAAATGCGCATCAATTGACATCCGCAGCGAAAA
Source organism: Drosophila hydei (assembly GCF_003285905.1). Taxonomy (NCBI): domain Eukaryota; kingdom Metazoa; phylum Arthropoda; class Insecta; order Diptera; family Drosophilidae; genus Drosophila; species Drosophila hydei. The sequence continues at coordinate 6,254,926 of NW_022045643.1, forward strand.
ATCTACCGAACAGAAGACACAAAAACATGCCCCTCCCCCTCAGCGCCAGCTCAGCGTCCGTCATCATTCAAGGATTGTCGGTAAAAACAAGTTAAGCTCGAACATTTTCTTGGCCAGACAGCAAAATGTGCAGCAAAATGTTTTTACTGCTTCTGACTGAGTGAAGCCTGGACAAGTTTTCTTTCATTTTTTCTTAATACCCTGTGACAGATAGAGTAGGGCATATCAAACTTTGGGAACTGCAACCGTCTCAGACGCTAAAAGGGCAAGTGGAAACAATACTCATTCTTTTCGTTTTACCACAATCGATAAATATCGATCAGCATCTCATAAAAGTTTTAGTTAAGGCACGTAACAACTATATATCTTTTTCAGGGTAAGTGCTCTTCGAGCACTCACAAGTAGCTTCTAGTTTTAAATTTAATTTTTATACTTTTTGCGAAAAATCACGATGCTATTAAAATGCCTTCAATTGACAAGTTGGAAAACATGAAGAAATTTTCCATTGCATTTTTAAAAGCAGAAAAAAAAAATTAAAGGAAAAACGTAAATGTTTTCGACGCCTGTCAATTGTCCTCTGCATTTTCGTCTTTTTTACCAGCTTGAGTCATTTAAGGTATTCGATGGAAATTCGTGAATTGAATTAAAGTCCAAAGTGAAGGTCAAAACTGAATATTGAGAACTTGCTAAATGAGTTGATGAAGTATATAAAGATATATATATATATAAAGATATATAGATATAAAGTATGAGGAGTGAGAGACAAGCAGACAGAGAAAGAGAGAGAGAGAGAGTAAAGCTTACATATGGACTGAATGGCTCTGTTCATAAAAATAGTAGTGATAATTTCAATATATTAAGAGCCAAAAAAAAATAGTATTAAAAATTTATATATCTCAAAAGCCAAAAAAAAATAGAAATAGGAAATGATAATTGAATTTTACAATATTTCAACTGCCTTAAATATTAATTTATACCAGAAATGTCTTCAGCTGCAAGATCATTATTAAATCATTGCCAAATGCCAAGCCTGTTGCAGGACATTCGTCTTTTACGATCTACTTAAAGACAGCCCTAACATTTTATGTGGCTGTGCGCAATCCTTTCTTGATTTATGTTATGCAGCGCAATTCGAATTGACAATTAACATTATAGTAGGCTATATAAATAAGTGGGCAACAAATTAGCCAGCCATATAGCTGGGCCCTGGCTGGGCTGCTGGCTCTTTTCGCTAGCCTCGACAAGCTGTGACAAATTAATAAAAACGCCAAAATCAAAACGTTCAGATCATTAAAAGTATTTATGAGTTACGCAAATGTTTCGCGGGTAGCCAGCGGACTGTGCGGCACTCTAAAAAGAGTACGAAAAAATTTAATGCGAATTTATTTATTATTGTGCATAAAGTGCATAAAGTCTGACGAGTAACATGGAACGTGCCAACCAAATGGAAATGGAAATGGCATTGTCAGTAGTCATAAAATTATAAGAATAAGTGAGTGCGGGAAATGCTGAAGGGCGCCCAAAGCTCGTAAGACAAAAGCCTACAAAATGGGCGGCTGCTTCGCAGATTCCGTGCGGGTCATAAAAATGGTCAAACAACAAGACGCGACTCCGAATCAAACACATGCCAGATATATATACCTCTATATATATATGTATATAAATTGGAGGCGTGGCAAGCAGCCCATAAAAATGTTTTTGCAAACAAAAAAAAAATTCGCGCGTTTTTTTTTTTTTGTTTTTGCTTGTGGCATAAAAATTTTTATGGCTCAGTAGACGGTGGACAGGGGTTGGGGCAAACGTTGAAAATGCATTTGAAATTGTCATAAATTCGTATTAATTTGGGGGCCGCGCGTAGATTTTATGTACCCAGCACAAGTTTGTGTCCTTTCCCCTGCCACTGCTCCTGCTCCTGCTCCTGCCTCATGCTGCGGTTCTTCGGTTTGTTTGGCTTTGTTTTTAGTCCCTGTTTAGTCGCTGTTTATCTTTGGTCTTGGCTTTACTTACACACATGCACACGCACACACACCCACACACACACGCACGTGCATATGTTTGAGCCCATTTCAAATTTAAACGGCCATTTCCTTAATAGTATTAAAATTTATATATCTCAAAAGCCAAAAAAAATAGAAATAGGAAATGATAATTGAATTTTACAATATTTCAACTGCCTTAAATATTAATTTATACCAGAAATGTCTTCAGCTGCAAGATCATTATTAAATCATTGCCAAATGCCAAGCCTGTTGCAGGACATTCGTCTTTTACGATCTACTTAAAGACAGCCCTAACATTTTATGTGGCTGTGCGCAATCCTTTCTTGATTTATGTTATGCAGCGCAATTCGAATTGACAATTAACATTATAGTAGGCTATATAAATAAGTGGGCAACAAATTAGCCAGCCATATAGCTGGGCCCTGGCTGGGCTGCTGGCTCTTTTCGCTAGCCTCGACAAGCTGTGACAAATTAATAAAAACGCCAAAATCAAAACGTTCAGATCATTAAAAGTATTTATGAGTTACGCAAATGTTTCGCGGGTAGCCAGCGGACTGTGCGGCACTCTAAAAAGAGTACGAAAAAATTTAATGCGAATTTATTTATTATTGTGCATAAAGTGCATAAAGTCTGACGAGTAACATGGAACGTGCCAACCAAATGGAAATGGAAATGGCATTGTCAGTAGTCATAAAATTATAAGAATAAGTGAGTGCGGGAAATGCTGAAGGGCGCCCAAAGCTCGTAAGACAAAAGCCTACAAAATGGGCGGCTGCTTCGCAGATTCCGTGCGGGTCATAAAAATGGTCAAACAACAAGACGCGACTCCGAATCAAACACATGCCAGATATATATACCTCTATATATATATGTATATAAATTGGAGGCGTGGCAAGCAGCCCATAAAAATGTTTTTGCAAACAAAAAAAAAATTCGCGCGTTTTTTTTTTTTTGTTTTTGCTTGTGGCATAAAAATTTTTATGGCTCAGTAGACGGTGGACAGGGGTTGGGGCAAACGTTGAAAATGCATTTGAAATTGTCATAAATTCGTATTAATTTGGGGGCCGCGCGTAGATTTTATGTACCCAGCACAAGTTTGTGTCCTTTCCCCTGCCACTGCTCCTGCTCCTGCTCCTGCCTCATGCTGCGGTTCTTCGGTTTGTTTGGCTTTGTTTTTAGTCCCTGTTTAGTCGCTGTTTATCTTTGGTCTTGGCTTTACTTACACACATGCACACGCACACACACCCACACACACACGCACGTGCATATGTTTGAGCCCATTTCAAATTTAACGGCCATTTTCTTTCTTTTCCTTTCCATTTCCTTTTTTTGTTTTTAATTGCCCTCACACGCAATGCATTGTCCAGTCGGTAGGCTTATGAGTAATGTTTATTGTTGTATTTTTTATGACGGTGCCATTTTGTTTTCGGCATTAAGTGATAAGTTTAATGAGTTTTACTTTCGGATTTATGTGTGGTATTTTAGCATTTTGTGGGTGGCAGATTACTCACCTAATCAATGATGCGCTCACAATCTGTTTATTTGATTGCTTTGAGTACTAAAGCATGCGCGAATCTACATTTCGAAACTTTTCAAAATTAAAACAAGAGAAAAAGACTTTAGACTCTATTCAAAGCACGTTTGAGAGCGCAAAGAATCTCGCAAGACAGAGCAGAGCGATATTCATTAAAAAAGAAACGAGGTCATACAAACACACGTACCTACACACACACACGCACACATACTTAATTGCCATTTGCCGCATGACAACGCAATAAACATTTTGACAGACTTTTTGGCAGCCACGCACACACATACACACACATACACACTCAGGCAGAGCCACACGCGCAACAATGCAAAAACTTCAGTTTGACTTTTAAGTGCATTCAAAAAAGAACAACAAAAACTGAAAATATCGCCTGCACGCGACACCCCGAATATGAAATACCCTTGTGAACGCATAGCTCAGAAATACTTTTAGACAAATATTAAATTTTTTAAGCATCATTTATTTTAAAAATCTTATAAATTGATCTATAAGTTAATCATAGCTATTGATTGTATATATTTATATAAAATGCTTAAGCTTCTCTCATGAGTTACGAATTGTATCAGAAAATAACAATGACCTCTGCAAACATATGAAAACGCCAATAAGTACTTAACTGTTAAAAAGACAATTTTTTGTACTCACTTGTTTACTCTCTCAACCGTTCGCAAGCTGAGAAGGAACTCAAACTACACAATGAAAAAATTACGCAGCTCTCACTAACTTCTGCTCTCACTCAATAAGCAATGCTTTGTATACACATACAACTAATGAGATAAAAAGTATTGAGACCATTGGAGTAAATGAAATATACATATAAGCGATCAACAGCAATTTATTCTCTCGCTCTATGCTGCAGCTGTCGCCTGCAGTGCACAACAACAAAAGCATGAACAAGGAAATTATGTTCCACAGTCACAATATCCACATTGCCTCCTGTTGAAATGAATCGGATCCACTTCAAATAAAATATAAATTCTGCTGATCCAATGGCCACGTTTTACATAATTCATAGCATGCTTGGTATATCCTTTGAAAGAGTATTAAAATAAGAATGAAAATGTGAAACGCTTGCCATGTGCAAATTGTAAATGTTTCATAATAATTTCGCAACAAATTCTTCTTGCGCAGTTGTTAGCCATGCGAATTATGTGGGCACCAACAACACCATCAACAGCAGCAACGCCTTTGCGAGCAGCGGAAATGTTAACAACAACGTTTCGGCTTTTCGCAAAACAGTCGCTAGAGTGCGGTACAGAGGAGAGCGAGGAGAACGGAGACAATGACAGGAAGTGCATAGTTGGCCAACTGCCTGTCTCTCTCTCTTTCACTCTTTCTGCATTCTTTTGGCAGTTGTTTTTTTTTTGTTGTCCTTGCGGTTAGAATTTTGCACAGGAAGTGCTAAAAATATTTTTAAGAGCAACAACAAATGATGTACAAAAAAAAAGTGTCATATAAATAATTAAATTAACTAGAAGAGTTTTTATAGCAAATGCCGCGAACGAAAAGGAAAAGCTCAACTCCCCTTTTGTTCGCTCTTTATCCTTTTAGCCCCATTCGTCCTTTAGCCCATCCTTCATAGTCCGCGGCTCAGCCGGTGAGTTGCCCATTTGTCGCTGCTTTTGTTGCCTTTGTTGTCAACGCTGGGTGCTAGGAAAAATGTAAATATTCATTTATGCCGGACAGCCGTAATTTAGTTTTGCGTATTATTTTTACTTATTTCGGTTTACCAAACGGATTAGGTGCGTTGACGGTAGTGCTGGTAGTGATGGTAGTATTCAGCGTATACAACTTTTTAGGTCAATTTATTGGCCGCCTGCTGAAAAAGTTACTTTGTAAAACAAATTTATACTTTGGCAAAAATATTTTTTAAAAATTAATTTAAATTGTTAGGCAGTTCTTAGGCGACCTCTAACGGCTTGTGTACATACTACTGTATCCAAGACAAGAACCACTTGATAGCTTAACGAAAGCATCACTTAACGAAGACTACTTGCTAAGCTTTAAATTTCGTTTGGTTCAATTTCAATTAGTTTTGGTATTTTTATTGTGCATTTTTTTGAGATTTAATACACATTCCATCTACGGTCACACTGCAGTTGCAGTGCAATTTTCTGTTGTACATTCTGCGAAAAAAGTTTCTAAATTAACAATTTAAGCAAGAAGGGTGCAATAAAAAACCAAAGACACAATGGAGGCCGTGCCACGTCTGCACATGCTATGGTTTGCACTCAAATCTAGCCCAGAAGGCACATCTTTTGCGCCTTTAAAAAAGGTAAGCAGACGACAAAGCAACGACGGTCGACGAACTTAACAATTATTGTAGAAGGGGGCTGTGTTGGGGCGGAACCGCTGACGAAGGTTGATCTACTGAAATGTTCAGCTTTATATGAGCACCCACCTCTGTCGCTTCCAGTGTCTGAGTCATCGCAACAGTTGTTAAATTATCAACAAATCGAAATCAAAACAAACACCGAAGAGCTTTTGTTCGCTCTTCCACTCACACTCTCTCTCACTCTCACTCTCCCTCTCTTTCTCACTTATTCGCCGCAGTACATAGCAGAGTTTTACCATGAAGATCCGGAGGCGTTTTCTAAGGAGGTTCACGCCTTGGAAACTCTGCGCAATCAGGCAATGCGCACGACCAAAGATGGAGCTCCTATTATGAAGCGCTACTATTGCCAGCTGCATGCGCTGCAGAATCGGTTCCCACAGCTTTCGGAGCGCAGCATCTTTACATTTACCTGGAAAGATCTGTATCACAATGCAGTGCATGAGGTGAGCGACATGCGCTACGAACGCGCCGCCGTTCTCTTCAACATTGCCGCCTCTCACACACAGTCGGGCGCCTCTGTGACGCGCGGTGATATTGATGGCATGAAAATGGCCTGCACCCATTTTCAGGTGAGTTCATATGAAGCATCAGTATACAATATATAATAATAAAACCATTTTCAGGCCGCTGCTTGGGCCTACAATGAGTTAAGGGAACGCTACGCGAATGTGAATAGCGGCTCTGATTTTATGACCAACGAACTGTTAGTCTTTCAGCAGCAGGTATCTCTTGCTCAGGCACAGGAATGCATACTGGAGAAGTCTCTAATAGACAATCGGAAGCCACATATTGTCGCCAAGGTGACGGCGCAAATAGTCGTCTACTACGGCGCTGCTTTGGCTGCCCTGCTCACTGGCGGCGATGATGGCCCCATCGCTCAAGTCATCGAGAGCTCTGTCTACAAGCTATGGAAGAAATATGTGAAATTTAAGATCAACTATCTGCACTGCATATTGTATTTGTATCGCGGTCAACAGGCGGAGGAACAACGCAAAATGGGCGAACGTTTGACGCTTTACCAGGTAAGCTCATATGAAATTAAAATTACCGCTAGTATATTCAAAATAACTCCACGTTTAGGCCGCCTGGGACAAATTGGAGGAGGCTCGCAAAGAGTCGAAAGGCCTGCCAGATCAAAAGGAAATCAATGAATCACTCAGCTTTACCGCCGATGTAGTCGAGGGAAAGCGAAAAAATGCCAAAAACGAAAACGAATTCATCTACCACGAGGCGGTGCCAGAGTTATCAACCATTGCTGCTGTGCAGGGCGCAAATCTGGTGAATGGCATTGGCTTCTCTGTCACAGATGAGGAATATGCCGGCGCTGATATATTTGCTCGATTAGTACCAATGAAGGCACACGAAGCCAGCTCCATGTACAGCGAGGAGAAGGCCAAATTGTTGCGTAAATATGGCGCTTTGCTGGAGGAGAAAGATACACAGCTGGATAGCTATATGAGCTCGCTTACCCTAGACAATCTCAACATTAACGAGGAGCAGGCAAATAAGCTGCCGCAGGGCATTGTCGATCGCTGTGCAGCGTTGCATGCCAATAAGACAGCCATCAGTGATCTGATTGAGGCCATGTCACAGCTTGCAGAGATAACAGCAGATGTGGAGACCAATCTAAGTGAGCTGACGCATATGCTTGAGGCGGAAGCGCAAGCGGAACGAGAATTTCAAACAGCCAGCGGCGTGCAGCGAACGCCAAATGCTCACATTACGGAATTGACTCGAGAGTTTCAGAAATATAGCGAAGCGCATGCCCGAGCTGGCGAATCGAACAACACGCTGCGCAAGGCGATGAGCTTACATGTGAATAATCTGAAGATATTGGCCCGGCCGCTGCAGGAGATACAGCAGCTGATGCCGAAGCTCAGCTCGGAACTGAATACCACAGAGATCTTTAAGGATGTCAAGCTGATCGTGAACAAGGTGAACGAAATGAAGGCGCAACGTGCGCAGTTCCATGCGGATTTGCGTATTGCCATCAATGAGGATGACATCACGACAAAGGTGATTGCTCATGGCGGACAGGAAGGTCTCCAGGCGCTCTTTGCCACGGAGCTAGCCAAGCACGATCGCCTCACCCAGCTGCTCGATCAAAATTTGCTGGCGCAGCAAAACATACTGCAGGCTCTCACCGAGGCCTATGCGCGTGCGGCGCCTGTGCTGAAGACGCTGCAGGATGTCAAACAGAAACGCGAACATTTCTACAGTTCACTCGCAGCGTCCTATGATGTTTACGAAGATCTGTTGGCCAAGTCGGCTAAGGGCCTGGAGTTCTATAAGAAGTTGGCGGGCAATGTACAGAAGCTATTAACGCGCTTCAAGTCCGCACGCGATGTCCAATCCGAGGAGCGGCAGCAGCGCTTGCAGAGCGTCAAGGCACCCGCTCCCAGCAAGCCAGAAGTTACGCCCACTCCATCGAGTGGAGCGCCTAAGCTGCGTGATTATCTAAAGGCCAAACAAAGCGGCTTGGGCACTGTCACAAGCGCACTCGATGCTGCGCCCTATGTGCCCAATGTTCGTCCAGTGCCCGTGGGCTCGGAGAATCCTACACAGGCTGCTTGCTCGGCCTATGCCAGTGCACCGCCGCCCAATGAGCCGCCGCCGCCCTACAGTCTGCAGCACCAGCAATACTACGATCCCAATGCCGCTGGCTATACCAATCCCATGTACCAGCAACAACAACAACATATTGCGCCGCCCGCATACAAAGCGCAGGCCTCGCCCAACTCTCAATCGCTGCACAGCGCCATGGCACAGCTCAGCTTGCAGCAACAACAACAGCAGCAGCAGCAGCAGCAATCGGAGCCAATGACATCCTATGGCCAGCAATCGCAATTGCCCTATGGCTACAACTATCCAGCGTCTGCCGGCTCACCTGCTTCGCAGAATTACAACTATCAGCAGCCGCTCTATGTGGCCACATCCACGCAGCCTAGCGACACATCGAGTTATGCACTGCCGCAGTCACAGCCTGTGGGCTATGCTCAGCAGCAGACACAACAGCCGGCTTATCCAACAGCTGGGGTTGCCACGCCGCAAGCCTCAAGCTTCGCGCAGCAACAACAAATGTCGATGTACCCGCAACCAGCTGCGGGCTATGCTCAGCAGGCGCAGACAATGCCTCAACAAGCAGCCAGTTATGCTCCCTCACAGATGCAGTCGCAAGCAACCCAACAAGCAGCCAGTTATACGCAGGCACAGACGCCTCAACAACAAGGCAGTTATCCCCAGACGCAGACAGCTCAACAGGCAGCCAATTACTCACAGTCCCTGACACCTCAGCCAGCAGTCAGTTATCCTCAATCTTCGACACCTCAGATGACAGCCAGTTATCCCCAAGCTTTAACTACCCAACAAGCTGCCAGTTATTCACAAGCCATTCAGCAGCCGCAAATTGGAGCTCATGCGGCTGCTACGCAGATACAGCCGCAACCACAGTCGACTGCTTATGGGCTTCAACAGACACCTCAACAGTCTGCATCTATGCCGTTTGCTCAGCAGCCGACTCCACCACCACAGCCTGTTTTATATCCCTCGCAAATAACACCACAATCAACAGCAGTGGTTCAGGCCACGCCTGGTCTACCTACAGTGGCTCCAGCTGCCTCACAATATCCAGTAGGCAGCGCAGTCTCCAGTATTGAGTCAAACAACTATTTAAGCTACTCCAATCACCCTGGCTACAGCTTCAATCCGCAGACAGGCTTATTTGAATACAGCAGCGGCTATCAGCATGATAGCAATAACATTCCAAAGGCAGCGCAGGGCTTTGGCCAATTCACGCAAAGCGGACAGCAGGTAGCTGTTGTGGGCACCACGGACTCGGAGCAAGCCAATCGCAGCAGCTTGGCCACGGGCTTTGATGTGAGTACAACTAAAGATCAAAAGAAAAGCTTTACTAATTGATACTTTCTTTTGTATAGTCGCCCATTGTTTCGCATGCAAAGGCAGCAAATGAAGCCCAGGCACCAAGTCAACCAGCTGAGCCGGCTATGGGCAACTATTATACACCACCGTATGGGTATCATTCACACACACAACAGCAGCAGCAGCAACATCAGCCGCAGCAACAACAGCCGCAGCAGCAGCAGCCGCAGCAGCTACAGCAGGAACAGCAACAACAACAGCAACCTGCTGCAACAACTGTAACAACCTCCAACAACCAAAAGTCATCAATTTATATGCAGAGCGGTGGCAGCAGCATAGCCAATACACAGACGACCACTAGCAGTGGCTATGCCTCGTCCGCATTGCAGACGGCAACCAAACCCACAGCTGCTGATGCTAGCAATGTGGATTTGCTGAGCGATCTGGACTTGGATAGTGCAGGTGCTGTGCCGCTGCCGCTGCTACAGCCGCAAATTGTGACGACTCCTACTCCGCCGGCTTCAGTGGTTGATTCAGTGCCTGCAGGCGAGTCCACTGTGGATGTCAGTCCAACAGCCGCTGTTGCTGGCGCTACTGCTGGACTCTCGCCTGTAGCACTGCCATTATCAATTGTTACAACGCTGCGTAAAAATAGTATTGATAATCTTTCCATTAACTCAGATTTGAGCTCATTAGAAAATTTCGACTGGGATTCAGTTTCCCTAACACATTCCGTCAGCGAAAAGCAACAGGCACCCAATGGATACCCTCTCATATCATTCCAAATGCGACCATGCGATCCATTTGCTGATGATAAGACATTGAAATACTTTCACAAGGAAGTGGAGAGCTATGAGAAGCTGGTTGAAAACCTGCACGTCAAGATGCTGAATGGCAACACTCAGCTGAGTAGCAAATGGCTCGAGCTGCAGCAAAAGCTGGAGAAGGATACGAGCGTGAAGCGAACGACGACTATAGCTAAGCTGTTTCCCGAAAAGAATCGATCACTCGACTGTCTACCGTACGACCATGCGCGCGTCAAGCTGGACAAGCAAACGGATGACTATATCAATGCGGCTTACATGAAGGTAGAAGACAGCTAATCCTCATCTGCACACAAGATATGATATTTGACACACAGATTTTAATTTTATTTAAACCTGAATCTCTCCCTCAGAGCCTCAGCGCCGGCTGTCCAAACTTTATTGTGTCCCAAACACCGCAAGCGAATACAATTAACGATTTCTGGTCCATGATTTGGTCCGAAAAGTCACGTACTGTCCTTTGCCTGCACACAACCAATGAGGTAGGCTCATTAACATATATAAATATATATATTACTTAGTTCGCTTTACCCTTTCAGCTCTTTGATCCCTATTGGCCACAGCTGCTTAATCAGGCTGCACACTATGATGACTACACAGTGAATTGCACTAAGATACAGCAGCTTAGCCACTGTACGGAATACCAGCTGAAGCTATCCATGCATGGCGCTGATGCTGTACTCGACTTATCCCTGCTACAGCTCAAGCAATGGACCAAAGCGTAACTAAATACAATTTATATATAATGAAATATCATATACTCAAGATGCACATTATTCCTTTATTTCAGTTCGCCCACTCAATTGTTGGGCATAGCACAGAATGCATTGCAGACGCATCAGGAGCGCTGCCTAGATGCCAATACTCCCACATCGCCGCTCATTCTGAACTGTTTAACGGGCTCGGAACGCTCTGAGCTACTGGCAATAGCAATTTGTGCCTTGATGGGAACACAAAACAAACGACCTATTTTGATAAGTATGCAAAGCTTTGACTTAAATTTGATTTATACTGAACAATATAACTGCCTTTTAAGATGTGGTCGATGTATGGTCCCGCATTTGTATGCAGCGTCAAAATTCGCTTCGAGAAGCTGCTATCCTGGAGCAATCCATGCAAATAGTATTGAGTCATGCTCACGAAGTGCTAAATAAACGTAAGAATGACTCTGACTGCACATATGTAGATATATATTTGGAAGTTAATACATTATTCAATTGTAGGTGGCATCATAACCTCATATCAAATGAAAATGGCACCTCAGGTGACGGCCAAGGAGCAGCAGGAGACCAAGGATCCATTAAACGAATTGGATGCTCTATGGAAAATGAAATAAACGACTGAACGCTTGCTACGCAACGTTGCTTAAATACAACAATTTATACACACTTGAATCAAAATGATAAAGTTTATAATATTTATACAATGCTATTTACTACTACTATCAACTACCTAAACATATTTATACACGCAACTCAATGATTGTTGCAAGCAATTGAAGAGTAAAATTCGTTTTGAAGCTAAGGAAACATTGTATTTGTCCTGCTATTACTGTTATATAAAATGTATGTCAAACTATGGTGATGTTTATTAATGCTGACTATATCTATATCTATATATATCTAATCGAAAACGTTTACGAAACCATGTGTAAAGATGCGCGCATCTAAAGGCAAATTGTCATCGGGCAAAATAATTAATAAACGTTATTAAAAATATAAATTAACAAATGAGTTTGTGAAAGTTCGAAAATAATGTCGCAGAAATATTAAAAAAATCTGTTATGGTTTCAATTTCATGTTAAGCAATAACTTTTATTTAATATATGTATATACATATATATATATCTAAACTGCATATAGAACTAGTTGACTAATTTGCAAGTCGTGTTAGTTATATTATAAGATACTCAGATTAATATGTTAAACCAATGGATAGACGGCTGCGCTGGCAATGGAACACAAGTTATTGCGATTGCGTGCCATGCGAAAATATCCATCTTCACCGAAAACCGTGCCCCAGGAGTTCTTGACCAGCCAGTAGTCGCCTCCCGTCACATCATGACCGTAGCCCACAACAAGGACTGCGTGATTGGCGTGATTTTGGCAGGGCTGGGTTATAACTCCGCTTCTGTACTTCATCAGATTAGTGGCGTCAACAGTTACTGAAATGGGACCATTCTCGGCCACAGCTGCTGCCAGAGCCTGTTCGTTATCTCGTTCCACTCCCACAACTGCTTGCACCGTAGCGCCTACTTCATTGCTATTAAATCGACAGTAGCCCTGAGAAGGATGGTAAGGATACGCTGCAGCAGTATCGATGCCATTATTTAACCTAACATAATCTAACGCAGCAGAGGGCCAACCTCCGTGGCAGCCCAGATTAGGATAGGGCCACATACTTGAACAATCCAATAGATTCTTTTCGGACAGGTCAACCAAATTGCCCGTCTTGCGGAAATGTTGACCCTCCAGAGTGCCAGCAGCGGAAAATGTCCAGCAGGAGCCGCATTTACCTTGATTCTTCACCTTGGTAACGGCGCCCTTTTTACGCCAATCAACCGACGAGGGAAATCGGAAATTTGGAGACGGCTTGTATACCAGATGTATTTCAGTCGGATCGTCCGTTTTGTTGAAGCCTCCCAGCATCTGTGCTCGGAACTCTTCGAGCAGCATGTCTGTGAATTGATTGACACCCATCTCCCATGTCTCCTCGCCTGCCGCATAGCGTGCATTGTGTCTGTCAATCATCTCCTTGTTGTCCTTGAAGATTCTCCTGCGCAGCTGCTCCTCGCTCGCATCCTGATAGGATTTATCGTGCTCCTCCTTAAATGTCTGCCACTCCGCCTCGAGCACATCCTCGTAGCTTAGAGCCAGGGCACAGCCAGCGATAGCGAGCACAATGAGAACTGCCTTCATGTCGAAGTTAGATTTAACTTATGGGATCCAGTTCCCAGCTATATATACTCAATCCGTGCACCATAGTCAAGCAGTCATCAAGAAGCGCTATGCGGTCAGGCTTTCTATTAATAATTGTGGCTAATTAAGTCAAGCATAAATATACAACACTTCCTTCTTGAGTAATTTATCGAATGACTAAATAAATTATACTTAAGTTGGTTTTAAATTGATATCGTAAATTACTAAAAATACATGTTTAATTTTAGAGCTTGATATATATATTTTCAGAGCCCCTGCGTAAGTCCTTTTCAGTGTTCCATACGTTAAATTTAATCTAAGGTTCTACTGCTCAGTTCAAGGGAATAGTCTGCCGGACTGAGAGATTCTTATTGGCGGTTAAAATGTGTATAAACGAACAGAAGGAGGTTTGCCCCCCATTTAATATAAATATATTTGTGATCAGGACGAGGAGTTGAGTCGATCTAGCTCTGTCCGTTTGTCTGTCTAGCAGTCCGCCGTCTCTCCTTCAGTCTGCTTCGAACTCAGACACCATAAGAGCTACAGGCTTGAAAAGTGGTATGAAACTTCCTCATAGAACGAACTGATCAGCTTTGCTTGATAACGATAACTTTTCCCGTTTTAATGACATCGATAAGGAACATCGTTATCAAAATTCGGTTAGTAGATCACAGCTCTTAAGGCTTTGCAGCTACAGTCTCCAAATTTCTCATTTATTCTAATGAATATTTTATGAATATTTTGTTCAATTGGTTTTATTAAACATAAATTTATATATACCATTTTCATTAGAATACATAGTTTATATACCGAACATTTTATTAGATCGCTTAAGTAATTCAGAAGCTATTTAATAAAGCGTGTGGTTAATCTACGTCGACTAAAATCATTAATAACATTGAGAAATATTTATAATTTTTTATTACACTTTCAATTTCATAGGAGTATATTATGTGTGTATATAATATATATGAAGCTAAACCGTATATTGAACTTGATGACTAGTTGAGCTAGGCTAATTATAAGAAACTCAACTCAAGACATTAAACCAATGGAAAGATGGGCCTGCTGGCAATGAAGCACAAGTTGTCCCGATTGCGGGCCATTCGAAAATATCCATCTTCACCAAAGTCAGTGCCCCAGGAGTTCTTGACCAGCCAGTAGTCGCCTCCCGTCTCATCATGGCCGTAGCCTACAACAAGGACTGCATGGTCAGCATGATGGTGGCAGCGCCTGGTATATATTCCGCCTCTGTAATGGACAAGATGAGTTGCTTCAATGCTCACAGCAATGGGTCCATGCTCGGCGACAGCTGCTGCCAGAGCATCTTCGTCCTCTCTTTCCACTCTCACAACATGTCGCACCGTGGCGCCTACTTCGTTGCTATCAAAGCGACAGTCGCCCTGATAGGGCTCATAAGGATACGATGCACTCGTATCTATACCACCATTTCTCTTTACATAATGCAGCGCAGCCAAAGCCCAACCACCGTTGCAGCCTTTATTACGATAGGGCGGCTCACTGGAACAGTCCAAAAGATTCTTTTCGGACAGGTCAACCAAATTGCCCGTCTTGAGGAAATGTTGGCCCTCCAGAGTTCCAGTGGCAGCAAATGCCCAACAGGAGCCGCATTTACCTTGATCCTTCACCTCAGTAACAGCGCCCTTTTCTCGCCAATCCACCGATGAGGGAACTTGGAAATTAGCAGAAGGCTTATAAACCAGATGTATTTCAGTCGGATCGTCCGTTTTGTTGAGGCCTCCCAGCATCTGTGCTCGGAACTCTTCGAGCAGCATGTCTGTGAATTGATTGACACCCATCTCCCATGTCTCCTCGCCTGCCGCATAGCGTGCATTGTGTCTGTCAATCATCTCCTTGTTGTCCTTGAAGATTCTCCTGCGCAGCTGCTCCTCGCTCGCATCCTGATAGGACTTATCGTGCTCCTTTTTAAAGGTCTGCCACTCCGCCTCGAGCACATCCTCGTAGCTTAGAGCCAGGGCACAGCCAGCGATAGCGAGCACAATGAGAACTGCCTTCATGTCGAAGTTAGATTTAACTTATGGGATCCAATTCCCAGCTATATATACTCAGTCGCTGCATCAGGCATAACTGAACAGTCATCAAGCCGCCCTATGCGGGCAGTGCAAACATAGTTTTCTATAAATAATCATGGATTATTAGGTCACTGAACTATACATTTTTTTTTTTAAGAGCGGATGACTAAATGAGTTAAGTTTAAAACGATTTGTAAATTACTACTGCATCTGCTATTGATGGTTCCTACTGAATCTCTAGAGTGTTAGGTACCTCCTCATTTGACAGAGATTCAATTGCCTTCGGCTATAAATTCGTAACATTTTTGCCCAGTTTCTGCTGCAGACTCTGTGCAGGATTAGCATTGCCCGTCGATTCTCTCCTTGTTCTCTCAAGGGAGCGAAGGCGCCTGCTGGGGAGTGAAGGAGTATATTAGTTTTGTGCAATCTCCATCCCTTCGTCCGTTCGTCTGTCTAACCTATGCCCTATGAATGGTGTTAATTCAGGTAATACTATATCAGAGACGGTGTTATTCAAGAGATTTATAATCAAGTATATATACTCCCAACCCAACCCAAGACTTCTTAGGGGCGTGGCACATCAGGTAAACATATCTCTTTCAAAGCTTTGCTCTAAGTTTTATTTTATTTTATTAATATAAAATGGCAAACGGAAATAAGGGTAAATACTTCAAATTGCGAATCTGATAAGAGATTCGTAGAACATGATGCAAGTGACTGTAGTTTCAAACCAATGGAAAGACGGCTTGGCTGGCAATGAAGCACAAGTTTCCACGATTGCGTGCCATACGAACATAGCCATTTTCACCGCGCTCCTTGCCCCAGGAGTTCTTGAGCAGCCAGTAGTCGCCTCCTCTCACATCATGGCCATAGCCCACAACGACGAGATCATGATCTATAACATTTTGGCAGCGCTTGTTCAAAACTCCACGCCTGTAATGAACCAGATGGGTCGCTTCAATGCTCACAGCAATGGGTCCATACTCGGCAACAGCTGCTGCCAGAGCATTTTCGTCCCCCTTTGCCACTCGCACAACTTTCTTGACAGTGGCGCCTACTCTTCTTCTATCAAAGTGACAGTTGCCCTGATAAGCATAATACGGATACGATGCTTCAGTATCTACGCCACCATTGTTCTTTATATAATCCAGCGCAGACGATGCCCAACCACCATTGCAGCCTTGATTGGGATAGGGCCATTGACTTGCGCAGTCCAAAATATTCTCTTCAGATAGGTCAATCAAATTGCCCGTCTTGAGGAAGTGTTGACCCTCCAGAGTGCCAGCAGCGGCAAATGTCCAGCAGGAGCCGCAGTGACCTTGATTCTTCACCTTGGTAACGGCGCCCTTTTTACGCCAATCAACCGACGAGGGAATTCGGAAATTTGGAGACGGCTTGTATACCAGATGTATTTCAGTCGGATCGTCCGTTTTGTTGAGGCCTCCCAGCATCTGTGCTCGGAACTCTTCGAGCAGCATGTCTGTGAATTCATTGACACCCATCTCCCATGTCTCCTCGCCTGCCGCATAGCGTGCATTGTGTTTGTCAATCATCTCCTTGTTGTCCTTGAAGATTCTCCTGCGCAGCTGCTCCTCGCTCGCATCCTGATAGGACTTATCGTGCTCCTTTTTAAAGGCCTGCCACTCCGCCTCGAGCACATCCTCGTAGCTCAGAGCCAGGGCACAGCCAGCGATAACGAGCACAATGAGAACTGCCTTCATGTCGATGTTATATTGAGCTTACAGCTCCAATTCCCTGCTATATATACCTAGTCGGTACATAAGGCACGGTCAAACAGTCACCTTTGCGCGCTGCGTTATGCGGGCACTGAAAACCAAGGCTTGCTATTAGTAATTGTGGCAAATTTGGTCATGGCGCGATAAGAAAAATGCATTCCGAATTTGGTGCTCGATTTTTATTGGAAATTTCTTAAGACTTAATCGTAGCTGCTGCATTTACTATCTTCCATTTGAGATGTTGTCCTTGTGGCAAGGGGGATTCCATAGGTTATTGTAGCTTCAATAGAGATAGTGTATTATGTGGCTCCACATAACTTCGCTAGCTTTTTGAGATCAACAAACGCAGTTTTTCCTTGAGCGTAGTTTTGCTGAATAAGGAGACATCAGAGACCTGCCCATATCTGCCCATATTCTGTTGGCATTCCTTGGCACCGTTGCGGCAAAGCGAGCCAATTATAAAGTCCCAGGACATATTGTAGAATATCTGCAGATGTTATCATAAAGGGTAGCTGCACACCTTTGAACAGTTTGACCGCGAAGACATTTGGGTAAAAGTCTAAGATAAACCAGTTTAGCTCAGAGGGACTAGCCAAAGCCGTTTGCATGAAAGTAAATTTTCGCATGACTCTCACAAAGCGAGGCTTGACCAGAATATGATCGCACAGCTGGACATAGAATATGCCTTTGGCGTGAGCTTAGGCCATTAGATAGGCAATGTCTAGTTTCTCTGCTCTTGCTCTGCCTCGACAGATTGTGCTCTTTAATAGATCTGAATGGAATATTTGAACATATGTTCGACTTGCACCCACAACTCTTACTTATCATAAATGTTTTACTAAATCTGATTAGTAAACGTAAATATTATAAGCATAAAATATAGCTTTATGATTAGATTATGTGCTTCATTCGATTCATAGCAGGGAAAACATTCGCACACTTTCTTCTGATTGGAGCTTCCACGAACACAATCATAAATTTAGTAAAAAAATTATACTTTTCCAACGAAATTGAAGTTAAAATTACTATCATATATTCCTATTATTAAGCAGAAAGAGGCGTGGGAAGAAGAGGTAAGAGACGCAGAGAACAACTGAATTTCTCTGCTTGTAGATCTCTAGAGTTGTGGCGTCCTATAAGAACTGTAGACTTGAAGCTCTTAAGCTGAAGTCTTGATTCTCATATGCTCCTCAAGAATGCAGAAATAGCAACCCAATAAAGCATACATTCATAGAGTTTGATAAGATAGCGTATAGAATCTGCTTAGGTAAAGCAGGGTATTTCTTAGTCGTGCATATTCGGCTGCGCTCTTAATTGCTTTTATAAGCTTAGCCAACTCTTATTTAATTAAAAAAATTAGATTTAATAAAATAAATATTTAAATAAATGAAATATATTTTTCTTTTCTTTTTTTTTATATACATATATATTTTTTTAAAATAGTTTTTGATTAATTTAAATGTAAACTGTTTTTTTCGTGTGTTTAGATCAATTGTTTAGATTAATTGTTGTAGCTAAGCAATTTTTATAAAATTTTTTACAATAAGTTGAAGTGTTATAATTACCTAAAGCAACCTGTGAAATTCCGATCTCTACCTATTTCAACAGTGAACTGAACATATACCTTGCCTCCAAATCAAAAGAGATAAAATATTGCAAATCAATTCGCGTCAGATTAAAGAATCATAGATATGGCTTTTATCTGTTTGGTATAGGCATATGTTAGCACAGGAAATATATAATATTAATATTAGCTTGTTATACTTTCATTCCGTTAGCAATCGTAGAGTCCGCCTTAATCTTGAGTGAATGCAATATTTTGTTTTAGTTTCTTATCGGGGAGATTTGGTTAGCTGGTACGAATTCATAAATATAGTAAAAACTTTGACACCCAATTATCAATTAATAATTGCCACAATCATCAATTAAAATTCATTTAAATAATCTACAGATTAACACATATTATGGCCCCTTTAATTTATTGAGTGTTTTCATAATTGTTATGGCCACTTGGGATAACGGCATTACGCTATTATCATAAAATGCTATAGATGCAAACAGGTACTTGTAGATTACTAAACGAACCCCTTCTTAAATAGTTGGAATACTATTATTTATTTGCTTGGGTGAAATGTGTATACTCTTTATTGCAGTGAATAGAATAGAATAATAATAATAATGATATTGATAAGTAGTAATGCTTAAGAGTAGTAGCAAGTAGGGCTCTCCTGATACCTCTTACATTTGCCTTCTCTTCTAAGAAGATTCTTATGGGATCATTCTTCAATTAGGTTCTTCTTCAAACCTTATGAAACCTGCTTCGGCTTGAGGAATGAATTCTGTTTCCTTCCTTTGTTAGATAAATTTCCTGCTGATCTCCTTGGCTGCCTTGCCCCTTGGAGCTATCCCGCCTTAACCATCGAGATGGAGGCCCACTAGGCTGTTAGACCCACTCTTTTCACCCAAGTAAATCACAGACTTCTCTCTAAGCATCTGCATAAATATGATTGCAAATTATATATTATTAAGCATATTTGTGCTATAATTTAATATATATATATAGTTAATTATATAATATATATATAAATAATTTAATAATACTTAAGCTCTATGCCGACTGACTGATTAGAAATTTTTTACGATTTAAATTCTATTATATATTTTTTATTAAATAACTAACTTAAGTTAGAAAAAGAAGCTAACTCTGTTCTATAAATACTTTCATTCATATATCAATCTATAACTTTCTATATTTATAAAGTCAATAATTCTCATAGAAATTTCTGAGGCAAGAAATTCATAGGCGAACAACAAATTGTATCCGAGCTAAGTGAAGTGCGAGCTTATCAGCTACTTGGCAAACGTTGTTATGCCCACTTAGCCCTAGACTTGTAGATATACCCGACCCAGTCGGGCAGGCATATGGTTAATCCGTAACTCTACGTTATCTTCACTTGTGAATGGTTGCGCTTGTTGGCCGCTAATCGCATGGCTGAGCACATATAAAAGCTGTTGCTCTCTCGGCCTGAGCTTCAGTTCTAAATTGGATTCGTTTGCGAAAGAGTCGGATGCAATGCGATATATAGCTCTTATAGCAGCTGTGCTAGTGATTAGCTCATGTCCAGCGGAGGCTAAGTGTGGCTATGAGGTACAGTGCCGTCAATCATAATAAGAATCATGTCTATAAAGCATATCAACAGGCCTGTCCAGCCAGCAAGCCGAATATGATTAATGTGCACTTGGTGCCCCACTCTCACGACGATGTCGGCTGGCTGAAGACTGTGGACCAGTACTATTACGGGGCAAAGAACAATATACAGCATGCGGGTGTACAGTATATACTCGATTCGGTGATTGTGGAGCTCTGGAAGAACCCCGACCGACGTTTCATACAGGTGGAGACGGCCTTCTTCTGGAAGTGGTTTCAGGAGCAATCCGATTTTGTGAAGGAAAAGGTTAAGGAATTGGTGAATGCAGGACGCTTGGAGTTCATTGGAGGTGCCTGGAGCATGAATGACGAGGCTGCGGTGCACTATCAAAGTGTTATCGATCAGTTTTCATTGGGTTTAAAGTATGGCTAAGAAGAGATCTGAACTAAGTGAACAGAGCTTCATTTATGATTCTCTCTCTCTCTCTGTCTACCTCTTTCAGGCTGCTCAATGATACCTTTGGCTCCTGTGCGCGTCCACGCGTCGGCTGGCAAATCGATCCATTTGGCCATTCCCGTGAGATGGCCTCGATCTTTGCCCAGATGGGCTACAGCGGCGAGTTCTTTGCCCGCATGGATTATGTGGAGAAGAGCAAAAGGCTGGACGATGTGGCCATGGAGATGATTTGGCAGTCGAGTGAATCCTTGGCTGATTCGGACATCTTTACCGGACTGCTCTATCGTCATTATTCAGCTCCGCCCGGCTTCTGCTTCGATTTGCTCTGCAGCGATGAGCCCATTATTGACAGCAAGAGCTACGACAACAATGTCAAGGCCCGAGTAGACGACTTTATAAGCTATGTGAAGAAGATGTCCAATTCGTTCCGGGCTACGCATATTATGGTGCCCATGGGCGACGACTTTCAGTACGAGGACGCCGAAATCAATTTCAAGAACATGGACAAGCTTATCAAGTAGGAAATACCAAATTTCGATAACGGAACATCATAAAATAATATCGATTGCCTGTTTCACAGATACGTGAATGCGCGTCAAGTGGAGGGGTCCAAGGTGAATGTTTTCTATTCGACGCCTTCGTGCTATCTGAATGAGCTGCACCAAATGCAGCTGACGTGGCCAGTGAAGAAGCTGGATTTCTTTCCCTACTCGAGTGATGCGCATTCCTATTGGACGGGCTACTTTACCTCGCGTCCCACTCAGAAGCGTTTCGAGCGGGATGGCAATCATTTGCTGCAGACGGTCAAGCAGCTGAGCGCCTTCGCCAAGCTGATCAGCCAAGAGCAAACGGAGGATTTGGATGCATTGCGTCAGGTGATGGGCATAATGCAGCATCACGATGCCATCACAGGCACCGAGAAACAGGCAGTTGCCCGTGACTATGATCGTCTGCTCACCGATGCCATGGTGGATGCCCAGGATAACGCTCGGGATGCACTTAGAGTGCTCACGAATCTGACCTCGGGCCAGTTTGATAGCTGCTTGGAGCTAAACATCAGCGTGTGTGCCTTTACCAAAGATAGTGCCAACAACGTCGTTGTGACTCTGTTCAATCCACTCGCTCATCCCTCGACCCAGTTTGTGCGCGTGCCGGCTAAGCAGGAGGAATACCTGGTCACAGATGAGAAGGGTAAGGCTAAGGTTTCCATTACTTAAGTTGCTTCTGCTATTCACGCCCTTAAATAGGTCACGCTGTGCCATCGGAGCTAGTGCCCGTGCCCTGGCAAGTCCTTGCCATACAGCATCGCTCGAACGACACCCAGCATGAACTGGTGTTCAAGGCATCCGTGGATAAGCTTGCAAGCTACTACATACGCGTGCTGCCTACTCCGAAGACTCTGCGACGTTTCCAAACGGTGCACTCCATGCAGCAGCAAAAGAGTAAGATTGAGCCCAAGGATGAAGCGGATGAGCTAGTGGTTCAGAATTCGGTAAGTGATAGAGGAAGAAGGGATGTAGTGGGGGAGAGGGAGAGGAGGATTGAGTGGGGGAGAGAGAAAGAATGAAGGGAGACAGGCAAAAGGTGTGTATGAAGGAGTGCAGAGAAAGAAAAGGGAGAGAGTGACTGAAAACCGAGATGGGGCGAAAGATCAAGATAGAGCGATACAGAAGATATAGAAAAGGAAAGAGATGTAAGGAGGAAGAAAATGCAGGAATGTGAATGGGAAAAGGAGTGTGGAGAGTAAGAGAGAGAGAAAGAGAGAGAGAGAGACAGAGAGAGAGAGAGAGAGAGAGAGAGAGAGAGAAAGAGAGAGAGAGAGGAGAGAGAGAGAGAAAGAGAGAGAGAGAGAGAGAAAGAGAGAGAGAGAGAGAGACACAGAGAGAGGGAGAGATAGATAGAGAGAGAGAGAAAGAGAGAGAGAGAGATAGATAGAGAGAGAGAGAGAGAGAGAGCGAGCGAGCGAGCGAGCGAATGAAAGTGAAAGGGAAGAGGAAATAAGAGTGGGAGACAGAGTGAGAGTGAGTGATTGCGAGAGGCAAAGCCTAGGCCGGAGAGAAACCCGGAGAAATAGTAAAAATGAGAATGAGAGTGTGCAAGAATGAAGAGAGGCAAAGTGAGTGTTAGAAATGCGACGGCAATTAAGTGAGCGAGTTAAGGAAGAATGAGAGGAAAAGAGAAATGGAGAATCAAAAAAACTGTGAGATTGAGTAAAAGGGAAAAGTGTGAAGATGTAGATTGGATGTGAAAGAAAGAGACTCAATATATCCTTCATCTATGCAAATAGAAGTTAATATTTGTCATGTGACCAAATAAATTCGACTAGTTATACTAATCATATACAGACATTCATAATGTAAGATCCTTACCATATTTGAATAATTTGAATATCTCTGAATTACAGCAAATTAAGCTGATTTTCGTCAAGAGCACAGGACATCTGAAAACAGTCGAAATGAATGGAGTCTCGGAAAATATAGAACAGAACTTTGCGATATATAAAGGTGCGTTAGGGGACAACAGCGCCTCCGAAAAGCGTTCGTCTGGTGCCTATATATTCAGACCCGATGGCGACATTACTGTCCTCTCCGACAAGATTGAGTACACCGTATACGATGGTGTTCAGGTGAAGGAGGTGCATCAGCAGGTGAACGAGTGGATCTCTCAAGTGATTCGCATCTACGAGGGCGTAAATCGTGTGGAATTCGAATGGCTAGTTGGACCCATTCCAATTGAGGATAATAATGGCAAAGAGATTGTGACACGCTTCAAGAGTGGAATCGCCTCCAATGGGGTCTTCTACACCGATTCCAATGGACGTGAGATGATTAAGAGAGAGCGAAATAAGCGAGAATACTTCACTCCAGATATGTCCGAGTCGGTTAGTGGAAATTACTATCCAGTAACAGCTCGCATTTCGTTGGAGGATGAGCACAAGCGTCTCGCACTGCTCAATGATCGTGCTCAAGGCGGCTCCAGCTTGGCGGATGGGCAGCTGGAGTTGATGCTTCACCGGCGACTACTGAGGGACGATGCCTTCGGCGTGGGCGAAGCACTGAATGAGACACAATACGGAACTGGCTTGATTGCCCGCGGCAAAGTTTACCTCATCCTCAATGAAGCTGAGAATAAACC
Source organism: Drosophila hydei (assembly GCF_003285905.1). NCBI lineage: Eukaryota > Metazoa > Arthropoda > Insecta > Diptera > Drosophilidae > Drosophila > Drosophila hydei. Next base: position 6,278,964 of record NW_022045643.1, read on the forward strand.
CAGTGTGGCCGAACGCTTGGCTCAACAGGAAATCCATTTGCCCTACTGGAAGTTCTTCAGTAGCTCAAACACAGCCAGTGTTGTGAAGCCTCTGAGCATACCCGACTTTAGTGACTTCCCCCAATCGGTCAATCTTCTAACCCTGGAACCCTATTCCACGACAGAATTCCTCGTGCGTGTGGAGAACTTCATGGATCACAATGAGGGGCACACAGTCAGCTTCAATATTCGTCATATTTTCGATGCGTTAAATGGAAAGGATATACGCGAAACTACCTTGGATGGTAATATGGATTTGGCTGATATGAAGAGATTCAAATTTCAGCACGATGGCTCTAAGCCTAATGCAGTGGAGTATATCTCCGCCACATATGAACCATTGCTGGCCACTGAGGCTAGCGATGCCTCCAAATTCAGTGTCACTCTGAATCCCATGCAAATTCGCACTTTTATTATCACTTGGCAATAGTTTTCGGTGTAAATAAACAAAACTTTTAAAGAACTTGCAATTTACTTTCATTTTTCAGCTATAGATGAAATTTGTTATGGATAAAGATTAAAGATGGGAGTTTTCGTCCATCTGTCCCATATGTACCTTTCTCTATTCATCATACAACTTTAAACCTTACATTTTTAGCGCCCGCAACAAATCAAAGAGGGTGGCAGATGTTTTTCTTATGCACAGCCGGGAGTCCATAGACGGCTGGACGTCTGTCTACACTACTTTTACTGTTTGCGCTTCAAATCTAATTTGTGTGTGTGCGTGTATGACCAGAAGTTGATCCCATTTTGCTACCTGATTTAAGGTCGTTCCCATTTCTATTCGCAAAACAATATATAGTTGCGCAAGACTAAAGATTTTTGGTGCCATTATTCATACAAAAGGAAAATGCATTGTTGGAAGAATACGACAGATATTTGTCGTCTAATTAAGTAAATTATTAAGGAATGTATTATATATAGGATATGTATAATCGGCAACATCTGACACTACTCTTTAATATAATACTACATGGAGTTTTTATAATTTATTCAAATATTCTATCTACAAAAGTCTTCCTAAAAACTGATGCCTAAAATTGAAGTCTGAGGCTTTCAAACGACTACTGTCAATGTTTTTTCAACTGATCTGGCAACACTCGCCGCAATGCGCTATCAGTTGTGCCATAACAGTGCTTTAACAGAATCAATATTAGCATGTAAAAGCTATATATCGATACTTCCACATTAAATTAACGATGAGTAGCCACATTTACATTATAAATTAGCTTTAAGCCAAACTAATGCAAATTTGCCAATAAATTATTATTCATAATACTTCCAAAATACTCAATACCATGTTCAAATTTTACAGAAAATATATCGCTTAGATGTATTAATCGATACCTTTTGTTAACTATCGAAAATAACAACGAATGGACTAGCTCGTTCATGTTTGACCGGGAAAAAATCAAATACCATTTGCTCTTTGGTCGTGCGTCAAGCATAATTTCGGGACTCGCACACGGTGACGGATCTAAAGAAAAAAGACTGCAAGCGTAAGAAGGCAAGATTGATTTAAGCACGGGCTGAGTTTTGTATGTAAATAAAATTCAAGATCTGCAAATACGCAACAATGTTGTAAAAATTTAAAGGCAACTGTATTATAATATCGTATGCGTCGTGAATGTTGAATGTAATTTGTGCTTCAAATTTTGATGATAAATTTTGCTTGTGTGTAAATGTGTTCGACTTTGAGCATTCGTAACAACGCATACATATGCGTTTATGCTAGTGTGAGTAAAAACCGAAACGCAAGCGACTCAACAAACGGCGACAGCGATTCGAAGCCGCCGACGCAGCAGCTGAGCTAAAGAGACGATATTACATACATTCTCACGCACACACTTTTACTTGCGTACGTAAAATAAAGAGAAGCGCAGATAAAGCCACCATTTTTTAGTGACGAAGAAGAGAGCAAGGCGCATGCAAGTAGTCCGCGCCTTTGGATACAAATAGAGGCATTTCAATTATTTTTGTGTGGAAATAACTGTAAACATAATATCTTAAAATGGCCAGTTTTCAAATACATCGTGACAATACTGAAAAGGAGAATCCCGGCATGCCGAGTCTAAAAGAAAAGTCATCGCTTCTTCATGGAGCTGGTGGCAAGCAACCGCTCGCTGTAATTGGTGGCAAGGAGAAGGCTCTGGCACCTCGCGCCAATTTAGTTGTGCTGAATACCAACAATAACCATGGCAATGTGCAACGCGGCAACCCCGTGCCGTCCGCTAAAATGGTAAGGTTCCATCAGAATTCATATCCTAATTTTGTTATATGTTGGGTATTCTAACGCAGCTGCCCCTTGTTCAGCTTTGCTGGTGGTGGAAGTGCGATCACTAGACAGAATGGTGGTGGGTTTTCCTGTCTGTCTGTCTATGCCTGTTTCCTGATTACTCTTTTGAATATCTCTTTCCTCTCTCACACGCATTGAATAATAAAAGTTTAATTTAAAATTCTATAAATTTTAGCAGATGATGTTAAGTATATGCACATGCGTATGCGCAGGTTAAGGTTTTTGTTTTCCAGGCTATGATGGCGCGCCTAATCGTCAAAACTAACCTAGAAATGCATAGACGATGTGCGAATCTTGCGCGCTTTTTTTTCGTATGACATCAGACTAAGGCGACTATACAAAAAGAAGGCTATTAAAGCAAACAGCAAACAAAGAATACATACATTGAAATACAATTACAGCACCTAGGCGCACACAGTCACATATAGAAGCACACTGCATGCTTAAAAGGAAGAGAGAGTAAGACAGAGAGAGAGAGAGAGAGAAATGTATGCAGGGAAGCCAGCAAAGGGCGCGCACACAAAACAAAAACAACTAAAGCGAACGACGACTGCGTGCAGCAGCGCATTTAACAGGATTTTTCCCAGAGCACAGGAAAGAATACTAAAGCGAGATAGCAACTAACCTTATGAGGCTTCCCCTTTCTAACACATTTACACACCGACACCATGTTGTAATTGCGTTACTCTTACATTTGTTTCTGTATGTACTCCACTTTTGTTCGCAGGGTTTTCGCGAAGTTGCCAAGGTAAAAGTAGATGAAAATGCCTGTTTTGGCGCCACCAAGAAATCAAACGTTGTGCCCGTGGTGGAGCAATTCAAGACATTCTCCGTCTACGAGGACAACAACCATACTCAGGTGCAGTTGCAAATCGGGAGCAAGGTACTTTCCAACGTAGCCGACAAAGAGAATATAAAGGGTGTCGATCAAAATCTGTAAGTGGATACCGAATTGGATCGTTCAAAAGTGTATAAATGCAATCCTCGTATCTTTAGCGATCAAGTGCGCAAGGAGTTCGCCATAGATCATGCCTACAATTTGGATGGAACTCCCATGTCCGTCACCGATGTGCAATCGCCCATGTCCGTGGACCGTTCCATGGCAGAAACTAGCATCATTAGCGCCGAGATAACTGACAACAGCCAGGTCGAGGACATGGCTGATCTCAAAAGTGATGCAAATATATCACTCATGGAAAATATTGTTTTGCCGCGCAACGATCGTCAGCGCTTCTATGAGGTGGTCCAATATCAACACGATATATTGGAAAATTTCCGCGAGAGCGAAGTAAGTACAAAACTCTGTAACTGTAATTAGAAATATTTAATGCGAGAGAATGGCTTATATTTATATTAAGGTGTCTCTGATTCTGATACCCCGTAGAGTAGTGTTTCCATTGGCCCACACGTTAGTTAAGTTGCTTTTCACTTAGCGCCCAATCTCGGTGTACTAACAATATATACCTACTTGTGCATATGGACAGCTAGCATGCACACAAACACACACATATATGCATACATACACATACAAATTTGTACATTCTAGCAGCCTGCTGCACCCTCGTGACAACGTTGTCTTCGCGCGTCGTTGCTTTTCTTTTCTTCGTTTGCCTGCTTCGCCAGTTGTTGATTACTGCAAGCAAACGGGGTTCTACATCAGCGACGTTCCTTTTAAGTGCGCTCACGTGCCTTGTTTACCATCCCTAACTTTTATCAGCCTGGAAAGTTCCGCTTTAGATTGCTTGGTTTAAGTTCCATTTTCCAGCTGGAATGTTACATTGACTGCTCAACTTCCTATTTCAGCACCAAATGCATACTTTTTATCAATTATTGCCAAACAAAACACTCAACTTTTAATTTAATCTTTATTAACTTTTCATTAATTAAATTTAAGCATTATTCAACCGTTAGCAGCTGAACTCGGGCCTGGAATAGTTCCAGCAGCAGAGCTTGAAAGTGCTGCAACAAAACAGGCTCTGCTGCTGGAACCATTCCATAACGAGCTCAGACCAACTAACGTGAGGTCTTGTTGAACTGATCATAGAACTCATCGGTGACGGCATTGCTAAGCTGTGCTAGTGCATCCTTGCGTTGTTTGTCCTGCTCGACAGCCAGTTTGGCGTTGGTGCGTACTAGATCGTCCAGTTGCTGCTTGTGTTTGCGATCCATTTCAATCTGCTTGAGCTTGAGTGTGCGATCCATGTTTATGGCATATTGTTCCCACTGTTTGTTCATCAGCTGAACCTCGGTCTTGCGCTGAAGCGTATCGGCCAACTGCTGCTCCTGCCCCTTGCGGAACTCCACCAGTTCGTCGGGAGTCATGCCCCGATACATGAATGCAATCTTTTTGTTTGGATTAAGACGTGATTGAGCAACGTCCGGATTCTCGGTCAACATATCGCTAGACAGCATATTGTAAATCTCTGCCATATCGTCCTCGTATGTCTCACGCTTGGAACGCTGGCGATTCACCTCCTTCTGCTTGGCCAGATTGATGTTGTACTGACGTATCTTGTGTATGATTTGATGGCGCATGTTATGATCCGACTTGGCCATTTCCTCGAGATGCTTATCGCGGCACTGCACACTCTCCATATACACATTGTCGGCCTTGCGACGTGCGTCCTCTGCCTGCTTACGCTCCATGACCTGCTGATCCAGCCAGGCGCGCTGTTGCTCACGCTGTCTCACCTGTCGATCACCCCTATGCAGATCCTCGCCAATAAAGATCTGTGCACTGGAGACGCCAAGCATTATGTCATCGTCGGCTATGCGAGCCGGCTTTGCTTTCTTGAGAAAGTTTGGATCATTAAGATCAAATTCGCGACGCTGATCCAAACGCTGATAACGGCAGCGATAATAGTTTAGATCGGAGTCCGCAATGCGTTTTTCCTTCTCCAGCTCCTTTTCCTTGGCTGTTATTAGGCGCTTCTGAAGTTGTTCCTGCTCTTCATAGCGCTTGTCGCATTCCCGCTGTTCATTGTTTTGTTTCTTTTTCTCCAAAATCTGACGCTCCAATGTATCCAGATCGAGCTAATAGAAATGTAACAACGAATAGAGACTCTCTTGGCGATAATTTGTACTTACTCCAAATAACCGTTGCCTGGCATTAAAGATGCGACCCTTACGCTCTTCCTCGTACTGCGCACGCTTCCGCAGCCTCACCGCCTCACTGAGGTCCTCCTTGGTACACAGTGGCATTTTCAGAGTCATCTTGTCCTTGTTTTTATAACTTGACTAGCTGTAAAAATATATATATTCACATATGCGTATTCCGTTTCAGTGTAAAAGTATTTCAGTTTCTGATGCTCGAACCGGATTTTAAGCTTTGCGTTGAGTTTGTTTGCCCGGTTGCCGGGTCGTTTGTTAGACTATAAAACAAACAAATTCTCCATCAGTTACAAACAACCCCAACAAAAAGAACTTGGTTTCCATATAACTGATTTCTGAATAAATATATACTAGCGGATCGATGGTATATGTTATAACTCTTTATATTTAAATAATTTTTAAAAATCCTTAAACATACTTTATCTAAATTCGCATAAGTCTTAAAGCAACATTTCTTATTCCACTGTATTTGAACATCTTAAGCATATTTTCTGCATTCACAATTTCACCAATTTCCTGCTTTGGCGCTTGGCGTGTCCCATAGTCGTTAAATGGCCCATTAAGTAAACACCTAATGTACATCGTGTTCGTATTGCCGTCTTTTGGCCGAAAATCTGTATGCTGGGAGTGGCTTGTTAGCTCTTCGATTGAAATGTGGCTCACGTAGCGCTAAATAACCAATATACAAATAAAAATTGGTAAATTCGATAGCTTGCTAATGTGGGAAAAAGAGGGGGAGATATGAAGCCAAACGGGTTTAGTTTCCCAGATCGTAATGATGAAGCATAAACTGGCAAATTCGAAAACTATTTGTTTACACAGTCCAAAGGGGGGAGAACATAAAACAAAGAATTCAACGAAGTTTTAAGATCAATATATAATCAAATGTGTAAATTAATAAAACAATTTTGAATATAACAGCATCTCAGCAAGATATATACTACATGGGTTATAATTACTTCTAAACATGCTGTTCATCATATTGCAGTGCCTTTCTGTGGGATTTTCATCATTTTGATATTGATATTCTCTTGCAGAAAAAACATCGCCCGAAGCCTCAATATATGCGTCGCCAGACTGACATCAACCACTCGATGCGCACCATTCTGGTTGATTGGCTGGTTGAGGTAGCCGAGGAATACAAACTGGACACTGAGACATTGTACTTGTCTGTCTCATACTTGGATCGCTTCCTCAGCCAGATGTCGGTGAAGCGTGCCAAGCTTCAATTGGTGGGCACTGCAGCCATGTACATTGCATCGTGAGTGAATGATTTAAACCTCATTTATGCTGTTTATGCATATGAAATGCCTCTCTTTACAGCAAATATGAAGAGATCTATCCACCAGATGTTGGCGAGTTTGTCTTTCTCACTGACGACAGTTACACTAAGGCTCAAGTGTTACGCATGGAGAATGTGTTTCTTAAGATTCTATCCTTCAACTTGTGCACGCCCACGCCATACGTCTTTATCAACACATATGCCGTGCTCTGCGATATGCCCGAGAAGCTAAAGTACATGACTTTGGTAGGTGATCGAACGTTCGACCGGTAGATGATCAATTAATTTAGCATTTCTTTAACTTTTCCTTTTTTAGTACATTTGTGAGCTGTCGCTTCTGGAGGGAGAATCGTATATGCAATATTTGCCCTCACTCATTTCGGCCGCTTCGCTGGCATTTGCACGTCACATTCTAGGATTGCCGATGTGGACGGCTCAACTGGAGGAGATAACCACATACTCATTGGACCAATTGAAGCATGTGATTGTGCCGCTGTGCAAGACTCACAAGGCGGCCAGAGAGCTAAGCACGCAGGCCATACGGGAAAAGTACAATAGGGACAAGTAAGTTCAGCCATCAAATATGCTGCTTAGAACAAATAATTAATAGAATTCTTTTTCTTACAGGTACAAGAAGGTGGCTAGTATTCAGCCAATAGAACTGAGCCAATCGGAAATGGAAAAAATTGTACAGGATTATAAGGCGGCCAGCAAATGCCAGGCAGAGGAGCAGCAGCCGGACAACGATATGAAATCTAAAGTCAATTTGTTTTATAAGTTTTAAGTGTTTTTTACATCCAGCATCAAGCCATGATCAAATTGTATTGTAGTTTAGAGTTTTCAATGTATCCCCTCCCTCTAGTAGTAGTTTTATTCGTTGTAAGTGTAAGTACGATGCATTAAGGTTTTTGTGCCAGCTGACCGCTGACTTGGGCGTACGCGGCATAATACGAGCACTGCCAACAATAGCAGCAATAGCCACATAACTCCAATTAAACATCCATCGTACACTGGCAAGCTACTGGACATTTGTATATGCTAAGAGGCCATATATAAGAAAGCGGAGCTACAACCATAAGGAAGATGAGCTAGTGCGATCCACGTTCAAAGCGTGCGCTGTAGCAAATCACAAACATATATGGATTGTTTGAGACAGAGAAAGTGAGAGAGAGAGAGAGCACCACAAGATGAACCGAGGTAAAAAAGAAAGATGAAGCGTAAAGACAATCCTTAGGCTACTTATACAATTTTTAAGTTATTGAGTTCATTATTTGTTCAATGTCGTATTTTTTATTTCTTACGTATTTATATATAACCAGATATGTATGTTTACAATATGTCAATCAAACAAATCGGCCCGAAAACTAAAACAAAAAATAACATAAAATATTTATGCTACACATATGCTAACTAAATAGGCTATAAATGTTCTGTGAACCCGAAGCAAATATAAAGAAAAATACATAAATTTTACTTCAAATATCATTTAAAAGTTTTACCCAACCAACCCTAGAAATGTATTCAATTTACTAGCTTATACATATATATATCTATAAACATTTTACACATATAATGACGCTTACTACACTACTTAGTTCAACTCTATTCTTTTAAATTATAAATGAAGCACAAAAGAAAAAAATGTATGTTTAGTTATTTGCCCAACATTGACGAACAAATACTTTTTATCGTATATAAAACAAAAGAAAACTTGTATTTCGAATTTTACAAGGCATCAATAAAAGTTAATGATAGACCAAGAGGCACGTCCATTAATAATATATGGTTTTATTTCGGACTTATTAACAATCTGTAGTATTTGTGGCATAGAATATAGAATTTTGGGATGTATTTAAATTAAATATTCATGTCAACATTCGTCACCTTTGATTTCAAATCCAATTGCTTAACAAATCACTCAACTAATTGCAAATGAATTTAAAATTCATTTGATGCGCATATTTAATTGAAACAAATGAAAAACTTAAGCGAATTCCATGTTCTCATTTATAACAAGTGTTTATTGAAAAAATTAAAAAAACAAAAGTAAATTGCTAAGAGATTTAGCATTTGCTCGATTTGTTCCAATTGCCAATGGAGCCGCCGGACACCCACCTCGATATGAAGTATTTAATATAATTTAATTCTTGCTCGATTCTCGATATATTCATATAATTATTGTCCCAAATGCAACTCTTGAGCGTAAGAGAAACTGACAACAAAAAAATGCGAATGTGAGTTCCTTTAAGTGGAGCAGTTATATGGCAGACATATCGTTGATCATCGCTAATATGCAAATCGTGTGTCCGGATGATAGCCAAGCTTGTCTAATGCTGGATTGCAGGCAAAGTTAATCATGGGCGGCGGGCCGCAGAGCAGTACGATCGTGTCGTCATTGGCGGGCAGCAGGTGAGCTTCAACCATCTCATCATTGATAAAGCCAACACTATAGGTCCAGCCTAGGATAAGAGAAAGAAATGAGAATCGGGAATTAACTAGAGAACTCAATAAAAGTCTTAGTTCGACCAGAAAAACCTACACAGACACACACAACATTTCCCTTGCCTTGTGATTTGAACTGAAAAGCTCGCGTTTAAAATATACAGATGCTAGGCTGAAAGATTCGTTACTTAATAGCTAAAACGTTGCTCGGAACGGTGTCCCAGCCTTTCAAGGCCCGGTATACAGGTATAGTTGACCATGGGCGGTGGACCGCACAGCAGGCACAATGTCTCCGGGCCGGGCGGATGCAGATGCTCGCCCATCATCTCGTCGTTGACATGGCCTGTATTGTACAACCAGGCTATGAAGCGTGCGTTCGCCGGGCGGGGCATCCGTTTATGGGCAGCATGTGGCGAGGAGCAAACACAAGATTCTCAACATAATAGATGGCTTTTAGAGCATTAGGAACTACAGAGATTGCACTACACTGATTCAAACTGAATGATTTATGTGAATGAGCTCGAATTGTGATGTGCATGCAAATACAAACAAAGAAGATTATACTCGACAACCTGAATATAAATCTGATTTAACATAAGTTTGAAAGCTCTTTCTCAATCTGTAAATCTAACTTGGCTTGAATTAATGTTTCTTATTCCACAATTTAAATCAATTAGATTTCTCTCGCACAACTTCTTCGTGCTCTCATAAATTAATCTGTAGTCTCTGACTATGTATCTTAAGCTAAGCCCCAGCATGGATATGATGTTGATTCGATGACAGTTTAATGTGTTGCACAATATTTGAAGCCGCAGCTCACCTTCGGCTGCTTTGTCCACAGTGTACCAGACCTTGAACTGATCGGGATGCTTCTTGGCCAATTCATCAAGCTCGTCACGCAGCAATATGTCTTTTTCACTCTGCAATATTAAAGTTAGATAGTTAGTTTCTAGGGAATTTGAAGTATATGAACAAGCTCACCTGGTTGGCAAAGAGCAGCGCAAGCTGCGTCTTATCCTTGTCGCTGCGCTTGAGTACTTCACGTACGAGTTGCAACATGGGCGTAATGCCACTGCCTCCTGCAATCATGTTGACGCACTTGGCCGTCACATGCTTGGGCGGATCTTTGCGCAGTTTCTTAATGGAGAAGGTACCGTTGCCCAGATATTGCAATCGTCCAGAGGGTCCACGGAACGAAATCTTATCGCCCAGCTCCATCTCTTCCAAATGCTGCGTCATTTTGCCACCCGCTGGGAATTTGGGATGCGTATCCTTGAAATACACCTTTACAATCAAGTCAACATAGCCCACATCGTCATCGGACGAGATAGGCGTATACGGCCGTATGACGAGCTCATTGTCAATCGTTGCAATCAGATGAATATGCTGGCCCACAGGCAGACCAAGTATATGCTGCTTGGAGGGCAGTCCAAAGCGAAAACGTCTCGTATCAGCGCTGAGCACCTCCTTTTCGATTAGGGGCAGCTGATACTTATCATTGGGATCGACTAAAGTGCGCAATCGTGCGGTTCGATTGGGTTCGCGACGGGGCTTCGTCGACTTCTTATTGATAAAATAGTGGACTATCAAGGCGCCGGCAACGATAGCCACAACGCCCACGGCAATTGGAACAAACTGTAAATATAAAACAATACAAAACGTTAAACAGAGAAAACTTGAAAAGTTCGATTTCATACGCCTTAAGTTTCTTCTAAATAGACCTACATATATATACTATTGTCAGGCATATTTCGTGGCGATACGTGTTTTTCCGCTCATTTTTTTTTTTGCCCGACAGATGCCTTTGCTGATTAAAGTCTACACTCAATAGGTCCCCATCTAGAGCTAGGTTCACCAATAACAATTTCATATGCTTGAAAATAATATCTAAAAATATTTTCCCCAATTTCGGGTCAAAGTGAAATTTGACTCCGTGATCTCTTTGTGGTAAGTTTTTTGCCATCTCTATGAAGCCACCTAAGAGTTGGTGTCTCTTAAAAGCTCACCGTAATTGAGGTTATTTTGTTTTGCAAGCAATCAACTGACACCGAAAACGTCTTGGCAGTGACCTTGAAAACGTAGTCCATTTTGGGTACTGTTTCGCCATAATGCACAGAGCACTAACTAGGCTGCGGGTGATAAATAATTATCGATGACGTCACTGCCCACGCACAGATAAACAGAGAGCACATTTTGGCCCACAAGCGTGGAACCAGACAAGAGAGAAAATGAGAGGGAGAGAGCGGCATATTCCAATGCGTGGCAGCAGTTGCGCTCATATTCACTTAAATCTTATTCAATATAGACTTACATCAAAATCTGTCATTTTTCACACACTTGATGAATGTTTCTTGTTTATTGCGTATTAGCAATTGAAATTATTCAAATGTTCAACTTGACCAACTATTAGAAATAGCAAAGCGTTTGATCAACCGCTTGCCGCCGCGCACAATTTACAATTGAAATGAAGTCGAAGCGGGGAGTCAACGCGAGGCCGAAGCGCCGAGTCAGCACGCGTATGCAAACAGTACATTCGAAAAGTAAACGGTCAAGTTAAATATAGTCTGCCATAGTCTGTTTCTGTCTCTGTTAATGATCTTAAATGCAAGTTTAAGTTGTATGACACAAATTTAAATGTGTAATTTGAGCATTAAGCAAATACATATGTTGTTTACTGTAGATAGTACTCTTGTCAAGCATTCGTAACGATGATATGAAATTATATGTGAGAGTGAGAGACAGCGAAAGCAAGTTATAATTAAAGTGAGCGGCTTTTTAAAAGAGAGAGCTGTTGTGCAAAGAGCAATTTTGCTAGTTGAACAGCTGATTTGTCTATGGATATGCCGACCGTGACGTAGTGTAAAGCAAACATAAATTACATTACATTACATAAATTTTAACACTTGTAATTTGAAAAAACTAGAGATGAGCCATATGGCTCATGATTATTCAGTCACCGTCACAGTCACAGTAAGGGAAATATTGCGCAACTCTTTGAAAAATTACAAACAAATTAAGCTCAAATGTCTCTTTCCAAGCGGAGAGATGCTTAAAGTAATTGAGTGCAGCGACAAGGTTTAATATCCCCTCGACTTATGGAAATTCCTTCTAGCTGTTAAATACGTCGTATAAATAACAATATTAATAGCATGACGTCATTTGAGAATGTGTTCACCAACAGCGACAGCCAAAGGCTCTATGATTGTTGTTATAAATACCTTTGTAGAATATCCGCATATTCTTTTGCATTTTTTGGTGGGAGATGCCAAATGGCAAAAACATACACATTTGTACATACATACATATTAATGTATATTTTTAAGAATTATGACACAGCCTAGCTATATGTGATGTGCGTACGTGATGAGAAGAATGAGAGTATATCGAATCGAGGGTACTAAAAATTATGCAAAAGTTGTGCTGCAACATGTTTCGTAACTTACATTGGTCTCAATTAGACGCGCCATATCCAACGACTGGAGCTGCTGCTGGAACTAGGGAATTGCCGGGTTTTTCCAGCAGTTGGAAAATCAATGAATGCACTCTATGGATAAATATTATATAATTCGTTTATTGCAGCGATGGAACATTACGCACTGCTGGCGCACACGGACAGAAGTTTTATTTTAAAACGCAACGCAGGCCCACCGCAAATATGAGCGCGCAGATAGTGAAAGCAATTGTTTTGTTTGACCACGAAACGTTCGCTCTCTTAATCGTTCGCTCGAGTCAACGTACCACACTCTTTGATTGCTCGTTGTAAGCTCTTGGTTTTGCCAGCATCCACTGTAAATTTCACTTTGAAATTAATATATATATGTATTTGATTCGTTTATAACTGCGTCGTCTGCCGTTTCAGTTAAATAACGTGCGCATAAAAACTTTCTAAGCTTCAAGACTATTCAAAATTTAGAGAAACAGCTGAACTTGGTAAAGAACTTGTTTATGGATTATAAATACAAATGCAAAACTGAAGCGTTGCCACTGTGTTTTATGTGGGCTACATATGTTAACAATAAGCATATGAGTAACAATAGCGATTAATTCATGGCAACTCTGGCCAAAAAGTAATCGATACTGAAAACTATACTTGTCGAAAGCGTTATCTTTCTTTCGTGAATCGCACGTTGCAAAGTGTAGACATGGCGTAAGTAATTTAATCCGAAAAATCTTAAAAAATAAATTGCATCTTGAATATTATAATGAAAATAAAACAGTATATTGGTAAATCATATGCTGTTTTATGAGTTCTGCAACATATTTATTGAATGCTGCAATCAGAAACCAGCTTTTTGGACAAATCAATGACCACATCAGTTTGGAAATGATTGCAATAATAAAATTAAATTTTGTGCCAAATACGTGACTACACATTAAAGTTGCAAGCATTTGCGCAATGCTTAAACATTATTTCCACATAACAATATACAATAGATAATATACAAAATATTCAATTGCTGATCCAACTAAATTTTCAATTGCAGAACAAAGGTGTCTCGTGACACACTCCTTGAGGGAGTTAATGGAATTCTTGAGCATTCGCTCAAGAAGAAGCGCGGCTTCTTGGAGACGGTGGAACTCCAAATTGGCCTGAAGAACTACGATCCCCAAAAGGACAAGCGTTTCTCCGGCACTGTTAAGTACGTTGGCTAAAATTACCTGCGCTGCTCACCAAATTCAAGTGGCAACAGCGTTAGGTAGTCGCGTGTGTGTTGTCTCCCACATACATTGCGGCGGACCTGCACTCAGGGTCTTAAAATCAAATTGAGTAAGCACCAGCAATGGTTGCTGATCCAAATTTAGTAGATAAATAACAAACTGCTCCTCTGCGAGCTGCGTAAGTTTTTTTGAATTTGAACTGTGCAATAATTTCCCTTAATTTTTCCAAATCAAAAATACTTTTCCTAATCGTTCCTCTTTACTCATCTTGCAGGTTGAAGCACATCCCACGTCCCAAGATGAAGGTGTGCATTCTGGGCGATCAGCAGCATTGCGATGAAGCCAAGGCCAATGGCGTTGAGTTCATGGATGCTGAGGCACTCAAGAAGCTGAACAAGAACAAGAAGCTGGTGAAGAAACTAGCCAAGTCCTATGACGCTTTCCTCGCCTCTGAGTCGCTTATCAAGCAGATTCCCCGTCTCCTGGGTCCCGGTCTGAACAAGGCAGGCAAGTTCCCTGCTCTGTTGTCGCATCAAGAATCGATGATGGCCAAGATCGAAGAGGTCAAGTCCACCATCAAGTTCCAGATGAAGAAGGTGCTGTGTCTGTCCGTTGCCGTTGGACACGTTGGCATGAAGCAGGATGAGCTCACCCAGAATATTAGCTTGTCGATCAATTTCTTGGTCTCGCTGCTCAAGAAGAATTGGCAGAACGTGCGCTCCCTGCACATCAAGTCCTCAATGGGCCCACCCCAGCGTCTATACTAAATTAATTTGTATACTGCTGCAAACTAAGTATCTTTCAACAAATAAAATCTACATTTGATATAAATGTAAGCAAAGGCTTTGCTTATTTTTGTACACATCCAACATCCGTGAAAGGGAATAGGTCGACCATGTATAGTAAGCCCAAGCTTAAAGCGTTGGTATATATTTAAAATTAAATTAGTCTTAATTTACATTTCTGTGGAACTGATTGTCCTGGCCAGGAAGTCCCGCACGTCGAGGGCAAGCTCCACTTGCTCAGAATTATCCATTTTCGACTCGATTGGCGGTGATTTGAATTTCGATACATTTACCGTGTTGCCCCATTCGAGAATATGTGGCTCGCTCAGCTCTTCGAGCAGATTGTGTAAGACGGTTGCAGCTGTGATTATGCAGGAGGCGGTCTGAAAACTGATATCCAGCGGTTGACTAAGGAAGCGCCAGCGGGATATAAGGCGATGCATGGCGCAGTCGCTTAGCTCCTGGAGATGATCAGCCACTTCGTTAAAGTCGTATTCGTGTGGTGCCACCGGCTCGGTATAGCGCTGCAGCAGCCAGGGGCGCAGCGGATAGTTTTGATTTGCGGGCGCCAGCACAAACGCAGGCACTGAGCGCTGATTGATGCGATATGCTGGCAACTGAGTCAGAGAATTCGGTGCCTCGGCAAACATGGGCGGCAGAGGCGCCTTGTTACCATTGCCGTTACCCAGGCGCAGCTCACGGAAAAGCATGCGATCATCCAGAAGAAACTCCATGCGTAATGCAGAGCTCAGCTCAGTCTGTTTTCCTTTGCCACGCAGCGGAATGGAGCAGACGCCCAGCACGCCAAGCAGAGCTGCAGGCATGTTGCATTCTCTCTTAAAGCCAGCCACAACATTTGCGCAATCCGCCTCGCTTTGTGGCAGCAGGCGCAGCGCCTTGCCTAGGCTGGTCATCACGGCATTGCAGAATACTTTCAGGCATTTGATGGTACGGGTGCGTGGCAGTGCAAATTGCTCCGAAATAATTGAAATGCGCTCCCCGCTGGCCAAGAAGAAGAGCGAAAGACCCACACATTTGTCTGGCGTAATGACTTCCAATTGGGATCTTAGCTCTGGCACTGAGCGCAGTGTGGGTGCCAGTTGGCCGCAGAGAGACTGGAATGTGCTGCGTGTCACATGGAAACTGTCGAGAAACTGTTCATCACTGTATTTTGGTACTGCGTGCTCCCAAAACAGCGTCGGGGCATCGGAGTTCGTCTCCAGCTTGGCAGAAGCAACACCAGAGTTGCTGTTCTCTATTTCCGTCTCCATTTCCTCTTCGTTCTGCAACTGGTTGTGCTTCATGCGTAGCATTACAAACATTTGCATATAATTGGACTGCAGCTGCATCATTTGTTGCATGAAGAAAGAGCGCAGATTTTGGAGTCGACGTCGTGAACGTTGCTGACGACGTCTGCGATGCACAATAACTGTGTGCTGCAAGTGTCGCACATGCAGCCGGATTAGCTTCGCTATTTTCTCTTTGCGTTGCTGCAAAACTCCGCCTGTATATTTGTCATTGGGCTTAAGCAATTTGGATAAGGCATCGCTTAAATTGTTGTTTATTTTTTTCAGTTCCTCATCCATTTTCAATGCACCGGTGTGACCAAAAGTAGTAGACGAATAAAAAACTTTACAATGACTCATCGATGACAAAATACCAAATGCACAATATAATCGATATAGTGTATTTAAGCTCTGCTCAGCTCTAACGATAGCAAAGGCACAAACTAATCGTTTTTGTAAACGCGGCGGCGACAAATTATATCTTAAGATGGCCTCAACGAGCTATTCGCTTAATTTTGATAGGTCCATTGAACCTCGCAGCACGTCCACACCCGTGCAAGCTTCACTATCGCAGTTGCACAAGGCTCTCATTGAATATGCAACAATTTCCTCCCGATTGCTGTTCATACAAGATCCTAACGTATACACTGACTTTCATCACTCCAACGAATCATTTAACGAATATTCGAAAGCGGAGCTTTGTGAAATTATGCTAAAATTGATTTTGCCAAATGTTCACTTATACCAATTGTCGTCGGCAATAAAGAATCGTTTGAAATTGTTGGAATTGCATCCGTGCTTTGAACAAACCCACCACGGCTATCAATACTCACCAAATCGTCTCGGCGTTCCAATCGTCCTACAGCCAACATGTGATTTTAACCTGTCGGGAGAACTGCCAACGTTGATGGTGAATTTTGATGCGATTTGAAATGTGTTATGTTGCTCATCTATTTATTACTTACTGACAGTCCGAACAGCGTACACAAACAGGTAGCACTACTCTCCAGTTGGATACACTGAAGCGTACCGGCGATAGTTCCCATACCATTTTACTTGAAGGCCATGCCCATGGGCCCAAGTTCGAACTGAGCTTGGACATTGCAGCACTCCTTTCCGCAATGCTTTCCAATGATTGGGAACTGTCTTCCAACGAAATGCACCATGCATCCAAAATCAGAAGGCGCTTGCAGCGCGCCAAATTCAATTTCCAGGAGACCGGAAATACATCGCCATATCGTGCAAATCTCGTGCAACTCGTTGATAACATGGATATGTTCGAAAAGCTTAAAAAACATCTGAATAGAAGCTTTTCTAATTTGTAAAAATAGATGGAATTATTTATGTAATAACAAAGAAAAGATTATTTGAAGTATTTTTATTTATATATAGTTTTTATTTAAATTTTTTTTTTAATTTATTATACATTTATTTGTAATTTTATTTAATTAATTTTAATTCAATTATTCACCACAATAATGTTTAGTAAACAACTCACCACTATTTTCATAATTCATTTCCAAAACGAATTTACGATAAACGCCTTGGTTGCAGGTCAGCGCAGGTAGACACGATCATCTGTCGATCTGATGGTGCTCGAAGTTGCCGCCGCTCTTGCGCTCTTATAGCTAAGAGAGTTGGGTGCGCACACTCCAAGCGCCAGCAGCAGCTTCAGTTTCAGTGTGTCTGTGCGACGGTTGTCCGGTGTTCGATTTCAGCGTTGGCTTTCAGTCGCAAACTACGTGTAAGCGAGGATAGACGGGTGCGCGCTGCTGCTGCTGTGGCTCCAATTTCGTTTCGGTCTCAAAACAAAAACAAAAAAGAAGAAAAAACAGCCAACTGGCGCGTTTTGTTTGGCCACGGTGCGAAAGAGAGAAGCGGAGAGCGGGACGCGAAAGTGCGGAGAGTGGCTCGTAATGTCTGCCAAAGCGTAACGAAAATTTTCAAGACAACAACAAACACAACAACAGCAAATATCATTAATGGCATTTTCTGCTTCGAGTTTGTGTGTGAAAAGTGCACAAAAACAACAAAAAAGTAAAGCCGAATAGGCGAACCACAGCAAATGGCAAAATAGAAATGTAAAAAGGTATACAAAAAGCAACTGCAACATCTTTAATTACATTATTAAAATTAATAGCAAATTGTTTGTGCGCGCGCGCGAGTTCCTTTTAAACAAATGCAAACAGAGGGAAAATAACGTAAAAGAAAAACAACTCAGCAAAATGTTCGAAATGTATGAGAAAATTTTTACTTACAAAATTATGGTCAATATTGCCATTTACTCACCTGCAGTTGTCTATGGCTGCCTGACTGTCTGTCCGTATGTGTATGTGTGTGTGTAGATCATGGCTGTGTGTGTCTCAGTGTACGTGTCTGTGTGCATGAGTTGTTGCATAGCTGTAAACCAGTTGCCAATTGCAACGTGTTTTCTGTTTTTTTTTTTCCAAAGAGACGATCATAAAAAAATAATTACAATAGGAAAAACCGTAAAAACTGGGCAGATAATACTGTTAAAAAAAATTAAAAATATGTATTTTTTTTAAATCATAAAATAGTAAAAAATAAAAACTATATGTAACTAAAGAAAATATATAGAAAACATAAATAAATTCATAAAACAAAAAATAAAAATATATATAAATAAAAAATATTTAAAATATATATTTTATGTAAATATATATTTAAAGATACTCTTTAAATATATAAGAAATAATTAATAAAATATATTAAAAAAATAAGAAATAAATAATATATATATATATATATATATATATTGTTAAGTCCTAAACATTTGTTTAATAATTTTATAGTTTATTAAATATACTATATATAAACTCGTACGCAAGTAAAGCAAAAAAACTCTAATCAAAAAATGATAAAACAAAAAATACATAGACAGTCTATATAAATGTATATATACGTATGTATGTAAATATACACATACAAATATAAGTATATATTTCCTGATTACTTTTGGTTGCTTTGTTGGCGAATCTTCAGGCCAATATCAACACGTCCGAAACGCGTGTTAAGACAAAAAATCATCTCAAAGAATAAAACAAAAAGCTACAATAACTATATATGTATAAAGAGAGATTAAGAAAAGTTTAACTGTTTTTTTGCTTTTTGAGTTCTGTCTTTTTTGGCTAATAAAACAAAATTGATATCGTAAATAAGACTGAGAGCTGCAAACAATGAGATCATTAAAAGAGAGCGCCAGTGAACGAGGGAGAGAGCGAGCGCGAGAGAGGAAGAGCGTGTCAAGCCGTGCTCTGCTGGAGCGTTAAAGGCCAGGCCAAGTGTTGTTGGCCAAAAATAATAATAACAACAATAAAAATTCGTTTACATATCACAATATTGCACAGTGACAACAAAATGTAAGCAAAGCAACAAATACACAAAAACATTCTGTACTCACACTCATGCACATGTGAATATATCGTATACGGAGCTGCGCTTGTGGTGTGTGTAGGTGTAAAAACGATCTAAAAGCGCGCGCGTCACTTCGAGATTTCCTTTTTATACTGTTTGCAACAAGAAAACAACAACAAAGAGCAGCTGAGCGGCAGAGAGGTAGAGCGAGTGCAAGAGAGAGAGTACGCAAGCAGAAGCTTGTTTTAAGTTTTGTTAAAATTTGAAATGCTAATGAATTAGTTTCACGAATGAGCGCCCAAACATGGCAATTTATAAGAACACACACACATGTACACATATAAGCACATGCATAACTTCTGCTCATAATTGAGCGTTTCTCATAATCCGTTTCCGAGTCGGTTGTTTTATTTAAGGGTCAGCTAGCTGCCAAGGCAATCAAGGTTGATGATGTCTTGTTCAGAGGCAAAAAGAATTGCCCCTAATGATCGAGGCGCTGTTGAGAGCGAATTGTCATAGAGACCATTAGGAAGCATTTGCTAATATCAGAGAGAGTCAGAAAAGTTTACAAAAATCAGGTTTTTATGAATAATCACAGCTATAAATATATATATATATATATATATATATATATATATATATATATATATATATATATATATATATATATATATATATATGTGTATATATATATATATATAGTAATTATTTAAATATATATGTATATATGTGCGACAGCTTAAATACTGAATAACTTCCAAAGCTTGACCAGCTGCCAACAGTAAAAAAAAATAAGAAATTAAATGTTCTGTTCTCATATTTACGATATTCACTTTTGCGCTCTCATCGCCGTTAAGTTACGATAAACGCTCTCTTTTGCTGCTAAGCTGCGCTTATGCTCTGTAACTCTCTTGAGCGCTCTCTCTTTCTCTTTTGTACGATATTCCAAAAACGTAGTCTACCTGTTGTTTCTTTTGTTTTGCTTCTGCATTGTCTGCACAAACATTTTTCGCATATTTCCATGTGTCCCATTCAGCTATTCAGAACACATACAAATGCAACAACAGCAGCAACAACACGTAAAATTGGCCAAAAAGCAAGAAAAGATTGGAAAAAAATAACAACCGAAAAAAAAAACAAACACAAACTTTCATTAGCGTTCGTTCGAAACATTTCGACAAGCCCCGCTATCTTTTTTCGTAGCTTCGTACGACAGGCATTACGATTACGCGTGGTAAAAAAGAAATTCATCATTCGGACTGACTGACAAGCGTCGCAGTTGACGCGTGATCGTAGTTGCACAGTGGGGCGAAATCAGCAGAATATCACAAATAGAATTTTGAAGTAAAAATTGAATCCAACACTTAGTACGTAAATAAAATCGTAATATATTAAGCGATATTTAAAGTGTATTTAAGCATGCAATGTTTGGGCTGACTGGTGCCACTGTGCGCAGTAGCTGCTGTCGCCTAATATCGTAAATCAGCTGCTCATCACGTTCAGCCAAGACGCAGCCAGTGCGCTTAGTCTTGATTGTGGGGCGCTAAGTAACACTCGCGGTCTGCTAGGCAAAGAGCTTGGACTATGGGATGCCATGGACTATGGGCCATGTACACGTTTTAGTGGCCATTTCATTTGTCGTCGCGCACTTTCCAACTTTGAGCGTATAGAAAACGCGTTAACTGTGCGACTTTTAAATGCTTTTCACTGCTTTTACCAATTTCTTGTTCGCCGTTGTTGTTGCTGTTGTTGTTATATTTCTTCGTCGCTTTCTTACAGCTGGATTACAAAAGAAAACTTGAAATTTTGTACGTCGCATCGAATACATTGCAGCAACATCCGCCTATTGCCAGTTGCACAATTCCAAAAGCCAAGTATCTGTGTATCTCTGTAGCTGTATGGTTGTTAGCTGTGACCAGTCAAAATGCGCGTATCCAACAGATACCAGTCATCATCATCATCATCATCATCAGGAACGACAGCAATTGCATCTTACCAAAGTCTAAGCACGCACATTGAAGTAATTGCAGCAGCTGCCCTCGTATAATGAGTCAAAATGTGGCCGACAGTCTGGTGAGTATCCAAATCTTTGCTATATACACAATTATATATGTATCTTATGTGCTTACGTGTGCGTGTTTAGCAATAGAAATAGAAAATCCTATTGAATATGCATAGAAAGTAAGTTGAACGTAGCTCTTAGGTCAGTTTTCTTACCACAGCTCTAGAAAGCCTCCCCTCAGTCGTGACCCATTTCAGTTGTTAATTGCTTTAACTAATATTTAGTCTACTCTATAAATAGTCACACACTCTCACAATAAGCCAATCAATAGCTATTTGCTAAGTTATAATACTAAATATTTACTTTAATCATATGTCAGCTGAAGTAACGTCTCTAAAAGTTAACTATAGCAACAATTGAAGCTGATTTTACTTAAATTTAGCATTTAAATTAAATAATTTAACAAATTATATAAATTTCGTTATTTGATGTTGATATTAGAGCTGACAACAAAGTTTTTGTTGTTAAATTATGGCCTTTCTTTGCGATTCTCATTAATAGCTTAAAGCCTTTCTATTTTTATATGCATTTTATGCATTGAAATACTCATTGTTGAATATATTATAGGTGTAACAAATTTATATTAATGTGTGGTCTACTTTGGTCTAAAAAAACTGTTACACCAAAACTGTTATACTGCTATACTAAATAATGAAATTGAAATATTAAATAATAAATATTCAACATATTCTCCATGTGCGTTTTTCATATATTTCAATTTTATAAAATTTTTTTATACATGCTTTCTATGCGATTCTCATATATTTAAACATCAACATTTCTTGCTAGTATTTGCTTCAGTTAAAAAATATCAAAAATCTGTGTTTATCTTTGGCCTTTCTACTTAACAATTTTATACCAAAACTGTTATACATTTTCTCTTTGTCTTTGCTAAAAGCAATGACATTGAAATATATTTGTCTTTGCCTCATTTGTATTGATTCACTTTTGCCGAGTTGTGCATCATTTGATTGCGTTGTTGGGTCGTCTTTGGTCGGCTTTCGTCGTTGCATCTTTAATTGATCAATTGACTCGTGTTGGGGGTCTCCATATATTCCTTTTCCTAACAAATAGAAAACAAATCGTTTGATTGGCGCTTACGTAAATTAAGGCTTATTAATTTCCGTATTTTGTGTATTTTTATTGTTTTCATATTTGATTGACTCTCTCTTTTATATATATATATATATATATATATATTTGGGGCATATGAAAGACCCAAAGACCGGCTGGACAATGCTTAGCCATAGATATATGTATATAAATTTACATAATTATGCCATTGGGCGCTGATATTTGCGGTTACTTCGGCACCCCAAAACGGAACGTGGAAAAATGTTTGTTTTTTTTTTTTTGGCTTTTTCACATAAATCAATTTAGCTAAATGTTTGGAGGGAACTTGTCTTGGAATTTTAAGAGCCACATAAATATTGCTGATGTTATCAAATATTATGAATTCCATTGTGTTGGTCAGTTGAGTTTTTTCACACACCTTGTAAAAAAAACAATATAAATATATTTTATGAATTTTATATTTGTTTCTTAACTATTTTTATTACATATCAATGCTGGTAAAAAAGAATTTATATGCGAATTCAAACGTTGTGTATGCGCATATATTACTATACAAATTTGTAAGAGAGCTTTTTCCACTCTATTATATTTCGCTACCCATTGACGGGCGCATACACACACGCAAACACAGCAAGAGAGCCGCTGTGCGAGCACAAGGGCAATTTCTAATGGGAACGCACGAGAATGAGAGCCGCTCACTAAAAAAAACATAAACAGAGCGTAATGAGGAAAATACGAGTGGGTGCAAAATTCCCACGACCCAAACAAATTACCTGAGAGCGAACAATAGCGAGAGGGGAGGCATGAGGCGAAGCGGTGAGCACTGTGCTAACGCCAACGCGTCGGCAGAGGTCGCTCGTACAACCCTCGCTCGTGTTGTTCTAAGAGAGGCAGAGAGCGAGAGAACGAGAACAAAAGCCGAGCGTGCCCAGTGTACATGCGTGTGTGTGTGTGTATGGCGATGTTGGGGCTGTCACGGATCTCGGGTCGAACTGGTCGCTGAGTGCGTTTTCAACAGTTGTTGGCAGCGGTTGTCCCGTCACCGTCTCGCCAGAGAACCTTTTTTATTCAGTGTTCTGTGCGGTGAATTATACGAAATAAGGAAGCTTCGAAATCGGAAACGCGAAATGTTTTATAAATTGTTCTTAATTATCTAATGTGCAAGAAAATTTGCGTCTAGTGGTTGCTTAATTTTGTGTATGTAAAAAGGATGCAAATAAATAACTGAAAAGAAAAACGTGCAATACATAAAACATACATACGTATGTATGTGTGTGTTTGTATGAGTGTGTGCAAGCAAAGCAATAGTTGAAGAAAGGCAGACACATAAACATAAGGAGAACGCGCCTGCCAATTGAACGTAGTGCAACGAACCCGAGCCCGAACCCGAACCCTTCGCTCAAAACGGGGGTTGTGTACGCGCTGCAGCCCAGCCAACCCCCTGCCCACTCAGCTGACCGACTGACTCATCCATCTTCATCCTCCTCAGCGGGCAGCAAAGCTGGCGCTGCGACTCCGGTCGCTCGCGGTGCGTAGCCAAGAATAAATAAAAAAAAACGTGAAAAAAACAACAACAAACTACTCAAAGCTAGATTTACAGCTAAATCTTCACGTAACGTAACGCAACGCAACGCAACGTACTGTATTCTATCGTATTTGTATATCGTATCGTATCCCCATGCGCATCAATTTCGCCTTAGCTTACGGCACAAACACACGCACACAGCTACAGAAAATAAAGGAGCAGCAAATTTATTGATTTTGCTTTCTACATTCATCTTATCGCAACCATTACGAATTGCAAGCGCAAAGTAAACCGAGCAAAAACAATTGGATCTGCGTTTAAATTACAAACGAAAAAAGTCAATCTCAAATGGTAAAAACTGTGAATAAAACCCAACTGTCTGCCAAAGCGCACACACAGTAGAAAAAGGCGCGCATAAAAAATTGTGCGATAAGGAAGAAAACTAAAATATAAACAATGAAAGCTTTGGTTTTGGTCGACGGGTTGATACTCTTGCGAACAGTGTCTTCATTAATATATGTGAAATTTTGTTTTAACTATTTTTATTTAAGCCATTTTTAAAATTGCTAAAAAAATATCTTGAAGTCAAATTTCAAATTTCAAATTAAACAAAATACAATTTTTGATTTTTTAAGTATTGCTAACAGTTTTAATATATACATTTTCATACATATATACATTTTCTTAAAATTCTCCACAATTAGAGCAGCTTCTATTTTGGGCCTAGAGCATTGCAATTGTTGAACATTTCCATATTCACAAAAAATTCCTTAATAGAAGAATTTAAATTGTTTCCGGTTTATGAAGAAACATTTCAATTTCCATATATTTTTCTCACCTGCAAGAGTAACGAACGCAGAAAAACCCCAAGCAAATATCTCTTTGTTGTTGTTATTGTAAACCCAACCCACCACAAAAATGCCAACAATAATAACAACAATTGAAATAGTTAAGCCTACGCCAATTTTTATGCGCACATATTTAGCATATATATACATACATATTCAAAGACATACATACAAATAAACATATGTATATATATGTATTTCCCCTCCATTAGCATTAAACCAATCCAACTGGAATTGGCGTGTTTTATTTTGTACTTGATTTTGATAGCATTCGAATAGGTAATTTATGGGCTATGCATTAGAAATATATAGTTTTTCAAGAGCAGAGACATATGTGCTCTATGATATTGTTGTCGTTGTTGCTTGCGTCTCTGAAAATGTCAACAGCAATTATACGTAAATATATGTATTTATATGTGAAGCTATGGACACATCCATTGGCTTGGAAAACTTAAGGCGTAGCTGGGCAAAGCGCCTTGAAAAGCTGCTCAGTGCCAATCAATATGAAGTATTTACACTTGGAGAAAAACCTTAAGGGGAATTGGAGAAATATATAAAGAGATGGAGAGAGAGAAGGGAGAGAGATGGAGAGCGACAATCCTCTTAGAGTATTACGAACAAAAAATAAATAAACAAAAAGAAAAATAATTAAGTTTCGTATGTGGAATATAAGCAATAATTAACTAAAACAGGTAAAAGCTTATAAGACCTGAGAAGTTCTTTAAGGAATTCTGATTCTACAGTATATTGAATGCATTTCATATGATAATAATACATAGTCTTTTAAGTAAACGTAGATAATCTTAGAATACATTAGAAGTTCTTTGATAACTTCTAATTAAATCTAAAGAATTTTAAATTTATAATGTCATATGATATATATGATATATAAATATATAATATTAAATTGATAACCATCAATCATTTCTCGAAAAGTAATTGATTTTTGTATAGAATTTCACAAGAATTTCTATTTGATAAGGAATGTTTTCTCCGGAGTTAAGAATCCTAATTAAATTAAAGTATTTTAAGCTTATTCCCCTTTTCAATGTCTTCAGAGTATTAAAAGTTTAAAAATAATACACATACCAATAAGAAACCACTAGTTATAAAAAAGATTTTTGGAATTAAGAAATTGAGATAGGGAAAGAATAATTTTTGAAAGATATATAAGCAAATATGCTCAGTCTTTAAAGCAGCTATGTCAATCTCAACTCAGAGAAAGATGTAGCAGTATTGTAATACGAAACCTCTAGCTGTCAACTCGAAGATATACAGTTCTATGTCTAGTCTACAGTGCAAACTAATGCATATATATCATTTTTATACCTGCATTCTGTTTTTTATATGCAAATATACCCATGTAAATTTACTGCTTCTCCACCTTTGAGAAACATTTTAACGATTTTGCTTTCGCTTCTTGTTATGCTCATTGCTTCAAGCTTTAATTCAAGTTGATATTTCTATATCCGCTGTTTGTTTGTTATAAAAATATATATATATTTATGCATATATATATCATTTCTGCTGCACAGCGGATGTGGTTTGATAATAGCCGCCCAGCAAACAGAGAAGGCACTAGGTGATTCTGTAACAGAGAGAGAGAGAGAGAGAGTGAGAGCGCGAGGGGCGGACGTGGGGTGAGCTAGGTAGGGAGAGAGCTAGGTTGGGAGATGAATGCAGTCAGTTGTAACTGACGAAATGAACGTCCAACGGACGTTGTACACTCATTTAGTCAGTCACTCAATGCGACACGAGACACGAGACGACTGCAGTATTTCGGCTTTAGCTCAGTTGCTTTTCTGTTGTATATTTTTGCTGCTGCTATAGTTTTTATTTGCATACCCTGTGCAAATGGTGATTTAATAAATGGGGTATATTTATCGTTTAGACAGTAAACTACTTTGCTTGTTTGGTAAAGCTAAAGATTTTATATTAGATAAAAATCGTTTGATAATTATCGATTTTTGGCTTGTGTTTTTAAACAAATGGAAGAGATTAAGACACGCCATAGGTGATATGTAAGCAATATATAGCATATATAAGTAGAATGTACTCTGCAAGTTGTATTTACCTTATATATAATATACAATAAGAAGTATAGCCCTGACTAACTGACTGGTATATACATTTTTATATACACCCAACTCAAATGATGCATTTGTATATAAAATTGACCTCTTTTGCAGTTAAAGCTTTCTCATACAGGGTATTTTCTAGTCAAGCACTGAATTGTTGAATAACTTTTACATGATTTGCTTTGTGCTTTTTGTACATTTGCATTGTTTGTTTGCCTCTTGCTGTTTATCAATGCAAGAGCCAACTCGTGGCCGGGCTTTGGGGTCGCGTCCATATAAATAGACCGGGCAAAACAATCAGGCTCCCCCTGCCTGACCCAACCCAACCCAACTACAGCTGCCCATCGATTGTTTACTTTGATGTTGTTACTGTCCGTTCTTAGCTGGCAGCAGAGGGGGGCGTGGGCGGTGATGGCAGGTGGGATGAGGAGGGAGAGGGGGGAGGGGTTGTATTAAGCTATTTTTGCAACATCTTTTGCATTTGCGTCGCAGCTAAGTCAATTAAGCCATGGCGTCTACCCTCACACCCACACACACACACCCACACACACACACAGGCAGACGCCAACACACCAGTCAATAGAATTTTGCCATTAGCCATCAGGCCGCACTAAGGTCAAATCCCACAGTTCTATATTTAGACGGAAAGCTCATGTGAAATGCCTCGTCATCGGCTTCATCATCATCGTCATCATTATCATTTACCTCATCTTCATTATCATCTGGAGCAATTTGACATAATTTAGCTTTATGTCTTTATAATTGCCTTCCAAACACTTGGCAATTGTTGAGCTAAAATTATATAGTACCACAAACAAAAATAACATTGTATTTCCTTAGGACTTTATTAATTTAGTCTCGTAGTCTTATTTTTGGATGTATTTTCCCCCCATTGATGAGTCAACTGCAATTTGCTGTTTTTGTTCTGAATGACGTCGACTTATCGCTAGGGTCGATCAATCTTAACTGCCACTCGATTTGCATTTCCAGTTACATATATATATCTATATATATACTTAATGAGTTGTAATCAAGTTGAGTGAGTCTTTCCACAATATGTATGTGCATACTGATTAGGGGGCATAGCAAATGCTATGCTATGTGGAAATATAAACCTATATATATATATAATTTTGTGTGAAATCTGGCACGATTGAACTGGATCTGGGTCTGGGCTATTCATTTAGTTAGACTTTGCACACTTCAGCATGATGCACAAAATTTCAATCAAGCATTTAAAAACAAATGAATTGGCATATCGAGAAACGTGACTCGAAAACCAAATTTGTATCAATCGATTTGTCATTTATCGCGTTTGGCAGTATATATATATATATATATATATATATGTATCTATAGATTATTGTGGGTTAATGTCTTAATAATTGCTGTTAGGTAAGAAACAATTTAGCTGTTTCGATTTTCAAGTAGATTGATTAGTATTAGTTACTGAAAGTAATAGTTGCTAAAAGAAATAGTTTATTTAAATATATGAAAACAAATTATAATTATTTTTTATTTTTATTATTATACTCATTCTTGAAATAATTAGGAAAAGTTAATTTTCCATCTAAAAACTAATTATTTGCATCTGTTTCGACGTGCACAGAGCTTGGCGCGAGGGAGAAAGATAAAATTATTATTTTATTTATTTTACTAACTCAGACTGAGCACGAATTTGTAGCCAGAGCAGCAGAAACAATATGAAGTGCATATAAGATATATAATATATATGATAAATATAATAAAAATTATATTTATAATAAAATATTATATGTTTTAATTCCTAAAAATATAAAAATCTTTTAACTATTTTGCATTTATGTTCTCTTTCAAATAACTAAATAAGTAATTAATTTTTTTTAATACATCTTAACTTATTGCTAATTTTCCTTTCTTCCTTTCCTTTAAAAATAAATAAATAAATTCGATTTCTGACAAAAACTTTTCATAAGATTTATTTTAGATTTTTTCTAATGAATTCTTAAGACTTAAGTAAGCTTCTTTTCAGTTAGCCTGGTTCAGAGCACAAGTTGCCTATTCTCATTTGCTTACAGCCATACTCGATTATTCCAAAAATCGTAAGCTTAATCAATAAGTCAATCAGTCAATCAATCAATCAATAGTTCTGTGAAGCAGCTCTTAGCCTAGCAAATTTTTGCAAATATTTTTCTCTTTTTAAGGCTAAAGACCTGTCGAGCTGTATTAATCTCTTTCGCTATGCGATTATATATGTTAGCTGGAATGTGGCAGGCAAACTGTTGCAACTGTTCACATTTAATCTAAATCTGTGCTGAAACGTGCCAGATTAACTGGCAATTCCTATATATACTTATATGTGTGTATATATATTTTCCTATATATATTTACTTTGCTATGAGTGTGAAATTGTGGAACTGAGAGCTGCGTGCGGTTGGCTTTGAATGCTTTATGCGTTTATTTCTGGCCTGGCATATTTTATGATCCTAACATTAATCGCTGCTGTATACGAATTAAATGTCGAGGCGCCGCGAATTGCGGCACGTTTCATATGGAAAGACGTTTGCCATGGACACGGGCCAGCATCCGGCACGGGTTCGACCCACCGGCCTGACCTGCTGATCTGTTTGCTTAGATAACTGCAAAGCTGACAATTTCAGAGGAAAGGCCCAGCCCATTAAGAGAACAAACATGAAACGAGTTATGCAATGTGGAGCATCATGGCCTGACGCTTGAATTGGGCACAGTTTGTGGCCCAAATGTTTATGGCCAAGACACTCAACATGAAATTTGCAGCTCCATTACAGTTGCTCGCAAATAACTACGTACGTCTAATAAATACTGTGTGCATACACAAGCTTCAAGGCGAATTGCCATAAAACGAGCGTGAAACGGAAAATGAAAACGCATTTTCCAACAACGATTTCCTTGCACAAATGGCCACAAATGTTTTCAACAAATTTGGCATCGCGCATTAAAAACAAAACGAATTTTAAATACACTATAAATAATTATAAATAAACTATATATGCGAGAGCTATCTTGAGTGATCTTGCCATATTGACTGCCTCTCCCTTCACCTCTCTTTCTGTTCCGTTACACGTTGTCTCACACAGCTTCGTAGGCCCAATTTCTGTCAGTGTATTGCAATGTATAAAAATCGCGCGCGCAGCTGTCAATGTGAATGTGAAGCAACAAAAATCGGCCACAATAATAAACAACTTCCTGGAAAAGTTGTGCTGCACGCTTTTGGCTAGGCTAATACCTTATGTGGCATTACGGCCAGGCGAGGAAGCGGGGGCGTGGCACGAAATGTAAAAATTGTTAAACAAAGGCGAAGCGCTTAGCCAGGCTGTTGCCTCTAATTGCAATTTGGAATGGGGAAAAGTATTTAACCAAATATGGGAAGGTGCCGAGCGAGACGCCACTTGAGTTGCTTTCCATTGTTGGGGTTGTTGATATTTGTTGTAGCTGTGCCTATGTTTATGAGTCTGGCTGCTGACAGCCGAACAATATAAGTGTATTTTTATATATTGTGCGTCTATCTCTAAGTCGAAAATTGTAGGCAAGGTCAGGGGCGGGCAGACAAGCCCTAGGCATTGACAGCGACTCAGCTCTCAAGTGAGATGAGTTGTCGATGGCGATGTCTGAGGCGATGTGAATGAACTCATTTCACGGTTAGTTTCGCAGCGCTGCCAATGCCAATCAATGAACCATAATCAAGTACAAAATGAAACGCGCTGCTCGAAAGCGAGTGCGACATGAGACTGACCCAAGCCCCAAAAACCAAAAATTTTGCTTGCAGAATTTCACAAGCCAAGCGAACTGTGTTTGCCAGCATAAACAGTCGAAGGAAAAGCAGCAGCTGCATCATCCACCCACGCTTATCAAGAGCCACACCTGCGCCTATCAGCTGCAGGACTTAGCTGGCTATAATCGCGCACTGATGCCGCCGCTGGACAATACAGACTTTAGCAGCGCCTGGCGTTATGTCAACAACAACAGCAGCAGCACGCTCTGCAACTACCATCAGCAGCAGCAGCCACATCATTGGGCCAAAGCCAAGCAGCGTCTATATCATCACAACACCTGCCCGCGCCAAAAGAAATTAGCAACGCCCACACACACGCCCACAGCCACGCCCACATCGACGTTAAGCCGACAGCAGCGACGTTCACGCTCCACATCCTCCTCGGCTGGCAAGCAGCGTCGCAACAGCTCCTATCATTCCTACGATGATCTGGACACCTCATCGAACGCGGTGGCCAATGCGGAACGCAAAGTCGTCGCCAGCCTCAAGTATCTGTGCGCCTGCACAGGCGCCACACTGCGCAATCTGTCCAAGAAGACGAAAGATCTGCATGCCAAAAAATATACCTACACCAAGGTAATTAGTCTTAATGCATGTGATCAGCTATATATACTTATGTATAGCTATATATACTTATAGATGTAGCTATTTGCTATATCTAACTTTTTATCTAACTTACGAGTTGTTCAGAGTCGCAATATACCCTGCAATTGTCAATATTGAGCCTGATTCAAGCTTTGGCTTATCATATTTATTTATTTAACATATTTTAACACTTTATATTATTTTATATAATACTTATGAATTGCCATTTATAACATAGTAGACTTTATAGCTTTAGGCATTATCTCTGATTCTGTTTACAGCTCGAAGCTGCTGTTAGTCTTTAAGAAATGCTGAACAATCTAGCTTACTAAAAACAGTTTCAGTATTCAGTTTCAATATTTAAATGAAACATTAATGAATTTTAAATTTACATTAAATATTTTACTTTATGTTTGACATTTTTCAAAATTTTGAAAAGTTAAATCAGAATATTTTAAACAAAAAAATAAATAAATAAATTAGTCTTTTGAGTCACTAGATTTTTATTAAATAAAGTCTTAAGTCACTAGATTATTTATTCATTATTCAGTATTTACTATGTTTTCCATTAATCCTTTTCATACCAAGTACGCCTTGAAATATTTTAATTTTAATTGCTTCAACTAGGATCACAGAGTGGTCTAGTTGGCTTTCATTTTCGTTAGCTCTCCAAATGTTTTCAATAATGCAGATTATTATATCCATCTTTAAGTTAAATTATTAATTATAGATAAATTTTCTTTTAATTTGTGTAAGTTTTTCTGCCATAAAGACAGCCAAAATATATGCTCTGCCTGCTTAAGTTTATCATCTCATTAATTATTTATATTTTAAAATTTTAATACCAAGAAATCTTCAACTTCTTAGATTTATAATTCAAGTCAATTGCTTCAACTTAATCAAATCTATTTTATCTTGAGTTCTGCACATATTTTTCGAATTTTTTTTATACTCTATAAAACAGTATTTACTCAGCTTTGTATTTGTTAAATAGATTTAAGAATTGACATTGAATAACTTTTGTTTATTTTAAGCGGAGCTTTGAACCCATCAAAATATTTGTCTCTGTTTGTGTTTACTCAAAATTGAACTTTAGCTAGGTAAACCTTAATTAATTCACGCAGTTTGGTAGGCTTTAGTTTCTTTATAGTGCTCTATAGCCTTTAGTATTTCTAGAATTTTATTTATAATTTATATTTGCGCTTTTGTTTTATCGAAAATGTTCTAAGCAAAAATATTTTCCAAGTTTTGTATAGAAATAGCTAGAACATTTTATTTCTGCATTTCGATTTTTTTTTTTAAACAATGAGAGTTAAATATGGCTTTAACAGAGCTGTTTATATTTGTTTTTAATTTAATTTTATTTTATTTTTATTTATTATTTTTTTGAGTTTAGAAATTAACTATAAAATTTAAATTAATATTATATATTTTCTTTATTAATTAATATTTTATTTTACTCTTCGTGTGTATTCCGAGTCTATCTAATGCTGATCATACATTCATTTACCTTAGCTACCTGTAGTCTAATTGATCGTTTAGTGCGGCAAACAGCTACAGCTGCAGCTGCAAGCGTTTACTATACTCTGTATACTCTGGCTTTAATAATTGTTGTTTTCAATAAACATTGCTAAAATAATTTTGACGTAAATGAAACTAAAAACAAGCTAGCATAGTGCGTCATTAATTAAACAGCACAGCAAATGAAGCAAATATATGGAAGCATACACATAGATACATACATACACATATTTATACATATATGTATATATAAAGAGAGGGAAGTAGCAGCAGCATTTAAACAAAAAAAAAACATACAAAACGCCAAATAAATAACAAATAAATTAAATAAATACATATGTATGCATTCACATACATATTTGCATGTATGTTGCGTGTGTGTGTGTATCTGTGTTTACACACAAAATGAACAAATTTCTTATTTCGACAGGCGAAACAAAAAAGAAAATAAAAAAATTAAAGAAGAAAAGTCAAATGACTTGGCTGATCTTTCCCCGTGAATTGATTAAAAGTTGCCTTCAAGTTTGCTACATATAAACACAAATAAATATATATATATAATACATATAATATATATATATAAACATATAGACACACGTATTTATTTTATTTGGGAAGTAGCATGTGTAGATCAGCCAGCCGAATCACAAGCTACATAAGTACACAGCAATTAGAAAAAAATATAAAGACAACAAAAAAATGAACAAAAACCTTGCAGTCGGGCGTTAATGACTGTCTAATGCTCGTGCGGTTTGCCAAAGTAGCTGAATTCATAAAATTTACAAAAATAAATTCATTTATCGAAAATATTAAGCAACAATATTCAAGGTTCAAAGTTCTGCAGCAACTGAAGCTATACTTTACTTTGTTTATTTGCATCTCTCAAGTTGAAGTTGAGGTAGATAAGCTATAGTATTTAAATATTATGCTGGTGTCATCTGTAGACTAGGATTACAGATAGCAACTTGTTGAAATTCAAAGATCGAAGATCAAAGATCTAAAGTCAGTTTAGTTACATTTGACACTGATTATTCACGCACTCAAGAGAACCTTAATAGAAAACTACATTGCTTGTGGTATAAGTTGTTAAACTGTGAGAGATATTGTCTTTTCGTTTGTATAATAATATTTAATATAATTTTTGCTCAATCTCTAAAAAAAGTCAACTGTTTCTAATTAATTTCAAAGATTCTTCCCTAAAAGACTATGAAAGATATATTATTTTTGATTTGCCACCTTCCTAACTTGATAATTTCATGATCTATACAGACATAACTGTCCAATTCCAAGTCTCTAGCAGCATATAGAAAACCATTATATTTTTTATGACAATCTAAAGTTCTGCCGATATGCCACCCACGCACTATAAAATCTTCACACTCAGACGACATCAGATCTTAACTGTATATTCCACATTTCCAAGTTCAAGACAACTATTGTAGCAACCAATATGCTCTTCTGTTTCACTTGATGAGCGAACAGCGAAACGCAGAAACAATTGCAATTTGTTAAAATTTGTTGCTTCAATTTTTGGGCTTCACAGGAAGCAGTCGTAGCGACGTTGTTTTCGCAGCTGTTGTAGCTTTTGCCTTTGCTTTTGTTTATGCTGCCAATTTTGATATAGATTCAAGTTGAAGCTGCGTGAAATGCTGTGAATGAAAGTCATTAAATTGAATTACCCAACACTTAAGCACTCCAAGCGCAGTGTTGTAAGTGAAAACATTGGCGCCTAATAAGTATACTAAGTAGTTTACACAACTAACAACAAAACAAAACAAATTTTCAACATTTTTGCCAATGTTATTTATGGGGCTGGGCAGCTACGAAAGACCTACAGCTGCCTACAGCAATCTAGGGAGAGCATTGGCTGCGGGTGGGTCGACGGGAAGATACTCTTTAATAAAAAATGTATGCACTTTTCAAGACCATTTTTAAGGCTATAAAGCAGCAGCAGAAAACTGTAATTAAAATTTGTTATAAATTTATAAAGTTAATTATATAAATCTTTAGCATGTGCTTGCTATAGCTAGAGCATACCCTATAAATTAAAGTGTAGTATATCAAAAATATGTTTATGAAATTTCCACTTTAAACACATAAATCTAGCTTCAGCCCTTGGCCATGTCTGCTAGCCTGTTACATCATGTTTGCTCAAGTTAATATGCTCCTCTTTTTATAGCGCATATCACAATCATAAAACAAATTGCGCCGACCACTTAACGCCCAAAATGTTTTTGTTGTTTTTTTATTTCTCTTTTTTTTACGAAATATTCAAACAATTCACGAAATTTTATGAAATGAGGTCAGAAGCTCAGACACGGCCACGGCTAACAAAAAAGTAAACTAAACATATTTGAATGCAGGATTTGCTGTGGCTTGTGTTGTTGTTGTTGTAGAAATTGTTGTTGTGTGTGTAATGAAAGCGCATGCGGGCAATTAATTGGCCGAACATGAGATTCATTAATGTTTACATGTACAGCAGACGTGCCAGAGTGTGCGTGTATATAAGCATATGTATGAGCTGATGTATGTGTGTGTGTGTGGGGTCAACTGAAAGTGCAGGATTGGGGGCGGGGGGCTATTTAGCATTGACATCTAGCTCACTGAGCGAATCTTTCTATAAATGCAGGCCATGGCTGCTTGGTCTGGGGGCAGGTCTTCAAAACAGCTTCCGACATATGTTTTGTTGTGCACACACGTACACACACACACACTCACACAATAGCAACTTGCGTGTTGTTGTTGTTTTCATCGCTTTACTTATTCAATTTTCTTATGGCTTGATTCATTCATTGCATTTTCACGCAATTGCAATTAAATGAATTTATGAATTTAATTAATTTCTTTTTTTGTTTTGTATACATATATATATATACGTTCATTCATGTTAACATGTGTATATACACACCTGCACATAGAGCAATTGCATTTGTTTTGTTTGAAATTAATTTTTGCATTTTATTATTCAATTTAGAATTTTTATGCATGCAAATATTTGAGATATTTGCGTTTTTAGCCAAACTTTTAAATATTTACACAAACTTAAATACATAATTAATGGCATGTGACTTAAATGACCTTTAGTATTAATTGAGCCTATCAATATTTTTATATATACATATACATATGAAAATATATAATTTTTAATGGCGAAATTATTTGCTTAGAGGAAGAACCTCGTTGGAAATTTAAATATATATTTTATATTATTGTGTTTTTTATTTAAACGGAAAAGATGTCTTTTCAAATGTTACAGACCAAATAACCAGGTTGAAACACTCCTACTTCAATCTACTAATCTAGTCTACTACTACTACTCTACTTCTACTCTTCTATTCTACTCTAACTCTACTACTCCACTCTGCTTATCTACAGTACTGTACGCTACGACTCAACTCTACTATGCTCTACTCTTCTACTCTACTTTACGACTCAACTCTTCTACTCAACGACACTCCTCTATGACTCAACTGAACTATACACTACTCTTCTACTCTATTCTAGTACTCTACTCTACTAATTAACTCTAATACTCGACTCTGCTACTCTACTATACGACTTTACTATACTATACTCTACTACACTCAATTACTCAGCTGCCATTGAGTCGTGACAAATGATTAAGAATTGATTTTTAATAATTTGAGTTTTACTGTTTGCAATCTGAGCCTGTATTAAGCAGTCGGTTGAGCTCGTCTATATTATAGCTTGCCTTTATTAAATTAGATCAATTAACTTTGAACCCCCTGGGAATCGCTTTTAAAATGGATTTTGTTTTTGAGGAAGGAATGTATATATATAAATATACTTAAATATATATATATAGAATTTGTATGCCATTCAATGGCATTTAGAACATTGGCTATAAATCGAAATTGAATTTGTTGTTATTTATTATTCATGGCTGCCTTAGTCAGAGCCATGGACTATTAACAAAATATTTATTAAGCAATTTAAATGCCAAATCGAAAATGTAGCGAAATGTGAATGAATTTTCAGACGGGAAATGTGAAAATGTGGAAATGTGTCGGCCTGTTTGGCCAACACAATAACAACAAGAACAGCAACAACACTTTAGCTTAAATACAATTTCTTTTGACATAATGTTTATATTGGAAATATTTGAAAACACAAAATTCTTGCCTTGTTTTAAGCGAATTTTATATTGATTTATAAATAGTCGAAAATGCTGCTATAAATGAATGAATGATTAATTATACTAAAGCACACATATATACATACATACATACATAAATGTATACATACATACATACATATCTATCTATATACATAGATTAATTACTTAGCCTTTGGCCACTTTGCTAATTTGACATTTTGATTGGTTTCTCTTTACTTTTTATAGCCCACGTGGCGCCTGTGGGGCGAGGAGCACGAGAAGAATGCAATTTTCACTGTCTACCTGAAGAAGGTGCGCTATCATCGACCAACGCCCACGGCTAGCAATGTAAGTGATATATATATATAGATATAGCTAAAGCTATCCGTTCGCAACTTAATGTCCCTCGGCTATTTTCTTGCAGCAAGACTCGGATGATGAAATTTCTCATCTGGAGTGGGAGACGGTGCGTGTGCGATTTGTCAAGGCAGCCACATTGGCGCGCCTTGTGGAGGCCTTGGCCACCGATGATGGTGAATTGGAGTCGACGTTTATCAATGTTTTCCTGTCCACGTATCGCACCTTCTCGACGCCGAAACAGGTGCTCAGTCTGCTGACCCAGCGCTACGATGCGCTGCATGAGAAGCACGTCGAGGAGCTGGAGTTGGCGCAACAGAATGGCAGCCAAGAAGAGGATACCAGCTATGATTCGCCTGCCTCCATACATGAGCAGCACAAGAAAACTCTAGTCTCCGCGCTGCATGTATGGCTGGATGGCTTTCCCGAGGATTGGCATGAGGATAATTTGCAGCAGATTCTGGCATTTGCTAGCAAGCGCCTCAAGCGCTCCGATTTGCATATCAAAGTGCTGAATCGCTTGGAGCGTTTGCTCAGGCAGCAGGTCTATGGAGGAGGCGGTGGCGGCGGAGGTGCTAGCCATCATGGCGATGGCTCTGGCCTGCCTTGGCTGGCGACGCAAACGTCGGGGCAGGCGCAGTTCATGATGCACACACCGTGCGGCTCCCAATACGATTTGAGCGAGCAATTTAGTGGCCTCTACTTGGCGCCCATGTACCGGGGACCCACGCACTTTATGCAGGCCTTTCGCTTTCCTCATGTGCCCGTCCGTCACTTTGCCGAGCAGCTCACCCGCATGGACACAGAGCTCTTCAAGCGTCTGATACCGCATCAGTGCTTGGGGCATACGTGGGCTAGGCGGGACAGTGGCGGCTCCGAAACGGTGGTTGCCACCATCAATCAGTTCAATGCGGTGCTGTTTCGCGTTGTCTCCAGCATACTCATCGATCGGCTGAAGCCACAGGTGAGTGTGAATCTTCAAGCTGGCGGGAATCTCTTGCTAAACGCTTCTCTAATCGACAGGAACGCGCCTTGAACATCTCACGCTGGATTGATATAGCGCAGGAGTTGCGCATGCTCAAAAACTTCAGCTCCTTGAAGGCCATTATTTCCGGACTCAATTCCAATTCCATTTACCGACTGTCCAAGGTCTGGGAGTTTTTGCCCAAAGAGCGCGTAGGTTCAAGATTAGAAAACTCAATTTAACTTTCTTTTTAAATTATATTTATTCATTTTGCAGATGGAAATCTTTACGGAACTCGCACGCATTTGCTCGGAAGACAACAATGCCTGGACTTTGCGTGAGGTGTTGAAGCGCGAGGGCACAGCCAAGAATCCAGATCCGGCTGGCGATCAAACGGATCGTCATTTACAGAAGCTCATACAGAACCTGGGCACACAGACGTCGCATGGCACGATACCATATCTGGGCACATTTCTCACAGATCTGACCATGATACACACGGCCAATCCGGACTATCTGACTGAGGACAAGCTGATCAACTTTGACAAGAAGCGCAAGGAGTTTGAGGTGCTGGCCCAGATCAAGCTGCTGCAAGGCGCTGCCAACACTTACAATCTGCACGAGGATGCGCTCTTCGATCATTGGTTCGGCTCGATGCCTTTGCTGGACGAGCGGCAGGCGTTTGCTCTCAGCTGCCAGCTGGAGCCACCGCCGCCAGCGCCGCGTAAATCGGTGGCCAGCACGAATACGTCGCTAACGAATACGACGGCCTCGTCCACGGCCTCGATTATGGGCAGCGCTGGACACGGCCATCGCAAGACTGACTCCATACACTCCAATTCGAGCAGCGGGGCTGGCTCGCAGTTCTACTGTGAGCTGAATAGCAGCACCAGCTCCAGGCACAATTCGCTCGACAGGGATGCGCATCATGCCTCGCTGATGTCCGCCTCGAGCAGCACCTCCAATCTATCCATGGACTCCAGCAATTCAGGCGGACGGCAATCGGCCCACAGCAAGCTAACCCACTCCCAATCGCTGGGCAACGGACTGAAGAATGCTGCGCTGATTAATGGCACCACCAACGGTGGCTCCCCACACAATCACATCAATGCACAGCTGGTGCAGCCGGCTGGTGTGACCACCCAATCCGCACCGGATTTCTACATCATCCGAGTGACCTACGAGACGGACAACATTGAGCTGGACGGCATCGTGCTGTACAAGAGCATAATGCTGGGCAACAATGAGCGTACGCCACAGGTCATCAGGAATGCGATGCTCAAGCTCGGCTTGGAGGACGATCCGGATCGTTTTACGCTTGCCCAGGTGCTGCCCGACAAGGAGCTGGTTATGCCAAAGACAGCGAATGTCTACTATGCCGTGAATACCAATTATAATCTTAATTTTATACTGCGACCACGCAAGGACGAAGCTGGCAACGGGGGCAGCTAGTCCACACTGGTGCCCCTGTCCCAGTTGTGGTGCTTGGGATATGAGGGCGAGGAGTAGAGTACATAAACCGATTCCCGCTTGTATATAGTATATAGAAACACGATTCGCACATGACAAAACAAGTTTGTTTTTAGATAATAGTGTCTTAATTTATTTATTACAGCAATCTCTCTCACAACTGATCGATAGCAGAGCTTTTAGCTATCGATTAACCCGTCAATTAGCTCGTAGTACAACTCTCAACTTTTGTAATCTCCATTCAAAATCCGTTTATCACGCACACATACACATACTCTATATATATATACATATATGTGAACTCTAAAAACTGGAATAATTGCTGATATTTATAAAACATACATATATATATACTATTTACTGATATTGATATTAATATTGATATTGTTTAAGCGATTGATATACAAAATTTAGTACAATAATTTTTGAAGTTAGAATCGATATTAGTTTTTCGACGATAACTCGTTAAGTCGACGAGTCTATGTACTTTATTTTGATGCAAAGCCCCAACCAATATGATATGTATTTGTATAGATGTTTTATTATTGCTATACGTGTATTGTTTAAACATATATATATTTATATATATATATATATATTTGGTAATACAAATTTGTAACTAAATATATAAAGTGTGGGGAGAGAACAGAAAGAGTATCTACACTTCGGCATATAAACTTTTGTTGAGCTGCCCCGCACCTTACATCTAGTTAAGATATTGTATTTGTGTGTATATTTAGCATAACAATTTAAAGAATTATACATATATCAATCCATAGTACTTGTATGAAGGCATATTAAATATGAGTTCGAAAAGAAAACAATTAAGAGCAAGAACTAAGCAGAAATACATTAAAGAGAATGTGTGTAAATATAAAAACGAAAATAAGTATTTTGCCTTTTACTATTACAGAATGTGGAACAATAATAATATGCTCTACTATGCGATTCTCATGAAGACAAGTAGCCAAGAGAGAGAAGTTTCGAAACTTGTACGGGAAATGTTGATGAAGCGAAGAGCGTGAGAGAAGAAGAAGAGAGAAGAATATAGAGAAAGAGAGACTACTTTAAAGAAAGAGAACAAGGAGCAGGGAAGAGAAGAAAATAAAAAGAGAAACAGGAAAATAAATAGAATTAAGTGAAAGCGAAGGAGGAGGCTAAGCAGTAAGACGAGTGGAGCGAGAAAACGTTAAAAAAAAGTGGTGGAAGAGAATCAGGAAGAAAAGAAGGAGAAGGCGAAAATGCGAAATTTAAAATAGAAGCATAAGGAGGAAAAGGAGAATGAGAAACAGCATAAAATGAGGAGGAGGAGGAGAAGATGTAAGAGAGCGAAAAGACGTAAAAGAATGAGAAGGAAGCGGAGAAGAATGAAAATACGTAAGAGGAAGAGGATTAGGAGAATCAAATGGAGAAGACAAGATGCAAGAGAAAGAAGAGGATAAGGAATAAAGGAAAGAAAATGAGAGAGAGCAAGACAAAGGGGAGAAGGAGGAAGAGGTGGAGATGGAGATGGACGTGGAGGAGGATTCAATTTGATAAAGTATTGTTAACTTATGTCATTCATTGATCCATTACTCTATTGACCAACCCACTCAAATTAGATAGATAAAAGGCAGCTCAATATGTGCTGTAGACAGGCTCTCATAACATGCCCTAATCGCCGCAATAATTAATAATAATCAGATATTTTCCGTCGACTCTCGAGTAGCCTATCTATAGATTTTCCATTTAATCTGTTTATATTAGGCCTAACAAATATCTGGGCTTACGTTGAAGAGGGTTTTGTGCTCTGGTTTACCTGCGATACTATCAGCGCTGTCCACTGCCCGTTGCCAGAGCGGCGAACCCTTTCTAGAAAAGCTCTCAGCTAGCGAATGTGCGGGTTAACGGGTCAGCACATTCCATTAAATTTGTCAGGACATGAAAATAAATTACATTTTGAGTTTTCAACTTTTTGCTTTTAGCTTTTTGACTTTTTAGCCAACTTTCACCTACGCAGCGAATGAGGAGCTCAGAAAGTAAATCCCGACAGCTTGTCCCCTTTTTATACCCTGATCCCATTAAAAATGGGAAATCAGGGTATAATGGTTTTGTGCAAATGTATGTAACAGGCAGAAGGAGGCGTGGCAGACCCCATAAAGTATATATATTCTTGATCAGGACGACAAGCCGAGTCGATTGAGCCCTGTCCGTCTGTCTGTCTGTCCGTCTGTCCGTCTGTCCGTCTGTCCGTCTGTCCGTCTGTCCGTCTGTCCGTATGTGTGAACGCGTGGATCTCAGCATCTATAAGAGCTAGAGACTTGAAATTTTTTTTGTAGGTCCGTGTATAGCACGCGCAGGTCAAGTTTGTTTCAAATATTCGATAACTATTCGCATTTAATTGTTATCGAATAAAAACATTATTGAAATGCAGTAAATAAATTATATCTCGAACGTCTTAAGAGCTAGAGCCTCCAAATTTTGTATTTAGTGTTATGTATATTTTATGCAATTTTGATTTTTGTTGGATTTTGGATACCGGCTCCAAATTCCCCCAAATTCTTAGAATTTAAGTTTAGTTGGAACTAGGGCCATTATGTGAAGGCGTTTGCATCTCAACCAAGCCAATAGGATATGTAGATCATATGCTGAAAATTTCATTAAAATCCATTAAGTAAAACAGAAGTTATTAAACAAAACGTTTGGCCAATTTGCAAAAGCACATGTCAGCAGCGCCACGCGCACGCATTTTTCCTATGCGTGTGCACACATACATTCAAATGCGTGTATACTTTTCTATTCCAAGAATTGAAATTGCGATTGAATTGTGCTGAATTATTAGCTGCTACTTATGTTCAAATTTGCAACAGCTCGCGTAAGAAGGGCAGTGGCTGCGTTGGTAGAGGCACCTCTCGGATGCAGCTTGGTCCGGGTTCGAGACCAGAGGAGATGAAATGTTTTTTATTGTTTTATATTATTTATTTATTTTTTTTTTTTAGTTATGAAGTGGCGGTGTTGGTAGAGTTTGTGCACGTTGCGCAAATAATCCGGGTTCGAATCCTGGTCTCGCAATGTCGATTTTTATTTGTTTTCTTTTTTTTTTAATACTCGATACAAACTACGGAAAATATTACAAAACTCAAAGGACTGGGATCAGGGTATCTCCTAGTCGGGCACCCCGACTAGAGCTTTCTTACTTGTTTTCTGTGTGGATATATAATTTGGTTCACAGGAACTTTAATTAGATCACTTGAATGACAAACATAAATCTCTAGCCGCAATAATAAAAGCAGTCAAACAAATTGAGATTGAGAGCCCAAACCCAAAAGCCGTTGCGACGTGTGGGCGACTATGGGTGGGCTTGAAAAGCTCTCGAACAAAACTTTTACAAACTAGTGAAAAATGTTCAAGCCTTAAATGAAAATGGAAATGAGTCGAGCTGACGTCTCCATGGCAGCCAGCAGAGGAGCTGGCGTGCGAGGTGGGCGCTGCAGTGTGAGGCGCGACAAGTTGACAGCCAAGTGTGGGCAAATGCTAGTAGCGGTTAAAAAGCTCCGGGGTTAACAATGACGTCATAGCTGTCTATGTGTGTGCGTGTGTAAACTATTTTGGCGTACGCATTTCGTCATAAACGAGAATAATCAATAAGCCAGGCAGACAGAATGACGCAGCCAACGTGACATAATTCCAATACAGAGGCAGCAGCAGCCGCAGCAGCAGCAGCAGCAGCAGCAGCAGCAGCTACTGATAAGGCGAGGGTCAGGTCGTGTCGGGTTGGGTTCACGTTGGACCAGCGTCGTAAACAGGCCCCAAAACATGAAATTCAATTAGAAAACTTTTTGGCACGGCTAACAAGTACGTCGATGGTGCAGGCTCTGACGGCAGTGGAGCAGCGCGTTAGCCTTCAATCGGACCCCCACTCTTTTATAGCACGTGTACACTCGTCAACACCTTGGGGCCAACCTTCGTCCAGCCTAAGCCCGATATATATATATATATTTTTTTTTTTGTGCCTAATATGCTGCCCGCTGTGCCAGTGTGCGAAATGCAACAACGTGTCGTTCACACTCACACTCACACTTTCAACAAAGACACTCTCGCTCTCACTCTGTGACTGGCTGTCTCGCTCTCGCTTTTTGGGCGCAGCTTCCAATGGGGCGGCGTGCTGTGTGCCTACCTGGCGAACTTCATTTTGACTTTTTGCGCTGCTTTGCTTTGCCTTCGATATTCGCCTGGCTGTCAAAGCGTTTTTTGACGTTTCGCCATGTGTTGAGTTTAGCGCGTGGGAGAGACAGACAGAGAGAGAGTATGTGGAAGAGCGAGAGTGAAAGAGTATGGGCGAGAGAGTGTGTGCAAAGAGAGCGCGCACTGGGAGAGAGCTTTCACCACAGCTGATGTTTGCCTGGTTCGTTCGTTACCTGGCCTAGCGACTGCTTGCTTTTCGGACTATTGAGTGAGATTTGTGCAGGACGAAAAGTTTTGGGTGCGAGTGTGGGTGTGGTAGCTCCTTGTTATTGCTGCTGCTGCTGCTGTTTGGCTTGGCTCGGCTTGCGTGCTGTTTACTGTGTTAGCTTTTTA
The DNA here is from genome assembly GCF_003285905.1 of Drosophila hydei. Classification (NCBI taxonomy): domain Eukaryota; kingdom Metazoa; phylum Arthropoda; class Insecta; order Diptera; family Drosophilidae; genus Drosophila; species Drosophila hydei. The sequence continues at coordinate 6,323,187 of NW_022045643.1, forward strand.
TAGGGCACTAAAAAAAATAGTAGATCACCTTGATAAGCAATTAAACATGAGGCACTTTGTGCAGATAATGCATTTAGCCACTGTAAATGCTCCCTTGACAAACTAAAACTGGATCATGGCACTTACATTGATTATGAATATGCATTTTTCTTAACTTTTTATTTTATCAAATTTTTCTTATCAAATATTATTTAAAACAACAATTTAGTCCTTCTCTGTGATTCTCATAGCACTAAAAAATATGAAATACCATAAATTTACTTAAGGTAAAATAAATATAAAGAAGAACAAAATCTATTTGTGAGCTGTAATTAAGAAATAATATTTTAAGCCTTTCTTTGTAATTCTCATAATAACTTACTCTAATGAATTAAATGAAATCACTCAGATTCATTGAAAATATAGATATATTACATTTTAGTAAAACTAAATCCATTTTTGAATAATTTTCACAACAATTTATATAGCCTTTCTTTGTGATTCTCAAAATAATTCGTATTCAGTAATAAACAGATTTAGTAATAAATATGAATTGAAAAATATTTAAATAAATTAAAGATAGATAAAGAAATATTTTCTCTGTTGGTTATATTTAAAAAAGGTGGAGCCTTTCTCTGCAATTCTCATGATATAATTCTTTATATATAATAGAAATATGTTTTCTTTTCACATGTTAGTAAGTGAAACAGCGAATATTTTCTTTATTCAATATTCTATATTGCTCTCTTTCTATATATCTCCTTCTCTCCCTGCCTTACTCGTTATCTACATAGTGCTCTTTCCCTCTATACCTCTCTATGCCTACCTCTCTCTCCCGCTTACTATCTATCTATATAGCTCCCTCCTTTTTTAATCTCTCTATCTCTTTCTCCTTCGCTCTCTCCTTCTCTATGTCCTTCTCCTTCTCCGTTTCCTTCTCCCTCTCTCACTCTTACCTTTCCTATCTTTGTTAGTCACTTTCAATTATGTAGTCGAAGTAAATATTTGATCACTTGAGCTAAATATTTACTATTTACCAAAGTCAGCTTTTTTGCAGTGCACAATTATGACTACATTTGGCAGATACTATTTGGCGACTCTTCTATCGTTTCTGCTTCTGTTTTCATTATGAAAGTAACGAATGTAGCAAACGAAACGAAAACAATTACATGGAAAGAAATTGCTCTGGCAAAAGCACAGAGCAGGACAGGACAGGATAGGAAAGGACTTGCGTCTACGTCGACAGCCACAATAAAATAACAAAATCCAAACAACGCAAACTTTTGAGTGCAAATGCTAACAAAAACCAGAGACTGAAATTGTAACTGAGCCCGTGAAACGATTCCGAGACGGAGACCGAGGCAGAGACAGAGCTTTAATTTCTACTCGCCAGCCAGTCGCCACATTCCAAAGGGGTGACAGGGGGCGTGGGGAGGGGGAAGTCGGGTGCCTATTCGTGCCCGATTCGCTGGCCTGACAAAAGCCTACATTTTGGGGAAAAGCTCTGGCCCGACGAAGGCGACGACGACGACAAAGTTGGGCCCAAGTAGTCAGAGTAGTGGAGCCACACGGTTCAGACGGGGCGCTCCGCAGCAAACGCAGCTGAGACGCGCAAAAGAAAGCACAGAAAAAGCAGAAAAAAAGAAATAATAAAGAAAATTATTCAAATAAAAATTTTAAATTAAATTAAAATGTGTTTAAAACAAATGCAAAAAAAAAATAAAGTATAAAAAAAAGCAATTGTGTTTCCGAGCTAAATTCAGAGGCATGCAAAAATTATGTAGATACTTTATGAAGCCTGAAGCCATGTGCAGAGCACAAGCAACGGGAATGCCCAGCGGATTTCAATAAAACAGCAAAAGAAAACGAAACGAGAAACCAAAACCAAAACCAAAACCAAAACCATGATATGTGCACGAAAATCCAGTAAATGAAACAGTTTTTTGTAACCTTGAGTTAAAGGCAACAACTGCTTAGTCAATAACAACTCGAAGCACTCAAAATACCAACAAGAAAGTAGAAGAAATTAAAAAAACAACCACACGGCCGTACACCATGGCGTATGGGTAATATATGAATACGTATGGCACGACATATGCAGTAAATGTGCGAGGCAGCTGTGTTTAAATATTGCATTATGCACACACTGTGTGCCAAGTGTGTGTGCGTGTGCCACTGTGGCATGCCACTTGCCTCTGCCTCTGTCTCTGCGTGTGTGTGTGTGTGCGCGTGAGCTAGTTTGTCAATGTGTTTTTGTGAGAGATGGTGCCAAATGAAATATTAAACAAATTAATTCATATAAATGCTCAAACTTGTATTTATATGCCACCCAACAACAACAGCTACAGCAACAATAGCAGCAACAACAACAAGCAATAACAACTATAACAACTATAACAACAACAACAGCATGTTCGATGACGCATTCTAGAGTAGGGCAGAAGGTTAAATTACTACGGCAACAACGGCTACCGTCGAAATTCGCCACGTACAGCGATTCGGATTCGGAGTCCGAAAATATCAAAAGCGATACCAATACCGAATCGCAGCACGCAAGTTGGCGATTTATAGGCGTGCGACCAACTACAATAAGCATCTCCTGCTGCTGCCGCTACCCCTTCTCCTCTTTCTCCTCCTCTTCCACCTCCACCTTCTATTCAATAGCTCAACGAAGTTCACCACCCACAATAACAAAGAGGCCCAGCAATAGTTGTTGCTGTGGTGAATTTGGCAATAGACAACAATTCAATGTGCCTTGAGGCACAAGTGTGACCATCTAAAGCAAATAAATATCGTCAAGTATCGTTTAACTAAAACCAAAAAAAAAGGAAAGAAAAAAAACAGCAAAGAAAACAAAGAGAATCCCAAATTAGGCATTGAAAAAGAATTAAAAAATACTCAAACGTGCGTGTGAGCCGCTGAGAGCGAGAGAGCGTCGGGAGAGCGTGACGCGCTGAATTCACCACGATTTGTTTTCCTCTTCGTTGACGGGCAGCGTTCGAATAAAAAAACTTTCACTCTCGGCACAACGTGGCGGCGGGCGGTGCGAAAGCATCGAGCAGGAAGCGCATAAAGTGACACACAAACACACACACACACACTCACACAAATCACACACACACTGAACACTGAACACTGCACACTGAACATTGAACAGAGAACACAGATAGAAGCAAGTTGAAGAAAGCCCACAGTAACTAAACTAAACAACGACAATATCCGCAGCAGCAGCAGCAGCAAAACTTTTGCATGCCAGCAGCTGACTGCTGCAGGAAGCGTGCCACAGGACGGCAGGACAGCAGCAGAACGGACAGCAGAAGCCACTAAAGAAGCGGACAGTCCGGTACTGGCTGCTTGCCTGACTGCCTGTCACAGCCATTGAATAGGCCTCTTCAGCGCGAACACTGGCACAGGATACAGGCCGAGCACACACGCAACGCAATTTAAATGTATCCTTAGAATTTCAAACAGGTGAGCGACATTCATTGAGGAAGTAACAAAAAAACAAAAACCTACAAAATAGTTGTATATCTCTGAGTGCATGGGAAGTGAACCAAAAGACCAACCAGCAAAGAGTTTTTCTTTTCCATATTTCACGTTAGATAAATGAGTGCTTGACTATTGTGAATGGAAACTTTCTGACAATTCGTGTGACGGAAATGTTGCTGATTGTTGATTGCGATCAATTGATAACGTCTCGTGTCAGAATCAACTTTTTATATAGCAAGATAGATGAGCTCTGTTTAGTATGCTAGGGGGTCGGGAAGTCCAAAGACTATATGTGATATAAGTGAATTATATAGAGTAATATAAAGATATGTTTTATTCTATAAGGTATAGTCTGTGATATTAAGAATTAACTAATGAAAAATGCTGAACTAATTGGAATATATATCTGGGATGTACATTAATTATTATTTTAAAAAACTCATATTTATATTTTTTTTTATTTTTCTAGAATATTTTAATTATCATTTTTGAATTATTATTTTTTAAATAAAATTTTTTTATTATAATTGCTTCAAGAATATCAAGAATAATTTTGAAATTTGTCTAAAAATATGAGAGATATAAATAGGGAATTATTTAAGCGATGCTTTGATGGAAATTATACTTAAGGTTTGTTGATTAAATATATATAGAATATTTTTATTTTTAGAAATTTATTGTTGCTTACTAAAATCTTCTTTAAAAAAAAACTAAAATCTACTGTCATCGAAAAAAAAAACCGCTGGCTAAAAAGCTATAAACAACTGTGTTAATAGTGTTATAGACTTCATTAGCTCTCTTTCATATTCTCTGCAGTATTTTCTGGCAGGCCAAAGTCAGATTCTTAAGTTCCTTTAAAGCTATATTGTAGTTAGGAATTTGTCAGCAGGCAAATCAATTTTAGTTGCATGCTTAAGGTGAGGCGCTCTCTATATATGGTTAGGTTATTGAATCATTTATCATTCAGTGCTACCTGGCCATTATTTATGTTACGTTGTCAACACACGATGGAGAAGGCGACGAAGAGCTGGGGAGAGGTGTTTGGTTGATGGGTGAAAATTAATAATGTAACCGTTGCTCGACTCACATCGGCGCATAAGTAATAGTTATTTAATGAGTTTTTCGGTTGGAATTCTGGCCAAAAAGTTGTTTGGCGCCAGGACATTTAATTAAAATTTGCGCCTAATTAAACGTCAAAACGAGGCCTGTGCCGAGGCGAGGCGCGCTGTGGCGTGGCGAGGGGAGCTAACTAACAGGACATTGGTAGGCGCCGAGGGCGTATGAGTGATTTGCATTTATACTCATCAATAGCTGTTTGGCCATGTGTGCGTGTGCGTGCGTGTGTGTGCGTGTGTGTGCGTGTGTGTGCGTGTGTTTGCTGGCAAATTATCAGCGCCTATTTAGTAGCTCACATTGCAGTCTGTTTGCTTGTTTATTTTGTTTCCCCCTTCCTCACTCTCTGGCAGCTTGCCTTTAATTGAAAATGAAAATTGATTTCGAGTTGTGAGAATATTTTCCACGATTGCGTGCTAAACGTTAGACATGAGTCGCCATCTAGATACACATGTATTTGTGGCTCAGACTCAGTTGGCATTGCGTATTTTGCATTTCATTAAATGCGCCCTGGGGTATGCAATATATTTATGCATATTTCTTTCTTCTCTCACTTTAATTGTTGGTCGAGCTTCTAATTGCAACTTAGTCGAGGTCGCACGTAGCTTGCCTCTTCGGTGGGAGGTGCGCCAATTAGTGTGCAATTTATGCAACTGAAGATGTGCTTTAATTGCCGTCGCATTGCCGCACAATGGGCGTGGCTCGAGTGCCGCCAAGTGGACGATGAAGTGAAGTGCATATGATTCGTATTGAGTTAAGCTAGAAGAAAGAAATCGATATTGAGAGTGTATGAGAGTTGACGTTATATTTTGTTAGACCAGATAAAAAAAATTAATGTCTATGAATGAGATATAAACTGGAAGTTGACTGCTGGTATTCAGCTGCAGCAAAGCAGATTGTATTGATTTTTGGCTATGTTTAGAACTGAAAATTGTATTTCATTGACTGTTGGCATTATAGAAAAGTTTACTATATAGAACTTTCTTTTAAGAAAACTTTTGCCTTGTCAGATAATATTTATTTGTCAGCTAAATTTATATAATAAGCTTTCTTAAGACCAAATTAGAAACCAACTCTCGATTATATTATTATTATTAGTTTTAAGTTTCCTTTTAAAAACTCTCATATCAAAATATTACAAATTTATTGTTTATATAGTTTATAGTAAAACTGTTTAGTATTTTTACAATGAAAGTTTCGTATATTTACTATCAAAGTTTAGTATTTTTACCATGCAAGCTTAGTATATTTACTGTTAAAGCTTAGTATTTTTTCTCATCAAAATTCAATGTCAAAAATTTTTTTGTATTAATATTCAATTTATTTAATTTTTTTATAGCTATTTTTGAAGTTAATGCTTCTTTTATTGTCTCTATTTTTAGGTTTTTATTTATATATAATTTATATATTAACTTTTCAGTAATGTTTTTTGTCTGTATTTTTCCATTATTTTTAGTAGTTTCATAGTTATTTATTAGCATATTTGAAACTTGTTTCTAAAGTATTTTTCGTATTATTTATTGCCTGCACTTTCTGTGTTTTTTATAGTAGTTGTTGGGCTTAGCGGCCAGCTACGACCAGCACCCTAGTTAAAGAGCGGGAGTTGGCTTAATAGATTTATGTTGTCAAGAGATGGTGGTCGTACGGCCCGTTTCTCTGCCTCTTCTTGTGCAGGTTTATTATTTCTCTCAACGAAAGATCACAGAACAAATTGATTAAAAATAAAAATGAAATAAAATATTGTTTAACTAACTAGTTTTGATGCCTAAATGGATGTCTTCTATGCCTTACTTACCTAGAAATTGAGTCTTTCGGTTTACTTCTAGCGACACACAAGAAATTTCCTATAAAGAATAACTTTCTAACTAGCAGATAGTTTGATCCAGACATATTGCTTATTCTTAGTAAAGAGTCGACCAAAAAAGCTCTAAATGTGCTTCAAGGTCGATAATTGTTTGGGTGCTCAATTATAGCAATTGATGAAAAGTGGTTATAGAGGGAAAGGCGCAGTAAACCACGAAATAATGCAAAATCAATACAGAGAAAAGAAAAGGAACTAGAAAACAAGTGAATTGCAGAAAGCACAATTTGACATCGGATAATAAACAAAGTAATAATCGTTTAGTTGCGTGGCAGGACTCGTAAGGCTGGCAGGACTCGCTGGATAATACAATAATAAGCCCGCAATTAGTGTCATTGATAGATGCGATGCGATAAAGCCGCCAAACAGCTGAGACCCAAAGCATTTGCATTGTCAAAAAATTTAAGCACAAAGGATGTGCTGGTAGGCAAAAGGATAAGCGATTCGACTCGACTCGGGCTACATTAAGTACAAGTTCTTTACTAAATGCCAGCTCCCCTCCACTCTCTCTCTCTCTCTATGTTAGCATGTCCTTTTTTTGCTGTTCTTGTCTGATTGAAAAAGTTGTTTGGGAGCGAAGGGCAAATCGCAATTTCAATTTTAATATTTCCATTCGCCTATGCGCTTTACAGCTCTGAATGGAAAACTACTGCGAATCGTTTCATTTTTCTTTTCTCTACATACATGTGTATGTGTGTGTGCTCGAGTGTGTGTGTGTGTGTGTGTGTATTTCCACTTTTGTTCATTTGCCACATTCCCATTTCGCATTCAGAGTTACAGTTTCAATGGCATCGCCAAGGCTGAGTGCCTGAGCTGCCGAGAACTTTCCTAATACAAGATGCTTAAAGGACGAACACAAATGATGTTGTAAGGCGAGCCAGCCTCCGCGCGCTCCCTCCGCTCGGCGCGAGTCCTTGTCCACAGTAACTAAAGTCTTAAGTGAATTAAGAGCCAAACTTGTAACATTTTCTTTACCTCGTTATTTTGCGCCCTCTTTCGCTCTCTCACTCTCTGGCAGGCAGGCAGATCTCAAGGCTTTGGCACTTAATGAGCGACCCTTTCGCGTGTGAAGTGTTCGAGCTACGTAAATAAAAACGGATTAGTTTTGCGGCAACTGCTTCCCGTAAATATCTATTAATGCTTTGCTTTTTTCTCTCTCCCTCTGCCATGCGCTCACCTGTGTCAGTTTTTGTTTTGGCTTCCGCTGCCTCTTTCCGGACTGCCTTCAAAGTTCAGGCTCATTTAATAAAACAAGATTGATTGTTATGGCCCGGCCGAGTGAACAATCTAGCCGCAGGCCTCGACAGCTCAAGGCAGGCCAACAACTGTTTCGTGTGTTGGCCAGTGTAGAGCTCTGTGTAGATGATGCAGCACGGCTCATATTGAACATAAATTCTCGATGTGTGTGTGTGTGTGTCATGTGTGTATAGAAATTAAAGATAACATAATTTGCCCTGCAAATAACATTAGTTATATAACGAAATAAAAGTAGATCTTAATAAACAAAATAATTGACAAACGAAGAAAATTTAGTTTATTATATTATATATTACATATGGACAGATGAACGGACAACAAGATGTATAATAAATTAATATCAAATATTTTATTTTCTCGTCTTGAACGAGCAGCAGATTCTATGTAGTAAATGCATATAAATTCATTAATTTGTATATATAATAATAATTTACTATTTATATATTTATTTTTTATTTATTTATATTTAATTTATTTTAAAAAAATATAGATTTATATACAACGTAATTTTATATTTATATATATTTTTTATATTTTTTATATTTATTTGTAAATCAATTTCTTTTACTCATATATTTATATATATTTTTTATATTTTTATATCTACTAAATTGTTAGCTAGATAAAATATATATCAAATAAGTGCATAAAGATTGAAGGCAATAGCTTTGTAAATAGATTTTATCTTCTTCCGTTAGTTTTTCCCATTTGTCTGTGGAGCTTTCTGCTTGCCAAACGGAATTAAAACTCTTCTTGGAAAAGGCTGCAGGCCATATTTCTAGTGCTGCGTGACGTCCTTTATTGTTTATTATTTTATATCAGCTCTTACTCTATCGCTGTCTCTTTATCTGTCCCTGTCTTTGTCGTATATATTTAAATAGCTCCAAGCCTTAGCTTTGTTTGAGTCAAGCAAAGCGATTAATATATTCATAAAACCATTGAACTGTTATAGACTTTGAAAGCGTAATTGAGATTTATTTGCTAATAGTTGGGCTCAACTATTTTGCATCAAATAGCAATTTGGGCAAAATATGTGAAAGGATATTAAAAAAAGCGAACTCTGTCTATATATAAAATACAATTTCATATTATGCTATCGAATTTTTGAGGCAGCCACGTAAAATATTGCACCTGAGGCAGGCAGCAGAAATATATTTATAAAAATTCTATAACCTTTTATATATATATAGAGCGCTCTCTCTATATATATATATATATATATATATATATATTCGTTTACTAGGAACAGACACGTGAGCAACTGCCTTGTTCCATAATTTGTGGACAAAAAACAAGAGATAGAGCCAGAGGCAGAGTGGATTTGAGTGTATTTGTTTCTGGTGCCTGGCGTAGGCTGGAGCTCTTGTACTCTCAGACATTGTACACACTCCATAGTTGTCTATCGTCTGCGGCTTGAGTGCGCGTCTCGCTAACCTGCACTCACGAGTTGTTAAACTAACTTTCGTGACTGGACATGTGTTTAACTCTGTGTGTGCGTGTGTATGTGTCTGTGTCTTGGCACAACTTGGCACACGCTGGCAACGTACATAGCCAAGGCTTCCCCTCGCTGGCAAATGTGTAGTTCCATTTGCCTTTTACATTTCCACATTTCCTACTTGGCTTGTTTGCGTGTCTGCGCATAGATGGAAGACTGAAGACACGAGGACAGAGGACAGCGAAGAGAGGACGACCTACTCCGTGGAATGCCGCTTTGCATATTTATTTTATTTGATTTGGTTTTCCTTTTTGCCTTTTAAAACTCCTCTATATATCTTTCGCTTATATAACACGACGTGTGATTAAAAATTCGTAACTTAGCTGTTGCTTTTACCTTTTTTGTTTGACTTCTTGCAGCTGCGCTAAATTCAGTTTTGTGACTTTTTTTCTGGCTGGAAACATCGTTTTCTTTGTGTGTGACAGGCTTTTTATTATTTAGCTTTGAAGGCGCTAGCATGTCAGGCAGCCAGTTGGACGACTGTCCCGCTTTTTCGAGCGTGCTGCGTCTTTTGTTGTTGTTGTTGTTGTTGTTGCTGCTTGTGCTTCATTAATATTTAATTAAAAAATCAATAGTTGACATGTAAGTCAGCGACGTTTCGTGGCTGCTTCGCTGCTGTTGTTGCTGTTGTTGTACTTTGCTTTTCAAATACCTTTTCTGTCCTAACTTATGCATATGCATGGCGCATATCTTATTACAACAGATTTTCTTTTCCTTGCCGCTTGCCGCCTGCCACCTACGTGACGTTCCACTTTTAAGTCCCACGAACACATGACACATTTTCCTTTTTCTTTTCTATTTTCCGTTTTTTTTTTCGTTTTTCTTGAAAGAAAATTGAATAAGACATATAGCGAACTGTGTTGCATATTTATCAGCAGCTGCTCCCGGAAAGCGGACGGCGGCAAGGCGCGTGTGTGTCCATTCAATATGCAAGGCAGACATGTCCGAGCACCTTTTAATTAACGCCAAATTTACATAGCTCTGGGCTGTATTAAAGAATCATGAGGTTTTCTTTGTGTAGCCTTAAGTCTAGCAGCTGTTCTTAGCCGGGTTTGCGCGGCTCAGGCATGAGACATGAGAAAAGTGCAAATTTATGTAGAAGCTATAAAATGCAAAGACCAAGAGCAGGCACTGCTGGGGCGCCCTCTGTTGGCCTGATTGGGCACCTCATATCTCTTATATTTGCCTTTTTGCAATTTTTGGCTGGATTTCGCAAAGCCCTCGTGAGTCGTTGACTTACTTGGACCATTCAAATGTTTAATTTGGACTTTATATTCTCTTGCTACTGAATGTTTTTTAAAGTTTTTACTTATATATATATATTTATAAAGGATATTTAATCTTTAAGAAACTATTGCTTAGTTAAGCTTTACCCATTTACACAGTCAAAAATCATTCACATAAAAATTTTTAGAGCTTACATTATATAATAGTGTTTATTTTTATTAATTTATTAAGTCTTATTTATTATTATTATTATTAAGCTTATTTATTATTAAAAAAATACAAAATAAATACGTTAAGATTTTTCTGTCCTCATCTCCAAGTTCTGTAATAGAATGCTCTAGAATTCTTTACATCTCGTATAATACGTTTGAGTATTTTCTGGAATTTTTCTTCTCCACTTCCTCCCTAAGCTCTTGAGTTAACTGTATACATTTTGGAGCTCTCTAAGAATCCTTGTTCAAGAGTCTCCTTGGATTTCTCGAACTTCTAAAGTTAGAACTTGGGCTAAATATTCCAAAGCTTTGATAATTATTAGACAATATTTGCACTCCAAGTTCCTCATCTTCATATATAAATATAAAGTTCTATTGACGCTCATCTGCTGTTGACGAATGAAAAACTGTCACGTGCTTTGAGCTGTCTAACCCACGTTGAGGGCGACTGTCATTATTTGAAGAGACAACTATGATCCAAACAAGGCACGTGCAGTTGTACAACATTTTGTTATTATTTTTAGCAGTTTATCGCACACACACACATACATTCCTCACTCTCTCTCTCTTTCTCTCTCTGTCTCTCAGGCATACACACATTACTCGTACTTCAGAGTTCGGCTGGCTTAAATAGCCAACGGCTCTTGTGCAGGTAATTGAGCTTTAACATGCTCAAAGCTTATTAATACATGTAAAAGGGTCTTTATGTATGTGTGTGTGTGCGTGAGTGTGCGTGCGTGTGTATCTGTATGAAGTTTATGAAGCTTTGTTTTGTTTTGGCCAGCGTTTATTTGTGTTCAATGCTGTCGCTGCTCTTCTGCCCAGTTGAGTTTTATTTATGTGACATAATTATCCCAGTAGACGTAGGGACGTAGGCTGACAGCGTAAATCCATCCGATAATCGTTCCCATGAAACGGCCAGCTTATACACACATATATGTATAACAGTCTCCATTATATTTATGGCAAAATATTTGGGTTAAGAACAAGCGATAGCCTACTTTTGGTCGTAAATGTAATGAATAGCCATTATATGTGTTATACTACAATGTATTATGCTTAAATCTGTTATATAATTTGTCAATTTTGTTTTATAAATATCTGTTATATATATTATTCTATTATATACTACTGACTTAAAGTATTTTCGTTTAACTTATACTTAGTTATACACTATTCTGTTATATGCTTTTCTGTTATATATTAAAGTGTTACATAAACATGTCTTCATTTACTAATTTGAAATTTATACATTATTTACTGTTATATGTTATACTGTTATATATTATTCGATTATGCTATTATATCGCTCTGCTTAGCTTATATATAGTATTCGCTTATATATTGTTCAGCTATATATATTCCTGTTGATGTGTTATACCATTTGTATTCATATTTCATATCTACTTTAGACTGTTATATTATATTATTTTGTTATATATTATTCTCTTTTCTATATTAACATCTCATATGTATTTGCTATATTTGTATATACCAACTATACTGTTATATACTATTCTGTTATACACATCTTTCGTGTAATTTTGTTATATATATTATATATATCTTATAATTCTCATTCGTAATGACTTGTGTTGTTTGGCTTATGGAAATCTCTCAGATCTTTAAGATTTATTGACATCAAGCGGAAATGGGCACACATACAGACACACGCGCTAACACACACACACACACGCCCCACAAATCATTTATGCGAACACACAAGCTTACTCGTGTACAGGTAGATGGATGTATGGCTGGGCTCTGCCTTTTTTTTACGCGCAATTAACCCAGTTACAAGTTCGACATGCCGCAAAGCAAACTCAGCGACTCACTCACACACACACACACACCTACACACACACACACACACATCCTGCATTTATCATAATTACTTCCCTGAATATTTGTGCACAGCCCTGCCAAAAAATAATGCTAAAAAAGTTGATGAAGGCCCACGCTCACACACACCTGCCCACACACACACCTCCTCAAAAAGGCGACAATTTAAATGTAAAAAAAAGAGTGAGAGGAAAGCTCGCGCTGACTGCTTAATGTTTTAATATGCCTTCAGCAACTATTAAGAGGATTTCGCATTAAGTGCCAGGCACATATCAAGACATCAATTATTTATAAATAAAAGCGCAGCCCACTTACGCACAAAGCATTTTATAGCATACTTCTGAGGGCCAAGGCACAAAGCCAAAACCACAACAGCAACAACAACAATATAATTGCGCTTGCAAATTGTCAACAAAAACAACAACTGAGATAAGACGAGAGAGAAAATAAATAAATAAAGCTACGACAGATAAAACTAGCCAAACAAACAAACAAAGAACATGGCGACAGACAGATGCAAATGCAAATCCAGAAGCTAGGTCACAAAATATGAAAATTACGAAATTTAGATGCGCTTTAAAATTTAGCAGATGGAGTTGCTAAACAGAGATATCAGTTATGTTCCATGTGTTGGATAGCTAAGATCTTTATTGAGTAACCCAGTGAAGACTTTGGAGAAGTGGAAATTTTATGTTTCATATAATAATTAATACATAAAATACATATATCATATATGATATATAAATGTAACTTGAACATTGCCTAAAAGACTTTTTTATATATAAAAAACTTGATAATTTTATAATGGTTATAAATAATTATAATGACTTGAAAAATAGAAGAGAACTTTTGCTTTCAATATATTATTTTTTCTTGATATAGACACAACTTTTTGTATATTAAAAATTGCTCGATTTTATAAGTACATAAATGTTGTTCATAGAAGAAATTTTATTAATTAATTAATTAAATTAATTCTGAATGACTAACCCGCTTCTACAGATAAATATACTTTATAAATATATAAAAATTAGGAAAGGCAAAGATGTTTAAGAATATAGAAAAGACAGTAAATACACCTACTAGATTGTCATGCATAAATACCATCGCTGGCTCTAGCACAACTAGTACTCAAAGTGCATATACCCCTTCGTAAGAGCATACAGATTTGAAGTAAAGAAATATGCATAAATATGAGAGTTATGTGCGCTTCTAAATATGTATGCATGTTAGTTGGTATTTGTATTTGAACAACAGTTACTTTTCAAATCAAACAAAACCAGGAGGCCATTGACAATGCCAACGTAGGCGAGCACAGTGGAGCCAGCGATTGATTGACGAGACTTTGGGGCAACTTAAACAATTTGCTCAAATGATTAATTGACTATCGGCAGTCAGGTCGTTATTATGTGCGCTTATCGATTGCTAATCGATAATTGTATATTAATTGAATTCGTCTGTTTTTGCGACACTGTGCGAGTGCCAAGAGGAACGAATTCCAAAAAAAGACGGAGAACAAAAATGTCACATTGCGCACATGAAAAATGTCCTTGGGACAGCGCCAAACGCCAGTCAGCGGTGAGTGTGTGTGAGTGACTGTGTGAGTGAGAGTGTGAGTGACTGTGTGTGTGTGCGTGTGCTCATTGTTGTTGGCTTTGCAAAGCAAGGTCATGAGTAAATACGCTGGAGCCTGCTGCTGTTTATTCTACAACAAAGCCCGGCCAAGCACAAGTAAAAAGGGACACACGCTCGCAATTTATTGTCGAATATATGTATTTATAAGGGTATCTAGTTGATGTTTCTTATTGATACAAATGCACATATGAATTTATAAAATATGCACACACACACGTACTCAGAGCGACATATGGAGCGTTTGCTTGCCAATTTGCTGTGGAAATACATTTGCAAATGCAAATGTATGTCCGTTTATCAAAAGGCACATTATTGAGTGCTTGTTAGAGCTGAGCACGAACAGCTGATATATATATATATATATATATATATATATATAAATATAAATTTCTATGTTTATGCATAAAGCTCTTGGCTTTAAATATAATTATCCAGAGTGTGAACCACTTTATAATGTGAAACTTCTACAATTTTGCCTTAATTGAGCATAATTTGATTAGCAAATTATTTTTGTTTTAGTTCAGACTTAGTGCAGCATATTGTTAATGCTTTTATGAGGTAATAAATTAAAACTAATATGAAATAATTTTAAAAATTAAATAGCTTTGGTAGTGAAATATATAAGTAATGACTTGTATTAAATTTATTATTTATGTTTTAGATATGAATTAGGAAATATTTTACTTGTTTTTATATTTTAAATTGAAAGCTTTTAGCTGAAAATTAAAATAAAGAGCAAATATGTAAAAAATTTAGTTTACCTATTTACGGTTTATTTTTAATGTAAATAAATTTCATATGATATTTAGAATGTTATTTTAAAATAGAAGTCTTAAAACATAAAAGAAATAAAACTATTTATCTGCATAACATTTTTAAATAATAACAAATTAAATTAAATGAAAATGTTTATTAATTTTATTTGAAGTTTGTATTTTTGTAAAATTTATATTTTTGATATTTTTATAATTTTATATTTTTTATATTTTGAAAAAATATAAATATACGAAAATTTCGTAATGTTTTTTTTTAATAATAATAAAATATTTTGAAATATTTTTACAATTTTATAGTTTTTATATTTTTGTAAAATATTAATATTATTAAATAATAAATCAGTTTGCATCTCTTTACAAATTTATATAAATTAATTTATAAATATATATAGGGTATTATCTGTCTGTCTGTTTTGAACATATATAATTTATAACTTTTAGTTAAGCTTACAAAAATCGTATGTAAAGCAATTTCATATTTTTAAATTTTAGCTAATAGCAAAAGTTTGCTTTGCGGTATAGCTATAATATGGCACGCGCTTATCCTATTTGCATGAGCTTACACAGCACAAGCTATATACCCTGTAATTCACATTTAACATTTAAAAATAACTATGTAAGCACACACTGTAAGCGGATTTAGCACAATTTCCTCATGCGAATGCTGGACTAAGTGAGAGCCAAAGTGAACAGCGCAATTTTCGTCAACGAATTAATGAGCTTTCCTTTCCGCTCTCAAAATGGGGCTAAAAGTGTGTGTGTGGAGGGGAGGGAGGGAGTGGGAAGGGTAGCTTGTCCCAACTTTAGCATATGCACATGAATAATGCAGCCGGGTTTGTAGGTTCTGCTATTGATTTCGAAACAAAAATCGCATACGCGGCGTATGCGAGCAAACAAAGGAACGCAGCCAACAAATGGGCCATAGTTGTGCGAGTGTCTCTGGGTGTGTGTGTGAGTGTGTGTGAAAACATATGACTCTAGAGATTAAGCCATTGTTTGTAATGGGAGCCGCAGCTAGCGCGTGGCTGAGCTGCGGCTTAACGATTGCGAATGTAAACAAAAGTTGATGGGGAAACGAGTGCTAAGAGGGGCATAGTGGATAGCCTATTTTCAGTTGCTTAACTATGAACTAACCATGGGCGCACATACTCATATGCTATTCATATTGCAGCACCAGCACCCCAACAGTGTAATGCGACTTGGGGGTAGTGGTATACCATACGACGGTGACCCCCTGACAATGAGCGCAGCTGGCAATGACTATGCCGAATTATGCGATCTTGGACCATCACGTTGGAGTGCACGCGCCTATGGATATCATGCAACACAAGCAGCGAATGCATCCGGCCTTGGAATTGGCGGCATTGGTGTACCGGGCGCCACACAATCATCATCGAGCGTGCCGACTGGCGGCTCATCGGGCCTCAGCGCTCATCATCTGCGGAGCAGCGCAGCGCAGCCAAACAGTTACGAGGCGGAGGACATTGGTCTGGCCTTTGGCATGATCAGTCCGCCGCCAGGCAGCGCCGGACACGCGGCCCATTACGGCCCCGGCGCCGGCTCACGGGTGGGCAACAGCACCAGTTCGCTGCGTGCCGGAGGCGGCGGAGCCGGCAGTGGGGGTCGCTCCGGCCTCTACTATTCGCCGCCGGGCACATCCTATACGATCATTGAGCGTCCCCATTCGCCGCACTACTACTACAATTCGGCAGGTGTGCCGACCAAGGGCGGTTCGCTGCCAGGTCGCGGCTCAGCGTATCTCAGCTCCTCACCATCCAGTCACATGGCCGCCGGCACCGCCGGCACGCTGCCCACGTCGACAGCGGCGAGCGGCCGCCACTCGGCCTCGGCCATGGGCAATGGCAACAAGAAGCGGCCCATTTCGCCGGAGCAGGTGCTGCGCATGTTCGGTGCCACGCAGTCGTCTTCAGTTCCTACGAGTAGCTATCACTACAGCAACGGCGGCACCCGGGATCGGGATCGCACTGGGCGACGCAGCCCGGCCAGCAGTCCGCCCTCAACAACGCATCAGGTGAGTTGGCATCTGCAAATGCATTAGACACCATCTAAATGTTATTTTTACTGCTGACAGATCTATCGGGATCGCGAACGAGATCGAGATCGCAGTGTGCCCAACATACATGAACTTACGACGCGCACTGTTTCCATGTCGCGTGATCAGCAAGTCGATCACGGCTTCGGCATTTGCGTTAAAGGAGGCAAAGACTCAGGTAAGCTCGACTAGAACTTAAGAGCTGTAAGATCTAGAGTTCTTCTTCTTAATATACAAATCTCTATGAATGCAGAATTTCTGTGCCTAACTAAGCTTTAAGCATTCTATTCTTAATCTATCTACTGCAAGGCACATTTCAAAAGAAATATACAAAAGTAAAGGAAAACTTCTTGCTCTATGCCATGAACACTCACAGCTGCTTCCCATTCGCATACACACACACATATATACACATATATACACATATATACGTATGTATGTATCTTGGCAGAATGTTTATTTGTGGAGTAACTCCTTGACGTTTGCCATGTTACGCCCAGTCGATTCGAAGTTCAATTGCTTGTCTCTCACGTGTGCGACGATGTGTAGAACCTCAATTGGACTGGCTCTTTAGACCATTTCATGCAATTTAATTTTCAATTCGATTCCATTGTCTGTCGGTCTCTTGCACCTTTCTTTTTTCCTCTTTTTCGTGTACATTCGATTTAGTGTTATAAAACGGCAGCAGCTTTGACATTTCCAAGCGCATTTTGCACCTGGCTACCTCTCGCTGTCCATGACTCTGTCTCTGTCTCTGTCGCTATCTCTATGTCTATCTCTGTTTCAGTCTCTGTCTCCTGCCACGCGCTCCTCCATTCACTGTGGGGTTTTATTTATTTTTAGCTTACAACGTGCGACGGCTTTAAAATCGATAAAAAAAGAATCTATTTAAGTCGTGCGGCCGCGTATGCAGGAAGGTTCCATCTATCAATTCCACCTAAACGTGGAACTCGCGCAGTTTACTTTCCTTCAGCTCGCTTTTTCGGCACATATGGCTGCAATGCTCTTACCTACACAGAAACACACACTCGCGCTCATTCATGCTTAATGAAAAAGGCTTACAAAAAAAAAAAAAAACAAAGACATAAAAAGAAAGTTCAAATGTCCAAGGCGTAACTGTCCAGATACCCTATTTTCAGCCAGCTGCTGTTAAAATACAGATGAAAGCTCAGCTGTTTGGAAGTTTTCTTTTAGGCATCGATACTTTAAAGTGTATTTGATACTATTGTGTAGGATACAAATTGGAGATACAGCTTAGAGCTCTTGTGTATTCATATAGGTATATCGATCTTCATAAAATTGTTTACTTTAACTCTATAACACAAAGTATCGATTACTTACGCTTATTATTGTTGTTATAAATATAGCTGGAGAATTAGAATAACTGGATAAGCTATAGTGGAGTATGTACTATAGATTCTTTTTATACAAAGTTATCGATAACTTCTGCTAAAGATTAATTTTGAAAAGCTTAAAGCGCTGTTTGCAGTACTGAATCATATTAAGTTAATTGATAGTTATCGATAATTTCCAATATAATGCAAATATTCTATAGTATACCATCTATTTTTGTTTTAAGTTATCGATTGTCGATATTTATGGTTATCAAGAGCAGAATTGAACGTTATTAGAAAATGAATTGTATGAAGATATTTTTATGTTATCGATTACTTTTATGAATATCGAATTTAAGAGAGTTAGCTTGAAATTGATGATATACGTTCACATCAAGTTATCGATAACTATCGATATATTCGCCATTTAAATACATTCTCTCATCACATCAAGTTTAGTTTACACCAAATGACAGGAACTGCATAAAGTTATCGATTATTTGCGATAAACATTAGTTAAATGAGCTTAACTGGTAGTATAATTTGACATCAAGTTTAATTAACACAAGCTAATTGACAACAAATCGACTTTATAGTCTCCCTGATGTTTCCTTAATCATTTAGCACACATACGCCCCATTGCACCCTTTATTTGTGGCTTAACCAATTTTTAATGACTACAGGGTATATAAATTTGGCCTAACAGTGGGCGGCGCAGGGGCGTGTCACTGTGTGCTGTGTGTTGTGTGCCGTGTTGTGTCTTTTAATAAAAGTTTAATGCGCAGCGCTTACTAATTGATTTCTTTTCTCCCATGTTGCTTTTCGTTTTATCGACAGGCTTAGGTGTTTTCATCTCACGCATCGAGGAGAATTCGGTGGCGGAGCGCGCCGGCCTGCGGCCCGGTGATACAATCCTAGAGGTGAACGGCACGCCATTCACCTCAATCAATCACGAGGAGGCGCTTAAGGTGAGCTAACTGCCAATGATTCGCTACGAAACTATCTTTTGATACATTTCTCAGTAGTTTTAATATTTTTCTAAGCATATTTATACATATAGAGCAGAAAATCGATTAGAGCACATTACGAGCGAGTCAGCGGGAATTTACAGTAGACAACGACTAAATAAGAAATGCATAAAATTCTGCTTAAATTTCTTATGTAATGTAGTCTAAGCTAAGGAGTGAGCACTGTAGCGCACATATGTAAGATATGTAAGAGCTGCCAGAGTCTGTTAGAGAAGCTGAAAAACTGCAAGAGATTACATTTAAGCATGTCCTTCAGTCCTTGAGCTTAGACAACGACATCGAAAAATCTTTCTATTCAAAAGAGATAATTTAATTGTACACTTTATTGATTTTTAATGTGATTTTGTTCGATAGGCTGCTTGTTTGCCTGTTAATAGTTGCGATAAGGGCCAATGCAATCGAGTAGCTGTGCCTTTTATGTGCGCCACTTGGCAGAGTATCTAAATCGCAAAGCCAGCCCCAACACCCCCTTCGCACATAACCCACATAGGCAGCCAAGTTGGGGACAGCTGCGCTGCCTTCGCTGACAGCGAAAGTCAATTTATTGTGGAATATTTTATGTGACACGTTATGATAGTCAATATAATTCTTCATATACGAACAGTAGCTGCCGCTGCCGCTGCCGCCGTTGCTGCTGCTGTGTGCGTGTGGCCCCATCAAAGGACATTAGACTAGGGAACCGAGGGGAACTGACAGCCAGTTGAGCACATGTTGTGCCACTTCCCACGCTGCTTTCCAATTTCAACTTTATTTCAACGACAACAATTTGTTTGGCAATACATGTAAAAGAAATAGAACGGGTCTATTGCCGCTGCTGGCGGCCCTCTGCTGTGCTCGTTCTTTGCTCCGACCGATTTTGAGTAGTTTTTTCTTGACTATATCTTGCACTTAACATATAATGAAACATTTTGTATAAATAATACTGAACGTTGAACGAAATACATCATGAGTATATGAAATACACACACTAATACAAATATACACTGAGAAAAAATTGGCAATAGATTAGTCGCATTGTATTCACTTTATAAATTTACGTTTTTCAGTAGATTTTTCCTTCAATTTTTATCAGTTTCATTTTGTTAATTAATTTCATTTATAATTTAATTTCCTTAACTACGCTTCAGCTACACCTCAAGCACAATCGATTCGTATACTCTACTGCAGCTCAAAGTATTTTACTCTAATCTTGTACTTTTGAAGTATTTTATTTAGAATTTTTCCAAGTTTTTAATAATAGTTTTAATAAGCTAAAAAGTGTTTGAAATTTTATGTGAGATTTACTTAGAGAAATTTTCAAATTCGATTTTTTAAACGTTTTTTAAATATATTTTTTTTGAGATTTTTATAAAAAATCATTTATGTTTTAGATAAGCATAAGACTCTTGAGTTTCATTTGGAGAATGGCCTAAAAGTGTTAAATAAAAATATTTTTAAATATTTTAAGGGCAAGTTGCAACCTTTTGACAGCTTGCCAAACTCAAAATTTAGCAAAAATATCTTTTTGAACACATTTCCCAAACGGATCAGCAGAAGTTAAGCTTTAAGTGCTTGCCACAACATGTTGCACCACAAAAACTGTGTGTGGTTAATGTTTCGGGATTATTTGAAAACGAAATTCGAGGCTTGGACATTTGTGCCAAGCAATTAGCACAATTGCACGCAAATGAGTTTTTGGTCAGAGCAATTAAAATTCTGACAGCCGAATGTAGGAAATGCTGCAAATTTTGAAATGTGAAAATATGAAAATGTGGAAAATATGGAAAATATCTGACATACAGCAAAAACCACAATAAAAGCACAAACAACAGTCGAAAAGTGGATACGCCCACTTTTCTGGCATTATGTACGCCCAGTGGGCTGGATTTATGCTAATGCATTGCTTCGAAAATATATTTTAATTAATTAAAATTGTGTTTTACATTTAGTTTTTGGTTTTTGTTTTCTGTTTTCTGTTCTTCTTTTGTAAGTTTTTGCCACCCGTTTTTTGCTCTCTTTGCTTCCCCTATCGTTCGTTATTTTTGCTTGCATCTTTCGTCTTCCGTCTTCCGTCTTCCGTCTCTCTTTTGTGTCTCTTCTATTGCCACATTTTTTCTTAACGCAGAGATGTGTGCAGATATTGAAATCGTCACGTCAAATCAGTATGACGGTGCGAGCGCCGCCCACGCTGAACTCAACGGCGCCGCTGCACGGTTTTGGTCCACCCTCGCGGGATCCCATGTACGCATCGATGGCCCCCCTATTACCCCAAACGGCAGCCGCCCAGGCAGCAGCGGCAGGTGGAGCGGGTCTGCCGTTTCGTCAGACCTGCTCCTGGATGGATCGACACGGTCGTCCGGCCTCGCCGCCCATGGAGTATGGCGGCAGACGAAACGAACGAAGAGATCGGTGAGATACATAACATATATAACACATATATATAGAATATATAAAGTAATATTAGTTTATTTCCTAGTGTGCGTCGCGTGGAGCTGCTCATCGAGCCGGGCCAATCGCTGGGCCTGATGATACGCGGCGGCGTGGAGTACGGCCTGGGCATCTTTGTGACGGGCGTCGACAAGGATAGCGTTGCAGATCGAGCCGGTCTTATGATTGGTGACGAAATCTTGGAGGTCAATGATCAGTCGTTCCTCGATGTGACGCACGACGAGGCCGTTGGTCAGCTGAAATATCACAAGCGCATGTCGCTGGTGATACGTGACGTGGGCAAGGTGCCGCACTCCTGCACATCCATCGAAATGGAGCCCTGGGATGCGTACAGTCCAACGGGCACGAGGTGAGATGGGATGTGGGAGATGGGGAATGGGAGATGGGAGATGAGAGATGGGAGACGAGAGATGGGAGATGAGAGATGAGAGATGAGTGATGAGTGATGAGTGATGAGTGATGAGTGATGAGTGATGAGTGATGAGTGATGAGTGATGAGTGATGAGTGATGAGTGATGAGTGATGAGAGATGATTGATGAAGAGAGGATTTAATTCATCTGATCTGATTATTCATATATTATTTCCATCTCTTACAGAGCACGCCGAAAAGGTCAGATTGCGACCATGGTGGAGGAGAAGGCGCGCTCGCTGCTGCCACGACATCATTTTGCAAGTCTTTCATATTATATAGCCGAATATAGTGTGAAAGCAATGACCATAGATGCCTTTGTTGCCGTCTTATTAGAGATGTTAGATACGTACGAGAAGGTAAGTCGAACAACTGAACCTGCTTTTGGCCATTGGGCATAATCGACTCGATGATCTGCAGCACACGCTTGTGACGGAGATTCGAGAGCTCGTCTTTCCGGAGGATCGTACACGGTACGATGAGCTAGTGTATCGCCGGGAGCGCGATCCATATAGCGTGGATAGGCATAGGGTAAGAGTGGCTAATATCCATATATATTTATATAGAGCACATTTAATGCCCGTCTAATTGGTAAACCCCTTCCTGCAGCGTAAAGGAGACCCCGCACGTGATTTGCCGGTAAGCTTTTTAGAAGATTTATTCTACGACACTGACACCATATATAACTAGCTGCGCATGTTAAACTATTGTACGACAAAAATAATTTAACTACTCGCCTAGAAACTAGCAAAGCGAGGAGTCAACTTGATTGCTCTACTAAATAATAGACATATAACTAACTATATATCTGTGTATTCTCTACTGCGGAACTGTTCTATGTTTCTATGAAAACTTTAATTTTATTTACATCTTATTGTTGTTGTCGCTGTTGTCGTTGTTGTTGTTGTAATTTTTAGTTAAACTAATTTATATGAAAACTGAACTCTGAATGGAATAAACTATCGATTATAAGTACTCGATACACATGCAAATACACGACACTTGTCCAGACAAAGCAAAACTTGTAGTTTAATTACTCATCGTGTAGGAAACTTTAACAACTTTAACTTTTTTACAACTTTAACTGTTTTTTATTATTATTTATTTATTGTTTATGCTTAATAGTTGCTCTCTGTTTGCTGCATGCCTATCGATTTGAGAAAAGCTTACTTTGATTCGGCTTCTCGATTTTGTTTTTGAGCGAACAAATATCGAACCAAAACGAATGTCAATTTTTACTTTAAAAATGCAAAAAAGAAAACAAAAAACAAAATCAAAAAAAATATGAAAATACAATTACAAAAGAGTTAAACAATGCAGTTTTTGTAGTTGCACCAAATTCTTTTTTCTTCTAGGCCTAAGTAGCAGGCACAGTTGCTGTGCCTTGCGCTCCATTTATCGATAGCACAGTAAGATCGATAACAGACGCCGTTCCTTGGTTAGGCTTAGTTGACTAAGTAACATAATCAATTGTAAAATAATGAAATTTCGTAACATGTATTATCCAGATATAAGTAACTATATAGCACTTACTATATACTATATAATACCCAAACAGCAGTCACCGATAACTCACCCCAAACTCTGCTTAAAACATATCCAGGCACTTAACGGAACAAAGCTATATGTATATATACATATATTCAAGAAATGCACTGATCACCTTACTCTTTCTCTCTATCTCTCTCGCACGCTCAATGCGATTCTCTCTCTCTCTTACACACCCTTCACACACACTATCTGTGTAGCTGGCTCAATAAAACTATTCAAGGCCTAACCGTAGACCCTTTATATCATATTTCGCTCACTCTCTCGCTCTATCTCTTTGTCTCTCTGTCTGTCACACTGTCTCACTCTTTCACTCACGTTCTC
Organism: Drosophila hydei; assembly: GCF_003285905.1. Lineage (NCBI taxonomy): Eukaryota > Metazoa > Arthropoda > Insecta > Diptera > Drosophilidae > Drosophila > Drosophila hydei. The sequence goes on from NW_022045643.1 coordinate 6,347,197, forward strand.
TGACTCTGAATCGTATGCAACAACAACGTTCGTTCCATTCCATTCCCAACAGGTAACAGCTGACGATATGGAAGTAAGCGCCGCCACTGGACGCAGTCCCTCGTCGGACTCGGGGCTGGGCGGCATGACCGTAACGGATATACATAAACGGTACCTAAACACACTGAGCACCCACTACTAACAAAAACAAGAAATGACCTGTATTGAACTGTAACTGTTATTCCGTTAACCGTTCCGTTGATAGACCCGCACTGCAGTTACCCTATCGGCCCATGTCGGCGGGACCAGTATTGCATCGATCACAGCATTATCAGCCAGCCACAGCCACAGCCACATCACATGCAGCTAGCAACCAATCACCATCACCTACGCCACCTTCACTACAACAACAACAACAACAACATTATCCACATCATACCTCATTGCGTCATCTGGGCGGCGTTGGAAGTGCGCGTCATCATCAGCATCTTCTTCCCCATCAACAGCAACAGCAACAGCAGCAACAGCAACAGCAGCAGCAACATTTGGGACCAAATCAATTTAAAGTCAAGCAAGCCAAAGACAATCAGCAACAGGTCAGGAATTTGCGTCGCATTTATGGCACACTTATCTGATCTGTCCCACTGTCTCTCTGTTCTGGCTCTCTTACTGCTAAAGGCTTTCATAGTCCTCTCTCTATCCTTTCTCTCTCTCTCTCCTTTCTCTCTCTCTGCCAGCAACTAGCTAGTAGTTGTCATCAGAAATCGTTGGTTCTTTTAATTTCTGTTTTTTCGCCAAGTCTCCAACAATTTCTGATCACTTTCTCTGCTCAAATAATGAAGATTACAAATTTAATTGCATATTTAAGTGAAAAATTGACATTCGGAACTGAAATCGGCGCTAGTTGAGCCGTTCGTTATATTGTGTGTTGTCTGTTGTCTCGAGTTTGTTTATTCATTTTTACCAATTTTCATTTCTAATTTCGTCCAACTATTTATTAATGTCATTCGTGTATGTCTAATTGTCCAATTGTCTTTTGTTTCGACTACTTTCGTTAACTGTTGTCTAATTGGCTGCTAAGTGTAGTAGATTAATTGGCTATTAACTGTTAATCTAGCTAAGAAAATTTGTGTCAAAAATTGATTTTTCGCTTCTTCTTAGGAATACGGCTGTGATGAGCATAGAACTCGACGGGGCAGCGAGACCCTATTACCGGAATATGAGCAAGATGCGGTGAGTAAGATATGGAGCTTTACTCCGGTTGGTAAAGGGGCTCTCTCTGTCTCTCTCCCCCCTCTCTTTCTTGATATACATCTCTTTATGTTAAGTCTAGGGATTCAGCCTATCATTTCATTAAGCTCATTGTCATCTCTTTCAGCCTATGCCTATACCTCTTCAGATATACTTACCATCCAATAACTTTTCAGAGTTTCCCAGCAACACAAGAACACTTAAGCTTTGATTCTTTATTATTAACTAGTTTAAGTTATAACTAAAACACTAAACTTAAGCACTAGAGCCTTCAACTCTTGATGGATTATGTTTATATATATATAGTCTATATAGCATGTATGTCTACGTATAAGTAGTGTAATCAATACGCCAATGCAATCCAATTGAGCTCAAACAGACCGCAGAGCCCTCGCGTCCCTCTCCCTGCTACATTTTGTCGTGCGTGGCGCTGTCGTCCGCGGCGGACCAGGCGACGGCTCCACCCACTACAGGCAAATGATAATCGCGTGGCGGCGTAAAGGGGCGCACAAAGTGTCGCCACTGATGGTGGGCGTGGGCGTGGTGCGGATGATGTGCCTGATGATGAGGGGGCGGCGTCACAGCCGTCGCGGTTGCATGTTGGTGCTGCTGGTGGCAGCTATTGGGCTCGAATTTCGGGCGTGGTATGCGCAACTGTTTGATCTCGGTCAAATAGGTTTCCATGTTGCAGGCCACCGCAGTTTTGTTTGTCCGCCTGTTGATTTGTTGAGTTGTTTTAATGAATCGCTTGATTTGTAGCTCTTTCTACTGCTGTTGTTGTTTAACCAACTTGCAAATGTTATGGAGTGTGAAAACGAGTGTTGGTTGTCAACAATTTGCCAAAGCCAAACTTAAACAAACGACAAATCGTATGGCACTCGGTTAGTACATATGTTAAATGAAAGCGTTGTGTGTTTTTAGATAGAGAAAGATAGCTAGATGGAGAGATTGATCGATAGATAGATAGATTGATAGAGAGATAAATATAAAGATTGATATATTGACAAACTTATAGACAGATTGATAGATAGAAAGATAGATAGATAGATAGATAGATAGATATATATATATATAGATATACAAATACATGAATGTAAGTAAGTAGATACTTGAAGTGTGAAGGCTATGAAAATCAAAATAGGTATATTGATAGATTGACAGATAGATAAAAATAGCATATAAATAAGTAGATAGGATAACAGAGCTATTCGTGTAATAGGTTGATGGATATATATAGCATAGATAATTCATATAGAATTACGTATGTAGATAGAAAGGTAAATCGATTAGAAAGATCGAGGATACTCAGATCAAAAGTTCTATTCAAATATAAATTTCTATTGATTTATCTATATATAGATACAAGGTGGAATTTGAATAAGCATACAGATAAAGAGTTAAGCTGGTGAGAAGAGTATGAATAGTATAAGAGTATGCACAGGAATATAGATAAATAGATAGGTATATAGATATATAATAGAAATCTAAAATATTATTAGAAATATCTAGACAGATTAGTAGTTAGAGAGATAGATAGATTAACAAATTGGCAATAAATAAAGAGTTAGATGATGAGCAGCTGCTTAAATATCGATCGATGGTAATTGATCAATGTTAATATATGTATACATAGAGAAATACATAGATCGAGGGATAGTTCAATAACAAAATCCAACTAAATAAGACTTGAAGGCTATGAAAATCAAAATAGGTATATTGATAGATTGACAGATAGATAAAAATAGCATATAAATAAGTAGATAGGATAACAGAGCTATTCGTGTAATAGGTTGATGGATATATATAGCATAGATAATTCATATAGAATTACGTATGTAGATAGAAAGGTAAATCGATTAGAAAGATCGAGGATACTCAGATCAAAAGTTCTATTCAAATATAAATTTCTATTGATTTATCTATATATAGATACAAGGTGGAATTTGAATAAGCATACAGATAAAGAGTTAAGCTGGTGAGAAGAGTATGAATAGTATAAGAGTATGCACAGGAATATAGATAAATAGATAGGTATATAGATATATAATAGAAATCTAAAATATTATTAGAAATATCTAGACAGATTAGTAGTTAGAGAGATAGATAGATTAACAAATTGGCAATAAATAAAGAGTTAGATGATGAGCAGCTGCTTAAATATCGATCGATGGTAATTGATCAATGTTAATATATGTATACATAGAGAAATACATAGATCGAGGGATAGTTCAATAACAAAATCCAACTAAATAAGACTTTATATTTATCTTCTTTCTTTATCACATTTTGTCTTAGTTCAGCTGAGTTTTAGTAAACTTATTTTAGCACGTTTCTATGCACAAAGATCTTGAGATCTTAAAAAGTTGAAAGTAGATTTCTTAAGCTGTTCAATTCTAGAGTTTTTCACTCACATTAAACTGTAACGAGCGAAATTTTGCCAATTTCCAAAGCTTCGCTGACAGAAAATGAATGTAAACATTTACTTTTACTATAGATATATATATATATATATATATATATATATATATACGTTTTGCTTATATAGGATGCATTATTTAATGCTCAACCGGCTGCATTATAAACTTATTATGCCTTGAGCTTGGCAAGGAGTGCACGAAAAGTGAAAGTCAATTGGCTGCTTACAAAGCCAAAGAAAGAAACAAACAGCAGAAACAAGAAAAATATTTGCCTGTTGTTGCCAAAAGACACGAAAATTGCTATAATTTCCGGAAAAGGCGTTCGTCCAATTCCAAATCCAAATCCCAAGCTCCAATCCGAAACGCATCTCGACTGCAAGTTCAATGTGTGTTAAATGCTGTGGCCCTGTCAGCAGAGATTTGGCATGGAGCAAGAGAGAGAGAGAGAGAAAGGGAGAGCTGGAGCTAGAGTGAGAGGCCATGCTGTTTGCACAGCTGACACTTTTTCAAGAGATGGCGGCGGGGCGCGGCACGGCTGGCGGGCAGGGGGCAAGTTCGACTACTTCGACGGGTGACCAGCGACCGGCTGGAGCAGCGAGCAACCAGTTTGATTTCAGCTAAAACAGACAAACAACTTTTTGTTGTTGCCGTTTAGTGGATGTCTGGGCACTGCGACACTCACTTTTTGTTGAAATTACAACGGCAGCTAGTCCAGCTGGTGGCAGGAGGCAGCAGGCAGCAGGCAGCGGGCAGAAGCCAGGCGAAGACCAAAACTCAAAGTGGGTCATTAGAGAAACGTACTAAATAAGGTACAAAACTTTGTCAAGAGCAGGCCGTGCGAGCAGCATAAATGGAAAGTAAATAGTTGTTGTTGTTGTTGTTGTTGTTGCTATTTTTGTTGCTGCATTTACGAAAGCGGCAAACAAGCAACTCGAAAAATGTTGTTTATAATGTAAATAGACGTTAAATAAATCATTTTGATGCGTAGCAGCAGCAGCAGCAACAGCAGCAACAGCAACAACAGCAGCAAAACCAGCCAAAATCCGGTCCGGTCAATGGCTGTAAAGGCATAATCAACACACTTTAATAGACCCAGTTGCCAGCCTAGAAGAAGAAGAGCCGCAGCAGAACTTCAGCTGCTAATGAAGTCCAATTGTCAAAGTCTGACTTGGTTTTTCATTGGGTTTACAGTTACGTAGATTTTGACTCGACTCTTTTCCATTAGAAGTTCTCGCCGCTAAAGTTCAAATTCTTTGTTAGCTGTTTGTTTTGATCAGGCTTAATTATGTGATCGCTATTCACGTCTGGCTCGCAACGATTAGTGTTTGATTTAATTGGCTTTCAAACGTCTGGGAGTTAGAAACCGACAGTTGATTGAAGATAAGTTTGTGAGAAGTCAATTAAATGCCCTTTTGCCAACGACTTGGATCTAAGCCAAGTTGAAGATGTGTTATACTAGAACCAGTTATAGATGTGATGTATATTTAGGTCATATTGCTGCACAGATAAAGGATAAATGATCAAGTAAAGCAAGAGCAAGAGCTGTGAAAATATATATAGCTATAGATGTGTCATATAGATATGGATAGATACTATCAAACGTCTATATACGTTGCCGCAGAGAGTGTCTCTAAATATCGACTACTTAATGTGAATAAGAATCAATATGTTTTATAGTTCAAATCAGGCATAGAACGCACATTCCCTGCATGCCCTACTCGACCTTCAAATGTATAAATTTATATAGAAGTATGCATATCAGAACTGACTATAGATTTAGATATATCCCATACACATTGGCCAAGTTATCTGCAACATAACTTTATAAGTTCTTTAGAAATGGCATTTTCCTTGCTCTCAATTATAAATTCTAAAATAAATAAAAGAGAATCAATATACTTGAATGAGTCATAGAAACAATATATAAATATATAAATATATAAATATATAAATATATAAATATATAAATATATAAATATATAAAAATATAAATATATAAATATATAAATATATAAATATATAAATATATATGAATATAGATAGGTCACATATTGATAGATAGTTTCCAGAGAAACATCAACTGTTAACTGTATGCAAGAATCCTGATGATTTGTAGCTTAACTGAAAGACAGCATACATATACTCTATATATACTATTTGAGCTTTAAAGAGTAGCTAGGCCTACAAGAACTAGTCATAGATATAGTTACAATCAAAATCAACCAGAAAACTTCCTAATTTCCATAGATATCTCATATCTTGTCTAAATTGCAATAACTAGGGCTTACAACTTGACTAAGTCACAGCAAGCATCTGCCCATGCTAACTTAAAATGTAAATAAGAACAGCGAAAGCAGCTTCTTTATGCTGGCTATAATAAAATTAGGCCTAAGCTTCAACTGGCTGCCTCTGTAAAAACTAATGTGCAAAGCTTCTCTCTCTTCCTCCCACTCTCTCACTCTCTCTCTCTCTCAGTCAATCTGCTGACTTCCAACTTTGACCCACTTAAGTCAATAACACAAATATTTAATCATATTGCACAATAAGAGCTTTGGGGCGTTTTGGCTTTGACAGCAGCTTAGCGATCGGACAAGCTGTCAGGCTTATTACTTTAGTGGGTCAATGAGCGCGGAATAGTCTATGTATATGGCATTATGGACACTCATATTCATGGAGAGTGACACAATGGGCTGTTCGCATGATCTTCTGGCTGCGGCCAGAGGCACAATGGTGTGAATTGGACAGCGAATTGGCTGCTCACCTTTTGTTTACAAAAGATTAATAGACAGAGTAAGATGGCTAAGAAGGCAACTTGGCTGGTTCTATTGTGGCAAAAGTTGCGTCAAAACTTTCACAAGCAGCCAGAGAGAATTTTCCAAGAGCAGCAATAATGAAATTGACGTCCAATTGCCCAACCCATTTAACTGTTTGCCCGCTTTTCTGGCTCTCGGCTATAACTGAGAGTTTTTTCCCATTTTTTTCACATTTTTTATTTCAGTCAGCACTTTTTCGAAATCCGCTTAGGGCTCACAATTTAAAATCAATCAAATTTATGACTGTGCAAACTACGCAGCTCGTCGTTATGTGTAGTATATGATATATAGATATGTCTCTGTCTGTGTGTGTGTGTAGAGATTTGTAACCAAATCCAAGCGCAAGCAGCTTCACATCACATCAACGCATGCCATTGACCTCAATGGAGACTTGACGAGTTGCTCAACTGCCATTAGCTACACATTGAAATATATATTATATTACTATTTTATGCCTCTATATAGGTGTTTAAGTGTTGGACTTTAGTGGGTTATTGACTTTATGAGTGGGTGGTCTATGAAACTTGTCTCAAGGTCAAAAATGTGAAGACGGAACTGTGGCTTACAGCAACTGAAGCAGTTGAGTTTGTTGCCTTAACACTTTTGCAATTCTCAAATTCAAATAATGAAGCTAAATTTAAATTATTAAATGATTGACTAACTGCAGTGTTTAAGACAGTTGAATCTCAAAAAAAAGTAAAGCCAGTCAGCTGGGATTGTTGGCAGCGACTGCTGCTGGCCTAAGCCTAACTGCTTTCCCTTTAGCTAGCTTTTTCGACTGCCTTTTCTAGGTCGAGTTGTTTAGCGACTTGGCTCGTAGATCTGCACAGAATCTCGACTTCCGTCAGCGCGCACAGACACAGACCGAAAGCAACTTAATTGCAAAACCAGTCAGCACTAAAATCCAAAGAAACAAAACTTCAACTGAAGTCGGAGTTACGACTGTTCGCGGCTGAAGCCGCTGGCTGCAGGCAATTAAAAAACATCAGAAAAAAAGCGAACATAAACAAAAGAAATTAGCAGACATAAAAAACCGAGCAGAAGGTGAGAAATAGAAGTTAATTGAATGCAAATGCAAAAAAAAAAAAAATGAAGACGCCGAAGAAGCAGAGAAAAAAATCATTGCTTGAAGATCCGCAACTGCCTTTTGGGTTGTGACACATGTGTGGCAAAAAGGCTGGCGGCCAAATGTTGCAAAAAACACACACAATGATGATATAACAACAACCAAAACACCAACAACAACAACAAGCAGATATTGCCTGTGGCAATTGCCGCGCTCGGCCAGGCAACTTCTTACAATTGCTGTTGCTTATTGTTTATGCAACAATTTGTGGCAAACAGAGCGCGAAATGAGCGGCAACGACGGCAAATTTGTCAACCCGCAACAACTTGTTTAAGTTAGTTTCTATTTTTTGTACTTTTTTCTCTCTTTTAGTATTTACACGTAATTTGCAATTTATACGCACGTTTTGTGTAGCTCTGAAAATGCTGTGAACTCAGCCGTGGTAGCTGCTGCTGCTGCTGCTCCTCGCTCGCTGTCTCTATGACTCCGCTCGAGTTTGTCTGCCTTGTGTCTCGGTGTCTCTGTGGGCCGCCAACCTTACGCTTCGAGCAACGACGCGCAACTAAAAACTGAAAATGCAGACGCGGCCAAAACAGCAGCCGACAGCGCAGTCGACGACGACAGCGACGCTGTTTTTAAATATACTCTGCAGTGGGAGCATAAGAAGTTTGGTAGTCACTTAGCCTAAGACTTGGAGTTCGACTTGGTTTAAGTAATAGTTAAAGATAATTTGTAGCTGACTAAATGAAATTTTTGGGTAGCAGTGCTACAAGTATTTAAAGTATGCTTCTATACTTATAGATTCTGATTGAGCATCTCAAGTTTATCTTACCATTTTATGAAACTATTAGCTTTGTCACTCTATTGCCATGAAACTTTTTGCCAGCTGAAAGCTGGTTTTAGTTGTCTCCTGCCTAAGTCTTCCATTTGCTTCTACTTATTTACTCATTTACCATCAGAATCATGTCTGAAAGTTAGCTTTAATGCAATTTGTAGCTGAGTTCTCTAAGCAAAACAATCATTTAGTCATTTCAACAACAGGAATGCCACGAATCTTAGACTAATATTAAAGAACTTTTTGAGTAGCAATAACAGAGCGTGTTTCTTTTAGAGACTCACAATTTTGAGTTGCTAATGCTGATTTAATTAACAGCCCATTTAACAGCTGTTATTTGTTTCTTATGGAATCATTAATGACGTAGTATGTTTGATTGAACACAGTTTATTTTATTAATATTATAAATATTTTTCTTTACTTTGTAATACTTTAAACTTGTGTAATTCAAAATAAAACACTTTATAAACATGTGTATGGATACATAAAGCACATAGACATAGATACATGTGCATATATACATACAAAGGCATATATACATTTGCATACAACATATGCATCTAAATATTTATTTCTCTAATATGAAGCTTGAGTTACTTTCAGCATCAGAAAGTCTTTCACTGCTCACATTTGTATCAAGTTTTAAACTTATATTTATGGTATATTGTATATTAATTTTCAGCAGAGTATACAAATGTTGTCTCTCTCAACTTCACAAGTTTTTTAAGTCTTTTTGTAAATATATCTTTGTAGCTTACTTTGCGTGTGGCTTTCTTTAAGTCACTGCGACTGCCTGCGTTTCAGTTGCTTTTTTTATGGCTTGGTAATAAAAAAATGAAAAAAATTACACACAGAGTGAGGCAAAAGTAAAAAGCAACAACAGCAGCAGCAGCAGCAGCAACAACAATTATAAATGGTGCAGATTGTTGAAAAGATTGTCAATATTTATGGCTAAAAATTATTATAGATAAATAATACAAAAACACTTATAGATATATATATACGCAACTATATCATTTTTCGTACGTAAATATGCATAAGTTAGACAGATATATATATATCTCTATATGTAAGTTAGCTGTAAGTTGTTGTAAGCTTTACGCAATGGCCAGCAGCAACTGCAGCGGCAGCAGCAGGAGACAGCCGCATGTATCTATCAGATATTGTATCTGCAGCTGACACACTGCAGCTGCGACTGGCTCTAGCTCTTGCGGCTGTTTTGTTTTGCTCTTGCATGACGTAAACAGAAAATGTGTTCAATTGCCTTTTTTGTTGCTGCTGTTCGCTCGCTCGCTCGCAGTTGATGGTCAAAAGCCACGCTTGGCATTGAAAAGAGATGAGCCTCGTTAGCTGTTCATTTTCTCTTTTTCTTTTATTTTTTGGGTCTAATTGTTTACATTTTTACAGTTGTTCAATTTGTCTATATACATATATCTATATGTTTGTACATTTTCTCTCTCTTTTTTCTCTCTCGCTGCAAACTGATGCAACTCAAAAAAAAACAACACAGGAACAGGTAAGCGCTTGACGTTTGCTTTGCATTCGTTTCTTGTCGTCGTTTCTTACCATTTAAGCACTTTTTTCAAAACTATATTTTAAACACACACACATGGAAAACATCCATTAACACACACACACACACACAGCCACACACAGATATAAATAACTTCATTACCAACAAAATGCAATAAGGAAGCAGCCAATTTTTGCTGCACAATGCTAAAAACGTCTTTTTGCCCAAGCGTTGTAAATAAATTAAGCGCTATTATATTTTTACTAATACTACTCAACTACTACAACTATAAACAACTATATATACTCGTATACCATTTCCCACTGATTGTTGTTAATATCGGCCGCTGCAGTTGCAAATGAGCTGCGGAAATACGAATTGCCTCGAGCCATTTAATTGCTGACATAATCAAAGCTAATAATTAAATAGTCCACATTGGGCTAGTCAAATGTGGCCAACTGCAGTGGGAGCTTTGCAGCGTGCCCTTCAAAAGTATGCAACAGAAACTTAACAAACTGAAACTGAAGACAGCAACATGCTGCTTAGCAACAATTCATGCTTGGCAACATGCGGAGACAGCAACATTGCAGCCAGCCATAGAGCTTGTGTACAAAATGTAGCTAAGCCCAACAAACTAAGCAACATGCTGCTAAGCAACATTTCTTACTTAGCAACTTGCAGAGATAGCAACATTGTAGCCACACACAGAGTTTGTGAAGCGAAATGTAGCCAAAAATACAATTAGAACTTAGCAAAACAAGTAAATTGATTAGAAACCGTTGGTATATATATATATAAACTACATATTATATGAATAAAAATTCATCAACATTTTAGTAAATTAATAAATTAAAAATTCCAAAAATCATTTAATATAGTAAACATTTTAATAAACATTTAGTAAATCATCAAAGACTTCTTTACATTGAGGGTAGATATAGTTAATCGACACGTAAAACCCCTGATTAAATATATAAATATTTAACTAGCTAAAAGTGTATAAAAACGTAGCTTAACAATATATCAAAATCGTATAAATATTTCTATAACTATTTAGAGTGTATAACAGAGCGCAGTTGCAGGCTCTACAATTTCCCTCCCTTTCCAAAAAAATAAAAAAAAAACACATAAGACAGTAACCCCAGAACCCTATTCAATTTCAGTTACTTTTCCTTTTTATCACATTTCTCGTTTCTCATATCATTTTCTGTTTTCGCACTTTTCATATACATACATACATACATTCATACATATATATGTTTATCAGATATTCATTTTGTTTGCCTTTTTGTTTCGACTCCAATGAATATTATTTAATGTTTAATTTTTGTGTTTCTATTTGAGTTGTGTGAGCTCTTTCTCTCTCTCTTTCTTTCTTTCTGTTTGACACACTCTATCTCTATCTCACGCTCTCTCTCTCTATCTCTGTATCTTTCTCAACCTTTACCCGTTCTCCCCCCGAAATTGTTCTCGTTTGTTCATTTGTGTGCATTTCAGGGCGGCTACTTAGATGGACTACGTTCACATTTGGGTGGTTTAACACAACGTGTCAAATCATGGTATTGGGGACGACCTCTTGTAAGTGCCAATGTATTTTTCGTTTAACGCAAAACTAACAAAAACCAAAAACCAAAAACCATAAAAAAACTGTAATAAAACAAAAACCAATTCAAAATCAAAAATTCAAAGAATAATATACAAAGAAACAAAACCACAAGAACATCAATTGTGCCACAGTTCTATGCAATGAATGTTTAAAAGAATCTTTTTTGAATTTGCATCTCGTTGCATTCTCAGCGCATAAATCAAAACTTAAGCCTGATCTAGTGTTGTTGCCAAACTGTTATTTTATGCTCTGTCTCTTTCACTATCTCTCTCTCTCTCTCTCTCTATCTGTCTACTAAATAACTAACCAATTAACTAACTAACTAACTGTTTTTGTATGTGCCTTGCCAAGACTTAGCACAAAATGCGCGTGCAAATTAAAATAAAACTAAAAAAAAAGTAAAACTTAAACTAAAACTTAAACTCAATCAAATTTGCATTTCAATTTGTCTGTCACCCACACACTCACACACAGAACTTTTTATGTTACGTAATTGTAGGAAATTGTTTGCTTTAGTTCTCGAAACTCAAACACCTCTCTCTATCGTCACTCGTCTCTCGTCTCGTTTATTGTTTCAATTTCAACTAATTGCTTGCCCAGTCACACTTGGATTCATTTAGCTCAAGAAAACAAAGAAAAAAAACCTAAACGTAAATATTTTTCTTTCGCATATTTTTCATTTTCACGTTGCCGCACCCAAAAATTTTGTTACTAGCGAGTTTTTGTTTTTGTTTTTGTTTTTGTTACTGTTTTTAGTAATTGTCAATGTAAGTATGTTAATAAGCAAACAGCAGAAGCCGAAATACAAATGCTATAAACCAAATCTAAATAATTCAACACGTTCAACAACAAACTCAACGCAATTTAAAGCAACAAAAACGGTCAAATGCAAAAAGCCAAAAAACAAACCAGAGAAAAAGCTTGAAAAATACATTTGCACATTTACGCATGAGTCAACCTAATTTGTTAACACCCTTCAAGAAAAAACCCACCCAACCACCCAACCACCAAGGCATCGACACATGCAGAAAAAAAAAAAAATAAAAAAGAAAAAATTGATTTCTACTCCATCAACTTTTCATATTTTCTTTTGTAGTATTTTTATCCTGTAATTAGATTTTCAACTTTCCTTCATTCTTTTGTACATTTGCGTTTCTAGTCTATACCCTATACTTTTGTATTTACCTTAGCTGCTGCTGCCCTCACACACACCCACACACCCACCTACACACACACACACGTACGTTCTCTAGTTGTAGCTCTAACTCTTAGATAAATCACATTTGTAATAAAAAAAGTATGAAGTTCTTTGAAGTTTTAGTTAGCGCTTTTCTAACCAAAAATATATATACCCTATAAACAAATTTGAATTAAATTAGCCAATTAATTAGTCTTGTTGCAAATCTAGCCAAAACATCTAAGTGTCTTAGTTGCCAATTTTTGCCAATTTTGCCAATTTGCAAGCCGTTTTTTTCGTACACTCTATGAATATATATATATAAACACACTTTGTATGGCTTAAATATAAGCCAAGCTGGTAAACACACACACACACAGACACCTGCACTTGCATTTTCATAAATTGCACTCACACACACACACACACTAATAACACTTTAAGCTTATTCAAAGATGAAGATGAAGAAGAAGAAGCAAAGTTTTGTATTATACACACGCTGCGTGTATGTCTTAGCTGTTATCGATTAACCATTCGATAACTGTGTATTCTAGTGTTAACTAACTGTTCTTTAAGTTATATTGTTCTAGCCATGTATAATACACCTGGGCATAGCCCAAGTCTGCCTAACAGCTGAGCTATGCGAGGGGAAATATTATCAAATATCTGCACTAGAACTCATCGTTCTATATGCAATTGAGTGTGCGTTTATAAAATGAATATATATTTGTTGTAGACAAGAAAACTAGAGTCTAGTGCTTATGGGTAGAGCAAGTGCTTGGAGAAAATATCATAAATGCAATTAATTTCATGGAATTCCTTTCAGCTGCTTAAGTTGTTAACTGACTCATTTATAAAGCAGGAGCTTTAGCAGCTTGTAATTTCCATCTACTGAACTTTACTATTCACTAAATGCTTAAAGTCTATTCAAAGATATTCACTTCTGTCTACAGAAGACTTCCCTCTAGACTCACAGTTATAGTCACATCTGTCTTTATGACTTCAAGAAATATATACAGCGTAATTTCATAGCAAAATCTAAAGCAATCAAATTGTCAGCTCAACAGCTAAACATATCACTTTATGAAGTTAGTGAAGGATTCGCCCAGTTTCTATAAATAATTTGAATCTGAGTTTCTGTGCTAAGCAAAAGATACAACCCAGCCTAACTCAGTATATTCCTTAACAAAAGCCATAAATAGTAAGAAGTCTGCAATACAAACTCTCAAATGCAGCTGCTGCCACAACAGGCAAGTCAATTATACAGCAATCAAGTATTCAATCAGAGCCAATATTTCTAAATATTTTAACGATGCAGCAGACTCCGCTACGCTCACAATTATCCTGCACTGAGTGACTCAATTAAAGCCAGTCCAGCCGCATCTCAGCTCAGACTCCAATTGGTATTCAAATGAAATCCAAAAAAGACAGTCTTCACAGTATTTCAGCTCTCAATCGATTCACTCAAGCACGCAAATAAGCTTTTTGCATATGCTATTTCTATCAACTCCCCCACACCCCCAACCAAAGCCTCACACTCTTAGCTATATTATATATATATATATTTCTATATATATGAAACAACAATATTCAACTGTCATACTTTTTTCGAATACATTTGCAACTATTCTCAATGTTTGCCAGTCGAGAGACTCAAACAAGTCTACAGTAAAACAATAACACTTTACCGGACGTTAATGTTTACATATATAAGGTCTTGGACCATATCGATTTCTAGTACAAAATACCAACAATTTCTTATGCAAACATTTCTCTAATTTTCATTTTATATTCAACTTATTGTAAAAATACAAAAACAAAAAAAAAACAAATCAAAATTCTTTACAAACTTTGCGCACTCTGCATAATATTTGGCTAAAAAAACGTAACACAAAAAATGTGCAAAAAAAAAACTATTGAAAAAATCAAAACAAAAATTAGGAGTTGGCCACAAAACTCTCAAGAAGTTTCGATATGAAGGAAGAAGGCGGCACTTTGCTGGGCGATAAAGGTGTACGAAGGCATCAGGTGAGTGCGACAACCAGAAAATAAATACCAAACAAACCATAGAAATGACCAGTAAAATACCAACTAAATAAAATACTGAAAATACTAAAACTACGCAGAGAATGCCAAACAACAACAACAACAATAATTAAACAATAAATAAATTAGCAACTAAAGAATGTTTGCGGTTTGATTAAACAAAATTTTGCTCAATTTCAATTTTATGCTCTCTCTACCAATCAATCAGAAAATAATCTATAATTATTTAATATTTATTTGTTAAATCAAGTGAAACACATACAAATGCACACACGTTAAACTTGTTTTCGAAACCAATTAAAATTTCCATACACAATTTGGTCAGCAAACAAACAAAGAACAAAAAACATTTCATGCTCCATTGACACAACAGATTTACCCGATATATATATATTTTTAAGATAAAATGAGTATTTAATTTGGTTTTACACTGAAAACAATTAGCATATACTTATTATCAAATCGTTGTACAAAGTACAGAATACTTAGCTTTGCTTGCTCCACACACTAACTCAACCAGAACCTAATCTTTGATAAACACCCAACGATTTTTATATATATGCTCCATATCTTAATCAATCCCAAGCATTAGTGAATGTAGGCTATACCTGTACCTATATCTATATCTATATCTATATCAATATATCTTGCAGCTATTGAACAGCAAGTTATGCCATGCTTAAATCTATATTCAACTAAACTATGTACTCCTTATCTATATATATCCCATATCTGATGTGATCTGGATTTACTTTGATTGTTGCCCCTTTGCTTGACTCTCGTTTCATGTCTCTCTTAGTCCATGCAGCGTCTGTCAGCTGAGCAGAACGGTGGTTCAACGACTGAACAAAAACATGAACACAATCCAAACGTCGTACCTGATCATAGAGGCAACTTACACATTACAGTTAAGAAAACGAAACCAATTTTAGGTATTGCTATCGAAGGTGGTGCTAATACAAAGCATCCGCTTCCTAGGATAATCAATATCCATGTGAGTCAACAAACCTGAACTATATAGAGAAATTGTATAATTAATATTTGATATGCTTTTAGGAAAATGGTGCGGCATTTGAAGCGGGCGGCTTGGAAGTCGGGCAGCTGATACTGGAGGTAGACGGCACTAAGGTCGAGGGTCTACATCATCAGGTGAGTAGGAGAAGCAGAAGAAATATGTCCTATGTTCAGTAAAGTGAACTAGTTGGTTTAGGCCGTGAATGATACTCTACAGTAGCTCTTCTGTAGTTCAGTTCAGTTCACTTATTCATTGGTTCATTGAACCATTGAAGCTTCTTCAGCTAATTGAACCAAAATAGTTCCTAATTTGATAAGCAGTTATAATTTCCCATTATTAAATCAATTTGAACATTGCAGGAAGTTGCTCGACTGATAGCCGAATGCTTTGCAAATCGTGAAAAGGCTGAAATAACCTTCTTAGTTGTCGAAGCAAAGAAATCAAATTTGGAACCGAAGCCAACAGCGTTAATATTTTTAGAAGCCTAACATTTGCTTGCCCTGCCGGCTAGTGACCCATTGGAACGACAGAAGCTGGAGTTCCTTTATGAATGGGGCATCGATTTAACGGAGACGCCAAAACCAATGCCAACACCGATACCGCTGACAAAAGCTAAAAATCCACCGCCACTGCCTCATGAGCTACATTGCAACAGCAACAGCAACAACATCAGCAACAGCAGCTACACCAACAGCAACAGCAACAACTACGGCAGCAATACTGCGCTCAACAATCATCATCATCAACAACAACAACCACCATCACAGCAGCAGCAAAACTATCATCCCAACACGCCCACACACACGCCTACAACACAAGCTACAGCTGCAACCACAACAAAACAACAACAACAACAACAGAAACAGCAACACTTGAGCAACACAAATACACCAACGAAAGCATCGCGCGAGGCAACGCCCACACGTGAGCAACAGCAGCAGCAACAGCAGAAGCAGCAACAGCAGCATGCCACGCCCACCAGCGAGCAACAACATACACCAACACGCCAACAGCAACACCAACGGGATCCACATCATCGCGAACGACAGCAACAGTTGCGCGAACAGCGCGAGCAGCGTGAACGCGAATACCAACAGGATCACCAACAGCACTCACATGGACATGGCCACGGACACACATCACACTCACATCATCGTGATCAGCACGAGGAGCATTATCATTATCAGCAGCAGCAGTCATCAGCGCATTATCATTATCAACAGCAGCAGTCGCAGCACCAGCAGCAGCAACAACAACGCTACAACAGCAACAGCTACAAGAATCATAATAATTCCGTTTACCAGTGAAGAAAACAAGCTAAAATAAACTCAACAACAACAACAACTAAATTGGAACAATTTTGGAACATTCTTAAAAACAGCTTTTAACAGTTAACAGTTAAATTGTGCTAACAAATATCCCAAACGCTAATACCCGGCTATCTCTCTCTCGCTCTCTCTAACACGCACGCCTCTCTACACCAACTTAACGAAAAGAAATACCCAAAAAATGGGACATTTTTGGATATGCTGTTAACAAATCTGCAATTCAATGTTGTTGTATGAGCTCTCGTTAACAAATTTCCTAAATTTCTCGTTAACAACAATTTCCCATAACTTTTGTTTATGCTATCTACTTTCCCAGGGCTGCTCCGTGGGAGCAAAAAAAAAAATATAAAAAATTATTAATAATTTTATTGACTTCCGACCAAAAAACTCTTTTCAAATACATATCCAAGCTTAGTTTGAAAATTCAGTTAAAAATATTTATTTATATATATAATAAAATTTTAATTTCAATTTAAACCTTTTTGATTCATATATCAATAAAAAATATCCACACTGCCAAAAAAAGAAAATTATATAAAAAATATAAAAAAACCTGTGGAGCAGCTCTCCTCTCACGCTTTCCTCTGGCAAAATCTCTTACCCCATAGAGCTAGCGTTTTACCTAGTTAAAACCCGTAAAGTAGAGCCCGTAACAGAACTTAGGACTTCTAAAAATCTGAAAAAATCTTATCTAAAGCTGTAACTATGAAACAAGCTAATGTGTATTATGTATTAATGATATTATGATTATTAACGAGCAACTTAGTCTAAATGGTTAGTCGTTAAAACTTATTTAAACTAAATGGAACCATATTTAATTTCACAAAAAAAAAACAAAAAAAAACCAAAAGAAAATGCAAAAAAAATATATGAAATATCCACAAACCCAACCAAAAAAAAGAAGAAAAACAACAAAAATATGGCAAATATTAAATTAAATAAGATGAAGAAACCAGAGCTTAAAAAAGAGTTATAATTAAAATCCCTTAACCGTAAGAACACATTAATTACGCAAGAAGAAGCAGAGCAAACAGCCACAGAACATTGTAAAAAGCAACTGAACAAGGAGAAAGAAAAGAAAACAAGATCAGCTTTTGTTACACACATACACACACACCAATACACACACATGCATATTGCTTCACAATTTATGTAATTAACAGCTACAGCAACATCAACAACAACAACAAGTATAAAGCCCACCAAAGCAAATAATTTGTAAAAAATAATCGTAATACACACATACGCTCACACACACCAGCTCACTTACACACATGTGTACAAAATACCTAGTAATTGAATGAAAATATACCCAAGCAAGGCGATGTGTCGATAAAGCAGTATAGCAGAGCAGCACTGCAAGCAGTGCAGTGCGGCGCTCCACTCACCTACTACACCTAAATAAAATTTAACGAAACAAATACTTATCAGCAAAAGAAATAAAATACCAAAAAAGGCGCAAAATTTAAACTAACAAAGGCAAACAAAAACCGTTATTAGTACAATTTTAACTGCACACTGCACACTCTTTTTGAATGTTTGTTAAATGTTTTAGACGACAAGAACAACAGCTGCAAAATTGTATTCCTCTCACCAACAAATAACCACAAAACAAAAACGGTAAACGAATTATAAAATACTACTAAAAACCAAAAGAAAAAAGAAAAAGCTACGCTACTCTACCATTAAACAACTAGAAAACAATTTAATACCATTTACAAGCAGAATATGCAGTAGAGAAACAAACGAACGCTTAAAATTTGAGGTTGATTGGCATTAAGTAAAAGTTAAAACGATGTTAAAGGCCGACAGGGCGCGATAAAGAGCAAAAACTAAAAGAAACAACAAAAACAAAAGAAAAGAAAACTAACTACCCGAACGCACGACTCAAGAACTCTCTGTGCAAATACTATATAAATATATATAAATAAATTTATATATATTGATTGTAAAATATTAGCAACAACAAAACAAAAACTAAAACTAAAACTAAAGAAAAACCAACTTTTTATTAAGCAAAAACAAAATTAAGCAAAATTTTTCGCCAACCTTTTTCTCTCTCTCTTTCTCTTTACTCACATAATTTTTGGCAAACAAAAAACAAAAAAAAGCAAAAAGCAAAAATACTTTTCAAATTTTGTTCGTTGTGTGTGCATTGAAATCTGAATGTCGTTTGAGCAATTCGTGAAGAGCTCCTTCAGTTAGCTTTGTGTCTAGTTCTTATAAAGAGCATAAATATATATATGATTATGCCTTGGTTACTGCTATCCCTCTCTCTCTCTCTCTCTGACTCACACTATCTTTCTCTATGTTTAGTGAGCAGAAAATAGTAGAGAAGAAAGATGAAAAGAAATGTTAAATTATATCGTAATTGTACTTTTGTTGACTATTATGTAATAACGCTTTGCTGTACGTTAATCCTAGTTTTACTGAAATTATAAAAAGAAAACAAAAAGAAAAATCTAAAAAAAAACTAAAGAGTTAGCTATTGTTAGTAAACTATTATATAGAAATGATTCAAAATAAATTGTTCGTGTATAAAAAAATTATTAAAAAATTAACGATTTCTAAATTCGAAATTCCAAATTGTACTCAAAAAGAAAAAGAAAACTTTAAATTTGAATTGGTAAAAATGAAATTCAAAAAGAAAACTAAAAACTTGTTAACATTTTTTTGGCAACGTTTATGCGCGCGACGATATCGTGTATTCGCAGTTCGTTTGTAAATTTCAGCAGACGCTGACTAAAGAAAGGCTTACTTAAACCTAACTTAAAACCCAATTCACAGATATATATATATATATATATATACATACATATAAATACTCACATAACACGCATATAGAACATACTCGTATACTAACATACACACATATATATACATCTATATATGCATACATATGTATATCTAACGTAACGACAATGACAAGCAATTTGAAGCAAAGCCAACAACAATTTCAATTTCCGAAACATATGAAAAAAGCACACAGAGAACAATACGATATGAGATCGAGTTGAAGCAGCTACTATATATATACGCAAATATATATATATATAGCTAGTTGATACAGAAGCGCTTATGCTATGCTAAAGGGTAAAAGGCATTTAATCATAATTACAAAAAAAAAAAGAAAAGAAGAAAACAGCTTATAAATACCATAAAAAAAACAAACGAAAAACGAAATACCAATATCGTAAATAGCAATAGCGTATTCTAGTTGATATTAAATTTGTTGTATAAAAAGATTGAGCTAGACTTTTAAATAAATATATATAAATATAAAATAACAATTGCATAAAATATAAATATATATATATATATATTTATATATATATATATATATATTTATATATATATATATATATTTATATATATATATATATATATAAAGAAGTGAACAGCTGTAGATAAATGTGTACAAAAAACAATCTCTTCGATGTCTCTTCGAGCTCTAAACAGACAGAAGAGCAAGAAGAAGAAGAAGATGAAGCAGAAGACAAGAACAAAAAATGAACTATATATATTATACTATATGATTTGTAAGGATCTCGCCTTTATGTTCGTCTAATCAGTTATTATCATTCTATATCAACTACAAACAACAACAACAACAACTGTGCCACCTAGTACATAACAAGAAAACAGTTATATATCTGCAATATATATACATACATACACACATACAAGCATATATATATATAGAAATACTAAAGAAAAACAACAAAAACCAATGCTCACTTTTATATTTTTATCATACATACCCCAATATATATATATATATATATCTATATATCTATATATCACGAAAACCAGGCACCGTTTGCAACACCAAAGCAACTAAAACAAATAAAGGGAAATACAAAGGAAATTTGAGGGAAATTATAAAAGGAGATTGAAAGGGAAATACAAAAGAAATTATAAGGGAAATACAAAAGGAAATCTGAAGGGAAATTACAAAAGGAAATTTAGAGGGTAATGCAATAAAAATTAAAAGAGAAATTTAAATTGAAATAAAAAGAAACTCAATAAAGAGTTTAATTAAGCAGAGACATTTAATATTTTTAAATTGATAATGATGAAGAAAATGCACAAAAGGAAATAGGAAATTTTATTTTTGATTAAATACAACAGAAAATTCAAATTTAATTTCAAAGCAAACATAAAAGGAGTTTTGAAATATAATGTACAATTTTTTAAAAGGCAATTTTAAATGTGCCTATGCAGGAAATATAATAGGAAATTCTCACAATTATTAATAGCAGAAAACATAATTGCAATTTTTGAGCTTGTTTTGCAGGAAATATACAGTTTGCTTTTTGAAATTTAAGTTTTATTTTGTAGGAAATTTAAAAGGAAATGGTATATAAAATAAAATTTTGAATTTTAATATTGCAGAAAAAAATGGAACTATCAATATATAAAGGGAAATTAAAAACAAATTTTGCAGAAAATTTACAAGTATTTTCTTTTCTCTTTTAAATTTCCTTTTGTATTTCCCCATATATATATAAAAAGAAACTGGAAAAAAGAAAATTAAAATTCCATTAGGCAAAGCAAATTGCTAGCAGCTTTTCTTTATATATATTATATATATAGATATATATAGCTCTTTCCATGCGAGATACACTCTATAAGTTAGCTCAGTTATGTTTCTTCAGACACCAGTCATAAATCGAGCTGCATATACGGATATGAAAATAGTCTAAATAGTTATTTCAGTTGTGTACATTGTAAAGCGAAGGCGGCAACTTTTTGAGCAGTGCATAAAGTTAAACATTTAAACATTTATTGACAAACTATTAATAATATTATATATATATACAAATATATATATATATATATATATGATTGTATTTATCAAAATTAAAAGCAAAGTAAAACGCATTAGCATAGCAACAATTGACATTATTATATGTGCATATATATATATTCACACATATATATGTGTATGTATATCGCTGATTTATTATTATATTATTATTAATTAAATAATTGCAAAAACAAGAGTAAACAAATGATATTGTCCTTGGTATTTACATATACATAAAAGAAAAAAACAAAAAATGAAAACAAAAAAACCAAAAAAAGCAAAAAAAACAACAAACAAAATGAAAAAATAAAAACAAAACGTTTTTTTATAAACCACAAGCCAGTTTCTTGCAGTGTATGCCTCGGCAGTAATCGCAATTCGAACCGGTTAAGCAAGCTGCTTTGCATAGCTTTGATTAGTTTGTTTTAATTTCGTTTCGATTTAGTTGAGTTTTCAAGCTTTTACCGTGCGCAAGTTTCAGAGATGCCGCAGGCCAAGCACAAGCTAAGTCCACACGATCAACAGGTGTTGGACTCCATATTCAATCCTCTAGAGCTGAGTGGCATCGGGGCTCACAATGTGCAAATCGAAGCCGAGATGGAGCTGCTCGATGAGGAGCCCCAATCACCGTTGCTGCCGGCCTCTCGAGAGCTGGAGCTGGAGGCGGTGAGGCTGGCTGAGCGTGGGGAACTGGAGCAGGCGCTGCTGGCATTCGAGAAGGCCCTCTATTTGATGAAGCGCGCCTCAATACTGAACAATCGGGCGCAGGCCCTGCGTTTGGCCAAGCGAGATCAAGGTAAAGAGGAAGGGAGGGAAAAATATAAAATCTCCAATATATAATATGAAACTATAATGGAACTATCCTACATGAAATGGGACTAGTTAGTTAAGGTATTAGTATTGAAAACTTAGCGTATCTTATTATCACAATGTAAATTTAATTTAAATATTTAGATCTGACTTATCCGAGACTCGAACCTTTAGTACTTTGCCTTAGGTATAACTTATTTCTAGCTTCAACAATAGATGTCACTTTATAGTAACTTTTAGTCTGTTGTTAAAGCAGTGCTTACACTGCTCTTAACTCAAATAAGCAGTTCAACTGCATACGTTAAATTTAAAAGCATTAATAATGGGTTTTATCGAGAATTCCAAACGAACTTGCATTTATACTATTACAACCATTGTTGCTACTACTATATTTACTTCCACTACTATTACTTTTAATTATTATTATTAGTACAATTGCTACTACTTTTACTACTACTGCTACTGATACTACTACAATTATTGCAAATTCTACTACTATTTCTAATTAAAGTAACCCATACAAATTTCCCTTTATTTTACACCCCTGCAGAAGCGCTTGCCGATCTAAATCGCGCTCTGGAATTAGCAACTGAAAAACAGGCACGTACCAAATGCCACGCCCACTGTCAACGCGGTGTCTTGTACAGGAAACTAGAAAATTTGGATGCAGCACGCGCGGACTTCGAAGCCGCCGCACAGCTGGGCAGTAAATTTGCACGTGAACAGGTGAGAGAAACACTCAAGCAGCCATATAATACGATTGTTTCCTATTTATCTGTGTATATATTTACAGCTAGTGGAAATAAATCCCTTTGCGGCGCTATGCAATCAAATGCTGCGCCAAGCATTCGATCAGCTCAAGTGAAAGAGACTTGAGCTGTGATTTAAGCCAAGAGGAAAAGGGCCGAAAGCCTCGTTAAAATAAATAAACATTAATTAAGTTTCGAGACGCGTCGTTTAATGTGATAAGCAACAGCAAGAGGCAAAGGCAACCGCTGCCTTTGCGTCATGTGGCAAGCTGCAAAATAGCTCTAGCGGCGCATACGCATAAAAAGTGGCACGTGGTGGCAGTCGTGAGCACTCGGGGCCCACAAGTTGGCAGCAAAAACGAAAACAGTTATTAAATGCAGCAGGCCGTCAGATTGCAGCAGGCTGTGGTGGCACAAGCTGTGCCACTAACTGTGGCAGTAACTGTTTGCTCGCTTCCACTGTGAACGCACAGAGTTCACCCTCAGCCATGCGACCGCAAGCTAAATTAAAATAAACGAAAGTTGTTTCGCGCAGGATAACGAGCAGAGAGAGAGAGAGAGAGCGAGAGCGAGAGAGAGGGAGAGAGAAGGAGAGCAACGTATATCCACTCGGATTGAGTTTTGGGGCTTTCAGGATTTGCGGTTTGCTTTAGCACGCGCAATTGGCCAACAGGTAAACAGGCAACAGGCAACAGGCAAACGTTGCACAGATCCTGTAAGCGCGCCAAGCTTAACAGTTAAATGTTGGCGATTTCGGCCCCCAGCTGTTGTAAGCGGCCTTTGCCTTTAGCCAGCTTTTTGTTGTTGTTGCTATGCTCGTTCGCTAAGTGAAAAGAGAGCATATTGATTTCAGAGCTGACTTCGAACTGCTAAATATGATCAGCTTATGGAGAGTTATTGTTAACGTAATTGATATACTTTAAGGCGCCATTGAAACTAGAGAATTTAAAAGCTGAAATTCATACATTCTAAGCTCTAGTATGAATTTCAGCTTTTAAATTCTCTTTGAGTATGCATAGCTAAGAGTGGGTGTATTTTGGATAAATGAATTTTCCATGAATATAAAGTCTGAGTAAAGCTACTTTAGTCAATGGGTCATCTCTCGAAATTCTTTAGAAAATAAGACTGCTCTATGAATTTATATGAAATATTTTTTATAATAATCATTTAAATTTGCATAACAAATTGGAGATTCATAAAAAAATATATTAAAATATCAGAATGGAAAGTACCAATGCAGAGGAATGAGATACTTAGGCCCATCCATGGCAACCAATGTAAGGTACCAAAACAAAACAATTAACATCAATAGAAAGACTTGAATTGTGGAACGTTTATGTATGCTTCTCTAGCCCAAGCCCAGATAAACATAAGCAGCTACGCCCCTGGGGGGCATGGCAAGTAGTAAGAAATGCAATATCTTTTACAGTTTTCGATCTAAGCACAATTATGCAGCTGGCCAACTGTTGAGCTTGACTATCGCTGCACACACTGCAAACAGTTAATAGCAAAAACACAAAAACTATTTCCAAACTGACAAAATGTAGCTGTGAACGAGCATCAGACAGTCAATAACAGCCACTGGCAACGTTTTTACTTGTTTTTTTTTTTGTTAGCGATTGCGGTCAAAAGACGCGCGCGTCTTGCTGCTGCTGCTGCTGCTGAAGCAGGTGCAGCTCTCACACACACACACACAAGAGTTGAGCATAAGGTGAAAAGGATATAGCCATGAATGCAAGTCAAGTGGGTCTGCAGTCGCCGTTGCATAGTAGTAGATGCGCGCGAGCAAGTGTCCTGCTAGGCCACTCATACGAGGGTTGCACCAATTTTTGATTGATCTCTTGCAGTTGGAGCTGCACACACACATGCACACATATGCATATGTGTGCGAGCGCATGCGCATGCAGTTTAATTTTTTGTTAAAGGAAGTTGTAGGTAGCTAAGTTGCTGCGTATCCTGCGTCAGTTGTGCTGAAGCCGCAACAAAAATCGAGTGCCATATGTTGCACAGTCTCAGTCTCAGTCTCAGTCGCAGTCACAGTCTCAGCCTCAGCCTCAGAGCCAACTGCAACTGGCAAATGGTCAAATCATTAGGCTCCCCAAACAGATCATCAGCAGCGTCGTTGGCTCCCCATGCTTAGCGGAACTAAATGCCAATCTTTGACCAGGCCGGAACTGTAATTTGATCGACCGAGC
This sequence comes from Drosophila hydei, assembly GCF_003285905.1. Taxonomy (NCBI): domain Eukaryota; kingdom Metazoa; phylum Arthropoda; class Insecta; order Diptera; family Drosophilidae; genus Drosophila; species Drosophila hydei. The sequence goes on from NW_022045643.1 coordinate 6,372,807, forward strand.
AGAGCCAGCCAGATAGACATTAGATAGCATCTCATAATGTTATTTTTCTTCCTGCCCAAAACGTTGGTAGACGTCTTTCATTCTAGAGATTCCGCCACTGGGTTATTCACCCTCAGCTCAGCTTGACGCGGCTCAACAGTTGCATTTGCGAGTCCTTTCTTTCAGCTACCTCAGCTTGCCTCTTCTACTTTTGTTGCTGTTGCCGGCTTTGTATACCTGGCTGAGGGCGCGTGCCTGCTGTCGTCGTTCAGAGAGGGCCCTGACTTCTAGTCAACACATGACGCTGCTGCTGCTGCTGCTCCTGCTGCTGTCTTTTGTTTAAACTCTGCTCGACCAGTTTTTCTCTACTCCTTATAAATATATATATATGTCCACATATATATATGTATATTTAGTTTTTTGCTCTTTTGATATCGTTTGCAGCAACTGTAATTCGTGCTTATGCAAATATTTTGATCAGACTGCGGACAGTTCGAGGCATCAATGAAATAACGCTTTAATTGACGAGAAGGCCAAAAGCCATCGATGAGATGTGGTAGCTCAGCAGCCAGCCCAAGCCAGGATATTGCTTCATATCTCAGTATTCATTATGCCATATGGACGACCGCCTCGCTTACATTTGTATTGATTAATTTAAAGTATGCCGTATGGTTGGCCACTCTATCAACTGTCTTGTCAAAATTTGAGCTTCTCTTGAGCGCATTTTTATTGAATTTCAATATATATTTTTTCACTTTTTAATTTATTATTATTTCAAAATATGTATAGCATTAAATTTATATTTTTTGATGCTAGACAAAAAAATTTGTTGTTTAGAAAGGATTGCATTATTATATGCTTCAGCTTAATTAAATCATTTTTGAGTTTGAGAAGCTTGAGCTAAATCTGTTTTATTTTATTTACACATTTTTATATACTTTTTACAATTTTACAACTTTGAAATTTGTATCATATTTGATATGGTTTGCAAGCTGCTGTGAGGAAGAGTTGAAAATCGAGAGAGCAGAAAAAAATAAAAAATGTAATTAAATTTCAAATTAAATTACTTGATATATAGCTCTATATATTGAGATATTAATTACTAACTATATTAAATGTTATCCAAACTAAAGATAGAATAAGAATTTTAACTTTAATATATTTTTTATATTTTATATTCATTTTATATTATTTTTCTTTTATTTATATATTATCATTTTCTTTTCATTTTAACTGAAATTTAATTTAAAAATATTCCCTTTGCTCTATTATATCTCTACTTAATTCTTTTTCCATAAACTTAAAATAAAAATTACTTTAACTTATAATAATAATATAACTATAATAATTTATGTTTTCCCTCTCTATTTGTGCTTCATATAAATATTTTCCATTCTGAAGTTCCCATCAAAGTTTTACTAATTTCCATATGTCTTTATCTGTTTACCTCTAGCAATTCAAAGCTCTTCTTGCACTAGCCAACAGCTTGGTAGCTGAGGAGCAACGTCTAGCAAGGTAGACAGTTCTAATTGGCATAGATGCAACCAGAGTTGTCTCATAAATCAAGCCGACTGCCTAGTTCTGGCTGCTGGCGGCGTTTGGGCAACACGCGTTGACATTTATGAATTGCTTGGCCATTTACACGACACAACTGAGACAGACCCGCCCGCACGTGGTAAGAGTCAGGTTCTGTTACTCCTGCTGCTTGGCAATTTACACTCGGGCAACAAAGAAAGCGTGGAGCGGATGCCTCTGGCGCCACGACCCATGAATGGGCCGCTAAATCAAGCAATTATGAGAGCCTTTGTCGCAACAGCCAAAACATATGCAAATTACGAGGCAGTTGCAATTGTTATGAAGATGCCAGCAGTTCTCCCGCTCCCACTCTGAGAGCCAACAAGATGTTAGTCTAGCAGAGGCAGCTGCGGGGGGAGACACGAGCAGTGAAATCTGTTCAGTTCAATGAATTGATTTTGTATGGGCATCGCTGACACTGACTTACGCGATTGGCAATGCAACGAGCGCCTAGTTTATCGCCCGCCCAGCCAGAGATTGAGACAGGGCAGAGCACTGACTGCTGCTGCTGCTGCTGCTCGCAGTAGTGGGACTTCGACTTGGACTTGAACTTGCTCTGTGTTTGTTGTGTGCCTGGGCATATGCAAAGCGACCGCCAAGTCAAGAAGCTCTGATCGGGTCTCGTTTTGGTGCCGCAAAGCCGCCGACGCCGCAGTCGACGCTGCGTAGAGCCGCACGCCACATTTCAATGATAAATGTTCAGAGAGCTTGCCCCGACTCCAGAGCTCGCTGCTACCTGGGCCCGAGCTAGCCGGCCAGCTATCCAGCTAGTTGGCACTGCGATTGCTCTTGGGCTGCGCTATATTGGGTAAATTGTTTTATTGCAGTTCAATTGTTGGGCCTGGACTCAGGGTACTTGGGATTGTCAAACGGCGGCGGCGCTCCTTCGAGCTTACAGCTCCAAGCTACCCCCCAAACAGTAGTTCAAAAGACATTTTATGCCAGCCCAGAGGGTATATTGAAATAGGCGGAAGGTTTGCAGCGTAACGAGGTGTAGGAGCGAGCAGAGAGCGTGGGAGAGAGAGGGAGGGAGGGGGGGGGAGGAGTCAGAGAAGCAGATATCAGAGAATATATATAGAAGACATATTAAGGTAATAGAGAGACATAGATAGAACTAGATATAGACAGTTAAGGAGAGTGAGACAGAGTGAGACTGAGAGAGAGAGAGTGAGTTAGGGATAAAGACTAGAAAACATTATTCTGCTTTTTGAGTAGAGACAGAGAAAGAGAGAGAGAGAGCACGTGAGAAGGGAAGGTCAAAGTGGGAGAAAGATAGAGAGGAACATAAAGTTTTAGAGTGAGAATGAGTGTTAAGGTGAGGAGGGAAAGGAGAGAGAGCAAGAAAGGAGAAAACTAAAGCCATATCTAGCAAAGATCTTTCTGTATATTCGACACAATACTCTGTAGAGAGAGTGGAGAGTAGTTTATATGCAGAATATTATATATTATTCATTGTATAACAGATCCTGTTGAATACAGAGAGAAAGACATAGAGACATCAGAAATCAGATTTTGATTACATAATTCTGTATATTTCAACAGAGGCAAAGTTACATAAGAAAAAATCTTTATACAATTATATTTATAACATAGTCAGTTGAGTTAAGAGAGACAGAAAAAGAGAGAGAGACAGACATAGCAGAGAGAAGATACAAAAGATTTCTTTGTGTATATTCTCCGATCTCTCTCTTCATTCTTCATTCTTCTTGAACATATTATTTCCAATAAATAAAGCAAATACTATTACAAATATAGAGTAAGAGTATTGCTGACTTCGGTCAGGTGTCTCCTTAACCCTTTCTTATTTATATCTTTGCATCTCCTGCGCTGCGCTGCTCTGTGCGGAAAGCTGAAGCTCTCTCATATGTCTAACCGTATGCGGAGATTATGGCATCATTTAGAGTCTTGTGAAAAGTTAATAAATGGCTTATCTGACCGTGCGGCGACATGTGTTTGGCTTAATTGTGTCAGCGTGTGGGTTGCCGTTTGGAAAGTCCGCATCGAAGCCAGCACGGCCAGCCAGCTGAACTTTCGCACAGACCAAAATGGTCAAAAGAAATAACTTTTGCCAAATTGCAATTGCAATTGCAGTTGCAGTTGCAGTTGCTGCTAATTACGACAAACAGCAGCAGCAGCAGCAGCAGCAGCTCCCGTTCAACTGTCAGAGATTTGTGCGGGCGAATCGGCTCAGTTGCAGTCCCAGCCCCAAAACCCAATCCCAAAAACTTTAGTCGGTGCCTTATTTGTAGCAAATTGTTTGTGGCGCCAGCGTGTTGAACAGCTAAACAACTAAACAAAATGCTGCGTTCGTAACAAGCGGCGCTCGGAACAACATCGACAACAGCGACAACATGCCCCGGAGGTCGAGTGCGAACGACGGGGCCATTTGTAAGGCACAGCCCAAAAATGGTCACATTGGAATTCAATCTTAAAGCCATTTGCAATTAATATCAAATGAAATTGAAATAAATTTCAACAGAAATGCGAATGCGATGCCACCTAGTTCGCATCCAAGTCGAGTCCCAAACCCAATCCCAATTCCAGGCCCTACTCGTTGCCAATTGCGAGTCGCTGATTTTCATCATGCGTTGCGTAGCGTTGCGGGGGCAGCAGCCACGCAGCAACAGTGCAACAGTGCAGCACAGTGCCTGCCAGCAGTAGAGCAGCTTTCGCTGGCTGCTGTGCCTCCACTGGTCAGTGGGCAACTGCAACCTTTTGGCTCCGCGCTAATCGCCATCGTATTCCCAGTGCCATTCGCTCTCTTCCCCAGCTCGACAACAATAATTTTATCAATTTTTGCTTTATAATTGTGCGCAGCTGAAAAGGTAGAGCAAGTCTAAAGTGTGACCAGGTTTCTCAAAAATAAATAGAAAATAAAATATAAAATATAAATTCTATGCAATATATAAAGCAAGCATTGAATTTTAGCTTTTTAAAATGAATAATTTATATATGAATATATTTATCAAAATATATTAAAATTAAATTAACTTTAATTTAAATTGTACTTTTTTCTTTATAAATATTTTTTATTTTCTAAGATCAGAATTTTAGATTTAGAAATATAAAAAAATATATTTTTGTTTTTTTTTTATTATCTAGGATTTTCAATTTAGTATTTATTTATCAAAAATTATATTTTTTAAGTAATTGCATAAAATAAAAAATAAAAAAAATATATATGTATATAAATATACATTATATATATATTTATAAATAAAAAAATATATATGTATATAAATATACATTGTATATATATTTATATTTTTTTATTTATTAATTTTTTTTCAGAAATTTATTATCCTAGAACCTTAATTTTGTATCAGAATTTTCTTCCTGGCTTGAAAGTTATTATTTTATATATAAATTTACTATCTGCTGAGAAATTGACTATTCTAAAATATCTAAAATATTTTTTTTCTCTTTTTTCTTCATATATACAAATATATCAAATCACAGAAGGAAGCTTTGTCTACATTTCAGTCTGCCTATAGAGTTGGGCCAAACCTCTTTTCATTGCGAAACGCAGCTGGTCACACTGCTTGGCTGTTCCACTCAGGTTGGGTCAACAGTAAACTACGCAGATTTCATTGTTTGTTCAGCGGGTGGAGCGGGCGAGACAGCGGCGAAGGAGGGAGCAGCATGTAAATGTCCGTCTCGTTGCCAGTGGCTTGGCGGCTCTGGCGGCTCTGGCCAAGTGGCCAAGTGGGCAACAACTGTCGGGGTCTGCATGCTCTAGCCAAGGCTCTCTGTGGCTGCCCAGGAGGCTTGCTGCTGTTGTCTTAAATTAATACCAAATTGTCAACGTTTGCAAAATGCTGCAAGCCGCGCACCAACGCCACATGATAAGACGCAGACCAACAGGCCTGGTCGACGCTGTAGTTGGGGTTCGGGCTGCCTGCAGAGCCAAAGCTAAGGCTGAAGCCGCGACTGAGGCTGGGGCTGCGCATGCGTTTTGGATCTATGTACGTCTGTGAGGTTGCTTTGTTTTGCGGCTTTCGCTCGTTTTTGGTCTCGCTTTGGTCTAAGGTCTTCGATGGTCGTCAATTGATAGCCAGATTTGTGCAATTATCATTTTAATAATTGCCAACAATCTGCACGATATGAACCGACTGCTGCCTCGGCATCCATTTAGTGTGGACCCTGTTCCTTCTTCTACTGCTCGTCGTGCTCATAACCAGTAGCCGGCAGCGCCTTCTGCCTGCTGCCGCTGTTGTTGTTGTTGTTGCTGCTGCTGTTGCCGTCGCCGTTGCCTTTTAGCTTTCCGCATTTGTTAGTCCGGGCGCACATCTACATAATAATAAATTTATTACAGATTTCCGTCTGATTTGTTGTTAAGAATTTTTTTGTGCTTGCTGCCAACTGCTAGCACCCACTGTGAGACAAATAGAATACACTTAAATGGCTGCCCACTTAAAAGATGACGGCAGATTGTGCGATAAATCAGTGAAGATTGCCAGTGCGTAGAACAGAAGCAAACGCATTCCGAAGGTCTGGAATTCAAAGGGACTGCCAAGGAAAAATGCGTAGCAACTGTTTTCGTAATTTTCAGATGTCGCTTTATGTATACCAAGATAGAGAATAATATATAAAATATTTAAATACGAAAAAAAATTTTTATTTTAAGTTTTAAGTTTTTTTAAGTCTCTATTAAATGAAATTATAAATTTCGAATTTGAAACTCAGTTTATAATATATTTTTATATATACATTTAGTGCTCTTTATTAGAATTTCATTAAATTCTCTGTATAAAACCTAAGCCTAAGGTTTTAAGGCTTGAAATTTATAAAGATTCTTGACTATTTGAGAATTTTTAATTCCAGTTACTAGCTTATTTCTTTTTCTTAACTTGTTTATAGAATACAATAATAATACTTCTATCATTTAATATATGTTATATAAGCTTCTCAAGCAAATTCGGCATAAAATCAAAGCTAAAACCAAAATCTAATCCCAAAGTGCACAAAATGCTTTTTAGAAACCGTTACATTTGAGACAGCCAATTGGTGCTTTCAATGCAAACACACACTCACTCACACATAAAAATCAAATACAATGGACTAACGGTTTGCTTAAGCTCGGCAACTCAACTTCACCACGCAGCCACATGTAAGAGGCAGGCAAGAGAGACCGACAGCAACACACGGACAGCACACAGTGACAAACCCGTTTGCTTGCGCTTGCCCAGGCAGAGGGGTGAGCAGCGCGGTCCACGCGCAGTCAACGCCCATTGGCGAGCTCGGCCAATCAGCGACGAGCACTGCGCCGCGCCACGAGCCAAGCGACCAAGTGTAAAGGCATTCGGCGCAGCGAAAAAAGAAGCAGAAGCCAACGTGGGATTTGTTTTTGTTTGGCAGAGAGCCAAAGAGAGAGGCGAACGCAATGCAAACAAAGCTGAGGGTGTAACTGGGAATGTGTCGCACTCATAAACAACAACAAAAATGAGCCCGATAAAAATGGAAAGAGCAACATAAAATGGAAAATGGAAAACGCTATGCGATTTACACAGTTGCTCTAGCTGTTCTTCTTGTTGTGTTGTTGTTGTTACCTGTGCCGCTTGCGACTGCGCATATCAAACGATGATGGATGGGCACGCGTCTGGCATAAGGTGAATCCGTTACAAAAGCCAGGCGGTTGCGGCTACCGCTAACCCTCGATGCGAACCCTCGCGCTCTGAAGCGCAACGAGGGCGATCTGCCAGCCAGCAAGCCAACCAGCCAACCAACAGCCCTCATCGTAGCTACAATAATGAATGACTATCGGGGCTGATATAGTGCTGACTATATGCATAGCTATATAGCCTATATATGGGGTCTTATGCATGTGTCTATGGCATGCTTCGCTTGAGCTATTGCGGCTTGTGGCACGCTCGTGTCTTGGAATGTCCTCGGGGGTGTCTCCCGATCTCCAGTTAACTGCTGTAATGGCGTGCACATGTCCTTTAAATGCATGCAAAGGCGTTCGAGAAAATTGCGCCAAAGGAAAAGAAGAAGGAACTCATCCGAACAGGATCGTTAAATGCTGTTGCCAGTTGCTCGAAGTGTGCCCGCGTTTTCTTGTCAGGCGTAACCTAGGCAGGTGTGTGGGCCACAGCGCCATAAACTGGAAATAACTAAGCAGCAGCAGCAGCAGCAGAGGCGACCAAGCGAGCAAGGATGAGCGCAGCCAGAGTGTAGGAAGAAGACAGCGTTCAGGACGAGCGACTAAGAAAAAACTGTAAACTATGAGGAAAGGTGCATCTAAAGGCAGAGAATGCAGTCGCAGCCACAGCGGCAGGTGATGAACCATGATTTTTAATTGCTCTAAAATTTCAGATAAGTGCCAAACACTTTTGAAATGATCAAGTCGGAAAGGTATCGAAATATATGTGGATAAATATATATATTTTGAAATAAACATAACTTTAAATAGTTGCTCAGTCCAAAGTCAAGTAAACTACATCTGGCAGCAGGACTTGGCTATATCTCAATTGAAAGAATTCCTCTACAGCCCGGACTCCAAAAGTGTCAGACGCTCTAGGCACTTTAAGAATAAATAAATATATAATAAAGAAACTTTTACAATTTAGGAAATTTTTTTTTATCCGCAGCGAGAGCTAAGCATTTATTAATTATATACATATATTTATAAACAGTGTTTATTTATTTTAAAAATCTATGCTGTAGTAGATTTTATTATAATAAATAAAAATAAATAATCAAAATAAATATTTCTGTAGCTTATCTCATCTTTAATGTTCTTAAGGCTTTTACAAATAAGTCCAATTTTTTATTATTTTACAATATATAATCTATTATATCACATTTGTACAAAATACATATGTATATAAGCATAAATTATAATTAATATATAAATTTAAATAAATATAAAAATAATTCCAATCTGATTTTAATTCCATGTGGAATAGCATTGAGAACTTAAATGCCAATATTAGTAATTGGAGTGCTTAAAAAAATATTTAAAATATATTTTTTTATAAATATAATAGCTAGAATAGCTAGGTCTTGTTCTTCTACGTGTGGTCTTCTCAAAAATATCATATATTTGTTTTATTTTTAAATTAAAAATATTTAACAAGCTTCTGTCATGCATAAATATTTTTAATAATTGTATTTGCCAACTCAAGCAGCTTTTCTATAAAATATAATCAAATGTACATTAAGAAATACAGTTCCGTAGTATAATCTACTTACCTATGCATAGCCAATAATCTGGCTATATATCCGTTAAAATAGTACAAGTCTCTCACACTCTGGGATCAGTCAGATCATTTAGATCTCAGCTTGCTTACGCTCAACCCTCGAATATCCTTTAGATTCGCTCACACGCGCCTGTACTTTAGCTGAGTCAGTCACAAGCATAAGCCCCGGGCTGGACAACAGTTGGTGTCAGTTGTGCCAACAGCAATGCCAATAGCAATAGCAACAGCAGCAGCAGCAGCAATAACAACTGTAACAGTTACAATACGAAAGAACAGCGCGACGAGGGCAGCGCAGAGCAACAATGCAGCAAACGCCCGCCAAACTTTAACTGCATACCAATTAGTTGAGAAACGCGTGCTGCCAACAACAACAGCAACAACAGCAACAACAATGTGAGCTGCGCACGATCAAAGCAACTGATAGAGAGGAGAACAGGCGGCGCGGGCCCTGGCGCTGCGTAACTGTGTGTCTTGACCCTTACAACATGCAGGACAACAACAACTACAAGAGCAACAGCAACAGCAACAGCAGCGGCTGCCAACTGCTGCCAAAGGTGAAAAACCAGAGTTGGCAACACACACACACACACACACACAGACACATGCTTAGAGGCGAACAAAAAGGGCTCAAGAGCCACCACTAAAGTCAACACCAATACGAACGCAATGAGGGTTCGTTTTGATTCGGCTTACACACACACACACACTTATGCACTCACACACACACACACACGTGTATTGAGCCTCGATTTTCGGGCCAAGTCGGCCTGGCACTCGCTTCACCGTTGGCTCAATTTAGAACCGCACAATCGGCCAAAGATTCAGTCAGGTGCGAAGCACCGAGCGATACAGACGTGTGCGTCTCACAAGCGAACCAACTTTCATACACAAAGATCTGTTACCAAAAATTATCAAAGTTAGTAAATAATTCGAGCAATTCAAGCGATCTTTGTGTTCGTGTCTCGTCTTCAAATTGTTGTCAAGTTTTAGTTTGAAATAAACAAGAAAACGAAAAAAGAATTTGAAAATTTTGTTGGCCACATTTAGCCAAGTGTTTTTCGGAAAGTGCTTAACCAAAAAGGTCTATAAGAGCCAGTGCCTAAGGCCAACAAAATGAATCATTTGTCGCCGCCGCCATCGCCGCACTCGCAGCCCAGTCCAGCGGGCTACGCCGGTCCCACTCTGGACAAGCAATGGATGCAGCGCGCCTCGGCCTTCAATACGGTTATAGCTTCGGCTGCCGCGCAAAAGCTTAACAATCGAGGTGAGTCGATCGACGGAAGAGGCATAAATCTGTGAGATGGCCTACAAGTAGATCTAAGACAATTTTGTAGGGAGGTAAAAGTTGAGATGAGCCATATTTAAGGCGTTATATGGTGTCTAAACAGAAGTTCAGCAGAGACGCCTTTAGAAGGCTTTAAATATTAGGAGAAATAGTCTAAGATATGAGCGTTAAGCACGCCTTAGTAGTATCTAGAACTTGTGATGGCTAAAAGAAAAATGTATAAAAATATGCCTAAAATAGCAAATATTTGGCTTAAAATATTTATATAAAATTGAGTGAATATTAAATGTGACTTAAAGCCTAACCAATTCCAGAGAAATACTTACAAAATACTATAAAAAGCTAAGAAAATCATTTCAACAGCTTAAAGATTTAAATCTCTCGGGAAATAAGTCTTACCGAACGCTTTAAACTTTTCAAGGAAATGCTTAAGGCATCAGACTTAAAATATCTAACATTGGAATTATATTAATAATCGGTAAAAAACCTTTACTTTATATCTTATATGAATGTTAATAAATTTTATGTATTCACAAACGTTAAATATTTTTTTAAATATTTCGAATTCATAATTTAAATATTTCAAATTATTTTTAACACATGAAGCTTTGAGATATTTCATAAAATATTGAACGCTTATGAAATATATGAAATATTTAGAAAATATATAAAATGTTTATAAAATCGTAATCATTTCTAATTATATAAAAGGGTTCAGTATTTTATATAATAGCTTATGTCATATAAGAAAATCCTTTAAATTTCAACTTCAACGTTTTCCATCACAATTTCATTCTCAATCCTCTACAAATAAAACTAATGAAAGCTTGATGATATTTTCATCAATCTCAATTTTTCTTTAAGCACATTCCCCCTTCATACATACATACATATAGCCTAACTATATCTCTACTTCTCCCACAGATCTGCCCTTTCTTTACAATCCGCTGCTCTACTCGAGCGCTCTGCTCTGGCCGCAATTTCTGCTCTCCTCGGCCTCGGCATTGGGCACGCCCCTAACGCCTATGACACCCAAATCGCCCGCCTCCATTGTGCTTGGCCAGCGTGATCGCGACTACGCCTTAACGCCCGAAAAGGAGCAGGAGCTGCAGCACAACAGCAGCCGCAGCAGCCATGTGCTGCTGCAGCAGGATGAAGATATGCCACTGAATTTAAGCACCAAGCAGCGCGCCAGATCCGTTTCGGATCAGGATCATGATCACAATAGCAGCAGCAGCAGCAGCAGCAGTAGCAGCCTGAGCGGCGGCAGCCTCAGCCTCGATGAGCGGGAGCAGCCACTGCATCTGACCACGCCGCCTCCTTTGAGAGCTGTCAATCTGAAGACTGTCAATGCTGGCACGCCCTCGCAGCAGCGTCGCTCGCAGGGCAACATCATCTGGTCGCCGGCATCCATGTGCGAGCGCTCCACGCGGCACGAAGCTGCAGCAGCAGCAGCAACTGGAGAAGACTTTGAGGAGCAGCAAGTGGATCCCATAGTGCGCAAATTCAAATACGAACGTCGCTCAGCTGCCTCCATATCGTCGCTGCAGTCGCCGTTGTCCTCGACGAGTGTCGCACAGGACCTGGACTTTGAGACGGCGCAGCAGCAGCTGTACGCACATCGCAGCGCTTTCATGGCTGGTCTGACTGGCAACAATCTGGAGCTGCTCACACAGCACCTTAAAACACAGCAGCAGCAGCAGCAACAGCAGCAGCAACAACAACAGCAGCAGCAGCGGGTTAAAGCCGAGTCTGAGGCTGAGCAGGAGAACAAACGTTCGGCAGCAGCTCTCATGGGTCTTGTGGCAGCCGCCGAACTGGGCTACATGCGTAATCAACACCAGCAGCAACACACGACTCAGCATCAGCAGCAACAGTTGCAACAGCAGCAGCAGCAGCAACATCCTGATTCGACGGCCACAGATGTTGCGCGTCGTTCGTCCTCCTCATCGTCGTATCAAGGCGAGTGCGAGGAGAAACGCAGCGGCAGAAATTTTCAGGTAAGCCAGACGGGAAGTTAATTTTTTCCACTTTTTCTGGTCTTGTTTTTGGTCAAAGTCGAATCAGAGTTAAAAGCGGAAGTGCAGAGAGAGAGGCAGAGAGAGCATTCAGCTATAGCTACTGCTATCTGAAGTATCTGCCATAAATCTTAGAAAAGTAAATCATAATCTGTAGACTGTCAAAGCCTTGTCCTTGTTGCTAATGACCCTATCACGTGACATCAGCTCGAGTCCTTTTCAATTCGCCTGCCGTAAGTAGTAAATTCATTGCATAAGTCTTCAGCATATATCTGGCATATCGCTTGCATTGCGTGTCTGTCTCTCCCGCTCCCCCTCTCTACCCCCTCCCTCAATTTACCCGTGTTAATTGTTTCATATTTTCGAAGGTCCTGTCGCGTTTTAATTGCTCTGCCCACAGTTTGTCCACCCAATTCAATTTGGGAAAGTGGCACAGCACAATATCATGTCATAAAGAACACAAACTGTTTGCTTTTTATATATATATATATATTTCATTCGAACTCTTCTATGGAAATTCAATTAGGCACAATCGAAATCACGCAATTAGTTAATCAAATAATTTTGATTATTTTCCCAAAAGGGGCGGAGAGCAGGCAAGACTCCCCTCTGAAGATTTATGCATATAAATGACGCCTTCAATGCTTTGGGCTCAATCGTAATTGTCGTTTTGTTCGAGGGTCTCTTAAGCATATTCATTTTTTGCCACATTAGGCAGAGAGGGCACACGACCAAGGCATGTTATTTGAGCTGCAGTTGGCCGGGCTCGGGGCATGGTCATGCTCTGACTACCCCCGCTGTCAGTTTATGTTTTTATCAAAGGCACTTCAACACCCGCGACAGGCGGCTACGCTTTCACACATTTGCCGAAGGAATGAGCGGCAGAGTTTTTGGCTCTCTCTCTCTTTCTCTCAGGTGAAATGCGATAGCTGAGTCGAAAGGGTTTCCAGACATATGGTCGAAACAGTTGCTCGAGTCCTGGACGCAGGCGCATTCATATTTCTTCTTGGCTCTGGCTTTTTTGTAAGTCTTTACATCTGCTGTTGTTCATGGCCCACCCGGCCTGGCCGACTTGGCTTGGCTTGACTTGGAGTCTGAGTCTGAGTCTGCGGCTGCGGCTGCGGCTGAGTCATGTATTTGGGGTTTCTACGCGAGAGTTTTGCCAACTTCCGTTACGTTTTCGAGTTGAGCAAATTGACATTATGGCTCAGACTGGGGCCGTAACAATGGGCCAACTAATTGGAGCTCTGTCTAGGCATGGATACAGCTCAAATGCAATCCACAAATAGAAAATCCAAAAGCAGAAAAAAAAACTAAAATAAAAATTGTTTTTTTTTTCTTGTATACCTTATTTTGTTTTTTGTTGTACTTTTTTGTTTTTAAGCAGCGCACTTGTGTCAATTGACAGTATGCGTAGGTTTTCGAAAGGTTTTTCTCATTATTAATAATTTTTTTTTGTGTTTTGTTTTTCTTATAAATGTCACACACGTAGCCGAGGCGGTTGGGAATGGGATTGAGTTGTGTCAATGCGGGAGCGACAATGTTTAGATACTGTTGCATGTTGCAGCCAGACAAACTGTGCAAACATTTAATCTCCTCGTTGCGAAGATGTTACGAGGCGAAGACCAGACCCGTTGCCCAGTCCTCGATACCCAATGCCCCCACAGCTGTGTTTGGCTTACAAATAACAACAGACACACATATTTATATATATATGTATATATTTCGTATATATATAGCTTAATAATATTTTGTCATCTTGAAGAAATGAATTTCACTTGAGATTTAACATTGAGTCGGAGCTGAGCTGCTGCTGCTGCTGCTGCTGTTTGCATAGCTGTTCCTTAAAAATAAACGCGAAAAACTTTATGATAGACTGCCACGCCTCCCGCTGCCTTCTCCCCCCCCTCTCACTCTGTGTCTCTTGCCAGTCAGCCATATTGTCTAGCACTGCCTGTGGGTTTTACCCTATTTATAAGCACCTGTGAATAAATATTTGCACACTCACAAATCTAGTTTAATTCATAAGTATTTAGCACACACATTATTATTTTGTTTGAGATTTTATTTGCCGCCAAATTCGTTGGCCTTTCAGGCTGTTCAAATACGACTAGGTTATTTGCTCTAACCCGCTCCAATTCGGCTTTCTTTTCTTGCAGTGTAAACAGTGCGGCAAATCGTTTAAGCGCTCCTCAACACTATCCACACATCTGCTAATACACAGCGATACCCGGCCATATCCCTGTCAGTATTGCGGCAAGCGATTCCATCAGAAGTCCGATATGAAGAAGCACACGTACATACATACGGGTAAGTTCACTCTCCCTCTCTCTCTCTCTCTCAGTATCTATCTCTATCTCTATCTCTTTCTGCTATTTGCATATGTGATAAGCAAGCTTTGTTTGTGAGCTGTCATAGCTGTTGACCCACATGAAACTAACTTTGGCTTGTGCTAAAAGTTAAGAGACAAAGGGTTGCTAGACTATATATGAGCTAGATTATATATGAAATAGACTGTATACTATAGTCTGAATACGAGCTAAACTATATATGGATATGGATATAAGAACTTGAATTTGCTTGTAGTGCATTTAGTCTATTCTCTGCCATGTCCTTGATCAATTGAAAATATTTGATTTCACATAAAGTGTATATATAAAGAATATATATTTAAACTCTATATGTATAAATCTATCTAAATACTGTGCAAATGTGTCAAGCGTAAACGAACTTTAACAGCTCTTTGCATGTCCACCCTAATGTGTGATTTGAGCCACCCTCAAACGGCAAACGCTCGTCGATGTTTATCAGCTTTCAATTTGTCTAATTGCTTAAAATGTAGTAAAGCTAGACAATTAATAAGCACCTTCTCTTCCCACTTTCTCCCCCCCCCCTCCCCCCTCTCTCTCATTCTCTCTCTTTGTATAAATTTGCTTTCATTACAATAATTGTTTTTTATTGATTTGCGCAGGTGAGAAGCCGCACAAGTGCACCGTCTGCCTGAAGGCCTTCAGCCAGAGCTCCAATCTGATCACGCACATGCGCAAGCACACGGGCTACAAGCCCTTCGGCTGCGGCCTCTGCGATCAGTCCTTCCAGCGCAAGGTGGATCTGCGACGTCATCGGGAGAGTCGCCACGAGGAGGCCGCGCCGTCCATGCCCATCAAAATGGAGGTCAGCAGCAGCAGCTGCTAAGCAGCAGCAGCCAAAACACGATATGTAAATAGAAATACTCATGTATTTCACCTATGGGATGAGACACCATCCGAATCCAGTGGACCCTAAGCTAAGAATACCAGTTACCACCAAGTTGGCACGCCTGCAAATGCAAAGTCGTCTAAGTCGTTGCTATGAAGCCAAAGTTTGTTTTGTTTAGGCAAGCGATAAAAAAAAATTTAAATTAATTTAAATATATATTGTTAAGCGAGACGAGGACATGCTCCTCGCGCACTAGTTACTGGCTAAGTTAATCTCTGCTCAATCTTAGATTTAAGCTCTGTAAATACACCCAAAAAACAGAAGACTTTTCTAGCTCTATCTATAAGCATATATTATGTAGGTAACTAAATATTATTTAGATCTAAGCTAACATAATTTATTTCATAGTTAATGTTTTTTACATCTTTTGAATTTGTTTTTCTTTTTGTAACCCTAAATACCAAATCCAAAATTGGCAAAGAAAACGCAGCTAAAAGTACCAAAGATCCCAACAACAACAACAACAACAACAATTGGCATAAAGCGTCATTTATTATTATTATTATTATTATTACTATTATTTAAAGTTTAGCGCAGTCCTTGTTTTACTTACGACATATTTATATTTACTTAAATTATTTAAGCCCCATTGAGAACCTGATCTATTTATATGAATGTATTAGCTCTTAAGTTTTTCCATGACAATTCTTTATAATTTATAAAAATCATTTTCATTTTGTATTTAGCTATGTTTAATTGTATTTTTTTGGCGAAAATAAAGTTGAAAGCTAAAGAAACTTAAAGAATTTTGCTGTTATTATTTAAAAATTGTTTGTTACATAAAATAAATATTAAATATTTATTGGGATAACAATTTAGAGCTTTTTTTAGCTATTGCGTTAAGTTCTTAATGAGCTAAGCAATACTCAATTAAATACAGCTAGAAAGAAACATTCTTAGATAGTTTTCACTTGACTAAGAGATCTTCGAGCAGTCAGACTCCGGTTCTAATTGGGACAACTTTATGTATTTTTTACTATTTTAAATAACTTTTTAAAGTTTTGAACTCATCTTAGACTATTTTTAGTATGTTTACTATTCTCAAATACTTTTTTAGTATTTAGAAATGAAATAGACTTTATTCTTAATAGAAAGATTAACCTCTAGAACTTAGCTTGATTTTTTCTAAACTTCGTTACAGTTACAGCTATTCCAAAGCTCTAAATTATTATTATTATTTTATCAAAATATTTAATCTCATAATCATTATTAGGGATAGTTAAATTTATGTATAAGTAAATACATATAAATATTAAAAATATTCTAAACATTCTTTGCACTTCAGTAGGTCCTCAGCTGATTAATAAAAATTCCTCAGCAGAGCTCATAAAATGCTTGGAATGTCCTCTATGCAGCCAAGCCTTAAGGGGCTGCAGCTCAGGTGTCCTTCATTTACTCAAATATTTGCAGATCTATCAATTTGCTTGTCTCTATTAGTGTTAAATGCATTTGTAGCAAGGACGAACTCTTCGAGCAGCTGAATTGCTGCGGCAACATTTTGTTACAAATTGTCCAAAAATGCTCCAAATATGTTTTGCGTTGTTTTTGTTTTTGTTTTGTGGGCAGACGAAAACCTGATTTTATAGTTAAATTTCTGCACGTCGCCAATTGGGACTGTGGGACTAAGGGACTGGGGGACTGAGTGCTGCTCCTGTTTTCGGGTGACGCGGTGATCTTTGATCTTCGCTCATTGCGGTATGCTAGGAATGAGCTTTGTAAAACGCCGCATTACAAGCAGCAGCCGCAGCAGCATTTTCCATTCTGGAAAAGAGACCAGACGATCTGGAGGCGAGCGGGCGACGCGATCGGGCATGGCAAAACGCCAATAAGTGTTCGAAGATCCAGCTAATTGCGCCCGAGAGTTGACTGTGGGCAATGGCAGTGGCAATGGCAATGGCAGAGGCGAGCAGTGAGTGAGATCGGGAGCGATCATCATCGGCGATCACTGATCGCTGCAATTGCCGGCCAACAAGCGAATGTCAATGCGTTTTGCGGCACTTTAAAACGCCCGAAATGAAGTTTGGCAGTTTACAAATCACCGACTCCGGGTCCCCACTCTCATTATCGCCATTCATCTGGTGCTCGCAATCAAAATCAGCGAACATTTGGCAAGGATTTCACTTTGGCTGCCTTCTGCCTGTGCAGCGCCTCGCCACTTGTGCCTTGTGGCATGCAACAAATTGATCGAAAATTGACAAAATATTGGCCAGACAAAAAATGAGAACAGCATCATTCGGCAGCGGTCGAAAATATGCAGTTCAATTGCATTGACGGCTGCAAACAACAAAAAAATTCAGCCCAAGGACCTTGGGGCAAGTGCCGACAAAGCGATAAATTGCAGATGAGACTGTGCAACGTAGCCACTCCACTAGCTCAAGTATTTCATAAGCGAAAAGAGACGCATTTACCGTGACAAGAATTTGCCCGATATTAGAATATTTATATTTATACAAAATTAATTGAAACTCCGAAAATACAAAACAATAAGAAGAAGCTCTGAACTCTGTGTTTTTTATAAAAATCAGCAAGTGTCTGGGTCTCAGTCAGGCTCAGCATATCCTGACCTATAACAGTCTAGCAGGGAAACAAATTGAGAGGCATAGAAATAAGCTTAAGAACTTAATAAATATTGAAACAGAGCTGAAATGAGACTAGATAGGTTAATCAGGGGCTTTCTACTCAAAGTTGAGAAAGAGATTAAAATAATTTAACGAAATAAAAAATGAAAACACTTTTAGCTCAGTTGAAACTAAGTTGAAGTTATCATTAGAAAAATTTGTAAAAATATATTATAAATTTATACCTTTAAAACAAAAATAAAAAGCAATTTTTTAAAAGATTGAAGTCTACCTATAAATTATTCGAATTTTTTAAATATATTTTTCAGCTCAATATTGGATATTACAAAATGCCGAAGCAAACAGAACTGGGCCTATTTAGAAATTGTTTAGATCAGTTGGGAACAAGAAACATCTACAAGAATATATTTTTAATATCTAAGTTAAAACAGTTATTGAACTAGATTCAAGTCCAAGCTATTCCCTTGCTGCATGACAAACCCTTTCAAGAAGCAAGCAAAGCCTCTATAAAACCCCGTTACATAGCGCGAGCTAAGAGCTGATAAAGTTGCGATTGTGTCTGCCATATGTTGGCTTCAGGTTTATTAACCCCCAAGCCGTTAACACCTGAGCCCACATAATTTGTCATGGCATTTGAATTTGTACAGCATTCAAATACAAATAGACGACAAGCCCCCATGAACATAAGAGAAGAGAAGAAAGAAAAATGTAAAAAAAAGAAAAGCTGCAACCCCAAATTGAAATAAAGAAAACAGTCGTGAGGGGAAAATCATCTTAGAAGTGCCTTGAAGTGATCTAGGCCCGCAACATATCCGTTTTCCGGCTACCCCTAGCTAAAGGTGCCGGGCAGGTGACTTCCACATTGACTGCGACTTCGACTTCGACTTCGACTTTGGCTATTAATAAAAATAATAGTTGCGGCTAAAAAAAAAAAGGTGAGCCGGTCGAGCGAGGATCTACACACAGACACAGAGACAAAGAGAGAGAGAGACTGACATCAAGACGTGGAGGCCGTCACATGAAAAAAAGATGTCTTAGGTCAGTTGCAGTCGAGGGCTGCTGCTGCTGCTGCAGGTGAACCTAAGCGAGGGCACAATTAAAAGGCCGACGAGGGCTGTGGCAAAAGGCACCTGTGCCGCAGGAGCCGAATAGGAGGTAAAGGCAAAATGTTACAGCGGCTCATTTATGTTTATGTCCTTTCGTTGTAAGCAGCGCTGATTCCGATTCCTTTTTCGAGCCGCACAAGTGGCGCGCCAGCACCTGCTGAATCCTGGAACCTGTCGTTGTCATCGTTCGTCCTCAACATTCACCTCCTCCTCATCGTCGTCGTCGTCGTCCTGGCTCAATAATTGTGAGCCAGACGAGACGCGTGCTCAGAGCCGGTTTACGGCAAACATATGCCAGGCTTGCAGTCGAGCCAAATTACAACAGCAGCGGCAGCAACCTGTACCGGTCCAATTGGCATGTGGGCCACACGCCAGCCAAAAACCGAACAGCAGTCATAAAAATCTCTCGACTCAACCACAAAGCAGCCAGACTGCAATCTTCGTCTAATCTAGGCTCCGTGCACCTTGAGGGAGTGTGCCGCAAGCTGACGCATGCAAAACACAAGAAAAAAAAAGATGACAAAACAAAAACAAAAACCAATGGAAGGTGCACAAACCAACAACAACAACAACTACAACAACAACAAGTGCTGTAAGTGCGCCTGCACCTGTCACGCTCATCGATATTACAAGCAGCCAAAATGACCCAATTTTTAGGGGACCTTTAGGCCTGCAGCCTGAACCTCAGTCTTAGCCTCAGCTAGAGCCTGCTCCTGGCTCCCTGCTCCTTGCTGCTGCTGCTCTCATTTATATTGTTCGATCTTCGTTTTTATGGGTTTTTCCTCGCTTCAAATCGTTAAGTTATGATTGCTTTTTACCCTCAATAGCCATTGTCACCTGCAGCCCGAGTTGGGCATATGAAATTTATGTAGGATTGATTGTTAGAGATTGACACATGCAGTGAGAGTGTCTATGAGTGTGTGTAACAGTGAAGTGTCTTAATGAAGCAGCTGTAAGTTGCGTTGCACATGGTGTCCTTTTTAATTAATCCATTACTGATTGATTCTTAAAGCAATCTTGAAGTTGTAAATAGATTGAAGCAGTTCATATATGATTAAAATTATAGTAAAGTATATGTATACAAGATATCTGTGATAAATAATAATACATATAAATAATATATTTACATTTTAAAAATTAAGAATAATATGTCTAGCATGAATATAGGCTAATTATTTTAAATATATAGTTATTTTCATTTAAAATAATTTTTTAATCTTGATACGGGATTTTTCTGAACTATTTTTGACTAAATAAATAATGATTTTAATTCAGTTTTATTAACTAAATATATACATATATATATATATATATATATATCACAGATAGTAAATACAGCTGCTTGTGTTGACATTAAAGTCTGGTAAGGCAAATGGAATAGGAAACAGTTTAGCAAGTTCGCCGACCAAATCAGAAGCCAACAGAGTGCCAGGCAGGCAGACAGTCAGAAAGACAGTCAGAGATTAGCCTTACCTTACTTAGGAAAATCTTAAGCTCGTTCGATTTGCATGCGAACATTGACAAAGGCAAAGCAATGAATGACAAATCCAAGTCAAATATGCAACCCCTACTATATACACATACATAGTATATATGTATTAGTGTGTGTGTGTGCGTGGGGTAGTCAAGTGGCAGGGCATATAGCCACATATAAGACAAGGCAGATTGTGAAATCTATTTAAACAGCTTAATTGGCAACAAGAGCCACGAGTAACAAACAAAAACAACCCGCAGACAATGAGCCAATCAGCTCAGCTTAGCCGGCAGGGTGCAAAAAGTCGAAGAGTCAAAAGCCCGAGCCAGCAATTAAAATGACAAAATCTAAACACACAAAATGGTACGGATTTTTGCCATGTGCCACAGCCAAAAACGGCCCAGAAAGGTGCAGTCCAATAAGAAGAAGA
This sequence comes from Drosophila hydei, assembly GCF_003285905.1. Classification (NCBI taxonomy): domain Eukaryota; kingdom Metazoa; phylum Arthropoda; class Insecta; order Diptera; family Drosophilidae; genus Drosophila; species Drosophila hydei. The sequence continues at coordinate 6,393,713 of NW_022045643.1, forward strand.
AGCAGCAGCAGAGCAAGAAGACCCAAGAGTGCAACAACAACAAAAGCGAGTAGCAATGAGAGAGTCGAGAGTGCATGACTAGCGAATACCCTGAATGCGGTGGGAAGCAAATTATAGTTAAGTATGTTTATGTGTGGATACACACACACACACACACACACACTGGTATCATTTGTTTCTCTCAGAGCTGCCTTGAGCTGCTTTGAGATTATATTGTTATTTAATACCTTCACTTGTAGTTGTAAAATTTTAATAAAATTTTCAGAGCATATATGCTGACATCCAGGTGTGTCTATATAACAAAAAACTTAGTATAATCTCTGTTCATATTGGGAATGACTTGATAAAGTTTCAGTATAACCTGATATATTTTATGTATTTATAACAGAACTCAGATAACTAAATTTGGGATTTCGAACTTTTATGGTTTTGAAGTTATTCTTAAAATAAAATAATAAAATAATAAAATGCATTTAATATTCTAATCGATATTTATCGATAATAAGCAAACGATAAAAATTGCCGAAAATACTTCTACTTCTATGGTATATAAAAAATATATATTATAATTATGAGTCCCTCAGCTCTTGTAGTTAACGAGTTCACTGAGAATATACGGACTAACGGACATGCGGATGAACGTGCTTCGATCACAAACACTTTATGACAGTTGCCACGCCTTCATCAACCTATAACATACACTTTCACAAAACCAATATACCCCAATAAACACATTATCAATGGGCAATGGGACAAGAACAGAAACCAGAAACGAGAGTTTTGAAGGCACAAGGTGTTTTGTCTGATGTTGAGCTGAAATCAATGTGCATGGCCTAAACACAGATTATAGACAGATTTGGGAGGCAACAGACGGCAAGCGGCAAACAAAAGGACAACAAATTGCGGCAAGAAGATGCAACACACACAGAGAGAGACAGACAAAAAGAACAGAGTGAAGTTCTGACTGCGCGTCGAGCTCTGTCCGAGTCATTATAAGAATTTAAGCGCACCTTTTCATTTTGTCTGCAGATCGAGCAGCGACAGGTGCGCAGAGATAAGCAAAAGAAGTTGCAGTCAGAGCATAGCGGTAGATGGAACGATTGGTAGGGGTCCTTAGGCGTTATCCTAAGAGCTCCTCTGCTGCGACTGCTGCTGCGGCTGCTGCTGCTGCTGTGCCAGATTCGACTCTGTTCGTACGCCAAGCAAATTAATTCCTTTGCCATATTTTATAATTCAACAGATGACACGAGCCAACGCAAGTGCCCGAAGCGCAGAGGCAAAAGCTTAGCTTAGCAAAGCGAGAGGGTGCCTCGGCTCGTTTGTGGCACATGCCACATGCAGGACCTCTGCCACTGCCACTGCCACTGCCACTGCTGCTCCTGTTCCTGTTCCTGCTGCTGCTGCTGCCTCCTACAATGCACTGGCTCTTGCTCGCCGTAGATCCCGCTCAGTTGTTAAGCGGTTGCTTGCGGTTCCTTTCGACTTTTCGAGGGCATCGTAGCTTATTTATTTGAAAATGCAAAAGGTTTCAGTTTATTGAACCTGCCTACACGACAATGACCTTTTTCTATGCCCAAAAGGGTTAGTTCAGCACCCTATAACTGCATTTTGGCCAAAGAACAGTTACAGCGCTAACTGTCTACAGGTGCAAATTGTTCGCTTGTCACACTCATTTCTCAAGTAGCCTCTTCTTTATTGTGGTTGCCAATTGTGTTTGTCGCTTGAAGTTCGGCTTCGGCTTGCCTTTAGCCACTGCAATTTTGTGCCAATATGTCGCGAGTGCATAATTAGCTTATAAATACGGCAACAAGTTGCTTAGCAAATGCCATTGAACCTGCCCCCTGCGCGATGATCATTAGAAGCGGCCGCTTCCATAGGCATTTGGTTAGCAGTTGAATGAACTGAACTCAGTTCAATGGCTGTGGCAAGGGGTAGCAATTTATATATATGTTTATATATGACATACCAACTTGATTAAATATATATGTGTTTTTATAAATGACTTTGGCAAGTCGCTATCAAATTTAATTTCCAATTTTCACTTGTACAAATTTTTATTTAACTTGAAAATTAGTGAAAAAATTTGAGAGATTAGCAGGATAATTATAAATATTAAGTGTAGTCTATTAGAACTCTGATCGAAGCACAAACAGAATTTACTGGACTTTTCCTAGTATATAAAAGGATATATCTATATATGTACGCTTGCAATACATATACATGTGTCTGTATATATTCATATATGTATGTGAAATTGTTAATATAATTTGCTGTCATACTTGTTTGCATTTGTATAATTACTCAACTTTTTTAAGAATTTGCAAAAGATGCTCTCCTCAAATTTCATAAAATCGTATAAGCATCAATTCTATTATACTAAATGTAAGAGAATGTATTTCTACATATACGTAAGTTGGTAAGCTCATATGTATACGCATATGTGTGTCTGTATATTTATGTGCATATTATATATATTTCTGTTTAAGGGTCGTCTGAAATTCTTAGTCTTCTCTGCTTGCGCTTCTCCCATAGCATTGCATAGGCAACAGTAGTCAATTATGCATAAAAGAACAAGTATCTCGATAAATGTCTTATATTCTTTACAAACAAAAGCTAAATAATTAACTTAATGATTCACAATGAACGAAATATAAACATAGTATTTAACTTTAGTCAAAGAGTAAACTTTCTAAACGCCTTAAACGTTGCTCCAGCTGCCTCATTTGTTGGTTCATCTCATCGAGCTGAGCGGCACAGGTGCAGCACTCGGAACTAGACTCGGATTCCAGCGATACATCCAATACCTGTGGAAGGTTTTGGCAAGTTATGCTATAAGCTTGCAGTTGGGGTTTTGCTATGTCGTGAGGCAGCTGTGTGTTTTGCTTAGAAATAAACTATTTAAAAAACGGAGCATTATATTTTGTCTTTAGCTGCAGGGACGGAGATTTCGATTCGGTACGAAATTTGGGACTTGACAACTTAGAGTTGTAGCTCAGCGGTGTTTGTTGTTTTGTGTGTTCACTGTCAACCACCTGGAAGTGCTCGTCGAGTGTTTGGTAGGCCAACGATTCACGTGGATCAATGCGAATGCTCAAATCATTAGTGGTCTTGGAATTAGCGGCATTGCTGCTTTTAGAGTTGCTGCTGATGTCACAGGAGGATGTCATGGATTTCTCATCGAACTGCGAGGCATCGTAAGTATGCAAATTGGATTGCCAAATGAAGAGCTATAACAAAGAGGTCAATACAATTGTATACATGTATATATGATTGCTGATTCAGTGCACTCACCTGACGATCACTGCCTGCAGTGGCAAACCTATTGCCATCCTGATTAAACGAAACTGCATTCACCGAATCCGTATGCCCAGTCAGCGTGTAGATAGGCCTGCCCTCGAGTAGATCTAATATGCGTATTGTTTTATCATCACTGCCGGACAAGAGGAAGTTGCCACTCGGATGAAAAGCCAGATCGTTGACTGGCGCCGAGTGCACCACATAAAGCTGTAGCAGTTGGCTATTGACCACGTCGAAGACCTTGATGCGATTGCAGCCGAGGGCAACAGCTACCATATTGCCCCAAGGATGCCAAGCCAGCTGCCTCGGTGCGGCACGCTCCTCTGTGAAGGTGCGCACGCACTCCCCAGTGCTCAAGTCATAGATGCGCAAAGATTTATCATCGCTAACAGTAGCGATGAGTTTGCCATTGGGACTGAACTTGGCAGCACGCACCCAATTGTTCTGCTGTGCAAACGACGAGATGAACTGACGCCTTGATACACGCCACAGTTTGACCGCCTTGTCATTGGATGCAGTCAGCAGGAGCTGCCCTGTTGGATCAAAGTCCACACTGCGTACGGGTTTGCTATGGGCCAGAAACTCGGCTGAGACGCCTCGCACCTTGGGCTCCCAGACTTTGACTGTGCGATCATGGCTGCAGGAGGCTATGAAGTTGCCCTTTGGAGACCAGCTGACGCCATAAACGCCCTCAGAATGAGAGGCAAAGCGTATACAACGCGCTGCCTGCTTAAGGTTCCACAAAATAACTGTAGTGTCCATTGAGCTGGTTGCGATTTGATGGCCATCGGGGCTGAAGCGCAGCTGAGTAATATTACCACTGTGTCCAGTGAAGTGGCGTTCTAGAGCCGGATCTCGAAACAGTTTACGTTCCATAGCCTTAAATAATTTTAATAGTTTTACGACGGTAAATTTCCGCTTTAATTTAAATGCTTGAAGTGCGCAGCGACGCTTGTTTCGATAGAATGTATCGATTACTTACGCAGAGCAGCTAGCTTTTGAAGAGCAGGCAGCGATGTCAAGCAATGGTAGCCCTAAAATGTATATTAAAGTTATCGACACTAATTCGAACATTTATGTTACCCAACATATGCTATATTCTAGTTATTATTTATTTAATTTTAATTGTATACGGCACTTGTCAATTAATGTTTTAAATGAAATACATGAAGTGCACAACAGCGCCTACCTTATCGATAACTCTCGCACATCAGCTAGCTTTTGAGCGCATGCAAGTACTGTTGTTATACTGTTAAGCGATATTGCTTCAATCCTATGCAGCACTACCGATAGGCTGAGAGGGTAAAGTTATCGGCACATTTGTCTTGCCCAAATATTTATTAATAAAAACTCTATTAACATTGAAGTCCATTTTGCTGAATAAAAAATGTCACTGCTAGCACAGAGCGTGCGCCAGGTTCTGCGCCACACAACACAACGTGCCACATTAAGCGGTAAGCTTGTAAACAGTTTATTCAGCGTGCCATGACATAACATTCGCCTTTTCCATGTTCCGTCGCAGGTGCGATGCGAGCATTGAGCTTAGCTCCTACATTGCAGCAACAAAACAAACCCGCTACAATTGATGTGTCCGTCATTGCCAAGGAGCATCAAAAGGAGTGCCAAACAGTGTGCGAGCGAATTAATCAGCAGGTGGCTAAATCAGAGCAGGGCCGTCTGTTCGCTGTAGTTCACCTGTGTGGCAAGCAGTTTAAGATTACACCTGGAGACATCATTCTAGTCGAGGGCTATTGGCCGCCAACGATAGGTGATGAGATTAGCTTGGACAAAGTACTGCTGGCGGGTGCACGTGACTTCACATTGATCGGAAGGCCCATTCTCGAGCCGGGACTTGTCACTGTAAAGGCCACCATTATCGAGAAGACGCTGACGCACACGAAGACACACTTCAAGAAGAAGCGCAGGAAACAGTATATGCGCATCAACTTTCAGCGATCTCCCAACACAATGATCCGCATCAACGCCATTGAGCTGACTCGCCCGCTGGACAGCAATGCCGAGCCGGATGCAGAGCCTTCAAAGCGTTTGCTTTAGTTAACTGCTTTGCCTTTTTGAATTAAATATATGTGTAAAGAGATAAACGAAGTGTGCTCCATATTTTTTAATGTTCAGATAGTGTATATTTACAGAGAAAACGATTAAGTTTATTAATGAAAGATGAAAGATATTTTTTTTTTTGCCTCCAAAACAAAAACATGTTAAATAACATTTGCGGCTCTATTATGAGCAGTCATATTACACTGACATGTTCTGTACTGTAAACATACAACTTATATATTGCCTGTTATGAACTCAGCTCTGTTAGACAGCTTGCGAACAGCTGTTTTTATACCTATCTGGCAACATTGCATTGAGCGCGCTACTTTAAATTTTAAGCGCTGCCAACATGTATTGCCTTAGCGGGTTTGCTCAGGTTTTCTATACAACTACAACTACTTTAATCAATTACGTATTCAACTTTCATCTTGATTCAATGCCTGGCACACGGCGACGCCTTTGTAGTTCCCTTAAACATTCATTTGATGGCATATTTGCTAAACGCCAACCTACTTTAGACCCAAAACGCAGTCGCAGTGGCAGTCGCAGTTGCATTCGCAGGTCTCTTCTAATGATGCGACTGCGGTAACTGTTGCAATTTTAATGACAACCTTTTATCGTGCATGTGGTTGTTGTCATCTTTCATTAAAAGACGTCGCCTAAGTCTGGGGGGCAACACTCACACACACACACATACAGAGAGCTCCTCTTTTCTTTATCAGTAGATGTAAGTCGCTTGGCTGCGAGTCGTATTTGTTTATGTTTCGTTTCACTTTTGCTAGGCAAAAGCGTTTACATTTTGTGTCTTTCTTTTTTGCTTTGCAAACTTGGCTACATTTCTCGCCTGGCCCCATTTAAGCCCTGAAAGTGCAATGAATTAGAAATTTTTAGTCCCATATGAGTTGCTCTTAAGCATGTCCAAGCTTAATTCGTTTACCAACACTTAAAGTCAGTTTGAACGTTAATTTCGAAAATAATTTGTCTTGTGTCTAACTTGTGTAAATGCCATTAAAATTATGTATGTTACACGTGCCCCCACTTTGCTCACCTGCCCCATCAAATTTGTCAAATTGCACAAATTGAATTGCCAGCGAGAGAGTGAGGAGCGTCTTGAGACTCTGCGCAAACAGTTGACAGCGAATGTCGCTTGCACTTTGGCCAAAAAGGTGTCGCAAATCAAATTTCAATATGGCAAAAATTACGTTTGGCAACGCAAATTGAAACATTTTCGTTGCGGTTAAACGGCGACACGAAGGAGGCGTATGGCAGCTGCTACTTACCTGCTGCAGACTTCGGCTGCTCTGGCTCTGGGCTTCAAATGTTGATTATGTTATTTACCCATGAAAATTGCATTTCATGTGACGATGGCAACGGATGTTCGTTTATTTGTTGAGGCTCTAACACTGTGTGCCCCAGCCCCAGCCCTTTAGCTCCAATTGCAGCTCACACATACACACTCCCCTCAGTCAGGCACAAATCTCATGTAAATGCGTTGCTCAAGTTGCAAAAATGTTCTAAATTTATGCGCTGCGGCGTTTGATGTATGAGAGGCAGGGCAAGCGGCGAGAATGGGGTGAGAAAAAGTAGGGCGTGGCAGCCAAAGGATGGCAATTGCGTCCATCCATCAACAGCATCACTCAGTTTTGACATATCATTGAAATCTAAGTCCTCATCATCTGTGACGTTTCATTAACCTACACAAATCCTATTAAAGTAAAGGCGTGCGGGGGGAAGGAGGGTGTGCGTGTGTGTGTGTGCTTGGTGTGAGGTGTTAATATCAACAAGCAAGTTGCTGCGACGCAATCTACCGATTTCCGCTTAACCAAGCCAAACATTGCATTTTTGATTACGAACTGAAGGCTGAAGGCTGACGGCTGAATGCTGAAGGCTGAAGGCGACCCTAAGCCGTTGCCCGAAAATCCGGTAAATGTTTGCCGCAGGCAAAACCAGAAAACACGAATGGAATCTGTTGCCACAAAGGGGCGTGGCCATGCCCCTGCTGTTGCCACTGCTGCTGCTGCTGTAGCTGACGTCAGGGTGGCACAGACGACTGTTTAATATGCTGGGGGGAAACTAAGCTAAGGCTCTTTGAGGGGGGCTCGAAAAGCGCTTAAGATCGATAGCAGCTAAATAATGAGGGCGAAAACTTATTATTTCGTCTAACAAAAATAAAGATGATGTGGGGAAAAAGTCTATGAAAATATATAAATCAAAATATGTAAGAAAAAAAGATAGATATACATATATATAAATATATTATTAAATAATATTTACTTAAGAAATATTTGGGGTTATTTGTTTAGTGAGATTTATATACTGTAGTCTGTAGCACAGTGGGCAAACAAATTTAATTATTTTATTTTTATTATTTTAAGATTAAGCAAATATCTTTTAATATTAATTTATATAATTTTCTTTTTATTCATATTTTATATTAAATTTATTTATTAAGAATATGTCAATATTAAACTTTGATTTATTCACTAGAAAAAGTTGGGAATTGCTTTGAAATATTTATATTATTTTCCTTATAAAATTAAATAATTGCCATTTTTTAATTAATTATTTCTCTTTTTATATTTAAACATTTCAACTCTTAGCAGAGCTTAATTAAATTGTTGAAAATATTTATAAAAGTATTTTCAATGAATTTATTTCAGGCTTACCTCTCTTTTATTAATAACACATTTATACATTTATATATATATATATATAAAAAAAAAATATATATATATATATATATATATATGTATATATATGTATATATATTTCATATATTGACCTTCTATAACAAGCATAAAGCTGCCTCTCTTATCTCACAAGTATCTGTCTCATTCACCTCCAACTCCTACTCCAACCATCGAGCATATTATATTTACATTTTGTTTATTTTTCGATTTGGGGTTGAATATATATTGCTGTTGTTGTTGTCAGCTTGCATCTCCAAACTGTCTTCGAACTTTTCTTTTTGAAAATTATGCAAAAACCAACAAAAAAGGAGAAGCAGAAAATTTGGATAGATCCTTGGGGATATTTTGCTGTTCAGTGAATTGCTGTTGATGCCAAACTGATTTCGAGCCCAAAATGCAAGGGTTGTCAACATTTCTCTTGCCATCTAGATAAACCTACACTAATATGATATGAACCTTTATACCTCACACACAAGCGTGTCACAGGAGTCGATTTAAACAAGTTTTGACATGCTGCAAAAGTTGACAAACTTCTCTCTGTTGCCTAATGATGAAATTTTCAATAAATGTCATTCGTGAACTGTGAAAAGTGTCAATAGCATCGAACAGAAAAACCACCCATACCCACCCCCATAGCCAATCGGCAAACCCCACACTCCAATGTCCAGTCGAATCCTTTAGCACACACAATTCCCGCCTGGTTGGGGCACAGCTGTCAGCTTGTTTGGCATTCGCGTTCAATGCGTTAATAATGACACTTTTTTACTTGTGTCCAGGGAGTCGCTCAGCTCCGTCTCTAACTAGCTGGCTGCCCAGTTGTGTGCGCCCTTAAATTTAATTACTTTTTCATAGCTCATACGCACTGTGTGCCAAACACAGAGACGGAGAGAGGGCGGGCGCGGGGTAGTTCGAATGGAGCCCGTAGACAATGGCCGCTGGTGATTGAAACTCGTTTAAATTTGCATGTAAAAAGCAAGCGAAGAAATTTCCAACTCTGATTGCAGACAGAACACCAACATAGTATCTACCACTACACGCCGCCCCTCCCCATAGGAAACTCAGGCCATCAATAGTTGACAGTTTTATAGTCGCTTGTCGTTGATTGTCACAATGGTCATTTAATATTTGGACACGAGAAAATTGTTGGCGAACCAACTTATTGTCGTCGTCGTCGTCGTCGTTGTCGTTGTTGTTGTTGTTGTGTGTACCCCAAAGCGTTAGCCAACACTGCACATATAGAGCTGACTTCAATTGCACATTTGAATATATTTTGGTATTGCTGAAACATCTATACAGACATGATATCGTCAGATCTCGGTCTGGCTAAATGTATTCTGGAAAGCTTTCGTGGCACATCAACTGCTTCACAAATTCCGCTTGCTCTGCCGCATGCAGATCTGTCATCTCGACTACAATATCAATCAGCTCATCATCCGTATCGCTTAGCAGGCTCACATCTCGTAGTCGCCTCGGTCGGCTATAGTACTTCTTATAGGCTAGCACGTCTTTGGCCAGCTTATCAATTTCCAGCTCCAGTATTTGTATGCGTTCATCCACTGTCAGCAGCTGCGACTTCTTCAGCTGTCTCAGCTTCGATCTGTAAAGCGACATCCTTTACTTGCTGTTCAGATATATTTAAGATTACATATAGTTATATATATATAATTTTTGAAATTCATAAGCTCACATTCTCCTGCTTTTCGCTTTGAGATGACAAAATAATCATATGCTATTCGAAAATAAATGGAGCACTGTTTATCGATAGGCGACAACTGAAGCACGTTCGATGACATAGGAGTAAAAATAGGAGATATAATTTATTGTTATCAAAATTATGCGAAAATATTCTAATTGAAATATGTAATCACAATAAAAAGCTGAAGTTAATATTTTTGGGTTCCTTTAAGTTAAACAAAATTATTTAATATATTTAAATATTATTATTTATCTAATAAATAATCTTTAAATAATATAGATTTAAATAATATTTTTGTGTTCCCATTAAATAAATATTTTGAAGCTAACTAAATTAAACAAAAATATATATTTATTTGTTTATATATTTTGATTATTTTCTTCAAGCACTAAGTAAAGTTAAAAGAACTATTTTGGTTTTTTTGTAAGTAAATTTTTTATTATATGTAAATATTTTGACGCTTATAAAATTGAATATAAATTTGAATTGTCTAATTAATTAATTTTTTATTTTTCTCATTAGTTAAGTTCAAAAACTTCTTTATTTTCTAGCAAAAAAAAATACTTTAAAAATATTTTTAAAAAAATGTTTTAAATAATTAAGTAAATAAAAATGTAATAAATACTGAAGTTTTTCATTGGCCATTTTCATTTATTTTCCATTTATTGACATTAAAGCTAACCAGCCAGTCGGGCCGGTCAAATTATTGCTTTCGTCTGACCATTTTTGTCAGATGGCAGATTTTCATAATGGCGATTTCATTGGCATTGCCCCGGCACAGCATCCTCTTGATAGTCGTGGGCATCCCGTTTACTTGCGGTTTTGCGCAAATTCAAAGCCCGCCGCTGGCAGCTCACGTCACATTTCCGGCTTTTCGAGTCGTGTGTGAAATATTAAAATTCAATTAAAATGGCGTTAATCCCAACAGCCAGCAGGCAATAATGCTGCCAATGCCATGTCATAATTGTCATCCCCATTGAACATCCATCCATGTCATCCACAGCGTTCCGTACTTTGCCATAATGATGCTCATCAACGTCTGCTCCGGCACCTGTGCCCAGTCCTACTGCTGCTGCTGCTGCGCTGTTGCGCTTCTGCCTTTCGTGTCCAGGTTTTTGTATTGCAGCTGATTTAAAACTCGCATGCAAATTGCACTTCAGACATCCATTTATCATCAATGCTGGCGCTGCTGCTGCTGCTGCTGCTGCTGGCCAGTCCATAGCGTTAATGGTTAATTAATAAATATCTTGCTGCCGTGTGGTCCATTGAAGTGGCATAAATCTGAGCCCCTTCAGCAGCCCAATTGTCCGTACACTTGTTAAAGTCTATTGACCCACTCATAAAAAAGGGCTACTTGCCTAGTCTAGACTAAGCTAATAATATGAATTCTAAAGTATGTTACTGTAATACTTATAATTATGCAAATGATAATGATAATGATAATGATAATGATAATGGTAATGATAATGATAATGATAATGATAATGATAATGATAATGATAATGATAATGATAATGATAATGATAATGATAATGATAATGATAATGATAATGATAATGATAATGATAATATAATGATAATGATAATGATAATGATAATGATAATGTTAATGATAATGATAATGATAATGATAATGATAATGATAATGACAATGACAATGACAATGACAATGACAATGACAATGACAATGACAATGACAATGACAATGACAATGACAATGACAATGACAATGACAATGACAATGACAATGACAATGACAATGACAATGACAATGACAATGACAATGACAATGACAATGACAATGACAATGACAATGACAAATGACAATGACAATGACAATGACAATGACAATGACAATGACAATGACAATAGGTAATTATAAAATATTCAATTACATATTATTACAGACATTTCATTTTTATTTTAAATTCAGTTCGAAATTAACTCCAACCAATACTTTGTACTCTGTCCAGTCTATTAAATACATACATAAATAACATATATATATTTATATATATATCTATTCCTATACATATAGCAAGTGCAGCTCATTTCCTATTGTCAAGCAGCTGCGATGTCTGTTTGATTGGGCGTGCCGGCAGCCAAATAAATACCAATAAACAGCCAAGCACACACAGTCAGCCGTACACGGCAGACTCTTCAGAGCGAAAAGGTGTCAACTGTACAACGCACTCACAGCCAAAGAACACCTTCGAAGTATGGGAGCGAGGGAGAGAGCAGGACACCTTACAATTGAGGCGCTGCAGTCATCGAGGAGAGCGCGCGCTGCTGCTTAAGTCAATATTTGAGGACGAGCAAAAGTTTCGCTAACAACTTTTCTATTTTTTCTTTTTGCTGTTGCAACAGTTGGAAGGAGATTGTGGGCAGCTGCAGACGGGGGCGTTTCTTTCGGCTTCCTTTGAAGTTGCCACAGTTGACACAGCCAAACGTGTCAGGGACTTTGCCCAGAGTCTGGGGTCAAGTCTTATTGGCAATCGTTGGTTAAATTTTTAAATTTAACTATTTTCGATAGTGCAAAAAAGAGCGGAACGCACCCTCACCTGACTTACCCAGCTAGTACGCCTCATTGATTGCCCATTTAGAACCGCAAAATTTAATTTATCTGCCATCAGTTGATGTTCTTGCGGTTTGCCAATACACACACACACACACACGGAAGCACACGGACAGAACCCAAACCCAACGATTGTTGGTCTTTTGTTTGGCATTTGTTTTTTTTTTGCTGTTGCTGTTGCTGTTGGGAAACCCATGTCAAAAATTGTACAACAGCCCAGGCGCTTGCTTCACTGATAACATTTTGCTGTCTCTGTGTGTGTGTGTGTAGTCATGTGTGATTGTGTATCTGGCTATGCGTGTGTGTGTGGTGTTTAAGATATCATCTGTCTCTGACGCGTCCCAGTCCCAAAAGCCCCCAAACATCCTAACTCCATGGACCCAGCGTCCACAGTCTGCAGTCAGAGTGGGGCCGGGCCCAACTGTTTGGGCATTTCCCGTTACCTGCTGCCATTGCCACCTGCTGTTTGACACCTAAATTCGCTCATTGTTGGCGTTACTTTTATGAACTTGTAGCCACGCTCCGGCTGCCGACTTCAACGGTAATCGCATTGACAACGAGAGCAGACAAGAAAACTCCTCTAGATGCTGCATAAGGGAATTGAAATACACTCACACAGTCACAGATACATATCGACATGTGTGTGTAGGTGCGTGTGTGTATCTCTGTGAACCCCGCACTCAAATTTCAGCACTTCATTCAATTCGCAATTCGCAATTCATTTCAACAATTGAAATACGATTAGCGCCAAGGTGCGCGCTGAGCAAAGAGGAAACCCCACACGCTCACATATAGCTCCCGGCTGGGTTTAGCTACATTTTTGATTTATGTGAAATTGAGTTAAATTCGCTACACACACACGCACACACACTCACACATTCCGCTGGCGCACTGTAATCCCATGCTTGGGCGGGTGCGTTCTAATCAAGACTATTCACTGGCCATAAATCAAATTAAATGGCTGTCACATATCGCTGGGCGCCAGTTCCGCCAGCTGCTCCATTGGCATCCATTGTGCAGGCGGGAGCTGTCAGAGCTGAGCATAATTAAAAGCGAGAAAAAACTGCGGATAAAGTGGCTCAAATGTCGAGCTGGTTAAATAGTTAACGGACTAAGGCCCAAGCAGCAATAAAAATTATTAACCACAGGAAGTTGGTTCGAGCTTGCGTAGCCAAGGCTAAAGCTAATTTCCTATTCATAGCTAGGATCTACAGGAATAGAGCAGCATCAGCTGGGTCCAGACTATGCAGCAAGATACGTTTCTATACAAAAATAGTTGGGTAAGGCTTAGCTAGATGTTCCATTAAGTTTAATTTGTCATTCAGCCAACTTTTATTGATGTAAAGTCAGGGAAAAAAGCGATAAAGTTGTGAAGGGCTCACATAAAGCAAGCATTATTAATCTCTTAATCATAGTTTAGTTTACACAAAGAGACAGAGAAACTTAACAGGCCTGGGCTTACATGACTATAGTTATATAATATTGTAATATAATATAATTACATAAAACAAATGCAAACCAGATAAGAGACTGTTAGACAGAGACAGCCCAGAGTGTTGCGGCAGGGTAGAGAAACTACGTCTAAGGCGCTTCAAATACTCAACTAAATATGAATTTCTAAATAAAACTACCTGCAGACTATACGGAAAGCTAGCTAACTAGTCAAGGACTAGCTTAAAGGCATGGCATAATTATTTAACTAGCTAAAGGTTCAGTTAGTTCTTATGCCCAGAGTTCTTCCCTAATTTGAAAAAATAAGGATCTCAGATAGGGAGAAGAGCAAATGAATAGGAGTGAAATGAAAATGAGTAGACTTGCTTTACCTATAGTAGAACCACACAATTCTGATAGAACTAATTTATACTAAAAGCTATGCAAAAAAATACAATTTTTATCAAGCTGCTCAATTACTACAAAGCTCTAACTGTAGCCTAACCTTTAAGGCTCAATTCCTGTATACGTTGAGACTTGCAATTTGCTTGGCAACATACCATATAGTATACATATATATATTAAATTGTATATATATATATATTAAATTGTGTATAATATATATTAAATTGTGTATATATCTTTTACTAAGCAAGCATGGATAAAAGCATCAAAGGTTTAGCTATATAATTCATATTATATTTTCTATTCATATTCCTATGCTATTTGCTATTCGCAGCAGATTTCCAAATTAAAAGTGTGGACAGCACATATCCAGATTCACTTGAAGGTTAACCAAGTTTTAGAAAACTAACGACTATAGCTATAGTAACTTCCATATGCAATACATACTCTATATCCTCACATATTTCATATGCTATAACCTCAAGACCAGAAACAAGAAGCCTAACCAAGTAAAGCTTCAGCCATAGTAGCGCTTCAATCTACATACACATCATCCATTCAGTTCTAATATTATAACTATGCAGCTTTAATCTAGCCAACTAAATTAACGCCCCTTTGCTAGCCACCCAACGACAGTAAAACTCTCCCGGGTAAGTCCAATTTTTTATTTCGTCTTCCGCAGCAAAATCGTATATGGAAAATGTCAAACGGCGTGGTGTTGTTTAACAAAGGAAACTCGGCATGGGTCGTATGTAGTGGCGTCTTCTTTTTTAATTCTTCTTGCTTTAATGACAAATAAAAAAAAACTAATTGGAAAGCGGACCAGGACGACGACTAATCTTTCGCAGCACCTCCATGTCGGTGTGACCCGAGCTGTAGCCCTCGCCAGTAACCGGGTTGCCCGCTGTGAAAGATATTCGCAATGTTATATATGAGAGTAAAGATTAGTTTAGTTTAGTTGAGTTGAGTTGACTCTCGTGGCTCACCTCGGCTCTTGGCAATCTTGGGCTTTAGGCCACCGACCCCATCTCCGTTCAGACCCATGCCAGTAATGGGATTGCGCGAAGCCAAATCCTTGTCGTTCAAGTCAATCTTCGGCTCCTTGTCAGCCATGGCGTGGCAGCTGCACTTCAAACAGTCCTTGTTGCCAGATCAAAAATATATATATAAATTTACCTTATGTTTGGCGAGCAAACAATTTGGACTAGAGCGCCAGCGGCTTCTCTCTATCAAAGCCAAATGAAAATAAATACAGAAATTTGAATTCTTCGCAGTTGACGTTTTGCGTTTTGTTTAAAATTAATTCGGGCCGTTTCGGCCAAACGACGTTGAATCAAGCACACGTTTTTATTAAATATATACAATTGTTAACCAACGTTCAAATATTGTTGAATTAGTGAGAAAAGTTGATGTCAACGACTCCTCGAGCTGTGTGTATTATTTTTTTTTTGGATTCTGCTTTTCCGTAGCATTAAATAGACGAATGCTATGGAATGCTGAATATACACTGAGATTGTTCACAATTTGTACTAGCTGGCCCAGATGACAGCCTTAGCAAAGTGTTCCTTCTATAAGGAAACCATAAAATCTATATTTCCAGGCAACGATTGCCCTGATGGGAACTTTATACATGAAAGTCTGGCTGAGGTTTGATAGACTGAGTCGATTGAAAATGGGAGTTGGTGTTGGGAAATTGTGTGTCACAGGCAGCAGCAGGGAGCGGAGGCACTCTGCCACAAGATGCTTACAGATTTGTCCATTGCCGTGCCAATCTGCTCTCCCAGACCAGCTCAACAATCAAGGACATTTCCTAATAAGCTTTTCTTCATAACAACTCCCTCTCAATTCCCCCCGCCCATCATTTGCCTCGAAGAACTCATTTCCTTTGCCCACATTCTAGCACCTTGCAGCTGCAGCATATTGTGGCCTGCAGCTAACACTTTTAGACCTTATTGCAGCTGCCCCAGCCGCCAGCTGCCAGTTCCCAGAGTCCCCTCAGCCTTTCTTCAAGAGTAGCTAATTTGGAGTTAGCCCAACCGCCCAACATTCGAAATCCTTTTGACTTCAAAGGCTGAACTGTTGCTTGGAGTGCTTGCATTGTCAGCTAGGGGATGGCCGCCCCTCCTCCCCCGCCTAGTCCAAACACTTCACGAGGTAGGCCGGGCCAGGCGCAGCGGTAGGCTCGCCTTTGACACTGTGTGAAACGTGCTGCTCTAGTGTTCCGTCCAGCTGGCAGCTGGCACTTGAAGTGCATTTGTTTTTTGGCTTTTGTTTTAATTGGCATGCGAACCGGCTTGAAGGAGTCGTTCGCTCTGATTCCAGCTCCGGCTCCGGCTCCAACTACATGTGGCCCCTGCGCCCAACCACTTCGCTCATTAAACATTTACTCGCAACGCTTTGTCGGCGTGAACTTTGATGTTGACTTTGCCAGGACTCTGAGGACTATAGCTGCCCCCAACCACTCTCACTCCCCATCTCTCTCTCTCTCTCTCTTGCTCTCTTCTATATGCAGAAGAGATAACCACTTGAGATTGCATCTCTCGTTGCTTGTGCCTCGGCTCGCAGCTCTCGTTGTGTCTTGTGAAAAATGCATTTTGCCGCAATTTGTGGCGCTTCTGCGTGGGTGGGTGTGTTGCGGGCTGGGGTGTACGCCCTCAGTTGATAGCCTCGCGTGCATATCTATGCAAGCCAGCCAGGCACGACCCCTCCGGCCATCGTGCTGTGTGCTTGCTGCAACTGCAACTGCAACTGCATATGCAGCAGCTCCTTTGCTGCATTTTTCCACAAAAATTAACATGAGATTTGTGGAAAATGTTGTTTACCGTTGCGACTTCTCGCCTTTGTACACACTGTTTGGCAGGAGTGTAGCTGGCTATATTGGCGGAGAGACATCTTTGGCAGTGTAAGCAGCTGGAGAGCACTTTATATAGAGGCTGTTGGATCAGAGAGAGAGAGAAAGAAAGAACGAGAGAGAATATCTGCTTAGTGCGTTAATTTATAGTTATATATACATATATATATGTATATATACATATATATGTAGAGTTTTATTATATATCTTAGTTGAGAGAATAACACTTTCAACTAGAGCAGACTGCATTGCTCGATTTGAATACAGAGCATCTGTTGTTTGTGCAATATGTTGATAAGAACAATTACTCGGATATGATAGTTCTATATTCACTTCTATCTTTCTAACTCTCACTCTCTCTGACTTTCCATACGCTCTCTCTCTCTCTGTTTTGAACGATCTCGTATTGGCATACTATCCCGTCTCTCTCTCTCTCTGTCTCAGTCTTTCAAATGCTCTCGCTCTCTCTCCGTGTAACTCTTTCTCCCTCTGACTCTCTATCATTGTCTCTCTCTCACTCTCTGTCACTCTCTTCTCCGCAATCCATCTATCTCTCACTCCCATTTTCATTCTCTAATTAGGTCTCTCTCTCTCTCTCTCTCTCTCTCTCTCTCTCTCTCTCTCTCTCTCTCTCTCTCTCTCTCTCTCTCTCTCTCTCTCTCTCTCTCTCTCTCTCTCTCTCTCTCTCTGTCTCTCTCTCTCTCTCTCTCTCTCTCTCTCTCTCTCTCTCACTCTTTATAACTGTCTCTCATTCTTTTTCTCTGCGTGACTCTCTTTATTTGTTATCTTCTCTTTCTTCGAATAATCCATATTCTCTCTCCCTGTCTATCTAACTCTCTTTCTCTCTATATATGATCTTTATTGCTTGCTAAACCTTCTCTCTAAGGCTCTCTTGTGTTCTATATACTATCTCTTTTTCTTTCTCATTCAACTTCCTCTGCTCTGTCTCTCACTCACTCTCAATTCTACTTTCTCACTCTCTCATCTCCATTCTGTCTGCTCTCTATTAGAGCCTTTCTTCACCTTCCCAAAGAGTTTCAGCTCAAAAGTAGGCAACAGTTTTTTCAAAATTTTTCTTGCTGGCCAATTAAAACCGCATTTACCTCCACGCTCTCCCACTCGCTCTTTCTCGCTCTTTCAGTTGCACACACACGCTCAAAGAGTTGGCTCGTTTGGAAATACAATCAAAATTAAAACGCATGTGCCATAAATCAAAGGCTTTCTGCCCGGGACTTGCAACTAAAAACAATGCAATAGAGCTCCTGGAATCAGGCTCCACTAGAAGTCGAGTCGAGTCGAGTTGAGTCGAGCTCTGTTTGGCATTGTCATGTGGTTGTCTGTGTGGTCCTGTGGCAAGCGGCAATTCACTTAGGCAGCGCACACATCCCCCACTCTTCTTCCACCCCCCTCAGCTGTCCCCCTCTGGCAACTTGGCATCGTTTACCCAGCCATTCAAAATGCGACTACCTGTATTTATGGGTTTCCACGGTGGCTTTTATCTGGCAAAGAGCAATGGCAAAGGCAGCGCTAGTTACATTCCATTCAGCAAAAAATTTTCATTCACTTATTCCTATATATCCTCCTTCGCTCTGTCCCCCTCCCTCGCCCTCTCTACCACTTTATGCTTGCATCTAAAGTTGAGCTGCGCTGCCATTTGTTATTGTCGTTGTTGTTGCAGTTGCAGTTGCATTTTAAGCGCTCGTTTTCATGCTGCAGCTGGAGTAGCTTCCAGTTTGAAGCTCTCTATAAAGCTGCCATTGTTTGCATATGCTCGCATCTCTTTGATCTTGCGCCAAGTGAAAGCGATTGCTGCCCCTTCAAGATTTGCCCACTCTAGCCGCACTGTCAAAGTTAATTGCAAGGCCTGCCATCACACATATGCATATCTATCTAGCTCTTTCTCTTAGCTCTAATTAAAAAAAAATATGTTTTCTTTTCTGTTTTCATTCCTATTTTTCACATTTTTCACATTTTGCTTGTTGCTCTGCCAGCTAAGTGCAATTAAAATGGTCAAAGCTGCGCCGTTCTTATTTGAATTTTTGTTCTAATAAGACTTGGGATTTTTTGTTAACATACGGCTAGGGGTAGCCGAAGGACACACGCCTCTATGAATGACTAGAGAAGTCCTTCAGCTTGCTGTTATGTTTCAAGAGCCTTGAAAAAGCTTTTGAAGAATTGTTTTCAGTGAATGTGAATGCAGAAAAATAGATATTCCTTAAAACTTATTTATTATTAATTAAATACTTAATCAATGATATGTTAATAATAATAAAAATAATAATAATAATAATAATAATAATAATAATAATGATAATAATAATAATAATAATAATATCTCAGTCTCAGTCTCAGTCTCAGTCTCAGTCTCAGTCTCAGTCTCAGTCTCAGTCTCAGTCTCAGTCTCAGTCTCAGTCTCAGTCTCAGTCTCAGTCTCAGTCTCAGTCTCAGTCTCAGTCTCAGTCTCAGTCTCAGTCTCAGTCTCAGTCTCAGTCTCAGTCTCAGTCTCAGTCTCAGTCTCAGTCTCAGTCTCAGTCTCAGTCTCAGTCTCAGTCTCAGTCTCAGTCTCAGTCTCAGTCTCAGTCTCAGTCTCAGTCTCAGTCTCAGTCTCAGTCTCAACATTAGTTCAATAATTTTGTCTCGCTTTTCCAGATTTTCCTGCTGTGTTTATTGATCATCCGATTATTCTGTTGACAGCAGCTTAGGCTGCCCGCAGTTAAAGTGGAATTCAAATGGCTAATGCTAATGCCTCATTTATGAGATGCACAACAACAACATAGTTACTCCCACTCACTCCCCCACGCACACATGCGATGCGTGTGTGCTTATTAAATCATTTATGCAGGCGTGCTTTATACATTTTCATTAAAGTTTAATAAATTTGGCTGAGGCGGCAGCTGCTTGAGCTCGAATCCTGTTGCTTGGGCGGGTGCTGGTGCAGCCTGTTGTCAGTCAGTGATTATGTAAATATTTCAACACAAATTAAAATCAAAATTAAAATTACAAAAAGCTGCCAGAGGCAACACATGTTCTGCTGCTTGCGGTTCTGTTTGGGCGAACACAAATCTCCCAACTGGATCCTTGGTGGCCTGGTGCCTAACACTTTGCCGCTTCGTTGCCCTGCTTAGAGAGAAGCTGGAGAAGTTTTCTGCACGAGCAGAGGCTGCCTGCCTGCCTGCCGTTGCCTCCTCCTCACCCTCAAACCATGTGTGTCTTATGGGAAATTTAAATAAAGTCAGCAGGCAATTTATTTGCATTAACATGTTGACTGTGTGTGTGTGTGTCTCCCTCTTCCTCGTTCTCTCTCTCTCTCTCTTTCTGTATGTGTGGCGTATGTTGCTGTATGCAAATTTCAGCGCCTGCTGTCAGCCGTTTGCCGTTTTGTCATTTGGTCGTTTGGTCGCTTCATTGAATTTTGCCATGCAATAAAATCAAATTGTTTAAAAGCTGCGTCCATGGCAGCGGCAGCAGCAGCAGCAGCAGCAACATCAATGCAAGCCTGACCGCGCCCACTTCCACAGTGCCCCCACATTTGGCCAAGCGCTGATTTATTGCGCGATTGCAGCTCTTTTTTGTATTTTTGCAGCCAGCCCAAAAGTATGCTACGATTTTTTATATTTTCACATTTCCCACTATAAATCAAAAGCAACAACAAAATTGCTGTCGCCCATCGTTGTTGTTGCTGCTGCTGCTGTTGCTTTTGTTGCTGTATTTAATCATTAACGTTTTTCTGCGTGCCACGCTTTTATTGTTATTAATTAATCAGTGGAAATTGTTTAAAAGTCGGCGTGAGTGTGTGAAAAAATATAAAACAAAAAACGGAAACGAAAAACATTTAAGTCGAGCTGCGAATGCGCTGTAAATGGCAGAGAGGAATATGGGGAATATGGGCAATAGAAGAGTTTCATATCAAAAGCTACAGAATAAATATGAATTGAATTTGGCTTGTTCAAATATTTTTAGGGTATAAAAAAAAGTAATTAAATACTCAAGCTATATTAAAAAGTTATTACTATACAATTATTTATAGATTTTTTAATTTAAACTAAATTTATTTAAGTAAAAAGGCCTAATTATTTTAATGTCCTGTATCCAATTAGATTTCCTCCTTTGGGATATTCCAACAAATTGTCTTTCTATTTGCTGCCAATTGAAAAAGCCCGTCCAATTGGAATTCTTATTGTCTATCCGTTATTCTGCTTATAAGAACTTAGTTTTTCACATTAGTTTCGCTTAGCTTTGGCACAGATTTCAATTGATTTTTTGTTTTCTTCCCAAGCAATTCTTTATTTAATTTAAAATTATTTTTGTTACATAATTACCGTCTCGTCTAAAATATTTTCCACTTTTACTCTACCTCAGTGTTTCAGTCTTAAATAAGAAATAAAATACAAAAAGCAGGAAAAAAGGACGCTGGCAATTGTCATAATATTCGCATTTCCGTCGCTCTCTGCTCTGCGGCCGGCCGAAATGTAAACAGAGTGCATTCTCAGCTGACAGACCACTTATTGTTTATTGTTTATAATTTTTGTAATTTTAATTAAATAACAGCGCGGCCTTAATTTAAGCCCAGCTGATGGCTCACTTGCCAGCTGACAGCTCAGCTCTGAATTTTCGGGGCAGCAACATGAGCTTTAATTTCGACTGCAATGAAGCATTTCCGACACAGCAACAGCATCATCATTATGATTGTCAGCAGCAGCACTATGATCATTCTAAGAGCTGGCATATTAAATCAAAGTCAAGTGTAAATCGTCAGCCAAGACAAGTGTCAAATGACAGTTGCGCAAATCATTACGATTAACAAATATAATATAAGAGCCGGCCATAAAAACAAATGAGCTGCAAGGGAGCTGCATGGCGGCTGGGGTATTTCTCGCTCTGTGGACAGATTTGTGGCGTGTGTAAAAATGCTAAATAAACAGCCGAGTCGGGCTGAACTGATGGAGTGCACTTCATGTGGGCGCGAACCCTGCCGCTGCTGATGCTGCTGATGCCGCCTCTGAAGAGCTAGCGGATAACTCAATTTCCTCGCCACTTGATGCTGTTTAGTTAACGCTAAAAACAAACAATTAAGAGTTGATTGTGAGCGACTAGGAGATACCCTGAGTCATGTGTCAAGTTATATCTAGTATATATGAAAAAAGGCACAAAAACTCATATGAAATTTTCTTAACTGTCAATTTTGAATGGTGAGTTAGGCAGGCATTCAAAAAAAGAATTACTCGTTGTCTGTGTATTGCTGAGTAGAAGTTGTACGTAAATTTTCAACAAGCTAGCCTTTAAAGTATTCGAGTTATGTGCAAATAACTGAAATTTCATAGTGAGATTTATGAATTTTCAGGATATAGAAAAAGTTGGCAATGTTTTGCAGCAAAATTGACCTGTGTGTGCTATATAGCACCAATATGTAAAATTTCAAGTTTACAGTTCTTATAGGTTCCGAGTTATATGAGGTCTATTATAGCTATGGGCAGTTCAGCGGGCAGCCTATCAGATAAACGCAGCTCAATTGGCTCTGCCAAGCTGTTATACCTAAAGGCGCATAGTCAATATGCCCCATTTTACGCTTTTCCAATTTTACAGGGTATTGTAAGAGCGAAACCACATTCTTCTTAATTTGAACTCAAGCGCCTCATAAAAATGGCAAATTGAGTGCCGCCCCCGTTGAGTATCTCATGTCCAGGCCAACACCAACCCCAATCCCCACCTCCCATACACCTGCCCCTCCCACCCTGGCTGCCTGCTGCAGTGCGTCTTGCTGGCATTTTAACTAATTGGCCAACAGTCAGGCCTCTGTATTTTGGCGCATAGTCGCAATAGGTCGGTAAACAAACAAAAGCTCTCGGCCATAAAATAGCGTGTGGTAAACTCAAAAGTTCCTTGAGCATCATCAGTCCAATTGCTTTTTTCCCCAATTTCTAATTGCAAGGCAAACATATTTCGATAGCGCCGCAGGTGCTCGTTCCACAATGGCATGAATGAATTAAATTGTTAAAAAAATATTTGGCCAAAGGCGATTTATTGACCAATTAAGCCAGAGGTGGGGCAAAACGCATATCATAACGGACTAAAAGCATAAACAGACAAACTAAATGGGAAATGCGAAGAGTCGAGGGAAATTTCTTAAAACATAAATTTTGAGCAAAGTTTGTCTATGCGAGGGTAGTCTATATACTTGACAAACTCACAGTAATATACATTATAAATATATTATTTTTAAGACATTTCGTTGGCTTAAGGTAAATAGAGTTAAAAATCTTAAATTCCTATTCTAATTAGAATAGTAATTTGGGAAATCTTTTTTATCTAATTGCTGCTACTGCTTTGGGAAATTTTAACCGACTTTTTCTGCTTATAGGCCAAGTTTGCTGCAGCTTTTTTATTTTTTGAATATAACTTCACATAAGATATCAAATTTTTCGTAACTATCCCTTACAACTCTTGTAATAATGGGATATTTTGCATGTAGCTTGTCTCATTCTAATATCTACGAAGTTTAATTGAAAATTCTTCACATTTTTAGTATCTTTTGCCTTTTATAATATCCTTTATGTCCTTAGACTACCTTGTCTTGGTCTAACAGTCAATGCTAGCTGAATTATTAGCCTACTTCAGCTACTATGAAGCTAGCTGCTTTGTCGTTCTGCTGTATTGTCCAACAGAGTCGCCAATGTCAGTGGCATTTGTCAACAACAGAAGCATTTCGACCCTTTAGGTAGCTGACCACAAGTGAGCCGGCCGGCAGGTCTTACAATCTGCTTACATAGCTGCTATAAAGCCACCCTTAGCTGGATCCCTAACGGGGGCTGGGGGCGCTTTGTTTTTGTGTACTTGGTGCTTGCTACGCGCGTACTACAGAGAAAATCCACAATAGGAAATACTTTCGCTCTAAGCTCATGCGCAATGCAATGTTTCAAATTCCAAGTTTCCCAATTGAAGTCCAATTGGATTTAATAAAAACAGTTTAAATAACACTTGTAACTTATTTTTATAAAAAACAAAGCAAATGTTTAAAGCTTGCATTAAAATAAACTTTTTGAACTCCTTAGTCATTCCTCGTTGCTCATCGCCATTCGCCGATTCAAACTTAACGCCCAAAATATGGAACGAGTTGGCAGCTCGGCTGCTCGCAATTCGCAAACGTTTCCGATTGTGACCGGCGCAGTAGACAGCTGTTTGTTCTCTCTGTCTCTTTTGCGCTCTTTTTGTCGCACTTTTTGGCGACGTGCTCGCGATGGGCACGATAAACGAAGACACAGACGGCGGTCTGGTTGGAAAAGTCGCTAGAAATGTCAGTTAGCAAGTGGAAATCACCGGAAAAACTACGCAACGCGGCAGAAACCAAAGCGATTAGCGGCAAACAGCGCAGCAAACGCTAACGCACAACAGCAGAGCAGCGCGTAGGGCAGCAGGTCGGTCGGTGGCTGCAGTGTGTTAGAGAAGTAAAAGAATGCGTGAATGCGAAACGCGAAAGCAAGAGCAGCGACGGCGGCGAATGCTGATAACAAAGCGTACGGCGTGTTAATAACAATAACAAAAAGTCGCGCGTTTAATTAACAGACAGCGGCCAGCAGCGGCAGCGCAGTCGACGCTACTACCATCGCGTGTGGGAGTTTAATAGCTGAGAGAGTGTGAGAGAGAGTGACAAAGTGGAAGGAGCGCGAGTCGAACTGATAAAAACTGCATTTGATTGCAATTTTGGCGGCATTTGCAAACCGAACGGCGGCGAACGCGCAACGCAAAAAGAAATCAATAAAAAACAAAACAACGAAACGGTAAACGACAAAAGCTTGCCAACATGAGTTACTATGTGTGTGTGTTACAATGTGTGTGCGTGAGTGACTGTGTATACATGTGTGTGTGTGTGTGTGTGTGTATCTAAATAGCAAAAACTTTGTGAGCTTGTGGAGCGCAGCTGTTTGATGAAAGTGAAGCAAAAATCATTGACGGAAAATGCGAGAAAAAAACACAAAAGCAAGAACAAAACACAGTTGCACAAAACTCGCAACGACAACACCAAACACAAACAAAGCAAAAGAGAGCGAACGTCGACGGCGACGGCAACGGCAAAGTCTCTGTCGCCAGCTCAGACTACGAATAACGTTTTTTATGTCGTTTTAGCGTATTTACGAGACGAGCTGCCAACAACAACAAGAACAACAGCGGCAGCAGCTAGAAACATGCCAGACACGCTTTGTTTTTGTTGTTGTTAGCAGAACTGCAAAAAGTATCTAGATAATTTTAGTAGACACGCTTTGTTTAGCTTTAACAGCACACACAAAACGGAATTTAAGCTTGCCGGCAAATATTTTTAATTTAGAAAAAATATATCTAGCATATACACTTGCATACGTGCATATATATATATATTTGTATTTAAAATGCATATTTTTCTATGAGCCAAAGGGCTAGCAGCTACTTCATGTGCGCGCTCTCGCTCTTGCATGTTGGCTGGCAGTCAGCACTCAACTCCTGTCTGCTGCTTTAATTGAGTTAGTCTGGCAAGGCAAAAACAGAAACAGAAACAGAAGAACAACAGAAGCAACGGAAAAGGGAACACACGCACGGCGTAAAGGGCAAAGCGCAAAGCGAATCCTTCCTTACATTGCTTTAACGGGGCTGCCACTTTAAACTGCAACAACAATCTAAAAGTCAAGGGAAATTTCTAATATGTGTGCATGCATATGTGAATATGGACAAATCCCAAGGGGGAATAACGGAATGTTATTTATACCATTCAATGTAAAGAGAAATTAAATGGAAATTAAGATAGTGGGAAAGAAAATTGTAATAGAAAAATGTTACGCTCATAGTTGATTCTATAAAAAAATGTTACTAAAATTTGTGACGATATCTATATTACAAACATTAAAATTTAAACAAAAGAGAAATTAGAAAAAATTTTAAATTAAATAGTTTAATTTTTTTTCAATATTTTTTGTTATTTTTTTAATTATATAAAACATAAAAATAGGAGGAAAACTTAAAGAAAACAATAAAATTATATATTTTATATATTTATTTCCTCATTTTTTTTAAATCTAATATTTAATTTATACATATTAAATAAATTAAATATCAGATTTAAAAAAATCTGAAGAAATAAATAAAATATATAATGTAATATTTGTATATGAAAACTTTATTGGCTTGTTATCAGAAATGTTTCTTCATCTCATACAATGTCAGAGCTTCAATTTGCAGTTAGTTTTATCATATGTTTTTATTTATAACAAACACTTTAGAGAGTGGGAGAGAGAGGATGAGAAACTCAAATTGTTGTGCGCCTTTTGAAATATTTGGCATTTTTGTATTAAATTGTCAGTGAAACGAGTTGCTTCACGTCCTGGGCCTGTGCCTGTGCCAGTGCCCAGCTCCCAGTTTCCCAGTTTGCTAGTCTCCCAACAATTCAAAACGTGAACTGCCACTAAAACATGCCAAAAATCTGCGCATTTAAAATATTTGCCCCAGAGCCCATTGAGAGGCAGCCAACCGGGCAGCGGACTCGAATTGTTCAACGTAAAATGTTTGTGGGCTGGGCGGAGGTAGCGGAGAGGGAGTTAGTTGAGCGGGGGTATAGGGACTAGAGCGTTGCCAGCTGGTTTTTTTTTGTGTGGGTCCGCCACTTGGCTGCGATTTGATTTAGTTGTTTAGCCTGCCGGGCGGCCAGGGCCAGGGCCAACGCCAGTTGTCGTTTGCCGTTTCCCGTTTACCGTTTGCTTTTTGCTGTTTACTCTTTGCCTCCCTTTTTGGACCAGCAAACTCGCACCTGGTTGCCATTCGGCGTTCTCTGTTTATTGTTTGCTCTTGGCTGGTGTGTGTTTGTGTGTGTGCTATGTGTGTGTGTGTGTGTTTTGCCACGTGCGTACCTCGTTTATCTTTCGTCCTCTTTGTAGCCGGCTTTTGTTGTGCCAGCGCTCGCTTTCTATCTCTCTCTCTCTTCCTCTTTCTCAATCTTCCTCGCTCTCTCTCTATTTAATTGCTTGTCAATAACTAATCTATATTCTTACAGGCGCACAAAATGGATTAAAATAAAAACAATAATCGAATAAAAAACACACACTTTCAGCAAGCCTCATAAATCTTCACTCGATGTTTTACGCATAATTTAATAATTAAGAAGCAATTGCAACCGTTCCGTTCCGTTTTGTGCTAATGCAAAAAGTATACGACCTACACATAAATCTTTTAACTTCACTAAAGTGCAATAACTATAATATAAAAAGCCTATCGAATAAACAAAAATCTATCTACAAATAGTTGCAATTTATACGAAAACTGGTAAGTTTTATTAATATTTTAGCTTAATCTATTAAAATTCAGTAACAAATAAAAATCTATAACAATTTTAAAGTTAATAAAAATCTAGAAAAAAGATTAAACGAATAACTTATAATTTATATAAATTTGTATACTATTTGTCTATTCAGTCTACAAAAGTATTTATTATTATTACTTTTTATTAATTCTAAAATCCATTTTTTTAAATTTAAAATTTTTTTAAAATAAAATTTAATACATGAAAAAAAAATTTTTTAAATCAAATCAAATCCAAAACTTTTGAGTTTTCTCTAAAAAAACGAATTATATATATTAATACTATGTAACTATTTTTAAATCTAAATCAGAATCATGTTCTATTTTTCTTAAAATCAATCTCTTGTCTTCTGAGAAATTGAAAAAAAAAACCACAAGAAATAGCTTTAAGTAATTTAAAATCTATTCAAAATTGTTTTTAATATTTGAAAATATAAGCCGAGTATTTGAAGATAAATAAATCTTTGGAAAACCGAAAAGAGAAAGAAGAAAATGAATATGTTGTGAAATCTGCATAGCAATGCTTATGGAAAATTCAAAAACCATTTTAAACCACTTCTTTAACTTCTATCCAATCTCGCACTAAACACTCTGGCATCAAAGTAGTTTGTTATCAATATAGCTATTAAAACTCTACTCTTATATCATGGGCTCAGCTTCTATTTGTAGTTTTTTTTCGGCTCTAGTTTGTTTGTTGACTTCAATTCGGTTGCAAACACTAAAAACGAACTCAATTGGCTGCCAGAAATAGAGGGAAAATAGACTTGAAAGACGGAAGGAGCTGGATAAGGGAAGGCGGTGACAGAGGAAGGGGAGTCGGTGGGCTGGGGGTTACAAATAATCCCAAACACTATTCAAGGGCAACTTTCACCAACTCTCGAGTGAAATTCATTGCTCTTCCTGTTGCCTCTCTCTCTCTCGGCTCACGCTGTGGTTGCTGCTGCTGCTGCTGCAGTAGCTGTGGCTGTGGCTGTGGCTTTGCCTGTGCCGCACCACCCGGTGGCCATCAGGGCTACCGTCTGGCATTTTCATTTCGCTTGCCGCAGTGGTCGTCCACATTGGCAGTTTTCCTTCTACTTGATTTTATTTTTTTTGGCCCGGACGTCCATACATCAGGCCAAGTTCAAATTTCCTTTTTTATGAGTGGCAAAAATTGTTGCTGGCGCTCTTGAAGCTGTTGTTGTTATTATTATTTCTGTTCGGCTGCGCCACAGCGCGAGAGGCAAGAAAATTTTGAAAATGCCTGCCAGGCTCACAGGCACCCAGCAGACTGGCAGACTGGCAGACTGGCGGGCTGGCAAGGACATGGTCACAGCACATGGAGCACAAGAGCTACGTCAATGGCGGCGTCTCGCACCTTCGCCAACCACCCCCAAAATGCGTCCAAGTCCGTCGAACCCGGGCACATAACGATGCAGCAGGCTCTGCCAGGCTCTGTCTCGGCAACGTTTTCAACAATTTCCACATTTTATCTAACCACCCCCAAAAGTGTCGACTGCAGGGAAAAAAGGGAAAATTCTGCGGGCCAGGGACAAAGAGAGCGAGCGAGCGACTATGAGAGGTAAATTGTAGACGTTGCAGCCGTTGCTCCAGTATTTGCAGTTATCGCAATAACCGTTAGTCGGGTATATGTTAACTTTGTTATCAAGTTTGCTTGTGCTGCAAACGTTTTGCAGGAAATCCACGGCGGAGTCCATCAAATTTAGTGAGTTTTCTGTAGACTTTTCGTATTAGAATATTCCAAAATTTAAGTTCTCTAAGATCTGGCAACACTGGCAAAGTTGCTCGGCTCTAATAAAAGCTAAATTATGAGTGCTATAAATTGTTTTTATTATATCATTAAGCTTTTTGTTGTTCACAGACTGTTACTTGAGTTTGGCGTTGCCAGATTTGGTCTTCAGTGCAGCATTAAGTTGGCTGCGCTTTAGCAATTTAATGCAATAATGGAATATTTATGAGTCTTCCAGAAAATTTTTTAAAATAAAAAATATATAAATAAATTAATATAAATATATTAAACTAATTTTTTTTCAGAATTAAGTCCAGTGACTGCTTTGCTAGAGCATCAACAGTTCGTCTATTTTGCTAAAGTTTTTCGTTTTCAGTTTTTCCATTGTTTTTGTTGTCATTTTCTTTACGTTTTTGTTGTGTTTTTACTGCTGGTGCTGCTGCGGCTTGTTCTGACTCTTCACCTAGACAAATCACAAGCGACAGACAGACGGAAAAAAGAAATAAAAACAATCGGAAAACGTGTTTAACATTTTCATCTGACGCTCATTGCCACTTTACAGTTTGCAATTTTAAACAATTTCTCTTGTTGCTCTCCGAAGGATTTCGTCCGAACCCTTTTTCGCACATGTGAGAAAAGGGAAAGGAGAAGCAGAAAAAAAAACAGAGGAAAAAAAAACAAATAAAACGTACGCTGGAAAATTGTTTTTCTTTTGCTTTAATTTCGGTAATTTTTCTTTAGTCAAAAGAAAAATCGAGTTGTCGGTTTTTCTTTTCTGTTGGGTTCGAGTCCCCAAAACGATTTTTGGGGGTTGGTTTTAACGTTGCCTTTGCCGTCGCCTTGTACTTTATTTTGTTGTATGTTTATGCGCCACGCGTTTTTCCCAAGATTGACTTTGACATTAGCCCCAAACGCACACACACACACACACACACACATAGCTATGGGACTAGGACTATGCTCTCTGGGCGCTGCGGGGAGCTCTGCTCGCTTTCGACACGGTTCGTCGTTGTTGCTGCAGCTTGTTGTTGCTGTGTTGTTGTTGTTGTCGTTGTCCGCCATGTTGTTTTATTTTAGCACATTTACGTCATAATGGCATTTCCTTCCGCCGCCTTTTTTCCTTGGCTTTCCTTTGACTTTTCCTCTTACTTGGCTGTACGCATTTTTATGTCGTTGCGTCTTCTGCTTCGTCTTCTACTCATTTGTTGTTGTTGTATTTTTCATTGTGTCTGCTTTGGAAATTTATCAGAGTCCCGCTTTAATTTAGCCTTCGTCTTCCTTTATCGCATCGCCGTCCTGCCTAGCTTCGCTGTAATTGCTCTGCTTTATTGTCATTATGCTATGCGTCTCTCTCAACTGCTTCTTCTTGGCCATCTTTTTGTTGTTGTTGCTTATTTAATTTGATTTCTTTTTGATTTTTATTAGTTTCTGCTACCATACATTGGCCTCATTTTCCCTTTGTCCCAGCGACTTTTCTCCTTGCGCCTTGCTCCTTTCACTCGCACAATTTAAGATTCTGCCCTTAGTGCCGCATAGTTGTAAGCAATTTAAGTTGCTGTCAGCTCCTGCACCCTTAACCGCATTGACAGCAACGGCTGACGGCATTGACAATGATTGATTACCAAAATGGGCAACTGTTTCTGGGGGCTACCGCAATGGCTACCCAATCTGGCACATTTCCCCACCTGCTCGAGCACATGAACCTGCCTTTTGGCTAGCTTATCTCGGCCCACACAATCATTATGTACACACAAACATATATATATATATATACATATATATTTCATTATCTTTTTAGCTCGTTAGTTTTCCCTCGCTCAGTTAATTGTAATTACACATAGATAGCCGCACGATTAGATTCAATTTGTGGCTGCTCTCGCTCTGCACTCGATTCGCTGGGTTATCTGGCGGCGGCTTTAGCTATTCACATTGTATCGAGTTGTTCAATCTGATTTTTGTGTACACAAGAGCTCTGTTTATAAGCTAGAGCAATACTTGATTTTGTAATTTTAGTTGTAGCCAATTATGGGGACACGCCAGATAAGTTCTGTGCACCTTCGGTCGGGCGTTGGGCAATCTACTGTGGGCTACCGAGATTTATGAAGAACCACTTACTGAATTGTGCCATAGAACTCGAGCAATTGACAGTTGGTTGAGATTTACGATGAAAGTAAAAGAAACTTTTAACTTGACTGCATTGGCTGCACTCGATGTGGCAACACCAAAGTGTGATTTATAATACATTTTCCTTTTGATTGCCTCTATAGACGGAGGCTCTTTGGGTACCATAAAAACATTTATGTTTCGGCCCATTTAACTGCTTTTACTGCCATATATCTTTTAAAATAATTTAACACTCTGGCAACACTGTTTTCTTTATCTGTAAAAACATGCATATAAATGTTATGCGTACATTAAGGTTTTTTGCCAGTTGTTTTCAAAACCCTAATCCGCATATATAATTATTGTGTCAATCTGGCAACTCTATTATTTTTTTACTATTTTTTAAATGAATTTTGATTTCTTTTTTAATTGAAATAGATTAAACAGATTTGTAAACTTCTATAGTTTTTAACAAATATTTAGACAGTCTGGCAGCATTGTGTTCATTTCTTTTAAGAACACTTTTCATTAATTTCTGTTCTTGAACTAAATTTTTAAATATTCAGTGCACCTAAGATTATTTTCTTATTTTACATTTTATTTTCGAATCAATCTGGCAACTCTGTTCACTTAAGCGCCCCCTCTTTATAAAAGGGCAGCAGTTTTCAGCTCCAAGCTGACACATACAAATGAGACACCTCATAAGGCTCCTCGAGTGTCATTATCATGGACATAATTTAGTCACATTTTGGGCGCTACATCTGAGTGCCATCTGGCAACCCTTGTCAATGTTGAGTGCTAGCGCCCACACCATAGGACGTGTGAACGAAAATTCGGTTTGCTTGACAATTCTTTATTAATCAATTAAATTGTTGTAGGAGTGTTGTAGTGTCTCTCTCTCTCTCTGTGTGTGTTGAAGCTGTGTCTCTTGGTCTCCTTGCGATGCTGTAAGTAATTAAATTAAAATGCAAACATGTGTTTTTTTCACAGCATCCTAGTATCCGCTTGAAGCCCAGGGGATTACCCGCAGTCGTCTGCATCGTCGTCGTCGTCGATGACGGTTGACAAAAGCGCTGACAGCAACTGGAAGACGAGCACTGCGGGACTCCCTCAGCTAGAAGTTGGAGTCGGTTGACAACGGCATTTAATCAATCAATTTTGAACGGTAATCAAGCGGGCAGCTTAGACTAAAGTAGGGGCTGGCTTAGGTAGTCGCTCTTACAAATGGAATAGCTCTTCTCGTTGTTGTTGAGCTGCTGAATTTGATTGATTGGTCGAGCGGGCTCAATGGATCACTCTCGGTTCAGTTCCGGCTGCTACGCACTTTGCAAATCGTTTAATTTCCAAATTATAAATATATGCAGGAGATCCGAAACGAGCACAGCTGACATTTGCTTGATTAACTATAGAAGCGTGGCTTTTACTTTAATTAATTTTCCAATTAAGTGATTGAGTGGCTCAGTTTTTGCCCATCGAGGGTAGGTAAAAACAAAACAAGCTAAATTTACGTTATAATTGAAAACGTTCTGGAATAGAGATGAGATTTTATGGCAAGCTGATCATCTAGTGAGTGTTTGTCAGTTGTCAGCTTGGCTGTGGCAGGAGTTTTGTATGAGTTAATTCGATTGGCTGTCTTTGATTATAAATGGGTTTTTGTATTAAAAACCAAGTCGGAAAATCCCTTAAGAAGCTGCACTTAGATACAGCTGAAAAGATGAATCAAATACTCAAAGAAACAGCTAAAGTAAAGTTGAGCTGAAGCTGTCTCGTCTTCTACTTTCGTCAAACATTAGACAAACCATGTCCTTTGATATATTAAAAAAATGTATTTAAATATGTTCAAAATCTTAGACTGCTTAAAGATTTAAGGCAGTTGAACGATATAAAAAGTATTTATTTATTCATGACTATCTAAACTGTTTCCTTTCCAATAATACCAACACATTTTATACACTTCTGCCAATGTTTTTGCCAATCCTAAAAGCACTCCACATCTCGTTCAGCTTCTCCTTTGCTGCCGCCTGCAGCTCAATTCTAGCGTAGAACCCTTCTTTCAAGAGCCTCTTCGGAAGTGAGAAAAAGTCACAGGCGGTCAGGTCTGGGCAATATACTGACAGAGCCATCATTAGTCTCTTGTTTTTGGGGCCAAAAATTTGTTCCTTTGCTTCCAAATCGAAGAGGACCCAAAAGTTTCTTTGACAAACTTGCAGCTAACTTCTTCAAGCTTGCTAAAGAATTCGTGCTCTTCTTTTTTGCATCCTCCCATCAATTTTAGCTCCAATTACTCAACACCTTTGGCTAATTTCTGTCACCTGTGTTCACTTTGTCAAGTGAGCAAAAAAATGGGAAACTTGTGCAGAGAACAGGCCAGCTTGTCCTGTTGCCTGGTCTGACTGCCACTTGACACCTGACTGAGTTGAGACTGATTTTTACAGCTGCTGCCAATTGCAATTAGTCTCTGCTGCACAGCTGCTGCTGCAGAGTAATTGCGCTTCATTAATTATGCATATCAATCAAAGGCAAAAGTTTTGTCCAAATGTTAAATTTGAGAAAATTTATAACGACGACAACACGCGATCAAAACAGTTTAAACGCCAATCAAATATTAAGCCAAGCGGCAGGTCAGATCGATGATTATGCAAGGCCGTCAGCGACATCTGCATAAATAATAATAATTATAATAACATATGTGTGTATATGTGGAGCCCTCAGACTATTTGTCGTCTAACACTTTTGACGGCACCTTTTGATCTGTCGCTGCCAATTTAGCTTTTTTTAGCTATTTTTTTGTTGTTCAGCTTTTGCTTTGTTGCGAGCGAATTCCAATCAAACGGGCCCAGCGCCTGCCTCTGCGCGCTCGCCTCTCTCTTACTCACTGTTAGACCAAAGCGCCCTAGACGATGCTTGACTAGGTGTGCGTGTGTGAACCCCCTCTCTCTGTGTGTGTGTGTGTTTCAAAGACAAAAAGCCGACGACGCTGTAAAAATTTGTTGATTTTATTGTTGCCATTGCTGTGTTTGGAAGTTGCTGCAAAACTTTTTTCTTGCCAGACCAAGCGACAAAGATAAGCGAAATAGTTGGCAACGCGCACAGCAACTCTTATACACACACGCACACCCACACTCTGCGCACCTAGAAGTTACCTAATATAAATAATAATTACTTGCTGTGATTTGTGACCAGCAAATGAAAATGATATGGCAAAAGTTTGGCTACTGCCGAAAGCAGCGAGCAGAGCGCATTAAATATTTCATAACTCATATTAATGCTTATTAATTTTTATTGCTATTATTTGTAGCCCATAATTAATTGTCTATTTTGTCTGCCGTTTGGTATTTTTATAGCTCGCCCAAAATTCGAGGTGCTAACGAAATTCGTATTATAGATATATATATATATATATATGTATTTTTATTATATATTTCTTTTTGTTGTGGGTTTTTTTTAATGAAAATTAATTCGCGCTTCATTTTGTTGTGCTTTGTTTTGAGTTTCGTTCACGTTTATTATGCAAATTGTTGATGGCTTTAATGCAAATGGCAACACTTGTTCAGCGAAATTATAGAGCGACAATATACAAGTTTTTCGGTTTCAAATAATCTGCAAATTATGTTGTGCTCTTAGGGCTGGAAAAGTTAAGAAAGTGCCAGTTTTCTCTTAG
Organism: Drosophila hydei; assembly: GCF_003285905.1. NCBI lineage: Eukaryota > Metazoa > Arthropoda > Insecta > Diptera > Drosophilidae > Drosophila > Drosophila hydei. Next base: position 6,428,526 of record NW_022045643.1, read on the forward strand.
TTATTTCTTTAGTTAGTATTTAGTTTTAACTGTTCCAGCTCAATTTACACAGGTTTTTGCTTGGGTATTTCTTATACATTTACAGTTTTTTTATAATCTGCAAATAAAGATTTATAGGTGATGTTGCAATAGTCGGGGTTTAGGATAGCTGCTCAAGCTGTATATCATATAAGGCATGATTTCTATATATAACTGCTGACTTGCGAGTTATTTAGACACTTAGACTTTGGCGCTTTGCTAAAAGTTTTCATAGTTCAAGCAGATGTTCTTGGAAACAGATTTTTTGATTTGTATTGTCTAGGTGTATTTGCTGTTTTTGGCTTGAACAAGTTTTGTTTCATGGTCTAATATTAAATTTTACAATCACAAAGTTTGTCCACAGCAGCGAGACCTTAACCTCAGCCAAGCTTTGCTTAAAAAATCTAAAGTTCTAGCTATAAAAATAATAAAAAATAATAATAATAAAAATATAATTAAAAAATCTAAAGTTCTAGCTATAATAATAATATATAATATGAGTAAAGGGATTCTGGAAAAATATGTTGTAAAGATTCTATTTGAAAATCAAATCTCAAACATATTTTGCGAAATGATTGCAAAATATATTGAAATTATTTATTATATTATTTATTATATTTAAATGAAAATATTATTATGAAATTATTTATTATATTTAAAATAGAAATTCAGGCCAATTTGATTTAGTAAAATAGTATGAAACAGTCAAAAGCAATTGTGGCAGATCCCATAAAATATATATATACTCGATCTCGATGAAAGGCTGAGCTGATCGAGCTGCGTTTATTCGTTTGTCCATATAAATAAAGCCATTCCATTAGCAATAAAAGCTAAGCATTTTTATCTATTTAAATATGATATAAAGATGAAGAGCTAAGCTTGACATATATCACAAATAAATTAATTAGATCAAAGCATATATATTATATATATATAAGCTATACAACTAACTGACAGCAGACAGTTCAAAGTTATAATAAAAATGCCAGAGAAATCTACAGAAGGAATGCTTTGCGAATCATATCCTTTTATTTCAGTAGCAAAAACAAATTTAATTTTGTCAAGAACTACTATGAATGTCTTAAAACTTATAAGCTGCACAATGAAAAAGAAGATTACAGTTTTTAAAATGATATTTGCTTAAGCTTCAACTATTTTAAAGCAAGTGAAAAGCAGAGAATCTGTATTGCCCCTGCTCGAGCGAGTGCTGGAAAGTGTCTGCACAGATTGTGCTGTATCGTTTGCAACACGGACTGATACAAGAGTCTGGCGATAGTTGCGTTAATAGCTCGTTGCACAGGCCTTGTCGAGGCAGACAGAAAAAGCTGTGCTTTATGCCAGCAGCCGTTGGGTTCGTTGTGCCTCTGCCTGTGTCTGGCCAACACTTTGTGCTGCCAAAAATTGCATGCAGTGCCATGTGTGGCAGCAGCTGCCCCTGCTGCCGCTGCTGCCAACATTATTGCCACAAAATGTCACAGCAGAGTTGGCGTTCGGTATCCTTTACCCTCTCGCCTGCTTCGTTAGTTGTCGCACTTCATTTAAAACTTCATTACACGAGGACAACGCAGCAGCCCGTAAAGCACTAACAACTGTCGCGCTCTCGGTCTCTCTCTCTGTCTCTTTCTTTGTCAGCAGCATAATTGAAAAATTATTTTTATGGCATTGCCCGAATGCGAATTACTTAAAAATTTAATAAACTTTTAACGCACCATTAAAAAAAAATCAACCGCGAAACATCAAAAGTCAATTTGTGCCATTCTACAGAAAAAAATAGCAGAACTGTTATATGCTGCACGCATAGTGAGGGGCAGGGCCAGATAAATGTGGCAATTTTACGCTTTTGCGGCGTTAAATTTTAATAAAGGAGGCGCCTGTCCAGCAAAGTGTCCCTCCACAGCCAAATGGACAACAGCTCGACATGTCCAACTGTCCAACTGTCCAACTGTCCAGCTGTCCAACTGTCTGTCATTTTGTCAGCTTGTGCGCTGGCTAATAGTTATGCGGTTCAGTGTTGGCATTTTGGCCAATTATGAAAATGACTAGACAGCTGCTGGCTCTGTCTAACTCCATCTCTCTCTCTCTCTCTCTCTCTCTGGGCTGACCATTGGCGCCTAATGCGATTTGCATAAAAGTCGCGTCAAATATTTATTTTGATTAACCAATGTTAATCGTTATGGTCCAGGCGCAGACATAACTATATGCATACAAACTCTATATATATATACATATATATATATATATATATATATATATATATATAGTTTTACTGAAAATTGATTTTCACAAAAAATTTGTAAAATTTGTTTGCTTTCTTGTTGTTGTTGTTTGCCATGCAGTCAAGCGAGCAATTTATTTATTATGCTGTTAAAAGCCCAAAGAGCATTCAGCACACAAATTCAATTTAAAATATACATTTATATAAAAAATATATGTATTTTAAATTCATGATTGTGTAAAAGACAAGTGTAAAAAATCATAGAGTGAAAGCTTTTTTGCCAGAAAATCTACTTGAGCGAAATTTAATTAAAATATTATGAAAATAACATTTAATTGAGCGCATAGCTCTATGAAATATATCAAAATATAATATTATATAATAACAAAAGCGGATTTCGAGTTCGATTCATGCTTTTTCACAGTCTTTGAAATCAATTTTGATTTTTGCACAAAGCTAAAAGAAAATTGTAAATTGATTTTTCGTTTAATATTTGCATTCATTTAACTGTGAAAAATATGATTTAATTTGGAATTAAAATTTAATTTATTAAAGAACGTTTGCTGCGATTCACACGTGAATTCGTGCATCTGAAATCTAATGAATGGAAATGAAAATGTTTCAATAAAATTAAACTTCGAGATGAAGAAATAATTTCACTACATTTTGCTTCATATCTAAAGTGTCTTATGTCTATTGTTCAAGATGTTTCCATATGTGAGGCAGTTCAGATGAACAAATTTTTGGATTTCCTATTTTGAAGCGTTTTACTTAAAGGTCCTAGAGCTTTTAATATATAACTATGCTATGCTTTGATGGCTATTTGAACCTCTTTGGCTCTTTGGTCAAAAATCTATTAGAATTATGCATTAAAAGCGATGCAATTTAAGGCAATTTAAGGCACATATGATATCTACATAGACAGTCTGAGTGTTCCAGAAATGAAATAAAATATAAAAAGTAAACAATTCATTTTTAAATAAAATAAAAGATGCTCAGAAATCAACTGTCCCAGCTCATATGTCAGTTAAGCAAGATGTGCTCATTTGTGAGCCAGATCATATACAAAAATTAATTGGATTTTCTCCTTTGAACCGGTTCGGTTAAAGGCGATTAGTCAGCGTGTTGCAGCTACAACTGAAGGCTGAGAAAGTGCGCAAGAAATAAACAGTTTTTACATCATTTTAATAAATCAAATAAAGTTATCATTGAATTAGTTTTTTTCTTCATATAAATAATAGCAACATATGATATGTTGATAGGTAAATCCGTAATGCTCCAAGACTCAATTTCATATGTTGTAGTTTTTAATTCATTTGGTGAACAAATGCGAACAAAAGCCTCTTAAAAAATGAACGATCGAAACAATTTGCCCACGCAAAGCGAGTGCGGGCGAGAGACAATCGAGAATCGAGTGTGGAAATCGAAAAAACGAGCCGTGACAAAATTGAGCTGCTGTCAATTGATGTCTCTCCACTCCCCCAACTGGCCCAAATGTAACTTGAAACGGAGAGCGAGAGGGATATGCAGAGAGGCAGAGGCAGAGCGAGAGAGAAGGCGTTGAAATTGTAGAATGACGAGGTCGTGTCCGGTCGGACGTGAGCGGGCTGCAAAGCTGCGGCTTAGGCCAGCTCAGGTGGAGTGGAGAGGGCTGCTGCAGCATCATGAAGACGTAGATGTCGATGGAGTTGGAGCTGGAGCTGGGGCTGCTGTGGCTGTGGCTGTGACTGTGGCTGTGGCGTAGCCAAAATGTAAACAAGACCAGAAAGGTGTGTAAATAATGCGTAAAAATAATAACAATCATAATTTGTGTTGACTGTTTGAGTTTCTATACGCGTTGGCCAACAGAGCCCGGCTCGAGCTGAGCTTATGGGCTCAAGTCGCCGACTTATAATTAAGCATAGCTGTTGAAATGTTTGCCCACATGGCAACGTTGACACTCAATTCAATTACGAGTACATTTTCCAGCCAAAAATGAGAAAATAAAAAAAATAAATAAAAGCCAAATAAATTATAAATTGCTTAATTCTGAGAAACCAGTTAGCCCGGGCTATGGCCAAGTTGGTCGGGCTGAAAGACGCACTCCAAATTGTGACTCGACTCGACACTGTTTGCATCGCCAACTCGGGGCGGGCAACGCGTCAAGTCCATTAAAGCCAACAAGTTGCAAAAACTGACCAAATCCGAATGCTAAAATGCAGCCAAACCAAGGCACAGCCTCAGCCACAGCCACAGCTCTAGCACCAATGTGGCAAATGATGTTGACCAGCTTTGGCTCTATTCGGCTCTAGATGCGGCGGCTGTCACGCCACTTGACCAACTGCCTGACTTGGCCTGACTGACGGCCACTTGATGTGCGAATGCTTCGCACTGCGCCTGTCTCCCAATATGATTCGCTTGGCTGCATCTCAGACAAATAGCAAAATTGCCTCTGCGATGCTAGAATGCCTATTAATAGGCAGAAGTCTGGGCACAAAAACATTTAATATAATGATTAAGAGCTATCCATTTAGGTAACAAATATTGAAAAATAAATCACAAATATTATAAAATTAATAAAACATATTTCTTATCTATTATTTTCAAATATGTTGTTTCATTTTTTTGAATATTTGTTATCATTTATATTTAATTTATTTTAAAATATATACAAATATTATTTAAAAATATTTTATTTTTAATATTTTTAAATTATAAATATATAAAAGAATTATATAAATATAAAATATTTGAAAGTAATTAAAAATATTTAAAAATAAATATAAAAATAAAAAAATTATTAAAAATATTTTAAAACAAATTCAAATAATTTAAAATAATTAAAAATTAAAAATATTTTAAAATAATTAGAGCTGCAGGTCATTACTCATAATATAATTTATGAAAATCGCATAGAAAGGTGATGCTCTGTGAGTTGTGAAGAGACAATACAGCTGAGTGACTGCAAGGGCGAAGTATAACAAAATATATTTTAATAAACTTAAATATTGCTAAGAGATATTATATGATCTTAAACAGACTAGACTTGCAGCCACATCTCGGAGCAACATACACCTAGGTTGCTCCATCTTCAACTTTCTCTTGATGTAGCAATTCCAAAAGTTACTCCCGCTGAGTTTGCTCTGCTGCTCATTAAACGCGCTTCAATTCTACAAATTTTATTATTTACAAGTCAAGCTTGGTTTTTCACTTAGCTCTAATGTCTTTTCAACATCATCAGCTTAAGCAACTCTTTGGTGCTTGCCAATGAAGGTCATTTGCGTTCAGCTGCTGCGCTTATCTGTGCCGCCAAATCATAAACCATTTAAGACGCGGCTGCCATTATAATGCGAGCTCCATTTTAATATTTCTCCCGCTATATATATATATATATGCTAGAATAGTGTCATTGCCCAGTCGCCTACATAACGACCAAGCGACAGCGAGTGGGAGCTGTAGAATATTTTGCCAGACTGTTGGCCTGCTTTATGTAATGGCGCCTGCTGAGTGCCGCTTCAAACCGGAAAAGTAGGCAAAAAAAAAGAGAGAAATGTGAAATATTTAAGGCAAAGTGTCACATAAAAATGACTTATCTGCTGGTATCAAGTGGCAGATGGGGAATGAAAAAATGGAAGGGGTCCGTTTAGAGGCTTGCCACGCGCTGAAAATTGTCCAATGGCACATTTGGGAGCAGCGGCGCAATGGTCGAGTCCACCAAGAGGGAGGCTTACATACTTTGTTTTTTTTCTCTCTCTCTTCATTTTATGCTGTTCTCCCTGCAGCTATATGACGACAAGAAGGAGCAGGCTGTTGTCTTATCTTTATGCCAAATCCAGTTGGGATTAATTGGTGTGCGCGAGAGTTGAGAAAGCGGCGTGGAGAGAGTATCTACAGTGTATAATTTAATAAAGTGAGGCAGGCACCAAGGACGCACTCTGCTAAGATGCGAGGCCGTTATCGTTATCAGTTGTTGTTGTTGTTGTTGTTGTTCCTCAGTCATTCAGTCATTCAGTTTCGACAAGCATTCAAGTGGCCCGCTCAATTTGCGCCGCTTAAATCGCATTAAATTGCGCGCTGTGTCAGCATACATTTCGCTGGCACTGTAACTACACTAAATATATATATATATGTATATAGACCCACACACAAACACACACACACACACATAAATATATATATATATATATGCCTGCTTCTAAATTGAGTTTTAGTGCATGTTTACCCACGCAAATTGCTCGACTGACTTTGCCATAAATCTAACTAAGTGCGACGGGGGCAGCAGCAGTAGCAGCAGCAGCGCGAATGATACGATCCAACATCAGCATCAGCATCAGCATCGGCTTTAGCATCAGGCATCGACTCATATCGCAGCCAAGTTGGATTTGCCATGCAAAAATAAATTATAAGTATTATGTACTTGACTATTTATTGCTGACAATGGCATTATAGATAGACCCACAAACCGGGGCGAGACAACAGACAAATACTTCAATAAAGTGGAGCAACTGCAGCGCCTCTTAATTATAATGCACTGGAGCGTAGACAGGAATCAATCGACTCTGTGGCGTCAGCCTTAAATAAATTTGTAAAATGCCTTAAATCTAATTGGAATTGTGCTCAATTATATTGTTAAGTCACTTACTGTAGGTGTTTCAGCACTGAAATATGTTTTATTTTTTGTGTAGAAAAATGTGTGTGGAGATTATGGAAATTTATGCTATAGACTTGCGAGTGGATAGTACTGCCTAGTCTTATAAAATATACTTTTTAAAGCACTAGTATCTATTCCAATTAGATAATAGTACTAGGAAACGAACTTATGATTAGTTTATTCGAATATCAGATCTTCGCTACGTCTTCAATAGTATTTAATCTTTGTATTGGTTTTTTATTTCCGTTTTTACTTAAACATTATCACCTTTCTATGCAATTCTCATGAGTCGAGTAATAAAGATATACTAAAAATAAATATTTATCTATTTACAAAAATATATTAGCATAAGATACCAGTTCTTTCTAATACAATATCGCCTTTCTATGCAATTCTCAGTTCATCTTTTATTAATTTATCAAATTAAGCAAATGAAGTAATGCAGAAAATTCCTGCTACATATCTGCAATCCATAAACAACATCATTGCTAAGTTAGTTATTCAGTCGCCTTTCTATGCAATTCTCAGTTCTTTTTAGAGATCTTTATCAATGTAAGCAAATCAATAAATACTGAATATAACTTTACATTTGCAATCATATTTTATCTACATTATGGTTTAGATAACAATTCTATTTTATAGATATTCGCCTTTCTATGTGATTCTCTTTCATTAACATATTACGAAAATAAGATAAGCTAATGAACAAAGACAGTAATAAGCATCTATATATCTGCCACAAGAGTTCATTTGCTCTCTCTCTCTCTCTCTCTGCGACAAAGCCGCCTTTCTATGCAATTCTCATTAATTCGCGTGCAACGCTAGCCAGATAAGCTAATGAGAAAAGTGGAAAAACTTGCTGGCAGCGCATTTGTGATTAAGCTTTAGTCAAAATACACAAAGTGCACAGTATACGAGTATATGAAATATAATTATAAATAATAACAACCTGTTTCCCGCGTGCTGCAGCTCCCACTCAACAGCTATGCAAATGAAGCTGCATGTAGAAGGCAATAGGCTAATTAAAGCCATTTGCCGACTAGCTCGACTAGCACCTACTCCCAATCTCGGTTCTGGCTAAATAGTGGGCGTCATTGTTGTTGCTGTTGGCGTCGATTGGGCGCAGTTTGTCGTGAATCAGTCTGAAAGCTGCAGTTGCAACTGGGTTGCAAACGAATTTCTGTGTCAATTGAGTGACTCTGCTCACTTGACTCAGTTGCCAATCAAAGTATTTCTGCTAGCAGCACAAATCAGTGCAGCAGCACAAATGCTACAAGCGAGAAACAGGGCAGTACGTTCAAGAAAAATGCTTATGCAACATGAGACACACAAAAGGAAAGTGTTAATGACGACAATATGTCATTGTCAGTGCCAGCTGTTTGTAGTGGACGAGAAAGAGAGGACGTAAGTGAGAGAGAGAGAGAGAGAAAGGGTAGCGTGTCTGGGCTGCTTGAGAGTCTGTGTGGCCAGTGCACATCTTCCATCATAATCAAGTGTAGCTGTAGCTACGGCTATGGCCTAGTCCCTTGCAGCAGACGCTAATGGCTTAGAGGGTTGTGTACACGCGGCGTATGCGCAATATCTAAGGGTGGAATCAATAAGCGACGTTGCGTGTGAGACATTAGTACCCCCAATCAAGTAGCACTAAGAGCTACTAACATCAGAGGTGTCTCAGACCGCCCGCGGTTCGGCTAGCTCATAAATTAGCCCCATTCCCAAAGCTGGGGCCAGATAAGCCCCAAACAAATCAAAGACAAAGACCAAACCTAACTGAGAACGTGTCCGCCTGTCGGCCTCAAATGGAACTTTTCTGAGCGAAAAATTTGCATGTAACACTTAAATAAAATTTAATTACGCTTGTCGCCTGTCAGTCCTCATTATGCGGGGCAAAACGAAGCGCGACGGACACGGCAGCACGGGCAGACTGGGCAGGAGGACGAAAACTTGCTCTCATGCCGGACGATTTACACGAATTCAATTAAGGTGCAAGTGGACGCCAGCTACTCGAACTGACAGGTGTTAGCAACTGGCCGGCCGTTGGCTTAGACAATGAATTAATTGGTTTTGGATTGTAGAACCCCTGCAGCCGAAGCACTAAGCGAAATTAGGGTAAGGCGCAGAAAAAGCTTTCGTAGGTATTATTTGCTTGGATCAAATCGATACCGACGATGCCCAGCCTTTTTCTATTTTAATTGCTATTTGAATACGCTCGAATTTTCTTAATCGAAATGGAAACAAATGAAAATCAAATAAAACACGCTAAGAAGGGTAATATTTTGGAGTTTGCTTATCTACATTAGCTAGAGACGTGCAGATTCATAATTTTTAAATTTAGTTATTTGAGTGTGCTCATTGGAGCTTATTCTGAAATGAAACATATCTAGGGGACTTTACATTTTGAGTACTAAACCCACTCAGCTGCATTTTATGGACATGGCACAAGATTACGGGTATCTTCTAGTCAGGCACACCCGGCAAAAGTATTCTGACTACTATTCGTTTTCTCTTATCTCTTTCTCGTACGCTTTCACTTGGTCGCTCTATATATCACCTTTCTACGCGATTTTCATGACTCTCATTTCAATTTATTATAGCAAAGCTTCTTCAGCAACACATCTCTATTACTCCCTCTCTCTCTCTCTCCCTCTCTCTTCTTATTCAGCAACTGTTCTCTATCTAAACTGTAGTTAAATTCTTTTGATTATCCAATTATTTCTGATTCACGCAGAGTGAAAAAAAGCGAAAAGTTCTACCAAATGATGATGAAACATGTATTTGATTATTAACTAGCAAAACGATTTTGGCTGATGGCCGAAAACTTTCCGTTCTGACTGTTAGAAGTGACAAATTAACTCGTAGTAGCAGCACCAGCTGCTTGTTATGGCGCTTGATGGGCAAACAATTTCTATTGCTCGGCACTTTAATGAATTGATGAACATTTTTAGCGTTTGCCAACTTTTGCCTAGTTGCAGTCGACCCGTGCGGAAAGTGTAAAACCAACGACAGGCGACAACAGCTGCCTGGGCATGAATTATAGCAGCAGCGGCAGCAGATGAAACTTTTGCATTATTTTATGAAATTTTTGTTAAACAAATTTGCCGATGTTGTTGTTTTGCTTAAGTGTAAACAGTGAAGACCCGACTTGTTAGCCCCCCTCACAGAACTTCCACCTCCAGTCCACCTCTTAAAAGTTGCGCAGTTTCTGTCACATGCGTCCCAGGCCAACACACACCTGAACAGAGAGCTCTGTTTTGGAGCTTGAGTGGATGGGGATGTTCTTGTTATTGAGCAGATAGAAGCAGAGTTGTGGCTGCTGCTGCTGCTGCTGCTTGTCTCTCAACTCTGGTACTGTAAGTATGGTATTATAACTTTTTTTCACGGCATAATTTATGCACACTTTATGCAAATTTTTTCTCTATAAACCGTTGCCGTAGCGCCAAGCTGAAAGGATGTGTGGATCCGTGATGTGGTTGTTGTTTTGTTGTCTGATGCAAACTGTAAGCGGGCTTTGTGGGCGAGAGATATTCACTGAATGTAAACGCTCTATGTACACGCTCGTAATTATACATTTTTGTAAAAGTTTTTGCCACTCAGGTTGAGCGACTCTGCCCTCCTCCCCCACGCTCCCTCTCAGCTGGCGCTTAATTTTAATGAAAAAAGTTGGGCAGCTGGCGCGTGCCGGCAAGTTCTAATTGATTTTCAGATTGATATGCAAAACAGCGTGTCCACAGTTTGGACACGCCCCCGTGTCATCTGCCCCCTGGCTCCGCCCGTTTGCCATACGCCAAGTTCATTCAGTTGACATAAAAGTTGGGCTCCCGCCAATGGCCATATAAATTTTCAATTAAAATGCCTACAAAATGCTAATGATCGTTTGATATGCAACTCATTTGCAATTTGTATACGCGATTTTTTTGGATTTTTGTAATATTTTTTATAATTTTGTTGTGTATTTTGAGAATTTATTGCTTTTGCTTTATTTCTAAACAATTTGGCTATCAGAAATGGGCTTTTTATTTTTTTTTTTTGATTTTTTAATTTTATCTATTTATGGGAATTGAGGGGCTTGTTTGTGAAGCGTATTGGAGATGGTCTCTTATATATACATATTCATAAAATATGTTAATGTCAGCTTAAAACTAAGCTAACTAAAGCTATGAAATACAAACCGAATACAATAATTATAGAGCAATTTTAATTACCTTCAAATATAATAAGAAACATTACATTTCTATTCATATGTGCATAGTAGATCCTTCTAAATGATCTGCTCTAATTATAATTAATGTGAATATTATTTAAAAAATATTTATAATTCATTTAACTCAAAATATTTTTCTTTGCTTTCGTTGTCGGCCTCTTCCTCTACCTTTCCCTCTTCCTCTTATTGCTGCTTACAGTTTCCTAATTCCATTCACATTCTTGCTGATTGGCTTCTATTGTTGCATTAGTATTAGTGAGAGCTTGTATGAAGTTGTGTAAAAATATCCAAGTGAGTTTGCGTTTTAGTTGCACGCTTCACACACTCTCACTTCGTGAGAGTGAGCGAGAGAGAGTGCCAATGATAGATATTGCAGAACGCCGTCTATTGTTGCTGAGCAAGAGCGAGATGGCTAGCTATGCTCTTTTGACAGGCTCGTTACGAGAAAGCAATTTGTAAAAAAAATATGTGAGAGCTCTGAGACAACGCGGACATATAAAAATGCATATGTATATACCAATTTATATATTTTTATTTTCACAATCAAAAATTGCATACAATTCTCTTACTATGCATATCTGCTGCCGTCTTCTTGTTACCTTAAAATACTTTAGTCAAATTACAATTGGAAAGGGCTTTTCAAGAAAAGCCGTTTGCAGAGTAAAAACGTCCCTGGTCAGTGCTTTGCTCGTATAGTTTCATAAAAAAAGTTTACTCTAATGCTCAATGTGCTGCAGGCAGCTGCTCTCCTGCCGCAGCTAGTTTGTGCACCAGCTGCACTTTAACTAAACTCTAATGCAAAATTCATGGCCAAATAGCCGGGACAGACTTGTCTGCATTTAAAATGCAGCCCGGAACATGGGCGACGAGCATGACCACAACAACAGGCCAGCTAGAGTGAGGGAGATGGGGCGAGCCGTTAAAGTGAGCAATGGCCGCCATTTTGTTTTTGATTGATAATGATGGGCACCCAGAGTTATGGCTTGCCTTATAAACGAGCTTACTCGCATACATATATATGAATATTTTGAAGGAAAAACTAACCGCAAATTAGCTTATTTGGCATTTTTACAGTCATTTTATTTAATTTACACAAACAAATTTGCGCCTGGCCAGACGAGGATGGGCTCCTTGGCAGCCCAGACCCCAGACCCAGACAATGGGCCGAGCCAACGAAGCGCGCCGCCAGCCTCATAAAAGTAATGAAGCTGTTTAGGCGTCTCTAAGTAGTCGTCGGTTGTCGACAACAACAACAACAACAGCAACAACAATGACGACGACAACGGCGAATCGAGTAGGACTCGCAGCGCCAACTGTGTGACGCCTGCACGACGAAGCAGCAAAAAAAAAAGTCAGGCGCAGGTTCCGGGTTTAGTTTTGCCTTTGCGTTCATTCAAAATTCATGAAGTTTGCCCCAAACTTGGCGCCATTTTAATGCCAGCTTCTCTGTATGTGTGTGTGCGTGTGTGTGTGTGCCTTATAGGTGTTGTTCTCTGCTGTTAACGCTTATTATTTTGCTGGGGCGTTGAAAGCAAGCGCAATTACCTCAAGCTGCATTGCAGCCAATTGCCCAAAAGCCTTTCAGCCTCAACTCCACATTTATTGGTTGCTCTTTAGTGGGTCGTCAGCAGCATGTGTGGGGCTGTGTGGCTCCACATCTATTCCAATTAGCCTGTCTGCTGAAATGCTAAACAAATGCAATTCATATTTGCTTAGCATGGCTCTCTGCAGATTTCGAAAGCCAAACTATTTATTTGCTTTCACTTTGACAAAAAGCCAGCAGCTGGGCTTTTCACAAGCTTCAAATATTTATGAATATTTGCCAGCTTGGGCAAGTGTTGGCCATTTAGCTGTTGGGTTAAAGCTAAAATTAGCTAAAATCTTTTCATCATATTTTCAAATTCAGAATGCAATCCACTATAACAGGTGGAATATAAGTGAAGCTTAAGACTCAACTTCTTCATTTACATATATGTAATATATATATCTATGCCTCCGTTATTCTATTTCCTCATTTGTTTCAAATTTGTTTTTCAGTTACTTTGTGATTGTCGCTAAATGTTTTTCATGTTTGTTTTATTTTTTATATTTTTGCCTAACAGCTCTCAATTTATTGTTGATGGGGAAATGTAAACAGAATTGCTGCTGAGTTGCTTACCGTCGCCAAGTTCTTTTTTAATAAAATCCATTTTCATACGTAATTTAGGCTGGATGAGGGCGGAGGGGCTCGGTGCGGGCATCGCGTACTGCGGATGATTTCCTGCAACGCCCAAGACAAAGCCGCACAACGACATTGCTTTGTGTCTGGCCATAATTTTGACAGGGCCTGACTAGGGCAGCTCCTTGGCAGCAGACAGCCGGCAGGAGCTAGCAGGACGCAGGCAAAGTCAAAGGCAAACGATTCGAGCCCATCGAGCGACTTGCCGCAAAGTTAAGCAAAACTTTGTTATTTGTTTTAAGTGGCAGGTTGTGCGGCGCACGCTCCAAGGACTGTCTTCTAGCTTTAGTTGCCATTTGCCAGTTGTGGAGTTGCCGAGCTGCCGAGCTGCCGAGCTGCCGGGCTGTCGTTTCGCTCAACAGTTCATAAAGTTAATTTTGCCACAGAAATTATGTTAAAACGATATATGGTAGCCAAAAATGTTGCTCTATGTGTGTGTGTGTCTAGTCTGGGCTAAATCCCCCGTAGCTATATGGGAACTGCAACAGAAGTTATTGAAATGGCAGTCGACTAGGCTAGGTTAAGGAACTTTTGTAACTTTTGCAACCCCGCAACGTGGCGTATGCGTAATTAGTGGCTAGGGTCTCAGGTAGTTGGCAATAGTTGCTGGCCTACAACTTTTCTTCTTACTTTTTTTGGTTATTTATGAAAATTAAAGAGTCATAGAGACAGACAGCCATAGAGTGTGTGAGAGAGACAGCCTGGGGCTGGCTTATTGAACTGTCAGCGTTAAGCCAAATAAATTGCGCATACGACATGAGGCGCGACTTGGCGTTGGCAAAATGGCAAAACTATTTGCGAAAGTTCAGAGAAATCAAAGCACAGAGCGCAATCAGCGCATATAGTCAAGAACTTTTGATTATAACAAATGCTTTTGCAGCAGGCAGGCCAGACACACAGAGAGACAGCATCAGCAGAGACAGAGTGTGTGTGCGTGTGTGTGTGTGTGGATATATCTATATGCTTACATGTGGAGTGTGGGAATTAAGAGCAAGCGAGCAAAACTGACAGTTGATAATAAATCTTTTGGTCAGTGCTTTGTGCTGGCCATTAGGAAAGTGGCCAGGGACTTGGCCAACAATAAAAACCCAAATGCGAACCAAAATGTAATTTCTGTTTGGCACGAAAACTTTGAGCAACAATAGAGACTGTAGCCAGAGTATTCACTTCATATCTCTAGTCAGTTAGCAATAGACTTGAATGTCGAAATGATTGCGGGGCTTACTGGGAGTATATCGCTTTTCAAAAGAAATTCAACTAATAGCGAAGGCTGTGAACTGTGAAAAGTCTGTTGAAATGACAATTCCAGGACTCAAATGAAAGTTGATGAGATATTTTGAAATCTAAATTGAACTCAATAGATAGAGGTCTGGCTGCAAGGACCTTCTTTCAATCTAAATTCTCACAATAAATATTATCACAATTTATCAACATTTTCTTTTCCAATTCATAGAGCATCAGGTCTTCGACTTGTTTTCGCTCTCATGCCCAATTCGATTTGCTTTTATTTATTTCAATAAAAAAGGGGGGAACCTGCAAAAAAATGTAAAGTAAAGTAACTTCCGCTGGCAGAACTGGACTTGGGTCCAGTCAATGAAAAAGTTTGTCAAGAGCCAGCGGCAGACACTTTTCATTAGCAGAAAGTCCCTCTTTGGTCGAGGATACAAGCAAAGTTTTCAGCAAGTTTTCCCGCCTCTCGCAACTTGTTTTTTTTTTTTTTTGGTCAAGTGACCTCTGCATGTGGCAGACATGCCACAAGTATACACGAGTAATGCTGTAATGGCATATGTTTTGTCAGGCAGCGTGTTGTAGTGGATTTTTCTTGATCGCAACTTTTTTGGCACTAACAAACTGTTTTTCTTTGCAGACTTGGCAAGCCGTTAAGCTACCACTGCAAGCAGGCAGGCACAGCGGTAAGTGTCAAAAATGCTTAGAGTCTGAGGTGGTGCAAGCGACTGAGTGAGTGAGGCATGAGTGACATTTGCCAGAGCGCCTAATTGTAGGCAATTAATTTGTGGCACATCAAAGCAAAGAAAAGGGCCGCCCCAAGCCCTGAAAGAGCAAACAGACGGAAGACAAGAGCAAATGCAGCTGGTGTCCACTTTAGGTGGTTGTTTCCGGTGTCGCGGACGTGGCATGAGTAACGTGAAGCGTGGCAAACCGCACCTTTTAACCCTTTTTGCCTTTGCCACACGCCATTTGTTTTCCAACTCTGAGGGTTGGACACAGGCACAGACTGAGACGCAAACGGAAGCACATGCAACTCTCTAATACGCTAGGCAAACAGAGAGAAAGAGAGAGTGAGAGGGTGAAAGAGGCGCCCACTGCTGTCCCACTCCAGTGGGACTCGTCCGAAAAGCAATTTGCCTAACATTGCCAGGGCGTTAAGTAATAATGACCCCAAAAAGTAGGAGAGCATATTGGCTGGCCTCGCTGCCGTATACGCAATGTCTATCTGCACAGCCTGTGTGTGTGTGTGTGTGTGTGTGTATTTTTTATCGTTCGGTTTCGGGTTTTCGGTTTGTTAGCAGGACTTTGGTCCTTTCGAAAGTTATGCTCCTGTGCTGAGGTCAAATAAAATATTTATGAATTGCAGGCAATGCGGGGCGGCTTAATTGCATTAGAGCTAGATGTATTCCTCGATAAGTCTGGAGCAAAGTAGTCATATGAACCCAGCCAGGGTGTCAGCAGAGGAGGTGGGGCCAGAGCGGCAGCAATTGGATCGGCTTTTTGGGTAATTGTGGCTACGGGGCAAAAGGCATTACAAGCATAGAAACCAGCCCGACAGCCCAGCTGCTAGGGTGGAGCTAGCGGAGTGGGTCTGCGGTTGCTATGTCGCTTCTGGGGGCACTTGCGGCGAAAATTTGCGAAATCAATCGTGTGGAAATTGTACAAAATGGCTTTTCCTACACTAAATCACACAGGAAGGGGGAAAACACAAGTAAATACGACTGCAGAGAGCTGCCAATGACAAAGGTTGAGGCACAGAGGAAATTTGATGAAAAAGAAAGGCATTAGTAGAGCAGACAGAGGCGATGTGGGAGTAAGCAGTAACGACTACGAAATACCCTGTAAACTAGGCAGAACGGGAATAGAATATAAAAAGTGGGATAAAGAGAAGACGAAATAGTAGAAAAGGTGGCAAAGAATATTAAAATAATTCTCAAAGCTAGAGTAACGATTGCAAAATACCCTGTAAACTAAGCTAAATGGAAATGTACTGTAGAAAGTTAGATAAAAAGCAATGGAATAGTGGAAAAAGTAACAAAGAATAGGAAAATTTAGCTGGTAGTAAGAGTAAAAACTGCGAAATACCCTGTAAGCTAAGCAAGCTGAAAATGTGGAGATAATTAAGAGTCGACATAGAAAAGAATTGGCATTGGTAAAGCAGATAGCAGGAATATGAAAATATGTTGAATGGTAAAGACTTCAAAATACCCTGCAGTTTAGGCATGGGGAGTATTTAATATAGAAAATTGTGATTAAAAAAGGAAAAGTAGAAGTGATAGCAAGTGTATAAGAGAGACAAATCTACTAAAAGTAGGCGCATAGACTGCAAAATACCCTGTAAATGACATTGGTAGAGCTGCCTAGGTAGAGCAGGAATAAGAAATTAACTATAAGCTAAGCTAAACTAACTAAATAATTAGTAAACGCTACAAAATACCCTGTAAGGTGAAATGATTATGTTTTACGAAAGGCGCAATGTATAATATAATATTTAGACTTAAGTGGAACTCTACAATGCTTTACACTAATTCAAAGCAAGATGAAACAAATGTGAATACAAAATTATGCACATTTCACTTCACATTGAGTAACATGCATATTCCCTATGGGCATAAAAGGATTTTTAGTCACATATTACGTTCCCAGCTTCTACTTTTCATATTCTCAGTTCCCTTTTAAGTGCTGCTTTACTCGCACTCCTCTCTACCTCGCTTCTTCTCTGATTTTCAATAGACTTTTGCAGCTTATTTTTATTTATTTGCTCTTCACTTTTCATTGTTATTTTTGCCATTAAATTCTATTTCAACACATTCACATGCAAATCGCTATAGACTCACGTTCCATCTCCCTCTCAAATATGTAACTGCTATCTCTCTCTCTCTCTCTCGACTTGTATCTCTGCGCGTTAATGTGCTCAATTGTTTGTCTGCCTCGTGCCGATGCGAACATGTAAATGTTTGGGTCTTTCCACACTTTCTTGCTGCTGCTGCTGCTGCTGCTCATCGACTTTATTGTCAACGGCGCAGCGCAGTGAAAATTAATCAAAAAAAACTTTTACCAACAACATTTTCAATTGACAATTTAAACTTTTATCTCGCAAGACATTTTACATAAAAGTTTTGTGTTAAAAAATTTTGCTCAACTAAAAATGAAAAATGTTGCCTCCAAGTTCTTCCCCAATGCCTCAATGGGGTCCAGCCAGCAGACGCAGCAGTCGCAGCAATCGCTGGAGTCGCTCCAGTAGGCATCTCACAAGCTATCAAAACTTTTGACGCTTAACTTGCTCAGCACAGCGAGTGGGCGTGGCCGGGCGGAGGCTTTTCCTTTGTGCTTTGTGCTCTCGTTATTATTGTTGATGATAGCTGCGTGCATGGCAGCGCCTGAAGGGGTGGTCGTCCTGCCTAAGGGCTGCTGCTGGCCACCCCTTTTCATAGTGCGTGGAAATTGGTGGCATAAAAGCAAGCCAAAGCGAGGCTCTAACAAGCTTAGGCAATTTCCTCACACGCAGCTCAGTTCAGAGTTTATACGTGCTCAATATCAAGATTATGTTCTTAACATTCGAATTGCTTGTAAAATTACAGAATTTGTCGTCATTAATAGTGGTCATTAGTGTGCTTTTTTGGCGTTGTTTAATTAGTAATAATGTTATAAGTATAAGTATTAATTAGGGTAATATTAATGGTATTAGTATTGGTATTGGTTTTGGTATTGGTGTTGGTATTATTAGTATAAGTAACACTATTAGTATAAGCATTATTAATATCACTATTATTATCATTATTATCAGCACTATAATTAGTAAAGGGATTATTAATTATATAACTATTAATATCATTACTATTTCTCTATTAGTATTCGCATTATTATTAGTATCAGTATTTGTATAAGCATTATTATTAGTATTAAAATTAGTATTAGCATCATTATTGCTATTAGACTTATTATTAATATAACTATTAATATCAGCATTATTATTAGTATTAGTATTAGCATTATTATTAGTATTACCATTAGTATTAGTATAAGTATCCTTATTAATATTAGCATTATTATTAGTATAACTATTTGTATTAGCATCACTATTAGTATTATCAATATTATTAGCATCATTATTACTAATATACTTAATTTTAATATATCTATTAATATCAGCATTATTATTAGTATTAGCATTATTATTAGTATCACAATTTTTATTAGCATCACTATTAGTATTATCATTATTATTACTAAAAGACTTATTGTTAATATATCTATTATTATTAGTATTAGTATTAGCATTATTATTAGTATCACTATAAGTATTAGTATCACAGTTAGTATTGGCATTATTATTATTATTACATTAGTATCACGATTAGTATTAGTATAAATTTCATTATTAGTATTATCATGATGATTAGTATAACTATTAGTATTATCATTTTTATAAGTATAACTATTAATATCAGCATTATTATTAATATCACTAGTAGTATTATCATTATCATTAGCATCACTATTAGTATTATAATTTTTATTAGTGTCTCTACTAGTATTATCATTATTATTTGCAATATTTTTGTCATCTAAAGTCTCCTCTTCATCTGCACATCAGCAGGAAACTTTCTTCTGCCAGCTCTCACTAAAGCTAATTACAATTTTAACAATTTCTGTCACACATTAATCATCATTTCTTGTTTTGCCATTAGCCATGGACATTTTAAGTTTTATTCCATCCATCAACTGTGCGTTCACTTTGCAGCTGCCATCAGCCGAGTAGATGCGTCTTTATGTGTTTTAATTTCTGTCACTCTTCCTGATTTGCTGGCAAGCATAAACCTCTTAACTGGCATAACTACACAAACAAAAATGATTTTCCTGCTCAACGTATTTATTTACATTTTACAAGGCAGCACAAAACACACATAAGACTGAGCGCGGGGGCCGCTGGCTGCGGGAGGGATCAAGAGGAGTCATGAAACATGACAACAAGGCGCAAAATTATGCACAAAGTTGCCATTTGCTATCTCTCTCTATGGGTGTGTGTGTGTGTGTGTGTGTGTGTCAGAGAGCGATGAAATCCCAGCAGCGTTGTTGTTGCTACTGCTGTTGATGTGTGTGACAGCAGCGGCAGCAATCAGCAACAAGGTGGGTTGAAAACCAACAGACAAACTCAACCAGGCAACCCAAGCCCAGACACACAGCAAAATTCAATATGGCGGCAGGGTTGCCAACTTCTGACAGATGACTGCCTCAGCCTCAGCCTCAGCCTCAGCTTCAGCCGGCTCACTCCTGCTGCTAAGTCCCAGCACCCAACCTGCCTGTGTCCTCATGTGTGTGCTGCGTGTTGGGTTCTCTGTCTGAAAAGTGTGGAAATTTTGATAGCATTTTAAATGCTCTACACACACTTTTTTTGTTGTTTCTTTGGGGTGTTGTGGATGCTTTAAAACTATGCAAAGTATATAAATATTTTGAAGTGCTGCGTATGATGGCATATGAAGCTCACATGGCTTTCAGACCATGGTTAACTTTTTCATTATCTTAATTCCTTTTGGCTCTTGACGTATATGGGCTGTAAAACAGGTAGCATCATTCTAGGGCTTAGCCAGATTTGCTCTGAATATCTGCAAATAGATAGAATAGTGAAAGTTAAGAGCGATAGACTTGAGTATGTGCATATATATGGACAGATTTATGCGAAACTTTTTGTTGGCTCTTCTGTGGCGAATATAATTTTGAATGGCTGCAAGATGTTATGCTTTGATGAGACGAAGTTTATTGGCAACACAGTTTGCCTCACCTTCAGCACTTTATGCGCTGTTGCTCTGTGAGATACCTTTCGCTTGCTCTTTCTAGCTTTATATTTGAGTTTCTCTATATATCTTCCTCTCTTTCTTTAACTTAGTCTGAATTTCAGTGTGAGCTTGTCTTCAGCTCTCTGACTTTCGTTGTCCCTCCATCTCCCACAGTGGCTCTCTTCTCTCTTGCCTAGTCGTACTCATTTACTTGCTCTTTCTCTTTCAAACTCTCTCTTTTTCTCTGTGATATTTCTCTCTCTTTCTTTCACACTCTTACCCTGTAAATTTATCTCTTCACTCTGTCAACTCTCTCCCACGCTTTTCTCTATACCTCTTTCTCTATCTCTGAATTTTCCTATCCCTTTCTCTCTCTTTATCTCCCTCCCTCTCTCTCTTTCTCTCTCTCTCTCTCTATCTCTTTCACTCTCCCTTTATCATTATATATATTTCTTATTTCTGTTTGATTTCCTTGCTCTAATCTAATCATCTTTTCTCTTGTTCTTTCCAGCGATCTACTTAACAAATCTCTAGATTCACCCATAGATGCCATGAACAGAGCCTAGCGTATGTAATCGCTACATTGACGTAAGTGTAGCCTACATATATCTAAGTATTAGAACACAAGTTGTGGCAAGTTCACATGCCACATTGTGCTAACTAACTGAACTGCTGACTACCCACCCATTGCCTATGCTTCTCTTTAGCCTTTCACTGTCTTTACTCAAGCTCAGCTAGATGTACACAGACTCTGATGCTGTTATCCTTGATTTTTTGCCAAGTGCTCATAGTTGGTTGTCATCTGTCAAGTTCCATTGCTGGCATAGCTCATGTTCACTGTTCGTTGTCGTTGGTTTTGACTGTCGATTGCTTTTGCTGGCGCTGTGCAAACATTATTTAAGATTTTGTGCTGATGCTGATTGAGTTTGATTTGGTTGCGAGCAGACGCCAGTTGCCGGAAATGTGGATAGCTGTTAGCCAAGTTTTTGAGCGAAAACTTTTAACATAAATTGCTTATCGTGGCAAAACAAATACATTCGCTGCAAAATGCCATACAATAATTTCTAGTTAAAGTCTTGTGGCGGGTGGGGCGGAGGCGACTTGAAATCTAATTTACCTAACAATAATTACGCAAGAGCCAAGAGAAAATTATGTATTATAATTTATGTTAATTACTCAATTACATTTATGCCATAGGCAGTGGCATAGCCACCTCCCCTTTCACCTCTGTCCAATTAAAAATTCCAAACACAAATGCGCCTCATTAATAAATATGAAACGTCAATGGAGGCCTGGCCACTATCGGCATAGGATTGGGTAGAGGAGTGGGAGTGGGAGTTGGAGTTGGAGGAGCTGGAGTGGGAGGAGCAGTAGCTGTAGCTGTAGCCGGCGGGCGTGCCGCAAAGATTACGCAAGAAATCAATATTCAAGTGGGCCAAACGAACGGGGTTCTTCGAGTCGAGCTAAAAAGTGTCGCATATTTGCGTGGAGAGTCTGCGTCGCCTGGGTATGTCCTGTTTTATCCTTAAATTTAAATAAATTACACACGTTCGACTTTCGGCTCGAGCAACTTTTATTTTTGGGGTGACATTTGCGCTTCGTCTGACATACGAGCGCCTCATTTTTCAAGGGCAGCAACAATTTCGCCCAACTCAGCAAGGTGAGAGCGGATTTTGGTTTTTGGTTTTTGGGTGTGCGTGTGTTTGTCTGTGTGTGTGTGAGAGTGTGCTGGTGTGCTGGCTGGGCTCGGCTGTGGCGCCCTCGTATAGCAATTTCCGTGCGGCGTATGTTTTTTCCTGTTCCATTTTCCATGGCGCTGCCATTGCCAGCCAGACCAAAAGATTAATGACTTTTTTTGACAGCGAAAAATTAGGCAAAATGTGATTTAAGGGTTGCTCCGACCATGCCACGGCTGGCGTGGCCAGAGATAAGCTCTACAATTGTGTGCGGCAGCCGCCGGACGAGCGCTGCGTAGATGCAATTTATTTAACTCGTGTATTTGCCAACTGAAGTTCCACGAAAAATGATCGCTTCGACTCAAAGTTTCTCTTCGTGTGCAACACGGTCCAACTATTTACTTGATGATGTATTTTTATTACCAGCGAATTTATTATATAGCTAGGCTGCTCAAATTGAAAATATAGCTAAGCATATGTGTGTGTGTGTGTGTGTTGAGCTGGAGGCCCATTCGGCCGCAAATTTATTTATTTAGGTAATATATTTTGGTACTTGGATATCCATTAATATAAGAAATTGTTGAATGCTTGCTCAAGCTGAAAAACTTATTTGTTTTATTATGTTTATATATTATTTATAATGCCCAAAATGAGGAAGCAACATTCTGATTTATTTTTCTTGAGTTAAATTAGGGCTTAAAAATATAGAAATTAAGTTGAATTTAAAAAGAATTAAATTAAATATAAGCTGTTATTACTTTTATTTTATTTTATTTATTTATGTATAA
Organism: Drosophila hydei; assembly: GCF_003285905.1. Classification (NCBI taxonomy): domain Eukaryota; kingdom Metazoa; phylum Arthropoda; class Insecta; order Diptera; family Drosophilidae; genus Drosophila; species Drosophila hydei. The sequence goes on from NW_022045643.1 coordinate 6,451,279, forward strand.
TTATTTCATATTTTGTGTTTTTTTTTTTTGTTTTATTTAGAGAAACAGTCATAAACAACTTTTAAACAATTTTTTAAATTTTATTAATTTTTTATGTAATATGTAACTCTAAAAAAAATTTGTTTTTGTTTTAGTTTTTGTTGTTAGAATAAATTAATTTAATGGTCGTAATTCTTGTGAACATAAAAAAATAAACAACATTTAAATTAAAATTTATCTTAAATTCAAAAATAAAATAATAATTTTATATTTTCATAATATTCTTTTAGTTTTGAATAATATATTAAATTATTAAATTAATATAATAATAGTATTTTAATATATTATTCATTTATGTATAGAAATATTTAATAAACTACATCAACGCCTACAAATTAAGCCATTCGCTCTGCTTGAAATGCATTTCGGTTTTGGCTTCCATGTGTTTACATAGACAAGGTTAATAGATGAAAGGCATCATCGACTGTCAATTTTTGTTCTGCCTTTGAGCTTTTCACGCATCACACTCAACGCAGTCACTCACACTTCCTGCCCGCTCGCTCTCGCTCTCGCTCTCTCTTTCATTTCCGCAGGCAGCCAAGTTGCTGACAGTTTAATGGGCGCCAAATCAGAAATGTGAAGAGGAAGAAAAAAGATTTGAAAGCGAATGAAATGTTTTTATAATCATTTGATTTACAACGTACCTAAAAGTTGTTTTTTTTATTTTTATTTCTTTTCGCAATCTGCCAATGAAATTGTTTGTCAACGCAACAATTTCTCAAGATCCAAGCAGAATGCGCGAATGATGATTTAATAAGCGGAATTTGGAATGCTCTCGAGTGTCGATGGAAATTTTCGTATTCGGATTGTGCAATTAATCAAGCGCTACATTTTAACCATTTGCTGCTAGAAATTGACTAGAAAATCAGACCATTTCCATGCGCTTTCCATCAGCTCAGAGCCGCTCACTCAGCATTGGCTGCCACCACCACTCGCTCCTGCTTCTGCCACTTTGTAGGGCAACTGCTGCGCCATAGATTTCTATATTTATATATGCGGACCCCAGGTTCGGTTCGGTTCGCCTCGCTCGATTTATGGTTGGCTCGTCTAAGTACCTTTAGATCAAAGTGAAGCAAACATATTGCAATCAATTTCTGTTGCTAATGAGCTAAATTTGATTTTATTGAGTTGTGTGCCAGCGCGAGTGAGCGCCGCCCCGCGCCCCGCGCCCCGCAATTTCATCAATTAGCAAACGGGTGAAACGGCGGGGTTGGCCATTTAGGCGTATACGTAATTTCTGACTTGAACTGCAAACCACATTTGGGGTAAACTAAGTGATTTTAACTTTTGATTAATTTTTTATATTTATTGAACATTTTTGTATTTTTGAATATTTTTTAAATATTTATTGGGTGAGTTATGCATTTTTTGATAAATAATAAAATGTTTTAATACACACGAAAATGGGTAAAGGGCTTACAACCTTATATAAGTATAAGGGTATAAGGCAGACTTGGCAGAGTCTCTTAAGTATATATATTTGAGCGAAACAAGTAATTGAGCTTAGCTGATCTGTCTCTCTATAAATCTGTCTACATCTGCATAGGTAGTCATAGGTTTATTTATGAGGCTTTACTTGAAGTCAAATTCCACATTTTTATTCGGTAAGACGTTAGAAAAAAAAGTTTTCTTATAGCCAAAGTACACATATTTGGAATAAGTAAAATACCTTCATTAGGTAAATACTTACCAAGGAAACCAGCTCTTGAAGAGCTTTATCATATGAAGTATGCAATACTTATGTGTCTATGGGGCTTTACTTGAAGTCAAATCCCACATTCTTTATCTAGAATAAAGAAACATATCAGAAATATATATACCGAGGAGCTATTTATTACATATGTTGCTCTTATCAAATTGCTTCATAACTTTTTAGCAACATTTCGCGCAACGTGTAATTTTAATATTTTCTAAAACACAGCGCTGGCCCCATACCTGCCTCCCCCCTCTCTCTCTCCCTTTCTCTTCTGGCCATTTTGGTCTGCCGCTTGTAATCTCTGTGCGCTTGTTTAGCGGTTTTTTTGTTTCTAATTTAAAGCTGGGCCGCAGTCGCTTCTGCCAGCGATCCCAAGCAGCAGGCAGCTTGTAAACATGTCAGGATGTGCTCCTGATGCTGCCTAAAACTCGCCTTTAGCTGTTGCTGTTGCTGTTGCTGCATTTGTAGCGTCCTGAAATTAATAAATTAACTTCCTTGTGTCATAAATCATTTTTCGTGCCTGGCTGGGCCCGCCAACTGCGAACATTTTGCGCCATTAACCAAAGTCGTTTCCTCTTGCGGTGCTTTTCACTTACCCTTAACTGTTGGATGGCCCCAAAAAGATGACGAAGAAGAAGAAAAAAGAAACCGCAGCACCCAATTCAAATGCCTCGGCCTGGTCGCCTCTCTAACCAGCCTCATCATCATCAGGCTTTATGGGAACTCGGCAGCTTGCATAATCATCGCGTTACAGCTGCTGCTGCTGCTCTGCTCCAGTTGGTAGGCCTAGTTGGAGCTCTGCCAGAGTGAAGTAGAAGGAAGGCCCAGTGTCTGCCCACTTTCTGTCCCAATCATAATTTGTGCTTTACATAAATTAATGGCCACCAGCTTCATGGGCAATGCCTGATTTCATTTGCTGCCAGCAGCCAGCAGCAACAACAACGCTAAAAAAAAACCAAAAATATTTCGCACATAAATTGCTACATGCTTAAAGGTGCCTATCTCTATCTCCCTCCCGCTCTGGCACCTCCAACTGGCTCTGTCTTAAACAGCCCTCTATCTGCGTCTCTCTCCCTCTCACGCTCACACTCGCTCTGTGTTATTTACACAGTCTTCATGTGTTTTATGGCATGTTTTTCGGGTAGCTCTCAAGATTTATGGATGTTGCCTGGTTGGAAAATGTGCCTCTGCGGCTCACTACGCAGCGGCTTTAACCCCACTCGGCCGTTGGCAGGCTTTAAGCAGAGCAGTGCCCGAATGTCTCAATAGTAGCATAGACGTTGGCCTAATTGCTGGCCAACAAAATTTCAAAAGAGATTGCCCATTAAAGCAACTAATGCTAATTGTTATATCAAATCAATATTTACAACTTTATTATGACCGTGGCAAGATTCGCTTTTGGCTCCCACCGCCCGCACAAAGCTGACTCGAAATCCGAGTCGTAAACATTTCTCCCGCGCTGTAATAAACTCAAAACTCATATGGAAATGAAAATGAAAATGAAACTGAAAGCGCAAGGGCGGGTCTGACGTATCACAGCAACAAAATCATAATAAAAATGCATTCATAAACATGAAATACGATGCAGCATAGCAGCATAGGAAGAGCTGCGCCTGTGGCTGGGGCTGTAGCTCGTGGGGTCGTCTAATGTCGAGTCTAAGCGCGAGTCTATTAAAAGCGCATAAAAATAACTTTAACGTTTTACGAGGCCGTCGACGAGGCATCGCCGCTGCTAGTGACCCCCATCATGTGGTCATAGTCGACGTGGACGTGTGCATTCGCGGGTTAATTAAATGACGCCTCGACGTTTGCCCGCTCTTGGTCTCTACAGCTTTTCAGACTGCACGCCGCACACGTGTTTGCAATTGTGCGTGGGCGCAGTCGGACCCAGGGAGCTGGCAGGCGGCAGCTCGCTCCCGCATTGTGTGTTTGCTGTTCGCGCCGCTTGTTTGGAATCGGTTTCGTCACCGGAATTAGAAAGAAGCTCGTAAATGGATTGTAAATGGATTAGTAAGACATTTTGAATTGTTGTGATGGCCCAGCTGGAAGCCCTGGATTAGGCTGCCAGCTCCAATATTCTCTTCGTTTCTTTTTTTTTTTTGGGGCGAATTATGCTTATGTTTCACTTTATTGTGGGGAAATATGGGGGCTTTCAGCTCATGTTCACTTTAGTTTATTGTATTGCATCAATTGGGCAACGTTGCTGTGATAGATATATGTGAACTCAGACAACTATAATCAGATCAATTCTAATATTGAATGCAGATAATCAAAAATTCAGGAAAAATCTGAATTTTAATCTATGGATTATAAACAGGAAATGGTTACATAGAGATGGACATATGGATCTAAATCTTATCATAGAATATTCTTTGCTCTCAAAATTAAACAAATAACTTCTGTCTGGCAACACTTTTTGGCTTTGCCAGACTTTGCCTATAAGCAAATGGCATAATTCTCATTGTTTCATTCTAGTCAACTTGAAACTTGAATAAGAATAGATCATGTCATCACTCTGGCAGCACATATTGGCGTTGCCAGACTTTATATATAAGGCAAATCGTCATTGCTGCATTCCAGAAATATTTCTTAATTTAAAAATGATTTCGATTCACTGTATGAATAGAGATCAGAGTTAACTTTCTATATAGACTGCTGCTGCTCATGGCATCCATTGATGTTGGCCAATCTCGTAGTCTCTGCTGGTTGACCATTGCTCATTTAGTGGCTGACAGCTGTCAGCTTGGCCGCTCCCTGCACGAGGATTGCTAACCCTACACCCTACTCCGCCCGCCATCGATTTCATCATGCGTCCGCATGCTCAGCCGTCATAATTGACGAATTTATGGCACTTCTTGGAAGTGAACCCAGCCCGGGCACTCGGACTCGCCAGTCGCAACTCATATATTTATATATTCGGTGCAATAGTTGGATTGTTTTTTCTGTATTCTAGATGGTCGCGTCGTATGTGTCCGCAATTGTTCATAGTACGCCTACTGGGCTCGTTGCTTTACTTTGTTTTGACTAACCGGAGACGTGCGAATTGCTCAATTCCTGCTGCGGCTTCCATTGACCGCAACCGAAAGAGCAGCAATTCATGTTGAATGTGGCATGTGGCATGTGGCAATGTTGGGTGTTGTACATTAATGATTTCTGTTTCTGTTTCTGTTGCTGTTTCTGTTCTTCTCTGTTTTTGTTTTCTGCCATAGTCTTGTGTAAAACCGACAAAACTCATTTTCAAATTGTGCGCTCGCTACGTGACTTCCGCGAGAAAAAATATCAAGACCTCAGCAAACCGCATCGGTCAAGCCGAACGAAACCAAAACTGAAGCATGCAACTGTAGCAGCAATAGCAACAGCAACAGCAAATCAAAACCCATCGACGTCATTCCTAATGCTAATGGCATGGCATGTTAAATGTTCCATTCCCAATGTTTCACAAATAGTGAATGCCTGAGTGAGTTTGGCTGGACTTTATACAAACTAGAGAAGAACAACAGAAATAGCAGCTGAGTTATAAACATCAAATGTTCCATTCCACGTGTTTCATTGCAATGGTAGGTTAGTCTGGCGAACTTGCATATGCGTAGAACGGAAATAAAAAAATTCGAGCGCTTTCAGGTCATTTCTAGGGATATTGGGTTCGCACTAATAGTGTTCCATTCCAAATGTTTCATTTAAATGTGAGCTACTTCTTGGTTTGATCTGTAGGAAAATTTCACTAAAACATGCATATTGAATATACAAACTACTTTACTATTAATTTAAATGTTCCATTCAACTGTTTCACATTTTTCAAAAGAGAAATTTAGAATACTAGCCGAAATAGTTATATAGAATAATAACAAAAGCAGAGGTCCGGATAAAAAATTATAAATTTGCTCACGTGTTCCATTCCTAATGTTTCATTTCAAAGGGCGCCAGATCTGTGGTACTGTGAGATATGAATCAAAAGCCAAAAGAAACATATAGGCACAAGCTATTAATGACATTCCTAATATCAAACCCTTTCAAGTGTTCTATTCCAACGTTCCCCTTAATACTGAATTGCTCAGAGCGGTACGTGTATTACAAATTAAGTCTAATTCTACTAGAAAAAGACATTTCCGGTGTGCCATTCCATACACCAGTCTTAGTTATAGAAATACATATATTTTTCCAAAATGAGAACTCAAACTTAAACCACAATATACTATTTTAAAGATACTTAAAACTGGCCTTATAACAAGCAAAAAAACCGCAAAATGTGAGTGAAATCACTCGAAATCAGTTTGACAGTTGGTGCTAAAGCAATATCAATAAAAAAACTTGTCTGTCAGCTAATGTGAGCGCATCTTTATGTCTCATCCAATAATATTTCATGTCCATTCGCGCAGTTAATCGATTCCTTTTGTTTGCTCCAATTGCACTTCATAAATCGTTGGACCAATTGGCAGCTAGAAATGATCAGCGGCAGCAGCCGCAGCGATCTTATCTGCCCGTTATTTATGCGTTTTTAAATATTCAAATCGTATCGAATCGAATCGAATCGAAGCGTATCGTATCGAATCGCATTGTATGAGATATTTTAGTGGCAATTGGAGATTCGAAACGGAAAGGTTTTAATTAAAAACAAGTTTCCGTTACTGCCATATAAAGCGCATCTTTTGATTGCCGTCGACTTTGCTTTGTTTTGTTTTTGTCATCTTATTGTTTGTATCTTGTTAAGATGTGACTTAAATTATGCACATAAAATAAGCTGCGCTACGCTTAATGAAAGATCTCATTACGGCTCTGTCACACTTAAAGCCAGACGGCTGCAAAGTTGCCAACTTAAACAACGAAAACTTCGAAGAAAGAGTTGAGTTTTAAGTCGCTGCTAAAATATATCCTCGAGCTCCTGTCAGGCGTAGCCTCTATTCGTATGCCAGACACGTGCGCGCGTCTAGAGGAAAAACTCTCTGAGTCTTTGGCGCTTTGGTTCTTTTGGCTTTAAGTTATTTCCCCTAAAAATTGTTGTTGACTATTTGCTTTTTTCTTTTTGGCCATCCTTAACTTTTCATGCACTTGTTAGGCTGGTGGCGGGCTTTTAGCTTGGCTCTGTTTCAAATGGCAACGGGCACATAAATCTCATGTTAATTTATGCAAAAACTAAAGACCAAAACAAATTTTTGCTATTTGGGCGGTACAAGACAAAGACGCAATGCTCAGCCGAGCAGATACCCTGGAGGCAGCTCGCAGAATAAAGGAGCATAAAAGTTATTTTGTATTTAATATTTTCAATTAATAATTTTTTATATTTTATATTTCATATTTAATATTTAGGGGAGAGGGGAGAGGGGAGAGGGGAGAGGGGAGAGGGGAGAGGGGAGAGGGGAGAGGGGAGAGGGGAGAGGGGAGAGGGGAGAGGGGAGAGGGGAGATCTTTTTAGATTTTAGATTTTTATTTTCTCTTTTATCTTTTCTATTTTATCTTTTCTTTTTCTCTTTTCTCTTTTCTCTTTTCTCTTTTCTCTTTATCTTTTCTCTTTTCTCTTTTTCTTTTCTTTTCTCTTTTCTCTTTTCTCTTTTCTCTTTTCTCTTTTCTCTTTTTCTTTTATCTTTTCTCTTTTCTCTTTTTTCTTTTCTCTTTTCTCTTTTCTCTTTTCTCTTTTTCTTTTCTCTTTTTCTCTTTTCTCTTTTCTCTTTTCTCTTTTCTCTTTTCTCTTTTCTCTTTTCTCTTTTCTCTTTTCTCTTTTCTCTTTTCTCTTTTCTCTTTTCTCTTTTCTCTTTATATTATATATTTTATTTTTTATATTTTCCATTCGTTATTTATTTCAAATGTTTTTAAATTTATATTTATTTAAAATTGCAATCAAAGAGATTACAACAAAAGATGTGCAACAAAATCCCCTTTCGCTGTGCGCCTACAGGGTGCAGCAAACACAAATATTTTGTTACCAGTTTTTATGCCTTTTGTCGCGTCGTCGACTCTCGACTCTCAACTCTTGGCTACACTCGGCTCGCTTGTCATAAAGAAATTTTAATAATGTGCGGCGCCAAAAAAGTTTTTTTTTTACGAGCCGTAAAGCGACAACGTTGACGTCGACTTCGACGTCGACGTCGCTGTGGCTGCTGCGTCTCTGGCACAAGAGCAGCGCACAAAAGTGTTAAAATTCAAATGAGCTTCAAATGAGCGCCGCATTAGGCCAAACAAGAAAATGACTTTGTCAGCTGGGGTCAATGTGGCGTATGAGCGATATGCATTTTAGCTGATTACATAATGTGGTAAATGCATAAGCCGAAAGTTGCAGTTAACAAAAATATACACATCATGGGAAATGTATACCTTGAACGCTATTGAGAGTGGAAATTAAGTTTGTAATGAAACTAATACAAATAAAGGCAAATGTCTTTAAGTTCGTCATCAGAACGACGAACTGATCGAATTGTGGTTTGTGGATCGAGTTTGTCTGCTTGATTAAATGAACTAGTGATCGTGTTCAAATGGACTAGTGAACATGTTCAAATGAACTTGTGAACATGTTCAAATGAACCAGTAAACTAGTTCAAATGAACTAGTGAACATATTCAAATGAACTAGTGAACTAGTTCAAATGAACTAGTGAACTAGTTCAAATGAACTAGTGAACATATTTAAATGAACTAGTGATCTAGTTCAAGTGAACTGGTGATCTAGTTCAAGTGAACTGGTACGAAGTTACTAGTTCAAATGAACTTGTGAACATGTTCAAATGAACTAGTAAATTAGTTCAAATGAACTAGTGAACATATTCAAATGAGCTAGTGATCTAGTTCAAGTGAACTGGCACGAAGTTACTAGTTCAAATGATCTAGTAAACTTGTTCAAATGAACTAGTTAACTTATTCAAATGAACTATTGAAGTAGTTCAAGTGAACTGGTTCGAATTTACTAGTTCAAATGATCTAGTAAACTTATTCAAATGAACTAGTGAAGTTGTTCAAATGAACTATTTCGAATGAACTAGCTTGTTCAATGAACATCTGTATATATAATCGTCATTTTAGCTGCTTGCCACTCAGGCACAAATCAAACGGCATTAAGCTGTCCCGCTGTCCCGCTGTCAATGCATTGATCTTGCCAGAAATCTTCGCACCATCAAAATGTCATCTGCCCGCTCTAGCGCTGCTCCCTTGCCGCTTAGTCGCCTCTGCGCAGTTTTAATAGCGCCGCATAAAATCCACAAAATCATTTACACAAATTAAATGTTAACTCAGGCATAAAATTACCAAGTTAACACCCGTTGTATGTCTGGCCTCCTCTCGCTCTCTGCTAGTCTCTCTTGGCTTGGCCCATAATTTAATGGCAAGTCGCATCGACGGCTCGACAATGCAGCATGTCCCAAAACTGGCTGGCAGACCGGACCTGGGCCACGCCTGCCAACGTTGGCTAGTTGGCTGACAAGTTTTCCACTCTTTGCTTTTACTTTGCGCGCACTTTTCATTAAAAATTTCCGCTCTCCGGACGCGCGCGCGCCTCTGTAATTTTGCAAATTTTCTAATTGTCGTTTTGAAATTTAAGCCTCTCGGCCAACACGTCGAGTGACGTCCGGAACGGACGGGCCACGGGAACCGGCCACGTCTCCGGCCAAGCTTTTGGCAGCTCTGTTTGTATTTTGCTGAAAGTAGGTCGCCTAGCCTAGCGCATAGAGCTTAATTTAATGTTAGGTGTTGCTGCTTGTGTTGGTCCTTGACTCGCCTTTAATTGCAATTAAGTTTTAGTTTCAGTTTCAGTTTCAATTTCAGTTTTATGAATTGAGCACAAGGCAACAGCAGCCGAATCCAATTTAGCCAAACGCGTCTCTTAACACACTTTCGCGGCTAGGCCTGACAACATTTGATACCTCTCTGTGCGCTAGCTGCGGCCGGGTATATCAACTTCATTTGCCTGTCCATCAAGCTGCTTGCCACAACTCAATCAGTCATATCAGAGACCGCAATGCTCGACTATCTTTGCTCTTTGGCCAGCGATATCAGGTTGTGATATGTGTGCGACGCACACTTTTTCAAGATTTTTATGCACCGTTATATAAATTTATTTATTTCCCCCCTTTATGCGCTCCAGCCATAAATAATTCACAATTCATTGACATATTTTTATGAATATGACTTCCGATCGTTAAACAAGGCGCATAAAAAGCCGTCGACTATCAGCCCCAGCAGCATCTGCCGCCTGCCACGCCCACCGCCTGCCAACAAGTTGGCGGGGCAAGCCCATTAAAACAACATGAACGCACAATTTAATTTATATTTTTTCAAGCGTGTTGGCGACACTTCATTGTTGCTGTGAAAAATAAAAACAAACAGTGTTGCGACCCCCATATCAAGCCCCAGCCCCCAGTCACACAGTCTCTAGTCTGCAGTCTCCAGTCTCCTGCCAGCCTTGATGCTGGCTCATCGTCAACCTTTTCGAAAATATAATCACAGCATAAAAATCAATTCCAAACGCGTGTGCAAAGAGCAAACAGACAGCGCCACAATCGAGAGTCGAGAGTCTGTCGAGAGGCGCGCACAAACACACACACTCACACACACACACACGGCGAGAATCGAGGCAATCGAGAGGTCTCCACAACAATTTCCACACACATTTCCCCAGCCCACAGCCGAATCGGCCCCTGCCAATGCAAAAAAATGTCACACATTTGTTAAACATTCGCGAGTCTGCACGAGCTGCTGCACCCCATCCACACTCGCCCCTCTTTTGGAGCCGCACAAACAACACTGTGCTGCCAAACTGTGGCCCGGAAAAATCAGCATGCAAATAAAATAAAAATAAAACAAGCAATGAACAAAATAAAACATATCAAATGGGTTATTGGCAGCTATGAAAATACCCTGCAAGTGTGCATAGAACAAGGCGTATCTACATATGCATATACCCTGTAGCAAGTGTAGAGAAAAGAGTAGTGTGAAGACTAAGTGCTCGATGGGGGCGTAATGTTATAGTATATCTTTAGCTTCTAAATGGAATTACTCATTAGATTTACTTATTAGATTTACATTTAATAATCTAATCAGAATCTAGAATAAGGCTTAAGGCTTAGTTCCCAATTATATGAAAATATAAGTAGGTGTATCTATATGTAAGTACATCCCATCTATATTCAACAAAATCTACCTATATTCGACTTATATATTATTATATTCAAAAGGAAATTAATAAACAATATTTCCAATTGGGAACGTCTTAGAGGAATATATAACTACAGCTTGTTTAAAGAATAATCTAATCAAAAGTTTTATACGACGTTTTTAGTATTTCCAATTAGAATTTTATTCTCAGAAGTTATGTAGTTATTTCTCAATATGATCTTTTGATTATTGATTAATTTTAGATAGATAGATAACCTATGCCATCTCTCATATATCTATATTATGGCCTTTACAGATTTACAGGGTATATATATATATATATATATTAGATATAAGATATAATTCTAATTGAAGTTCCCTTTTGCATTGGCAAATTATTTCCTAGTAGACTTACTTTATTATTATTATTAAAATTACTTTTAAAATATCATGACTTAAGTAAGTGAAAATTGGTTTATAATATCTATAATTCATTATAAAATAATACACAAAATATGCCATCTCACAAGGTATATAGAAGTATAAAGAACTATAGTCTCATTGGTTAACGATTTCCTACCAGAATTTCAGATGCATAAATATCTTTAGCTTGTCCAAATGAAAGAATATATATATTATATATTATATATTTTATAAATTATATAAAAATATATATAATATGTGTAATTATATATAGAAATCATGCCTTAAGTCAAATTGCCGTTAGGCATGACATTCCAATAAGAACCATACCATGTAAAATATTTGCTTTGCAAATGCTTAACACTTCACATGCTTCTCAATAAGTCTAATCCAAGTCAAACTGGAAGCATTTTGTTTGGGTCCCTTAAGCACATGGAGAATCAATCAGATGCGCTGCTGAAGCATTTACAGGGTATTCCGCTAAAATCATAAATAGCTTAAAGCCAAGCCAGCGCCTGGCAGGAGCCACAGCCGGCTGCCAGCTCCTAGCTGTGACGCTGGCTGCCGAGGCGCAAATAGGCTGTCAGCTACATACCAGAGGCTCCCATTACCAAACCAGCCCCTGTCCCAGCACCACCTATTTGCTGTGTGTGTGTAGGCGCATTAATGTAGCCAGCAGAAAAAAAAAAAAGAAGAAAAGCTGAGAGAGAGAAAAAAAATTGAAATGCTTTTTGTGATTTATGGGAATGTGTTGCGTAGCCGGGAGATTTGCTATAAATGTCTTTCCCTCTCTCGCACAGTCTGTCCCTCGCTCTCCCACTCGCCCGCTCTCTCTGCCACTCGCTGGCAGCCTGTGTCAATGTCACACACAAAAATGTTTTACAAGCAATTTTCCAGCTTTTCTTTTTATGTGTGTTTGTGCATTCGTTTAACTATTTGGGCATAAAATATGACGACCCCAGCACGTTCCGGCTCCACCGGTTCCCTAGCCTCAAATAGCTGACACTTTATGGCCCTGTGTCCTTGCGGCTGGCTTTTTGCTCGCCCCACTAAAGTCCGCTCCGATGTGGGTGCGAATATGCGGAATATTGCGGAATATTGCTTTTTATAGTCAGCTGACGAAAGTTTTCTTTTTTTCTGGCTCAATGTCATAAGGTGCTTAGCTGTAGGTACAGTAAACACTGTTAGTGAAAGGCTGAAGGCTAAAGAGAATGTTGAGAGAAAAAGAGAGAGAGAGAGAGAGGGGGAGAGGAATTCATGTTTTACAAATTTTATTTATATAAAAATGTTTAAATTTGAACTTATTGAAGTTGTAGTTAGCTGATTTTACACTTATATTCCGCATGTTGTCGTGAATTTGAAATAGTAAAACTGTTCATAACTCAGTCAGCAGAGAGAAAGCTTAGCATATGATTGGCTGTTCTATATATTTTCTATACTAATTCCATTCTTTTGACTTTTTGTTGTCTTTGCACAATTTTTGATAATATTGAAGATCTTATATATTATCTAATTATATATTTTTATATACTTATATTTGTTTTATTATTTTATTTTTTATTTAAGCTAAAAATTGAATAGGCGACATGTGTTTCATTCCACTTCATATCTCTTCCACGCTCTTTTAGTTTTTTATATTGACATTTGAGTTTTACATCTATTTTCCACCTCTTGGCGTGAATTTCACAAACGAGCTGAGTTCAATTATCAGCAGATCAGCAAAAAGTGCCGACATAGGCTTGTATATCTTACACATTTAGCATATCTAGGCACATATACATGCCATATTTTTGCCAACTATTTGACGCTCTTCAAGTTTTAAGTTTTCAAGCTCTTTTTTTTTTTTTGTTTTGCTGTCTCTCGAGTCGCGCTGGCACTTGAAGCTGCCAAGTGGAAGAAGTGCACAAAAAAAGCCGTCAGTTTTAGTTGCTCCCACTGCCAGCTGTGGACGTCGGTCCCGAGTGGCCCTTGTCGCAGATTTTAACAACTTCATTGATGAGTCGCCGAGTCGCGTTGAGCCGTAGTCGAGCTCAAGCCCCAAAAGCGCTGTGTGCCACTTGTAAGCAATTTTAACTGTCAATTCTGTTGTTGCTGCCATGAAATCTGAATATACTATATGAATAAAAGCAAAAACAATAAACTGCTGAGGTTGACACCCAAAACGGGCACCAATAACTCAGCTCGCACCGAAATGCCTTTTGGAATGTGTAATGGAAACTAGTTCTGCGGTCGGGACAGAGTCAACTGAGCCAAGCTGCGGCCAATGTGACTGCAATCTATTGCTGATTTAGCGAAAAGCAAACAGCGACAGGCGCTGCCTGTGAGGCTGAGTGGAACAGTCAGCTACAACTCCCACAGCTACGTCAATTGTCCTAAAGTGGCGCCAAGCGATTTGCCGCGACTCTCACAGCAAATCCGTCACCAACTGTGCGAGCTGTCCGTCAGTCGCTGGCTCGCTCACTGGGAGAGACGAATCGCAGCAAATCAATTTGGTTGAGGCATCGCAGCTTTGCATAATTTATATGGCTCGGCCTATGGCCACAAATAATTTTCGCAATTGGCTAGCTAAGGGCCAGATGGAGATAGAGAGAGAGAGAGGCATAGGCCAGGGCGGCAGAGAACACACAAAACATTTTCAACAGTGGGTGGAGCTGTGAATATTGGCCATAAAATTTATGCCCTGAGATAATAACACAAGCGGCAAGTTGTTATGGCCTGCCAGGCAGCCAGCCAGCCAGCCAGCCAACCAATCAGCCTGGCCAACAAGGCATCCCAGTTAGCCCGACCCAATCGTCCGCTAAGGAGGATGGCTAAAAATAAAATTATGGCCCGGCAAACTCGTCTCGAGATGCAAAGGCAGCGATAGAAGCTAAGGTTGAAGTTGATTCGAATGCTTCGCTCGCTGTGCCCGTGGTGCTGGCTGCGCTGGCTGTGCTGGCGATGGGCGATGTTGCCCAGGTGGTGACTGCAACAGCAGGCCCAAACCACTTGGCCAATTATGCGGTCCTCTTCTGTTTTTTCAACTCGATCTGCTGCCAAGCCCTGTTTAAACCGACTGAGAAGGGGTATATTGCAGAAGCAGGCCATAAAAAGTCCACTTATACATGTCTTATGTGAGGAGTACAACGAGATTTTATTGCTAAGCAGCAGACAGTTGGAGCTGAGGAACTGTTCATTATTATTATTATTACTGCTAGAAGTATTATTGCTATTACTATTATTATTAATATTTATATTACTTATTTATATTTTCAATATTCACATCATTGTCATTGTCATTATCATTGTCATTGTCATTATCATTGTCATTGTCATTGTCATTGTCATTGTCATTGTCATTGTCATTGTAATTGTCATTGTCATTGTCATTGTCATTGTCATTGTCATTGTCATTGTCATTGTCATTGTCATTGTCATTGTCATTGTCATTGTCATTGTCATTGTCATTGTCATTGTCATTGTCATTGTCATTGTCATTGTCATTGTCATTGTCATTGTCATTGTCATTGTCATTGTCATTGTCATTGTCATTGTCATTGTCATTATTATTATCATTGTAATTATCATTATCATTATCATTATCATTATCATTGTCATTATCATTATCATTATCATTATCATTATCATTATCATTATCATTATCATTATCATTATCATTATCATTATCATTATCACTATCATTATTATTATCATCACATTATTTTTTCTCCCTATCCTCATGTTTAGACTATGCATTTCCAGTATCATTGTCATCATTATCATATTAATAATATGATTATTATTATTATTATTATTATTATTATTATTATTATTATTATTAATAAACTAATTTTTATTATTATTATCATCATCCTATTTTTTGCCTTTCGTACACCTTCTATGAGAACTGTTCCTCTCATATGATTGGCTCACCTTAATTCCTACCTTTTCCTTTGTAGCGTATCTTCGAGGTCTATCAAAGCTGCGTAGCCTTTTGTTTCAGGTCTGTTGCAACAACATTTGGTTGCCAACTTTGCCGTGTATCAACAACATTTAGGCTGCGGTCTCCTCTTGTTGCATTCACGTTTGTGCACCCCTTTGCTGCTGCTGCTGTTGCTGGTTCTTCTTCTTCTGCTTGGCCCTGTTTGTGTGCTTGGCTTTGGCATCGTTTGCAAATATGCTCAGTTTGTGTTGAAATCGAAATAGACGGTAGCTGAAGCGAAGGCTCTTGCCAAACACACAGGCAACAGCAACAGCAACAACTGAGTTACACGAATTCACATCCTTTGCTGCTTAGTTGTCCGTTGCCCCATTCCATGTTGCTTGTTGGCTGTTGCCTTGGTATCTGTTTTTGCCTGCAGCTCATTTGGCTCTTGTGTTGATGTTGGCCAAGAGCGAGCCACAAGCTCATCATCGTCATCGTCATCAGAGTTGTCCCAGTCATTGGCCAGCTGAGAGCTGTTTAGGCATCTCATCAACAGTCACTCCCCCTCACGTTTGCATGCAAACTGTTTGGCATGCTAATATGCAAACAGTGCTGCCAACTTAATGAAATTGAAATGAGCAAATTAGAAATGTTTGCTGGGGGCTTACAGACCCCAGACTTGCCCAGCCAGCTCAGCTAAGAGTAGGCGAAGTCAACTCAAGTTGCCTGAATGTTGGCAGCTCAAAGGGAAGTCAAAGCGAATCAGGTTAGCTGCATAGTATATATAGATATGGTATGGGTAGAGTGCAGAGGTGACAAAAAGCTAGGCATGATGTCAGATGCATATTGTTTTAAAGATATATATATATATATATATATATATATATATATAAGTCTACTTAATGATGTTGCTGCTATAATACCAGCTGATAAAAAGTTAATTTTTAGATATTTTACTTCTATTTTATATATATATAAATTTCATATATATATATAATTTTAAAATAAATAGCTCAAATCAAGTTTGAACATCTGCTCACAACTCTCTTGATTAACTACTTTAACTCTCAACTTTATTTATTTCTATCTTTCAGAATTGAGCATAAGCCGCTTCACTAAGCGAAATGAAAATTATGAATTAAATTTTCTGGGTGAGTTAAGCTATACAAAAATATAAAAATTAAAAAAAATAAATCTAGAAATTATATAAAGTAAGATAAATGAACTGTCCAGAGAGCAACTCCATGGGAGGCTGGCCTAGCCTAGCATAAATGAATAGACAAGCATTCATCAAGTCGCCTCGATAAAGAACGAAAATTCAAAGCGACAGTTGAACTAATAGCCACAAAAAAGAAAGGAAAAAGAGTTTCAAAACGTAATCCATTGCAACTAGCGTTATCCTCGATGCTTAGCAGAGCAGACAGTCAACCAGGCCAAGTCCCATAAATCTCGGCCCAAACCTTGTGTTTGGTCAAACTCGCCAGCTGCTGCTGCTGCTGCTGCTGCAATGTGAACTAAAAACTAGTCTAGCCATTGGAGGGACCAATAAAAATGCTTCTGCCATACAAACAGAAGAAAGACAGAGCTAAAAAAACATGGAAAATAAAACTAAAAAGCAGCACGAATTGAAGAAGGAAAGCCACATGTCATGGACTCCACACTTGAAAAGCACTAGACGCACCCAACAACTCCCAACCTGAGCTGCGTTCTCTCTGATAGATACAAACGACTTCATGACGATACAAAAGAATGATGATGATTTGCAAAAAAAACAAGTAGGAGTGTGCCAATAGCGAGTGACTGACTGGCAGATACCCTAACTAACTGAGATCTAGAATATGGCATCTATATTGAAGCTCATTGAGTTAGGTACACAAAAAAGGCATTCATCTTTAGTTTGATATACGTTAGAAGTATCTATAAGCCAATTTTGTTGACGCCAGCTGCTAAAGTATTCGAGCTGTGCTCAAATAAGTGAAATTTTTAACTTCAAGAATATTGCACTATAAATATTGATCAAAAAAATATATCTAGTTTACAACATTCCTCACGCCTTGCTCTACAAATAGAGCCATTTTACCCCACCTGCTGACTCTCAATAAGTGCAGGGTATCACAGATACCAGATAACGTCTGTTTGGCTATACGTTCTGGGCCCGTCCAGGCGGTCCAGCATTGAATTGGCTGTGCAAACGTTTGATAAATTGATGAATTGCAATGCTCAAGTGGCAACAGTTTAGCGAAAGCATTCGAGGCAGAGATCGATAATGCGACGAGGAAGCGGAATGCGACTCCTAAGCGCAGGAGAACGGGGAGGAGGAGAAGGAGAAGGACAGTTGTGCATCGGGGCTTGTGGAAGTGGCAGCTGGAGTGCAGGCACAACTCATTAGTTCATCAGACGCAGTCCAAGTCGCAGTTGAAGTTGAGTTTGTGTGTTTTGTTTACTTAAGTTTAGCATAAAAAATGAAACAGTCATGGACCGTGAGTTGGGGGAATACACACACACACACACACATACACACATACATACAGATATTGTTTTTTCTCTTTATGCTCGTTTACCGGGAAGAGCTCATAAAAATTTATGTTAATTTCGTTTAGAGCTGCTGCGACTGCATGCGTAATGAGAGAGCCGGAGGCTAAGTAAACAAGGACTCGAAGCAGTAGTTGTAGTTGGCCGAGAGATTCAAAATTGAAGTAATGATTAACGGGCTGCAAGTCGAGGCTGGGGCAGCTGCTGGCGTATAGGGGTTGGAGACTGGGGCGACGTGATCCACCTACACGTTAAATATTTTCTAGACATTCGTGTGCACTTCATGCCACAATTGAAAAGTTCGACGAAAAATGCCGTTGTGAAAAATGCAGCGTAAACATTTAAGATAAACACAGAGGGAATGGAAGCGGGAACGAGAGAGAGGGAAAACTGAACTCTCAAGTGAGGCAGCAACGTGAGCCGCACAAATTAACTGCAAGCGGAGACGCTGCAACGCGTCGTATGAGCAATTTGTTTATTTATTTGTATTTATTTTCCAGTCAATATAAACTATGTGAATTTTTAGTGTACATAAAAAATAAAGTAGAATGCCAGACGGCCAAGCATTCGACATGATAATAATAACAACAATGAACAACAACGTCAACGGAGCATCGGGGCAAGTAAATAAATCAAATGGAGTTTCCACTGAAAATGAGCAATAGCGGAGATGTGGATGTGTGGAAATGGAAAATGGAAAATGGAAGACGTGAACTTTAAAATAAACAAATTAGTAATTATTTGATTGCATTGAATAGCTCCGAAATTTGTTAAAGTTTCCTCAACTTTATTTACATTTTGCAGTCGCAAAGTTTTGCGCTTTTTGTCAAAGTCATTTGCCTGCCAAAAAAAGAGAGCCGCGCTCGTCAACACCTTTAGCCAGGTGGGCGATAGTCGTTCGCGTGGTAAATACGCAAAGACCGTTGCACACTAAATCCACTTAAATTAATTGCAAAAGGTGATTACGTTGCTGTTTTGCCTGCACTACTGCCACCGGATACTGGCAGCAGACAGCTGAGAAATGAAGCCAGGACGACGAACAGGATATGCTAGCAAACCAACCCATTAGCCACCCACGTTCGGGTTATCAAGAAGCTGCACGGTGAACGGTGAACGCCATTTCTCAAATGCCAGCGGGCAAAGGCAAACAGCAAACACTTGGCTCTAGCAATGACTGCGAACTGCAGCAGCGCCAGTTGCTCAAGGTAGGCAAACGCTGTGAGTTGGTCCTGGCTCTTGGCTCTTGGCTCCTGCCCAGTGTTTGCGCATCTCTTAAAGGGTGGGTGGCGCAACTGTCGCTACATTTTTGCAAAGTAATTTGCAAAAGATGCCAAGACAAGGCGCAGAAGGTGGCGAGAGCTAAAAGCAAGTGCCGCCAAAATGCAGTCAAGGATGAAACAGCAAAGGCAGCACGCAGTAGGGACGGTGCTGAAGACGTGGCAAGGTGTTAACGTGGCGCTGTCATTGCTTGATTGCGTTTATGCGTAGCAAAGTTATCTGAATAAGGCTAAAGTAGCAGTAAATCCCACTAAAATACACAAACAATCATTAAGCTGTGCAAAAACGAAACAAACTTTGATTATTATTGCAAAAACGAGAAAGTAGTGTTGCAAAATCTGCCACAGAAATTAAGTATTTAATATGCAAAAATAATTGCGAACGTAAGCATCGCGCATATTTTTGGTATTTTTTAGCGTTGAAGTGACAAATGGCAATTACACGGTTTAAGTCGCTTGCGTTTTGGTATTCTTGACCGAATATACCGATAACTTAGTAAATGATCTTAATTATCGAAATAAAAGCAATTTGCATTAGATTTGAATGTGGCACTGGAAAGTTGAAAATATATAATAATAATTTAAATTGAATGCATTCTGACCTCTTTACAAGTCATTTAAGTTTAATAATGCAAAGTTTCCTTTATCTTAACTTAACTTTTGTGGAATTTGCAATTGGAACATTTTGCCACGCATAAACACAACGGCTGTCCCTCTCCTACCCATGCTACTTTCTACTTTGCTTATGTGTATGTGTGATTGTGTGTCTGTGTTGGTGTGTGCTTAAAATGTCATTAAAGCGCTGAATGGGCGTGAGCATTGAAAGCAAACGACTCTAACAGGAGTCGGATGAGAATGTGAGGGAGAGGGAGATGTGACAGCTCATAAAGACAGCCAACGCGGACAGCGGATTGGGCGGCGTCGGAGCAGATAAAAGAGACTCAAACAAGATTCAAAGACAGCCCAGCCGCATCATATCCTTAATCAGCGCCTCTCAGCTCACAGCAAAGCTTTCCCTGGGCGCACTTTGTGTGTGTGGTTGAAAGTGGAAGTGGCAGAGTATAAAGGAGGGAGGGAGAGAGGTGTAGCTTCCGTTAAATTTATTGATAATTGATTATTGCTTCGTTAGGTCGCATTTGAGGCGGCGTTTGGCGAATTGGCTTCGCGTTGTTGTTGCTGCTGGTGCTGCTATCAGCGTTGTTTGTTGCGTGTTTGTTGTTGCAAATTGAAAATGCAAATTGCTCGGCTGATTTGGCAGGTCCCGATTGCATTGAGTTGGAGCCTCGACACACTCGACTTTTGCCTTGCCTTTTGATGTGTGCGACGCTTTGGGGAAAAACAAATTTTCATAAATTTTTAAAACAAACAGGAGCAACAAAAACAAAAAAATACAAACAAAAAGCGAGGAGCAGAAGAGCCGCTGTCGGATTTTTGTACGCCATTTTGTTGCCGCACTCGAGTTGTTGTTGTTGTCACTGTTGTTGTTAGGACGTGCCTATGCGCGTTGCTTTGCTCACCTTTTGAGCTTTTAAATTATTTTCCAAGCACGTAGCCTCGTCGGCTGTTTGCGTATTTAAACGTGCACGGGTATGTGAAGCGCATAGAGAGGCGCATCCCGAGAGTGAGGGAGATAAAAGCATTGGACGGTGTGAAAAGCGCGTAGAGCGGCAACTGCTTTGCCTTTAAAAGGATTTGCGCAATTTGCATGCAAAGGGGGGAGGAAGTTTTTCTTCCTTTTCATATATTTTTTTCTTTTTTTTTAGCATTTTGTTGTATTTTCTTGTGAAGGGTTCGGGATGTTTGCTGCCGCCTGCCCCGTTGTGTTGACAAACAAACAGCGCCGCTGAGTGACGGCCAAGACAGGCAGCCAGTGGGTAGCTGGATTTGCAAGGACAGTTGTTGTCGTCGACAGGGACTTCCCTCCCTGTGAGTGTGTCTGTGTTGACAATGTCCTTGCTGGCATTGTGGAGCGCCGCGGCGCTCTGTACGTGACTTGCATTTATTTTTTGCGGGCCCAAACTGTGAAAAACTCGTTAGTAATTTAGCAGACAGCGGGAAAACAGTACCAGGTTGGCCAACTCCATGTTTTCAAAGCAATCAAATGCTCGTCTATATTCATATGAAGCGCCCCAAATGCAGCTAACTAAAAATACTAAGCGAAAACCCAAACCAAACAAAAGAAACACACAAAACTACAAACTACAAACTGCAAATAATTCCATCAACACCACAAACTAAAAACGAGAGCTGAAAACGGCAATGCCAACGATTGATAGCCACTTGAGTTGCACACATAAAGCTGCTCTCACTCTCGCTCTCTCACTCTCTCTCGCTCTCTCTTTCCCGCTTTGTGCTGCATTCAGTCTTTAGTCTAACCCATTGACATTGCACGGCGCATTGGGAGGGCTTTTGCACAGTGGGGCACAAACAACAGCAAACAGACAAACAGAGTGCGAGATTCAAGTGCAATTCCGAGTGCCTACACCCAAAAAAAGTACATACTGTGTAGGAGCAACAGCAGCAGGAGCAACAGCAGGAGCTGGGCGCTTAGGCTGCTTAATGGCACAGCCGCAGCGTCGAAAGAGTTATTGAAAATGTTTTATTGTGTGCATTTGATTGCTGTAAGTGTTTAGCTCCCACTGTGTGGGTGTGTGTGTGTGTGTGCGGGTGTGTCTGGTGTCTAACTTATAAATATTTCAATAACATTTGAATTGCGCCTGGCTGGTGGCTCAATTGGTTTTGGGATTTTGGAGCGAACGCAAATGGAAATGCACTTTCCATTGTGTACGAGTGTCTAGTGCTTGGCCACTCCAGCGAGTACTCCCCGGCAATGGCCACATTGCCATGCAGCTATATAGCTCTGGCACTTGCCATATTTGGACTAGCCAACAACAACAGCAAATTCAACTAAACTAAAGTCTAAAGCCTAAAGCCCAAAGCCCAAAAATGCCAAGCGATTCGTACGTTTATACGAAGAAGCTGAACGTGATAAGTGAAAAAGTGGGACAAGAGAGATTGATAGGAAGAGTGTAAGAGAACGAGAAAGGCGACAAAGAGAGATTGTGCCAGATAAAGTAAGAGATATAGAGAGAGAAATGGGGAAACAGTCAAATGAGAGAGGGGGAAAGAGAAAGAAATAAAGAGAAGAAGAGAGAGTATGCGAGCAACAGAGAAAGATCGAAAGAGAAGAGATACAAAGAGAATATGAGTAAATGAAAAAAAAAGAGCAACAGAATAAGAAGGACAAAGGGACCTAGTAAAATATTGTATTACGAAATATTTAAAAATAAAATTTTAGTAAAAAAAAAACAAATTTGAAATTTTATTTTATTTATTATTAAATTTATTTCCATTATATATATAATTTTTCATAAAAATTATTTATATAATTAAAATGATTTTTCTAAAACATTTTCCAACTTAAAATAAATAATAAAACTACATTTTCCTCTCATATTTTAGATTTTTGTTATTTACATTTCATTGGAATTTGGAGAAAACATAACTTAAAATATTTCTTAAACCAAAATAAGTCAAGAAATAGTTTATCCAAATATAAATCCAAATTTATAGCGCCCATGAGCTCATAAATAAATTAAGAATTTCGAAAATATTTGTGTATTCAAACTAAAAATTCTTGTGTTCATATATCATGAATTCAGACACGCATAAACCTCGAATTTTTCGACATTGTTCAATAGGATTTTTTTGTGTGTAGGACATAACACTTTGGCACGTTCTAAGCGGGCGTACTTTCAACTGTGTGTGAGTGTGTGTATTTAAAACTTTCCATCGAGTGGCCAAAGAGCTTTGGCAACATCTTGTGATGCAATCGGTGTGGCATGGCTCAGTGAAGCCTGTGGCATGGCCTACTTTACAGGCACAAAAGCTTAACTCAATTACCAACGGCAGTCGCCACACGTGACTAGCCAAGCTGAGTAGTGGCAGGTTAGCTGGATCAGGTGGGCGTGGCAGTGGGTGGGGGGAGGGATCAGCAGCGCAGCTGAGTCGAACTGACCTGCTTAGCTGGTCAGGCGAGTTGCCAATACGAGCAAATGAGCAGGCGGCACTCGAGCGGGTCAAAGGACACTCAAACGCCTGCTCCACACACAACACACACAGACGAGCGCAAATCCCTTTTTCTGAAAACTCATTAGCACAAATTTGTGCTCGGACCTAGTCCAAGTCTACCTTGGCACGCCCCAGCAACTGTGCCGCCTAATTTGGGGCGCAGACGAAAATTTATGCTGATTGTGCGGCAATTTACGAAAACTCAAAGCCAAAACTGGAAAATTGCAGCCGCCTCACGTGCCAGACAACTAGCCAGAAAAAGGCTAAAAAACTGGAACTAGACAACAAATTTTCTATGCAATAAATATAAAGCGCTCAGCCTTGAAATCATGAAAATCTTTAACCTTTTTTGTTCCTCAGCTGTTGCAATATCAAGTGGGTCAAGGGTATGCGACTTTTGACATAACTTTTGAGACGCCTTTGTGAAGCTGTGTGTCTGTCTAGCTAGAAGATTTATAGATTACTGATCGTACTTAGCTATCATAGCCTTTCAAGTGCCTTTATCGCTGACCCTTCTAGAGAAATAATTCTAAAAACCCAATTATAAATGCCCTTCCCCTTGCAGAGCATTTCAGCTTCGGCTCGTCCCCGTTCATTGTTATTTTTCTAATAATTCTATTTTCGGGTTTCTTCCTTTGCAGCGCTTGACTTTTGTCTGGTTTACTGAGTGAAGCTACCGAATAACGGTAAGTAACCTTTTCTTAACCTTTCTATGCAAAGCAGTTCCAGCTAAGTGGGCGATTGTATAATCATATACACACATATATATATATCTCTATATATATATATATATACAAGTCTGTATTTCGTAAGAGAGTTGGTCGACAAAGTCGTTTGGTTTCCGTTTCCGGCTTTGGCTTTGGCTTTCGCTTTTTCATTTCCGCCTAATAAACTACATAATTAAACTGGCAGCAATGGGATTAAAGGATTCCTGCTGCTGCTCCTGCTCCAAGCCAGTTGAGTCATGTGCTATGCTGTATCTTTCGAGCTACTCAACTTCAACTTGGCCGTGGGATATATATTTTTTGTTCGTGCTGTAAGACTCACTCCATTAGGTTGGCACATGACCCCCAGCCTCGGCCACGCCTTCTAGGCACGCTCCAAGTAAAGTTTCGTCGGCGAATTAAGCTAAATTAATTTTTGTGCTTTGCTGTTGTTTTCCTCGTTGCTGTTGTTGTTGCTTGAGCTAGTTAAGTCCTTTGACTTTTGGCTCGTTTGATACATCTCCCCGCCCACTCCCTCCCATCCTCCCGCGCTCCTTGCTTGCCCCTCCTCTTCTTCATATTAAATTAATGATGTGTTTTATGCTGTTGTTGCTGCTTTGTCGAAAGAGAAAAAATCACTGCAAATGCGATTTAGAAGGCAAAGCGCAACATTAGCAGTAAATAAAATAGGATAATGCGGCAAGTCGACCGCAAAGCCAAAATCCCACAAAAAAATATGTATAAAAAAAAATTAGCAAAAATATATAAATAAATAAGAATGAAAGTAAAAGCATATGAACTTTAGGGAGCTGCAGCAACGACAGCCAAATGCGCTGCACCAGAATAAAAATTTGTACGAAGCCTCAAAATTTTATAAAAAATATATGAAACAAAATATAAATTAACAAATAAAAAATAGAATAAAAACAGTTTTAATAAAGAAAATAACAAAACATAACTAAAAATAAATAAATTTAGTTAACGAAATATTTAAAAAAAATATATAAAATAAATTTAAACTAAAAATAATAATTTTAAAAATAAATTGTTGCATAATAAATAAATATAAATAAAAAAAATAAAGACAATTATAAATAAATTTAAAAAAAAATTAAGCAATATTTTTAAAAATATTTTCAATATAAATTTAAAAAAATCAAATAAAATAAAATATAAAAAAATTAAATTAAATATAAATATTGATAAATATTGTTGAAAACATTTAATTAAGTTTTCAAAACTGAAAAAAAAAATTTCCGAAGTAAAATAAAATAAAAATAACATTAAAAAGGTAAAGAAAACTGCGAATAACAAAACAAATAAAAATGCAGAAATTATGCTCAATGAAAATAAATAAATATAAAATATGTAAATAAATATAAAATATATTTTTAAAACTATTTTGTCTTTGTCCTTTATTTTTATTTTGATTTCTTTATTTATCTATTTATTATCTATATTTTTTATACCCATTTGATAGGGCATTTGGCTAGACCAGTTCTATTTTTTGGCAGCTGCAGCAGAAATATTTTGTGGCAGGGTTGAGAGCACAAAGGACAATTGCTGCTGCTGCTGCTGCTATGACAGTTGAAAGGATTATGTGCTGCTAATGCCAAGGCGCTCGCTTTTTGCCCGTCCACAGCTAAGCCGAGCAATTTTTCATGCTAACCCCTTGGCATGGCCCAACGCGCGCAGTCGCATCACCTGGCTTAGGCGCAACTCAAAACTCGAACGGACTTAACTTTAAAGCCGCTACACCTAAATACAAACAAATAATAACTTCTTTTGTTGTGTTTTTGTAAACAATTTGTTGGAATTGCTCTTGAGAAAAATCAAAGCAAAAAAAGATTTGTTTGTTTCGTGTCAACTGTCGATGCTGCCTCGTCGTCGTCGTCGTCGTCTGGTCGCTGTCTCCTTCCGACTTACACAAATGTTTTGACAAAACGCCTGCTGTTTCCACATAAATATTTATACACATATGCCTTGTACAACTGCCACACACACAAGGATACACACACACACACACAGTTAGTTGTCTGCGTGGCCTGTTTATCGTGGGCCTGGCATCTTTACCTGCAGCGAACATGATATGAGAACCAGGCACCAGCATCTCTTGTTGCTATATCTTTAGCATCTACTCCTCGACAGACACACACACACACACACGCACACACACTCGGTGTCATGCGTATACAAATTTGTTGTTGCCTCCTTGGAAATCGAATCCACAAAAATGCAGTTAAATAAATTACAAACGCTCTGTCACCCAACAGTCGCAGTCGAGCGGTTGGGCTCAGGCCGTGCCTTGAGGTTGGGGCGCATGTCGCGGGATTATCGCCCGTCGGGCATCGCCTGGCCGCCAAGGAGAGCTGAGCCAATGATTACGTTGATTATTCTTATACGAATTTTTCTTATTTTTAATGAATTTTGTCGCGTTTGTCGTCTGGAGCTCCATTCTGTGTCTCCCCTTTATCTGACTTTTGCGTGCTAATGAAATAAATGCCTGGACAGCCAGCTCAAGTTACCCAAACATGAGCAATGTGTGACACAGACAGAGTGTCTCTCCCTCTCTCTGTCTGACTGTGACAGTGCCTGCAACAGACACAGAATCAAGATACAGCAGAAGAGCAGAGTAAAAAACTGTATCTTAAGTTATGAGACATTCGAGCCACATAAATTCCTCAACGTGTGTGGGTTCAAATGGATGGCATAACACACACTAAAACACACACACACACACACACGCAGAGAGTGAAGTGTTGTGTTGAGGGAGTTCAACTAGTTGCATACTTAAGCTAAGGAAATTTCTTTAATAATATGTTCGCATTGGAAATTTATGAAACAGGCTCAGCTGTCTATGATCTAAGAGAAGGAAATCGATTCACGACTGATAATGTCTTCAAGTAAATTGCTAGACAACTGATAGCTGCAGGAACTGTTTGATCTTTGATCCACTATAAATACATGTTTTTAAGTACAAGTAGAGAAGGCAGCTTAACCACTGGGTATCTATTAGACTCAACTACCTTAACATATTTATAATTTCTATTGAGTAGAAATGTTTATAAAAACATGCAAAAACATTTCAAATATAAAACTCGAATATTTGTCAAACTAAAAACTGCAATTTGCATTTATATTTTAATTTTTTATTTTTATTTTAATTTAATTTAATTTAATTTTATATTAATATTTTATATAATTTACAATTTATATAATTTAATTTTATATTAATATTTTATATAAGTTTATCTGTTCATTTACCAGCATAAGGTCTAGCTCTCGCTCAGCTCCATCTTCTAAATAATCAATTTTGTTTTGAGAATAGAAAACTCGCACTATTTTCACTTCAGTCGCTAGTCCAACTATAGCTGTCCGCTCCCTTTTCCCATGAATCATACCTGGCATCCGGTCCAGTGGCAACTGCAATAAGTTAACGCTTTGGACGACGCCGCCGCCTACTTAATTATTAATTTCGCATTTACCACAAAACGATTATGGGCGAGAGCCTCGGCCTGGCGTTGCGGTGCTGTCTAAGCAATCTTTCGAGCGAGTGCTGCGTTTTACCATTTCCTCAATTGCATAAATCGAAAATTTGTGCTTTGGCGCGTGTCACGAATAACCAAAGGAAGCCCAGACCCCAAGGTCCCCAATGAACGACAAAACTCCTTCTCTAATTTTGAGACAATGTGACAGGCCCGGGCCAAGGATGGAGTTGCTCAAGTCTGTTGCCGCTGCTGGCGCAGTCTGTTTGTCACCCAAGTCATTTACATGCTCCGCTCGCGTACGTGACTCACATATAGTTATAGTCTGTTATATATATGTATATATATATAGATATTTGAAGCTTTTTGGGGAATTTGACTGCGACTGCGTCTTGGCTTACATTTGATGAAAATGCGAGCGAGGCGTTGTCAATGTGGATGTGGCCGTCCATTGGGAGTCATTGTCGTCGCCGTCGCCGTCGCCGTCGTCGTCTGGCCTCAAGTGAGTCACGCAGCGCATCGATAAAATATTTAAAATTCATTTCTAAGCTTTTAGTAGTCAACGACTCAACTGCTTCACTTCAGTTCAGTCGACGCCACTCGGCACACGCTTATCAATGCCGGGGCCCAGCCTATTACTCAGCTGAGTCTCTCGGCAATTGCTGAGATAAACGTAAGCCAAAAACTGCAAATGTCGCCGACGACAGCTTGGGCCAACTGCAGCTCCTTTGCCGCTATCTTTCGAGTGTGCATTGATTTATGTGCGTGCCTGGGCTGAAGGTAAATAGAAACACTCGTTGGCATCGTTCACCTGGGCCAACAGGCAGCACCTCGCCGCATGCCCCGCCGTCGCATCTCATGCCAACCACAGCTCACAGTTGCAATTGCACTTTATTAGTTTTGCTATTGAATTTCATTTTATTGCATTTCCCAATACGCATTCCATATATCTATCAAATACTCTTCAATAAGCCTTGCCCTCTCTCTCTCCCGCCCTCTCCCTCTCTCTCTCTCTCTCTGTGTACTTTGATGACTGTTGTCATAAATGTCTCGGCTGTATATTATTCTAGCTGATAACGTCTCTTGCATGCTCTTTAAAAGAGTTTATTGGATTTTCAGCTTAGAAGATATGACAAATATGTGAGATATATATATATATATTTATATATATATATATGAAGATGTACTTAACATTGTTTTATAGTGATTTTTATAGTGTTTATTGAGTTCGTAGAACAGCTGAGCTTTAGTACATGAAAGAGATACTTTTAGTACCCATTAAAACTGGGAGTTCTCTTTAGTTCTGTCTATAGAATTTTTTATATATACTATATATAATTATACACTACATATTTATAATATCTATGCATATATTAAAAACATAATATATCTGTGTATCCATATATATCTCTAATCAAATCTCATTTTAATTTTTTCACTTAATTTTTTTTGTCAGTTTAAAAGATTAGTTTTATAACATAATAAGTATTCGAAGAGATGTTATATATAAGTTAATATTATTATTTATATTATAGATCAGTTTCAATAGAAGAGTCTATATATGTAGACATATCTCTCCACACAGCTCTCTAAAAACTTGACTCAATTTGTGGCTTGCTCTCTTGAAACTTTGTTCTTTCAGTTTTCTATTACAAATATCAAATATATAGGTATTATTCAGTTTAAATCTCTATGACATATTGTTAGTTATAATTGTTAAAAACAGCCTAAAATTATTGTTTATGCAAAACAAAAATTAAGAAAAACTAAATGAATTTCCCCTTAATATATTTAGCTTGAACTTGATTTTTGATATATTTTATTTAACTGCTGAGGATAGAATCTCTTATAAATTTAGTTTCTATAGCAAAAAGTTTTTTTTGTTTATAAAGATAAAAAGTATAAAACATTTTTTATTAAGATATTTTTATCTAATTAATTTTTTTATAGACATTTCTAGACCAAACTCTTTTATTAAAGAAAATATTATAGAAATTTGAATTTATAAACTACTCTCGTAGATAAATCAGATCTGCTCAATATAACTCTACTATATCATATGGCAATAATCTTTTAGACAAATG
This sequence comes from Drosophila hydei, assembly GCF_003285905.1. Classification (NCBI taxonomy): domain Eukaryota; kingdom Metazoa; phylum Arthropoda; class Insecta; order Diptera; family Drosophilidae; genus Drosophila; species Drosophila hydei. Next base: position 6,480,568 of record NW_022045643.1, read on the forward strand.
AGTTCTGGCTTGATTTTTCTAACTTTTAGTTTTTTACTTAAATAAACTACAATTTCAATCTCTATAAAACTATATAAAACATATATACTATATAGTATATATTTACTGTAGATCTGCTATATACTAAATACTATACTAACTATTCAGCTATGTCACTTCAGCTTCTAGTGTGTCTCCCTCTCTCTCTACTTCTCCCCCTCCCCCTGCCCCCCCCCCTCTCTCTCACACCACAAGAGTATTCAATCGTCGATCAGCTACATTTACATTTCCTTATTTCTATTACTATTATCATATGATAGTTTATTTCCACAGCGAATGCAATTGATGTGTGGCCTCTGGGCCTGTGCCTCCGCCTCCGCCTCTGTCTGCGCTCACTGGGAACGCTCTGTGCGCCTCGTTGTATATCTGGTCTGGCAACGCACTTCAGTTGAGTTCAGTTCAGTTCTATTCCTTTGTTGATTTTTCTAGATTTGAAGCACTGATTGCGCGCGTTTTACAACCGGCTACGCCCCGGCAAGGTGTGAATTGCAGTTGCCGTGTTGCCCTAAACCCATAACTGGCAATGGCTCTGTGCGTTTTGATCGACAGTTTGCCTAAAACTGTCAACGCGCGTTTAGCTACCCCTCCCTTCAGCCGCTGCCCCTGCCCCTGCCCCTACCCTGGATTTTATGGCGCATTTCTTTCGATTTCCAACGATTTATTTGAGTTTGCTGCCGCTTGATGTTTGCACGGTTGCTGCTTGTTGCTGTTGTTGTTGCTGTCGCCATGTTGCGCTATCAAGCGGTTTATATCGCAGTTGCCACTACATCAATATAGCCACACACACACATTATCTAGCTGCTGACGCTTAGATTAAGATTAGTTTGTTCCTTTTGGCAGTTGCGACTGTTGCAAGAGCCGCCCTGAATGACATATTTGTTGGCTTTTTGACATGTCAATAAATGTTTATATATATTTATATGTATATATTGTATAGGTAAATATCATAAATCAGCATGTCAAGCATGTCAATTAAACAATATGGCGCTCATTCAATCAATTATTGTAGCTCTATAAATATCGAAATGAATTGAGTGAAAATTGTTGAGTTTTCCAAATGCGTTTTTCCTGCTCTAACTTTCTCAATAAGCATTCTTTGCACATTTAATAAATTTGCCATAAATCACATGGCAAAGCCGCTTCGCAGCTTTTTGCTTGGCTCACTTCAATCATTTGCCTTCAGCTCGAACGAAATTGCTTAACTATATGGAAAATTGACAAGTTTTGACTGACGCTGACAATGCGGTCTCCCCCTTCCCCTCTCCCTCTCTCCGTCTGCAGTGGAAACTGCATGAGAAAATTTAATAAATATTTTTGTTGTTTTTGGTCTAGGTAAATGCCTTGACATAGCGTGTTGCAGCACATTTTTAGCCAATTTAACGAAATAGAAAAAGTTTTCGCTTAGCAATCGCCGTCAGACATGACATGACTGACGGCCAGACAGAGAGACCGACAGAGTTGATTGAACTGCAACGGCATTAGCCCAAATTGATTAGAAAATGGCAAGCGATTTGTCAACAGTTACTCAAACGAGCAGCCATAATATTGTCTAAACAATTTTCTATAAATCTGTGCGTCGCCGTCGCGTAGACAGGATGCAATCAGCAGCGGCAGCGACAACGACCACAGACGCAAGCGCAATGCAATGTCACTTAAATGCGAGTCGACGTTCGTGGCTGTCGCTCTAATGAGCGCCGACTGCCGTGACCTGAGCCGGCCTGGCCCGACCCTGGCTTAGTGGCATTCGACCTGCGCATATCCTATATTTGTGATGTGTGTGCGCTGCGTTTCCTTTGTCAGGACAGCATCCGCTTAGGCGTTCGTTTTTTCTTTTTTTCTCTTTCGGTTTTGTGAAATTGGATTTTCACAGCTGGCATGCATTTGGTGCATTTAATGCGCTCTATTTCCATTTGCAACGCTATTCTTTGATTTGTCACAGCGAGCGAGAAAATTGAAAATCTATTTACAATTGAACAATTTCAAGGCTCATCATTTCTTCTTTCTTCTCTTAATTGCAAACGCTCGTCTTCAGGCCTCAGACATCAGCGCATATTTCGCTCCAGGCTCTGACTCATTTCCATTTGTTTTGTGTGCATTTTGCACGTTTTCGACACCTTCAATTTGGCTGCGCATCGTTAAGCTGTCGCTCGGCCCAACTTCCGGTGGCCATTTTGCTGTCGAGTCGTGTAATTTCCTTTGCAGCCACTAAACTGCATGCGGTTGATGACAGATAAAACTCCCCCGAATGCTCTTAACCGCAAAGCTCCCAACAACCACATGAATAATTCGCAATGGCAGATTCGCCTATCCTTTCATTGCGTTGCTTCTCCCCCTCTCACTCGCTCTCGTTTGTTGTTGCTGCCCAAAATGGCCGACAGAAAACTTGTGCAAATGCATTGAATGATTTATTTGGTGCGATTGCTTCAAATAGTCACACACACACACACGCGCGCACACACAGCCACGCGTACACATGGAGTCATACGCAAGCTGTCCTCTCTGTCTCTCTTCTGGCTGCTACTTCCACTGCGTGAGAGTAATCAAACAACAGTTGGCGTTTGTGGTCGACAGAGGGCGCCCTTTTCAGGCTTTGTGCATTTTAATTGGCCACTGCGAATGCCTGTGCCAAGTGTTTTGATTGCTTTGTCATTGCCGTCGAAGCGCACTAATCAGCGTCTCTCTCTCTTTCCCACTGTGTTAAGCGGGAAGCATTTATTAATTATAAATGCCTTCAATAGCTCAAAGCACTCGATAGACGGCGCTCTAAACGTTTAACTCCATAACAAAGGGGTATATTAGACAAAGCAATGGATTTAATTTTCAGTCAAATGCAAGGCTAATAGGAAAATGAATACCTTGAATACCCTATATAGACTAACAGAAAGAGAGTTGTATGTATACTCAACATCATTTTACTTAAGATTTCAATTCAGTAAATTGAGTAAAAGCTGTCTAGGGTATCTTGTAGGTCGCATATTCGAAGCTAATTGACGCATTTGAACTTGTTGTATGAACTATTTGCCATTGATTTCTTTTGAACGCATCAAAGTTAACATCGCAGCATGCCATTGCAGTCCATTGAAGCTGAAGTGAATTTCTCTAGCAAAGCGAGCAGAGCAAAAAGCATTTCAATTGAGATTTATTGCGGCGTGTACGGGGGCCTCCATTGGCGGCGATGCAGGGGAAGGGGGAAGGTGGGCTGTAGGGTTCTGGTGTTCTTCAGTTGCTTTTGCATTTTTCACTACTTTAGAGAACTTCACGCCCCAACTGAACCAAACAGAAGAGACCCAACAGAAGCTGTGCCTTTAGTTAAGTTTTAGATTGAAATTTATTGTAAAGTCCCACTCACTCTCTTTCTCTCTATCTCTGCCTCTCTTTCTTTCTTGCTGTGGCAAAGTCAATTCCTTTGATTTGTGGCGCTTTTGCGTGCAATTTTTTAAATTGAAAATCACTGCCTGCACAATCCTTTTTACATCCTGCGAGCTCAACGCTCACTGCGCCCAAATGAATTCGTTTCGTTTCGTTTCGTTTGGCTTTGGCTTTGGCTTTGGCTTTGGTATTCGCTTCAGTTTTTATTTTGTGAAATATGCAGAGCGCGTATTTACTTTTATCGTGATTTATGCGCCACAATTGATATTGAGGTTAATAAATTGAAGACCGAAGAACACAGCTGAAATCAGAGCCGAATCGAATGGCTCTTCAAATTGAGCTCAAGTGCAGCCAAGGCATTTTCAATTTCTATTTCCAGTTCGATTTCTCAAAAATTTCAAAGTTCATTTTACGCCTTCCGCTGGGCGCAACGAGCAAAAGGTCACTTGACTATTTAACCCTTTTTCTGGGCGAGTATTTTTACGACTGTGCCGACCTTGACAAACGGCTGACCACGATTGCCATTCGGAAGAATGGTCACAGGATGTTAGGGTTCCCTATTCCGGCTAACCTTTTTCTTCTTCTTCTTCTTCTGCTTTTGTTTGTTTGTATTTCATTTTTAGCCTGAAAACATTTTGTTTGTGCACCGCCCAGCGGTTAATGTGTGTCTCTTTGACATAACTCTTAGCCATATCTCTCTCTCTCTCTCTGTTTCTCTGACGCAACTTAAATTCGGTTGGGTCAAGCTAGGTGCTAAGTGAGTTCTCAAATACTTTGAAACAGCTGCGCAAATGCAAATGCAAATGTTATCGAGTCACAGACTGACCTCCAATAGTTACATTCTCAGTTAACCAAATGAGCTCGAGGGTAGATGGATTGAGTGGGTGCTATATATTTATATATATACCTATACATATATCTACATTGCGAGTTGTATCCGAGCTCATTACGAGTCTATTCTATATAATGACGTAATAACAATGAACTAAGCTTCAATCTGTATTTTCTAGACAGAGTTATATGTAAGCCATGAGCTCAGCCTTGAGTATATCAACTGAATATACTCTAGGAATAGAGATAAAAGAGAATATCTCTCTCCAAACTATGATTCATATGTGATCTAAATCTCATTCAGTCTCTTCCTCTTAGTCTAAGTACATAATATATATGTCTAAAATAAAGTAAATAATGTCTAGTCAATGCGCTATATATAAGTGATCTAAATTTCATACAAACTCGCCCAACAGAGCTGACTCATATATGAGCTAAATCGCAGTCAGTTTGCTTCAAAAAGATAATGCTTACATCTAAGCTATGCATTATATATGATATACAGTTATACGATAGATTGACATTAGTTCTTAGCCCATGGCCACACACACACAATGCAAATCTTGTTGAACATAAACTTTTTATGATAATAAAACTTTGTTTTTGCTGGCACTCAAGCTGGCTCAACACCTCATAAATATGATTTTAATCGATTTGCATTGTCACAGGTGAATAAATTATACAAGCCAAAGTTCAAGCGGCAAGCAAAGACGCAAAATATATATGCGAAAACAATGAAAAAGCAATCAGATGATAAAATGTTTTGTATGCCAAAAAAGTTGCCAAGCCACAGAGAGGGGGAGAGAGAGAGGGAGAGGGAGAGGGAGAGACAGAGAGAGAAGTAAATTGTAAAGTTTATATAAAAAATAAAGTTTATTTGCAAACAAACGAGAAAATGCAGCAAATTTTTGTGCATATTTTGCGAGCAACTTGATAAAAGGAACTAAAAGAGCCAGAACCAGAACCAGAACTAAACGTGAACTGAACTGAACTGCAAACAATTCGAGTTAATGTAAAAACAAGACGCTTGACACAGCTCCCAAGTTCCCGACTTCGTCTATGGCAAACTTTTATGTCGTTTGTATAATTTTCGACCAGCTATAGATAAATAAATATATATATATATACATATATACATACTACATATATATATATATATGTAGTAACTGTGCTGCTTATTCTTCTTCTTCTGGCCGATAAACTGCTGCGCTTGTAGTTGGTCAAAGTCCGCCTGCATTGCCCTTTGGCATCTCCTCTATTGTTATTATCTGATTTGGAAACTGCATTGGCCCCGCGCGACCTGCAGGCCCCACTCGAGATCCGAAACCCCAGCATGAGTAACTTCGACTGGCTCTGCTTGCCTTGTTTTAGCCGAAAGTTTTCGCTTTGCTCCCTCTGACTGGGTCTTTGGCTTTGGCAGAGAGTTGTCGCTCGATTTGGCTGCTACAGTTGGTTGATTTTCACATGACTCCCTCGCCTCATGTGGCATGTTGCACATTCTTTGCGGCAACTGCAATTGTTCCGCATAGTTTGCGCCAAACTTTTGCTCATTTGTTCAATTGGAAATTTCGTACGTAATTTTTTCTTGTTTGGCTAAATGAAATTGGTAACAGACTGGGCTAAGTGAATTGCATGGCACACATTTCGGTCACAGCTGCTCGACCACAAGCCAAATTAATGCATCAATTACCAAAGGACTCAATAAGCCAGCTGCTAGGCAAATCTAGCGATATTCCACATGAATATATATTATACAGTTATACTATATATATATATGTGTGTGTGTGTGCGCCTGTCAATTAGACTGGCAATAAATTCTAATATTTTTGTATATTTTCTTTTTTTTTTGGGCCACCCTAGTCCCTAGTCGCACTTATCTATGCGGGTTATCGCATTTTGGCTTCCCTGACATGGGTTTATCTACTCTCGTCTCGTCTCGTATTGCCCGACTAAACACAATTAGCTTTGCTTCACTCTGTAAAAATGGTGTAAATTATTTGGTCGACTCCTCTCGAAGCGCCCCTCCCTCCTCCCCCCTGCCTCTACCTTCGCCTCACGCGTTTATTGCCCTCATTAGAGTGGCATCAAGTGCTGCCCGAGCTGTTATATCTTAATTATTTTAATGGTTTATTATGATCCGCTTGCATTTTATCTCTCTCTCACTCTCTCTCTCAGTTATTATTTCTGTATTATTTTCGAACAGTTGCTAATAATAGGAATCTATATGTTATTATTATAATAATGTTGAACATGCCATAAATTGTTTTTGTTGCTAATTCATGAGAAAAAATGGCAAGATATAGAGCTGTAGACGGGTGCACCCAACTGCGTAATACTCGTTCAATTAGATATAGATATAGATATAGATATAGATATAGATATAGATATAGATATAGATATAGATATAGATATAGATATAGATATAGATATAGATATAGATATAGATATAGATATAGATATAGATTAGATATATATGATATAGATCTCGATATAGCTTAGCTTAGATTAGTATCGATCTAGCTCTCGCTATCCTTAGCTCTCGATCTAGATATAGATATAGATATAGATTAGCTATCGATATGCTATGCCTAGCCTAGCTCCGTCTAGATATGATATGCTCTCGCTCTAGTCTAGATATAGCTTCGCTATCGCTCTAGTTAGCTCTCGCTCTCGCTCTCGCTCTAGCTCTCCTCTCCTCTGTCTCTCGCTTCTCGCTCTCGCTCTAGCTATCGCTCTCAGCTCTCGCTCTCGCTCTCGCTCTCGCTCTCGCTACTCGCTCTAGCTCTCGCTCTCGCTCCCGCTCTCAGCTCTCGCTCTCGCCTCGGATCTCGTTATCGCGCTAGCTCTCGCTCTCGACTCTCGCTATCGCTACTCGCTCTCGCTATAGAGCTCCGAGCTCTCAGCTCTCGCTCTCGCTCTCGCTATACGCTCTCGCTTCTACGCTCTCGCTCTCGCTCCTCAGTTCTCGCTCTCCGATCTCGCTCTCGCTATCGCTCTAGCTCTTCGCTATCGCTCTCGCTCTCGCCTCTCGCTCATCAGCCTACCTAGCCTTATCGGCTCTAGCTCTCTCGCTCTCCGCCTCGTGCGTCGGCCCTTCCCCACATCTGCCTACCCAATATGCCCCTTTCTACCATCTGTGAGCGAGCATAAAAATCTGCCTTGTAGCAGTTGCTTGAATTGATTCGACAAACACGCACATCCGATGGCACGATCGGAATGTCTAGCACTCACTTATATATAAATATATATATGTATCAACGCTGACATTGATAATCTATATTTCTATATACACTCTTATATATATATTCACTGAGATTGACGTCGAGTCGCGCGTTAATTAATTGAAATACTATGATTAAGCTGAACTTTGACGAGCGTCTAAGCAATCTTTGGCCCTGATCTTTATTTACGACGTCGACAACAGTTTTGCGCCCATTAATTCTTCTATGATCTTCGATCTTTGTTTTTGGCGTGATAATCTACATAGCAAGTTCCGCTCTGGGCTAGACCTAGTCCAAAACATGACTTTTATTACACACTTTTTATGTTGCTCAGCGGAATCTTTACTGGAAGATCAAGAGTGATCAAAGTGCTTAAGTGTTTATCTCTGGCATGAGCATAGCGATCTAGGCAAAGTGATCTTCAGTATGTTGAATTAAATATTTGGTGATCGTGACTAAAGACTGTTTAAGTGTCATGCAGTTACTGGCGATCGATTCTCATAGTTTTCGGATCAGTAAAGATCTTGCATATGATCAGCAAACATTTTTATCCGCTGCTTACGTTTCTTAAGCTCTTTTATCTGCTCTTTCGCTGCTATCGATCAATCTTAATTGTTTTGTCCTAAGATTGATGTGCCTTGAATTCATCTCGCTGCGCTTGATCAACGATTTATGAGCTTTAAATTGATGGCTCATTTGTAATCCGATGTCAATTGGCATGACTGGGCAACAGGACCAAAGAAATTCAATTGATTTGTCAGCGCGCTGCCACCCAGGCTGTGGCTAAGACTAAGACTCCGAGTGTCTGTCTGTCCTGATAGCCGAGTGAGCTGTTTAGCTGGCCCTCGATGAGCATTGACACAGCGCCGTTCAGATTGGCGCGCCTGTTGCTTGCTTTGTTGTTGTTATTTTGCCTTTTGCCTTGACTAGAAGTTAAGGCGAATTCCCCTTGGGCAGCTGCGGCGACGACGACGACGACGACGTTGAGAAACAAACAAAGCGCAGACAATCAGCCCAGCCCGATCGTCATCGAAGTACATGAAACAAAAGGCAGAGAGAGAGAGAGAGAGAGAGAGAGAGAGAGGGAGAGCGAGCAGAGGGCAGCTCTATGTGTGTGCCACCCAGTGAAAATCACGATCAGGCTGCGCGTCTGACGAGCTGATGCCTGCCACAGATAGTTGTTGTTGCCTGCAACAACGACAGAAGCAACACCTCTTGTTAGTTTTGCTGATCATGATCATGGCATGGCTGCTCTCCCTCTCCCTCGCCCTCTCCCGCTCTCTCTCTCATCCTCTCAGCTTCTGCCCAGCGGGCAACTGATTGAAGCACGACCAAAGCTTTTCGTCGCTCAATCATGAGTCGAGTTCATGTTTCACATTGCAAATCTGCGATCAGCTTTGACTGTGGGTGTATTTTGTAGCTGAAGGTCCTAACGTCCTGCTTACACAGATCTGCCCACAGAAAGCAAACAAGCAAAAGCATTGTAAGTTCATTAGCAGCCAAGCGGCACGATTTGCCTGCCTCTTGGCAGCGTCTGCGTCTGCGTCTGCATCTTCTTGTTGCGACAATCGAAATGCATATAAACATGAGATTTTTTTTTGCAATGTCTGCACATTTCCGACTCCTAACTAGGCAAAATCACTCATAGCCAACATCGCAGAAGCAGCAGGAGGAGAAGGGTAAGAAGCAGAAGAAGAGGAAGAATATGAAGAAGAAGAAGAAGAATTGCAGCAAGCACCACATGTGGTGCTGTCTGGCTGGGCAAACCGGCTGGTGGCTTCCTTTGGTATACGGCTCCATTCCAATCATGTTCTATTGCCACGATCACTTTTTGGGCTGGGGGCACCCTGCAGCTAGCCATACACACAGGGTGTATTGAACCGCGGACGAAGCCAAAAGTCAAAACGTGAGCCTGGATCGCGACCATTAAAACCTGCCTTGATCTTGTGGCTCGTCTCGCTCTCTCTCCCTCTCTCTCTCTCTCTCTCTCTCGCACAATGCTTTTTATCGCTCTTTTAGCGCAGGCGAACGACGCTAACAAGATGATGATGAAGAAGAAGCAGCAGCAGCAGAGCTCGAAGCAGAGGAGGAGAAGCAACAGCAACTCGTTAGGAGCCCATAGCTTGGCGGCGTTATCTGGTAACAACGTGTTACGAATTACTTTTAACAAGACCCTTAGCAGATAAAAACCAGAAAACCGGTTCACCAACCGCAGAGCGCGAGAGAGAGAGAGCGTGAGCGAGAGAGCGCCAGAGAGTGGAACGTGCACTCATTAGCAATTTGTGAGCACGGAACGTTGAGCGTGCACAGGAAGGGATTGCAATTAATGCGATGTGTTCTGTTAGGGTTTAAGTCTTGTGATTATCATGCACTGATAGAGGCCCCGGGCGCATTTAATGAGTGCAGCGACTAATGAGAGAGCGGGCGAGCGATCAAGTGAGAGCTGAGCAAAGAGAGGGATAGAGAGAGAGAGCACCCTGTATATGCGAAACGTGCCTCAATCAGGCAGCAGTTGGTGCTGCTGCTGCGGCTGCTCCTCCTCACCCACCACCTTTCAACTGTCAGCAGGGTGCATGTTGAAGGAACGCACGTTCCCTGCTGGAAAAACATTTCAAAATTGCCCGGCATGCCCGAGCAGAGGAGAGTTAGAGGGGGAGAGCGCGAGTGAAAAACCAGAAAATATGCCCAGACAAAACAGGGCTACAGGGCGGGTATGTTGCCAGCACGCCCGATTTCGATGCATGCGAAATGCAGCACATGTCCAACGCGTAACGCAACGCTGTCAATCTAACGGCTTTTGTCAACACGGTGTCACATGCGAGCTCAAATGTGGGGGTTGAGAAAGTATAAGTACGAAAGTGAAAGAAAAAGGAAAACTATAAAAGCATGAGATTTATGTATAAGAGCAAAAATATAATATCATATGATAATATTTATCTTTATTTCTCTTCTACTCCATTCAAACTTCCGTTAAATTGCGAAAACAAACTGCATGCAAATTGTTGCATTTGTTATTGTTTTCGGTTTTGCTTCCATTTATCGCATGCTATTTACCAACACAAACAGTTCGCTCGCACTTGCTTGCAGACTTGCGCTCTCTTTCTTGCGCGCTCTCACTCAAGTTGGCTCTCTCTCAATTACTAGCGCTCTCTGCGCTCAGCAGCCGCTACGCTGCGTTTCGTTGGCTCAGTTTGTTTTCGACGATCGCTGCGTTTGGTCGTGTCGCGTTCTTGTGTGTGCGGTCTCTCGGTCGAAGGCCAATTCGACGACTTTTGCGAGGCGCCTTAATTACACCTTTTAAACTTCAATTAATCAATTGAAAACCATAATAAAAAACAGTATAAACGAACGCTAAACGTGTGCACCTCCAACAAGCAGTCGTTAGCATAGTAGTTATATACATATATGTATACATTTGTAGCTACAGCAAATGCAAGCACACGTAAAGAGGCTGTCATAAATTAAAAAGAAGTTAATAAAACAGCCGCCAAGTGGCATCACAACAAGAAGCGCCAAACTGTGCGAGAGCGCCAAAACGAGTTATGAAAATACAAATTGTATATCAAACAATGTGCGTGTATTAGTGTGAGTGTGTCTGTGTGTATTTGTGTTTATACAAAAATTGTTATAACAAAAAATATATATAAAGAAAAGAAACAAAAACAAGATTTGTCGCTTGTTGTAGTTGTTGTTGGGTGATCTGTGATCGATGACGACGACAAGCGTCAACTGAAAATTGGATTTTTTTTATTTTGGCGCTAGGCCGGCGCCCGCAGCTGCCCCCTAAGAGTGAGAGAGAAACAGCGAGTGAGACAGAGAGAGCGCGCGCACGCTTGTCGGGCTGTCTTGGCTGTCTACTTGAGCCTGACACCTAGCCGAATAGATAACTCGTCGAGCTACATGAAATTTTAATTAAAAAATCTGTCCAAAAATAAAGACAAATTTACGGACAGCCAACAAGCAAATGTATCTGCAAGTAAATGTATCTGCATCTGCAGCTGCGTACGTGAAATTGGATTAACCTGGACAGTTGCACCTTGCGAGGTGCTTTTTTTAATTACCAGAGTTTCGGATTACCATCAACCTACTGCAAAACACAAATCACAGGTATGTGTCGCTCCACTTCTATCTGTATGTGCGCAGATACAAATGTATCTCAAGCTCTGCCAATGAGCATAGCTGGCTGTCAATCAGCATTTGCAAACGTCTAAATTGAAATGGGAAATATTTGACAGCTTGATGGAAATTGGAATTTGTATTTAGAATATGTTTAAATGCTTTCAATGTCGCAAGTTGTGGGAATCTAGGGAAACATTTAAAGAAAAGTTGACGAAAATTAAACAGAAAACATTTGCAACTAAATGCAAATGTTTGTCTCTTAAGCATAAATGTTTTAACTCTCTTAATTCAACTTAAGCTAAGTCTGGGCTTATATTATCCCTTTAAAATTCCCTTTTATTGCAAAGTAGAAGTAGTTGAGTTTGAAGTAAAGTTTAGCTATGACAATTTGCTTGGCTAATTTGCCTGCTTAAGCAATTACTTCTTATACTGTGCGCGCTCTCTCTTTCGCTCCAACTGTTTTCACATATGAATTCATTTGTTCACTCTTATACTTGCACAGTTATGCATACGGTTTGTTGTGATTGTTGTTGTTCTGCTGCTGCTGCCTATACATTTTTTTCTGGTAGCTTGCGCGTTATCTCTGTGCATTTTTGTTGATTTCGATTGCCTACCTACTGCTGGAGCAACAACGATTGTTGCTCACCTTTCGTTTCATTTCATTTCGTTTGGTTTCGTTTTTCCAGCGTGCCGTTGGCCATTGTTTACCCAACAAAGAGTGGAGCCAAGAAGAAGCATACAAAAATTGCCTCTTCCTCTTGTTGTTGTTGCTGTATAAATTTATTTTGTTGCTGTCGTTTTTCGTTCGAATCAATATTGCTGTCAAAAAATGACTGGGGCGGGTTGGGCTGTGCGGGAACTGAAATCTTATCTCTGTGCGTGGCTGCCATGAACATTATTTCATTATTTGTTGTCAAAGTTGGCTGCCGTAGCGACTACCTATGGAAACCTAGAGTTATTTTTGGGCAACTCTTGAAATATTATTGGGGCCAAGCGACACAGCTACAGGTGGCAATGAAGAGCGGGAGAGCGAGAGGGAGAGAGAGAGCGAGACTGGAACAGGACTACCTGCATGAGTGTACAGCTCATTAATCCAGCCTGCAGATGCTGATGGAGCGATAACGATAACGATAAGCCAATTGCATGTCGAGCCGAAACGATTTTCAAATGCTCAGCGAGCGCATTTTTCTTAGAGCCGGAGTTGCTCTGTGTCTGCGTCTTGGCTGGGCTGGCTGGAAGTCTGCGGGTCTGCGTGCCGCTCGACTCTGGCATTTGGAAAATTATAGTTTCTGTGGTCATAAATTATGCGTAACGTGACACCTTTTCCATGTTAGCGACGACGACGACAACGATCACGGCAACAGGTTTGAGGATCGTTGCTGTCGTTAATATTTTATTTCAATTTCTGTTTATTTGCTTTGCGTGGCCACAAAATGATTTCATTAAATTTCAGTTAAATGAAACAAGCAAAAAAAAAGTAAGAAAAGAAAATAAAACAAGCATTTTAACGACAGACGCGTTCAAGGTCTTGGGTCTTAGTCAAAGGAAGTAGCCAAAGGTGCAAAAAAAAATGCAGAAAAATATCAATTTACATACAACAGAGTGGAAAGACAAGGACTGGAAGAGCAGAGCCAGAGGCAGAGGCAAAGGCAACAGCAGAGAGAGGGAGAGAGAGAGGCGCAGGCAGCGGCAGGCTAACTGTGACTGAGAGTGGGAATTGGAATGGGACTGCCTGCTGGCTTGGCCTGACTGGAACTGGAATGGGACACCATGCGGCGCAGTTTTTCTGTTTCTCTTCTTCGTTTTTGTTTTTCGTCTTTTTTTTGCAGCCCGCACATTGCAATTCGAAATATTGCGCAGTGTCACACAGCTAAAGGATCGCTGGCCCGTTCGGACTTCATGCTGTGGCCAAACACTCAAATGCCAGACGAGGCTCGCCTTTGACTTTGTCAAACTGAAAGAGCCTCGCCTCCCGAACAGGTGATCGCCGGCTCGCTACCTGCATCCCATGATCATAAATTATGTTTTTGTTCGATTGCTGTTTTATTGCCGTTCGCCTCGACTTGCCGTGGCCCATAAATTCTGTTTCTTTTTTGCGCAGTTGAGTTTGCTTTTGGGTGTCGCCCGCTTAATTGTGCGGATTATCTCGTTGAAGTTATTCGTGTTTCGCTTTTTGCTCGTCTCGTTTTTTTTTTGATCTACCAAATTTATTGACAAGCGCTTTGACACTCACTCAGTCAGCCAGTCAGTCAGTCAGCTAGTCAGGCAGTCAGCCGCTTGTCACAGTCGCAGAGTTAAGTTGTCATTTGGTATCCTGCTTAACATTTTTGCGACTCCATCAGCCAGCAGCTGTCAACTGGGCGCTAATGTGCATACTAATGTGACACACACGCACACGCACACAGACACAGACACACTTGCATGCACATATTAAGGCACGCTTAGACAGCGGAAACTATGCTCACGCCTGTGTCTAGCAATTAGAATCAAGTTTTTTAGTACAACTGCTAAATAAGTGCGGGCTTTTCATATATCGTATAGCATTGTTGAGCAACTTGAATAGACAGCAGACAGTATGTATATAGAATGGAACTGAAAATAATCTAAAAGCATATTTGTCTATATAAATCAAATGTTATAGATACTTTTCAACAACTGTGTTTTATTTGTCTGATATATATACATAGCTAAATGTATAAATAGATATTATACATATAGATATTATATATATATATATATATATATATATATATATTTTATTTTTTTTTTTTATTTTTATATCACACTCAGTTGTATGGAAGTCTTTAGACTCTGGCTAATAAATGTACTAAATTTCTTAAATATAAAAATTAGTTGTTTTATTAATATAAATAAAATCGCGCTCTTTCTATTCTATACTCTATGCTCCTAACTAGCTGACAGGTAGATTATTCTATATGCCCACATCCTTCCAGCCCTTCTCAGTTCGTTCTAATTATTGGGCCAGCTTGAAATTGTCTTTTGTGGGGCTGAATTGATGTTATTGACAAACAAGTTGTACTTAGCCTGCCATTGGGCTCACTCCGGCGGGCAGCGGCTTCAACGAGCTCACGTTTTTGGACAACCGATAATTTCCATTCGGGCTGAGCAGCGACCCTTATAATTATAAAACCATTTCCAGTGCTCTTGGCTCAAACTCTTGTTTAAACAACATGAGCAGGCTGCAATAACAACAAGACAACAACAACAACAGCAACAGCAACAACAACAACTGCATATTGATTAATTTTGACCACAAGGCAGCCCGCAGAAGGTACTAAAAGAAGCAGAAGAAGGGAGAGGAGGAGGAGCTGCAGGGCAGGGCTGGGCAGAGCCAGTTGCTGAGCTGGCCAGAAAGAATCGTTCATCAAGTTGGAACTGGCCAAGTCAGCGAGCTCGTCTGCTGCAATTCATCAAACTCGAATCTCGAGAGTCGCTCGAGTCGCTCGATTCTCGTTTGTTTGATTTATTTTGCAGCTACTTCGTGTCGTTAGCCCCCGACCCGAAATTGTTGTTGTTGTTGTTGTTGGTATTTAATTTGACATGATTGCTAGCTGCATTGATCATAATTTCGTAGCCAACGAAAATTCCTTTTCCACTATTTGTTTTTAGTCGCGGGCTATTTGAATACGCTGCTGGCCACGGCTATTAGGCAGCTCGTTTATGAGCTCTGTCGGCCCGTTTCAATAGGCACAACAATTAGCCACGTCCAAAAGAAAACAAGCTGCTCGCATGGCCATTTATTTATATAGAAATATTTTGGTCATTTGTTTGGCTTAATTCAAAAATTGCATTGACTCTTCTCTCTCTCACTCACTCTCTCTCTCTGTCTCTATCTCTCTCTCTCTCTCTCTCTCTATCTCTCTCTCTCTCTCTCTCTCTCTGTAGACGCGCCTCTCGGCAACTTCAAATATTTTTCAAACTTGATTTTGAGCGCAGAAAAAATTTGTTGTTGGACTTTTACTTAAAGCCATTGTTTAAAATTTAACTCGTTATTTGTCTTTGCTCAACAACAACTAAAACGAGGCGTCAAATTGCGTTTTAATGGCATTTTGGCTAAACGCTTTTTGTTTATAAAGGGCTTCTATTTATTTATAGATGCTCTGCGTATAGGGTCTAATAATACAGTCAGACAATGTGTGACAAGAGAAGATATATATATATATATATATCCATAAACTTTTAGTAATCCTATAAGTATAGATTGCTTAATACCTAAATGCTGTCTTAACAATCGATTCATTATAGCCATATTTAGCTATGCAACAACAGCTTTAACTCATAATTATTGTATCTGCCTTATCGTTGAACTATATCAATTACCTATCGCATATACACGCGCTATACAATTTAGTTCTTCTATGAAAAACTTATTTGTCTCTAAAGATATTTCAACCACACCTGGCATTTATTGGTTTTAGGTTGCTTTTCGCTTATAATGAAAATCCCAGCCACATCTACTCAACATATCATATAGCTGTCATAGGCTCAATTGATTTCAAATTTAGTTCTTATATGAAAAACTTTTTTATCTGTGTAAATATCTAAGTCAAACTGAAAGTCTTTATGTTTTACTATGTTCATGCTGTATAAGTAAAATCTTATAAATACCAGTCTACTATTTCATATAGCTGTCATAGAAAGAAGTACTCAAATATTTAGTTCTTGTATAGAACAGTTTTTTGTTTTTTTATAGATTTATAAATATATTATATTATATATATTTTATTGTATTATAATATTATATATATTTAGATGTTTCGAGATGCTTAATCTAGATGAGCAAAATGTTTTGAACATTGCTCTGCTATTCCATATAGCTTTCTTGGCTATAGGTGAAGTAAAATTTTAGTTCTTGTATAGAAAACTTTTTTATCTTTGAATATATTTAACTTAAACTCAAAGTTTTTGTGTTTTACTATGCTCTTGATGTAAGAGTAATATCTTATAGTAATTGATCAATTGTATCATAGAGCTGCTATAGATAAATGTAGTTTTCAATTTAGTTCTTCTATAGAAAACTTTTTTATTTTTCTAGATGATTCTGATTTCTAGATTTTTCTCATATATATATACTTGTGCCATATCAAATTGAGCTACTATATCAGCTATATATATACTAGCTATAGTCTGTGTCTGAAGACGACTTCATAGAATGTCACTTCCCTGACTTTAAGTGTATTCAATTGTCGGCTATGAGTAGTTGAGCTCACCTTTCCCTGCTCAAATTGTTGTTAGCTTTAAAACTTATTCCAAAAACAGCGAAAGATGTGCACAAAAAGGTAATCGGAGCCTGGTCAAAGCTGTCTGAGCTGAAAGTAGAAACACGTTTATATATATATATATATATATATATATGTATATATATATTATAATAATGAATCTATGTCTATACTCTACACCTTAGTTTCATATTTTATTTATGTATTATTAGTTAATAGATCTATCTATATATTGTTCGGGCAAGTTTCATATTTTGTTACACTCGACAATAAATTCTTTGTGCTGTTTATCGTGGCATTTATTATGCATCGTTCGGGCTGTCAGGCAGCAACAGGCTATCAATTTTTCAGCGTGCCCAACTGCCAGATACATCAAAAACTAAAAGCGACAAGAACAACAACAACAAAAAGCAAATACAAATAAAAACAAAACTACATTTTAAAGACGAAGTCGAAGACGAAGAAGAAGCAGTCGCAACAGCTGAACAACAGCAAAACTTGTTGCTGTCTAACTGTGTCGCCAAAGTTGTCAATGTTTTGTTGTTGTGCAGATAGATTCCATAAACTAAAATGACAAACAACAACAGCAGCAACAGCAACAGCAACAACAAGGTTAGCGCCTCGCTGCTGATGATGATTTATGAGCGTCAGAAATCAAGTAGAAAATTATGGTAATAGAACAGCGGGGTAGTTAATGCCCCTAGCCCCTATCTAACCCTACCTGTCGCCGCCGCCGCACCCCCAAGCTACACAAACAAAATCGACAAATACACTGCAAGAAAAACAAGTTTCAACTAGAATTTAGTGCACCAAATTTCAATGAAAAACTAAATGTTTGCTTTAGTCTGGCTTCGATGGCAGTTAAATAAAATGTAAAGCATGTTTTTCCAAATGTTTTCATTCAGCACAAATATTTAATATGCTAATTGCCAATGCAAATATTGCGCATACGCCTAGTTGAACAATTTGCATTCATAAATGAATCGAGGGAGACTAGAGAAAAAACTGAAAGTGTCAGCTTATAAATTCAAGCGGGCATGACATGTGGGTGAATACCCGCACTCGCCCTCGCCCTCTCTTTCTATCACCGTCTCTCTTTTTCACGCTCTCTTTGATATTTATGGCAGCGGGGGCAGCAGGCGGCTATCTAATTCATTTAGCAGCATAAAAACCGACGACCAAATGACACCTTGTTAGGGGTTTGACTTATGGTTGCTTTTTCTATGTGTGCGCGTGTGTGTGTGTGTGTGTGTGAGTGTGTGTGGGCTTAGCTGGAAATCTGGCAACTAGGTGTTAATTTCGAACAAGAACAAATGCTAAAAGCCAAGAGAAACATTTAAAATGAAATGAAAAATTAACAAGGCATGCGGGCAAGCGAGGGAAATGCAATGAAAATGACAATGGAAACATAAATAAATAAACAGAAAATAAAACATATTCAACATATTAGCCAAACAAGTTTTGTTCAAACCAAATTCGAACGCAAATGACAATTTAAAATATAAATAAATAAAATATATAAATGGAAATAGAAAATTGAAGTTGACAATTTATGGAAATTTAATTTCAGGGAAAATAAAAGAATTAAATTATAAACTGTATAGTTAAAATATAAACAAATAATAATATTTTCTAGAAATATAGATGTAAATAAAAATAAAAATATAAATATATAAATAAAAATAAAAATAAAAATATATAAATAAAAATAAATATAAACTTATAAAATAAATGAATAAAAAAACATATTATAATATATTAAAAAAATCAATCAATATTAATGTCAAATTTTAATAACTAAAAAAAAAATATATATTAGTTAAAAGTAAATTAGATTTAAATGCAGTTACCAACTAAAATATAAATAAAATAAATTTTTTAAATAAAATAAAAAATATAAATTCAAATAAAAAAATCAAAAAAAAATTTTAATTATAAAAAATATATATATATATATAAGTAAAAAGTAAAATATGATAAATTTGTTTAGATTTGAAATGCATATAAATATATATATATATCTTATATAGATGCTTAGACTGTATATAGAGCTGGGTATTAACCCAGAAATCTAAAGAAATATCTATAAATATTTATGATATTTATTATATTATTTATACAAAATAAACAAGTAAACAAAGTATAGTATAATCGTCTTTATGAGGCAGCATATGAAAATATGCCTTTAATGGTAAACAATTTAATTAAAAGAAGCTGGCTGCAGATAAGGGCAGAGTTTCAGCTGCTGCTGCTGCATGAATTGTTCGATTCCATTGAAATCAGTTAAGAGAAACGAGAAGAAACATATATAAAATATAAAAAACAAAACGAGAAGAAGAAGAAGTAGAGAATATATAAAAAGAAACGCGGCGAGCTTAAGCAGAACTGAGCGAGCGAGCGTCTGACGCGGGAGTTGCTGATGCTGGACAGCAGGAGCAGAGCGATTCGCAAGAGCAAGAGTCAAGCATCATTAATTCTCACCCAAGTGAGCAGCAGACGCAGCTTCTTCTTCTACACAGATCTGTGCATATTTCCAATTAAAGCAACGCGCAGCTCTAATGAACTTGGAAGATATCAATCTACGCGCTGTTAACCCTAAAAACCGCAGGCAAAACAAACCAAAAAAAAAGAAAGAAAGAAGAAAATGTCAGGCTAATTAAAATGAAAGAGAAAGAGAAAGAGAGAGAGGGGGAGAGGGAGAGGGGAGTAAAAGAGCTGAGGCATGCAATATATGTATAATTCATAATGAAAATTGTATCTCAGCTGAAAAGAGAATTATGTATCTTATGTTGTGAGCGAGCGAGAATCAAATTAATTTAAATGCTGCTCGAAAATAGACGGCATAGAGACACGTGTGTGCCTGTCTGCTACTTGTACAGCTGAACTGCACATGTATCTCGCAGATACGCATCTCACTGTTGCATGCACACACATGTGTGTTGTGTGTGCGTGCGTGCGTGTGTAAAGGAAGCGCGTTAAAACAAACAAAAACATATTTTTCTTATAAACAGACGCAACGAAATGAAATTATTTTATTTTCAGGCCGACGTCAGTTTCTTTTGTATCTGTATCTATAGCTGCAAATGTATCTGTCTCTGTAGCTGTGGCTGTAGCTGTATCTTGCTCTCTCGCATCGAAACATAATTAATTTTTGTTTGTTTAAGGTCTGGGCCTGGTCTGTCTGCCGCTTCCTGCAACGCTGAGTATTATTTGCTTTTCTGCCTGCTCCTTGAGCTGCTGCTGCTGCTGCTGCTGCTCATTGGAATTTCAATTTTTTGAAAAACAAAAAAACACAAAACAAAAAAGATACAATACATATTCATTGTGGCTCGTTCGCGCTGAGCATTTCAATTTTTTGGCGAGTCATAAATTTAGCGAGAAAGTCATAAATTAAACATTTGGTAACTGATACGAAAATTTGCAATGCATGTTTATGATCATATATTGCTTAAATGCCATTTATTGACAAAGACAGACAGAGAGAAAGAGAGAGATGGAGAGAGGGAGAGGCTCATAAATTATGCGCTTAATTAATTGGCTTGCCCATATGTCTCGAGAATCGTCCATTTAATTAGGCAGCGTCTCTACAACAGCTTCACAATCCCAGCTCCGTCCAGACTCTGATCACAATCTGTGCAGCTTCAGTCTCGGGGCAGGTTGTTCGCACAGATTTCCATTGAAAAACATACACAAATCTCAAATTTGGTATTTGTATTTCGTTTCGCGGAATTCGAATTTGGTTTTCTATTATGTTTGATTTATGTGACGAGCTGCGTTAGATCTGCTCATCTGCGCCATCCATATAAACTATACGCTGTTTGTCAAACTTCATTTGGTCATTAATCTAGACGCCAAACGATCTATCCATAGTTCATGTATTGATTTTTGCATATCGATAAGTTTTTATGAGCTGGGTTTTTTTAGTGTTTGTGAAAACTGAATACTAATGCATAAGCTGGCTGGCTCTCTAGAAAGATATGTTAAAAAAAGATATGTTTTACGTCTTGTTTTTGTATTAAAATATGCATCACAAAAGCTTGGCAAAGTTATTTAGTTTAATTTGATTTCTTTGAGGTGTAAACCAGGGCTTCAAACACACACAAAACAATATAAGCGAGTTTCCAGGCTCTTAATTTAGTTTAATTTGATATAAACCAGGGCCTCAGACGCATACAAAACAGTTTGAACTAGTTGCCAGGCTCGTGCAGCTGATCCGATTTATTCGTGCGCCGATATATCGTTTAATGCAGTTATCGATGCCAGTGCAATTCCTGCTACCCATCGCAATCTAAATTAATTAATTGCATTAGCAAATGTTGGCATTGAATTTCATTTACTTTTGTTTAGATTAAATTTCATCTGATAGAAAAAGTACAACAAATTTAATATTTAATTATAGTTTTTAGTTTGTCTAGACCTATTTCGAATGCTCTTCAAATGATAGCTGCCAAGTAGTTTGACAATTTCCACATCTCTATTTTTGTTTTTGTTTCGTTTTGTTTTTTAATTAAACAAAAACGCAAACGTTTATAATTAAAAAATTGTCGTTTTATTGTCGTTTGCTTAACTTTATCAGCGGCTCTCGATTTCATTTTTTTTTTCGCTTCGCTGTTACACTAGAGATTACACCTGGCAAATTGAAGGAGGTGTATCAAAGGCGGCACGCACTTGAGTGAGTGTGTGTGTGTGTAGAGTAGACAAAAGATACTATTGTTGTTGTTGGAGTTATCTGCACGCAGCTTGTTAGGCAAATCTTTGCCTGGCAGCACACAGAAACACATACAATTGCACAAGTATCTGTACCTCACTTGTGTTTTCTTTATATATGTATATACATATATATCTATATCTTTTTCTCTTATTTTTTTTGTCGCGCGCTGATTAAACTTGCATTATGGCATATACAAAGCGCGCCGTTAAACTCAAATACAACAACAAATAACAAGGGGACGTCTTTAATAAGAAATAAAAACAAAAAAGTTAATTAAATTGTAAGCGTCGCTGCCCCAACCCCACCTCCCCTATGCCTGAGCAAACTCTGGGCACACGCAACTTCTTCATCATCTGCGGCATTGCCCTTAATCCCATGGCGTGATTAAAGTAGTCCAAAGTGCCTCGGCTCAACATTCTCTCCCACTCTCTCTCCCTCTCTCTCTCACACTGTCTATTTGCTGTTGCCCCTGCTCCCGTTGGTTTTTGTCGCTGCTGCCTTTTGAAGTGCAGTAGGAACAGCTACTTCAATTGTCTTCCGTCTGCCCAAGCGCGCTGGGGCCCAACTTCTGCTCGAGCCATTCATTAGCTAAATATTAACATATTTGCCTAGGCGGCACATAACTCAGGCCGCAATTTAGAACGCCCTCCGCCCACTGAAAACTCTTTTTATTTGTAGCCGCCGCCTACACTTGACGCCCCAAATCCAACCCGAAAATCTCCTAGAAAACCCAACCCCAATCCCAAGCGCTTGGCGCATTCTTTTGGCCCGGACTGTAAATTATGTCGCATTTTACTGCCATTTTCTTTTGCTGTGTCCAGTTTTTCACGCCATTTTCTTTTGTGGCTGTGTCACGACATAAATCAGTCGAGCCTGAAACTTTTTGCTGCCAGGCTCATCAACTTTTACGCTCATTACATAATTAAGTTGTCTCGTTTTAATATTTTCTAATTAAAAAATTTATTAACATTTTGTTATGCTTGTTCATGAAATGAAAAGGGCTATATTAGCTTTGTTTGTTACTCCAATTGTAGTTGAAAGTTTAACCAGGGCTGCAGAGCACGCCAAAGCTGAATTTAACTGGTTCGGTTCACAGTTTTGAACGAACTTTCAGAATCATTTTTGAGCCGATTTATGGGTCAAATTAGTAATCGATTCGCTTAATAATTCACAAAATATAATAATAAATACCAAACAAAAATACCAAGAGTTTAAAGTTAAATACTGCTAAGCTGTGTATTAAAATAGTATTAAAATAGGTGTATTAAATAGAAAACAAAACTATATATCTCATAATTTTAGAGATGAAGAGCTGGATCTTAGGTTTGCTCTACAGAAATCCCTTTAAAAATGTAAATCTAAAATTGAACATGTATTATGCGGTCGGTTCAGCTCGACCTCTTTGTTTATGACTGGGCCTTTGCTTAAGCTTAACCAAAATAAAGTTTTGATAACTTATCTAATTTCTTTACATTTTTTCCCATCTCATTACAGCTGAGCTTGAATTTGTAAGAAGGAAGTTGAAAAGGAAAAACAAAGCAAAGGAAAAATAAAACAACGGAATGGAAAACATGGTAAGCTTAAAGACTTCAATATATTTATATATATATATATGTGAGTGTATAAATAAGATGTTATAAAAGAGAGCAGCTTAAATGGGGATAAACGAAAAGTAACTTAAACCAATTCAGGCCTTAACAATTGCTGCTGCTGCGGCCGCTGCTGCAACAGCTTTCCAATTTCTTAGCTCATAATCTGCTTGTCGTGTGGAAAAGCATCTTACTTCGAGCTTTTTCAGTTTCGTGTCATAGACACGACCGACTTGACCTTAGTTGGGAGCAGCAGCTGTTGGCTACTTCATAGCGCTTAGTTTGCCACGGAATGGAGCATGAGTGCAGTTGAGCGCCTGACCCTGTGCAATTGACCATGCCGCATCGCCTTCATCATCGTCGACGTTGTCGTCGTCAGATACTTTTCAACGCCAATTTTGCACTTCAAACTGTTGGCATCCTGACTGTGGCTTCAACTGTTGTGGCTGTGGCTGTAGCTGTGGCTGTGGCCGTGGCTCTGACTCTTGTTGCCGTGGGCGATGCATCTACAGACGCGACTTGTTGCCCCATTGTTGGTTACCCTTTTCGCAACAGCCTCAGCATTGGCTCGTCTCGAGTCGTAGTCTGGGCTTTTCACTCTGCGTGCATATCTCTTGCCACTTTAACGTTAACGAGCTGTTGACTTCTTTCTGCTCGCCGACAGCTGAGTGTGTCTCCTGCTCTGCCTCTCGCTTCTTGGCATCTTCATCATTTAGCCCGCTTTAGTTGCAAAATATCCTTTGCTTAAACTTTTTATTCAGCTACCTGTCTCTCTCTCACTCTCTCACCCTCTCTCTCTTCCTGTTCTTTCAGTCTAGTTAGCATGGCTGCCTCGCGTTGCCTGTGCTTAACTTGTTTCTTGTTGCATGTTGCTGCTGTCTGCCTGCCTTGTCTGGCCATCTGGCTCAGCTTTTGTGGCTTACTCACTATCAAAATGTTTTGGTTTTGTAATTAAACCTGAAAATATTTCCATAAATTCTGTTCAATTTTTTTCCGAATTGTTTTTCGTGTTTACTTGAAAAATGCACAAAATTAATTAAATATGCCAAACATGCCACGATTTCTTAATTTCTCAAGAGTTTATGTAGCTAAAATTCTCAGCATGTGGCAGCGGCATTTTTTTTTTTTGATTTTGAAGTTTACTGTTAATTGAATTATAATTGTGAACTCGCCTGCGCCCTGCCCCCTGCCGCTATCGTTCGCTCTCTGATTGATCACGAAGCATGTCGAGCAGTCAATCAAATGCACAACAACAAAATATAGATTTCCATAATAATTCTACGATTTGTTTATCCAGCCAAGAGGCGCGGCATTTAATTACAAATGCCACTGAGGTAGGCAAGTCAAAAGGGAGTGGAAAGTGCGCTCACAATTGAGATGTTGAACAGAGAACAGTAACTGTACTCTAGTCAGTGTGTCCGACTAGCAAATACCCTGAGTACAGGCAAAAGCTGTTCCGTCATTCGTCAACTCAGTTCGACTTATACGCTTTGATTCTGATTTGAGCTAAAGTTGCAGAGCAAATTTGAGATGTGCAGCTAGACCAAGTAAATATACCCAATGCTTATCGATAGTAAGTAAAAGGAACGAGTTATCGAGCATCAAATTAATCGTGACTGGAGTGGAATAATGAACTGAGTTGAGTTATACATTCTAATTAAAAACATTAACTCTTTGTAATCTGCCACGCCCACTTCTGCCTGCCATACACTTGCTCAAAAACAGTCTATCCACAATTCACAATTTTCAATGGGAAAATATTATTGTCGCCTATAAAGCATTTCACTCTTTAACTTTTATGGCTAGCAATTCTTTTGAGAACTCGCATAAAAACATATTTTAGCTCTGGGATAGTCGCATTAGACTAATCATTAATTAGTTGTACATGTGCGTAGAATATTAGAGAACGAATGTTTCCCATGAGCTGAGGGCTTTTCATTACAGCACTTAATGTTGTCTTATGTGACATCTGGTGCGGCCATTACCTGATATTAATTGACATGCTGCAGAGGCCGTAAAACCAAGTTAGACTCATATAGAAAAGTGTTCACAATTTTGGCCAAAAGAGTGACTCATAAAAGCTGGCTATAAAACTTTTTCTAGTCTTGATAAATATCTAGATATCTAGATATATATATATATGTGTACATATACATATATATCCTAGCTATTTGCTACATTGAAACAATTCAATTGGCGTCAATGTAAACAAAAGTTGGCAGCAGGAAAAGAAAATGAAGAAGACGTAGAAGAAGTTGTGGAGCGTCTCAGGCATGCAGCGGGAAATAGCCTAAAACCATGAGCCACCGAACCACCCGTCGAGTTGCCTCATATTGAGTGCGTGCATCAACATCCAATATTCAACATTTAACATTTAACATTCAACATTCAACATAGTAGATTGAGAACTGAGCATTGAGAACATCCCTCGGTGCTGTTTCCGCTCAGCGATTTGCCTGATTGCTTTGGCTGTTGAAATGCGCGCTTGAAAAAATAAACCAAAAAAGAAGAAACTACAGCAACAACAACAAAATACTCATGGAAAAACGCATAAATTATTTGCAGCAGGGTGAGCGGGCAAATTAAGGTGACCATATGTGGCCGCAGGGCAGAAGCACCCAACCGGGTGCCCTCTTCCACTCCCACTCCCACACGAGCCAAGTGAAGCAAGAAAAACAGTACATAAAATCAACAAACAGCAAATGAGATGCTGAGATGCGAGAAAAGAAGAACAACAACAGCAGCACCAGCAGCAATATTTGAAATATGCCCTGGAATGAAATTCTTGAGCATTTGCTTGTATGTTTCAAATAAACTTCGAAATGCATAAATAGTTTACAACAATAACAACAGGCGGGCAAGCAGGCAGGCAACAGCTACAACAACAATAACAACTAAAATAACAACAACAGGAACAAGTGCGTTGATTGCAGGCAGCCCGCACTTTCATAAGGCATAGGAAGAATGCAGCAGGAAGAGAAGCGTGGGCTGCATCTATTTTAAAGAGCTCGCAGCGTCTGTCCATTGTCTGCCTGTACAGGCGCAGAGTTCATTGCATTTGCCAGCGAGAGATCGCCGCCACGCCCCCATCCATTTCGCTGCTCATTTAACGCATCGATGGAAGCACGTCTGGGCATTTTGGCAATGGGCACAGCAGAGAAATTTAGGAAATACAAGCTAACGCGATATATTTAATATCGATATACAAAAATACCGAGTGCAGGCAATTAGTGCAAAATTTTAGTGCCATTTTGAGTAATTATGCAAAATTAGATACAAATGCTGACAGCATTTTGCAACACTAAAAAATATTTGAATTCTGCATAAGGAGAAATATCTTGCAATGTACACTTTATAAGGCAAGATATATGCTGAAAAATACCTAAAATAAATGTAAATTTATTTGATATCTTTATGAACTAAATAATTTACTTAAATTTTGAAATTTTCCCAATTTTTGAAGCTAATGCTTCCAGTTTGGTATCAATTAGCATATTTTAAAACGTTCCTGACATGGCATCAAAACACAGCTGCTATCTCCACTCGGCAAGTTTACAATGTACTCGAAGTAATTCCATAGATGGAAAAAAAAACAATCCCAACTGCAGATCTTGTCGTGGCAGGAGTTTTGTCTACTCAAGAACCTGTGCATAATTTTTTTGATTGACTAGCGCCCTGGCAAGCGAGCAGAGACTAAAGTCAGCGTCTGCGCTGGTTGTCAACAACAATATACACATACATATATATATACATATATGTAAAAACATATAAAAATAGCAGCAGGCCTGAAGGTAGAACTCGAAAAATGAAGTTTCCACACAGGCCCATTAGCATTTCTGCCACATATGGCAGGCAAATGGAGGAACCCACAAACCAGAGCCAACACCAATCTCTGAACCAGGCAGACAACCAAACCAAACAATGCAGGCGAACTGCTATAAAGACAGAGCGAGAAAGGAGAGAGCTACAGCGGACGTACTACGTTTTTTTATACGACTTTTTCGTAGGCGTAACATGTGTGGCATAAACAAAGCCCAAAAAGTAGATATAAGATACTCAGCAGCTAACAGATACAAGATACAAGATACACTAGCCGATTTAGATGTGTGTGTGCGTGTGCGTGTGTGTATGTTTATACAGGAAGGCGTGAATGCGTTGATAGCAACAGCGACTAGTCTATTGCACTTCTCCTACTTTGACTACTTTTTATGGCCAGGGCATGCAATAAAATTATTTACGATGCCATAGCGCCAAATATGCCGGAGACGATTCTAACGGGCAGCGCACATAAACCCCATGTCACTCCCAAAAAAAACTGCTACACTCTGTAAATTGGCCACAAAAAAAGGGAATGATAAAAATCAAGTAAAAAGTTTAAATTTACGAGTACTTGGCTTATTATTTCTATATCTGAAAATTGCTTATTTGAATTGAAGGCGTAAATATTGTAGAAATAACAGCGATATGTTGTGTGCGAGGGTAGTATGAACAATTTATGACTGGCTGCAAGTAGATCGACAGTTGAAGTAATGAAAATTTTTATCAATGTATATATTATTTGTTAGATTAAAAACGAACGATAATAAATCAATGTTCAATATATATATATTTATTAACGCTTTAATTTGTTATGACTACCATCTTGCCTTTCATACTATCGATATATAGATTTTGCTTGAATGATAGCAGAAGGCGGTCTATAACTTGGTCGTTTTGACTTCTGATTAACAATCAAGGGAATCAAGTGAAGCTTATTGGATTATTGATTTTTGTGGTATGATAAAAAGCAGCTGTTCCTTTTTCGATTTTACTTGTATTCTAACAAAAGCCAGCCTATCGACATATCGATACTTAACTTACAATTACCAAATTGATCGATATATTCATATGGCTGAGATAACAAGAGAATCAAAAAGGAGTCTGAGCTATCTATAAGAACATAAAACACTTGTGATAATATACAAGCAACCTATCGATAATTCGATATTTGATTTTCGATTACCAAAGCTAAATTTTCAAAAACAAAACAAAACACTTATGATAGATAAGAAACGTGAAGAACAAAGCAGTCGCGGTAAGGCAGAGCTACAAAGCACTTATCAAAAAAATTCACGGCTAGCTTTGACCCGTGTCCGGCTGTCCGGATCTTTAAACTGTTGCCGTACGGAAAAAGCTGACAGCTCTTCGATACGAAGCAAAGAAACAGAGTCAGCGACATTTGTGATATTTGAGAGTACAAAGTTCAGGCTGTCAGACAGCCAAATGGAAGAATCAATATTCGGACTCGAATTCGAATTTGGATTCACTCGAGACTCGAGAGCTGAGTGTCGAGAGGGGAAACGGGAGACGGGAGACGGGAGACGGGAGACTCGTCCACTTTCCCAAATAGAAAATGCTTTTTTGGCGGCTTTTTCACTTTGATTTCGTTGCGGGAAACCGTCGAGCGATAAGCGAGCGATTTATTTATGATTTTGTACGATTTGTGGTGGCTGCTGCTGCTGCTGCTGCTGTTGCTTTCATAAATTTAAATTTTGTTGGTGTTGGTGCTGGTGTGGCCCTTGTTTCAATTAAGCAATTGTTATAAATTGTTGTCGATTTTTGTTGGTGCCACTTGATGTTGGATTGATATATGAATGTGCCGTGTCGATAAGATTGCCCAGACTAACCAGTTATATACTATATAGTATATAGTATATAAATATATATAGATTAGATGTGGGCATGCATGCAAATTATTGTTATGAACAATTTGGGCATTAGCCACAGCGCCATAAATTATAAACGAGATGCCTCATTGAAATTCCTCGCTGGCCTAGAAGACGACGCCCAAAACTCGAGGGGAAGAGCAAAAATATTTGTTTTTTTTTGGGTAATTTGTTATGCATTTTGGATTAGCTAAAGTTTATAACTCAGGCAGGGTGTTAAATTATGCACATTTATTTATATTGGTTTTTGTTGTCTTTGGCTATATATATTTATATATATATATATATCTGTTGTATATAGCTTCTAAATAGGTAGCTGAAAGCTTACGCAACTAATTGATTTTGATATTTATTTAGAGTTTTGGTTTTGTCTGCTGCTTCTTTGCAAGCAACAAGAAAAACAACAGGAATGCCATTAAAAGCCATTAACTGTAAACTTAAACGCATGCCAGAGACAGTCAGCGGGCCAGCGGCAGTGGGCGGGCTTCCAGGCAGGGGGAGTGGGCTTGGCGGGAGGGGGGCAGCCGCGTGTTTATCGTTCGGCGTCGGGTCGCACGCATGCCAACAAAATAAACCACGCTAGCAAAGCCATTAAATACAAGAATATAATACAAAGCAGGCTCCCTCCCTCGACGGAGCAATGAGGAGAAAAGCAGCAAACACAACAAACAGCGAGACAAACGTAGAGAAAAATCAATGCCAGGAAGCCACCCACCCAGAAGTGAAGCAGATTTGTAGCTACAGGGCGTATGCGTAATGTAACAGAGCAGCCATGTGTGTGTGTGTGTGTGTGTGTATTTTTACACAGAACAGCGGCGACAAATTTATGGCATTGAAATACAAACCAGACATTGAGACGTCGACAAGGAATTTCACCAAAAAACCTCCAATTGGCGCAAAGCTCAAGAATTTCGCCAAACAAAATAAATAGAAACCCGGCAAAAATAAAGTAAATAAAAAAATAAACTATTAAAAAGTACAATTTATGAGGCAGAAACAGAAAATAAACAAAATTGTTGCCATTGCATTCGGCAATGCACGAAAAAAAATAAAATTTTATGTTGCGGCAACATGTTGAGCTAATGAGCCTAGCAACATTGTTGCGACGCTTTGTTATGCATAAAAATAGCCATAAATAAAGTAGGACACACAAACAATTAATAGCAAACAAAAAAAAACAACAGATGAATTGAGGTATTTTGCAACTACAGGCGAAATTGACTAAGATGAACAAAGTTGTTATATTGTTAAGAAAAACAGTTGGTTAAAGTGTCTTTAGCCGAAGACTTAAATATTTTATGTGGATGCATCAAGACAGATTTCGCTAAAGCGAAGCTTTACTGTGCACAGGTATTTCTAGCCAAGGCTAAAAACAAGCAATTAAGCGCAGCATAGTAGCTGCTACAGGAGTCAAAGTTTACACACAGCACACACATTGCGAGAGGGAAAGAGAGGGAGAGAGAGAGAGTCACACTCAACACCTCAACTCCCACTCTTGACAGACCATTAATTATCCATGTCAGCGACATTTTGTCACACAGAGAACAATGCGAGAGCGACAGAGACAGAGTGAGAGATGTGGAACAGCGTCCATGACGATAATGATGGCGACAACATCCTAGCAACATATATGTGTGTATATAAACATATATATGTATATGTATGTACGTATGTATTTCACTTAATTTCCACACAGACATTAATTAATACGTGTGCATAGCACAAGCGAAAGAGAAGTTGGGCCAAATAGGAAGTTGTAGCTGTTGTTCTCATAGACGACAACAAAATGGCACTAAAAATGTTGTTGTTGGTGGCGCGAGGGGCTAGGAGCTGTGGGCTAGGGATACAGGGCACAACATGAGCCATACATAGTCAGCTCGTAACATGCATCATTCATGTGGTCGTTAGTTTGACGCATTCAAATGTCCATAAAAATTGTGTTTATTGAGCGAAAGACACACACAGAGAGGGGGGAGGGGAGGAGGTGTATAGAGCGGGTATTAAAACAAGTTGCGCTCTGTGTCAATGTCAAGCATAAACACATTCTATGCTGCGTACGTTTAATTGCCAGAGTCACCCCTCTCTCTCCCTCTCTCTCTCTCTCTGTCTCTCTCTGTAATTCGAAATCCCACATCTAATGGCAATATAAACATTTACGATCCCAATATGCGTTTCGGCCACCAAACAAATTAGTCATAAAACGCAGTCGATTATTAAATGCCGTAAATATAAATCATCGAGCGGCTCTTAAAATGGCAATAAACATTTTCTTTTTATTAATAAAAATATAATAAAAAAATAATACAAAAAAATTACAGCCATAAAACGCGTAATGCCAAATAAAACCAAATTGATTGTCATCAAATTTACTTTTTTTAATAATAATAATATAATAAAATAAATGTAGATATTTATTGAAATTAGAAAAATGCTATAAACTTAACTGTTTTGCCATAAAAAAGCAAGTAAGTGTCTAGCGCGGGAGTGCCTGACTAGGAGATACCCTGAACACAGGAAAGAGAGCTGATATTCTTGTCATTCTATGAATATTTTTCTGATTTAATATTTTCATTGAGTTATTTTCATTTGAGCTTTAAAAACCTCTCCGGTCTGCCCCAGAAATCAGCTTTTGACACTTCCCTTTGCTTTGAGGCAAGTTCATTTCGTGTTGTCTTTAATGTTATCACAAATTGTGCAGCAACTGCGTTGTATGACAAAAGGCAATTCGTTTTTAATTGTTTTTTTATACCGAGTCGAGTCGTTCCGCCCTCCTCGCAGCGTAAAGGGTTAAAAAGCAAGTCCAACTGTCAAAATAAAATGCTGGCTCATCCAGCAAAATTTCCATATGAAAAACAAATCTGCCCAGAGCCAAGAGACACAGTGGGACAGAGAAGGGAAAGGCAGAGTTGGAGTGTATATAGAGTGTGTGTGTGTGAGAGAGAGGGAGGAAGTCGCACACCAACATGTAATGCCTTTTTAGCGACACTTGACACTCTTTTGTGTGTGTTTAGTCAGCCCGCGTGCGTTTCACAGCCCTGCACCTTGGAGCCACCCTATTGGGCCGGCCATCCAGCCGTGCCGCCCTCTCGCCTGCCCGTTGCAGCTGCAGTCGTTGCGTTATTAGCAAAATTTTGCTGCTGCCTTTTGCCAAGACAACAAAACGGGCCAAAGGCAACGGCAAAGGCAAAGGCAGCGGTGGCAAAAGAAATCGGAAATTTAATTTTATTTTCATGTTTCGTTTTTGTTTTGTTGTTGCTGCTGCTCGTCCCGTTGCGTCGTCCTGCCCACCCGAAACAGGCAACTCTCAGCGCCTGTCACTTTGTCCTTTTTTCTGCGGTGTCATTTAGCTTCCCCCGCCGAAAACAGTTTGTGCAAAAAATTTAATAATAGAAAACACTCTCGGAAAGTGGAACGACAGCAGCAGCAGCTGAAATCAACCCCTCGGCCAAAGGCAGCTTCGTAAGGGAAGAAAAAACAAGAATTTGTGTCGCATTGTTATTTATGTTGGGCTTACAAAGAGACATTGCAAATCGCTCAAAGTTTCCTGCTCAACATTATCTGCTACAACTATAATTTATGCATTTGCCTCATTATATAATTCATCACAACAAAAAGCCTCAAATGCGATCCCCCGAGACAAATATCGTAATCAGCAAAGCCAAAGCTCAATGGAGTTAAAAGGCAGGGGCAACACACTCTAAGGCAATAGTGAGAGAGAGAGCGAGTGCGCTAGAGAGTAGGCGAAATCCTTCTGTCCACTTAATTAAAATTTAATTGTAGAAACACAAAAAAAGCAACAACAATTAGAAGAGTAACTTTGAGTCAAAGAGCATTTAATGATAGCCAGCATTGCACTTGCTATCCGCCAGTGGGCGCTACACAAATACTCGCACACACACACACAGAGAGATTGAATTTGTATGCAGCGCACAAAGCAACAAAAGCAGCACACAAAAAAATACAAAAACATCAAAGCGCAAAAGGTCTGGCAGAGAGCTCTCGAAACTCGGCAGCTGAACGAAACGAAATTCACTAGGCGCTCCCAGTTTGCTGCTGCTCTCTAAGCAAAACGTCAAAAGTAGCAAATAGTGTATCCTGGCGCCCTCTGGCGGCAGCGGCAGCGGCAGCGGTAGCAAAAATTGCGCATTTAAATGTCAATGATTTTAATGGGCGGACGCGGACGCGTAAAAATCTTGAGCCAGTTTTGTTTATTACGTTGACGTTTGCAAAACCACACACAGAAGCTCAACGCGCAGCCACCCAACCACCCAGACAAGTCCCAACAGGACACACTGTGGCCCAGCTGTGGCTCAGTTGCTCGCTGCTCGCTGCTATATTTGTTTCTGCTGCGTTTGTAAGGTCATGGAACTTGTCTGCATTGACTTTGTGGTCGCACCGAAAGGGGGCGCAAGTGTGCAGGGGGCCCGCTTGACTGCCGGGTAAAGTTTTTCATTTCTCATTTGCACGCAGGGGAGGGAGAACGAGTGAGAAAGAGAGAGACGGAGAGACGGCCCTCGTCAACTGGCAGTCGACAAACTGTTTTCATTTTGCGCCGCTACGCGCTTTTTGATGCCGCCGCCAAGTCAAAACAGTTACTCCTGACCTCCCCCACCTATCTTACCTGTACTACTCTCCGCCCACACCTGATGCAGCTGCGCCCGCTACACTTTTGTTCCTTTGGTAGTGAGTTTTTCAATTGATTTTCGCGGTTTTGCCTGTGCAGCAGCAGCCAAGGCCAACTTCAGGTATTTTCTTTTTTTTTTCTTTTTGCCTGGTGGGCGGAGGCGGCACTGTTGCACCTGTGCTCTATGAAACTATGCTCCTGTTGCTGCTGCTGCTGCTTCTTCAACGCTTCTTTGTGCGCAGCGATCCATAGAAAAGTTTAAGTGCTCTGTGGTTTGCAAGTTTCTTTTCCGTTTCATGTTTTTTCGTTTCATACCGTTTCATCGTTCCCTTACCCTTTTCACAAACGTTTCTGATTGATTGCCTCCATTGGTGCATACGATAACTTATCGATTAGCGCGCGTCTATGAATATAGTTTCCTTAAGCTAAACGTTTTCTGCTATTGTTGACATAGAATTTATTCTAGTTGAGAAAAAGTTTAATTGTGTTTGTGTTTTATAATATATCGATAATTATTTAAATATTTAAATTATATTTTTTAATAATATTTTTCAACAATTTATTGATTGTTTTGACTTTTTCTTAGCGTATCTCTTAACATTTAGTTAATTGGTAATTAAAAATTAATCGGTTGATAATGTATCGATTTATGACTGTTGTATAATTCATTAAAACGAAAATATCAATAATTCATTGATTCCATTCAATTGTATAGTGACTATATAAAGTAGTGTAGAAGAATGCTCGATAGTTAATCGATTATGCTCAATTTATCAATCATTTATCGATAATCGATTCGATTCATTATTTTCCGCGCTTTGCTTTAGATTTGATACGCCATTTATTTACGTTTCGCAGCACTGTTATCGCCTTTGCACATGCTATGGGCGTCAACTGTACTTTGTATTTAAAGCAAACATCACTTGCTACCTGTTCGCATGTCTGTCCGTCTGTCTGTCTGCTGTCTCCTGTTTGTTTGTTACTCGTTGTTGTCGCTGACTGCGCCTGCGCCTTGTTTGTTTAATTAAAACAGTCAAGCTGTAGTTGTCGCTTGTCTGGCTACCAACTTTGGTCACAGCTTCCGCCAACGTCTGCATTGCTGATGATGGCGTTGCTGTTGGCTGTTGGCCGTTGGTCGTTGGCTGTGGCCTGTTTACTGCATTGAAGCGCAGCCATTCACCAATTTCCAAGCGCTTTGGCACGCACGCTCGCACGCATATCAGCCAGCGATCTCCACTGGCGATCTCTCCAGCCAGATCTCTCTCTGCTTCTCTCTCTTACAAGTCTTGCAGTCAAGTCTTGGGTAAACATGAGTGTGGCTCGAGAGCTTGTGCAAACATTGTTGAGACTTGTTGGCAGCGTGATTTTGTATAAATTCTAGAGTCGGCCGCGTCTTCCTCTTCTGCTGTTGCTGCATGATTTGCAAAACGAATGCAATGCCTCCGCCAAGTCTTTAAGTCGTTGGGGCTTAGTTTAGCCGTTTGCTGGTAATAATTTGTTACTTGTAACGAGCAACGACTCGCTCGCTTGTTAACAATTAAATAAACAATATGAGTCGCATTTTCAGCCCGACAAAAACAACAAATCACTAAATAAACATGCCTCATGCCCATGCGCCCAAACGGATGGCGATCGGGGCCAAAACAAACACAAATATATTCAGCTACCACTTTCCATGGACCTCAACTGGACGAGCACTTGAGACATTTTTTTTGTTTTTCTGCTGCTGCTGCTTCCATCTCTCTCCCTCCCTCTCCATCTCTCTCTATTAAAAGCAATATTTATGCATTTTCTCTTTGGGCTGCGAATGAGGCACGTTTGCTATTATTTCCAAGCCATTTCCCATGAACACACACATGCCCAGAGCAGAGCAGAGTGGAGCAGAAGTCGCCATAGATGAGAGTGAAGTGCGCGTACTTATTAGTTCGGGTTTTTAGGCTCGCAAGCAATCAGAGGGCGACAGCTATGGTACCAATCCAAATATCCGAGTGTGTGTATGTGCATGCCACTTGATACTGTAGCAACAACAACAACAACAACAACAACGGCCCATAATAAGGGCGTCTTGTTGTTGTTGTGGTTGTTGTTCTTTTTAGGCCATCCCAAACAAATGTTTTCATACCTTGCCTCTGCTATATAAGCGCGTCGCTGTGAACGTGTTTTTCCTTTTACCCATGCTGCACTACGTTTTTCATTAGACTTCCATCGTCCATTTTGGTCACGTATTTAAAAAGGGGGCAAGTACATACATAGATATAGATATATATATAAATATATATATATATGGTATTTGGGCATATAGTCACACATATATCCATCTATATAAGTCAATAGCTGACCGTCCACTGCATTGAAATGCTATGCAAGCAAGTCTCAATAGCTATTGCACATCCCTAGAAGTAATTGGCTACGGGCAACATCGTTAAGCAACACTGGCAATGCTGTTATCACATGCTTAATTAAATATCACATATCGTATATCGTATATCGTATATCGCATATTGTATAGAGATGCTATACTACTTAAGTCTCAATAAGAATTTTACAAGTAATTGACTATTGAGATGAGCGTTGGGCAACACTGGCAATGCCATTATAATTAATTATGCTTATATATCGTATACCGTATATCGTATATTTTGTATTAAAATGCTCCGCTACGCAAGTCTCAATATGAATTGCAGACTTTTAAAGTAATTGACCATCGAGCTGAATGTTATGCAACACTGGCAATGCAGTTATCGTATATTTTATGGAATATACTATATCGTATTGAAATAAAATGCTAAGCTCAGACAACTATCGATAACTGTAGCATATCTATAGAAATGAACTTGCTCCAACAATAACTAAGACTTTATCGTATATTTTATAAAATATCGTATATCGTAAATCTCATTAATATCCTGTACATACATAGATGTGCGTTATGCAACACTGACAATGCAATTATCCCATATTCTATGGAATATAGTATATCGTATATCGAAATAAATTGCTAAGCTAAGACAACTTTCAATAGATATAGTAAATCTAAAGAAATGAACATACTATAACAATGACCAAGACTTTATCGTATATTTTATGAAATATCGTATATCGTTTATCTCATAAATATCCTCTACCTAGAAGATGCGCGTTATGCAACACTGGCAATGATGTTTTCGTATTTCGTATTTTTGAAATAATTTGCTAACAAAATCCATAATTATAGCAGATCTATAAAAATGAACATTTTCCAACACTGACTACGATTTCATCGTATATTTTAAGAAGTATCGTTTATCGTATTAAAATCCTGTGCTATGCAAATCCCAATAAATATAATGCATACCTAGAGGATGCACGTTATGCAACACTGGCAATTGTTAGTCGAGCGTACGCCCACATCACTATATCGTATTACAACATCAACATTTTTGGGGCAGCAACAGCAGCTGATGTTGTTGATGTACAACACTTGGCATTTTCCCATTTTGGCAGCATTATTTACTTAATTATTTTGAAGTGCTTGGCAAACAGATTTACACGAAAAATGTTTCAGGCAGCGACTACGCGCCTGAACCACCACCGCCCCCGCCCCCGCCGCCGCCCTGGCAACCAAAAAGCACTTGAGCTGCGCAACTGAGAGGGAGCTGCTCGTTATACGGCGTGGCGGGCAGGGAAGGGGTGAGGCGTTGGACATGCAGCACAAATGTTATTAATTAAAATGTCATTCATTTATAAAATAACACAAAAAGCAAAAGGACTTTCAGCATAGTGCTATGCGCAGCTGCCGTTGACAGCTTTGCTCTGCTCGGCTCGACTCGGCTGCTGTTTAAAGCGGAAACTTTGCTGCTTGGAGACCACACGCAGCAGCTGCAGGAGCTGCCCGCAAAAGCCACAAATATGTATGTCATTTGACACTTGCTACTTGTAACTGGCATGTCTGCTGGCTGGAAGCTCTTGGCCGTAGCTGCAGCAGCTGCTTAAACGCCCTTCACTTTTTGGCTGCCACTTGACGCCACGCCCAGCTTGTTCAGCTGTCACACAGCATCTTTTGTTTGACCACAGAGTTCGACGGCGACATCGACATAGACATCGATATCCACAGCCATA
This sequence comes from Drosophila hydei, assembly GCF_003285905.1. Classification (NCBI taxonomy): domain Eukaryota; kingdom Metazoa; phylum Arthropoda; class Insecta; order Diptera; family Drosophilidae; genus Drosophila; species Drosophila hydei. The sequence continues at coordinate 6,518,114 of NW_022045643.1, forward strand.
GCCATATCCATATCCATATCCAGAGCTGACACAGTTTACAGCATTGTTTCACGTCAGGTGGCAACGCTGGTCACGCAACGCTGCCCCCTGACGCTCTGTGTGTGTGCGTCATCAAGTGAGCAATTGTCTTGAATTAATTTCTGCTTCATCACACACGCACGCATAGCCGAAGCCGAAGCCGAAGCCGAAACCCTTTGCCCCTTGCCTTTTCACACCCTTTTTCGCAGTGCTCCAAGTGGTCAGCGCTGAGCAAACACTTTGATCAAGCAGCAGCAGCAGCGACAGCTTCCAGCTGAGGCTGGCGACCAGCAGACGCCGTCAAATTTAATAAAAATCACTGATTTTGATTGATGCGCCTCTTGGTCAGCAGTAAAACCCTCCAGCCCCACGCTGTCCCTTTCCCAGCGTCAGCAAATATTGGCGGAAGGGTTGACATGTGACATTTGGCTGTCGCCCGAGTGTCGCTCCAATTGAAACAAATGAAGCGCACCAAAAGAACAGGAAAGAGCAGTTGCAACTTGTCGACGCCTCAGCGGACGCATTTACAGCTCTGCTGGAAAACTTGATTCAGTTAAATGCCGACGGCGCTTAGGTCTAGAGCTGCTCCTCCATCAACTCATCTATATCGATTTGCTTACTAACTTATACCCTTTCTCTGTTTTGCAGCTAGGCCACGCCGTTTGTCAAGCGTTGACAATTTGACGCTGTGCACAGGGAATCCTTGATATAACGAACAAACACATCTCGGCTAGCTCGCAGCGCTTGAATAAGGAATAGGCGAGCTAGAGAGCGAGAGCGAGAGCGAGAGCGAGAGAGACAGCAATAGTAGACAGAGCCAAGTACTCTGAGACAGACAAAAGCTAAGAGCTACGCACAAATATGAAGCACATTATGAATCTGGCAACGCTGCTGCTCATCACAGTCAGCCTGCTGCTCGTCCAGGCGGACAGCTCACAACACATGACGAACAATGGCGGAGGCGGACACATGGGCATGGGCGGCATGGGCGGCATGGGCGGCATGGGCGGCATGGGCTCTCACTCAATGGACGTTAGTCCAACGCCCGGCTATGGCGTGCCGGCCATACCCAAAGATCCCAATTCGCGCTGCGAACAGATCACAATACCCATGTGCCGGGGCATTGGCTACAACATGACAGCGTTTCCCAACGACATGAATCACGAGACACAGGACGAGGCGGGCCTGGAGGTGCATCAGTTCTGGCCGCTGGTGGAGATCAAGTGCTCGCCGGACTTGAAGTTCTTCCTGTGCAGCATGTACACGCCCATCTGCCTGGAGGAGTACCACAAGCCGCTGCCCGTCTGCCGCAGCGTTTGCGAGCGCGCGCGCTCCGGCTGTGCGCCCATCATGCAGCAATACAGCTTCGAGTGGCCGGAGCGAATGGCCTGTGAGAATCTGCCGCTGCATGGCGATCCCGACAATCTGTGCATGGAACAGCCATCCTATACGGAACCGGGCAGCGGCTCCGGTGGCAGCGGCGGCTCCGGCTCGGGCGGCTCGGGCTCCGGCTCGGGTGGCAAGCGCAAGCAGGGCGGCAGCAGCTCGGGCGGATCGTCGACGACGTCCAACAAGTGCAAGGGCAAGAATTCAAAAAACTGCCAAAATCCCCTAGGAGAAAAGGCAAACGGAAAGGAGTGCACATGCTCGTGCCGTTCGCCGCTCATCGTCCTGGGGAAGGAGCAGCTCATGCAGCAGTCGCCCATGATGCACCATCACTGGTACATGAACCTAACTGTGCAAAGGATCGCCGGCGTGCAAAACTGCGCCATACCATGCAAGGGTCCGTTCTTCACCAACGACGAAAAGGACTTCGCCGGCCTGTGGATCGCCCTGTGGTCGGGTCTATGCTTCTGCAGCACCCTCATGACCCTAACCACATTCATCATCGACACCGAAAGGTTTAAATATCCCGAACGTCCCATTGTCTTCCTGTCCGCCTGCTACTTCATGGTCGCCGTTGGCTATCTCTCGCGCAACTTCCTCCAGAACGAGGAAATCGCCTGCGATGGGCGACTGCTGCGCGAGAGCTCGACGGGTCCGCACTCCTGCACGCTGGTCTTTCTGCTCACCTACTTCTTTGGCATGGCCTCGTCCATTTGGTGGGTCATCTTGAGCTTCACCTGGTTCCTGGCCGCTGGCTTGAAGTGGGGCAACGAGGCCATTACGAAGCACTCGCAGTACTTCCATCTGGCTGCCTGGCTGATACCCACGGTCCAGTCTGTCGCTGTGCTCCTGCTGTCCGCTGTTGACGGCGATCCAATTCTGGGCATTTGCTACGTTGGCAATCTGAATCCGGATCATCTGAAGACTTTCGTATTGGCACCGCTGTTCGTTTATCTGGTCATTGGCACCACCTTCCTCATGGCTGGCTTCGTCTCGCTCTTCAGGATTCGCTCGGTGATCAAGCAACAGGGCGGCGTTGGCGCTGGCGTCAAGGCTGACAAGCTGGAGAAGCTAATGATACGCATCGGCATCTTCTCGGTGCTGTACACCGTGCCAGCGACCATTGTCATCGGTTGCTATCTGTACGAGGCGGCCTACTTCGAGGATTGGATCAAGGCTCTGGCTTGCCCCTGTGCCCAGGTCAAGGGACCCGGCAAGAAGCCCCTCTACTCCGTGCTCATGCTCAAGTATTTCATGGCCCTGGCTGTGGGCATCACTTCGGGTGTGTGGATCTGGTCGGGCAAGACGCTTGAGAGCTGGCGTCGCTTCTGGCGTCGTCTGTTCGGTGCACCCGATCGCACGGGCGCCAACCAGGCACTGATCAAACAACGGCCACCCATACCCCATCCGTATGCGGGCTCCGGCATGGGCATGCCCGTCGGCTCGGCGGCTGGCTCGCTGCTGGCCACGCCCTACACGCAGGCTGGCGGCGCCTCGGTGGCCTCCACCAGCCATCACCATTTGCACCATCACGTTCTCAAGCAGCCGGCGGCCAGTCATGTATGACATGGAGAGTCGGGAGGAGCTTCAACCATGGGTGGCGGCAGCGTGCTGGGTGGTCACGGCACACTGATGAGCACGGCGGGCATGAGCAATAGTACGGTCGGCGGCGGCGGTATGTCTGGCATGGGAGCTCCTCCTGGCAGCTTGTTACAAGGCGGTGGCGCCAATGGCGGCGCCCCTGGCAATGTCTATGGCAATGTCAACGGTGGCGGTGGTGTGGGTGGTGTGGGTGGTGTAGGCGGCGTTGGAGGTGTTGGTGTGGGCGGCGGCGGCGGTCAGAGCACAGCGCCCGGTTCGGTCATCGATTCGCGAGCCGTCTCTGTGGTAGTAACACTGCCCGGCGGACCCGGCTCTCAGCATCCGGGGCAGGCATTGAGCGACTACGGTCCCATATAGTTAATGGTACGCCCGGACACCGCGCACTGGGTCTCAACGAGCAGCTTTAGTCAGCTGTAAGAGTGCAGTTTATTCCCTCTCTCCGAAAAAAATCTCTCTTCACACTCTCTCTGTCTCTCTCTCACCTGTCACCTGCCACCTGTCACCTGTCACTTTCTCAGAGGTTTAATCAGCAATTGCCATATTAATTTTTTGTAGCTGTAGTTTGTTTAGAGAAAGGCGCAAAACAGATTTTAAACGATTTGCATAAGATTCTAGTCCGTAAACCTTTAAAGCATAAACGAGTATGTCAGCAAACGACAAGGGCAAGCAAAGAGAGCACAGCGAGCGCAGAGAGTGGAAAATGCTCTCTAGCCACTAGTTGAGCGGGATGGGAGCGAGCCAGGCGCGCATTTTGTTCTGAAGCGGCTTTACCTTTGGTTCTTTCCATTAATTTCTTCAACAAAATAGACTGAGAAATCGATAAACAAAATTGCATTCAACAAATAGAAGTCAAGAAAAAGCAACAAACAAACAAAATACAAATACAAAGAGAGCAAAAGCGTTTGCCAACACTGCCAAGTCAGAGCCACGAGCCATATTTCGAAATTACAAGTAACTTTTAATCAAACTACCTAAACTATTAACCTTAACCTAATGCATAGAGTCACATTTAATATATATATATACATATATATTACGAAGAGACACACACACACAGATACACATTTCGAATTCGCTAAGTGCGTTATGTTTTAGGGTTGTCGCTGCATCAACAGTGCAGAGAGTGAGCGAGCGAGCGAGCGAGCGCACAGTGTTGCAAAAGCATTTGTAAATTATTTAAAAATTAATTTAAGAGCCAGCATTATCCAGCACTAATTTCTTGTAAATATTTTCAAATTGCGCTTAGTTTATAAACGACTTTTTTGTAACTTATCCTAAAAACTAAAAGCTAAAAACTAAATAATAGTAATTTGCATTTTAGCGCTGCATTTAAGCTCAACAAAACAAAAACAGAAAAAATAAAAAGGAAAAATTTAATTTAATTTTTACACGGAAAATTTAATACAAAAAAAATAATAAAAATACAAATAAATTGATTTCATTTAGAAAGCAGAAGAAAATTGTAAAAAGTAAAAAGTTGATTTAAGAGTATTAAACAAATGTAATTTTCGTTTGCAAACGAAATCCAAAAACGAAAAGCAAAACAAAAATATTTTTCATGCATTAAAAATCTATTGTATTTTTATTTAATATATTTAATATATATCTATATAAGCAACAATTACAGCCGTTGTTGTTGGCATTTCGAAACCAATTTCACATACGAAACAAAACATAAAAATTATCTATAATTATATATATATAAATATATATATTATATATTATGATATAGCAACTCTATGTGTAATGTTATAGCAACTATAACTATTTCTATAAAAACATCAACAATTTAAAACAAACAAAACAAAAACATGAAAAACTGTAATAAAAATTACTTTAAAAAAAAAAAAAACAAATTTTATATTTTTGATTTTTTATTTTTTTGGAATTTTATTTTATTTTTTCTGTAAGTAGATTTTTTTAGTTTTTTTTTTATTTCAGCTTGCTTTGGTTTCTTTGAAGTTCTGTTGATATTTAGCATTCATAAGAAAAACCCTCTACACTTATACGTATCATAAAAACGAAGCTCTCCAAGTTAAGCGAACGAAAACCAAAAAAAAAGAAACAAAACAAAACAAATAAAAAAAGTAAATATTAATTAGCAAAAATTTCTCTAAATGACGTACAATGTTTAATATACTTACAAATATATACATATATTGAAAACAAAAACAATAACAAAACAAAAATATACGCGTACTATTCGATGTTGTTAATAAGCTTAATAAACAAAAAAAAAAATATAATATATATATATATATATATATTACAAAAATATTAGTAGTAGACTTTAGTTTGGAAAGTGGAAAATGTTTGAGAAAACCGCAAAGGAAATCTTAGAATTTCGGCATTTAAAAAATTTAGTTTTGAGCGTAAATAGTTAACGCTTTTATCATAATAAATTATACTATATATATATACACATATATATATATATTAAAGGCTAAACAAGTGTAACGAATATACGTAAATGAAATGTAAAAACCAAAAAGAAAAAAGAAAAGAAAACGAATACGAAAACGAAAACAGATTAAAATTCTTAATCCATTTTTACGTTGATTTTTTGTGATTGAAAATTAATTTTCTAAATTGATGAACAAAAATTGATTGCAATTTGCGCATGTATACGATTTTTTAATTTTAACAAGAAATTAAAAATTTAAAATTAACAAAACAACAAAAAGATATTTCATAAATGGATTTGGGTTCAGATCGAAAAAAGATATAGCGAGCGTGAATATAGCTGGGTGATTGAATGGATTAGTTACACACAGAAACCAGAAACTTGACGTCAAGTGTAGTTGTGAATTGTATTTTGTGAAATGTAATTTAAAAATAAAAACAAAAAACATAAAAATAAATATTAAAAAAAAAAACAAAAAGATAAATTATATATACAATGCATATTTATATAGTATATTAAAAGAAAACGCAATGAAAGGCATTTAATACTTTAAACAATACAAATAATGCAGATATTATTTTATTTACAAGCAACCGAAAAAAAACATTTTTAAATCAAAATGCAGTTTGAAAATAAAAAAAAAAGATTTTGATGCACGTCTAAAATGTCTCACTAACAACAACAGAATAGGGAAGAGAAAAGCAAATACCAAACAATAGGCGCAAAATAATATTAAATACATTTGTAATTGACAACAACAAAAAAGGAAACCATTTAAAATAAAATCTAACATAAAAAAAAACATTCGATTTTCGCTCTGGTTTGAGGCTTCAATTGTCGCCTAATGTCCCCTGCTGAATGGGCTATTGAAGGTGCTAATGGGCAGTTGGCCAGTTGGCCCTCTGGGCATTTGGCCATTTATAAGCAATGCTGAATACATTTATTTGCTGACGGAACAAACATTACAAATACGAAATACGAAATGAATGTTTCGCTTTTTTATGGACACAAAGCTTATCAAACGGCGTGGAACTGTTTATGTCGATTAATTTGGGAAAAAAATCTATAGGTATTTATTCTATATATACACATGAACCCCATTGCTAACATTCAAATGTAGCTGGATCAACCAGAAAAGTAAGTATGAAAATTGTAGTCGGGGCCAACCGACAGCCTAGCTGAATTTTATATGGTTTAAAATTTGTATAATTTTTTTAGAACTTTCCATGACCCACTCATATCACTTATAAATCTTTGACTAGAGGTCAACATTGATCCACCTACCCAAGTTAATTAATGCCAATCAATCTGCACCAAAGGTTACAGGTTAACCTTTTGCCTAATATGGTAACTGCAGCTATAAAGCAGTAAAGTTTACTTGAAATAACCTGAGATGATGAGTATATATTTTCACATTCCTAACATCTTATATATTTCGACTGTTATATAGAATATTATCTAACTACATTCCACTTTATGAGACATTTCATTTATACATAAACTGTAAACACCATTGAAACTGGATTCAACATTTATTTATAGACATTTTACAAGCGTTTCATTGTAAACATAAATAGATTAAACTTATGTGATAATCCAATTATATATATATATATATATATATATATATATATATATATAATTTATAATTGGATAATCAAGTGAATCTTACTTTGTACGTAAACTCGTTTCTATGTATTGTTCACATGGAAGATCCTGATGCATTCCAAAAGAAATTCTCATGCTCTAGTTATACTTCTATTATTATTCTGTATTATATCACATACAGATGTTTGGTTGGCTTAGAAATAAATGTCTGGTGTACTTTTTGTAATCGGAAAGCTAACTTTGAACTTAATGTAATTTGCCAGCTACGCGTCTAGTCATAGTTTGAGTTTTATAAAATGAAGCTGGCACTTGAACAATTGGAATTTCTGTTGGTACATCATTTTGGGCTCCGTGTTGAGCATTTAGCTTTGGCGCAAATGTAAAATTAAAATCAAATTACAACAAGCTAACAACAATTTGAACTAAACTAAAAGGCATTACAAAAACAAACAAACAAACACCTGCAATTTCTATGGCGCATCAAACTATTTCATAATACTCGATAGGCTCGTGTAGCCGCTGTTGCCTTGTGTGGTCTCCTGACGTCGACTGCAGCACGTGCAGCAGCAAACGTTTCGCACCACATCCAGGAAACTCGTCTGATCGAAATCATCCAGATCGTTCATGAAGACACCAGAACTAATATCCTCTGCGGTGCGTGTGCCCACAAATGCCTTGAGATCGGAAACGGGAAACCCATCCTTGTAGTACGTCTTAATCGTATCGTAAGCGTCCATGATAACAGCTATGAACAGCGATAGCACAACATAGATGTACAACGAAATAAAGGAGTATAGATAAATCTGACAGAACCACCAAAGCCAGGTGGCCTTGTTGGAGAGCGTCGCGAATGTTGCGAACATATCGTCGCCGTTGATCAACGCAAACAGGCACTCGGAGGTTGTGGCTAGCGATCGGAACTTCATGTGGTATGGCCCCAATATGAGCCAGCCGCAAAATACGAAGCCCGCATATATCAGCAGAGCAGCAATTAGGAAGCGCAGTATTTTCGGTGCAGCTTTCTTCAGCGTGAGTATTACAACATTGTAGGTCTTGAAGAAGCCCAAATAGCGCAGCACACCGAACCACACCAGCATATTGCCAATGCCCAGAAACAGTGAGCAGGTATCCCATTGATCGACAACCATGTAACGACCTTCGATTTGTTCTTTTAACGCCGATCCAATCATTAGCAGTACGTCATTAAAGATGATCATAATATACCTAAAAGACACTGACAATTAGTAATAATACATATCAATATATAACATTCATTTCACTAACCAAAAGTTGACAAACTCCAGTCCTCCATCGAAGCTGAGTTCCTTGGCGAAATGAGAACGGAAGAAGTTCTTGGTGGTGCACTTCAGTAAATAAGCGCGCCAAAGAGCACGAGTGCATAGGGCAAAGGATAGAGCGCAGGTCAAGAGCACAAAGATATTTAGACTGCTTCTCAGTATGGCATCGAGACGGGCTTCCGATATGAAGTCAGTGTTGCCCTTGCACTTCAGGCGCGTAGCTTCTGCATCAAGTGATAGCAGCATTTGTCCATCGTGATCCCGATTATTAAACAATATAGATATGTCGAATTTAAAGCAATCAGGCGCCGACAAAGCTCCAGAATTGGCCTTAAAATTCACGGTCTTAATATTAAACGTTAGCTCAGCTGTTACCAGCGATGCGAAGTTCACTTCCACTCCTTGACTCTCCAAATATTTCTCGACTCCAATGCTGGATACATTTGGCGGCAGTTTCTCGCACAGCTCATAGATATGTGGATCGAAGATATACGATTCATTGAAACCAAATATTGTTCCCTCCTTATAGTTCTGCATGCAGAGGGTCAGCGGTGGCATCGTATTGTTCGCGGTGGGATAAAAGTAGGGTCCAATTGACCGGCTAACATTGCCGTAGCCGTCCAGAGCAAACTGAACCGTGCTAAAGAATTCCGACTTCTCATAGAGTGCAAATGGTCCCACAGCAGGTGGATAGCTCTCAACCTCGCGTGACGAGTCCCAGCCCTTGAGAAACAGATGCGAGAATGCAATGCGATTGTCCCACGTATAATTGATGTGATTGTAACGTGAATGGGCAAACAGGCATAGCTGCATCGTCACCAAAATTATCTTCACGATCTAAAAACAACAAACCAAATAAATTGAATTTAAATTCATTCAAGCAACTAAAACCGCAACTTGCGTCTTTAAATGAGATTTGTGAACAAAACTCAATGCCAGCATTATCAAATTTCCTTATTTTATAGTATAGAATTATTCGTTATATCGTGAATGGGTTACTCAGCTAAGGCAATTGAATTTTGTTCCTCTATTAAGCATTGCTACATAAAATACTGTAAATGAATGGTTAAATTTGATGGAACAATATGCTAGAGCTATCTATAATACTTAAATTGAATTAAAATAAAGAAAGCTTTCTATAAACATTTACTTTTTAAATATATCAAAAGGTATTTAAGTGTCGTTATATCATATTTAATTATCCCAGTTAGTATATTTAAAGGTTTTATAGAAGCATAACAGCTGCTAGCTGAAAGTCCACATACATATGAGTGTCTGGTCGCAGAGTAATTAAACGATTAGATTGTTGACGCAAATGAAAAATTTGCGCCAATTATTCGCGAAATCATCTCTGTGTGGGAATGCGTTTTAATAAGAATAGTATATACATACATATATATGTATATCTCAATTGATAAAGACGCTCAATCGAGCCATACGTGTACATATATCATATCTTAATAAAATAATTTTTTGCTACGACGCAGACTATTAATCATGGCCTTAAAAAAGTCCCTAGTCGAAACAGTTATTTATCATGTGGTAATTTCTTGCATGCTAACGGTTAACTAAATGCTTTAAAGTAAGTGTATTACGTGGTTCTTTATAGTTAGAATCAGAGATAACGCCAGGTACAGCTGTGTGAATGTGTGTCTGTAATCTTTTGCTATTGTTTAAACAAAATAGATAGATGTAGCTGCTCAATTTTAAGTGCCTTACAAACTGAGCAAATAAATGTTGAGCAATATTTTGGCGCAGGCATATGATCAGCGAAGCGAAGCCACTTAATTGTTTAAGAAATGTGTCACACATACAGAAATTCGGCCCCTTTTGCATGGGAATCACGTGACAAAGCTCGAACAGATGAGTAGCTGCGAGATATGATCATGAGTGTGTGCGTGTTTGTGTTTGTTTGTTACCTGCACCACAAATTTGTAGGGAAACTTTCGGCGCGCTTGCCATTTCTCTATGGGATTCATGAAGAAGAACTGTAGCTTGCGACGCATGCGCTCCTCGTTGTAGGATGCTGCTGAGGATGTGGCCGTTGGAAACTGTGGCTGCTCGACATGACCCTGGGCCGATGCTGGCGTGGCTGAAACGGTGGCTGTAACTGTGCTTGGTGCCACTGTCACGACAGGCGTTGACTGCAGTTCCATGCGCCGCCGCAATATCCTGGTGTTCACATACTCCTCATCGCTTTCGCAGCGCGAGTTCTCGCCGCTGCTGGGCGTATGTGGATGATTTTGTGCAGCCTCGTAGCTGTCCGTACGGCGCTTGACGGCTGGAGCTGCAGCAGCAGCAGCTCCAGCGCCGTAGTTTTGCATTTCAATATATTGCACTGGCTGCGTGTCGAGGTCGCAGGGTGTTGCGTAGTTGCCTCAGTGTAGATTTTCTTTTGCTTCGGTTTCTCCAATATGCAAAAGAAATTCCACACACACGCAACAGGCAAGCGAACTTTGGTATATATAGATTGTTTTAAGCGCGTTGGCGACGTTATTTTAGCGAAATGATAATAAATACTGCCAAATTATATTATATACGTAAATTGCTTTGTTTTCGCTAATGTTATCGTCCCGATAGAACGATAACTTGTAATCGATTTTGCGATACTTTCGTGACAACAAATTAACACGACAATGCCATTCAGGGTATTCCATTCATGATTCGATTTTTATCTCGCTTGAACGAATTAAAAATAACGTAATATATTTTTATAAACCATAAACTCAATAAGCTATTTCTACATAGCTACATTATAGAAAATTCATTCTCTTACCGATAACTGGTGAGCACAAAGATCCATTACATTATAGCTGAAAACTGGCGCAATGATGGCTTATGATAGCTAATCGAATAGTGCTTGCTATCGATTGGCCGCCACAAAACGATTTTTTAAAAATAGAAAAATCTTGTTTAGGTCATTGACTTGATTTTTATTTAAGTTTATATGACATGCTTTATTTTTTCTTAACATAAAAATAAATAACCTTAGTTTAAAATAAATATTACAACTAAGCCAATAAATAAATAGAATTCATTTAAATCTTAAAGTTAAGTACATGACCCTTTGCTCTTTATCGACACCTCTGAAATAGGATAAAAAATTAATTTTAATAAACAAATTAATATACATTTTAGAAATACTTACTAATATTTAAGCAGGTCGAATAACACTCCAATTGGGTTTCTCCCGTATACATATATCCATCAGAGCCACAAACAATCTCATCATTTTCATCGTAGACATTTGCGCAAATCTTTTCACAATAAGCTTCGTTGTCCTTTGGGGTTTCCACAGGTTGTATGGGTGTAGCTGCTGTGGGTACTTGCTCCTGAACGTGCTGGAATGGAGAATTAAAATAATTTATTGATAAATTTGTATGCATTTTTCATCAGAAGCCAATTAGAAAGAACCTAATTAGAGCTTGAGTGGAAGAGAATTTTCGACTTTGGGAGAAGAATTAGACGAATGCTCAGCTTGAGAGGAAGGATATTTTTATGTATTTATATAAAATATAAGATTTGTAATATTTAGAATTAATAAACAATCATTATTAGTACTATTTTAAATACGCGTAATCTATTTATAAATTAAATAAAAACTAATGGCATTGATTTCTAGTTTGCTGTAACACGGTGAAAGTATTAAGAAATTGTTGAAATTTGGAAGCAAATTAAAGCTGATTTAAATCTTTATGATAGCTAACGGAGTACTTTGATTGATATCAAGCTTCCGAAGCGGGAAGAAAGTTGTGAGCCGAGACATTTAATGGAGTGTTTGGCATTTGTTAATGATGGAAAGTGGTCAAGTTCTTCACAGTCATTAAGATTGCGATCAAATACCCAACTGATAAAGCCACAGCTGAACTGTTTTACTTTTTTTGGGTTATCTAGTTTTAAGAGTAAAAGTTGAAAAGAGAAAGAATGTACGTACCTGGTTGACATATTCGGCACTCTCCTTGGGCTCCTCCTTCACGGGCGGCAGGCTTTCGGGTGTGGCTGCCACACTCACAGTGGGTGTGTGTGGTGCAGCCGTGTGGGTTTCGTAGTAGTATTTTTGTCCATGCGGCGCATTCGTATAACTAGCCGAGCCTCTAATGGCATCATGTTCCGTAAACTCAAATCTCACTGGCTCTGGAGTCGCTGTCTTCTGTGCGCTTTTCCAAACATAACTGTAAGCAGTGGAGGCTGGCGGCACTTGAGTTGTACGCGGGGTAAGCGAAGTGGACAAGATGTGCTTCACAGATTTATTGCCATCGGATTTTACAACAAAGGCATTTTGACCTGCCTGATAGCTGCCACGCACCACAGTCGAGCTATGTGGTGCAGGATCCTGCTGATAGAAGAGATCCGAGACTCGCAAAGGTTTATTATAGCTAGATGAAACGCTACTATCTAGCAGCTGTTGCTGATGTTGGTGTTGTTGCTGCTGTTGATGCTGCTGCTGTTGATGCTGCTGCTGTTGCTGTTGCTGCTGCTGTTGCTGCTGCTGTTGCTGAACCAGTCTCTGCTGATAGTTGATTTGATCACGCTCTACGTCTTGTTGTTTGTAATTTGGTTCACGTTTGGGCAGGAAATAATCATTGGTGCTCATGAAATGCAAATAGCTTTCCGCTTCCTTGGACAACTTTTGTGAAGTCTGCTGATAGTTGGCCGCAAATGGAGCGACATTCTTAACACTGTCTGTGTCTTCATAGACGGCATAGCTATTGGCAGCTTGCCCCAATTGCTGAGTCTGTTGAGTCGGTGTCTCTGCATAGTTGGCTACATATTTGTTGGCTTCCACGGGTATGGCATATTGTTTGATTGGTGCATATCCTGGAAATTTCTGCTGCTCTTTGTTCCCATTGTAATTAGGCGGCGAGGCCTTGAAATTCTGCGCATACTGATTGACATTATTGTTGAATTGTGTCGCTTCCTTTGGCCGATAGAACTGATTCTTGCCCACATCCAGCACAGGTGCCGCATCCTTGGAGTGTGCAAAGCGTGTGGCACCATTATACGGCCAATTGCCATTGAACTCGCGCCGCATCAGCTGCTGCCCAGCGAGCACTGGTGAAGGCAGTGGTGGTCGCCAGGGTGTTGGCGGCTTCAAGCCGTCACCGTTTGGTCGCAGGCGTGGCAATTGCCCTGGACCAACACGTCGATTGGCATGGTAACTGGGCTGGGGCTCTCTCAGAAATTGCATTATGCGTGCAGTGCGAGGCGATGCAGCAGACGCTGCACCTTCCACTTCCAGCTGCAGGCAGAGCAGCAGCACCAAACTGAATGCATACATAATGCCTGTCATTAGGTTGCTTCTGCTATTCCTACTCTTGCACATATTTGAATCTGATCTATACAAAAAGTCGAGCATCGCGTCGCGTTGTGTCTGACTTCTGCGACTGTCGATCAGCATTTAATTCTGCCGTTGGCCGCGCAGCTCTTCGATTCTTCAACTTTTACTTTACTTTTACTCGAAATAAACAAATTCCAATTTTCTTAAAATTTAACCAGCAACAACACACACAGAGCTTTGTTGTTGAGCTTCTTTTGTTTCGAACTGGTTGTTTGTTAAATTGATCTCTCCTATTGCGGTATCTGCTGGCAACTGAAGCGCGATCCGCGAAGTGAAGAGCTCAGCACGGTCTGTTGTCTCTGGGTCAAATGCTGCAGATTGGTTTTTCTGCCTCGTCTACTATTTGTCAGCAGAACACAAAGCATAGCTTCATAGTGTATGCAAGGAAACCGGATTGTTTACTTTAGTTTTAGTTTAGCTGCGACAGCAGCCAAAATAGCATCAATGCATTCAAAAAGCACTTCGTGAATTGCCTCTTCTAATATATTCGTTTCTCTTTTTCTTTCTTTGTATTCACATACAAGCTCTTCTTTGGCTGAAAAACCAATCAAGCTGAAGAGTGCAAAACTTCTGTGGTTCAAGTTGAATACGGCAAAAGCGGGTATATTTTCAAATGACATTAAACCAGGGCTGCACAGCGCAGGAATTTAATGCTAGTTCTTTTCGCTGGTTAAGCCAACTTACTTGGTTGATTTTTGGTACTAGCTTCTGTATTGAATCAAGATTTTTAGTATTTAAATACTGCATATTTTGGTTGAGATCCTAGTATTAAGGTTCTATAAGTGCGCCAAATTTGAATTCTATTGAAATCTGTTCCCAAACAAATATTCATAGAAAAATTCCACTTCAGATTAAAGATAAATTTAATAAATAAAGATCATGTCATATATTTCTTGTAATATAACAATATAAGGTATTCAAAGGTCTTCATCCTATCATTACATATTTTCAATTCTGGTTTTAGCTCATCTCTCTGCTAGTCTTACATCTGCTTAATGACAAACCAGTTTCAAGGTTTCTCTCACGTGCTGCGGCAACAAGAGCATTACAATACAATATTGTTCCAGATATAATTGGATAATTGTTCTAATCAACTTCTTTTATTCACTGGGCATTGTGTATTATTACGTTTAAGTTTTCTCTTTGCTTAAGCTTGAAAAATAAAGATTTTAATGCCCATTCAGCCCAATTATAAAACGCATGGCTAAAACTTTCACTACGGTATTTCGGTTTTTTTTTTTTTTTTTTCTGAATGATATTGTTATGCAAATCAAGCACAGTTAAACATAGATAACTATTCAAGAAATACTACTGTTATTCTCGAAAAAACATACATATGCATTGATGCAATAATTAAGCTGTGACTTTCTGACTTAAAATATTTTTTATGTTTGGTCTTCGTTTTATGAAATTAAATAAATAACAAGCTTATTTATTTATTTTATTTGTTTGTGTAATTTGTAAGAGTGCTTAGATAATTTAATTTTATATATAATAGAAAATATATATGTGTATAAAGAATACCAGCTTTATGTTTCCTCCTTTTTAATGACAGTTTCTTCGGGAATATTGCTATTTATTTCTCTTCGTTGCGCACTATTGCCCAGCACTATGACTATTTTTGTGCTTAGCAAAGAGCAGTCGGACATACGGTTCTAACAAATATTTACAAATAAATTAATTTAAATTTATATGTGATATATTTAATTGAAACTTACAGAATGTGCTCGATTATGGCGCGCATTATTGCTGCTCAGATTATTATTGCTAGCAATGCTATTTCGACGAAAACTCGTTTCATCGCGTATAAAACTCGATTGATCGCGGGCGAAGCCGCTGTTATAAAATGCTCCAGCTTTCTTGCCGCAGAGAATCTCCTTGAAGGCAACTCGATAGCGCTTAGACATCACATTATATACAATGGGATTTATGGTGCTAATCAGAATGGGTAGTATAAGTGACACGTATAAGACACATTGCGTATAAGAGCTTACCAAGACACGTAGTATGCAAAGCCCGCTATCGAGAAGAGCCATTCGTTGACATTTTGAAAGCAGGCAAAGTTTTTAGCGTATAGGAACCACAGTCGTTGCAGGTGAAAGGGAAACCAACAGACAAAGAATGTGATCACAACGGCGGCTGCATAAACCAACGAATTAAATGTACCTAATTAAAGTCTAGCTGAAATATATAAAGCTCACCCAACATTCGTATGACGGCTCGCTTTTTCTTCTGCGAATTGCGAGAAGCTCGATTTCGTGAACCCTGCTGAACTCCTGTAGACAACATTTTAATTTGATTTGATTTAAGTTTATTATATTTCTGACCTACCCAACTTGTCGGTGGCTCTGGAGCGGATTTGAGCGCCCATGCGACCATACAATAAAAAAATGAGTATCATGGGTATAATGAAAAATATTATAAAGGACACCTCAAACAAAGGATATTTATCAGGAAACTCTGATTCCATGGAACAAAATGCAGATTCCAGTATTCGAGATCCATCTGTTGGATAATTATTAATATTATTATTATGTATATTTATGTATTTGACTTGCTTCGTACCGATTGGATAATTTAAGTATTGAATTTCAGTCTTTACACCGAACGGTATGGCAGTTATAAAACTAACAATCCAAAGCACTGTAATGATGCGCAGTGCTCGCTGAAAGCCGGACATGGCACACACATGCAACGGATAGCATATAGCCAGAAATCGTTCCATGGAGAAGGCAACAATTGTGAATACGGAAACATAGGTGCAGCTATTATAAAGCCATCGTAATTAAATATTCAATAAGATTTCAGTCGCTATCTACTTACGCTTCCGATACGAATGCTCGCAGCTTACAAAATTGTATGCCGAACAGAAATGGATATTGATGCCAATAGAGAAATACTTCAGTTGGCAGTCCTAAATATGAATATAAAAATGTCAATTTGTTAATTAAAAATTAAAAGCTTACCCACCTAAGAGTAGGTAAAGCAAATCGGAGACGGCTAAGCTGAATAGATAATAATTTGTGGCCGTATGCATTGCCGAATGCCTGATGATGACCATGCAGACCAAAACATTGCCCAACACGCCAGTTATGAAGATGCCACTAAATATAATGCTGATCTATAAAATATGTTCAGTGTATAATTTTAACTGTAAAGCTTATCCCACATCTTACCAGCAGCGCCTTATGTAGTGGCAGAGTCTGCGGACCGAGTATAAATTGTGTAAATTCCATTGGGGTGCAATTCAGATTGGGACAGCCGTAATCATCTATGTCAGGCAACGCAACTGAAGTAGCATCCATAGTGCCTGAATGCGCACTCAAACTTATATTCAAACTTGAATTCATAATCACAATCAGTTAAGATATAACTAAATCAAACATTTTCTTAAAGTTTTTCGAGCAAAACAAAACAAATGTTCTATAGCATATTAAACAGAGTCAGGATCCAAAGCTGCATAAAGTCAAAAATAAATCCATTGAATGACAAAGCTTTTAAGGCTCAAAGCAGACTCGGCTCCTGCATAACACATATCCTCATCGAAATTTCCACTCAATAATTAAAAATTATTTACACTTTTACTTTCAGATCGTCGAACATTTAATATATTATTATATTAAAAAAACAATATGCCGTCGAATTTTGGTGGCTGCTCGCACGTAATATCGCAATTTCTAACTGAATCTCTTAGATGACCGCAGATTACTGTTCACACAAAATCATATTCAGATAAGAATAAACGTTTTGCAAATATGTACTTTTCTTCTTACTATGCGCCAAGGCAGGTAATTAATCTTTCAAAAGTAAACTACGTACCTGCCCACACATTTAGGCACATGAGGCGGAGTAGGAGAAAATATTAATATAAATATTGGAAATTGAATTAAGAATAGCATTGTTATCATCTAATACATTTATCTCTGTTTGTATTTGCCTATGATCTTTGACGTTTAAAAATACGTTACATATAAAATCTTTAAATGTATTTATTGATACATTGGTGCTTAAAATACGCAAGCAGTGAAATGTTTACGCTTCAGGCTAAGCTGGCAAATGTATAGTAAGTAGAAAAGTAAACAATATGAGTGATTAGATAAAAATCCATCTTACCCAAATAGCAGCAAAAAGATAAATTTAACAACCGCGCTACTCACAATGTTAATCACCTCTCAAGCGTATGGTAATGCAGGTAAAAATATCTTGTTTCAATAAAAAAAAAAATATAAAGAATATAAATAATTTTTTTATTTAATATAGATATTATTTAATTAGTTCATTTGCACATGGATACTTATGTTTTAAAACAATTTTACTGTAAATAGTAAGGATTTGATAGATAGCTTTTTATGCATTTACAAATAAAAACGGTTTTAAGTACCGATAAGACACCGTGATACTCGAATTAACAGCTTATTTGTAAATTAACTCCTTTTGATTAATATCGCAATATAAAAATATCGATAAGCAACCCATTCACCATACTCGCTACATTTGAATATATTATTTGACAAGTAACAGGAACATCAGTATCGCTCACCACTAACTAGTGCTACTCTTGTGTAACAAATAGAACAAAAAATAGTCTTAAAAGTATTGCTGAAACAAAATAATATAAAAGCCATGCAAATATGCAAGTGTGAATAGTGAGTTGAAGCCAAGCGACCACAAGCAGTGCAGCTAAAATATTAACTAAATACAATGGAAGCGGACTTTGACAAAGCAAATAAAAATTATCGATAAATCAGATTTGTTGGTGCGGGGACGGCTACATATGTGGCGGTATATTTTGTAAATTTGTTGTGAAATTTAATGAATGTGCTACGATTTTAATGTATTTCGTACAATATTTTGACACATATCGTGCAGTGTTACCAAACATAATTAATTTTTGACCATGGCGCAGACGTATAATCCCTAATTTCTATGCAACTGGCTTGGTGGTTTTCCACGTCTATGACATCATAATCAGTGCGAATCAATTATTTTTCATATTGTGACAGCTCGCAGGATAAATAAGGAAAATTGATAGTGTAAAACGATATTTGTTGTTGCAACGACTCAATTTGACAAATATATGTATGTATGCATGTACGCACGTACTCATGCACTTAAATATTTGCATGTGTAGGTGAGTACATCAATAAGTACTCACGTATAGATGAACGTGTGTGTCACTGAGCGATCGGATAAAAAAAAAAGAAAAGTAAAGAAAAGAAATAAAAGAAACAGAAGTCAGCAAGCAGTCGGCAGTGAACAGAAGTAGGCGTAGTTTGGTGCAATTGGGATTTATGACTCATAATTAAGATACACCCCAAGAAACAAAAACCGACGGCTGTTTTGCAATCAAACAGCACAAAGTACATATGTTCAGACAGTGCCACATACAAACAAACAGTACATAGATATGTATATGCTATTTATTTATATAAATGTGTGTGTGTGTATATATATAAGTATGTATGCAGATAGATATATGTATACCGTTTATATACATACGTTTGTATGTTATTAGAGCACAGGCGCAGTGAAATATCAATAGTAATAAAAAACTCGATGCATAACATAACAAAAATGCACGACTTGAATAAACAATGTTTTCTTGCATCGGAATTAAACCTGTAACGAAATATAAATCGATTATTAATCGGCCCTTTTCCTATTTTCTGATACAAACAATCAATTATCAACATTCAATCTATTTTCCAATACAAATCAATGTATGTATGTAAAAGAACTGTGATTTTTTTTGCAGATTCCAGCTGGCAATTGGTTGTTGAAAATATTGCAAAATTGGACAAACCCTTTGCGACTTTGTACGACATAGAGAGGTCGTACCCACGAACAGTATTCGGAAGGAAAGCACCATCAGCGAAGATGGTACTACTTCCAGTACCACGCAACCTCAAAGGTAGGTTCAAGATTGGCATTGACAACAACGGATGACAGCTACTAGTAAACATTATTAGTTAACATATGTATACTTCATTAGCAAAATTTGATACGTATATAGTTCAATTATAATTGTTGTAAATTGATATATATTAAATTTACTTTCATTTGAATTTTCTCGCTTTACAGAAATAACTCAGATATTTCTGGTGAGGAACAAACTGTGCAAGAAGCTAAAATCCAAAAACCGGGACAGTGTGCTTCTAATAAAACTGCCTCCCCAAGGAAAATCATCAGTCCGACTTCTAGATTAAGAGGCACATCACAGAGAAGCAAATATCGTCGTAAGCTGGAATCAGCTCCTGTACACATAAGCAGCACCAACATTAACGCCAACATCAACAGCAACGCCAACATCAACACTCAGTTTCAGTTACATCAAACAGCACCAGCATTGGAACCAAAAACAGCTTCTCCCTCATCACACAGTAAGAATAACGTTTGGAGTCGTTTACTGCGTCAGTTCTCAACTAGCACTCTAACTGGAAGATCGGTTAATAGCAATAATAGTTCGAAGGGACAAACCAACGTTGACGAGGCAACGCATATTAACTGCAATAAAGAAGAGGATTCCGTGACAGTTAACGTTGTGGGAGTTGGCCTGGAGGCAACGGATACTGCCGTTGCGGAACATAATGAGGAAACAATGGATGGTGAATCCCAGCCATCAGATGCAGCCAATAGCCCAAGTAGTCAAAAGACTTCTGTAGTGTCCGCGCATAACAGCAAAGACAAAGACATGCCAGCCAAGGCTGTTGTGTCCCCGTCCCCAGCTGCTGATGCCAAACCGAAAAAGATGGAAGGCCGTAAGTCATCATCTGACACGGGTATAGAGCCGGTGCTGAAACATCAGCTTACGGGCAGTGGGACGCAATCTATGACTGGCCCCATAGCCTTCAAGGCGCCACACGGGAAGGGGAATAAAGCGGCTAAGGGGGCAGACAGCTATGTGCAGACAATACGTTTTGTGCGTAAAAATGTGGAGCAATCCAACAGAAATGCGAATCCGTTACAGTTTGAGGAACTGGAAACGGAATTTCCTCGTGATTACGATGACAACATTGAGATGTTGTCACGGGAGGCGGAGCATTTGGAGGAGCAATTCCGTACGCCTACCCGTTCTAACACTACAGATGCGAGTAATCATCAAGTAGCTGGCATTATTGAAAACATTATTACTGAAGCGTCGCGCAGCGTGAAAACCGAAAAGACTCAAGTTGAAGTGCCATCTAAACCTGCCAATAAACAGACAGCTGGTGGGAAGCGCGTAGGCTTCCATGTTGAGGAGAAACGCGATGGTGACTTGTTGCATGATGAAGCAAAGGTTCTTGAGGACTTGTCCAAGCAGTCGGAACGAGAAGGCATTTCTGGAGATGCTACCGTTTCTGGTACCGAAACATCGGTGTCCCTTCAGCCATCATCCGCACATACTGCATCGGCTACCTCATCAGTCACGTCTCTGACAAAAGAGCGCAAGAGCGATGAGGACGACGATCCAGTTGCGATGTCGCCATGTGGACGTTTCTTCAAATACGATAAAGAAGTCGGTCGTGGTTCCTTTAAAACTGTCTATCGCGGCCTGGACACTCTAACCGGAGTGCCGGTTGCTTGGTGCGAATTATTGGTAATTTCATTGTAGATATTGTGAAACAACAATATCAATATGTTGACTCTTATATTTACATTGCTAATACCTTTTATATTTTTTAGGATAAACAAGTGAAGAAGAGTGAACGCACCAGATTCCGGGAAGAAGCAGATATGTTACAGAAATTGCAGCATCCAAACATTGTGCGATTTTATACATATTGGGAGTTTCCAATTGGACGGAAGAAAAACATAGTACTAGTCACCGAGCTAATGTTATCTGGTACTTTAAAGTCGTAAGTGGGCTGATGAATCACTTAGCTGTACAACATTATTGATTGAATTTGTTTGAAGGTATTTAAAACGATTCAAAAAAATACACCCAAAGGTATTGAAGTCATGGTGTCGTCAGATCCTAAAAGGTCTCAACTTCCTGCATACTCGTCAATTTCCTATAATTCATCGTGATTTGAAATGTGATAATATTTTTATAACTGGCACCACTGGTAGTGTTAAAATCGGTGACTTAGGACTGGCAACTTTAAAGAATCGGTCCCATGCTAAATCTGTGATTGGAACACCTGAATTTATGGCACCCGAGATGTACGAGGAGCACTATGATGAATCGGTTGATGTCTATGCCTTTGGCATGTGCATGTTGGAAATGGCCATATCCGAATATCCGTACAGCGAGTGCAAAGGCCCCGCCCAGATATACAAGAAGGTGATATCCGGTATAAAACCAGCGGCACTCTCAAAAGTCGAAGATCCCAATGTACGTGATATCATAGAGCGTTGCATTGAGCTGAAAAAAGAGGATCGGCCCAGGTGCAACGAGCTGTTGGAGTCTGAGTTCTTTGATGAGGACATTGGTATTCGTGTGGAACCCACCGCCTCGGAGCAGTTCCTATCAGATCCTAGCATCAGCATAATTGAGTTTCGTCTGCGATTCATGGATCCAAAGAAGCGTTCATCTCGTCACAAAGAAAACGAAGCCATTCAGTTCGAATATAACGTTCAGCACGATGAGTACGAGCAAATCGCCCAGGACATGATGAAAGAGAACATCATATCCGAGGATGATTCTCGTGCAGTCGCTCGCCTTCTTAAAGTGCAAGTTGTTTCGCTGCTTAAAGAACGTGCTCAGCGCCAAACACAAATCAAGCTACAGAACGAAAAGTCACGACTGGAAAAGCTGGCATTGCAAAAGCTGCGTGAAAGCTTGCCAATCAACGTTGAGGAGGAGGACGACGAAGATGATGAGTCTGAAGACGAAGAGGATGGCGTTAAATGGAATCAACGACTCAAGCTCGAAATGCTAAATACTGACTCAGAGACTAGCTTAGTAACCTCCACAAATAGTACCGATCCACAGAATCTACTCACAAGATCTACCACATCTATTCAAAATGGCGGAAATCAATTGCAACAGCAACAGCAGCAGCAGTTGCCACAGTCAGTGCCAGGGCAACAGAAGGTGATCGCATCTCCTGCCATAGCGCAGGTACAACAACACTCAACTACAGTTCATTACATACAGAACCCTCAAATGGCTTCATATCAGAATCCGACCAACGCCATGCAGGACATTGCGAATGGCCATGGCCAGGTCATTTCACCAACAGGCAATCAACAGCAACAACAGCAACAGCAGCAGCCAGTGGTGCAACTGCAAGCCCCTCAACAGTCCGCACCGCCAACCCAAATACTACCACAACAAGTGCAGGTGCAACCAGTTGCAGTACCGCACCCACAACAACAGCCTGCCGCTGTTATGCAACAGCAACATTTGACCGAGCAGCAAAAGGTGCAGCAAATACCATTACAGCAGCAACTGCAGCAGCTTATGCAAAATAATATGCCAGCAACTGATTTGGTGCAACAGCAGCAACAACAACAATATTATCAACAGCAGCAACAGGCGCAGGCAACACTTCCAATGCATCAAGTGCAAATTTCACAGCAACAACAGCCATATGCGATGCAACATCCACAACAGCAACAACAACAGCAAATGCAGCAACAGCCAATTCAGCAGCAAATGCCACCACAAGCAATTCAGCCACAATTACCAACATCACAGCAACAACAAATGCAGCAAGCGATGCCACAACAGCATCAGTTGCCACCGCAACCCATTCCAACTCAGCCAATACAGCAGCAGCAGCCCATACAACAGCAGCCCATACAACAGCAACCTATACAACAACAACAACCTATACAACAACAACCGATTCAGCAGCAGCCCTTGCAACAACAACCACTACAACAGCAACCCATTCAGCAGCAACCTATGCAGCAACAACCCATACAACAACAACCTATACAACAGCAACCCATGCAACAGCCAGCAACAACGCAACAACAGATACTACAGCAACATCATTTGCAACAGCTGCATCAGCAGCAGCAGCAGCAGCAACAGTTCGTACAGCAACAACAACAGTTCCTTCCAAATGCATTAGCGCAACCGCATCAAATTCCAATTTCGACAATGCAACCAGTTGTTGCTGGTGCTGCTCAAATCATGGGGCAGCAGCAGCAGCAACCAACGGCCATACTAATGCAAGGACAGATGCAAGTGCCGCCAGTCTTGCACCAACAGCCTATTGCGACGTCATTTAATCAGCCACAGACAGCTCCGCAACAGCACCAACAGCAGCAGCCACAACAACAACAGATTGTTCAACCAATTGTCAATGTTGCTGATGTTCAGCAACAGCAAGCTCAACAACTAGTAGCCCAATTACAACAACAGCAGCAGCAGCAACAATTCCTACAAAACCAACAACAACAGCAGCAGCAACAGCAGCCATTGCAGCAGCAGCAGATACCTTTAGAACAGCAATTGCAGCAGCTGTTGCACAGTCAGCCACAAGCCCAAATAGTACATCAGCCAGCACCACCACAGCAACAACAGCAACAGCAGCAGCAACAACAGCCGCAACAACAACAACCTCCTGCTGAACAACAACCACAGCAGCAGTTGCCAAGTAAACCCAATAACCAGCAATCAACAACTGCTGCCCAGGAACTAACAACAGTTGCTGCACCAACAAACTTTGATGCAGCGCCAAATGTTGACCCACAGCCAGCCGCAGCCGCAGCAGCAGCAGCAAATACTGCAGATGCTGATAAACAACAAAAGCAACTGCAACAACAGCAGCAAGCCGCTGGAGCGCGTGTCCAAAAGCCGCGTCGCTCAAATCGTAGTGGAAACGAACGCATACCAAAGCTAAGTGTAACCAGCGTAGACGAAGGCAGCGTCATCAATTGCCACATGGAGAACAAATTGAAGACTATAACATTCAAATTTGACATAAGCGATGTCAATCCCGTTGAGATTGCTAACAAACTGGTAAGACATAATTCAGCAAATTACAAGGTATGTAATTTGAAAACTGTCATTCAATATGCTTACAGATAGCACAAGACTTACTCTCGAATTGCCAGAGCACGGTATTCGTGGAAATGATAAACGATATTGTGGAGCAGGTTAAGCAGAATCCAAATCAAATTCCAATCCCAACCACTTACCGCCGCAACATTGAGAAGGTACTTTAACTGACAACTAATCCCAGACATATATATATTTTCTGTCCCGATTTTGTTTTAAACATTAAGAGAAAACAAAAGCGTTTCGTCTTGTGTTCGATTTATATGCTCTAAAAATTTA
Source organism: Drosophila hydei (assembly GCF_003285905.1). Taxonomy (NCBI): domain Eukaryota; kingdom Metazoa; phylum Arthropoda; class Insecta; order Diptera; family Drosophilidae; genus Drosophila; species Drosophila hydei. The sequence goes on from NW_022045643.1 coordinate 6,542,983, forward strand.
AAAGTTCCCCATATGAAGCTGTGCGGCCACGGAATCTATTTGGAAATTGAATTATTGATTTGAATGGAGAGTTACTACTACTGCTTAGTTGTTCGTAACAACAATGGAATAACCACAATCCTCTCGATATGGATTCTTAACATGAACAAAATGTAGAGCGCGTAATTAAGATAAACTAAAAGTATTAATGATTAATTCCTTATACGAGTGGACTCTCGAATCGAAACCGAAACCGAAACCAAAACCGAAATCGAAATCGAAATCGAAATCAAAATACATTTTAAACATGATGTTGATTGTATGTTGTATATCTCTACTACTTATAATAAAACAGGTCCGTCACGCGTCTCTAACTCGACAGCGTTCCACATTTAGAACACATCAAAGACATAGATCTGTAAGTGTTAAGTGCACTGTTAAGGGCTTATAAATATATGTATATATATATATGTATATAATCCAATATATATCCATATATATAATTAGTTAAAATCGGATTTATGATTTATCGCATTTCAAACAAACAAAAAGATCAAATATTTTCATATTTTTAATGCTGTTATTTAAGTAAATGATTTTCTTTTATATTTGTTACCAAACTAAGCACGTAACAACAATATGTCGAAACATTTTTAAACCAATATTTATGAGATTATGTATGAAATTAATAAGATGTATTTGTTATTTTTTATTTTATGGAAAATCGAATTCATGATAGGAAATTTAATTGTGTAATTAAAGAAATCTTTTTGTCAATTGTATTTTATCAGGACGAAATTTTCATATTCCCCGTTGTTCAAAATGTCTTTTTGGTTTTATACAATGCTTAAACGCTCAATTTACACGAATTTAGTTATAAATCAACAAAAAATATTTTTCTAAATAATAAATAGTTAACTTCGGATGTCCGAAGTTTCAATATCCGTGCAGATAGATCTTATCTAACAACAATCTAATATCTATTCCGTTTCCGTTAATATGAAAGTTGTCTTGGATATCAAACATAAATATATATTTAGTAAAATCTTCTGCATGGGTATACAAATAGGAAATTAGCTGATTAGCTTAATTACTGTCAATGGCTTAAATGCATATAAATATATGTATATATATTATTTCAACGAAACAATTATTTTAGCGGGACGAAACCGCGAGCGACATCACAAAGATGTTCGAGCCATCGACCCAAACTGCGGATGCGCCGGCCAGTGGAGCTGCCGATGCAGCAAATATCGAACAATCTGCAGCTGGTGAGACGAGAGCACGCGAATCTTCAGGCCAAAGTAATATAGAAATGCCAGCAAATACAGCAACGCCACCAACAACCACATCGACCATGTCCTCCTCTTCGACCACTTCGCGAGATGCGGGCAACAACAGCAATGATGTGACAATTGGCTCGGGCTCGGTCTCACGCAAGACCAGCACCGCCTCGGAATACACATCGTTGTCTATTGACTACATGCCAGACAATGCCATTACGCCAACAGGCAACGAGCCATTTCAGCCACTGGATGGCGGTCTGGACAAGCCGCACGCTGAGCAGAAGGCACGCAGCCTGGCCATAAGCCGTGTACAAATGCTGTTGGAGTCAACGAGAAGCGAGGCGAAGCCGAGAAGCTTGAATTTGCCATTGAATCGTCAGTTGAAGATTGTGGAAGATTTGAAGCACACCCGCAGCTTAGATGATCTAAGTGAGGTGAACATCACATTTGAGATGCCGCCAAGCAAAGCGGCCAAGCAGGCCAATGAGCTGAATGCAGCCAATGCGGACAAGTCCAAAGAAAGCGGCGTCCAACTGGGTGCAGTGCAGCCACCAGGTGCTGCCAACACACTGGAACAGCTGAAAATCGAACTCGAAAATATTACACACGCCCATGCCTTCGCTTCCGCTGTGGTTGCCTCCATTAACAACAGACCCAGCACCTATCAAGCCTCGCCAAACATCGCCTCGATGAAGGCGCTGTCCGCCCAGCAGCAGGCCCAGGCAGAGACAGTGGTTGGTAGTAAAACTCTTGCTATGTGCTTACACGTTAATCGTAGAACTGCGTTCCATTTGGTTTATCTTTCTTTTTGATTTTATATAATATATGTACATGTATTGTGTAGATTTGCGTATTTGTTGTTTTTTCCGCTTTATAATATTGCTTTTCGTTTTTTTTTTATTAATATTTGTATTTGTATTTGTGTAAACCTCATTGTTAAAAATTGTATATAACTTAGCATAAAAGAAAATTCAACTAATAGGCTAACAAAATGTTCTTCGAAAGAAAATCGAATATTTTAAAACACTTTTCGAAAACAAAACAATTTGAACATAGTCAGCTTTCGATGGAGAAAGTCCTTAAGCAAAAACATTTCTAAGATCCAGCAAATGCTAAATGAAAATATCCACATAAACATCATCTTATACTTCCACTCACCTGCTTCAGTTTCTCCAAGAATTATAATAATACAATTTTTGGAAATATATATTTCCTAGCATCTTTTTCCATTTCAAAAAATTTTGAATATGCAAAACAAAAAAAATTGAGCGAGTCTCAAATATGAAGTTTTTAGTCCGCACTGGTTAAGGGTATTCGCTTTTTTATCATATATATATTACTTTATAGTACATGTTCATCGGTTGAAGTAATATTTGTAGTTGTATGTGTTGTTCTTTATGATTTGTTTATTTATGTACTAACGCTTTTCGTTTTTGGTCAGTTTTAACCAATCTTTGTGTTGCGCTTGTTCGAACTTCGTTTTGGGCATTCAATATTAATTTGATTTGAATTTGTTTTATATTTCAATGTGTAGATCAACAAATCGAACAGCGTGGGAGGTGGCAGTTCGGCGGCTTCGTTTGGCCAGAATACACCAACCGCAGCGCTGAACTCGGCTCGTGGCTCATCTGTTTACAACTCTCGCCGCACGTCCATTGACAACAGCATGGGCTCCGATATGCAATTGCCTGCAACGAACCTGAATGTGAACCATGAAGGAGCTGTAGCTGGCACTGAGAGCACGGCAAACGCTGAAGCTAGCAGTGATAAGAAGTTGACCAAACAGGAGAGTCTGGATAAGTTATCAAATACTTTGAGTGTGACTAGCGATACGAGAAATGCCAATAATGGAGCCCTCAATCAAAGTTCCATAGCGGATCTAGAGAAGAAGTTGGCTGCATTACGTAATGCAGACAACGCAGAGGAGGTAGAACACATATAAATTTATATTTATTTATTAATTAAACATGTTTATGTATTGCAGTCATCCGTTGCACCAGCTGCGCCAGCCGCCAAGCCCGCGGAAGAGCCTGTGGCTAGTGTGAACGCACGTAAGATATCCCGCTTCAGCGTTAGTCGCGTGCAGGAGCAAAAGACTTCGGCAGATGCAACAGAAGCTCTGCAGCATCAGCTGAAGATTGATCTGCAGGTCGCAGGCTTAGCTGCTGGTCAGGGTCATAGTTTTAATGCCAGCAACTCTGTGCAAAATGGCACCGCAGTCAATACACCCACTGAGCTAATTAGTTCGCCCATACAGAACGTTCCGATGGCCATAAATGGCATCCAGTTAATGTATCAACAGCAGAACGCACCGGCAGCCGTTGGTGTGGGTGTAATGGTGCCTCAAGGTCAAGTTGCCGGTGCGGCGCAGCCAACAAACCTGCAAATGCAACAACAGCAACAGCAACAACACATGTATTCAAATATGCCACAGCGTCATCAGGCTATGCCTCAAATGGTAAACGCTGTGCAGCAGCAACAACAAATTCCACTGCAGCAACTGCAGCAGCAACAGCCGCAGCAGCCAAATCAGCTTTTGGCTCAGCAACAACAGCAACAGCAACCAATCATAATACAACAGCAGCAACAGCAGGCTGCACAACAGTTTACGTTGCCAACATCACAGCCACAGCAACAGACACATGCAGCACAGCAGTTTTTGCAGGCCCAAGCCAATCAAATGCATCAACTGCCGCCGCTGGTAATGACGATGCCAATGCAACAGCATCAGCTGGCGGCGATGCCGGGTGGCTTGCCAAATCAAATGTCCGCCTCGCATCAGCTGCTACAGCAGCAACAACAACAGCAGACATTACAAATGCAATCACATTTGCAACAGCAGCCGCAGCAAACTGTTACATCCATTTACAACCAGCAACAGCAGCCAAACTTCCAAGTGTCTGCGTCTGGTCAGCTGCTGCAACAGGCGCCGCTGGTAGGCCAGCCACAACAGACAGCACAGCCCATGCAGCATGTGCTGCAGCCGCTATTTAATCCAGCTGTTGCTGAAGGTGAATTTAAATTCAAATCTTATTCGTATCTCCTCTAAAGCAACTTCTATTTGTATTGCAGTTGCAGAGGAGCCCGTGTCATTAGCAGCCACGCATCCTCACCTGTTGCCGAGCGATATTCAATCGGTAAGGGAATTCGGTTGATGCCCAATATGCTTAACTACATAGTTTTTATTCTTGCAGGACATCAAACATAATTTAGACTCATTGGTGAATCAGTTGTGCAATACGCGTTTGGGCACAAATCAGCATCAGCGGCTGTTGCTGCTGCGTCAACGACAGCTGATTGAGGAGGACGAACTGCGTCTAAAACACTATGTAGAATACGAAAAGTTTCAGAAGGCACTGCGCCAATGTAAGCAGCAAATTGATATAATCTCGATCAAGATATGCATTTAATGTGTTATCTTTTCTGTCTAGCTCTAAGCACAAACGCTCCAGCTACTACCGCGTATTATTCACCAGCTGCTGCACCAGTTCAAACCAATTTGACAGCGCCAGCAGCAGCGGCACCGCCAACAGCATCGTCAACTACTACACCCGCAAGCTCTTCACAAACATAAATATGTAAATCCATTTTTTGAGTTGCCGTTGCCGTTCCTCGTATTCATGACAAGTCAAAAAACATTGCTACCCAATTTTTCGGCAACTGTTCTGAACTCTTGCTTTCTGGATTTCGATTTTTGGAAAATATGGATCTGGCGTTATTTATTAAGTGAAAAGTTGTCGAATTATGAGGGGATTGTCTGTAAATATGTAGTCACACATTTTTGAGTTGATTTGCCATTGTTTCGCTTATTGTTTTACTTTTGTTTTTGATTTTACCCTATTCCCATTCTTTATATATGCAATGCTGTTTCCTCTCATTTGTTTTCTTTTTTTAATCAAATTGAAGTTTTGAATTTTATTTAAGCAAATTGTAAATTTGATTAGCGCTAAAGTGTAAATAAATATTTCAATAATATCATATACACTCATACATCAATATACATACTTATTATTATTATTATTATTATTATTATTATATATATATATACTATATATTTTAAACAATTCAGTGATTTATGTTTTGCGTAGTTACTAAATAAATAAACTTTTATTGAACTTAAGTCGAGTATTTTGACGTCGTTGGATAACATTGCTTAGTTTCTCAAATCCAATGGATTGACCTGAAGATAGACGTTTCATCTTTGGAGAGGCAAATGAATTCTTCACGATGCCTTATCCGTTAACTTCATTCAATTTATTTGTCTGAAAAGAAATCAAATTATTCCATCCAAAATCCTGTCTTAAGCAAAAACAATCTTTCGGTTCATCATACATACATATGGAAATTATTTATTTGTATATAATATAATGGACACTAACAGTTTATAAAAGACACATTGGTGAAAACACAATTATAGGATGTAAACAAAATTAATGGAAAGAAATAACAAAACGGTTTATAAGGAATGGCATTCGAAATCCATTTTATGCTACGACGTCCATGGTGTCTTTGATTTCGTTTCCCCATTCACGTGCCATTATCATAATTTCGTTCATGGATAGTTTGGGGCCAATTAGGGGATTCATTTGGGTCAAATAACAACACAGCCAACTGCATAAAAAGATGATAAGAATTATTGGATTATTCACACATATACATATATATCCATAGATATGCATTTGTATATGTAACAAGTCTCATGGTCAGAGAAAACACTTACAAGAGCCAGCAGGTAACAGCAGTGAGCATAATACAGCATTGAGTCACCCTTGAAATTGAGATATAAATTTCAGACATTATTATAAGTACACATATAAATATATAACTTTGATATAACATACCCCCTGTTAGGGCCACGAGCGAAGAAGGGGCATATTATGCCAATGAACGCCCAAATGGCGGTGATAACAACTGGAGCAACGTAAGCCTCAACCATTTTTGTACACTTTTAATAACTTAGGTGTAATACTGCAGGTCTGCCGTGCTCAGCAGGTTTATTGATGGAACAGAAAACACAAAATTATTAATAAGTGATCACGAAGAAGGCACTTTTTCAATCTTGTGAATATCACATGACAGCCATGGGACAAAAACATATGTTTCTAGGGCTACCAAATTTAAGTGTAATAAATCTAGTTCATTTCAAAGATAAAGAACATATGGTCAAAGTTCCCCAGATGACAGACAAGCAACTCAAAATTCGATAAAATGTTAACAAGTCTTAGCTCCTTGACTAAAATATAATTTCAAAATGTTTTCTTATTTGCATTTGGCAGTTAGAATGGAAAATACAAAACAAATTTAAAGTACTATTTGTTATGGTGTTAGTATAATAAAAATATATGAAATAACGTAGGTAACACAAGTTGTCAAATATCGATAAAGAGTTACAAACTCGATTTATCAAGAAACCAAACAGCTCTGTGCAGGGTGCTAGGTATTACAGTTCAGTGGCAAAGTGACAAGCAAAAATACAAAATGGTCCTGGAAAGTACTATGATATGGTAAATAAATGTTTTAAATCAGAAAATGGTTACCTGAATTTCAATTTCTCCTTTTTATCATTTAGTTTCGACAACAGTGATTACCAGCGCAATGGTGACTACTTTCCCACCCGTTTAAATGTACAGAAAGACGGTATAAATCTTGTCTGTCTCACTAAGCTGAGGTCCAACCCCGAGAATAATGTTGGTCTAATGACCCTATCAAAGTACGCAGGGAGTCGATATTTTTATTGTTATTGGACTATATTAAGAGTTTATTTACAGCACCGTTGAAGTGCTGGCCACACTGACCAGCGATGTGGGTCGCATATTCTCAAAAATGCATTTGATTCAGCCAAAGGGGGAAATAAATCTTCTAACTGGAATTCGAATTGCTCATTTGGTGTTGAAGCATCGCCAAGGCAAAAATCATAAAATGCGCATCGTTGTCTTTGTCGGTTCGCCAATCAACAACGAAGAAGGAGAGCTCGTTAAGCAAGCCAAACGTCTAAAAAAGGAGAAAGTAAACGTGGACATTGTCAGCTTTGGTGATCATGGAAATAATATTGAAACATTGACGGCTTTTATTAATGCTTTGAACGGCAAGGATGGAACTGGCTCCCATTTAGTTAGCGTTCCCAGAGGCTCAGCTCTATCTGATGCATTATTGTCGTCGCCCATCATCCAAGGCGAGGATGGTATGGGTGCAGCTGGATTGGGCGGTGCCGTCTTCGAATTTGGTGTCGATCCCAACGAGGATCCAGAGCTGGCTCTTGCTTTGCGCGTTTCAATGGAAGAGCAACGTCAACGCCAGGAAAGTGAGCAGCGTCGAGTTGATAGTGCTGGAGGTGCTGAGTCTACACCTCCCGCGACTGCAACTAGCGGAGAGAGTGGCACTGGTGGCCCAGCCGTAACTCTTCCCAGTTCTAACTCAGAGGAAGCCATGTTGCAACGTGCGTTGGCTTTGTCGACTGAAACGCCAGAGGATAATTTGCCTGACTTCGCCAATATGACCGAAGAGGAGCAAATCGCATTTGCCATGCAAATGTCTATGCAGGATGCAGCTGATGACACCGTGACACAGCAAGCCAAACGCCCCAAAACAGATGATGCCGCTGCCCCCATGGATGTCGATGAAGACTATTCCGAAGTAATTGGTGATCCGGCATTCTTGCAGAGTGTTCTTGAAAATCTCCCTGGCGTCGATCCCCAATCGGAGGCAGTACGTGATGCTGTTGGCTCTCTCAATAAGGATAAGGACAAGAAGACCGATGGCAACGATGAGCAAAAGAAATAAACTCTACAAGTATATATTTTTAAATTTGCATTAAAAAGAAATCATAAGTGAGCTAATATCTCGATATATTATGCAGATTATGTTCATGCTTCTAATAAAATAACATACATAAATATTATCACAGGGAACATCGTTGTTTGTTATAGCAGTCTATATACCCATTGAACGGCATTTCTTCGCCGACCAATAAAAACAATATACGTAAATAGATCCCCCAAGTGTTTAGCGCTTTATGTTGTATTTTTTATATTATAGTATTTTTCAATCTACATTTATAAGCAACATTATTTACTAAATACTATAAATTAAAGCGTGCCAGCTGTGCCAGATTTACTTTCCACCCTTGTAGTCACGGATGTGGTAGAGCACCCAACCGGGAATGAACAAGGAGGCGGCGCACATGCCACCACCGAGAATCACTTTCTCCTGCAATTGAATAAAATGTTTGCATATTCATTTTATTGATTATAGGATTCCAAAATACCCTCGAATGGGTTTACGTAACCCATCGAAAATCTATCAAAATTACTCACCGCAGTGGAGACGTGATTTGATGGTGGTCCGGAGACGACGGATTGGCAGCGCCTTTGCATGGCTCCACGAATCGCGGGCACCAAAAGTTTAGCAGCACTATTTTGGAACATTTTTAATGCAGAATTTTTCTTATTCCTTCGAAGTCGATGCTGGTAATAAGTGCTCGATAGAGATGACAAAACTACATCGATAGCTGGATTTTTTGGCGAGGTTAGTAAAAATCGATAGTAGTTTTAAGAGTGCCCGTACTCAGTAGTAAAATTTGAAATTTCTGTTATAATATAATAATTATGAAATTAACTTACAGTCTACTTTTAGGCGAAAAGGTTTGTTTTATATTTTAAATATCTTTCTGCCATATTATAAAAAATTTAATCAATAAGAAATTGGTAATTAAAATAAAAATATAGCATGATTATAATTTTTTTAATTGATTGATTTAAATAAAATACTCAGCTATCTATAAAAATTGAAATAAGCTGAAAGGGATTTAACTATTTAACTTTTAATGATCGTCATAATTTACGTATGATATGCCTGTCTTCGACTTGCACTTCCCTGAAGCAGCTTATATCTGATAACAAACCTCTTTCGGCAGTAAAATGTGTCCGAATGGGCACAAACTTCATGTAAATAATAGAAGTTATGAACATTTAAAACAAAAAGTGAACTGAGTTAGCTGCTTCCGCCAGCCACAAATCTTCGCATTTCCGTCACTTTTATGTGTGAACAACCCACAACAACAAGAAAGCGACATATTGATCTCTTAATAGACGCAGATATTTGGACAAGAAAAGAAAAAACAAAATAAAGAGCTCAAGTTGCTTGAAAACTGGCGCAAAAATACGTATTTATCATAAACTGAAAATCAAAAGCCAGCGAAGCGTTTAAATGTGCGCTAAAAACACACAAAGAATACATGGAAAAAGTAAAGCAAAAATAGCAAAATAAGCTTTACGTGCACTCCATTAATTAGACAGCGTCTCGTCTGAGGGACCGGACTGTTGTTGGTATCTGCCCTCTGGCCGGGCTCTTTAACAGTTAAGGTCATCTCAATTGGACTTTTCATGTAGCTAGGAAATGCCGGAAGGAAGTGCCGGTAGCTGGCAAAACCAACGCCCCAGCATTACCTATGTATAATATCCAAAAGCCTAAGTATGCTAAGTCAGCCGAATGTCTGTCTGAGTGACTGGCATGAAAAATGAAAACATAAGAAAAAACTGGTAGCTGCTGCTGCTCCAGTAACCTTTTCATAGCCACATTTCATTAATAGCATACAAAATAAAGATGTGCGCAACATATCAGCTATGCGAAATAGCTAAAGTCTTCTTCATCATTCAAACGACAGTTGCTAACTACTTTTTGCTGCACTTGGCCAATTGATTCGAGCAGTTGACATTCAAGTAGTTGCACCGCAGCTCCACGTCCTGCCCCCCAAACACGTGCTCGGATTGAACTGGATTGGATTTGTTTTGTTAGTAGTATGTCGCGTACCATTGAGATACACGTCGCAGATATGCATCGACAGTCAAAGTCGTTGATACAATTTATAGATAATCACATGCAGCGTCTGGCTACTGAAGCTCTTAGAGATCAGCTCTCAGAGATGCATCGCACAGTAGAATGCACCGTGGCTATTTATGATATTTCTTGGTATTAATATTGGTATTATTTTTAGTATCAAAATAAGTTTTATTATAGACATTTGCAATATTATTGGTATTATTCATGTAGGTATTATTAGTATTATTATTGGTATTATTTTTGGTATTAGTAATAGTATTAGTATTATAAGTATTAGCATTATTATTATTATTAGTATTATTATTAGTATTATTTTTAGTATTAGTATTAGTATTAGTATCAATATTATTTTTAGTATTAGTATTAGTATTAGTATCAATATTAGTATTACTATTATTATAAGTAGCAATATTAGTCTAAGTGTTAGTACCAGTATTATCAGTCCATTATCCTTACAGCTTTCGAGCCACTGTTCCATGTAAATGTCGCCGACTGTCTGCGTAATTGAAAAATACTATTAATAATTAGCTAATGCCGGGCAGCTGAGGAGCTGAGCATTTGAGCGGTTTTATAGTCGGGCGACTAAACAACTGGGCAGACATAATTATAGGTATAAGAGATTTGTATTTTGCCGCGCATAAATAAACATTTCAACAGCTCGCCGGCCGTGCGGATTCAGTGGAGGCTGGCAGAGATGTGTATCTTTGGCTGTGGCTTTGGCATAATCATCTCGGTAGTTATGCATGCCGGCTGTCAGCATCAATTATATAACGAGAGCTAACTGCATTATTTGAGGGTTAATTTGATGCATGACAGGTAATAGTAACGGCGGCAGCAGCAGCAGCAGCTCCACAGTCTGCAACAAATTGGCCACAAAGGTGCGAGAATTCATTTCCATCTCTTTCTGGAGCACACGCTAAGCAACCGAAAATTTATAGCACCTCCTCGGGCCTGGAAGCACATTAATTTGCATTTTATTACAGCGGCCGCATTTGCCACGGGTCATTTTCATGGCGCGTTACAGAAAAACATCTCTTGTTAACAATGGCCAGTCAATTGGCTCGGACAGCAGATGCGGTAGTCTCTAAAGCACTGAAGCATGCCCAACTAAGCGACAACAATGATGCCCGCCCACACCCAACATGCTCCGTCCCGCTCTCTTCGCTCTTCGATCTTTCTCTACCTCGCTCTATGCTTGCAACATTTGCACCTTGAAGTTGTCGCGTGTTGCAAGCGATGCCCCAGCAATACCCCAGCAATTGCCCATTGTCAAATTAGCCTAAGCTAACAAACTGAAATTGGGCGACCAAAGTAAACCAAGCCAAACTGGCCATCAGCGTCGTTGTTGCTGCCAAATAGTCAAGCTTCAATTCCAGCTGCCATGGACAGATCTCTGCCAACAGCGAGCAACTTTTTGTATGTATATAACTTACATTTATGATATATATGAATATATATATATATATATGGTTTACTGCGCTATTATTTTCAGTTAATTCAGTTAGAATAATATATAACTTTTATGCTCCAATCCCAAGCAAACAAATCACAATTTAAACTTTTACGAGTCTTTTAATTATAATACCTAAAGCTGAGTAAAATTAGTGTTATTTATACATATATGAAATTCCACTCGCAGCTGCCACGATTTGTCATTAACATGAAGTTGAGCTGCACGCTACATTTAACATGAACATATATATATTTATGACTACAGGTTAGTTTCCATTCTGGGTAGTTAGTTGCTGGTGTCCAACAGTTTTGGAGGAAGCCACGCATATGTGGCTGAAAATCTGTCAAGCTGCATATGGAAAACCTTCGGAAAATGCCGACAATCGCTTGCGATTTTCCCAGCCCCTTGAGTGTGGAGTCGAGTCGAGTTATCATGTCTGCGTAGCAAATGCTTTGGCGGCGCTCGCAAACATGCAAATTGTCTTAATCTAGTATTTAGTTTTAGTTTTTTTGTGTAGCTGCCGACAAACCGCAGTCCGCAGTCCGCAGTCGAATTGGAAATTCAAGCCTCGGAGTGAGGAAAAAACGGAGGCGTAGCACGCAGAGACAATTGTATGCAAGTGCTGAAGGTTAATTTTTTTTTCATTTTTCATTTTTTGTTCGTTTTTTATACCCTGAAGCCACTGAAAATGGGGATTCGAGGTATAGCGGTCTTAGCCAAATTTATGTAACAGGCAAAAGGAGGCGTGGCTGGAAATTTTAAGCATATATTCCTACGATAACTCATCCCATTTCCTTATTATCGATTAATATCGTTCATTTAACTTTGTTTTTAAGCGTAGCTTGAATACCACAAAAGATGGAAGCATCCAATTAACTGTGGCTGTTCCTATCATGAATGCACAGACTTAGCATATTTTAGATTTTGAATACCTCAACAGCACTTCCCCATAAAAGTCATTTGCAGGCCCTGAAAATCCTACTAGAAGATCACTTACAACAATTAGACGCATTATAAGCGCCTGTTCAGGGTATCACCTAGTCGAGCAGTCCCGACTAGATCACTCTTACTTGTTGTTGTCTGTTTGGTGAATTTTGGCGCAATTCTCTGCACTTGGAGCTAGCTCTAATTAAAGTCTTTAGTACGCCCCGTCGTATTTAATTGTGTGAAAAAGGGCAGTCCGTAACGCTGACCCAGACATAAACTACCACACATTATCGTATTGTATAGCGGGCCACACAAATTGTTTTGACTAGCGCTTTTGTTATATTTATTTTTTGTTATTTCTGAGCAACTGCTGCAATTGCGACTGGGAGTATTGCGGTTTGTCAATATCTCTAATAAATTTGTTGGCCGCCAACCTCAATTGGCACGTTCTCAACGTCGTTCAAGGATGAACTTAACTTCAGACATCTAAGCTGAAGTTTGCCTCAGCTGAATCTGAAAGCGACAATTGGCCGCAAGCAACAATAAATCTCGCGTTAAAAGCATATGTATTCCTGATCGGTTTACTGTGATATAAGCAGCTCTGCTCAGTTCTCATGCACTTCATAACGACAAATTACTTAATTAACAATTTGCATTAGATATACAGATTTTAAGTGCCATAAAAACATTCCTACTGAGTTGGTAAACCAATATACCCTTGCTATGGGTAGCTATAAAACTTTATGCAAGGGAGAGTCTGATGAGACCGATAGAATCATGCCTACATAGTTATCCCAAAATATTAAAATATTTTTAGCTGATTTAATTAATCGAGACTCGCCTTTATATATAGATTTTATTATATATTAGATATTAGTTATATTATTATTATTATATTATTATATTACGATATATATATTTATATACATTAAACATCATCCAAGATACATCATTCAACCAACATATGTCGTCCTAGCCAAACAGAGTTCTTCGGCTAAATCTTCCCTCACCTTAGACTGCAGAGTATTCAGTCTTCTGCAGGTTTTTTTTTATTCATAATTAATTCAATATATTATGCACAGAGCCCGTGGGAACAATCAGTTGAAAGAACACCCAAGATGCAACTCGAGATCCTGTGCTTGTACCTGGCCAGCAATTAGAGCTAGCCATAATATAACTGGCCCATACTGCGCCTTAGCCAATTGTGTGTGTGGAAGTTGGAAGTTGGGAGCCGTCAATTAATCATTGATTGAGTCAGCGCTAGTCACTAGTCAGCGTTATTATAGATAAAGATATAAATTAGTTTAAATTGCTCTGGTGTCATATCTTTATATTTGCTTTTTGCTTTTTTCCTATGCCGCGAGCCACTTTTGCTTTCATTTCTTGCCAAGAATGGAAGTCGGATCTGAGCTGCGCCGTCGCGCTTGACCTTCAGCATGGATGGCTAAGGCAAAAAAGTAGCTAGAGTAGCTAGCTAGCTGGGTAGGAGAGAGAAGGGGACTTGGGACTTCTAGCAACTACATCACTTGGCTTCTTGTTGAATATGGGGAGCTCTTTGTTAGGGTAAAACAGCTTGACCCGAACTTGGCTAGGATAGCGGAGATATCTTTTATTGTAAGAGGAATTAAGTTGTTAAATAAATTGCTGTTTATTGGTTACAATTTGTTTTGTTTCTCGAGAGCCATAATTATTCTCATAGTTCGTTGCCTAAGTCTTTGGTTTTCATCTATGATTAATAACACGATTCTGTAGTAACTGCCAACGGATGACTATATTATGTGATATAGAGCTGCATAGATATCTATCTATAACCAACTGTGTCGCCAATTTGCACTACTTACACACACAGACACACGCACACACACATACACATGTAGTACAACCCGACCCCATTCAGCGGCGCTTTTGTGTAGCAACATCCCGATTCATGCTGCAACTTCATTCACATGGCCCCCGCCGCAGCAGCCGCTGTACTCACCACGCCAGAGACGCTGACTGCGACGCCAACGTCGACGTCGCTACAGTTGACTGACTGAGAAAAGCCCAGTGTCTTGAAGAGTTCGCCGCACAGCGGCGCAGCTGCGTCGCTGCTTTTGCGCTTATTTAAATGGCAACTTGACTCTAGAATGGCCACAGTATTCCGGTGAACTTGGCGTTGTTTGTATCTATTGCCGTTGCAGTACTAAAAGTAAATCCTCAAAACCAAGGATCTCTGTGAAGTGCTTTCAATAAATCCAAATTTTGTGTTTGTTTACTTTTAGCGAATAATCAAAAAAAATTTGTCTCTGAAAATATCATAAAAGATATACAAAATCTCAAGAAAATGGCGAATTTCATGTGTTTCGTTATCCTCTCCCTGGCCCTGTGCGCCAGCGTAGCCGTGGCGCGTCCTGGATATGCTGTGGATTACTATGTGAGTTCGAGAATCAAGCGTGATCGAGTGATAAACTGAGTTTGAAACACTCAAAAGTTGTGTGATAAATCTTAATACTATTGGAAAAATGTATATAAAGTAGAGTCAAAGAAATGTTTTCTTACAACAAAAATATATATTAAAATCGGAAAGGTTAAATGTTAAATATAAACAAATTTATATATTTTTTATTATTATTACATTTTTATCATTATTACAATTACTTAAGCTGTTTCAAAAATAATAAATATTTGCACCTATTTTTAGATACATTTAAAAACTCTTAACTTAGATTGTTTCTTCAGCTTTTAATTATATTACACATATATATATATTTGTTTTTAATTACCTTTTTTTGTGGTTAATTTTATAGGATCATCCCAAATATTCGTTCAACTATGGCGTTGCTGATCACAGCACAGGTGATGTAAAGTCACAGCATGAGACTCGCGATGGAGATGTGGTCAAGGGTACGTGCCACGACATGCGCACACACATACACACACACTCACACACTCACCCACACACACATTATATATGTCTATTCCTTGTCCAACTCTCTTTTAGGCCAATACTCTCTGGTTGAGCCCGATGGCTCAATTCGCACCGTGGACTACACAGCTGATCCAATTCATGGCTTCAACGCTGTTGTCACCAAGTCTGGACCCACTGTGCACGCCCAATCGGTAGTCACCAAGCCAATTGTGGCGCACAAGCCAATTCTGAGCCACTACGAGCCACATGTGGCTCAGGTGGCTGCGCCCATCGTTGTTGCCGCCTCGCCAGCGCCTTACGGTGAGTGAGAATACGACATACAGCATCCTATCCTTTGCCATATATATATCGTAGTTGTATCGGGTGGACAAGTTTATGGACGCACATCCAGTTAGTTGCTGTTATGGTTGTTGTTGTTGTTGTGGTAGCACTCTCTATACATCAGTCGAAGCATTCTGCACACTGATTTGCTGCTCTTGCTTTTCTAGGCATGAACACGTATCGCATGCTCAAGCTGTTCAGGCGTCACGCCAACTATTTTAACAATCAATATCGCAAATTGCGCCCAGACGTCTATGATGACATCGCTGATGCGGAGGCTATTACCGATGCCGATTATTATGCAGCCTACTGAATCAGTTTCAGTTGCTCCACACACATATATATCTATCTAACCATATTTGTTTAATTTATTTCTTAAAGCGCTTTAGTTCACTTCGCATTTGCAATTAGTTTTGAGAGCGTGTGCGTTGGGGCATGTAAACTGAATCATCGCATCGTGAAATGTATGTTAATTTGAAGAAACCTGCATTTTGTTAACTAGTGCAATAGCAGTTGCCACGCCCATGCAGCTTACGTTAATTATGTCATGAGTACGTTTTCCTCAACATTGATCAAGAGATTAGCTGCGTTTTTGCTCTCATATTTCCCGTCGAATTCCCACACTAATTATGTCATATGCAGCAGTGGCAGAAACAGTAGCGCATCAACTTTTGCCGCAGGCATGGCAGCTCTACGGGAAATTATGTTGAACATTTCATTTTCAGTTTCAGTTTCATTTTCATTTGCAAGCCAAAAGCCAACATCTTTTCTCAATGTCGTAATGCGAATTTTCGTGGGAATTGTTGTTGTTTTTATTGTTGTGACTGCATGTGAAAATTATTTTGATTGTGGCTGCCATTTTCATATTTAAGAATCATAAGAGGCGCACTTGCACACACACATACACACACAAAAGCAAGCAGACTTTGGTAATACAAAAGACTTAGGCAACGAACTTTGCTAGTTAGATGCAAAATACCTGAAAGGAAATTCAGCTTGCAACAACAACACCTGTGACCAATTGACTTTGGTGCTTACGAATTCGTGACAAGCCGAGAAATTATTTCGTCAGCTAAACTGAACTAGTTTCGAATAAAAATTTGATCAACAACTACAAATAGATAATAAAGCGGCAGCTGCTGCTGAGCATAGCGTTACTTTTTCTGTTGAATCACTTTACAAGTTTACTTAGGTATACGAACTTCAAGTGCCCCATAATGTATATACATTTATCTTTTATTACTTATAGTCTCGAAGCAATATGCGCCCGCTGCTGCGCCCATTCACTACGACTACGATGATGGCAGCTACTACAACCAGGCCCAATACGAATATGTGCCACAATACGATGCAGGACACTATGGACACTACGCTAGCCCCTATGCGACACACTATTAAAGTGTGGAACGAGCAACACTTGCTACTTAGTGCTCTAAACCCATTTAGTTAGATCCGGTTGCAGCCGTGTTTGCTCGCACACGCTCTCTAAGCAAACGCATTGATTCTGATTATATTAATAATGATATGGATGCTAATTTAAGTTGTGAATTTTCTTATGTAAAGTAAGCATTTCAACAATATATAAGTGAAATTATTAAAGAAAATTTAAACAATTTTATTTGTTTTTATTTGTTTTCGGCAAAAGGTTTCAGCCGTTGAGTTGCGTCTTCTCTGTTTCAATTTTCATATCCACCATGAGCTTCACTTGCTGTACTTTAATGTTTTCTACGAAATAAGCAGACTGGTTTCTGTTGACGATAAAATATTTAACTTTGTTGTTGTTTCCTTATATATAATCTGGAGACTTCAATGTTTAATTTACTTCTTCATCATGCCTTCTCTCATCATGTCCGATTGAGTTTTCTTCATTGCAAATCGACTAGCAATAAGGTATGCAATATAGTTAATTCAAGAGCTGTAGCAGCTATGCGCTTCATCGAAATAAGCCGACTGGTTTATATAACTTTATAACTTTAAAGACAGAATTTTATTTTAATTTAAAATTTTGGCGCGTATTTAGTATATTATAGCAGACTTTTCGGCACTCGTTGGGTGCAGAAATATTTAAAAGATTAGAAATTTGGAACGTCTTTATATGCCTTGTTTTATAAATGATCTATTCAACAAATTAAAAATGGTAATATCGTATTGTTATTATATAATATTGGTTCAATTCTGCTGTATTTATAAAATGTATACTATTAGCGCTCGATAGAGATGACAAAACTTCATCGATAGCTTACTTTTCTTGTGCTACCAGTAAAAATCGATATTTTTAAGTGTGTCCGTACTCTGCCATAAAAATAGAAAATACCAGTGTTTTTTAAATTATGTATATATAGATTAAATTTGTATGCTTAATTTTTAATTATATATTAAAAAATAAAGAGTAAAGAAATGTTATGATTCCTTTTTGAGACGGCTTTGCAATTTATTAATTTTTAATTAACTCAATATTACAAATCATGTTAAACATACTTGAGGTACATTTTCTGTAAAAATGTAACGGTTAAAATAAAGATTATTGAATAGAAGGTGGCACTGTTTAGTATTATTGGGATAATAATTCATTGATATTTTCATTCACTATTAAATATAAATGTATACTGAACGGCTTGTGAACGATTTCATAAATTGATTGTTTATATAGCTTTTGACTTCCATTGTAAAAATGTTCTACATATGAATAATCGCATTGTTTTAAACATATGAGATAATTTTCTAATTGTTCAGATGAGATAGTTTAATTAATTGATGTAAAAAACTCATCCATATAGATAACAGTAGGGTCGTATATATATATATATTCGTTCCGATGCAACATATTTAGTTGGTTTAAATATTCGAATTACTGCAACGATTTCCTTTAGTCTTTAAATATAATTAAATATTTGATTACAATCTACTCTTTCACATTAATACAAATTGGACTTAAGTTTGAAGTTGCATTTACTTTATAGTTTATCATTTAGAATTCTCACTTAACAATTAGTTCAATAGTTAAGGCCAAATACTTTAGAGCCAGTTACTTGTTACATATTTTTTATTAATACACATACGCTAGCATACATATACATATGTTTATGCACATATATCGAATTTTCTTTATAAGGCTAAAGCGCTCCTATTTCCGATTTGATGCCTGCTGAGTTAGATCCACTATAGATCTATCTATGGATAAATCATGTAAGTGTGAAGCATAGATGTTTTGTTTTAAACTTTTTGTTAAACTTGTTAATTAAATAAATAAAACTTTATTGTGAGATTTCTATATGTAAGAATTTAATGTTATGCGGAATGATAAATAATAGTAAACAAGAATTTTTCATTTATTAATTTTAGCTTTGGAATATGTCAACTTAATAATTCGATTCGAGGTTATTTTATTTAAATTTGTTTTTGTTTTCTAAGAAATTTGTTTTTTTTTTTGTTTTTGTATAACATTTGATAACATAACATAAAATATCTTAAGAATATGTAGGTTTTTTCTTTTTGCAAAGATCATTACAATCGAATAAATAAAAATAGAATATATCGAGCACAAAGAATGTTTGCTGCATTATTTGAATTATATATAATATAATATATCTAATTAGGTAATAAGTAGTTCTCGTAACAATACAAACAACAGAATCGGTAGACAAAAACAATTTTACATTTCCTTTTTTTGTTTTGTTTTGTTTTTCATATGTTTAAATACATGTATGTTTTTTATGTGCATGAGCATCTGAATATATTCCTGTGTGCGCATCTATCTTATTTTTAAGTAATCTTTAAAGGACAGTAAGTGGAAAACATCATAAAAAACTCGCTTATTTTTTATGTTTACAATTCAGTCTGAAAGGCATAGTTGTGTATACACATTTTTATATCACCTATTTTGAATAATTAACTGTTTAATGTATCCTGCTTTTTGTTTTATTTTTAAAATATTTTTCTTTTTGTATTTTTGCATTTTGTTTTCGTTTTTGTTTCTCTTTTAATAATAGTGATTTACAATATTAATTGCTTAAATTTAGTTTTGACCGCATCTTTTTGTTGTTTTTCATCTCTTTACAATTTAGTTGTTCTTTGCATTTTGCGGAAAATTTTCTGTTGATTTCGTTGCATTAAGTTGGGCAAAAAATATATGTATATATTCCGTATGTATGTAAACAAAAATTTGGTACTTAAATGATCTTTTACTCCTAATTACACATTTGATTTTTCATGCAGAAATATATAGATATATATATATATATATATATATTTATATATATATGTATGTATATATATATATATTTATATATACATATATATATATATATATTTATATATATATATCAGCATTGTATGGTTATGTTACTTTTGCTTCTCTTGTTATCTAACTTGTAGTTATGCATATATTACTTATAGTTGCTCCGCTAATATATTATTATTTATTGTTCTTCACGCGAGAAAAGCTTATTCTTATTCTTCATCCGTGAAGTCAGAGCTTTCGCTAATATCACTTGAAAGCAGTTCCAGCCAATGATAATCGCGCCGATCGACAAATTCCCAGAGATAAATCTAAGAGAAACAGGACATTAAGGACAAAAATAAATTGGTATTTCCATTGTGAAAGAGAAACGTAAAATAGTTTTAAAAATATGCAAAAGCTTAACAAACAATACGTATGCTTATGATCCCTAATATATATATATTTGTAAATTAGAAATGTAAAATTGGCGATAGATATACTTACATCAAGTAAATCCATTAGTTGATTTTGGCTATGCAATTTTCGAGCTCGTTTTGGCAAACCAACATCAACAATATCACCATTGGCAAGAGCGTGCTTATAGAAACACTTGTTGCCAAAAGGACATTTGCCCTCGCCTTTCTTGAAATATTTGCAATCCTTTGCACCGAGCGCTGCGCGATAATCATTAAGCAGCTTATCCTTTTCCTCTTTAGTTTCAACCCAATAAGCGCTGGGGCAAACAAAGTCAGAACATACGCGACATTCAGGGCAAGCTCTGAAATATATTGAGCAAAAATTATAGGTACATTTAAAATTAAAATAATGCACTAACATTCACTAATTGTTATAGAATCTATAAGCTTACCGCGTAATTTTATGTTCAAACTGTTTAGCCTGCCGCCATGTTCGGATGCATTCCAAGCAAAAGATATGATTACAGTTGGGCAATATGCCAAATCGTTTCTCTCGACCAGCCTTTTCCATGATCGTATCGAAGCAGATGCCGCAGGTCTTATCCTTGGACTGGGCAATCGCAAAGGATAACTCCATTGCCTGTTCGTGCTGCTGCAAGCATTCTCGATTGTGCTTCTTGCGTTGAGCTTGGTCCGTGGGATGTAGGCAATATTGATCGCACATCTCGCATAGTTCCATATGTATGCGATAGGGACAATACTCGCCATGGGGGCATGGGCTCTCATAGGGACAAACCTCCTCCAAAGAGTGCGGCTCAGCATGCTTAATACCAACATCAAAATCGTTCGTGGAAGGACCACCGACAATCTCCGCATATGAGATTCCACTTTGCACAATGGCACTGCTAGTACCCGTAGCCGCTGCCGCAGCTTCGTCTTCATCGTGATGATTGTCCTTGAGGCATTGGGCTATAAAGCTTTTCTGGCCGGGCACAAAGATCGGCGCATTTACCCAATTGCGTCGACTGGTGCTAGGAAATACATCAGCATCAGCATCAGCATCCACATCTGCATCGGCATCGGTGTTCGAATTTGTGTTGCGGGCACGCTGCTCACCTTCGGGTCGCCCTCGAGTTAAGTCATGAGAGAAGCGACAAAGGTCACCGAATCGACAAATGCCTCGTAAATAATATCGACATATCGTTTGGCTTCGTCCAGGCAAATTGTTTAAAACAGGAGCTTCTGCGATGCCGGCGGAACTCATTTTGCACTTGCAAAAGTTTGTACAGATGATCTGACCAAACTAGACGTTCTGACCTGAAAAGCTCGCAAATTTGATTATATCCTCGATAAGCTCGACCTATCGATATACAAGCGTATAAGTGTTGAAGTATGTACATATATATGTATATATAGAGCAAACACAATTGAGATGTCGCAATAACTCCTCTTTTTGCGTTTTACAAAACTTGATTTTCAATGTGTACAATATATATACATATATAGATATAAGCATACACATATATATATATATATATATATATATATATATATATATATATATATATATATATATATATATATATATATATATATATATATGTGTGTGTGTATATACAAAGACAAGGCTCAACAAATTTTATAAATATTTCAATACACAAACATATGTAAACGGCTTTTCTCTAGATATGCATTTGTATATTTATAAACGTATATGTACATATTTAAATATGTAGATATGTACATAAGTGTCTACTTCTGAATATAAATGCACATGAAACTTTCTGTTCTACATCCGAATCAAGCACGCTTTTACTTTGGCTGCCTTGCGTGCAAAGATGTTTTTTTTTTTTTTGCTTTTTGTATTGCAACTGTTACAGTGTTGATTAAATAAGAACACTTTACTTTCTTACGTTTTATTTTTTTTTTTTTTTTGTTGCAAATTGATGCTCACAAAATTTCAACTAAGGATGGGACTAAAATAATGGAATATCGACAAAATCTGATAAGTTAAATTCGATTTTTTTTTGCGATAGTTAGGCTGGTTGCTTGACAATTTTTAAAAAGTATATCTGATAATTCAAATAAAATACAATTTTACTTCAGTAAATGTATACTCCACTACAATTTTATAAAATTAAGAAAAACATAAATATCGGTGCGTAACGTATTGCCTATCGATGATCTATCTATCTATCTGAATCAGCTGATTGCACTTATTTTTGTTTTGTTAACATGAATAAATGAATTCTGACAAATAAAGCACGTTTGAATTAAAATGTCGTGTGAAAATAGGAAAAAATATGTTTGTGTCAGCTGTGGAAATCCGACACGAGAATTGATTAAGAAGTACAGCAATACTGTTAAGCCTACCCACTGTGTAAGTACGCATTGTAATAACAATATGTAATGCTTTTTCAATTTTATGTATATTTATATTAATAGGAAAAATGCAATCAAATAACTGATAAATATATAGAAGTCGAAGAATTTATTATCCTGATAGATGCTCTGCTTCTTGTTTCCGCTGCGTTTCGGCATATGATTTGCAATGGAAACTTTAAGGTAGTCATTGGCTTTTTAAAATAGAATATTTAATACTAATATGGCATTGTTTTAGCTGTATTGGAAGATATCACTTGTTGTGCTCTTATTGGAATCATTTGCTTTATGCAGACAGAAGCGAGGAGATGGATCCAACTCTGCATTACATGAGAAGGGGTTTTATATGTGTACACTACAAAATATTGGAGGTAGGATACTTTAATCTATACAGCCACTCAAATATATATTTATATTTACCATTTACAGAATACCTTTTAATAACGCTGCTGCTATTTTTTATTACTGCTCTTCTCAATATGCGACAGCTGACTAAAATCGGATTAGCGTCTGTTACATTAATTATTCTTAAAGTAGTGGCCATTTCTAATTTCTCAAAGTTCTTCCTGCTACCAATATTGGTGTGGCGTAGTAATACAACCGATTTTGGACGGAACTTGCACTATATGTTAGTGACGGGTCATCATCTTTGCTCATTAATAATAGCTTATAATGTAGTCGGTATTAGCAACAGCCATCTTCGTTGGCTGACTATAATACTGGTAATTTCTGCTTTTGCTATTAAGGAGTACTTTAGGTATTTGGTAGCATTTAAGATGGAGTTGTATTTATCCTAATAATACTATTTATTATTATTTCAAATTAGGCTGTAACATAATTTAATGTTAGATATTTAAATAACTGAAGTGTGTGTCGCACGATTGAAATAAAAACAGTATTTTTATCTATTTAGTACATCTGGTATTTAAAAATATACACTGGTCTCTCTCGATCTTATCGGTTCCACAGCCCTGGTACTTGCAATTATCGGCCGAGCTCTGTCAATGTCGCATGCAGAATTTATGAGAATTCTAAAATGCTTATTTTGCTTATTTCCATTATGCAAAATTGAAAATAAATCTTGCGAGATCACTACTATTATCATAATATGAATAATTTCAATTTGATAACAAATATCGCGAAATAAATCAATATCTACGCATATATTTAAGCACGTAATGTGTGTTCTAATGGTCTAAAAAGAAAGCAAACGTGTTATTTAATAATTTAAGACGCAACACAACAAGTGAGTGCACACATTGTAAATAACTATCAAATAAAAAAGACAACAAAAAGTGAAGTTTGGAAAATAAAATAAGATATTGGTAAGTCTATAGAACAAATAAATTGACCCACATACATACATAAAAATACATGTACATGTACATGGGACATTATGCGTGTATTAACATACACATGCAAGTTGTGCTACATTGTTGCCGCAACTAAAATTGTTTTTAAGCTTCTCAACGTGAATAATTTGTTTTAAACAATTTTAAATGTCGTCTTTACTATGCATGTATTCTTATATACTTGTGCGGTCCATAAATGATAAACGTTGTTTAAGTTGTATTATAAATGAATATGACAGCTCATTCGTGTTAACAATGTGACCGGTTAAATGTAGTATTTTTTTAAATAATTCAGATATATATGAAGCGCCTGTTTAAATTGGAAATCTATGCGTTCACTACTGAAGTAATTTTGCAAAAATGTGTTTATTGCTTCTCAATTACTATCAAAACATTCTAATCTAAATCAAGGGTAAAATATCAAAACACGAGTTTTACAATTTTTGAACTAATTTACTTACATTTAAGTCTTTTTATTAAATAGTTCAGAGATAATGTGAGATCTGCAATTTACCTAATGTGATATGCATTTTTTATTTGAAATATACAACTATGGTATTTTGCACGTCAGCAAGATTGGTCACACATAAAATATAACCTTAAAAATGGCAAGTGACAAATTTCTTTTTTGTTCATTTTAAGCGACTAAAACGTTATCGACGATAATAAAACCCCATTTTCGGGAGTGCCTCCTCTTAAACCACTCTATCTGGTGTTCGTTGTTATATTAAATAATGGATTCATCTTAAAGAGGGTTTGACGAGTCTGTTTTCACATATGCAACGATGTAAATATTATAAGCAAAAAGTGAAAATTACAAATCAACAGACCAACCGACCGACGACCGCATTGATACACACATATGTACATAATTGTACATACATTTATTAATATAACTCCGAAAGGCAAAGATCACGTAGAGTGTCAACTCAAATGTCAGCTACATCGGTTGTGTTTGCGAGTTTTGTTGTAAAACTCTGCATTAAGTACTCAAAGTCGCGAAGGACTGGACTCAACCTTAACAAGTGAATTGAGTTAAATAAACAGAAAATCGGGAATTTGGCTAAGTACAGATCGGCACACATTTATATATATATAAGCTAGCGTGGAAAATGCATTCCTCGTCTGCGGCGTCGAGCGCGCTAGTGGAATACTCCGACGTTAGTTCGGAGGATTTTTCCGATCCCGAAACTGGAGAAATCGACTCGGATGCTGCGTTAGCTGGGAGAGGAGCAGCAATATCAAACACTTCCAATCGAAAACCGGAAAATCAGATAAGAAAACAGAATTCGGATGCCGTTCTACGCATTACCAAGAACAATGATTTCAGGTAATAATTAAAAATGTAATATAGTGGACTTAATTACAAATTGCATTTTTGTAGGAAAAGGCGCACTGAGGAGAGTGAGGATATGGCTTCGATACTTGCAGTTGGTTCAAGATCACGGCAAGTTTCAGTTGTTGCCAGCAGTGGTAGTAGGGTAAGCATCACCTCTGTTACCGAGAAACAAAATCATCAGCATCGCAGCGAAGTTAGTCTGACGCCAGCCAAGAGCTCGAAGGATGAGCAATGGAATCGTGAGCTCTACATGTCTAGCGATACGATAGATACGGACGAGTTAGAGGCGGAAATGAAACGTCAGAAGCGTAAGAAACTGAAGAAGGACAAGCATAAGCACAAATCAAAAAAGAAGTCAAAGAAGCGCAAGAAGAAGCGAGCGAAGTCATACTCAAGCATTGACTCCCTTTCGGACAGCAATTTGAATACGTTGCTGGACAGGCATAGCCGATATACGCCACCTACGGCACCAAATCGAGCTAAGAGCGCCGAGCGAACGGTTAGCGCTGCGTTGCCTTCTTATACGCCTCACAAAGACAGTCAAAGCAGTCCCATATCAGTGGGTACTCCGCCCGCCCGACGTCCCAATAGTAGTAATAATGCCTACTATGGCGAAATATCTGCTGCTCCAAGCACTCCCCTAGGTAGCAGTCTACAGGTAACGGTAACGAACAAAACCACAAACAACCGACATCGATCGCCACAAACACGTGCCGGAGGTGCAGTTGGTGGCAGCATTAGCAGCCAGCGATATGCCACATCTCCACGCACTCCTCCGCAGTCGCTTAGCCACTCGCATCCAACCACTGTTGGCGGTGCTGGGGGTGGTGGTGGCGGAAGTAGCGCGCGTGAATCGCGTAGCTCCCGCTATGTGCAGAGTCCTTTAAAAGATGATCATCGATCAAGCAATGCGTATGCATCCCGCTATTCTGGCGGATCGGTGGGTGGGCAGAGCAGCAGTCTTGATGCGAGAAAATTGAAACGCATGTCACCAGGTAAGCGAAGTCAACCAAAGGGCATGATAATAGCAATAGTTATTCAAGACAGTTAACATTAATTCGGAAACATATTAGAGGCTACTAATGCTTTTACTTTTACAGAACTGGATCGCTATCACCATCAACCGAGCACACCGCCACACAAGCGACGAAAGTATAGCGATGGACGAGATGCGTCTATGTCTTCGTCTATGGGTCCATATGAGCACGGCAGGCACCATGCTGTTAAATATGAACGTTACAGCAGAGATAGATATTCACGGAGGGTGTCCAGGTAAGTAATTGCATACGAAATCAAATGCAGCATATTCTAATTAATCATTACAATTAGGAGTCCTAGCGTTCATCGCCTGTCACGCAGTCGACTCTCACCTGGAGGAGGAGGCAACGCATCGTGCAACAGTAGCATGTATCGTCAGCGAAGTAATAGTAGACATAAACACAGCAAATATGGCGCACCTCATTCGCCTTCACCACCAATGCCAACGAGGACGTCTTCCAAGAGGGGATCAGGCAGTGGAATGGGCATTTCCACTGATCGTTACTCCTCGCGTTCTCCGCGGCAAAGTTCGCGCTACTATGAGTCATCGCCACCATCACCAGCCGGCGCCTCGGCGTCGACCTCACATCACCATCGAAGGTCACCAAGAGGTCATCAGCACCATCGTAACAGTAGCCGCAAACGCTCCCCTAGCTCAGGCAGCAGTCGCAGCTCGGCGTCACTGTCCCGTTCGCCAGCGTCGCGGGATCTTAAATATAAGCGTGAGGAATATATCAAAAAGATAAGTGAGACTAGCTTGTTTGCTGAGCTGGTTAAGGATCGGCATAAGCGAAAAAAGGCACTTAAAGAGATCATCGAACGACAGGAAGAGAATAGCAACAGCAACGGTGCTTTGACTATCAACGAAAACAGTTCCTCGGTAGATGGCAATACGCCTAATGTTGCAGACAATCGATCAACGTCGTATATGGCAATCCAATCCTCCGCTGGTGCAACACCAAATGGAATTGTTAGCAGCGGCGGCGGTGCTGGGGGTGTTGCTGCTAAGCCTGATTTGGACCTAAACAACATTCCAATGCCAAACAAGGATACTGAGGCGCTAAAGATTAATTCGACTGCTGTTTCTGGGGATGTAACAGATGCCTCTCCAACAATAGTTGCGCTAACCTTTAAAATGAATGCCAATCAGAAACCGAAGAGTCTTACGGCCTTACCGATGCCACCAGGCATTACTGTAGCTGATTTAGAGAACGCTCCAACGCCATCCCCTCCAGATGTAAGCAAGCAAGCAACGCCGAAATCAGCAAAGAAGGTTCCCTCAGAGGATAAGAATCTAAATACCAGCACCAACGCCAATGTCAATAAAAGCCTTTTGAATCTGCCAATGCCACCCGTTATACCGGGCAGTGAGGAGTTAAGTGGCGACGATGATGTCATCGACAGTCCCGAGGACTTTGATACGCCCAGTGGCAACAGCAACAACTTAAATACGGGTGCTAATACAAATGCATCACATGCTGCAACCCGTCGACGTCCAGTGATACTCAATAGACGCGACTCGCGAAATAATGTCAGGGATTGGGGCGAACGATGTGTGGATGTATTTGAGGTGATTGCACAGATTGGCGAGGGTACATACGGACAGGTAAAATCTGAATCTAACATTTCTTTAATTATAAATAAATTAATATATATAAACTGCTTCATATTTTAGGTGTACAAAGCGCGCGATCATCATACCAATGATATGGTAGCATTGAAGAAGGTGCGATTGGAACACGAAAAGGAAGGTTTTCCCATAACGGCTGTGCGTGAAATCAAAATATTAAGACAACTCAACCATCGCAATATTGTGAACCTTCATGAAATAGTAACTGATAAACAAGACGCTGTTGAGTTTCGTAAGGACAAGGGTTCCTTCTATCTGGTATTTGAGTATATGGATCACGATCTCATGGGCCTTCTAGAATCGGGCATGGTGGACTTTAACGAGGAAAACAATGCAAGCATTATGAAACAGCTATTGGATGGCCTCAATTACTGTCACAAAAAGAATTTTCTGCATCGAGATATAAAGTGCTCCAACATTTTGATGAACAACAAGTATGATTTTAAATTGGCCTCATATAATTTCTCTATTTTACATCATGATAATTTGTATTTTAGGGGTAAAGTTAAGTTGGCAGATTTTGGTTTGGCCCGTTTGTACAATGCTGAGGACCGTGAGCGTCCGTACACGAACAAGGTAATAACGCTTTGGTATCGACCACCAGAGCTGTTGCTTGGCGAGGAACGTTATGGACCATCAATAGACGTGTGGTCATGTGGCTGCATCTTGGGCGAACTGTTCCTCAAGCGCCCGCTATTTCAGGCAAATGCAGAAATGGCCCAACTGGAGACAATATCTAAAATATGTGGTTCACCGATTCCCGCCGTTTGGCCAAATGTAATTAAACTGCCACTCTTTCACACGCTTAAACAAAAGAAAACGCATCGTCGACGTTTGCGTGAAGATTTTGAGTTTATGCCAACATCAGCACTTGATCTGCTTGATAAAATGCTTGATCTGGATCCCGACAAACGCATCACTGCGGAAGATGCACTGAGATCACCTTGGCTGAAGAATATCAACCCAGATGAGTGAGTAACTCGTCATCTACTAAGTACGGAATGAAATTATTGGTATTTTTGTATATTTAACAGAATGCCAACACCACAATTGCCTACATGGCAGGATTGCCATGAGCTTTGGAGCAAGAAGCGTCGTCGTCAGCTACGCGAACAGCAAGAGTCGCTGCCACCAGGTGTCATTTGCTCAGCTAAGTATCAACAGCACGGCGCTGCAATGGTAGGGGATGCCTAGCATTTACTCTATACTTCATACTTCAATGAAGAAGAGGAAGACTATAAACAGCGGGAGGAGGTGGAGTGTGACTGGTGGCAAAGTTAATACCATCTAAAATTATAATCAATTATAAATAGTTGGCAGGGAGACTCGCAGGCAGTTCGGGTTGACATGCTCTACCAAAGCACTCTATTCTTTAAGTCGTCTCTTAAACAAAATAACTAATTTAAGATTATATTTAAATAGTGATGAATTGCTAAAAAAAAAAAACAGAAAACAAAACAAAAACAAGAGCATTTCGAATTGACCGGTGTATAATATTGTAATATGTATATACTATATGCAAACAAATAACCTATTGAAAATTAATTTGTTTATCATTTTTTTAATGCTTAGTATAATATCTTACATACATATTGGCAATAAAAAGCATGAGAAATAACACTATCAATCAATGTGTGTATCAAAGTTCGTTTAGTTCACATTGACTTTTATTCTGTTACAAAATTTGACTATTTGAAATACTTTTTAGTTAACAAACAAATTGGAGAGCAACGCGAAGTTTTGAAGCAGTTAAAGGTTAGCATTGTACCATTAAATAAATTGTTATTTATATATATTTACCAATATATATAAATATATCTATATACATATATATATATATATATATATATATATATATATATATATATATATATATATACAATACATAGTATATTCATATTTGAATAACACTACAAATAAGTTAGTAGTAATAGTATTAATTAGTTTAAGCAACATACTCATGTTGTCCATATAAAGCTATAAAAGATTATTTTGTTAGGTATTTAAATAAAATTGTAAAGTTAATGATGAATTTATCAAGTAAATGTGTACTAAAAATAACAAAGAAAAGAAAAAAACCCATGCAGATATTTTAAAAAGCTTATATTTTTTAATATATAAACAATGCCGGATAAGAATAAATATATGTGTATAAAAAATTACTAATAATAAAAAGATCTGTGTGAGACTGAAAATAATTGATCACAAAAAATGTGTGCAATTTGAATAATGAAAATTTGTAAAAATCTTAAAATACGAAATTCCAAATAACACGCACCTTTTTCTCCAAATCGCCCAAATCAATTCGATAGATTTGGTTTCCAAGTCACATTTAAACACAAACACAAATAAGTCGTTCTGTAAATCCGTTAACACAATATAAATATACACAAAATTCATAATTTAAAACATTGAGTACGTAATCTGTTTAAAAAATAAAAATTCTATTTTTTTTTTATAAAAGCCAGCAGCGAACGCTGAGAAGAAGCAGTGGATCAAAAAGTACCATATAATCAGTACTAGAATTCTGTAATTAAACGGTTAATGGGTTTAAATAAAGTTGCCTAATGTTTAAAAATGATTAATTTTTTTAAAATCGATTTTAGATTAGAAAAGAAAAAATTGTTCTCATCAGTTTTTAATATTAATATTATTTGTAAGTTATTCAATTTCATCAATTGTTTAAAGCTTTCTTTATTTATATATATGTGTATTTCCCCAGTACTTATCTACTCCGCTTTCAATTGTTCAAAAGGTATCGGAATATAAATGCAGAAAATGATCTAAATTTCTTTTCTATCGATAACGACAAGTCAGTATACCAAATGCAGTGTGCACTGCATAAATATATTTTTTAGTATTTTCCAACACTAGCGAATTGGCGTTCTTCTTTTTAAATGTGTTTGGCTTGTTTTTGTTTATTTATGAGAATAAGAATAAAAAGTGAATGTAAATCAAAGTAAACTATGCTACCATATCGAAATTTCGGAGAAACAATCGATGTAATTAAATTAATATATTAAAGTTAATGGTTCATAACGTGATTTTAATAAATATTTGTGATTGTAGGAATATGAAGTACAGCACCTGCTGGGCAAAGGAGGCTTCGCCTGTGTTTACAAGGCTAAGTGTCTGCGTACTCATCAAAATGTGGCCATTAAAATGGTAAATACATAATAAGGAAGTCATGGCATGACTATTTATATTAATTTTGAATAATATTTGAACAGATTGACAAGAAGCTCATACAGGGCTCGGGCTTATCAAATCGAGTTAGACAAGAAGTTGACATACATTCCAGGCTGAAGCACCCGTCTGTGTTGCAGCTTTACACATTTTTTCAGGACGCCAACTATGTTTACTTAATATTAGAATTGGCCGACAATGGTGAACTGCATCGCTATATGAACCAGCAAATGAAGCGTCCATTTACAGAGGACGAAGCGTCTTCTATACTGCGCCAGGTTGTAGATGGTTTACTTTACTTACACTCGCACAACATTATGCATCGGGACATATCGCTTTCAAATTTGCTGCTCAGCAAGGATATGCACGTAAAAATTGCCGACTTTGGCCTGGCGACCCAGTTGAAGAGGCCTGACGAAAGACACATGACCATGTGCGGTACTCCCAACTATATTTCACCAGAGGTGGTTTCACACATGTCCCATGGTTTGCCTGCTGATCTCTGGAGCGTTGGCTGCATGCTTTACACGCTCTTGGTGGGGCGTCCACCATTTGACACAGACGCTGTACAGTCAACACTCAATAAGGTGGTACGCTCTGACTATACAATGCCAGCACATTTGTCCTATGAAGCACGCGATTTGATCGACAAGCTGTTAAGAAAGAATCCGCATGAGCGCATTTCCCTGGAGCAAGTTCTCAGGCATCCATTTATGTCGAAGGCAGGTGGAAGCACAATCTCCTATTCAACACCTAGCTCCCTAGCTGATTGCTACGGTCAAAGCATTGCCAGTGGCGATAGTGGCATTGTGACATTTGCGAGCAGTAAGTAGAATAAATCAAAATGCTAGCTACATTATCAATAAATCTCTATCTTAGATGATTCAAAGAACTCGCAACGGATACGCTCGGGAGAACAGCAATCTATACCACAAATACTGCCACAGATCCAGGAAGAATTTGGTTTCTATAAGGAGAATCAATTCAGGGTGGGATCAACAGACGCGATGGATAGCACCGATATGGACTGGAAGCGTATGGGGCAAAATACACAAAAGTGCAATTTTTTGGCACCCTCGACACCATCGCTTGCACCTGTACCAGAAACTGCCAATCCCAATAATGAGCGTATATCCGTTCCACCATTAAACACGCTCCGTTTGCAACCGACACGCTATAAGACCAAGAATGCAATCATGAGCATTGTGGCAAATGGCGAAGTAATCATCGAATTTATAAAGTGCAAAAGTAAAATGAATGAAGATCGAATTGTTGATATATGTCGCATTTCTAGCGACGGACGGCGCATAATAATCTATCAGCCAGATCCGGGACGGTAATAAAAATTAAGAGAAAATGAGATACAAGTTTTAATATAAATAATTACTTTCAGAGGACTGCCCATAAGAGAGAAGCCTTCAGAGCTGCACTCAAATGGCACTGATAACGCTTATAGCTATGATAACTTGCCCAGCAAACACTGGAAGAAGTATGTCTACGCAGCGCGATTTGTGGGCTTGGTAAAGAGCAAAACTCCGAAAGTTACGTACTTCAGCAAATTGGCGAAATGTCATTTAATGGAAAACATGGCCGATTTCGAGATGACCTACTATTCCGGTGCCAAGCTGACCAAATCTCCCAGTGAAGGAATTAAAGTGTATGATGCCCACGGCGCATTGCTCTCGGATCAGACAAGTGCAGAGACACAACGTATGATTGAACATAGCAATGAATGCTTCGCACACTGCCTGAGCATTTGCAATGCACTGGAGCTGGCGCAAACTGGTAGCAATACTTGTTTTCCAGTCACAATTGGAAGGCGGCCCATTACGGAAGTGTTGCCTCCACAACGATCAGACAGTCTGAGAGATACGACCAATTTCGCTTACTCTACGCCCAAGTCACAGCAGGTAGTTAAAGATCAAGCACCAATTAGTTCTTTATTAAATATTATTTTGCTCTTGCAGGGATCCATCAACTTCTCAATGAGCACCATCTCCTCGATGCGCAGTGATAGTGATTTGATTGCCTCCCAGCTGTTAGCTGCCCAACAGAATGTGCCGATTAAGCGATTGAATATCCAAGGCATAGGCACTGCCACAGAGGTAGGCTTGGGCCTTTACAACACTTAAAGAAAATGTAAATTAATATCAATTTAATTTCAGCTGTCCCATGGAGTTGTTCAAGTTCAATTCTATGACGGATCAGTTATTTCGGTCATACCGGAGACTCAGGGTGGAGGTGTAACATATACGCAACCCAATGGGGTTTCCACCCACTTTCCCAACCATGACGACCTGCCATTGGCTATTAGGGATCGACTCTCCCAGCTGCCCCAGGTGCAGATGAAGTTGAGGTGTGCTCCTCTGATGAATAGCAAAAAGTTTGAATGTAATGCCATGAACTCCAAGGCGACGACGTCTGCACCTTGGCACAATCGTATGCTAATATAGATCCCACCATTTACAAATTAATTTCTTTTTTAAGGAAAAAGTAAAATTCTCATCTTATGTTTTATATGAATATATATTTTATAAATATTACTTTGATAACAGTATATGATGTTGATTTATATATATATATGTATGAAAATTAATATGAATCCTTCGTTATTTTCAATTTCTGTCTGAGACGGAAAATATATAAATCTCAAGAATTACAAAATATAGTTAATAATAAATATTAGTTTACAACACAAAATTAAAATAAAAAATTATGTATGGGAAGTTAAACTTTATTTTTTAATATAAAAAAAATAGAGCTAGGTTTAAAAATAATATAATAGGTTCCATGCTGACTAGTTTAAAAATATCGCTTTATTAAAATCTCTAAACATCGATATACAAATGAAATCGATACCATTTTAACATCACTAGTATTTTTTGTACATACACACGAATTTAGTGTTTTTGACAGTGCTGCACAGTTTGTTTTAAGTTTGCTTTATTTTATTCCTGAGCTTACGAGCTCAGTAATAAATGTGCGTTCCTAAGAAAAATTAAATATATATATCTCAAATGAATTACAAAACATAAAGTGTAATTCATAAATCCCAATTATTATTTAGTGGTTGGCATGTCTCTTTTGGCTTAGTCGCGCAGAGTCTGGCCCATAGCTCAAAAACTGGTTTCTGTTGACTTCGTTCGTGCGTACCAGCTAACACCTCCAACCACATTCATTCAGTGCCACACACATACACACTCAATCTTATAGCGTTCGTACACATGTAAACAAATTAACTGTAAACAACTGCAAGACCAAGCCCGCGTATTATCCTGCCAGCAAAGCTGCTTGAATTGTTCTTGATTTGCAACTTTTAAATAATTTAAAGAAGAGGATATTTAACCAAATCAAAATGCGTAAGTTTCACTGTAATATTAAATGCTCATAACTCAATGACCTAGTTTTTAAGAAATGATGCAGTTCCGTTTGCATGTGAATTTCGAACATGCAAAGCTCGCGCTGAAACTATCTTACAAACATATATTCATACACACATACAGACAAACAAACAACATTCAAGCATTAATCCGACTTTGTTTAGTACCCTTTTTTACCTTTGGGATATTTATTAATTAATTAATTATATGGGATGGCTTATAGGATTAGATTTTCAATACATAAAAAATATACAATATTTTAAGTGTGTTTTTAAGTAACTTATTTACATTTTTTTGTTAATTTCAAAAAATACTAAAAGGGTCTAGCAAATTTTCAGCAAATAACGAAAGTACAAATACGCGTGAAACAATGCACAAAGGTAATCTGAAAAATTAACGATCTTAGCGTAAAGATGAAAGAAAATACATGTACTAAAATTAATGGTAATTTATTTTTATTAAACTATTGTTTACCCAAAAAATTTTCAGGTTACACTTGGCCATTTACGACTTACACTTTTCTACAATTCGTTTAGATATTTTTATTATATATACGACTAATTATTGCGTAAATTCATTGAAGTTTTCAAAAATTAGAAAGCATATATTAAAAAATGTATATACTTACTATTTTTGACGTTTATTATGCTTTAATGCTTTAATTAGCGTTAGGTAAATGTTGAGAGTTCACTTCAGTTCGCATTGCAGATGTGAACTTTAGCTCAGCTTTAAGCCGCTCAATTGAACAAAGAAGAACTACAAATTGGCATATGCAATTTATATACACACATATGGACATATATGTGCTTATGTATGTCGTGTGTCACTTGCTGTACGTGACCTTTCAATTGAATACTTCAATTGAACCAGAATAAGACTGTTTAAATTTCGAATTCGAATGACCACTGTCAGTTAGCAGTTGGTCAACAGTTCTGCTGTTCTGCCCAATATCGAAAGAGAGTAAAACTGATAAGCCGTATGAGATAATAAGTTCTTGTTGCTCGCTAACTCTCTCTGCAAACAAACTGGCTCCAACCGCACCTCAGTTCCAGAGAGCAGCAACAACAACGAGCGTTAATTTGCTCAACACGAAATCGAAATTCGTACTCACGCAGACAGAAAACCGCGAGCAGTGAGTGGAGTCGAAGTCGAATGTGAAGAGAGCACGATTGCCGTTGAGTGAGAAGGGCTCACTAGATACACACAAGTAGAATACGCAGGCCAAGAGCGAAGCTTCAGTCTGCTTGTTCCCGGTGACGTCGAAGTGAGCGTGATTCACATATTGTGTTAAGTTTATTAAAAGAAAAAAGAAATGTGAAGTGCGCGGTTAAAGAGCATTAAACATTACTCAACAAACAGCTACGCGAGATCTGAAAAATCGAAATTCAATAGATACTTCGTTGCGCACAATGTCTGGCAAAGGGAATAACAATAATCGTGATCGTATTCGAGATCCACGCGAAGAAATACTGCTCGAAACGAACTTCGAAGACGATGGTGGGGTGCTTACGCGTGCCTATAACAATAATCCCTACCAGAATAGGCGACACAGTGCCTACCAGTCGGATCGCTCCTTGGATAGGTACACTGAACGCGGCGGTGAAGGTAATATACATACTTAAAAATATTACATGGCACAGAATATGGCTTACGCACTATTTTTTGTCTTTGTCCACCTGCATTTCGTGTGCCTTATCACTGCTCTTATCTTGACTATATCTGTTTATGTGTGAGAGTATGTACACATGCGTACCTATGCATGTGTATGTTTACCTCGCACCAATTCGTCACCTAATTACACTTTATTACAAGCACATGCGGAAATTATGTGCTTTAGTTCATATAGTGCATAGCTTACTTTGCTGCACCGTTTATCAACACTGAAATTTAGAACATGCAATATCTGTAATTGTCTAAAAACAAGATTGTAATTTGAATTACATTCGTTACTGATGTTTGTAATGTGAACTGTTTACAATTGGAAAACTTTATATTCTGTTAATTCCTAATCTCATTAACTGATTCTATTGCTAATCTTTTCAGCGGACTGTTGCCAATCATGTATGGCTCGCATACCCTATGCAACGCTAATTGCAACACTTATGTGCCTGCTGGGCGTTGGCATATTCTGTGGCACAATGTATCGAGGAGCATCGCTAACAGTTATTATGATGGATCAAGTCTTCCACCTGCGACTAATATGGTGAGCTAGTTAATGCTGCCTTATTCTGATAACCGTGACTCATACACAACATTTGTATTTCAGGATCGAGGCCGTACAGATGATATTTGTTATAATTGCCGCTGGCATGGCTGCTCTTGGTTTTATGATATTGTTTGTGGGCTTTCTAGCAACGGGTGCGACACGCTATAAGGTTTACCGGGCGTGGCGATCACGCGTCGGCGGTCGCATCTCCTGTGCAGTGCTAATGGGCATTACGTATCTACTTAACTTCGTGTGGACGCTCATTTTATGCTTCTTGGTTGTAGTAACATTTATTTACACCATGTTCTGGAACATGTGTTCGAGTGTCGAGCACTCGCTAAGCTGCATTGATTTGACACAATTTCGTAAGATGAGATTAAAATAATATATTAACTGAAAGTAAAAAATTAAATAAATTTACTCTCACCTACAGATTTCATGTTTCCACCAAACACGAAGCTTGAGGACATGAAAGTATGCGAAAAGTACGAAATCAAGGCATTCTGCAAGGATGGCGTTGAGAACGCTGAGGTTATGTTCATTCTAGCTACGCTGTCCACGCTTTTGGTCATTCTAAGTCTTGTGCACTATCTGATGTGCCTTTCTGCCAATTACGCGCACATTCGTGATCATGAGAAGTTCCAGGAACTGCAAGAAATACAAAATCTTAACGAACTAGAATATAGCGCTACATCGAAAGATCGCTTCTAGGATTTATTTAAAACTATTCGATTCGAGCTTCATCAAAGAAGCACAAAGACACAGAAATGCAACGAAATTCATCTATAGCTTTAGGAGTTTTGTTTTTATTCGAAAATTTGAGTAATCTGTTTTGTTCTTTAAGATATTATTGCTTAATTTATTGTTCAATATATTTTAATATAAATTTAGGCACATAATGCCAATGAAAGACACACAAATTTACACACTTTTAGAACTGTATTTATATATACATCTACATCATATAAGTATCGCAATTATGAACAGTGTAACTTTTCCTGCCCACCACTGCGAAACATTCCAATAGAGGTTTTAAACTAATCTAACGTTCAAATGTTCTTACAATGAACGAAAGAATATATTTTCCGTCCACAAATGCTTATTTGTAATTGGCTTAGATCACCCTAAATATCAGAATTATTTTTATTTAGCTTAATTTTTTTACGCCAGTTTATGTTTTTTGTTTTTAAATTCATACAACTAACATAAGATCAATCAATCAATATATTCGTAAACTTTTAAGTACGCATGCTTATTCATATATATAAGTTTACATAATTACGCATTAATTATATATTAATATACATATGTATATAATTGCATATAAATAAAGAAATTTTAATAATTTACGCAGACTATAAAAATTGCATTTTTATATTTGCAGAATTACCGTAAATGTAAAACATATTGTACGCCCACTTTACCTATTTAAAACAGCGTCAAGCGGTAAAAAATAAACGGTTGCATTTATTGTGCTATCGATTAATAAATTATTTATAAATGTAAATGTATGTTTAGAGCATAATGGACTCAGCCTGATTGCTTAGTATTTATTTCAGCATTATTCTTTCTTTTATCGATCACTAATATACACACATCTTTTTTTCAGATTGGACGATATATCGATAGAAATCGATTGGTATCTAGTTATTTCGTAAGATACTAATAAATAACAGATGCGAATATATTAAACACTTATATAGTTTTAAAAACAATGTTACGAAAACTCAATGCTCCAACGACTAATTTGGTGGTTAGTATTATCACTTTAAAAATATAGATGCAGACTAATTTTTGGTTTAATTTGCAGCGAACAGCATCGACACGCGTCGAAAAGCTGGAAGAAATTCGTGAACGGTTATCAAAGGGCCCAAATTTTCAAGATTTTATCCGAAATTCGGACGGTGTGAAAGACGACTGGGATAACTACGATGGCAAATTGCGTCGCGAAAAGGGAGAAACCCAACAATTGCGTCTGCCTCCATGGTTAAAGACAACAATCCCAATGGGCAAGAATTATGCTAAGATTAAATCTCAGCTACGAGACTTGAAGCTGTCCACAGTGTGCGAGGAGGCGCGTTGCCCCAACATCGGCGAATGCTGGGGCGGTGGCGAGCATGGAACACAGACGGCGACAATTATGGTAAGTAAGACCTATGCCACCTTTGCTGATAGCTGATAACATATATTTTGTTGATTACAGCTAATGGGGGACACTTGCACGCGCGGCTGTCGCTTCTGCTCGGTAAAAACTGCTCGAGCGCCTCCGCCTTTGGATGTTAACGAACCTGTGAACACGGCCAAAGCAATTTCATCCTGGGGCCTGGATTATATAGTGTTGACATCTGTGGATCGTGATGGTAACGTTCAAACTGATAAAAGCAATAAGTCAGCTATTTAATTTATGTAACACTCGCAGATCTTCCTGATGGCGGCTCCAAACATATTGCAGAGACAGTACGTGAAATTAAAGCACGGTACGCAATAATTGATTGTTGGCTTTAAATATTCTAATTACAAACTTATTTTCTTACAGCAACTCCAACATATTTGTAGAGTGCTTGGTGCCCGATTTTCGTGGAGATTTCGAGTGTGTAAAGACAATTGCGAGTTGCGGTCTTGATGTGTATGCACACAATATAGAAACAGTGGAAAAGCTAACGCCATTTGTACGTGATCGCCGTGCTCACTATAGACAAACACTTCAAGTGTTGCGCGAGGCCAAGAAGTTCAATCCGAATCTCATTACAAAGAGTTCCATAATGCTGGGTCTAGGCGAAACGGATGCAGAAGTAGAGCAAACAATGTTAGATTTGCGAGAAGTTGGCGTCGAGTGCTTGACCCTTGGTCAGTATATGCAGCCTACAAAGAGGCACCTCAAAGTCATCGAGTATGTTACGCCGGAGAAATTTAAGCATTGGGAGCAGCGAGGCAATGAGCTAGGTTTTCTTTATACTGCCAGTGGACCTCTTGTGCGTAGCTCTTACAAAGCTGGCGAGTTCTTCATTACGAGCATCCTAGCAAATCGTAGAAAATCGGTTTAACTGAATGGAACTCAGATTGATTCAAATTTATTTGTTTGTACATACATAAATTTGTTAATAAATTGTTAAATATATAGCTTAATAATACCCAAAAATATTCTATACTATTATATAAAATTTAATCACATTTATAATATAGAAATATTAAACTTCGCGTTAAATACAAGGATATGTATTCAATAAGTTTCACCGCACTTGCTTATAAGCTCTATATAAATACAATAATAATATATATATATATATACAAACGTAGATACAAAAGTACCACTCGATGATCGGATTTCGACTACTTTAAACGATTAGCATTTAACATGTCGAATTATGCGCTTTCGT
This sequence comes from Drosophila hydei, assembly GCF_003285905.1. Lineage (NCBI taxonomy): Eukaryota > Metazoa > Arthropoda > Insecta > Diptera > Drosophilidae > Drosophila > Drosophila hydei. The sequence continues at coordinate 6,583,220 of NW_022045643.1, forward strand.
TGATAGTGTTGCCATTATCACGTAAAATACAAAAACTATTTAGATATCTGTCGTATTATGTACTTTATTTTATTTTCTTATTTATTTTGTGTATAGGTTGTCATTATAGAATAACAATTCTTGATATGTTATTAAATATCATTACAAAATATTTGTTTCATCATTGATAGCTTATCAATCCAATGCTATTCAAGGCTAGAAAAATTAGTTGCTTTCGGTATATTATAAATACTAAAATATTTTTTTTACCTCCGATTTTATTTGGGCACACTTAAGCTACGTTTTTTTCGTTTTATCTATTGTGTGACCATTTGTCGTTGTTTTTAGTTGAAAGTGCATAAAAGAAGTTCATCGTAAACTCATAAGGCAATACATACGTTGTAAAATAACTAATTACTAAACGAAATATATACTAATGTCTGCATACAGAACGTTAAAAAAGAAATGCAGATATGAAATAAAATAAGCTGTATATGTATGCAGTTTGCTGTATTTATGTGTACGTACATATGCATGCATACATATGTAATCTGGATATGTATGCGTGTGTGGTAGTGCGTTTTTGTTTTTACACACAGTGTTGGAGTGTGTGTGCGTATGTGTGTATGTGCGACACAAAGAGTAGGAAGTCTACGAATTTTTAACCCATTAGTGCTTAACTGTAAATGCAGGAGCAACTAAATGATCATGTGTGGTCAAAAAGTAAAAATTAATACGTGAATTTACGCGAGTATGTCGTAAATAAATAAATAAATGTATATATATGTATATTTATACTTATATATAAATGCACATACATATACATATACTACATCAGAGACGACCATGGAAGAGCAACGCAAGCGTGCCAATGTATTGGTGTTCACCAACAGCAGCTTTGTTTCCACTTTGTTTTTGTTTTGAATGCAATTGTTCCCTTTCTGGCACACTCTTAGCTCGGTGCTCGGCTCGTTTCTGTTAAAAACCCGATTGTGCTCGGGCTTCTTTTTGGCTATGCATACCCGAACCAGTATTATTACAAGTAGTAAATGCATTTTAACACATACATGCAGCATAAATGCATGGCCTATATGTATGCATGTATGTGGGTACACCAATTTTCATAAGATTGGGGTACATATTGTGTACATCATTGATGAAGACACATGCAGACTTACATGTGTATATAAAATATAAATTGACAAATGTGTATGTGTGTGCTATTAATTAATAAATATTAAAAAGAAATATATATATATTTATTTAGAATATGAAAATCTTTAGTTGCGTTGCAATCGTAACTTCGAAAGTTTAGTATATCATACGTATTTATGTATAAAATAGATTCATCTGACTATTTTGTTGCCGATCAAATACACAGATTAAATACAAATTAATTTCAATAGATTGAAATATGAAACATATAGATACTATAATCCCTTTTATTGCACACATGGCAAACATAAAAGATAAGAAAATCTACAGCGTGCTGCGTAGTAAAATATAAACGCATTTTTGTTCACAATAGATTCTCAATGATTAGCAAATATTTTGTGAACTTTTCACAGCTTGAAAAATTATAAATGTAAATTTATTATATAATATTAATTTATATAAATATAAACAAATATACGTATATTGACAATTGATGCGATTTAAATTACATTAAATTTAATTATCTTTCTCTTGGCAGTGGATCGGAGCTCATTGTTATCAACGATCCCAAGATCCAGAGTCAGCGTGGCGGGTGATTAACAGATAAAAAGTAGGCCGATACGGATTGGACAGACGTGAAGAGTGGAGTGGAGTGGTGGCTACTTGTTGCCGTGCGGATCCTAAAAAGTACTCAAAATTGATAGAAAGAACAGAAAGGCTGCTGCAACTGGTGCCTCAGCCGGGGACCAGCCGCCGCGCAAAAAGGGACGTCGCTCAGGTGGATCAAATTCAGTTTCTGCTGTAGACTCAAACGCAGCGTCTACGTCTAGAGCAGCGCAACAGCAACAGCAACAGCTACAGAGCAACAGAAGTGAATCACGACAAAGCAAAAGCAATACGGACGCAAGTAGACTGCAATCAAATTCCACAACGTCCCCAACGGACACCTCCAATACACACAACTGCAACAGCAATAGCAATACTAACAGCAACAACAACATAAACGACAACAACAACGATTCTGGCATGAATATGCAGAATACGACAGCGTTGTCGCCCTCCACAACACAAGGAGTTGCCGGCGGCACCTCAGAAGGTTCTAGCACCGCTGTGGAGCTGCCCGTAGGCAGCGACAATGTCACCAACGACACTGGTGCCGGGGGCGATGGGGCAGCCGATGAAATTGCCCAACCCTCGAGCGGCCATAGCAATAATACGACAAACGGCCATGATGTAAAGCACAATGGTTTCGCAGCAAATAACAATGGCAGCAATAATGTTTGTGCAGTGGACGGTGAAAACAATCGAGAGAATAATAGCGGATACAGTGGCATTCATTTGGACAAGTCAAATCAAGAGATTATACGCCTCATTGGCCAATATCTGCACGACGTTGGTCTCGAGAAGTCGGTAAAGACTTTAATGGTGGAATCCAACTGTTACTTGGAGCATCCGTCGGCCACAAAGTTCAGGGAACATGTTCTTGTGGGTGACTGGAATAAAGCAGACGCTGATCTAAAGGTAGGTGTTTAGAACTTATGTATATCCATTAAGAATGTTTATATACAGTACGGATATGCGAGCATCTACTAGATGACATAAATGATGATGATATTTCATATAATATCTATACTTAATATTTGCACAACTCTAATCATCTTTTCTTTTATTAAGCTGGCCTTCAACATCTTACTATAATCTTATTTTCAGGACTTGGAGCCATTGATTGATAATGGCAAATCATCAACAATAATAACGGAAATGAAATTCATTTTGCTAGAGCAGAAATACTTGGAGCATTTGGATGATGGCAATCCGTTGGATGCATTGCACGTGCTGCGCAGCGAACTGACGCCACTGCAGCACAACATTTCGCGTGTGCATCAATTATCCTCTTATATGATGTGTTCGACCAATCATGACCTCTACCAGCGCGCCAAATGGGAGGGCAAGGGCATAACATCGCGTGCACTTGTGATGGAACGTTTGCAGACATTTATGCCGCCATCGGTGATGATGTCGCCGCGTCGCCTGCGCACGTTGCTTCAGCAGGCGGTAGAGCTGCAGAGCCAAGACTGCCCTTTTCACGATATGGCTTGGGAGACAAACCTGCAGACGGTGTCGCTGCTAACAGATCATTGTTGCACCACAGATGGCTTTCCCATGCAGACAATACAAGTACTGACCGATCATTGTGACGAGGTCTGGTTCTGTAAGTTCTCGCCTGATGGCCTTAAGTTGGCAACGGGCAGCAAAGACTCCACTGTGATCATCTGGGATGTAGATCCATACAAACTGACGCTCAAAAATCGTCGTGTGCTCGACGGTCAGGCGCAGTTGAACGTTAGCTTCGTCAGCTGGAGTCCGGACTCAAAGCTTATTCTAGTGGGCGGTACCGAGGACTCGCACGAGCTTTTTATCTGGAATGTAGACGATGGCAAGTTGGTTGTGAAGTTCTCGCAATCCCTCGACGATAGCCTGGCCTGTGGCACATTCAGCCGTGATGGCAATCATTTTGTCTGCGGTGGCCAAAAAGGCCAACTATATCTGTGCGATCTGAACGGCACATTAATCGACTCATGGGAGGGAGTACGTGTAAATAGCGTCGCCTTTCGTGCAGATAACAAAACTATATTGGCAGCCGATAATCATTATCGCATAAGAGGGTGAGTATTAACATATAACAGATATATTCTAGTTTATAATATTCCAATTGAATTGCAGCTATAATTTCGATAACCCACGCTCGGACTTTGATATACTGCGAGAGCCGCATCCAATTATGACATTTAGCATCAATTCGGCCGATCGCTTGGCTTTGTTGAATGTGTCCAATCAGGGCTTGCATCTATGGGATATCGAGGATAAGTGTCTGGTGCGTCGTTTTCAGGGCATACGACAAAGCAACTTTGCTATTCACTCCTGCTTTGGCGGGGTAAACGAGAGCTTTGTAGCGAGCGGTAGCGAGGATAAGGTTGTGTATATTTGGCATCTCAAGCGTGAGGAGCCATTGGCCAAGCTGATCGGTCACACCAAGACGGTTAACTGCGTGTCCTGGAATCCAGTCTATCCGTCCTTACTGGCCAGCGCTAGCGACGATGCCACCGTTCGTATTTGGGGCCCTAAACCGACGGGCAGCAATGCAACGACAGAGAGTGACGATTGCTCATCCAGTTCATCGTCGTCCTCGTGGAACATGACCTAAACCCGCAATTTGCTTAACGAGTTATTTATGTGGTGTCTGCGCAGTAGAGGTTTGCAATATGAAAATGGGGTTTATTAGTCAAAAGAAAAAAGTCAGAATCTATAGCTATAAACGAATACTTGTTAATTCTAAACTATATGCAATCGATTTTTTACCACAATCAACTTTCAATCATAATATCCAGCTTAAGTTTCGTCCGTTTCGATTAGTCTTTAGATATTTTCCTATGTTTGTGTGTGTTCAAATCCTCTAATGCGTAAGTCTACATAAATAGGTACGTGATTACTCTGAATTAGTCGTAAGTAAACTCCCAATGTCGATCTAAATGTGGTGCGCATATCCCAGCAATCAGCAACCAGCAGCAAGTTGCAATTTGTTTGCCGGGACGGCGACAAACACAAGACTGCCATTACAAAAAACAATGTGGATGAGCAGCATGACTTACAATTAGCATTAAAGTTATATAAGGTACATTGACATTGTCTCACACATAATCGGACACAAACACAAACGCCTAGACGCGCGTATGTATGGATACTGTTTAAAGCTTTTCGAGAAACAATAGTATTTTTTTTTAAAACTTATTACTCATATGTATGTATATTTATTTACATGCTTATGTATTGTGTATTGGCTTTTAATTATTATCAACTTTCAAAATGTGCCGAACCATTTTGTTTAACATTTGCCATTTTAACTACTTTGTCAACTTCGATTCGCATTGCGTTCGGTTAAAATATATCAATCAGACTGAATACGTTCAGTAATATTTCATATTTTAACTGAATATGGAGGCAAGCGGGCTTTTAATACACTTTTAATTGTTAATTACTTATTGATTTAGGGCTGTAGTCGCATCTCACGTTAAACAGACTTTAGTTTCGACATTAACTGATGTTTGTTGTTAACAAAGTTTAACCAAATTACTGATATAACGAAAACCCCAATTTTATTTTATAATCAATACATGCAATAATGATAGCGCTATTTACATACATATGTAATTCAAATTTGACCATAAATTAATTGGTAATAATGCATTAGGAAAAAGAAACACTTTTACCATTGATCAAAATAAATGATATTGCCGTCTTTTTCCAATTTGTTTTGTATTTTATTGTATTCTAAATATATATGTAACGATCTGTGGTGTGGAAGGAAACCTATTTTTTAAAATCTCCGCAAAATTTGTTATCGATAACTAATAAGCGATAGTTAATGCCAATCAGCTGTTCTTAAAATTAACACTGAACTGTAAAACAACAACCTTAGGCCGAAAACAACATTTGAAGAATACGTATTTAATAATTTTTACAGAAATGGCTTCTGTAGGAGATGGTAAAGTTAGTTTGCGGAAATTCGAGTACCCAATGTGTGCAGTTGAGGCACTTACTCGATTAGGTCAGTACAAATACATCGATTCCTTATCCGCCTCTTGTATGCAATGTTTATGTCTTGTTGCAGAGACTCTCATTGCAAGCCGAAATAAACAGAACTTGGCAATGCAAATCATTTCCGAATTCATATTTCTGGAACGTGCCAAGGATGGAGATGTGCGCAAAATGCAAACAGGGGGCATTAGTCAAATGAATATCTATCAAGAGTTCCAATTGATTCTCGCCCTCATTGATTACTTCTCAAGGCCTGGCCGGGATGATACACGCAATGCGATATTTCTCTCTCTATTTGGGAGTCATTTGACGCCACAGCGATCTAGGCTTCTATCTAGACTAATAAGCACTGCGGTATCGGGCTCGGTAGCCCCACTGCTCTCTTCGGCTGGCACATGGATGCAACAAGTGGGCTGCAAGACGCCGCCTAGCTTAGAGGTTGCCCAGAACATAGTGAGCGACTTTATTTCGTTTTCGCGCAAAACTCCTGAGCAACTAAGACATCTACCCTTGGTAGGTCCGCACTTTGCTGCTAATTTTATGGTGGCCGTGGCTGATCTCTACCTAAATGAGAAGCGTAGCGGCGCTCTGACACCACCACCAGATGCACTACTAGATGTAATTACAGAATGGACGACAGAGAATCCGCAGCTCTGCCAGGCACCACAACAGTCGCTTGTTTTACCTGCTGGCGCCATTGCCATGCCGTTTGCGACCCCGCTGGCTGGTTTGTTGCGCTGGGTGGTATTAGCCCCATTGGTCTCGAATCGACAGGCTTATAGCAATTTGCATTTATCATTGCTTCACACACTACTAAAAACAGTCAACAACGGCGAGTCAACGCCTTTGCATGCTCAGGATCTAATGCAGATTGTAACATCTTTACAAAAGTACTGCGCTCGTCTCACTGAGACGAAAGTAGCGCCTGAAGAGGATGCCGCCTATCAAAAATGCATGGAACGCTTTGCTCAAGCCGTGCAAATAGCGTTGGCCTCCAACTACATCACAAATCATATCCAGTTGCTGTGCGTGCTGGAGACTCTGCCGCACCATGCACTAATGAATATTGTGCTAGCTGCTCATAAAAAAGTTTAGTTAGTAATTACAAAATAGATACGTATTCAATAAGTTATCTTTATATAGATTTTCTATTAAATTTCAAATATTTTCTAAATGTTTCTACATTTAATTAAATTCTGTTGCTTTGTGTCAATTGTGATTTCATGTGAATATATTAGAGAGGCTAAATAGGTAAGTTAAAGTACTTCTTTATATCTCTGTGCCTCAAGTGAGAATCGCATAGAAAGGTGGTGGCTAACTGTTTCTTTATCGCTGTCAATGACTTATTTAAGAGTCTTATAACAGAGTTTTTTAAATTAATTTAGAAATGCTGCCAGACTATCAAAACTTTGGCTAGGACTTCAGTGCGCAGGACCTCCAAGCGAGTAAATTGAAAAAGGAAAATCAATACAGCGAAGTTCTCGCATTGTGCTGTTTATTTTGGAAAAAAGCTGCTTATACAGATAAATAAAATTGTTGCATACTTTAGAGGATGCAATGAATCCAGTGCCAAATCGTGATTTTATGGAGGTGCACCCGCTGCATCAGCACCAGCCGCATTGCAAGCAGCAATGCTTTGTGTTCACTGAGATCGCGGACATTGAGCTGCCAGCGGAGATAACTAAGTTCGGTGGGGGCAATGAGAAGCTGCATTGCGCCAATGGCGGCATCCCGAGCTACAATTGCAAGAAGGACTCCTGCAGTGAGTCGTCCGCCGAGCGACCGGGTAGTGCGCGGGGTCGAAAGATTTTGGTAGGCGTTTGCGTGGTTCTAGTGTGCATTGCCATGGCTGGTGGCATTCCATTGGCACTTCAGTTGCGCTCCTCGTCGCTGCTGGAGGCACGTTTGGCATTCATTCGACGGCTTCTGACGGAATCACCTCTGATTGAGGGCGCCTGGAAGCCGCCAAGTGATGTGAAGCTAAACAGCAGCGGCATGACCGATATAAGGCAAAATCATATTGGTGCCGTGTTGTGGCCCATTGCAGTGCACTGCGGCGCCCAGTACCTGGATGCAGTGCAGCTGGTGCTGGAGGGCATCGATGAGGCGAAACGCATCACGGCTGCCACCAACTCCATGCACATTGTGGAGTCTGCCGATGAGATGGAACAGACACATATCAGAGGCGAGGTGGCTGTGCTTATGGGCATCGGCGGCGGCCACGCCCTGGGCACCAGCCTGGCCGTTCTGCGTTCGCTCTACCTGCTGGGCGCACGATTCGTTTCAATTACCAGCTTGGAGTGCACCACGCCTTGGGCTTCAGCTGCCATCAGGAGAAGGGACTATCTAATCGAAGAGAATGCGACCAATTCGCTTAATGAATTCGGCAAGGTGAATGCAAATAGATTGAATGATGTTTTTATTAAATTTTTCTTCTTAAAATTATGTATTTATGTATTTTTGTTGTTCATAAATTTCTCTCGATACACGCTTTCAGTACTTTTTTAAAGACTTTCAAATAAACTTTTGGCTTTTATTACTTTTCAGACAATGCTATTCGAAATGAATCGCCTGGGCATGTTGGTGGAGATATCGCAGCTGAGTGAGACGGCAATGATAATAGCCCTGCGCACCGCCAAGGCACCTGTTCTTCTGATGAATGCTGCTCCGCTTTCCATGTGTAATGGCACCAACGTGGCTTCTATACCGGACCATGTGCTCAGGTAAGCTGTCAGTCTGGAATTCAGAATCTCTGTTATTTACTGAAAACATTTCAGTTTGCTGCCCGAAAATGGTGGAGTTATTCTACTGAATTTGGAGCGCTGTGGAGATCGACCAATTAATGTGAGGGAGGCAATAATTGCCATTAACTATGTACGAAAGGTGGCTGGTGTGGATCACATTGGCCTGGGTGGTGCTCCCAAGAGTTATGCTCTATTGCTGGCAGAGCTGGCTCGAGATCGAGTCTGGGGCAATGCGGCGATCAAGAAACTGGTTGGCGGAAATGTAATGAGAATTCTGCGCGAAATTGAAGCGCTCAAAAATCGTTTGCCCCTATACGAGGAATGGATACCCCACGAGTCGATCGAAAGCAATTCATATTGCCGCTATCCAGAGACATAAGTATCTAATTGATATGTTTCTTGTTTTTTGATTTTATATTTTATGACTTCAGTCAGTCAAATATTTTCTGCAAGTAGCTTGCTAAACTTTAGATAAATAAATCATACGATTACATAGATTAATAATTATGTTTGTCATTCATTATTATCGTTTAAAAATAAAATTTAACTTACTTAAATATCTAATTAAACAAAAACCTATTATGCATACCAAATTATTTTGTACCTTTGGTACAATAATTTAGGTACTTACATTTTGGTACTAAAGTTTTTTTTTTGGTTTTTTTTTGGTTTGCAGAAACAGCCAATGCAAATAAAAAATACTACAAAAAACTGCCTCTAAATTTCAAATACAACCCTGCGTTTTACGGAAACCAGCAAATCTGCATTATGTTCAAATGCAACTCTGAGTTAATTTTCTTGTGCAAAGGACTATTTGCGGGAAACTGAAAGAAACAAATATTAAGAGAAGACAAATGCAACAAGAGTTTTCGACTTCGTTTTGTATGTATTTTTATTTGTATGAATTAAAATGTACATAAATCATTCGTTACAAGCTGAGATTACTTACACTTACACAACACTAACAATCTAGTATATTTGAATGATTATGTTTAATAGTAAAATATAAATATGTAGGCATAATACATGTATACACGGTAACCTAAATGCGAGAGAGTTTATTGGGTGGCACTGTTGCACTCTGGCTAATTCACGTTGATAGCCGTTCGAATGCCAAGAGTGAAGGAAATGACTTCCCGCTCTGGTTGTCGTTCGTTGAACTCGCGCTTCATGATCTTTCTGGATAAAAGATCATCGCTTTGATCGGTGGATGTTAATGGATTTATATTTAAGTCGCTAAGATCGCGTTTTATTCGCGCGGGCTCAGCGTCCTCATCATCGTCTAACTCAAAAACGTTATTATTTGTGATAGCCAATTTGTTAATCTCATTAAAGAATTTACTTTTCGCGTCTCTAACTGTCCTGTCATAGCCAGGGTTGCTTAATGGTGGCAAATACGTTGCCGGAATGGGCGTGGAACCCTTATAAGTATCCGGACAGCGGGGATCTACTGAGCCTGGATAACAATAAACAGGAGTTGTATCTGGAGGCGACGTTGAAGTCACTAAACTATGTGGACAGCTAATATCAGTCGATCCAGGATAGCAGTTAGGTTTCGCAGTCGTAGTTACACGTGGACGCCCTGAAGTTGGAGGCAGGTAAGTGGCTGGTTGGCAATCAGGATCTGTCGATCCCGGAAGGCAGCGGGGCTTTTGTGTGGTTATGGGCTTCTGTGGGCAACGAGGATCTCGTGATCCTGGATAGCAGTTGGGTGCAGCTGTCGTCTTTGGCTCCTGAGGACAACGAGGATCCGTTGAGCCTGGATAACACCTTGGTTTAGTTGGAGTTACAGGAGGACGTCGTGTAGTTGGAGGTAGGTAGGTAGCTGGTTGGCAATCAGGATCTGTTGAACCAGGATAACACCGAGGCTTCGAAGTAGTTGCTGGCTCCTGTGGGCAACGAGGATCTCGTGATCCTGGATAGCAGTTGGGCGCAGCAGTTGTCGTTATCTCTTGAGGACAACGAGGATCGGTTGATCCGGGATAACATTTTGGCCTTGCTGTCGTCTTTGGCTCCTGGGGACAGCGTGGATCAGTTGAGCCTGGATAACACCTTGGTTTAGTTGGAGTTACAGGAGGACTTCGTGTAGTTGGAGGTAGGTAGGTAGCCGGTTGGCAATCAGGATCTGTTGAACCAGGATAACACCGAGGCTTCGAAGTAGTTGCTGGCTCCTGTGGGCAACGAGGATCTCGTGATCCTGGATAGCAGTTAGGCGTAGTTGTCGTCTTTGGCTCTTGAGGACAACGAGGATCTGTCGATCCGGGATAACAGTTTGGCCTTGCTGTCGTCTTTGGCTCCTGGGGACAGCGTGGATCAGTTGAGCCTGGATAACACCTTGGTTTAGTTGGAGTTACAGGAGGACTTCGTGTAGTTGGAGGTAGGTAGGTAGCCGGTTGGCAATCAGGATCTGTTGAACCAGGATAACACCGAGGCTTCGAAGTAGTTGCTGGCTCCTGTGGGCAACGAGGATCTCGTGATCCTGGATAGCAGTTAGGCGTAGTTGTCGTCTTTGGCTCTTGAGGACAACGAGGATCTGTCGATCCGGGATAACAGTTTGGCCTTGCTGTCGTCTTTGGCTCCTGGGGACAACGAGGATCCGTTGAGCCTGGATAACACCTTGGTTTAGTTGGAGTTACAGGAGGACTTCGTGTAGTTGGAGGTAGGTAGGTAGCCGGTTGGCAATCAGGATCTGTTGAACCAGGATAACACCGAGGCTTCGAAGTAGTTGCTGGCTCCTGTGGGCAACGAGGATCTCGTGATCCTGGATAGCAGTTAGGCGTAGTTGTCGTCTTTGGCTCTTGAGGACAACGAGGATCTGTCGATCCGGGATAACAGTTTGGCCTTGCTGTCGTCTTTGGCTCCTGGGGACAACGAGGATCAGTTGAGCCTGGACGGCAAACGGGCTTTGCTGGTGTAATTTGATTTCCTGGAATCTTCGTCGTTTTTATTGGAGGCAAATAAGTAGCTGGTTGACATTTCGGATCGGTTGATCCTTCATAACATCCAGGCTTTTTAGTCGTTGGTACTTTGGGGCACCTTGGGTCCGGTGATCCTGGGAAGCAGTTCAGACATTCAGGTTCTTTTGACCCTGGATAACATGAAGGAGTTGGGGCAGTTGTAACGGGCTCCTTTGGACAGCGTGGATCACTAGAACCTGGATAGCACCTTGGCTTAGTCGGAGTAACAGGAGGGCGTCGTGTAGTTGGAGGCAGGTAAGTAGCTGGTTGACAATCAGGATCGGTCGATCCTGGAAGACAGCGGGGCTTTTGTGTGGTTATGGGCTCCTGTGGGCAACGAGGATCCCGTGATCCTGGATAGCAGTTAGGCGTAGTTGTCGTCTTTGGCTCTTGTGGACAACGAGGATCGGTTGATCCGGGATAACATTTTGGCCTTGCTGTCGTCTTTGGCTCCTGAGGACAACGAGGATCAGTTGAGCCTGGATAACACCTTGGTTTAGTTGGAGTTACAGGAGGATGTTGTGTAGTTGGAGGTAGGTAAGTGGCTGGTTGACAATCAGGATCTGACGATCCTGGAAGACAGCGGGGCTTTTGTGTGGTTATGGGCTCCTGTGGGCAACGAGGATCTCGTGATCCTGGATAGCAGTTGGATGCAGCTGTCGTCTTTGGCTCCTGGGGACAACGAATATCAGTTGAGCCTGGATAACACCTTGGTTTAGTTGGACTTACAGGAGGCCGTCGTGTAGTTGGAGGTAGGTAGGTAGCTGGTTGGCAATCAGGATCTGTTGAACCAGGATAACACCGAGGCTTCGAAGTAGTTGCTGGCTCCTGTGGGCAACGAGGATCTCGTGATCCTGGATAGCAGTTAGGCGTAGTTGTCGTCTTTGGCTCTTGTGGACAACGAGGATCGGTTGATCCGGGATAACATTTTGGCCTTGCTGTCGTCTTTGGCTCCTGAGGACAACGAGGATCCGTTGAGCCTGGATAACACCTTGGTTTAGTTGGAGTTACAGGAGGCCGTCGTGTAGTTGGAGGTAGGTAGGTAGCTGGTTGGCAATCAGGATCTGTTGAACCAGGATAACACCGAGGCTTCGAAGTAGTTGCTGGTTCCTGTGGGCAACGAGGATCTCGTGATCCTGGATAGCAGTTAGGCGTAGTTGTCGTCTTTGGCTCTTGAGGACAACGAGGATCTGTCGATCCGGGATAACAGTTTGGCCTTGCTGTCGTCTTTGGCTCCTGGGGACAACGAGGATCAGTTGAGCCTGGATAACACCTTGGTTTAGTTGGAGTTACAGGAGGTCGTCGTGTAGTTGGAGGTAGGTAGGTAGCCGGTTGGCAATCAGGATCTGTTGAACCAGGATAACACCGAGGCTTCGAAGTAGTTGCTGGCTCCTGTGGGCAACGAGGATCTCGTGATCCTGGATAGCAGTTAGGCGTAGTTGTCGTCTTTGGCTCTTGAGGACAACGAGGATCTGTCGATCCGGGATAACAGTTTGGCCTTGCTGTCGTCTTTGGCTCCTGGGGACAACGAGGATCAGTTGAGCCTGGACGGCAAACGGGCTTTGCTGGTGTAATTTGATTTCCTGGAATCTTCGTCGTTTTTATTGGAGGCAAATAAGTAGCTGGTTGGCATTTCGGATCGGTTGATCCTTCATAACATCCAGGCTTTTTAGTCGTTGGTACTTTGGGGCACCTTGGGTCCGGTGATCCTGGGAAGCAGTTCAGACATTCAGGTTCTTTTGACCCTGGATAACATGAAGGAGTTGGGGCAGTTGTAACGGGCTCCTTTGGACAGCGTGGATCACTAGAACCTGGATAGCACCTTGGCTTAGTCGAAGTTACAGGAGGGCGTCGTGTAGTTGGAGGCAAGTAAGTGGCTGGTTGACAATCAGGATCTGACGATCCTGGAAGACAGCGGGGCTTTTGTGTGGTTATTGGCTCCTGTGGGCAACGAGGATCTCGTGATCCTGGATAACAGTTGGGTGCAGCTGTCGTCTTTGGCTCCTGGGGACAACGAGGATCGGTTGATCCGGGATAACATTTTGGCCTTGCTGTCGTCTTTGGCTCCTGAGGACAACGAGGATCCGTTGAGCCTGGATAACACCTTGGTTTAGTTGGAGTTACAGGAGGACGTCGTGTAGTTGGAGGTAGGTAGGTAGCTGGTTGGCAATCAGGATCTGTCGACCCTGAAAGACAGCGGGGCTTTTGTGTGGTTATGGGCTCCTGTGGGCAACGAGGATCTCGTGATCCTGGATAACAGTTGGGTGCAGCTGTCGTCTTTGGCTCCTGGGGACAACGAGGATCGGTTGATCCGGGATAACATTTTGGCCTTGCTGTCGTCTTTGGCTCCTGAGGACAACGAGGATCCGTTGAGCCTGGATAACACCTTGGTTTAGTTGGAGTTACAGGAGGACGTCGTGTAGTTGGAGGTAGGTAGGTAGCTGGTTGGCAATCAGGATCTGTCGACCCTGGAAGACAGCGGGGCTTTTGTGTGGTTATGGGCTCCTGTGGGCAACGAGGATCTCGTGATCCTGGATAACAGTTGGGTGCAGCTGTCGTCTTTGGCTCCTGGGGACAACGAGGATCGGTTGATCCGGGATAACATTTTGGCCTTGCTGTCGTCTTTGGCTCCTGAGGACAACGTGGATCCGTTGAGCCTGGATAACACCTTGGTTTAGTTGGAGTTACAGGAGGACGTCGTGTAGTTGGAGGTAGGTAGGTAGCTGGTTGGCAATCAGGATCTGTCGACCCTGGAAGACAGCGGGGCTTTTGTGTGGTTATGGGCTCCTGTGGGCAACGAGGATCTCGTGATCCTGGATAACAGTTGGGTGCAGCTGTCGTCTTTGGCTCCTGGGGACAACGAGGATCGGTTGATCCGGGATAACATTTTGGCCTTGCTGTCGTCTTTGGCTCCTGAGGACAACGAGGATCCGTTGAGCCTGGATAACACCTTGGTTTAGTTGGAGTTACAGGAGGACGTCGTGTAGTTGGAGGTAGGTAGGTAGCTGGTTGGCAATCAGGATCTGTTGAACCAGGATAACACCGAGGTTTCGAAGTAGTTGCTGGCACCTGTGGGCAACGAGGATCTCGTGATCCTGGATAGCAGTTAGGCGTAGTTGTCGTCTTTGGCTCTTGAGGACAACGAGGATCTGTCGATCCGGGATAACAGTTTGGCCTTGCTGTCGTCTTTGGCTCCTGGGGACAACGAGGATCAGTTGAGCCTGGACGGCAAACGGGCTTTGCTGGTGTAATTTGATTTCCTGGAATCTTCGTCGTTTTTATTGGAGGCAAATAAGTAGCTGGTTGACATTTCGGATCGGTTGATCCTTCATAACATCCAGGCTTTTTAGTCGTTGGTACTTTAGGGCACCTTGGGTCCGGTGATCCTGGGAAGCAGTTCAGACATTCAGGTTCTTTTGACCCTGGATAACATGAAGGAGTTGGGGCAGTTGTAACGGGCTCCTTTGGACAGCGTGGATCACTAGAACCTGGATAGCACCTTGGCTTAGTCGAAGTTACAGGAGGACGTCGTGTAGTTGGAGGCAAGTAAGTGGCTGGTTGACAATCAGGATCTGACGATCCTGGAAGACAGCGGGGCTTTTGTGTGGTTATGGGCTCCTGTGGGCAACGAGGATCTCGTGATCCTGGATAACAGTTGGGTGCAGCTGTCGTCTTTGGCTCCTGGGGACAACGAGGATCGGTTGATCCGGGATAACATTTTGGCCTTGCTGTCGTCTTTGGCTCCTGAGGACAACGAGGATCAGTTGAGCCTGGATAACACCTTGGTTTAGTTGGAGTTACAGGAGGATGTTGTGTAGTTGGAGGTAGGTAAGTGGCTGGTTGACAATCAGGATCTGACGATCCTGGAAGACAGCGGGGCTTTTGTGTGGTTATGGGCTCCTGTGGGCAACGAGGATCTCGTGATCCTGGATAACAGTTGGGTGCAGCTGTCGTCTTTGGCTCCTGGGGACAACGAGGATCAGTTGAGCCTGGATAACACCTTGGTTTAGTTGGAGTTACAGGAGGACGTCGTGTAGTTGGAGGTAGGTAGGTAGCTGGTTGGCAATCAGGATCTGTTGAACCAGGATAACACCGAGGCTTCGAAGTAGTTGCTGGCTCCTGTGGGCAACGAGGATCTCGTGATCCTGGATAACAGTTGGGTGCAGCTGTCGTCTTTGGCTCCTGGGGACAACGAGGATCGGTTGATCCGGGATAACATTTTGGCCTTGCTGTCGTCTTTGGCTCCTGAGGACAACGAGGATCCTTTGAGCCTGGATAGCACCTTGGCTTAGTCGAAGTTACAGGAGGGCGTCGTGTAGTTGGAGGCAGGTAAGTCGCTGGTTGACAATCAGGATCTGTCGACCCTGGAGGACAGCGGGGCTTTTGTGTGGTTATTGGCTCCTGTGGGCAACGAGGATCCCGTGATCCTGGATAGCAGTTGGGTGCAGCTGTCGCCTTTGGCTCCTGGGGACAACGAGGATCAGTTGAGCCTGGATAACACCTTGGTTTAGTTGGAGTTACAGGAGGACGTCGTGTAGGTGGAGGTAGGTAAGTGGCTGGTTGGCAATCAGGATCTGTTGAGCCGGGAGTGCACTGAGGCTTTGAAGTAGTTTTTGCCTCCTGTGGGCAACGAGGATCAAGTGATCCGGGATAACAATTAGATGAGGCTGTTGTCTTTGGTTCGTCAGGACAACGAGGATCTGTTGAGCCTGGATAACACCTTGGCTTCTTTGGTGGACGAGTTGTTCCTGCTTGACATGCAGGATCTGTTGAGCCGAGGGAGCAATGTGGCTTGATTGGGTCTATTAATTCCTCTCCGCATGCGAAGTTTCTTTCGCAAGCTCCATTACATAGTTCAATATCACATTTTAAATAAACCTGAGATCGATCGGGAAACTTGAAAGCTTTAAGCGTATTGTAATATGTTAAGGTTTGACCAGGAATTGATTCTAGCTTTTTCCACTGCCCAAATACTTTTGTCTTTAAAGAGCATCCATTTTTATCGGAAAGCTGCAATTTGTTTGTGGTGGCTGTATCAAATGATGGATCATCGGAGGCATAACATTGTAAGATGTTAATGTCCCAGGTCTGCTTTGACTGTTTGACATTAATCGTGAATGTGATGTCCGTGCCCAGCTTTAAAGTATAATTAATCGGTTTGATATTCGGTGGAAGTCCTGTGCCTATCTCCATCCAGCACTCAACTGGACCGCTTGGAGTCTCTACCGATATAACTTCCAGCATATCGACAACAAATGGTCGAAAATAAACAGTTTTCTCCTGCTCATCGCTGCGACTGCATGTGATCTTGCGTGCCGTGTCCCAGCTCTCTTGAATGTCTTGGTCGTTCTGTATGATTAGAATATTGTCCACAGAAGCGCATATCGAACAGGAGGGCTTGCTGCCACAGCCATTGAAGGGCACTTTGAAGACAAATCGACGCTCGTTACTGCCCGCGCTCACGTACCTAGAGAAGAGTGAATAAGTCGGCCATAAATGAGAAATTGAAATTGAAATCATTCAAATGATCGTACTTGCACTTGGGATCATTGTAATATCCTTGACTGTATATAACTCCATTAAATATCTCAGCGAATTCCACTTCGACTATCATCCCATTTGACGTATCGCATTTGACGTCGATTTTCTCAATGTTCCCGTCGTATGCTGCGCTTTTTCGAGACACTCGGGGGAACGATAATGCCAATTCGGCTGGGCTGACTTCATTATCAACATAATCATCGCCTTTCCTCAGATCTACGCCGCCAGCAATGACCTTTAAAATGCAACAATAAATTAAATGGAATTCAATACGCTTTATGTTTTGCGCGTTTCATACCAAAAGCTGAGTCAAAAGTATTATGTGGCCAGCTTTGACCATTTTCAGTGGATTGTCGCTCAATCTAAAACCTGTTGCAAATTGAACGTAAATGTAATTAAAGTTGATTTTAGCTTCTAATATGCATAAGTATTATTATATAATAATAGCGATTAATTCTTTGACCAAATAAATATATATATATATAACAATAGATGTGAACATAATTATATATGCAAATTGGGTGCAAATTATTAATCCTCAATAATCAATTATCAGTCGGGAATTCACACTTGACAAAGTGCGATAACAGATAAAAATATACTTTTAGAATTATTCAGCCCGTCGAATGTCAAAAGGTACTCAAGCTCGAAAGATCGACGCATAAAGACTTCATGTTATGGCGCCAAGGTAAATCTTATTTGCTAAGATTTTATTAATAATTTTCATACTTTATTCTGTCGCAGCTCGAATTTAATTTCATTTTGAATTTTCTGCCTCGCGCGAAATTTGCAATAATTTATGCAGCCTTGGTGATAATTAAATTTATATATAGATATTAAAATAATCGAAAAGAGTTCGTAAATCTAAAGTTTGTCAAGTTCAAACTGCATTGCAGCAAGGTTCAGTCATTGAATGCTTGAAAGTGCCGGATCTTTCAGATGATCGAATTTTTTTATTTGGAATAAACAATATTTTTTTTTATAAATACAAAGCGTAAATAATAATCCAAATGAGTTCAAAAAAGTATTTCATTCGAAAATCTGGTTTCATTTAAACGAGTTAGAATCTGCTTAAACCTGAAAGCTGTTGCTTTGGGAATCAAAAGTGCTTTGGCACTACTTTTAATACAATCCACAAAGATGTTGCACCCAGTTGAATGGATGCATTTAGTATAAGTTGAAAAATATATAGTTTTTGAATATCGAATTACAGTTGATCGATTGACAGTTATGGAAAGCTGTAGCTGATCAAATTTAAGGTAATCCTTTGGTCTTTCTTTTTAGACCCAATTGTCGATTGATCATTGTTGCTTGATCATCGAAAGCATTGATCGAGATATATGAAAAGATATATTAGTCCAAGATCTGGCAGCTTTTTAGACAATCCGAAAACGAGTTTAACTAGCGAACACTTTTAATATTTTATACCAGATCGAAAGCAGTCATTCGTACTAGCTGAAGAATATATATTATTTAAAGATCTGACTATAATTAACAAGCCACAAGCATGACATATGCCATATGCTCATGAAATAATTAATATATTCCCATATTAGCTTAGCTCTTTAAACTATTTATACTTCATCGGGGAAAAACACTTTCTCAGGCATCGTAAAATTAGTTTATCTTATATTTATATATATTCGCTGCAAAACTAACGCTGATCCAGATTTCAAGAGTTGCTTGTAACAGAGTTAAAAGACTTTAAAACCTGTTTGGAGCGCGATTGTAATATCATTTATAAGGTAAAAGGTGTCATTAATAAAAGGTAAGCTTGAGAGGGCGTGTGGCAAGCCAGCCGGATTGTATAGCTGGGCAAATCTGCATATATACATATAAATATATATATATACAAATATATATTTAATATTTGTATATCTGCTGGTCCGATGATGACTTAACTCTTGAAGACGGCATAGCTACCACATTTTGTCGAACACTTTTACAGACGATTCATTCATCGTTGTTTATTCAATCTGCTCGAATGACCTTCAGCGCTTTGGATTCCCTAAATTATTATTTCTTTATATCTTTATTATTTGTTGTTATTGCCGTCATCGTTGTTGTTGTTGTTGTTGTTATGTTGAATTATCAATGCGCAATTTGTGCATATTGTTGCCTAATTTTTACTTGAAGCCCGATCCTAACTCGAGTCTTTGATTTGTTGACTGGTTTTTGAGTTGTTTCTATTATTTACGAAAATTCTTTGAAGTATCGCGGCGCTAAATACAAAATACTTAATCTTAGTTAAAGATTTGTTGTTCAATGTTTATTTTTTGTTGCTTATATTTCTGTTGAACAAGCAGGTAAATGTGCCGTTATAAACAAACGTAAATTAGAATTTAAATGAAATGTATATTGCTCAAAACTGATTGAAAATATGCTAATATATGCAAGAATCAGTACAGAGAGAGAGAGAGAGAGAGAGAGAGAGAGAGGGGTGCATAGGTGTGCATAGCCAACAATTTGTGCTGGCAATTGTTGAGATCTTGAGCATCGTTAGCATCTTCACTATATACATATATGATTGGCGTATAAAAAGATTTTTTATTGACTGCTTACAAAACGAAATAAATAATAACTTGGACATTGATGATCTTGCCGTGAACTTTTGCCATTTGGGCAAACGCGAGACAGACGGGCGGACGGACAGGCGGACGGGCGGCCAGACATGGCTGCTTACACTACGGCCTGTGCATACGTATACGTATTCGTGTTCGTGTTCATGTGTTCGTCATGGCAAACAGGTGAGATTACCCAACAGGCTTTGACGACGACGCCTCAGCCACGCATTGTGCACAGATCTTTATATGAATAAACATATTCACACACACACACACACACACACACACACACACACACACACATGGGTCTATAATTTTACAGTCATCCAGCTTTTGTGGCAGTCATCATGGTAGGTGTGTACTGTGAACTGTTGCATTTGTACTGCGTTCCATGTGGCGTATACGCAATTAAGCCTAGTCTAAGAATCGGCCGAATATAAATTTTGATACGTAATTATGTCAAGTTTGAATTTAAGCTTAATTATGTCTTTTTCTAGACAGGCATCAATTTGCTGATGACCATCTCGAAGCTCTTGTTCGCGCAACAACAGCTAAAAGGTTGACCCAATAATAACCGACTTTTTATAAATTTATTCGCATTAGCTTGTTTGTCTTCTTTGTGTTTGTATTATTATTTTGCTGTTTCTGTTTTGTTTGGTAAAGGTTTTTTTGCAGGCGTTTTTGTGTTTCTTTTTGGGGTTCGAGCTGTAACAATATTTGATCTTAACTCTTACCATTTGCAAATAGTGTATTTGCGTTTCGGTGTTCGTCATTAGCTTTTTATGGCAGCTGTCATATAGCAGTAGTCGTTGAAGTCTAGGGTAAACAAAGTGGGACAGTTTTTTTTTCGGGTCTTGCGAGCCGAGATTAGCAAATCCGGATAAGCTTATTGCGGCCACATAAATATTATCTGGCGTGTGGAATTTGGCATCCTCATTAAGCAGCGCTCAAGGCTTCGTCAGGAGCTGCACCTTGCTCGCAAACGATATAGTCTATAAATTAGCGCGAACTGTGTTCGGATAATAAATGACTTGGAGACAGCGACTCGTTGTCGATCTTAAGCTCTTTTTTTCCGGCTTTAATCAGCTTAGCTCGGCCTTGCCTAGCAAGTTACACAAACTTGCGGCGATCTTTCGTCTAACATTGCCTAAGCCCATAATGAAGTCTCTTCGATTTTGGTCGTTTATTAAACGTCTTTTAATTCATTAAAACAAATTAATATTAAACACAACTAAATGTCGACTTCGTGAGCTTAATGATGCGAATAAAATTGAATTGCTAAGCTCAGTCAATGCATGCGCATCCATTAAAGATTTCATTTCTCGGATTTCATGTGAGTTCTTGGCTCTTCAAAATATATGAATTATATTAAAAATATAAATCTTAATTTTAAGCCAATTTTTAAGTAGCATTATGCATTAAATTCTAATTAAAATTATTATTTTTCATATATTTTACTGGGCTATAAATTATTTCACCCTCTATATATATATATTTCGATTATTTATAACATTATTGTAAATATTTTCAATATTTTGAAATATTTTTAGAATACTTGTAACATTATTTTTAGAAGTTCCTAGTTTAATAATATTTGATTTCGATATCTTCAGCAATTTTTCGCAACTCTCTGCATCTGCATCAAAATATTTGATTTAAGCAATTAAGCAATATTTGTCAAATTTATTTTTTATTTTTTGCAACTCACTCAATTTTAAAAAAATATTTTTTCTACGACTCAACAAATTTTTAAAAAATATTTTTTTTTGGCTTATGGAACTTAACAAATATAAAGAAACTATTTTCTTTTATTTTTTGCGACTTACCAAATTTAAAAAAAAAATATTTTTTGTTAGTTGCTGAAACTTGAATTTTTTAAAAATATTTCTTAAAAACTATTTTTTACCCCAAACACCACATAAATATTATTGACTACATTTATGGATTAAAAATGATTTAAGTGCGGTTTTTAGAGCTTCAAATTAATTAAATTCCAATTAAGAATTCAATGAAATAAAAAAAACTTAATTAAATCGCTAATAAATTATTTAAATTTTATATTTTAAATTTAAATTAAGTTTCGCATCAATTATATTAATCTTATATTATTAAAAAGATTAGCTTTTAAATTTTGGCATCAATTATAATAATTGTATATTATTAATCAAATTTTAAAAATTTTCAAATTGCGCTTCCTAGAATTTTAAAATATTTTTTAGATAGTTTTACCACTTCACCCAACACAATTTCTAATTTATATGGTTAAAAAATGTATAAAAACTCATTTATAGTCAGTCTAAAAGCAATTTTTTGAATATTTTTGAACTTTAAAGACAGCCATAAGATTTCACAACTTCTTAAAAGTCTTTAAATTATACTTGATTATGGCTTTGTGTCACTTTATTTCATTTGCTGCAACTCACTGAATTTTTCAGCGCCCACGCACTGCACTTTGCACTTTATAGTCTTATAAAGTATTTTGAAATGCACAAAAGATGTTGTTTTTAGGAAATTTGCGACTTGATTGAACTTACAGGAATAGCTAGTTGAACGCTGCTTGGGTAGAGAGAGAGAGAGAGTTAGCTTGATCGCCGGCTGGTTAAGAGTTCGCTGTCGCACTAAGCTTGGAGAAGACGCGTCTTCGTTTATATACTCACACGTAGCATGTTTTAACTAAAATCGTTTGGAACACTGCTTTCAAAACCCAAAGGCGCAGCAAATGCAAAAAAACAAAAAACAGCATCAGCAGCAGCAACAGCAGCCGTGGCTAGCTGGGCTGGCTAGCTTAAAGAGCAGCTAAAACAGCAGCACGGCTGGCCACAAAAGAGTTATTTACTTTACAATTTTTTTTTAATACTCACGAGGCTTGTTTCAAAAGTATTTAAAAATGTTCGCTGCAAATTTATTTATTCTTCGATGTGGCAACGCTCGAGTATGTAGCCACACATATAAACGTTCAAAGGTCTTCATCGTCTTTTGCATAAGTTCGAATTGCAAGCTAAAGTGTCCGTTACTTATTGATCGCGCCTCGTGCAACCATTCAAAATACACTGAAAAGTCGAGAACATTGAATTTCTTAAAGAAATGGGCAGCACTGTATAGCTGTGGTAGCCCTAATTTCGATCTCTAATACTTGTCTGATAAGAAACTGCTCGCAAGTGGACTTCTAATTGGCAATCTTTTTGAATGCGTGCGATGTATCGATAGCTGCAATTCTTACTATCGATATATTTATTAAGCACTTAAGCAGTATTAACTGCACTCGAATTAAAATTAAAATAAATTTTTTAATATATATATATTTGTTTATTCTCAGGGCATCAGATTGTCTGCTATGAAAAGTAAAATTAGTTTTTCATTTATTTTTCTTTTTATTGCGCTTGGCAGTCGCGTGAGGCAAATGTTGTCCGTCGTCGAAGTCTTCTTCATCTTGACCCGGTCTGAGGCGTTGTAACGGCGACAACTCCAGCCAAAAAGATCCGCGACGTCAAATGGCTAACACCTATGTATGTATTTTTAGGGCCAAAATGCCAAAATCCGTCATTGTCGCAACTGAAATCGTGGCCCGGCAACGACAACGACAACGACAACGCCGATGAGCTGGTCATGCAACTATAGAGTCAGTGCAGGCGTGATCATCCCGAACAGGTATTAATACTAGTAGTCATACTTTTTTGGATGCCCAGCGTCCGCTTCGTGCTTCGTGGTGACAGACAAGACAGGCGGCAAGCGGTCATGGCGATTTAGATGCCGTTCGCTGATTGCTGAGTACCTTTGCCTTATGCACGAATGTATAGGTAAATACAGGTGCAGATGCACATACATATACGTCAAAAAACAGTTGGCATCAACTGCTAATGGTAAACCTATGGGCATTGGCACAGCCATTCAATTATACATATTAACATATACTTAATTATTGTCTATCATTATTTCTTGCTAATTTATAACTAGTCAAAAAAATAAATAAACAATAAATTAAAATGGCTACACATGAAGACGTTCAAATACGCCTAAATCTTGAAGGCCGCTTGGAAGAAAAACTCAAGCCTCAATGTGAGGAATGGATCAAACCTGCCCCACCTGGGGCCTTAAGCTGTACGAAATTCCTTTTATGTTTACAGCTTACGCTCGACGCTGGCGAAACGGCCTTCACGCCCGGAAATGCTTTTGGCGTGAACTGCTGTCGGCCTTTGGAAAAGCCAAGCAAAAGAATCACAAACTAATCAAATGATACTTGAAATATACGTAGCTAAAAAAACGTTAAATTATAGTCGTTTTAAATGTTTTCTTTTTTATAGTTAAACCATATGCACGAGCATTTGCATACCAAAACAAAGCATCAATAAAATTCTTCTTTATGTTTTAGCAATTACTTCTGTTGTCAGTTATACAAAGTTTTTTTAGCAACAAAGAAATATATACAACATGTTATGTATATAAATCTATAAAATTCTACTTCATATACTAAATATTATTTATTAAATATAATTTATTTAAATAACTTAAGTTGTGTGCAATGTGCATATAAAAGTAAATACAATTAATTTTTGTCTTCATAAATATTTTTTCATGCCTAAAACTATGCAACATATTTTTAATTTAAAAATTCCATAGCATACTTCGATGGGCAGTCAAGTTACTTATTCCGTTGTAAGTTTAAATTTCTATAAAAACATAAAATAATATAGTTCATATAAAAAATAAAAATAAAATAAATAGTTCTCTACAAGGAAATCAATTTAAGCGAAAACTAAGATCTCTAATAGCACAAGCCAAAAGCATTTAGTAAGTTAGTAACAGAGTTTACTTTTCCAAAAGGCTTTATAGCGCTAAAACTGTAATCTGTAATCAGAATAGTTAAAAGCTCTAAAGATAAGGATGTCTACGTAATTTCTGATACTTTAAGCTAAATATGCAAGCAAAAATATTTTTTTAGGCATATAAAATTATCTATAAGCGAGTCATATCTCAGTTAAAAACAGAAATCAAAACATTACGAAATGCGAAAACTTCATTGAAAGTTTACCAACACTGTTTTTGTTGTAAGCAGTGTTGGCAACGCTGCCGAAGGGGAAGTCGTAACCAAGGCAAGGCCGCGGGGGCGCCTAGTGATTGCTCCAATGAAAAATCAATACGGACACAGCTGTTCGTGTACAACAAGTGCAACGCGTAAAGGAGCCGCAAAAAGGAAATTAAAGCAAAAAAGCAGGAAAACAAATACAATTAAAAAAATTGAATAGATCATATAGATAAACACAAATCAGTCAATTAAAAAACAACAATTGGGAGAAACGAGTGCATTTTTTATATGATTTTCCTGTGACATATGGTCGAAGTGCGACTGTTGTGGCAATAGAGAAATACTTTTACATATATACACAATATATAGATCGAGGAAGGAATTTCGCAGTGCAACTATGCCTAGTTCAAGGCGTGCCATATTGGGCCACATCATGTCCGGCATATGCACGAAGATGAACCGCACCAAGCCGGTGCCAGCGGATGTGATGGAGACTCCGCTGAAGCGCTGCCTCACCACCTTCGACATTGCGCTCTTGGGTATAGATACATATAGCTGAAAAGTATTTATCAAATATAAAATATATATCTATATATAATCTGTAGGCATTGGCCATATGGTGGGTGCTGGCATCTATGTGCTGACTGGCACCGTGGCCAAGGAAATGGCTGGACCTGGCATCATTTTATCTTTTGTGCTCGCCGGATTCGTGTCCATGCTGGCGGCGCTGTGCTATGCGGAGTTCGGCACGCGCGTGCCCAAGGCTGGATCGGCATATGTCTATACCTATATATCGATCGGTGAGTTCTGGGCCTTTGTCATTGGCTGGAACATATTGCTGGAGCATATGCTAGGCGCCGCCTCAGTGGCACGCGCCTGGAGTGGCTATGTGGACTCCATGCTGGGCGGCTGGATAGCCAATACGACATTATCTCTGATGGGCGGGATTCATGAGCCAGGGCTGGCTGAATATCCGGACGTGTTGGCCTTTCTCGTCTGCATTGTCTATGCCGCGGCCTTGGGCAGCGGTGTCAAGGCGACGGCCGTGTTCAACAGCGTGCTGACCCTGGTCAACATCGGGGTCATGATGGTGGTCATTGGCGTGGGCTTCTGGTATGCGAATACCGACAACTGGTCCGAGGCGGAGGGTGGCTTTTTGCCGTATGGCTTTGGTGGCGTGATTGCAGGTGCTGCTACCTGCTTCTATGCGTTCGTTGGCTTCGATTCGATAGCCACGTCCGGCGAGGAGGCCAAGAATCCCGCCGTCTCCATACCAATCGCTACAGTGCTGTCCCTTTGCGTCGTCACGGTAGGCTACATCCTGGTTAGCGCCGCTCTCACTCTCATGATACCCATTAGCGAGATTAATCCGGCTGCCTCGCTGCCCGAGGCCTTTGGCCAGCTGCAGCTGCCGTGGGCCAAGTACATCATCTCCATTGGCGCACTCTGTGGCATGACTACCACTTTGCTGGGCTCACTCTATGCCCTGCCACGTTGCATGTACGCTATGGCATCGGATGGTCTGCTCTTCAGCTGCTTTGGCCGCATCAGCCAGAGCACCCAAGTGCCACTGTTGAATCTGATTGTCTCCGGACTGCTGAGTGCTGCTCTGGCTCTGGTCTTCGATCTGGCCAAGCTGGTGGAGTTCATGTCCATTGGCACACTGCTCGCCTACACCATTGTCTCGGCCAGTGTCATCATACTACGCTATCGTCCACTGGCACACGTGGGCACCCCCAATCCTGTCTATGCGCCGGATACGCCGGATGAGGAGAATGACGAGGATGCCGATTCGCAGTCGAGCATTGATACAGCATCGCCGACGAGTGATCTGATTGAGGGCGCTCTGGCCGGCCGCCTGAAGCCGCAATTTCGCTGGCTGGAGCCGCTGCTCGGTCGCTTTGCACCTGGCTCGGTGGTGTCGGTGGCTGTGCTGCTGTTCATTGTGTTGAGCTTCGCCATCTGCCTGGAGCTGAAGGTATCCTGGGCACAGCTCTACTCCGGCACCTGGTGGGCTCTGCTTGTCTACGGTTTCATCATCTTTGCAGCCAGCGCCTGTGTCGCTGTCATGGCTGTGCACAATCAGAACACGCGAGGCTTGAACTTCAAGGTGCCGCTGGTGCCCTTCGTGCCAGCACTTGGTATCTTCAGTAACATAATGTTGATGGTCCATCTGGATGCCTTGACCTGGGTGCGCTTCTTTGTCTGGGTAACCATTGGCATGGTTGTCTACTTCCTGTATGGCATACGGCATAGCAAAGAGGGCGAAGCCTGTTCCACATACTCCATACTGATGACCTCATCGGAGGCAGGTAAACTCAACTGGGGATCCTTCAAGGCTTCCAAGAATGTGGCCAAGCATACGGTACTCGAGCGTTTCCTGGGTCGCCGGAAAATGGATGATAAGAAGCCCATTGTGGACGAGGAATGCGATGATAATGCAGAGAGTCCAAATTAAATCAATCAATGGGAACACGATATTATATATATATATATATGTATGTATTTATATTTGATCTGTTATTCAATTTACATCAATCGAAAATTATATATATATATATAAAGCTTGTTGAAACGAATATGTCGGAAGAACACAAATTAATGTAACTCTACACCTCCAGATGATCATACCTATATATACATATGTTATACCTGTATATGTGGCCAGCCCTGCCTGTAACAATTGTTAATAAAGTACCTACCCATCCAATGTTATGTACTACCCCACTTCAGAGAACTGTCTACCTATATATATACTCTCTCTTATATCCCTTATATGTGTACATGATATATTTACAGAATATAATAATAACAATAATTGAAACATATTAAAGATGATATATTAAAGTATATTTGAATCGTTTGATATATGTATAAATATATAACATACAATTAAATATTTATGTAAACATCAGCATTTTAATGATAATTTATTTGAATGGAAATATATGAAAAAGGATCTATAGTTTGGAAATCGAAGTCAATTCATAGTTGTCAAGATTGGTCCTTGGTTTCTAGAGAACTCTCAATTCCATGAGGAACATACCCCATAGGTTGACCCGTAAAATCTCAAGAGCGGAAAGTTTGATCAAAAATATATAAGCTTCTTACAACTAATGCCTTAGCCCCGAAAGTATGCCTTATAACGTAACGATCACATCATCTAAAATTTAAAAAAATATCTGTCAAATCAATGTGTAACGCAAGCATAATTTGGATAGATTGTAAATGCGCTTCCGGTGTAAACATATGGCGAAATTTGCCACAATTATTAAGTTACAGTATAGTCTGACTTGCTATTTCTTATATTGATAAAAAAAATTACAAATATTTTAATTTCAATTAAACTTAATCCAGTATTATTTTTCATTATTAAAATTATATATTTGTTAAAATTATAATTCGTGTTATTTTTCAAAATACTTTACATACAATTTATACATTTATCAACATATGAATCTGCTCAAAAGTGATTAAAAACAAAAAATATGAAATCATTTAGATGGTTCGTGAACTTTAGTGTATTTCATGCGAGATTGAAAATTCATGAGCTCGTGGAATGTCGCAGCGCTAATCTATCGAAATGAACTTACAAGCCAAAGTGTGAATGCACAGGAGAGACAGAAGAAGAGAAAGAAAGAGATAGCCCAAAAGCATCGTCATATATAAACAAGTTCGCATTTCGATGACGCAGCTATGATGACGCATACAAAGTATCCGAACTTCTCACACACACACACACAACTTTGTACATGTGTGCGTATGGCACCCGAGACCAAGGCCTCTGCGCCGAGGGAGAGAAAAAGCGTTTCGTGCCAGAGCTTACGAGCTTGGCAACAACAAAAATCTGAAGCTAGAATATGTTCGAATTGTGGAAAAAAAACGGGTTTCGAACGCATGACTTTTTGATGGAGCGGCATACAGCAGGCACTTATTAAGAAGCAGAGACAACAAAACAGTTTGGCGCTATTTCGCAAGCGCAAGTGTCCGTTGGCACTGAGCTTAACATATTTGTATTTTGAATTTAAATTCAAAAATTAACGCTCGCAGCGTGCGTACACACATACAAATGCATTTGAACACATGTGTGTGCGTGTACATATATACTTATGTGAGCATACTACAGCTTCAACATGTGAGATATCAAGTGAATTATGCTTCGTATAGTTTCGGCGTTTCACGATTTGAATATTTTCCGTTGTAATTCAGCTAAAGCGAATCTCATTTTAATAGAGAAACAGATTTTTATGTATTTTGCTCTTTAGAGGTCTTCCGGCTATGTGATGTGATGTGATTTGATGGTGGCCCCTAAACACAATATTCATGTCTACGCGCCTGTACCAATGCCATTGACAAGTTTTGCTCTGCCAGATTCGTGTATTGAAGCAGCACAAGGTGATAGTTGAGGATGCCGGCTGTTGTTAAAAAAAACGCAACGTTATGGGGCAGAGGAACCAAATACGATACGATGCGACGCGATGAATTCAAAGTGTACAAACAATAAGTGTACGAGGTCGGATTCAATTGTTTTAAAACCTAAAGATAATGTTAATAAGTCTAAATTAATCA
Organism: Drosophila hydei; assembly: GCF_003285905.1. Classification (NCBI taxonomy): domain Eukaryota; kingdom Metazoa; phylum Arthropoda; class Insecta; order Diptera; family Drosophilidae; genus Drosophila; species Drosophila hydei. The sequence continues at coordinate 6,612,348 of NW_022045643.1, forward strand.
TTTTGAATTGCAAAGTCTGCCAAAAAGGAAATGCAAGAATTGCTGTAAGCTAAAAAGCTGTGGAATTGTTTTTCATGTTCATTTAGCTTTAAATTCTTTGTATACACAAAAGTAAAAGCCTAACACTTTTCTAGCACACCTCGCACTTGGATCGACAGATGAATGCACACATGCACAAATGCATACATCTGTTTTTTTTCGGTTGCACGTTTGTACGTATGTATACTTGGAAATCACCTTGCAACAGCTGCAACATCCTCGGACGTACAGCCATCCCTCACAATCTAGGGGTTGCTGATGCAGACGCGGAGTTTGGAAAATGGAAATCTACCTGTAGTTGTAGTTGTCTTTACCTGCATACACGCATACAGATGTACACAACATACATCTGCATTGCATACATGTGCATGTGTGTGTCTGATCTGCTCTGTGCTCTGGCATAATTCCCTGTGTAGGCCAATGATCTTTATTTTTGAGTCGCAGCTGCTCAACGAAATCATAAACTGCGACGCGCACATCGAATAATTATTGCAGGCATTTCATATTTATGTACATATACATACATATACATATACATACATAAAATATATATATCGATACATATGAATCCAAGTCGATAGTTAATCATTACCTGATTTGATTAATTGAGAGACTTGATTTAACGTCAGTGAAAGTGCATTATGGAATGCAAATGAAAAGTGTGCTGATTTACTTCGTGCATGCATACACCCATATTTACATGCACACAGCATGCGATCGCTCTAGCTGATACAGTCAGCGTCTTTCGGTATTCACTGTATATGTATGTATGTATACGTAAATATATTTAATGTTTGTGTGCATGTATACACATTCAAAGCATATAGGGGTAGTTTTCAAGCATTGAAAACCCATCAGACGCAGGCATATGGCTTTCAAAATCAACGTTTCATTCTCAATCGAACATTTCCGTATACATTTAATTATAAACGTAAGCGTACAGGCATGCAATGTGAAGGCAAGCGCTTGTATTTCAACGTTCCACGCAATGTTTTCGAAAATAACGTCGCACTAGCCTAACTTTCTCACACATACCACTGCAACTATTGAAAATGCAGCCCTGGTTGTTTCAATTCCGCTTGTTTCAATTTATGTGTGCTCATTGATGTAGAAGGTTACTCACTGAGAGCCGGTGTACAGTTGATTTAAAGCGAGTATAAATAGAGAATTATGACTGACGTCATGTTCTTAAAATATTGAGGAAAAACGGCAAAACAAGCTTAATATAAGAAAGTTTACATAACGTACTGAATTTTAATTATTTATAAATCAAATAAATATAAATATAATTACTATTAACGCTATGACCATATATTAACTAACGTAAAAAATTAAGATTAATACCATTGAAAAAATTGATTATTTTTTGTTTATTTTATAAACAAAAATACATTAAAATATATATGAGTGTATAGAATTTGTTAAAATAATTAAGAGCTCAAATTTCAAAAACTACATACGTTTAATGGCAGCACAGATAAGAACGCTGTCTGTTGTGTGAGTGTGACGTCACATATCTTGTTTCGTTATCTCTCACTGGTGCGCTTAAGTCGCGTAAGGTACATAAGTGAAACGAAAATGAGGATTGCCACCATTTATATTTCGGAGAGCAACGCAGACAGACGGGCGCGTTTCGTTTCATTTCGCGTGTGCGAGTGAGTGAATTTTGTATCGTTCGATTTGTTTTAAAATCGAAAAACAGCCGACTACAACGTACGCGAAATTATATTCGTTTATTAAAAATATTTCGCAAGCAATGTGCTGTATTGCGTCAACCAAGTGAAATTGAAGTCAGCACAAAGATCCGCAAACAAAAAATAAATAAATAAGTTTACTCGCACTTACACACACACACACACAGAGAAACGAGCGAACACAACTAAAAGGAAAGACAATGAAAATGCCAATCGTGAGCTAAAGTCAAATAACAGTTAGTAAAGTGAATAAATAGCAAAAACTGTGATAATTGTAAGCTAGCAAGCAGTGCATAAATAACATTTGGAACCCCAACAACAAACAAAGAACAACAAACAACAAAATGGTTAGCAACAGCAACAATACGAGTGGACTGGAAACCAACAAAGTAGTCAGCGGTCTCCTAACAGCACTAGCGACGTCTTCTGAAAACAGCAGCAACACCAATACCGGCAGCAGCAACAGCAACATCGACGCATCGTCGGCTTCGAGAGCAGCTGGTAGAGAACAGCGAGTGACGCCCGCATTGACTGTGTTTACATCAGCTACGTCCAGTCCCTCCCCAATTGCTATATCCACGCCCACAAAAGAGGCGCAAATGCTGCAGACACTTAGGGAGAAGCTGCTCCGTACGCCCGGCAGCGTCCGCGAATTACACGCTTTGAGCTTTGCGGAACAAACAAACATCAATGGTAGCATTAACGCCTTTGGACTGAGCGGGGAACAGCCTGTTAGGGTGATCAAGAACCGCTATGTGATCAGCGCCCAGCCTAATCACATCTCAGCCGCGGCAGCGGCCAAAACACCCGCCTCTTATCGCCATCTGATCGATCTGACATCCTCGAATCTGCAATGCATGGACGTGTACAATGGCAAGCAGTATCCCTGCAAGATTATCAACGAGCCGCTCGATAAGGTGCAACGCGCCTACTTTCAGCTGGAACAGGACGAAGAGCTCTGTCGCAGCACCATCTATGGCCATAAGCTGATTCGTGATGCCCACGATTTGGTGCCTCTCTCCAAGAATCGCACCTACATCATCAACGCACCCGTCCAGCATGTCTATGAAAACCTCCATACGTACATCCGACACGAGAAACGTCTCTGCGAGCAGGAGGCACGCGCCATCTTTCATCAAATCGGCCAGACGGTGCAGGTGTGCCATCGCAACGGAATCATCTTGCGTGATCTCAAGCTGAAGCGCTTCTACTTCATTGACGAAGCGAGGTTAGTATGCAAACAATTGCCATGAACTAGTAACCTGTTGAGCCTCGCTTCTCTCTACCCAAGCTATCGATATTTTCAATATTTACTGCAGTCATGGCTATTTCATTTCATTTATTATTTCACAAAAACTTCAAGGCAAAAACAAAGCTGAATTTTCCGAGTGATTTGTTAATAATTGATATTTATTTATTTCTAAGCTTTTCATAGCTTAACGCATATTTTCATTTACCTCACTTGACTCGCTTTCTTTTACCCACTTTTACTGTTAGAACTAGTTTATTATTTTTTGCGTTTCTCAATCTGGCAACACTGTGTCACTTCCATTTAGATTTCGCTGAGCGCCACTACTGTATTGAGTTCATATATGAGTATAGTTCCAATTCTAGCATACTGATGTATTTACATACATAAAGACATACACATAAGCATACTTATGCGTATGTATGTTGTGTTGATGGCTTTCGTAATCGATTGGTAGTGACCCTTCCCCGACACCCGCATGTTAACCGCCACCACCACTACCAGCAACAACAACGGCAACACCAACACTCACACACACACATTCACACCTCGCTCACATTTGCTCGCTGTACTGGTTGCATATCTTTATTTTGCAATTCGATAAAAACTCGTTATGAGCAACAGTTGTTGTTTTTTTGTGTGTTGGTGTTATTGGTGCCACAATTGTTGCTCTTGTTATTGGCCGACGTTGTCGCTGTGGCTGTTGTGTTCGGTGTCGGCCAGTTGTGGGTAACATTGAACATTTAAGAAGTGTTGCAATAAAAAACGAATAGATCAACAGCAGCGACACAATATGCCTGTAAATGTATGTCTGTATGTGTATTTAGCTATGGGAAATTACTGTACCTGATGAAATACATCGGTGTGAATAGAATATTGCGTTCTTTTATGTAAACTTTTTAGCATGCTCAATATTTTAGTCAACAGTGTACACACAAAATACTGATAATACAGCAGCAACAAACATACATACATATATCTGGAGCGTACAAAGTGCTCGCAGCGAGGTTCCTACTCTACTCATTTACTCGTATACGTACATGTGTGTGTGTGTGTGTGTGTGTGCTTATACGTGAGTACAGTACACTTCGAAATGTTAGGCTCACCTTCAAAATTTGTACTGTGCGATTGCAAAATAATTCATTTTTGTATTTCGCTTTTTTGTACGTACGAAGTGCATACGTCAGACGAATGTACATATGTTCATATGTATTTATTTATATACGTAAGTTTGTATGTATGTATTCTTAATCTTGACTCGTGGCGAGCAAAATAACTTTTCTTTTTTCGTACCTATTTGTCTCTGCTGTACCTGTTGATTGTGAGAGGCACAAACGTAAATCCGATTCTCTTGGTATATATGTTGACTATATATATGTATATATGTGTCTGTATGTATGTGTGTATCTATATAGTTCTTACAAATGAGGCAATACTGTTGGATGTTTTTGAACTTTTTTTGTTGTTTGTATTGTTTTCACGTTTCCATTGCCAATGCAATTAGCAAATTTATTGCATTGACGTTTTCCGCTTTTCGTGTTGCCAACTTGTTTTTACACAAAAACGTATTTATTTTTTACACAATGCAAGCTGTATGAGACTCAAGTATTTAATAAATGTTTAGTTGCTTGTTGTTAACTAAGCAAATATGTACTATCTTAATCTTTCATTTATTATGCACAAATTTATTATCTTATTTGTGCTTAGGTAATTTCACTGTATAAAACTCTCAGAGCTTTCATTATTATTGTTTACTTTTTATTCAGATAAAAGGTGAATAGAAGCTTTTTCTTTGCAAATAAATTACTCACCCTTATGAAACATTTGCTGTACACTCGAATGTTTCTTTATTATTTCAAAGACTGACTCAATTTCAATTATCTCAACAATTGAGACAGTTTGCATACAGTATAAAGTATACACAATTGTGAATTGCAGATATTTTTGAAAACAAAAAATATGGCATCAAAATATATAAATATAAAATGAGTTGAATGCACTTGTTTTGCAAAAATTTGTATCATAAAGATAATTGTAAAAATTGTAGGTAATTTACGTATTAAATTTAAATACTAAAAAATGTGATTATACATAATGAAATCAATAATCGATTTTCTGACATCGATTAGCACGTTTATATTATATATTGAATGTTTACATATACCCAATCTAAGCCACATGCATTTATATATATGCATACTCTTACGCTTACACACATATATATACGCACCCATTCAACTTTAAGGTCAAATTGTGCTACGGCCCTGACTCTGATCTTCTGTATGTATTTTCATGTATTATTATTTTCGGTTCGCGCATAGATATTTAAATAGCATTTAAATTAGCAGCACGTATTAACATCGTCTTCCTCCACACCCAGCCCACCTCTCCTCTCAAGTCTAATTGACTGTGTGAGTATCTTTTTGGAAAATACAATTTGTTAATTTCAACGCGAGCAAGAGCGAGTGAGAGAGAGAGAGGCAACAGTATTGTACGCTCTTCAAATGAATAGGCTGCGCAATGCTCGCCTCCCTCTTCTATAAGCAAACAAGGTCGCTTGTTGTAACAGCTAGACTACACGTTGCTCTCACTCGCTCTCGCTCTCTCTCTCTCTGGCTTACTCTCTCGCGCATGGATCGTATTTTGTCAGCTGGCGTATTGTAATTTGTGTTTGATGGCAAAAGGCGCGCTCAGTTTTAATTTTGGTTGCTCATTTTTACTCAGGGTCAGCTCGAGGTTTTTTCATTTCGTGTATACATTGATAGGTTCATATGTATTCATTTGTATGAATGTGCGTGCGTGTGTTTGTTTGTTTGTTTCATGGCACAATCGAAAAAATAATATTGCTGAGTTTTTTTGGCGCTCACTTAATTATCTTAGCTTTTAACTTTTTTTCCAATGTTTATTATCTGTTGTCATTGTTGTTTCAACTTTGAAGCCGTAGGTGGAGTTGCCACAGCCACTGCACTGTGTCACTTACAAATAGGCCCAAGTTGAGCGAGCGCTCTCTTTGTTTCTCTCTAGTTTTTTTTTTTTTGCATGGAAATGTAGGCCAATGTCAACATGGTGTCACCGCTCTTGTGTGTTTGGGGTCGCCAGCTTTGTCAGAGATGGGTGCACGTCTTGGCTCTGTGTTATATCAATTACATACGCTCACAGCAAGTTCGGCTCAGTAAGGCTGGCAACGCCATCAACGCCAACGCCAACGCAATGCCAATCGATTTGTGTGACTGTGTGTGTCTGTTGTAATGCGATAGTAAATGGCAACACTATCAATTTTAAAAATGATGCAACTCTGCATCTGGCTGCGATTGCAAGCGCCACAGAGACAATAAATAAAATGGAATTAGCATTAATTTTAAATGTTTTTATTTATTTGTTGATTACAGAACTAAACTGCAATACGAATCATTAGAGGGTTCCATGATACTCGACGGCGATGATGATACGCTTAGCGACAAGATCGGCTGCCCTCTGTACACAGCACCGGAGTTGCTTTGTCCGCAGCCCACGTACCAGGGCAAACCGGCGGACATGTGGTCATTGGGTGTCATACTCTACACAATGCTTGTTGGCCAGTATCCATTCTACGAGAAAGCCAACTGCAATCTGATAACGGTAATCAGGCATGGCAATGTCCAAATACCGATGTCGTTATCCAAGTCGGTGCGCTGGCTGATGCTCTCGCTGCTGCGCAAGAATTTCACCGAGCGGATGACGGCAACTCATTTATTCCTAACGCCCTGGCTGAGGGAGCAGAAACCGTTCCATTTGTACCTGCCAGTAAATGTGCAAATTGCCGACGATTGGGACGTTGAGGAGGATCAGGATAGCCATGAGAGTATGGTGGTGGGACACATGAGTGAAATCTGCAAGATGGATGATGATAAGCAGGAGGATGAGTTTGATGATGATATTGGCGTGGAGCCGCTAGACTATACGCACACTACTTTGGAAATGGCCCAAACGAGCAGCTCTAGCTCCAGCTCCAGCCCTCTGAGCAGTAGTTCAACTGTGATTGAAGCAGACGCTGACGAGGATATGGGCTGACCTAAGCTTGACAAGGAGCCAAACACAAAGCCACTGGAAGCTCGCTCTCTCGTATTCGCTGGCGTGAGATCTTGATTGAATTCGAGATTCAATGCAGTGGACCTCTCTATGAGGCGCATTGATTACCTGCTCTCTGCGACGATAGCCAGGGCTAAGGCGGCCGCGCTCTTCATGTCAACATCCTTTTCGAAGGTGATGCCCACCTTTGATACTCGCACTCGTAAAAGACTTTGTAGCCTCGCTCACCTTACACGTACACAAACACAAATATTAGATAAAAAACTCACTGCCTTCCAAACAGAAACGAATTGTTAGATCGTTCTCTACTTGAAGAATCCTTTTAATTGTATGCTTCATATATAAGAATCCGAATTCGTATACGAATCGTCGTAACTGCAACTGATTCTTCCTAATAGAAACTTATGTACAATACATAAATTAATATTTTGCTGTAAATTGTTGTAACTTATCAATTTGATGGAAAGCATTATTTTCAATGTTTACAATGGCAATGAATGCAAATTGTTATTTATTATATAAATCTATTTTTTTTAAAGTTTTGCGCATATTATGATGATTGAAAGAAAGAAAAAAAGTGAAAATTATGAAACGAATAAAAACTTTGATCTCACTTTAAAAAAACATTAACTTTGTGATCTTTTACTTAACTAGTTATTAATAATTTTAATATTTTAGGATGTGTTTTTAACCATATAAGCATGTTTCTGAAATTGACTAGAATAGCTGCTGAGTTGGTATTTGTAACAGTAAATCAAGTTAATGCGACTTTTTACTGTCAACATCATATGCTGAAAGCCAAATTAGATAATATCCTTCTCTAATGAAAAACATTTCCTAATAGTCATTCAAACGAAATTATATTTGCTAGTATCAGTATTATATATGCTAGTCATTGACTATTTACCTTGATTGCCCAAGTAAAAGTGTGTGGGAATATCGACTGCTTAAACACGTGCGAAAAATTAATCTACTGATAAGAGCCTTATCAGTTTATTGAATGAGGTTGTTGTTTTCAATGCCAAAGAGCAAAGAAGTCTTTGCCGCTGGCTCTCATATGATATAACTTTTAGAAAAAGTATGCCCTATCAAAAGATGAAACGTGTTTCTAATATTTATATGGAAGTATATGAAAGTATAGATATTTTGTATATATATTTATATTTGTATATTTAAAAGAAGGATGTGTTGGACAATATAAGATTGGAAAGGGAATTTTTTGAACAAAAGACCCAAGTACACAAAAAAACCCCAGTTCGTATTTAATTCAAGCACTAGTCAAATAGGGGAAATTAAATATACTTGTGAAATTGCTGTAATATTGCAGTGTATATAAATCAATACACACAAACCTCAACATTACAATATGCTTTTTTTATTATTTCTCAAAAATTCCATTAATACGAATTGCCAAAAAAACTTATATTTACTAACTATTTAGTTAACGACGCAATAAGCCAGCCAACGTAGTGTCGACGTGCCAAGTTCTACGTAGCTAGCGACGTACTTTAGTTATCACATACACATATACATTCACACACACACACACTCGTACACACACTTATATATGCATGTATAATGTATTATAAAATTTGCGAGAGAATTTCGTAAGAACGTTAGACCTGCAAAGAGTAACGTAGGCGCCATTACCGTCTTCTATGTATGAGACTGTCAACAACTGAGTTGGGAATGTTGGAACATTTTTAATTAGGTGTGGTTGTGCTTCTAGAACTTTTTGATAGTAGATAAGAATGTGCAGGTGAGAAATAAGAAAGAAATTAAAGATAATTAAACCTCTTATAAATTATGTTAATGTTCTATAAAATTCTGGAGATTTATTGATTAGTTATAAATCATATTTTGTTTTCGTAATGCTGCTCTACAATGACTCATTGAACTTATAAGCTTAAGAATCGACCATGTATGCAAATAAATAAAAAAATAGCAAATAATTCTTTTTAGTTAACGGCTAGCATCTCAGACGACAAAGGCATGTGCTTTATTTTGGTATTTAGCGCAGATGTGTCTCTAAAGTTCTATTACTAATTTGAGAAAGACTGTGCTAAATAACTCTAAACGCATCGATGTGCACTGACAACACTCGTGTCTTTTGGCTGGTTTCACAACCTGACATTTAATTGATTGGCTTTATATGGCGGGGGTGATTGATGCGAGGTGTAAGCATTAAAAAACTTTATGTACATATACACAATTTATAAATAACATATGTGTATAGCACAAGATAAGCCGCAATTTAAAGAAAGTAATATATAAAAATTGATATATATATTTATAACTATAGTTGTTTAAGTCTACTGTCCGTTACATATTTTAAAAGTTTGAATGCAGCTTTGCGTCTGTTGATTTTTGACAATTATCGGATTATCGATATATTGCACACATAAGTATCGAATACCAAATTTGACTGTTGATAACAGAGAATGTTAAGTTCTTGTCGCTGTTGTGCAGTTGGCAAGAGGCAGACAACAGAGTGTCAGAAGGAAGGTGATTTTCTAATAAAACATAATAAATCCCGTGTTTCGAGATATTTTTGTGCGTATGATGTTCATAGAAGGGAAGAATACCAACTACACGTCCAAACATTACATAGTAATAAATGCTAGGCATAACCAAACAACGTCAATTAATGCTGGTGACGATTTGAATATACCAAACCAACAAAATGAAGCTTACAGATCTAAACATCGACTGTCTTTTGAGAATTTTTAAATATCTATCTGAACGTGAACTAATTATCCTGTGTGAGGCGAGCAACTATCTGAACGCAGTCATCGATCAAAACATTTTCTACGCCATGACAAAGGATTTGCTACTATGTGGACATAGAAATAAACCATGCGTGGAGCGAAGGTAATATATATCTTTCGAAATCGAATTGAAATTTGATTTCTTATTCAATTTATGCTTTCAAGGAATCCGACGCAGTTGAGTTATTTGCGACGTTTACAAATAGCTAGAAATTGGCTTAAAGGGGACTATGTGGAGCGACATTATTATCACCACGCTCAGATGTTCGCCTCGAAGCTTTGGTTGGACTCGGACACCTTGTATATAACTCATGCGAATTATTTGCGCAAATATCGTCGGGCTGGTCCCGAAGCGCTGCAACGACGCTATGAGGAGGAGATCAGCACTCCCACCTTATCAGATATATCTGACTTTGTGAAGAAGCAGGACACCATCTTTGCAGGACGAGTGTGTGGCACCTGCTTTGTTAAGGATGCCGATGATATTACGGAGCAGCCAATGCACCATGCCAAGGAGTATTTGTTCTGTGTGGATTTCCTGGATGATGTTTACGTTACCAGCACAGACAACTGCTGTAAGCTGTGGAAACGTTCCAAAGAGTTTGGATTGACTCATTTTGATCTATTTATGCGGCTGGGCCATTCGTTTAAGTCTATGAAAGTTAGCAACGATGGTCAGTGGCTCTATGGAGGCTTATACACGGATACAGGACGCAGAGCATTGCGTGCTATTCACGTGGAGAGGTATCTTATCTTATATATGTTACATATTCCATGCCTTACATATGCTTACTATATCTTTTAGTGGTGAAGAGCTTGTGTTCAACTCAAACACCATTTCCATTTACGATCTAAAACTAAAAGATGATCAAGTCTTATTCACTGCCAATTTTGATACTACATTTCGCATGTTCGATCGACGAACGGATCGTGATGTTGCCATATGGGAGGATCCTTTTGACTCGTCCATCTATTGTCTCGAGTATGACGGACTCTATGCCGTGCTGTGCGGTGCAAAGCATCACAGTCGCGTTAATCTCTACGATATTCGTGTGCCTGGCAAATATATACAGCTGTACTTTCCGGGACGCAACACTGGACGGCAGCAGTACAGAACTTCGCCGGTCTATAGCCTTGCCTGTGATAGTCAATACATGTTTGTGGCTACAGATCACAACTTGCGCGTGTTCGACTTCACCACAAACTATGGTGTCCAAAGGGATTACAGCCATTTTCTTGATACCATAAGATAGTGAAACTAATTGTAATGTAACATTTTGCTTCATTTTTACAAGTAAATTAAATTAGTTCTCTATGTAGATCAATGCATTTAGATCAATCAAAAAATAGATCATTAAAAACGTGTTACCTTCTACTCAATTGTTGAATTAAATTTCATAGCATTCGTGTGTTGTTTGCTTACCCAGTTGATTATCTGTATATATTTATTTGCATTTTGCCTTTCAGCTTAGAGAATCCAAATTGAAATATGATTTCGATTAACAAATTGCATTGACCAGCTTATTGAAATAGTCGACAAGGTAAAATCTTATAATAATAGACCACAAACTTATATTAAACAAAGAAGCCTTAAAATTCACTGAAAACATTTTTATGTTTCACATAATCAAAATTGTTTTAAGGTAAAAAAACTTAACTATAATAGTGCATATGCATTTAGTATATTGTTTTATGAGCAATTTCTTGAAGCCTCTCTTAAATAGTTTACGAATTTCATATCTCAATGTGATTACATTTGTCGTATTGAAATTAAAATAGTTTAAGAGAAGCCTGTTTATGCGTTCAAGTATATGGTAATACTTTAATATATAGTATGTGTGCTTAAACTTATGATTTTGGAAAACAAATTTATAGAACTACCTGGCGTCCAATAATAACGTTCGAAAAATTGCGTGTGGCTTTCAATTGTATTCAATTTATGTATATTATCATATTATTATTTATCATAAATTGAAGCCTTAATTTTGTTGCGTTTTAACAGGCACTTCATCAATTCAGTTATCAATTATCAATTTTCATTATTTGTGGTTTTCATTCATTTACAATTTGTGCATCTTCTACAAGTGTAAACTTAATCCAAGTGCAAAAAGTATTGTTAATAGGGAGAAAATGCATCAATTTGTCAACCCCTTTTGTTCAGTTTCAATATTATTGTTTAAGATGCATAAGTTATTTATATGATACAGTATTTGATACTCAATTTAAGCGAAGTGACTATCTGGTTGTGCTATCATTTGGCTTATCTGCTGAGCTTGCTGTTTCTTTGGACGGCTCCGCGACACATTGTTGTGGCGTTGTGTTTGGTGGCGGCGAATGATCCAGACTCTCGTTAAGCGCTGCGGCTAGTTCCCCATTAAACTGCAGTAGGCAACCCAAGGCACCGAAGTAGCCTTCATGTTCCAAAAACAGGCCCTTCATGGTGCCATTGGACCAGAACTCCATAGCGTAGGCAAGCAATTTCATTGAAATGGGATTCACGCGCAGAAAGTTGCCCACAAAGACGACCTAAAATATGGCAGTAGTTAATATGATAATATTAAGAGCAAGGCTTATCCAAATCATAGGCAGCTAAACTCACTTTGTCGATCTTTTCATTCAGAGCGCACATTCGCGCAATTGAGCCAATATTGTTTGTAATTGTGACTAGCGTAGCATTTGCGAGATCCTCCCTAGATACCGAAGAGCGTTTGTCGTTTATGTGCATCTGACCAAAGCTACAGTGAAGACACACACATGATTACGTTATCTATGAAATACAATTTTATCTATTGCCTACCTTGAGGCCACTAGATCTCCTGTCAAGCCAAATCGATTGTAGTCGCCGCCGTAGATGTCCTTGACTAATTTATCTACTTTTCGATTGTCACCCTTTGTAGCCAATTGAATGGCTTCTTCAAATGTTGTGCAACCAGTAAGCAGGCAGCACAGGCCTAGGAATGTACCACCTCCCAAACTGTAAGAAAGATACGAATTAAGAAGAGTTAGTTAATAGTTCAAGTATGGTCTTTATAGATTGCTCACCTAGTGCCGGAAATCCGTTTGTAGTTGTCTGGCCCGTAGACGGCCAGGATGGATACGCCAGAGCCGACATTAACCAAGATAAAGGGAAACGGCTGTGAGAAATTAAACGCACGCTTCTCTGTCTTACTGCAGTTGATACGAATGTTTAATAACAAGTTATTAGACTGGAATATCCGAGAGGAATACCTACATAATTTCTCTGGCATTCTCGTAATAATAGCATTCAGTAACATTGTGCATATCGGCAAAGAGTATGCCCTTAATCAGTGTGTCCAGCTCATCGAACTTGGCCAGCTTCATATTGACTTGATCTCGAAAATCCTTTTCAAACTTAAACGCACCGCCGCCCGTAGCACAGACCGTGGTCACCAGCTCGGCCATACCCTTTTGCTTGGCCAGTGACAGAAAATTACCCATGTCTGTGGTCTGAAAGCGGATGAAATGCAGAGAGCCTCGTCGCTTTCGAATCTCAACATTGTCCATCTGAAACCAGAATTTCGATTCAGTTCAATACAGTTCCATATACATAAATAAATTGCATACAATTGCCAGTGCTCAAGTGCAAAGCTTAATCATAATCTAGATTTCACAGACCGCTCCTTATTACAATTACATAAGCACACGTGAACAATCAAAGTTTTCGAGACAGGGAATTCTTCTGCGACAAGCGTTGCGCGTAATTAGCGACGTAAATAAGCCGATAACCATTTAAAATATAGAAAACGCACAACAGGAAGTCAAAAGTCAATGAATGCTCTACGTAAAGTAAACTTGTCGTCAACGACAGCGGCCTGCATACAATTCAAGTTCCGGACAGTGCTGTCAATTCAGCCGGTTTCTAGCTAAATCGAAATGTATAAGAGTGGGATTGATCATAATATCTATAATGTTCTATAGTACTTGACTCAAGAAGATATCCGACAAAGCTTTCTTTTCATAATTTAGAGTTCTCAAAGTTCAAACTTTATATTCTCTATAGATAACTCTAACTATAATATAATGCTGTGTATTAGAGAACTTGTTACTAAAACGACTTATATCTAATTGACTAGTTGTAAAAAAAAATATATATAAAAAGGTAGATATATATTCTAGGCATTGGCAACAGTTTCGAAAGTTTTCCCCACATATATATATTTTAACTTTCTATCTGAAATGTACGCCAGGTTCACGGTTAATTCGTGCCATTGACGTCTGTGACGAAGCTCTACTGTCATAGATCGTCGCAATATACTAGAAATTAGCAGAGGAATCATTCGACCTGGCTCTAAACCCGGTGATCTCTACCGATTGCACGCGCAACTCACGCCAGATAATGCATACTGCTTAAAGCTAATGTAAATTATTTTCATTTTCGGTACGTAATCGCCAATGATTGAGGGAAGAAATTGAAATAGTATTGTAGGAAAACAAGCAACGCGTTGTAAAACAAATCAAAACTGTTAGAAAATATTGTGTGTATACAAATATGATCTCTTCATACATATATATGTATATATTATATACATAAATACACAAAAATTATATATATATATATACATATGCATATATAGACTAAATATAAATACATATATATATATTTATACATAATTAATAAGCTTACCTGCAAGTGCGTGTCGCGGTGTCCTGTTTTACCATATGCCGAGTTTTTAGTTAAATACCTTCGGATATTACGTAAGATACCCGCCTCGCAATCCTGTTCATCGGGCGTTATATCCTTCGGCTCGAAATAAACCAATTTTGTGAGTGTTCCGCCAATATCCATGCCAAACCATGGCATTGCTAAAACAGTTAATAAAAAACGAGAATACTTAATTTTAGACCATATCGAAGAATGGTAAATAGAGTTATTTGGAGAGCACATATATACGCACATATATACGCACATATATACAATTTTTCAGGATGGCATAATCTTCGTATAACTAGAGATTTGTGAGCTACTAATACACAAATACTTGATCTATGCTGAGGCGTCATTTTCGTTTCATTTTTTGCTCTACTAAACTGCTAAAAAAATTAAAAAAACTAAACCTATCTGCTTGATTTATTGAATACGAATGTCTTGTCAAACTTTCAAAACTCGGATTTTGTTTCATCCAAAAAATTCAAAAATTGAACAGATAATCGAATTTTGAGAACAAATCATTGAATTGTACATCAATTAAATATATAATTTGGTATCTACTATAGCTTTTAAGATAAATAATATTAATCATAGATAAAAATACTTTATAGGCAGGTTATTGAAACTGCGTCATTTTGCTCTTTCAAGTTGTAATCTAATCTTCGAAAACGTTATCAAACAACCAATATAAAATGTAAATTTAACAAAACAAATATCTTCAATTATAATTAAGTGTGTGCCCATTGTGGCATGTTCTTAGGCACAAGTCTATAATATCGAATTGATTTTGAGAGTAGGAGAATAATGTCTGTTATTGGTACATTATGTATATTTATATATATATCTCCGTATTGATTCCAAGGTTCATAACATGTGCTTAACTAGGCTCTCTCTCTCTCGCTGCCAGTTCCTTGTTAAAGTCACGCACGTACCGCTTTTAATGATGAGATCAAAGATCGATGTAAAATCCAATATTTCAGTCATTGCTTAAGTGTAAGAACTAATATTCACTATTTCACGGCTGTAATGTGTATATCTAACGTGCGCCAATAAGGTGCGACAGCATGTTGTTTAATTTCAGCCAGTACGTTATTAACTCCGGTGGACAACTGCCTAGATTAAATATTACGAGTAGCGTAACTGGCGTTGAACATATTGGCAGTTCGAATCGAAAACACATGTGCGACGCACTCTCAAAGAGCGAGAGAACGATCGATGCATGCTTATCTATCACTTTATGCGTCGCTTGGTTATCGGCCAGTTAAGAAATTCTAAAATGACCGCTGGTCTCTACCTCGGTTACATTAAGTCACAAAATTAACCACTTTGCTATCTAATCGCTACATTTTTATTATATATATAAACACAATTATTGTGTTGTATGCTCAAAAAGTTATGACTTTAATAAACAAACTCGGCAAAGTTTCTA
Organism: Drosophila hydei; assembly: GCF_003285905.1. Classification (NCBI taxonomy): domain Eukaryota; kingdom Metazoa; phylum Arthropoda; class Insecta; order Diptera; family Drosophilidae; genus Drosophila; species Drosophila hydei. Next base: position 6,628,264 of record NW_022045643.1, read on the forward strand.
AACATTCACCGTTAAACCGCTATATCAGCTGTTTGCTTGAAAAACGTAAAGAGTGGCCTTTATTTTTATCTACTTTCCATGTGTTAGTAATGCACAGTGAGTGGAACAGTCGGACAGAGAGACAGAGAGAGAAAGAGAGTACAACTTAACTATGCTTTCATTTTACTATTATCATCTTAACGAAGACAAGGTTGCCACATTGCTAAAAATTGGGGACACATAAACCAAATCATTCGATGAGCTGAGATTGCTGTTAAATGTTTAATTCTGTGACCTTCCAAATTTGTATACTTGATTCACAAACTGTTTTTGCGTCTGCTAAAGATAACAAAATCTGCTCTCGTTCTTATCATTTTCACAAACACAAATTGAGCTTTGATATGGATCAGATGCTTTGTGTTATTCCATAATATATTCGACTTTGGATGGCGCGTTACTTACACATCAACTCATCAATATTAGGGATGTGTTTGGCGGGCTGTAGGCATGATTCACTTAAACAGTTATCATTCAAGTTGTCATCTTTAACATTAACATTATTGTTATTATTATTTTTGTTGTGGTGGCTGGATTTGGTTTTGTTACTAACTCCAATGGCCGCACGCCACGAAGCGCGCCATGAATTTTTTTTAGTCGAGATCATTTGGGCCGTTGTTGGACTGGCCGTGGCAGCCAGTGAGGCGTGTGTTGATGATGATTTTTTGTCGTTATGTAATTTGAATATTTTCAAGTTGAACGAATATTTTGAGTCGCGCGCGGGCACTTTCATTTTAAATGCGTCGCGTGTTTGTGTATTTAATATCTTAACGAGTTTTTTGCACTGAGCATAGCAGTCATTCAGTTAGTTATTCTCAAGCATTAGCTGTTCGTGTTTGTATTTACATTGTTGCCAGCCAGAAAGCCAGCACGGTAAACGATCTCAAAATAAAAAAGAAAAAAAACCAAAAACGGTCAGCTTTGATTTCGCCGTTTTGTTTTGAACAGGCAGCGCGCGTCGGGCATCCGTTTGACCGATCGCTAGCAGGCGTGAAACGTGTTTGAATGAAATTTCATTGTCACTTCGTTAAAAACGATGCCAATACTGCGATGCCGACCATTCAGCAGTGGCAGCGGCGGCGGCGGCGACAGCCGAGCTGGTGTCTACGTCACAAGCGCGCTTCAACCAAATACACATATACATACATATAGCCACATACATGCATGTACAACTTTTACATACATAAGTATATTAATGAGGAGACATCGTCAAGCGAAGCCCAACTCAAGCATTGCGAAAGCAAATTTCAAAAATAAAATCAACGATCAAAGTTGAACTAACCAAATACCCTTGACATAAGCTTGATCTGAATGCACGACGGGCAACGGTCAAGTCAGATCAGTGTAGTATCCAATTTAACAAGATCAATTACAATGCAAATCGTTATTTCGAAGACAATCATTATTTTACAATCATAACATTCAAATCAAGTGTACTGATTTTGTATGCTAGCTGAGCGCAAGAAAAGAAAGAGAAAAAGGTTAGGACAAGTGGCGCCCAAATCAAAAAAGTCAAAGTAAGCTTTCGAGCTTGTATACGTACAAACATATCTACGTATACTAATGTATATGTGACATTATATATATATATATACTTGTAAAAAAGAGGGCAGAAACAAACAAACAAAACAAATTGCGCGTCGAAGCTATAATACTCTTTACAATAAGCACCTGTACAATAAGACTTGGATATATGTTTTTAATTAGAGTATTTCAATTATTTAAATTGCACTTACCTCTTCCCAGCTGGTGGCAGAAAACAATTTCATCATCCTGCATATTGAAAATATGGCACAATCCGTTACAGTCAAGAGTCAAAGACCGGCTATGGCGTATATTCTAATAAGTTGACTGCAGCTGAAAACGTAGGACAGCCGTTGCCACCTGCAGCAGTTGTTGATTGTTTTGTTGGGAGTGAGCGTTGAAGTTGTATTGCGGACGAGCTGCGTTGGTAATGGAACAGCCGCTGCTCACATTGGCTAAGATGGCTTCTGGTCGTCGTTTTCGTAGCACGTTACGCTGTTGGCATTGGCATTGGAAACCGTTTGACGAAAATATGTTTTCGCTTTGTTTACAATCTGTTTTTGCCGCCTGAAAGTTGAGTGCTGTTCCAGCTGTTAGTGGCAAATTAAGATTTGAACGGCAATATTGTTCAATTCTTATTACTGAACTTCGCACTTTGGAATTAAAACTTTATAACAATTACGATAAAAATCTAAATCTAGTGGCCTTGCACGCTTTCTTCTTCTTGGCATTAAATCAGAGCAGCTGATTGCTTTGTTTTCTGGTCCAGACTAAAGATGGGCTGCTAGCCAAATATCGATTGGCTATGTTGTCTGTGATTTTACTGACCTGCTTGTTATCGATTAATCCACATTATACGCTTAAATATCGATAATGTTTAGGCATTTTTGCGAAATATCCAAGCAAAACTGGGAACAAAACAAAAACAATTAGAAGTAAACAAATCAAATGTGAAAAAATAAGTTTTTATTAGAATTGTCTATTCTTGCTGCATATATATATATTTTTTACATAGAAAACAAGGCAAATATAATCTTCTAGTTCCATATAAACTACGCAGATTGTTTATTTTTAGCCATGAGCACAAAAAATGATATAAGAGTCGTGAATAATGGGCTCAAAGAATTTAAGTTTCCGCCTGTTTGGCGGGATAAATCCAAAATAAAGGTGTTATTTGCAAGCTTTCATCCGCGTCACTTCAATATCGAAGAATATGATGCAAAACTAATATTCTGGATGGATCTTATAAGACAATACTGTACCTATTTGGGAAAAGCAAATTTTAGTTTACGCGAGCTCCAATTACAGTTTATGCGCGGCGAGCAAATACCTGCCTGCCTTGACGTTGTGATGGCAGAAATGGCGCAGCAAAAGCAGATTCGTCTTCGTACCGAATACGAATCCGATCCGCTGAACACTTGGAGGGCCTGGATCGTGAACAGCTTTGTAAAGCGTCCTCTTTGGCACAGCTGGCAAAAACTGAAATATAGCATTTTGGCAAGAGATGTTATTGCAGAATCTTTTGTAGAATGGATTCACTTGGATGTTCTACGTGTGAGTAATGCTTCAATTTATTTGATATGTATTATGTTAATTAGCTTTCTGTCCAACAGACAATCTGCAGTGAAGTGGAAGAAAAAGTATTGAGCAAAAATCGTGGAAAATTGTTGCATTTAGAAGCCTTCAAGAAACTGTGCAATACATATCAAATGCGCATTCATGAAGAGTTTTTGGACTTGTGTCTACTTACTCTACAGGCACGCCGGCAAGTGGCCCTACACTATAAAATCGAAAGGCAAACCAGTTACGTGCACCTTATCAAAATACCAGGTCGATACTGAAGCACGTTCAGAAAACTATTTTTGTTAATCATTTTATTTAACAGCTGACGAGAGTGCAAGTCTGAATATAAGTGAGGCAGATCTGGCTATGCATAATCTGGAGATGACGCAGGCTAGTCTGGTTCAACAGCTGGAATCGCTAGAAGACGAAATTAAAGTCAACGATGATAAAGCGCGTCATTATGTTAAGGAAAACAAAAGGCAATTAGCGAAGACTTATCTAAGAAAAAGGCGTTTGTTGGAAAAGAATTACGGTACCGCATTGGACTTTTAACATGATTCAGAAATTTCCTAAGTTTATTCATTTTTTTTATTTATAGAGCGACGTAGCATTGCGCTGCATAATATAGAAACCCTTCTATCAAATGTGGATGACGCACAAAACAATGGCGTAGTGCTGGACGCATACAAAATTGGAGCTAAGGCTCTGCAGACGGTTCTCAGCAACTCCGGTCTCAAGTACGACAACGTTGACGAAGTTCTGGCCGATGTACGCGATACTTTGGATCAGCATCGGGAAATTCAAGATGTTATGTCAAGTAGCACAGCAGAAGTGGCGGCCAGCCATGACGAAGAAGAGTTGGAAATAGAGCTAAGCAGTCTGATGGGTGGAAATGATACAGCGAAACCTTTAAATCTGTATAATAATAACAATAAAACTGAGATTGTAATTGAGGATGACCAGCTAATTGCCATGTTAGATGATCTAGAGGTAGAGGATGGTACTCTCTCTCAAATTAGCCAGAAAACACTGGAATCCCTGTAAAACATATTTATGTGATCGTTTAATAAATGTAATATTTTCAAGATTATTGTTTTATATATTTTTCATAGTGTTAATGGCTTTATTCTATATCATTTTGTACAAAATGCGTCCTTAGGTCAAATATTGTTGCTTATAAGCTATGGCTAGACAAATGTTCCCTAAACTGGAATTTAAAATTTAAATACATAAGTATAAGTATACACATGATTTGGTTTATCATACAGTTCAATAATTATTTCAGCATTTTAAAGTGCGCACAAATAAAACATACATTTTTACATACAGCCCCCATCTGTACATACTAAGTATGTACTTATGCGTATGTATATTAGGCATATTGAAGCATATCAGAAAAGCAATTAAATTAATGCTTATGTGTCTGTTTGTCCTCTCCCTCTCTGGTCGGAGCTTCTATATATCAAAAGACAACGCCACGTGGATCGTTATGTATGGATTTGGAAAAGTATCAAAATACTTAAAATTGTACAGATGAAACATATCAGGACGGGCAGAATCACTATAAACCGTAATGATCTGAAGAAAATGTATACAATATTAAATACAGTTTAATAGGAAAGCTATGGTCTACGCACCTGCCATGTCCTAGGGCTGGGTGTCAGAGATTCAGATCAATGTCAGCCTCCAGGTCGATGTGGTTCATTGAGTTGGCTGTGCTATTGAAGATTTGATGTTCGGCCGTTGTGCCACTGCTCTCACCTCCATTGGGAGCGTTGGCGTTGGGGATTCCGTTTCGCTTAGATTTACCTAGCAGCCAGCAAGAGAACACTTTGTCCAAATATTGTACGTTAATAATGTGATGATGGTTTGGACAGTGTGTTGAATGACACCGATATATATATATAGAAAATATATAATCGGTTATATTATATATACAAACCAAGTACACTAAACTGAGTTGACTTATGCCGTAGCCTTTCCATATTTTCGATTGTATAAATTATATGATTTCCAGTCCTGTGGTGACTGAAAGTTAGGTTGAGAGGCGACTGTGCCTCTTATTGCTGGCCTCGGGCTCAGACAATGAAATAAGCCATTTAACGAGCAAATGACGGAGTGAATATTTATTTAAGCGGTTTACTGGAAGAACGCTTTTTAACCCTGCTTTTAATTGTTCTTTTTTGAATAATCGAAACAGTTAATTTTATTGGTTTTTCTTATTATATTCACTATTTTTAGTTTTACTTATATGACACCAATTTTTAGCATGTCCTATCAGTACGAGTTAAAACACGAGACTGATCTATATTTTTACAAATCATAGCCTCACCGGCGTAAGTAGAGTTGCTCTTGCCAGGGCTGTTCCTTAACTTGTCTAGCACCCGATAATAAGTGTTGAATAATACCTAACATTAAGTGTTATAAGCTAACTAAGTGTTATAAGTTAACTACCCCCCCCTCAAGTGTAAGGTCGTCCTCGACCGACCCAATTCCAGCGACGACTCCTCGCAAGTGCTTCGCGGACTTCTTTGCGTCGATGATCCACCAAAGAGTGAAGCCAATGCAGATTAAAGCACAGCATATGGCTCCTCTTTCGGAGTGCCGTACAACGACACATCATCAAAGTGCACCATTTCGGTTCCTTGGTCGCATATTAGCAGCGGTGACCAGCGAGTCGGTGCAGGTGTTCTCGAATGAAATCCGCAAGTCGTTCTCATTCACATTCAATACGGAGCAGTATGAGCAGCGTACTGATTCTTCGCTATCGCCGTTCAGCAGGCGCTTACTAAGCTTGCTCTTGCGCCTACGTATGTGGCGTCTGTTGAAGCTGTTGGTGCACGACGTGGACGTGGGCCTTGGCATCGGATGATGCACACCAAAGTTGTGCAGCTGCAGCGACTTGAGTGTGGCTGGCGCCGTCGATGACTGGCCGTGCACGTGCCCGTGATGGCCGTGATGACTGTCCCACCACTCCAGCGATGCTATGAGCCGTTACTGGACGAGTGATGTGTGTAGTCTGTCGGCGCGCTCAGCTGGCGATTGAATTCGGCCTTGCGGCGCGTCAAGTCCGTCAGGCAGTATTTGTTCAGATGGCCGTTGCTGGAGACAGGGCTCTTGGGCGATGATGCCAGATGCTGCGTATAGGCCGAAGGAGTTGCTGCTCACGCTTAGCTTATTGCCGGCGTTGTGCAGCAGATTGTTACAGTTCTTGCCGCTGATCTTGGCCGACTTTTGCCCGTCGTCGGTATCGTGTTGCTGCTGCTGCTAGCCGCCCTGTACTCCTTGTCGTCGCTCTCGCTGCGCACCGATGCTCGATACGCAGGAAATGTCTTCGTCTTGCTCTTCAGAGAGCCGTTCAGCAGTAGCTGCTGTTGCCGTGCGGCAACTGCCGACAATGCCGGCAGCTGCAGTTGACGTGACGCCGCTGCCGATGAGGATGAGGATGAGCCGGCAGCCGTGGCAGGTGTCGACAGAGATGGGCAGCGGTTGGAGCAACCTGTGGCTGTGAAACTTCTTGAATTAATGCAGTTGGCGGTGTTTTGGGGATTTCTTGACTTGGTTCTAGTATGGATGAAGAGTCGCTTGGCTCTGCCGCCGCGAAGAGTTCGTTAGTTGTTGCTGGCTGATGAGCTTCTACTGTTGGTGGTGGTGCCGTGAACAAGGGGGTTTCCTCAACGATTCCGCTTGTAGATTTGCATGCTGTGGTTCTGGCTTAGCATCCAACTATGGGGCGAATAGAGCTGTTGCTGGTTCTTGTGGACGACAGGATAAATCGTAATTTTTCTGCAGGCTTTTTTAATTTTTGGGAATTTGGTTATAAAATGTATAGTGTTGATGGATTCCTCTAGCCAAATTGATTTTAAATCTGAGGAGTCCAAAATGTTTGGGCTAACAATGAGCCTTCGCGAGAGTAATAGCAAGCATTAAACTTTGCAACTCCATCGTCCGCATTCTGTTTCTGGACAGTGTTTCAGTGTTTCAAATAAATAAATCAATAAAATCAATTTGTGAGTTTTGGCTATCCCGAGAACTCCACTGACAGCAAATGTTAACTGGTTAAGTTGGTCTTGAACCTCAGTGTTTACTTCTATCCGTCTACTGTTGGCATTCATTAGTCGCATTTCAGTGGACCTAGTCTGCTCTAAATCACCAGCATCGGGTGTACCCGCCACCAAAATGTTTTATAAAAACTATGCCAAGTGGCTAAAGGTAAATAGAAAACTATACCTAACTTATTCGAAATTGCCTAGCGGCTTAAAAAAAAGGTGTAATAAAAAAAAACAAGGGAGTCATCTTAGGTTGTCCTTGTGGACCACCCTTCCTTTAATGAGGACCTCGGTCCCCAGGTCTGCTTCCACGGCCTTCTCGACACATAAAGGTGTGAGTTTGTTTCCGAGCCGTCGGTTGGACTTGACCAAAACCTTGTCACCAACATCGAAGACTCTATTCTGCCGCTTTGCGTTCTCCCTAGCTCTGAGCGTCATCTGAGCGTTTCTGATCTTTTCTTCTATCTTCTCTTGTGGCTCATCAGAGTGCGCCTGAACCACATCAACTGGTCTCTGGTCGATGACCGAATGGATCGACTTATTGTATTCGGTTGTGGCCAGTAAAATGACTTCTACGGTGTCATTTATGCCTTTGTCGATCTTTAGGCATCTGGCTAGCTCTAACAGAGTGCTGTGAAAGCGCTCAACCTGTCCATTCGATATGCTATGCAATGGTGGTGCATTTGAAATGCTGACCCCATAGTTGTTTGTGAGCATAGTCATGATGGTCTCTGAATTCAATGACGGTTCATTGTCACAGTAAATGGATCTGGCTTTTGGAAAAAAATTCATAAGTTGCATTACGGCTGGCTTCAGATCCACAATGGTTCTTGAAGCGACCGGTTGGACGATAGCAAACTTAGAGAACTTGTCGATGCAAGTGAGAAAGTATTTCTTGTCAGTGGAGAAAATGTCTATGTGTAACATCTCTCCTACATGTGAGGGGATCGGTGTCTCTCCAAGCTCTTGTTTTTTGGGGTGTCTATCATACTTAGCCCTAGCACATGTTTTGCAGTTTTGTACTATTTCCTTGGCAATTTTTGCCATCCGTGGAAAGTAGTACTCCGAGAGTACCTGCTTAACATTTTCCTGTGCAGACCTATGGGCCCTATTATGCTCGACTGTGAGGATTTCCCTTCCTTCTCCAACCGCAAATATGTCCACTACGCGATTTTTGCAATGCCAGAACTTTGTGGCTGGGTATCTTCGCACCAATGCATCTTGTATCATTGCAAGCGTGTGTAAATTACAGTGGAGAGCATTTACGCATTTGGGTGAGACTACATCTTCGAGCTCGTCTAGCAGCGATTCGACGCATGTATAGCTGATCAAGTAGCGTTTCTTATTTCCAAAAAGAATAAAACTTCGTTTTAAGGGGAAACGCGCCTCTTCTAGCACTATCTGGTTTTGAAAACAGTTCAAGGGTTTGTCTGTCGTCTCAATGGTGTTGGTGAGAGATACCTCACTGTGGATCGTTGCAGCGCAGGACTCAATTTCTTGCTCATTTATAGCGTTGAGCTGCTGTCTTGACAAGGCATCCGCAACCAGATTGTCCTTGCCAGGTTTATAGAAGATACGTGCATTAGACTCGTCAATGCGCGCTTTCCACCTTTTGATTTTCGCATTTGGATTAGATTCCGAAACTGCGAAGGTCAAGGGTTGATGGTCAGTGAAGATATTAATGTCTTTCACCCCATACAAATAGTGCCTTAATTTGGCAAGTGACCATACAATGGCCAATAACTCTCTCTCATTGGTTGCATAGTTAACCTCACTGTCCTTCAATGTTCTTGAAATCATTGTTATAGGACGACCCTCTTGAGACAAAACTGCACCTATGCCGTGAGCCGAAGCATCGGTCGTTAGATCGAATGGCTTCTTAAAATCGGGGTACCTGAGCATTACATTCTCGGATGACAAAATATCGCGCAACTTCTGAAATGCCCTCTGCTGCACTTCAGAGAATTGAACCTTTATATTTCTGGACCTATGCTTACTGACTGTTCCATTTTCACCCTTCAGGATATTCGAGATGGGTCTTGCTATTGCGGCGAAGTCCCTAATGAAACATCTGTAATAACTTGCGAGGCCTAGAAATGATCTAACCTCGAACAGCGTTTTTGGTTCTGGATACTCCTGTATTGCCCTAACCTTTTCAGGATCCGTCGTGGTGCCAGTGCTGGTGACTACGAAACCAAGAAAGTTCACGCTTTTCTTAAAAAAACGTGACTTTTCGACGGAGACCCTCATGTTTGCTTCGTGTAAGCTTTTTAGGACCCAATCCACGTGTTTAATGTGGGATTCCTCATCTTCTGAAAAGATGATTACGTCATCGACATAAACATAGCAAAATTTGCCAATCTGCTCTCGCAGTATGTCGTCGATGGTTCTTTGAAAGATGCTTGCTGCATTCTTTAATCCAAAGGGGAGTCTTTTGAACTCGTATTTCCCCCCGTTCACAGAGAAAGAGGTTTTTTCACGGTCGCGTTCAGCGAGTATGATCTGGTGATAACCAGACTTGAGGTCTAATGTTGAAAAGAATTTGGCTCTCCCCAAATTCCCCAATATCATTGATATATTTGGCATAGGGTATTTGTCCGGCACGGTTTTTTCGTTAAGTTTACGAAAGTCCATTACCAACCTCATTTTCCTATTGCCCGCTTCATCAGTGCCCTTCTTGTCTACTACCCATATTGGGTTATTGTAGGGAGAGACGGACTTTTGAATTATATCATTCTTTAGTAGATCTTTGATTTCTTTATTAACGAAATCAGCCGCTCCCATTGGATATGGGTAAAGCTTGGCATAGATCGGTTGCTCGTCTGTAGTCCTAATGGTAGCCACGACTGATGTGTTATACGGCAACGCCTCGTCTGGGTCTGCAAAGGCCTTTTGTCTGGTCTTCAGCATTTTCAAAAAAGAACTTCTAACTAATGGGGATGCGTCTGCACAGTCTACATTTGTGAAATTTACATTTTTGCATTTGTGGAAGGTGATTGGTTCGACCTCCGTGCCCCACTTAAGTTGTCCTGAAGCTAAACAAAGCGAAGCAGATGCCTGCTTAAGCAGGTCAAGGCCTATAATCCCATCAAAGGTTGATAAGTCCGGCAGAATAAAAAAAGTTGCTTTTAACCCAAACATTGAAACAAAGCATTTGTGTGTAATTTGTGTCTCGCCGTGAATGGAGTGAATTTTGAAGGGGGACTCTACCGAGCGGACGCCTTTCAACCCTTTATGTGGCCGAATGAAATTCTTGGCCGCGCCCGTGTCTATGAGGAATTGCATGTGAGTCCCTCCTACTCTTCGTCTGATGACGGGTAGAAGGGATTTACTCCTAAAAAATTAAGGGCATCAGAGTTATAACTAGTAACGTCATTGATTTGTGCCGCTGCGCTGGAGGCAGCATCAGCACACACCTCTGCCCCCTGTCCCGCGCCTTGCGTGACGTGATTCAACCTTTGCTGCTTTCTCAGACCGCCTGTGCGGTCAGATGCGGGGTGCTTCTTGTTCGCGTAAGCAAGGGCCTGAGTGGGCTGCATTACCCTTGAAAAGGAAGGATCGACCTCCATGGGCACTGGTGCGCCATTATTGTTGTGCTGCCTGGTGCTTCGTGGGTCAGTCCGAAATGGGGCCCTGTTTTGCTTGCTAAAGTGCGGATTCTTTGTACCGCTAGCTTGTCTTTCGGCTTGATGCGAATACCTCTCATATTGGTGACCCTGCGCTTTTGCATGCGGCTTGCGCTCTTTGTCTTCAAGACTTTTTGCAAAATTAGCCGCGAATGAGTACCTTTCGTGATTCGACTCGACCTCTTGCGCGAGAGCTAGCGCTGAAGGCAGATCTCTGGGCTTTGCTGCAAAGAGCACATCTGTTAGACTGCGCTTGAGACCCGATATGAACACACGCAACGCATCGTCGCGGAATTTTTCACATAGGCCCTTTGCTAAAGCCGGCTCATATGACATATTAACTTTGTTTGTGAGAAGAGCGAGTTTCTTCTCTACTTCATCATAATATTGAAGCAGGGACAGGCCACCTTGCCTCAAGGTACTTAATTCTTGTTCAATGACATGAATTGGTCTCTTATCACTGTATGTGAAATCTAGGCGATTTATTATCGCATCAAAATTCAGCACAGTACCAAATGAGGCTAGCACCGCGTCTGCGGGGCCCCTAATCTTGCTTCTTATGATGATGACGGCCTGATAATGACGAGAACTGCCATTATACGGTCTGAAGATCTCGTAAGTGGCTAATGCTGCCTGCCTCCAAGATACATACGATTCCTGTACCCCTGCAAACTCAGGTAAGCATTTGACGGCATCTAGTGGCTCGTCACAGTGAATATCGTTCCTAATTCCTATAGCAGCATACGCTACTACTTGTGGGGCGGCAACGTTTGCTACCGCTATTTGTTCAGCTAACTCATTAATTCGTTGAGTTAATACATGTTCCCTCTGCTGGTTTACAGCGGCCTGTTCGGCTAAAGCTTTGCTAGTAGCCGTCCTTATTATTTCCGTAAGCTGATCTGCATCCATTCTACCTGATGGTGGGGGAACTACACAGTCGGAATCTGAGTCGCTAGACTGCCTGCGAGGGTTTCTATATTGGTTGAACCGAGACATGCGCAGGTCAGTGGTCGCGAAAAATAAAACGGGCCGTCAGAAGATGGGTCGAATTACGTCACAGCTCTGAACTACGAGAACTGCATGCACAACTTCAGACACACAGAAAGTAACACAATGTAATTTTATTGACGATCTGAATGATCAATTGCTGCCACTAAAATTCCCAAAGTAGTCACTCTCACTTGGTTCTGATCATTAATTTTTTTTTTTTTTTTTTTTTTTTTACATGCAATTGCAATATAAAATACTCGCTAGTCCTAGGTATTTTTTTATAAAATAAATTTTAACACTTTTTGTGTTTGAAGAAAAATTTTGGCTAGAGTATCCACTTACAAGATTCAACTAACACAAAACAAAAAAAAAAAATCCCTTTATAAGATCTGTCAATTGCAGCTCCCGCGCTGCTGTCTTAATTGTTGTTGGTTGTGGAGTCCGACCACTAGTTGGGCGCCAATTATATGATTTCCAGTCCTGTGGTGACTGAAAGTTAGGTTGAGAGGCGACTGTGCCTCTTATTGCTGGCCTCGGGCTCAGACAATGAAATAAGCCATTTAACGAGCAAATGACGGAGTGAATATTTATTTAAGCGGTTTACTGGAAGAACGCTTTTTAACCCTGCTTTTAATTGTTCTTTTTTGAATAATCGAAACAGTTAATTTTATTGGTTTTTCTTATTATATTCACTATTTTTAGTTTTACTTATATGACACCAATTTTTAGCATGTCCTATCAGTACGAGTTAAAACACGAGACTGATCTATATTTTTACAAATCATAGCCTCACCGGCGTAAGTAGAGTTGCTCTTGCCAGGGCTGTTCCTTAACTTGTCTAGCACCCGATAATAAGTGTTGAATAATACCTAACATTAAGTGTTATAAGCTAACTAAGTGTTATAAGTTAACTTATATATCTCAATGATAATAATTGAAAGAATGCTAACAATTAGTAGTACTTAGAGTTTGATCTTCTGTTTGGATCATCGAGTCTTGTATGCTAGTCTGGTTGGTGTATACATATGCATGTATGAGTGAGTAGATGATGATGACACTTACCTCCAGTAAAACATAGGCAACCTTCGTCATCGCTTGGGAAATCTCGACCAGAACTTTTTAGCTTTAGCTCCTTATTAAGCTCATTGATGCAGCGCTGATAATAGTCATAATCCTTTAGATACCAAACCGGAGGCCATCGGTGCTCTCGCAAATACTCCTGATTATCCTGATGCAATGCTTTCAAGCCCTTAAGTGAAAACTTACAAATAACATTGTAATTGACGCACAGATACGACATACACCATTCCGCCAATTGATGGGCATTGTGCAACTATTTAAATTGAGATGTTTTAAAGGTATATGCATTGTGTTAAATTATATGTTAAGCAACCTTGACTGACTCCAGCAATTTTAGGCAATGATCGACCGTTTCATTGGTCTCGTTTTGTGAAATAATTGTGAGATCTTCAATAACGCGACACTCAATCAGATTGATAAGGCGCGGCAGGCACAAACGGTTGGCCAATTCCAGCAAATTGAGGCATTTAACCGCTGATATGGGCGGAATTTGATCAGTGTACAAATAGCACAGCAGTTTATGGAATGTATAAATCGTGACGCCAGGAAAAACAATCTGCAACAAAATAGGATTATTCATTTCAGATACTTAATAATTACATTTTTTATATTCTTACCACATTAGAGTGTGCTTCGCGAAAGTCGCCGAGGAGCATGGCGCGCATAACATCACAGCGACCCACCAGAACAGCCCGATGGGCCTTAAATACAAATAAGTAGAGTATTAGAGATACTTTTCTCATATCTTTTTCATATCTTTAGCATTTATTTGTACCTTCATCAGGCCATCGTCCAGTTCAAAGGTTACATCGGTAAAACAACCATCTCCAATGCAATGCCTTTCCATGCTCTCCTTTATGCGCTACAATTAGGGGAAATTGATTATAATAAGAAAAACATCGTATATAGTAATTGACAGCATACAAGACAAATGTGAGGATTGGGCTCATCACTGGGGCTCTCCATGACGCTTTGTGGCTTGGAAAGTAACATGGTTAGTTGCGGCAGTTCTAATAAATCGGCAGCTTCTCTAATTTCCTATAGTATACAAGTGGAATTTTCATAAGTTTCACGTCTGTAAATAGAATTACGTTCAGTTTACCTGCAGATTACTGCATTCCTTGTCAATGGTGCCTGTATAAATGAATCGCAGGCATTGGTGCAGTGCTTGTGGTGAGATTGCTTTGCTTAAAGTTACAATTGTCTGAACAGAGCTGACGCCGCGTTGATTTTCCATTTGCACTAAACGCAAACTCTGGAGTACTGGATAATGCGGTTCCTTACTTAAATCATTGGAGCGCTTTGATTCTACCAATGGTAAAGCTTGATAGCTGGAGCGGCGCTTTAAATGTTCCCACATGCTAAAAATTAAAAAGTCAGTTAGAAGTGGAGCAAAAGCAAGGAATTTGTGAAGGTAATTAACTACCGTTGTGTGCGTGATTCGTAACGTATAAGATATTCTGTGTCATCATTGAAGTCAGCTATTGTTGCCTCACCAAACGTTGAGCTGACCATGCTCGACTCGCTGCTGCTCCGGCCACCCATGTCGGTCAGCTCAGTGTTTAGAATGCGTTGAAAAATGCTAGACGCCGCCGCAAGCATGAATCTGTGTACAGCGAACTTGGTTCCGCCAGCCACTAGAACAAGGTCGGCATATGCTTGCGAAAGAAACATATTGTATATGTCCTGTCGATAGTGACCAACCATGACCGTAACCTCCGGTGGTGGCGGCTTTGGTGGTCGGAACGGTGCCTGCAGCAACGGCTTCTGTACCTTTTTCAGGTTTGTCATCCAGAAGCGTTGCTGGCGGCGAGCAATAAGTGAAGATCGAATTGCATTTTCGAACACCTCGTTGACTCCAAAGTACGTAAAGACGCTGGTCTCATAATAGCTAACGCCCAGTTCCTTTGCAACAGCGCGTGCCTCATCCGGCATAACCAAATCGCTCTTCAATGCGGCGCTGAAAATATACAAAGAAACTGCTTAGAAAGATTTTCCATCTAGCACACAAAATCCACGTACCGTACAAAGGTGCCTTTTTCACCAAAGTAGGACAAATAATTTTCATCGCGGTACATGTAACGCAGGTCATTTTTGCAGCCGACTAGTACGACGGGCACGTCTGGACAGAAGCGACGTATCTCCGGATACCACATAACCTTGCAATTACGCAAAGAAATAGGGCTTGCAATGGAGAAACAAAGCAACACGACATCGGATCTACAAAGTTGAATAACGCTCAAGTAAACATTGCATTCAAGTAGCCCGAGATGTTAACTCACCTGCCGTAGGCGAAGCGACGATCCTTGTCATGATCACCGAAGGTGTCCCACAAACGTAAAGAGACATTGACACCATCTACCACTTCCCAACTTCGTTCAAGAACCTATAAAGTATAATTGATATTTATGTGTTATTGATGAACTGCCATTTCTGCAGACAATTTGTCACTTGCGTCTTTGTAAATGCGATATTGATCGATCGCCCACACGGTCGGCACATGTGTGGAGAGCAGCTGCGAAAGCGAAACGTGCTTATTGCAAGCCCTGGCACAAATCAAACGCGTCTTTCCCACGGCTGTGTCGCCAACCAGGACACACTTGACCAGCTCCTGATGCGGTTGTTCGTTGTCCATTTTCGGCATGTACCTTTAACAGGTAACTCTGCAATGTTAAAGATAGGATAAATTATTTAACAAATGCGCTTTACTATTCTGACGTCGTATACATATATTTACGTACACTCCTTACGCGACTTAATACGTAGTGCGTCCAGACACGCAAATAATGAAAGTAAAAGTAAGTTAAACGACAACAAACCCATTGAGTTGTTAAAAAAATACAGCGGGAAGCATTTTTAAAGTCTAATTGAACTCAATTGAAACAGAAATAAAAATATCTTCAATCAAAGCTGAGCCGAGAAACGCATTTGCTATACCCTGTAATAGTGCAAAATCGCAAATAAAATAAAATTACATGTATAATTTAATTATATGCACTTTTATATATCTGATATTGGAAATTCTGTCTATTTGTGTCCTTCAAAATAGAAATCATTATAAACTATAAGACAACATTGAAAGGGTATTTTAGAATCGGCAACTCTCCATAACTGACTTTTTGTGTTCTTTTGCGTTGAACGTGCCGTTATGTTCGTTTACCGTTTAATTTTGGATGCACTCGAGACGCACAATGGCACGGGCTCTTTGTATATAAATACATACTATAAATTTATTGATAGATATATGCATAAATATGAATGTATGTATATATGTAAGTATATTCACAGTTAATACCTATAACTTCATATATATATGAGAAGGCATTTATGTAGGTACAATTAAATAAATGCAATGCAAAAGAAAGAATACCTAATATTAATAGCTAATTTATGCAGTAGACATGATGTGACACATATGTACATACATGCAGACTTATGTATATATTAAATATATATATATATATATATATATATATATATATATATATATATATATATATATATATATATATATATATATATATATATATATAGTCAATTGGTATGAATTAAATAAAGTACAAAAATATTAATGAGCTCCTCCGAAGGAACCAACCGGCACCTAAAGATGCCTCATTGCTAAGCTTATTGATTTTCTCATTCCATATTAATGCGGTGCCGCCTACGAGCCATCAACTCAGACTCAGGTCTTAAATAAAAAAAACTAAAAGAACAAAAAGGTTATGCATCATGTATATAAATCTAAATGTATTGTCAGAAAGGGAGTTAATAACTAAATCCAATAAGCAATTCATAATTGCCAAATTAAAAGTTTTTCCCCCAAAGTTTTTGGCATTCACATTTGATTTTACTTCTCATAACTGCTGTTTTTATATTTGAATACATATATATATATATATAAATATATATATATGTATATATGTATATATAGGAAGTGTCCATTTGAGTATATGAAATTGCAAAAATGTATACCTTTTTAGATTCGTTTCGATTTATATTTTTCGTGCTATGCTCTCCGCTCTTTATTTGCGTGCTGCACTTATCACACACGCAACACACTAACACACGTCTATACGAAATTTACAACAATTTGCAATTTATGTTTGCACCAACACAAATATACATATAAATACTCTAACTGCGTACATTTCTTTGCGCTCCAATTGCTATCTATCCGAATTTATTATATTGGAACATTTAACATTATTTTCAAGTGTTCATGTGATTATTATTAATTGTTAAATAATAAAATGCAGTTACAACAACTGTTACAATAATCGTGCACCGCAGTCGATATACGCTTATCGATAACTACAATTGCAATTGGCAGTGTTGATTATCGTCGAAATAAAAAGAATGACCAGTTGCCAGACTATGATTTTAAAGGACTAGATTGTTGGAATGAATAATTTTTTCAAAATCGTAGTTGTATTGATTTTATTGTTGATTTCAGCAAATAATAATTTTCTGTGTATATTGCTGTTTTAATTTCTTATAAAAGGACAGCTGAACAATTAATTGATCCTGAGAATTAGAATTTCATTGCCTCGATTTCTCGAGGTGAAAATAAAGTCAAATAATCACCACGCTATCAAGTATAATTTTTTTGAATGTGCTTTAGTGTGGCAACCCTAAAACACATGTTTTGAATTGTTTGTGTTGTTGCGAAACTAAATTGAATCTACAAATATTTAGAATACTTTGGGTAAAAGAAAAAAAGAAACCACTTTAAAGTTAAGGCCTTATTTTTGAATACTACATTTATTTAAACGTGTTACAAATTTCACTTGTATAATTTCTGCAGAAGAAGAAACATCGTTTCTATGTTTGCCCAGCGAACGTGTCTAACTTTTTCCAGCCGCAAATCGATTTTTGCCCACGCCGTAACAGCTGTTCTACATCGACAGTACGCCTTTAGAGCTAAATATTTATTTTAATTAACATAATAAAACTTTTACGTCTGTTTGTGTTATTCAGTAACGGGAAGTGCTGCAGTAATCGTATTTCCGGATTTAGAACGATTATAACATCTAAATCGAAAATGACTTTGACGGAGGTTTCCCCAAATCAAAAATTGCAGCCCAAGAAGTCGGAACTGCAGGAGCCAATATTGCGGTACATATATAAAAGTTAATACAATCCAAAATATTTCAAATTAAACATTAAATTTCCTCAACACAGCATTAACAATATTGAAAAGTCACAGCAGGATACACGAGATTACCGTGGCCTGCAGTTGGAAAATGGCTTAAAAGTATTATTGATATCGGATCCAAGCACTGATGTTTCAGCAGCTGCACTGTCTGTGCAGGTCGGGTAAGAGTCCCTGTGATATTTTAATTTACTATTTTGAAATGTGCATTTGTAATGCAGTCACATGTCGGATCCAGAGAATTTGCCTGGCTTGGCCCACTTTTGCGAACATATGCTCTTCCTGGGCACGGAAAAGTATCCACATGAGAACGGCTACACTACGTTTCTTTCACAGAGCGGTGGCAGCAGCAATGCCGCCACATATCCGCTAATGACGAAATATCATTTTCATGTGGCACCGGACAAACTGGATGGTGCACTGGATCGCTTTGCGCAGTTCTTCATTGGTCCACTATTTACGCCCAGTGCAACGGAGCGAGAAATCAATGCGGTATGTGTAAAATCAGCTCTTAATATATTCCTCTTTTAATTAGACTTCTACAGGTTAATTCGGAGCATGAGAAAAATTTGTCTAGCGATTTGTGGCGCATTAAGCAAGTACATCGGCATTTGGCCAAGCCGGATCATGCGTATAGCAAATTTGGCAGCGGCAACAAGGCCACGCTTTTTGAAATACCCAAGTCGAAGGGCATTGATGTGCGCGAGGAGCTGCTAAAGTTTCACAAAAAATGGTATTCTGCAAACATAATGTGCCTGTCTGTCATTGGAAGAGGTTGTTACAGCATCAATATAAGATGCAAATTATTTTATATTAAAAATTATTCAAATTCATAGAATCTTTGGATCAGTTGGAAGCGATGGTAATGGAAAAATTCTCAGAAATAGAAAATAAGAATGTAAAAGTGCCGGAATGGCCAAGGCATCCTTATGGCGAAGAACAGTACGGCCAGAAGTTAAAGATAGTGCCCATTAAGGATATACGCTCGCTAACAGTGAGCTTTACGACCGACGATCTGACGCAGTACTACAAATCCGCCGTAAGTAATTGGAGTCATTGTAATTCTTATGCTGAAATAATATTACTCTGCAGCCCGACAACTATTTGACGCATCTTATTGGGCATGAAGGCAAGGGTAGCATATTGTCGGAGCTGCGCAGGCTTGGCTGGTGCAATGAGTAAGTAAATCAGTGTAAACCAGAGCTTAAATTAACGCTTTCATTCGCTTGCAGTCTAATGGCTGGTCACCAGAACACCCAGAATGGTTTTGGTTTCTTTGAGATAGTTGTGGATCTAACACAAGAAGGATTGGCGCATGTAGATGACATTGTCAACATAATATTTCAGTATTTGTGCATGCTGCGCAATGAGGGACCCAAAAAATGGATATTTGATGAGTGCGTTAAGTTAAACGAAATGCGCTTTCGTTTCAAGGAGAAGGAACAACCCGAGAATCTCGTCACTCATGCAGTATCATCTATGCAAATATTTCCCCTGGAAGAGGTGTTAATTGCGCCTTATATGAGCAACGAATGGCGTCCCGAATTGATTTGTAATCTCTTGAACGAACTGGTGCCCGCTAAGAGTCGTATTTCCTTGGTTAGCCAGAGTTTTGAGGAGTCTACTGAACAGACAGAGCCCTATTATAAAACGAAATATGGCTTAGAGCGTATACCTAACAGTACAATTCAGGTATGTTAAGCGTTTCTTAATTTCCTCTGATTTATTAACTTTAACCCAATTCTCAGGCCTGGGAATGTTGCCAAGTAAATGAGAATCTAAAGCTATCACTGCCAAACAGTTTTATACCAAACAATTTTGATATCGCTGAAGTGCCCAGCGATGCGCCAAAACATCCCACAATTATAATGGATACGCCCATACTGCGAGTGTGGCACAAGCAGGACAATCAATTCAATAAACCCAAAGCTTGCATGGTCTTCGACATGTCCAATCCGATTGCCTATTTGGATCCTCTGAATTGCAATTTAAATCACATGATGGTTATGCTGCTTAAGGATCAGCTCAACGAATATCTCTATGACGCAGAGCTGGCTAGTCTCAAGCTAAACGTCACTACCAAACCAGGCGGAATCGACGTAAATAGAAAACATCTTTTATTAGATTAGACATTGCTAATCAGTTTCCTCTTTCAGTTTACTATACGCGGCTTTAACGACAAGCAAGTGGTTTTGCTTGAAAAATTATTGGATCACCTATTTGAGTTTTCCGTAGACGAAAAGCGTTTTGACATACTCAAGGAAGAGCACATAAGATCTTTAAAGAATTTTAAGGCAGAACAACCCTATCAGCATTCCATTTATTATTTGGCACTGCTGCTCACTGAGAATGCATGGGCTAATGTTGAGCTTTTAGATGCTATGGAACGTGAGTTATAATAGATGAATTCGAAAATTTGAATTTTATATATAACTTTTTGTACACATTAGTTGTTTCCTATGAACGTGTTTTGAACTTTGCCAATGAGTTCTTCCAACGCTTGCATACTGAGTGCTTTATTTTTGGTAATGTAACCAAGCAACAGGCAACGGATATTGCGGGCCGTGTCAATAAGCGATTAGAGCAAACAAATGCAACAAAATTGCCAATATTGGCTAGACAGATGCTCAAAAAACGAGAATACAAGTTATTGCCAGGTAAATTGAGATTACGGTGCTTAACATTTGAACTCATTACTAATTTACTTTGCTTTGTTCAGGTGATAGTTATCTGTTTGAAAAGGAGAATTCGCATCACAAGAGCTCCTGCACACAGGTCTATATGCAGTGTGGTGCACAAACGGACCATACCAATATTATGGTTAACCTGGTATCTCAAGTGCTCTCCGAGCCCTGCTACGATTGCTTGCGCACCAAGGAGCAATTGGGCTATATTGTCTTCAGTGGTGTGCGTAAAGTAAACGGCGCCAATGGTATTCGCATCATTGTGCAATCCGCGAAGCATCCGGCCTTTGTTGAAGATCGCATCGAAAATTTCTTGCAGACATATTTGGTAATATAAAAATGCGTTATCAGAATATTAGCATTTTGAAACACATGTTCCTCTTTAGCAAGTTATTGAGGACATGCCTCAAGATGAATTTGCGCGTCATAAGGAGGCATTAATTGTCAAGAAGCTGGAGAAGCCGAAAACAATATTCCAGCAATTTAGTCAGTTCTATGGAGAAATTACTATGCAGACGTATCACTTTGAAAGAGAAGAGGCCGAAGTCGCAATACTGCGCAAAATAACAAAAGCTGATTTTGTCGATTATTTTAAGGTTCGTATCTAAAATATCTTCAATTCTATTTGTCTAAACAATTTCGATGCTTTTACAGAAATTTATAGCAAAAGATGGACCAGAGCGCAGAGTTTTATCTGTCCATATTGTCTCGACGCAAAAAGATGAGAATGAAACAACTACTGTTGAGGAAGTTGAAAGTGCGGCTGCCAGCGCTCAACGCCATACAACAATCAACGATATTGTGGCATTCAAATCGTGCAAAGAATTGTATCCAATTGGGATGCCCTTCCTGGACATCAAGGCGAAGGGTGCCCGCAGCAAGCTTTAAGATATTTAACTCTACAATTTCTAGTTGGCTAATGGGGTTTGGTTGCTTTGTTTAATATTCATTAAAATATAAACCTTTCACAAATATAAAATAATTTGTATAAGCAGCGAATTATGCCTCACATAGTTGCTGCCTAAGATTGCGCTATTCGGTATGGAGAAGCCCATATCCAGTTTGGTAAGCTCCTGTGAGTTGAGGTCCTGCGTCCGTCGATGGCTGTGCTGTTGATCTAATAGAGAAATCTTGTGTTTAAAGGCAACATGATCAGCCCACTTCAGCTGCTTCCACTGCCCGCCCATATCCAGCATAATATTGTTCTCTTTGCCCTTGACGCCGTGCTCATGGGATGGATAGGCCATGGCCAATTGCAGATTGATCATATCCCGGTGCAAATGCTGGAAGGTGCACAGCAGTTGCAGAGTCTTGCCTGTGTTCAGTATTCAGAGTATTGTCATAGTTTCAATTAGATCTACATTTTATAGATACTCGCCTCGTATGCTGAACATGGGACTCTTAACAGTTCTAGTGGACGCATCGGCAATGTGTTCGGTAATGTTTTCCAGCTTCCAGTAGTAGGTAAATAATTGAAAGTCCTGATCTGCCAGCATCGTATTGTTGAATCTGTCAATTTCTTCCTCTCGTTCCGGTGCACTTTCCATTTGCTTAAGCTGAGGCAGCTTCTTCTCTTGGCTGGGCTTCAAGGTTATTTGCTCGAATTTTATTATTTTCATGTTTGTGGGCTTTAGAAATGGGGCTGACATGGAGGGCGTAGTAGGCATGAAGGGCGTGGATGGCGTGGAGGGCGTAGCAGGCGTGGCGGGCGTCAGGAGCTTGGAGGTTCCTCTTGGCTGTGCCAACATTGCAGTTAACTTCATTAGCTGCTCCTTAATTTCACGCAATTCCTCAAGCATTTTCTGCTCCAAATTGCGAAATGCCAAATTCATTTCATCTAAACAAATTTGTTATATCAGGTAAATAGATAAAATGCTTAAGTTGTGCATAACCAACCCGAGCCACAGACGCCCTTTAATGTCTTAGTTGTGACCGCCTCGGCGGATGCCTTGACCTCGCCAGCATTGACAGTACAAACGGCTCTCTGCACTTCACTGGGCAATTTGATGTCCGACTCCGTGTCCTTCTCCGTCTCCGTCTCCGGCTCACCTTCATGCTCATTCAGGCTATTATTGTCGATCTCGTTCAGAGCAACTGCCGAGGCTATCAGCACGCAGATGCAAATACACAAAGGCCACTTTGGCATCTCCAGTGGGCAGTGATGTAAGTATATCAAATCCCAACTGCGCCCGCTCTCTGGACTGCCTCATTGACAACTGACGAGCGAGCAGATCGAGCAGACAGCTTGCAGAACGAGCTGCTGACATTGTCGAGCACAGACATGTGCTCATAAAACATATATTTGCCTTTATGTATTTATGTTTATAAATATGCGACTAGGGCGCGTGTCGTATATGTATTTCTGGTGCGTACGATTACCTAAATATAGTGCCCATGCTTAGCGCGCTATGAAGATATGAATGAAAGACGCAGACGAATTTGTATCCTACATCGGAAATGTGTCACGGGAGCTCTGGCTGCAAAAGGGATTCGAAATCGGTGCATCACATATCTATTTCCGGTCTATCTCTAATAGATCCTTATAGGAAAATTTTTAATTTTATAAGTGAAAAAAGTGTTCTTTAATATATTAGTTACTTATATTTATGTTATATGTATATAGCAGCTATCCCATTGAAAAGAAAGATAGTCGAAACGCCATTTCGACCATATTTTGTGGCACCTCCGGAAAGTGGCAGACGTAGACTTCCTTAGCTGGCGATTGGAACAAACGTCCGACCACAACGAAACGCATGCTGGACTGATCCTTGGTTACTTCCAAGCTAATGCCATGTTCTTTAACCATGGTTATATCATTGCCAGCTGATCTATTGCCCAGTGTATTGGCCGATTCCATCAGCAGTCGTCGATGTTGCTTGGAGCGATCCAGAACCATGTGAATCATATGACACGCTCGGCGTATCTCACTGAGGTATGGAAAACTGTCTGGATTGGTTGTGAACGGGCATAGGAAAACGCCATTTGTAAGGTCCACATAGACGTAGTGCAGCACGGAGTTCTTCCAGCCGGCGGATATTTTTACTGGCAGCACATTGTTGATCTCCTTCCACAGGGATGTGGTTATTTGGCTTTGGCTCTCAGCATTCAGATTGAGGCCATAGTGCAGGGGATGCTGTTCCGCAAAGTTCTCCCAGTCGGAGCCACTGTCCGAGTCCTCTGCGGGCGTTAGACGACGTCGTGACATCTCATCCTCACTGGGCGTCTGACTGTGTATGGAAGAGCCACCCAGAGATGAGCACAATTGTGCCTCCTCATCATTGGCCGCAGAGGACGAATGTGAGGCACTTGTCTTCTGCTTAAGGAACGATTCCAGCTTGTTGTTGGTGGATTCCTGCTCCTCACCGGATTGATCGATTTTCTGCTGATCCAGTACCTCGGGTCGCTTGTTCGAGATGGACCAGAACTTGGCCAGCGACTCAATGCCACACTGTATTAAATGATCCAATGTCTCCTGTATCTCCTCAATGTAGAACAACGAGGGTGGAACCGCAGTAAACGCCTCCATTTCAGGTGTATCCACGTACATCTTCAGGATGACCGTTAGGATGAGATGGCTGCGACAGCAGACGGTGAGAAAATAGCGACCCGTTGCATTGGCCAGCACAATCTCCTCCCAGACGTACAGCTCACGCACTCGCACACTGGGAGCTGCTCCAATGAAGTCGAAGATGCCGCGACAACGCAGGAAGAGCTCAACATTGAAGCGCACCTCGGCGGGCAGAAGACTGGCCAGCAGGAAGCTATCATAGTACAGGGCACAGCCATAGATGAAGAACTCCCGATGCGTGGTCAACGGCTCGTCGTTCCAGTTGCGATAGTCCATGGCCTCCATTTCGCTGAGCGCATCGAAGATGCGCAGCTGCGCCTCCTTCGGCAGAGGCAAACTTTTTGACTGCTTCAGCAGCTGCTCGAAGCGCAGCTCGCCACGTGGATGGGCCAGGAGGCGCAAGCGCTGAATGCCACAGAAATGACGCAGAAACTGGCGGAGGCCATTCGAGCTATCGTTGGCAGTGGAAAAGTTCTCGAGCGTCAGACCTGGCAGCGAGAATCGAATGTAGCCAATCAGCTCATCCGATCTCAAGCTGCACTCCGTTGCGGTGTACAATTGTGCCGCATAGGCGAACAGCACCAGGAAGCCATTCAGACGGCGATAGTTGACATAGTAGGGCAGCTGATCGACCAGCAGGCGGGATGTCAGCGGCTCCGTCTGAAGTTCGTTGAGCACAGAGCAGAGCGTGAGGAAGCTGCCGCGTGCCTTGTAGAGAAAGTTCGTCACAGCCGACTCCGGGTAGTAGTAGAGCGAATCCTTGTGCTGATCATGCTGATAGCACTCCGGTGGCAGCAGCAACAGGCCAAAGGGCGTCAAGGACTCAGACACGGTCACAGCCGGTGGCAGCAGCTGATCGAACTGCTCCGCAAACATGGCAAAGCTAGTCAGCTTGCGCACCTGGGGCATTTGATTGCATTGGGCCGCAGCATCATCCGCTGTGGCAGCTGGCGTGGTGATGCTTGCGCCTTGAAAGCCCAGGCACACCTGTGTGGGCTCGAGAAACTGCTGCAACAGCTCGTCCACATTGCTGGCATACAGCTCGATGCCATTCAATGACTTGAACCAATCTCCACGCTTTATATTATGCTGCATGGCGCTTATATCGTGAACAAAGCTATCCACCATTAGGCACTCGGGCTGATCGGGAAAGGGCAGCACTCGGAAGCCCAGTATTGACTCCACGGCTGTGGAGCGACGGCCAAAGCGGAAGCGATCCGTTGCCGTTATAACCAACTCCAATTGCTTCTGATTGTCTGTGTCTGCGTGTGAATTCTTGATGTCTGCGAATCGGAACCCGTTGTTCGCCTCGTTCTCTGCTTCTACATGTGCCTGCCCCCCACTGCTATTGTTGTTGTTGTTGTTGTTGTGGTTGCCATTGTGTTTGCCCTGCTGGCCTCTATTCTGCTGCTGTCGCCGCGTAGTTTTCTTACCCAGGCGCAGCGAACGACGCAGCGGCTCACCGCGGCGCTCACTTAGATTCGACTTGGGATTGGGCACATATTCGGCATAGAAGAGGCTGCCATCTTCGGCCACGTACTCCTCCCAGTTAACCAAATCGCTGCCGTCACTAAAAGAACTATTAAGCGACGAGCTCGACGTTGAATAGGTTTCGGAGGCGTCCAGCCCAAGACGTCTCTCAGAGGCTAACGACATGCCCTGCGATTTTCGCATCTCTCGTCGATCGCTATCGCAAATCGTAGCAATGGGTAAATAAATAAAAGAAACAATTTCAACTAAATTTCTTATGCGCTGTGTTCTGTCTGGGCTCTGCAACCAAAACCAACTAAACCAACTCGGCTCAATCTGTAACTCAGCCATTGGCTCACACACACTGAAAACCGGTTTATAGACTGCATAGCTGGGAGTTTGCTCAGACTTTTCTCACGCTCTTTCAAATTCCAACGTTCTGTGCTCTCTCTTGAGCATCTGTCTAGTAGAGCCAAAGTCGTAGGTCAAAACAAATGAAATTTTATTGTTGCTTCTCACGAAATTGTATTTCATTTCCGCCATCATCTATTATAATGTGAGATTTCAAATAGAAAATTGAATATGAAAGCAATTATACATATATACATCGTGTCTGATACTGCCTTTAGATTGTTACATCCAAATGTAAAACTTTATTATACATTCTTATATTTATGGAACATGCATTTGACAAGTTTTATTTGCAATATCGATCGGCTTTCATTTTGCTACGTCTGTCGAGAAGAGTTTCATGTAGTAGTCCTTGGGCTTTTGCTTCTTCAAGCTCTTTAATATCGTTCTTGCTAATGCGCATCTTCTTGTCTTGGAACTTTTGAAACTTCTTGCTAGACGACCAAGGAATATACGTTAGTAAATTTAAATCTATATAAAACCAAAACACTTACACATAGTTTTTCTCAACTTCGCCTAAATCGCCTTTTTCTTCCTTTGGCTGATCGTCAACAACAACATCTCTCGCTGCATTGGTACGCACACGACAAATCTCTTGTGGGCCCACTTTTTTATGTAAGGCCACACATGCATCGTCCTCTGGATCAATGGCCATGAAGTGACCCGTTTCTGACAACAAAGCCATTTGGTTGTTCTGAATGAGAGAATTGGTAAATATATATTTATATAGAAATATGTCTCTGCTAACCTCGAACACTGGCTCCCACTGTTCCATGCTACCAACAGCTTCTGAGCGACCAGTTACCATTCCATCTTTTTCAATTTTCAGATACTTTCCATAACCCGATTTGAAGGAAACCTTTCGTTCGTTAATTGGAAAGGCCGTAAATATTTCTTCAGGGTCCGGTCCTTCACCTGCATTGTGTGGAGCCCCCAAAGTAAACAAACTATTCAAATTGTTATTTTGCTATGTTGCTTTGGTCAATAATAAATAAACTTACCCATTGTCCAAGGCTCTCAGATAGCAACGTTCGCCAAATTCAATGGCGACTGATCCAACGATGCTTGCTGCAGTTGTTGTTGCCCACCAACCTGCATGTTGAATTGCATCTTCATCCGCAACCGTTTTACTTCGTTTGGGTGCATCTTCATCTTTGTGTTCCTTTTCCTTTTTACGTTTTTTACTTTTTCTATAAACAAAGTCGCCTTAAAGAGTTGATTAAGTTAATCTTTAAATGCACTCACTTGTGTTTTTCTCCTTTCAAGACCAACTTTTTTATGCGCATATGATCATAATCTGACATTGTGTATTTCCAGATTTCTATTAATATCAGTATTTTATTAACAATATTTAGATATTTCCTTGCAGTAGCTCTTCATATTTACTAAACTAAACTACAGCGTTGATTTGATCACAATATCACAAATTTCAACTTATCGATACTATCGATAAGTGCCATATTTTATTTACCGATTTCTATAGATGCTTTAACCGTTTGGCAATCACCCGCGTAAATTCAATTTGTATTTACGAAGAACTGAAAGATATGTGCTGTTTTGTGGTACTTGGAATGCATTTAATATACAATACATCAATATTTTTTATATAGATGACTAAACATTATAATATACTGAGGGGCATATAATTTAGTGCTGTAAGCTCTAACATAAATAAATCATACTTATTAACAAAAATATAACGTACAAATATAAAACAAAATCACGCTTAATACAAGCTTATGTGTAAGCATTTCATATTATAATCGAAAAAGGAAGAATGCTGCAGTCAAGATATTTCTATTATAAGATACCCTTCACTCAATGTTCAAACTGTTTCTTTCAAGCGTTAAATTGCCAATGTTTGTCCCACATCTGTATCAAGTTGTTAATATATTATCCTTGTGTGTAGGGTATATCTGTAAATACTGAAAACGGAATAAGATGGTTACATATACCCCTCCAGGGATAAATGCTGCCACTGGCCCTGTAATAAATTTACAAATTTAAAATGTTTTAAGGATATTCAATATTTTCAAACTTACAGCAATACCCAGATTCCAACCGGCTCCAGCAGGATTTTCATTGGTTATGCCGCATCGTCGGCATATGACGCCATTTAGGGAAATGGCCCATACTTCCTTGCCCACGGACACTGAACGAAAGCCGCAGTGGGTTTCAGTGTGCGGCGGCACGTTGGCAGCATTTGGGAGAAATTGCCAATGCGAACCCTCTGGGAACGTGCGCGTTACTTCCTTACGCACCGCTAGACGCTGTTGGTTGTCCAACGCCCAGATGCCTGCGCGACCAACACTAATGACCTTGAATGTAACGCCAGATGGGGCCTCCACCTGCTGCCAGGCGTCCCCGCAAGGGTTCAGTTTGTTGATGCCATATCGAAAGAAAATCATGCCATTGCGAGCAACTGCCCAGACCTGACCGGTGGGTCCCACACTAATGCCGATCAGCGGTTGATCGCTTACAATGTGCTCCCAGGTATCGCCACGAGGATTCAGTGTCGAAACACCATGCCGGATTAGGACATCGCCATTTGACGCAATGGCCCAAGCAGCAACGGGCATATCCTCTACGTTAAGCGCACTATCTACATCACTGTCCAGGACCTGCAGTGAAGCATCCAGTATTTTGGAATGACTAAGCTCCTGCCAGGGTCCACTGCTGGTAAGGCGACATTTCTTCATCCAACGACGTCGTCGTACGCAATCCGTCAGCTTCTTTTGTGCATGGTAGGTGGCTGGGAAATCGATTGCATACTGCCAGCCTTCCTTGTCAGCTCCCCCGGGTATATTGTAGTCAATCGCCCAATCAGATATCCACTCGCAATGTGTTGACAGCAGTTTAGTGTGCTCCTTACTGCGTTTCTGTCGCCCAGTTGCATCGCTCCACATGTGTCGATCAGTTGGCAGACTTTTGGCAGTAAATCCGCTGATGGGATTCCAGCGTTGATTCTCATACACATAGTAGGTGTGAGTATCAATCATTGCGTTAATCTTGCCTGACCCTTCTAGCCCTTTTAGGAACATTCCGCCCCAGCCGCCGTTGTATGCCCAAGCCGTATTATCGCAGGATATGCCCCATACAACATCAACTCCACTGTTATACACTCGCTTCACATGGCCACCTATCTGCCGCCAGTGCATCTGTTGCGTAGACAAAATCACCGACGGAGAACGATAGATGACGCTAAAAAGCTTCACTCGCCCGCTCACATAGAGGCAGGTAACGGCCGCTGGGTCCGTACGATATTTATAATCGGCATAGATATCATTGTTGACAACAATCTGATATTGATTTTGAAGAGCCCTACATAAATGTTATCATTTAATATTAGATAAGTATGTCGACCTGATAAGTATTTAAGCTGACCTGATTTTTACAGTAAAGCTCGCACCAGGTGCAAAGACCATGCGATCATTGCGTATTTCATCCAGCCATTCGGAGTCAATCATAGAGTTGAGTACGGTTGTGCGTTCATTGAAACGCGGGTTCAAATGCATCGCTATGACCCGATATTTCTCCACACGATGGGGTAGAGCTTTAATATTGGAATGGCACTGCAAGTCGAAGCGAATCTGATCGGCGTCATCGTAGACGCAACCCGCAATTTCCAATTCGCTGCCACAGGGCATGCTAAAAGCAAAGATGAGGAAAAAATCTTTAATAATGCAAACGATATGATATATCACATATATTCTTACCCATTATAGAGCGTGTTATAGTATGGTGTCTCACACGTCGACACATCCATGCGTTCCACGTAATGAGCCTGTCCATTGGTGGTTTTTTCTAGCTGCTGTGCCTTCATGTTGGCCGCATCGAAGACAAACGTATCGCCCAGGTCGCTGGTCAGCCAAATGGCATTGCTGGCTGGTTTGCCCATTAGCATATTGATTTGACTGCATACCGAGGACAAATGCGATAGCCAATCCTCCATATCCGCATCGCCGGCGAATTGCAGTTTGACCGGGCTGCAATTGATGGGCAGATGAACTGCGTGTATGGCCAATCGTGGTGCAGCCGGCTCGCTGCAGCATTGTACACACGTAATGTCGGAGAGGGCAAATTGTATTTTGGTCGCTGAGCCATCCGGACTGAGCACCGTGAAGGTGCCGGAATCATTTTCTGTGTTATCACCTCCATTGCCGCTCACCCATTCCAGCTCAATGACGCAGTCGTCGTAGTCACCAGCTGGATGGTGATAACGTGCGTCTGCCGTTTTAATCCACGATGTTAGCTCGACTGCCTTCTCGTAATGCGTTTCCTGCTGCAGCTTTGCTAAGCTTTCTTGGCGCTGCTTTAGTTTCCCGAGTATATCGTTGCGCCAATTGGGATTCACTTCGGTTTTGTTATCGTTGTGATGCTCATTGAACCAGTTGGGAATGTTATTAGTATCCACAGTGACGGCGCCAGTGGCCACACAGCTCCACATCACGGCACACTCTGTCCAAAACTGTGAGCCATTGTGATCGTCATCTTCACCGAGAAATGCATCGGAGCCATGCGCTGATTCCGATTCGAAGACCGCGGAATCGCTCTCCGGGTGCGCCTCGGTGCCCACAACAGATCCAACACTGCGTACCGGTGACCAGGCCCGTGGATTCTTCAGTTGTGTTTCAAATTTTCCGCTTATCTCGGCGACATCCGCTGCCGGCGCACTGGAAGCGTGCGATAGGGGCTCGCGCAAGGCAGTTGCTCGATGCTTCTGACGCTCGTTGAGATTGAGGCTGCCAATGGTGGGAGGCGAGTCAGCGTTCAGCTTCCAGCGTTCATTTTTCAAACGATTGTTTAGACCATTATTTGAGGACGCGTTACTGTGGGTGGTGACCGTCTCAATGACTGCGCACGTTTCCACAACTCCCTTTTCCTTTTCCTTGGAATATAGATTGGAAAAACTTTGGTGCTTGGAGCCAGGTGTTGAGCTGCTGCCACCACTTTTGCGCGAAACTATAGACAAGGAACTAGAGGAACGACTGATTTGCATCGGGCATTGAATTTTCACCCATTTCTTGCCGGTGGGATCGGCGGCGCTAACGCCTGATCGGTAGTATATAGCACGATCTGCAGCGCCAATTGCAAACACCTGTTGAAGAGCATAGAATTAGGCTTTTAAAATGACAGATTTAAGTCAGCTATTACCTGATCATTTGGTGCCACAGAGATCATTGACAGATTTCCAACCATTTCCACCCAGCCTCTGCCTATGGCAGCATCTTCACTGATGCCTGCCGCTTCACCCTTGATACCACGTCGAAACCAGGCATGATGATCGTTTGTTATACACCAGACTGCATCGGTTCCCACTGAGATCTGCACAATGCGGAGGCCCCGTGGCGTATCTGTTTGTCCACTGGTGGCCACCGGCGACTTCACGTCCAGCCATGCATCTCCCGACAAATTATCTCGTGTTATGCCCGTGCGCACAATGACGCGTCCATTGTATAGCACCGCCCAGACTAGACCTGTTGGACCCACACTAATCTGTGCGAGTTCACTGCCGATGGGCGTATTGATGGCAGTCCAGCGTAGTCCCTCCGGTGCAAAGGCAGTGACGCCAGTGCGAAACATTGCGCGGCCATGCGCCGTTATGGCCCATACACAAAGAGTGCCGGCTTGTGCATTGGGCACGTGTGTGCCACCTATGGCTACATCAATAAAAGGCTCCTGTGTTGGATCCTTGTGCAAGGGTGCGACAGCACACCAGCTATTAAGAGCAGCATAGCGACGAAAGCGTATCCACTTGCGTCTGCGCACATACGAGTTCCATGACTTTTTTGCCGAGTATGAGGCTGGAAAATCCAAGGCGTACATCCAGCCATCTTCAGGCAGCTGTTGTCCATCCAGCTCCAAGTCCAGGTGCCAATCACCGTCCCACTGCCAGGCCATGGAGGGCAAACGTATCTTGTCCACGCTCCTCTCAACACTGCCATCAACGTTAGAGTATTTATAACGATCGGTGGGCAGCAGCGTTTTCGAGAATCCCTCAATAGGCAGCCAGCGCTCGTTTTCGTAAGATTCCTCCTTAACTCGTATTGGCACATCAAGTCCGTGCACATGAACATATACTTGACGATCGCCACCAATGGCCCACATATAATTGGGAACTGCGCTAATTTTCTTGAATTCCAGACCAAGATATGGGAACTCGCGCCATCCACTTGAGCTGGTGGACAGCGTATGCACGCGTCCCTCGCTGCTGGTGGCAAACAGTAGACTGCTCGGCATTGTTGTTTGTGTTATTAACTAAAGTTCTCCAGCTGCCGTCGCCCTTTGTGTTCCATAGTGGCACGCTTTTAAAAAAAATTGATTTTCCGTTCAAGTGTACTCAAGGTTGCCAGATCAATGCGCGGATTAAATCAGCTGGTAAAAGAAGTCGACTGGCAGCTCTGCACATTGTCAATAGGTAGCGGTTTTATGGGTAGTCATGATAAAAATTACTTTTAAATTAATCTTAAGTCATCGATAGTTGAATCAAACTTCAAAATTGAATCTCATATACCAATATATAAAAAAAAATAAAAATTAAATTTTACTGGCATTGCTTAAATTATAATTATAGCATGAATTACAGCCTTAATTGTATACTAATGAATCCGAAACATCGATGCAATAGATAATAAAAATACATTTGCATATATGTACTGTCGGTTATTTCTAATAACAATATCAGTGTATTGTCAAGAATTCTTATTACACGTTTAGAATGAAGTATGTCTGAAGTGAAGTATGTCAGCGCTATTTAAATAGTAAGTGTGCATCGGTTTTTATGTTCTTAGTTATCTGGCAACCTTATTAGATTGACATGTCACAGCAAATATGAGTTGCTAATAAAGTTTCTATAAACTATTAACCAGTGCTTTTTAATCCTTATACGTTACCCTAGCAATCTCCTAAAGCCCTTTAAAAACTACCTGTTTCAACCGTTCTCAATTGCAACGAAAAAGTTTCCATTCCCGTTTTTGGACTTTGACTGCGAACCGTCAAAACCTCTGATAAATATGGACAGCATAGAAGCAGATTTTGTTCGTGATACAATTGCAAAGAATAAGGTTGCGATATTTAGCAAAACTTCTTGTCCCTATTGCACAATGGCCAAAGAGGTAAAACCAAAAAGTGGATGCTTCTAAATAAGTAATATATAGTATATATGTATATTATCTCACAGCCTTTCCGCAAGTTGAAGGTTGATGCAATGATAGTGGAGCTCGATGGACGAAAAGATGGAAATGCAATTCAATCTGTACTAGGGGAAATGACTGGCGCTCGGACGGCAAGTTTATCTAAAACATTAACATCATTTATTTTATTCTCATGCTCAATTGTTTTCCTTGCAGGTGCCTCGAGTGTTTATCAATGGTAAATTTGTAGGTGGTGGCACCGACATCAAGAGAATGTATGAATTGGGAACTCTGCAAAAATATTTCGAATAATTTTATAATTAAAGTTTATATGTATTTAAAAAAATTGTAGTTCAATGTTTCAAATAAATTGAATGAGTTTTATGCTCTACAAATGAAGTGTTTGCATTTCTTCGGAAAGTATCGATTATGCATATCCACAATCGACATGTCTATCGCTTTTCGATTTAGCACGATACGATAAAGGCAATATTTTCTACCAACAGCTATTTAAGTTGTTGTCTATGTAAATAAAAAATTATGGCAGATTTAGTGCGTGGCGAGGCGTCCGAATCAGATGAAGAAGTGGAGAAACATAAGGCATTTACAGCTGGCAATTAAAAATAGCATCGAATCTCCTATAACAAATACTTGCAGATATACGCAGCGGAAGTTTCTGGCGAAGCAACCGAGGAAGAAGATGAAGATATCTATGAGCAGTCAAGTACACCTAGTGCAACTGTATCAATATACCGCAATAATTTGTTGCAACGTAAATTAAGTATGTGCAATTCATTTCACACTCGATTAGACCTAATGTATGCCTTATTCATTCAAATTTAGTTGAGAACAACATTGAGATTTGCAAAGCGTTAACTCTGCTAACACGCAACTTTGTTGTGACTGCATCCAAGCAGCTACTGACTACTGATCAAATGCTCATGAAGTCACAGGTGTCCTTGCAATCGGCACACACAGCGCTGCAGCAGGCACAACGTAACAGCGCACTGCTCCAGAGTCGAATTGCATCGGCGTTAACGA
The DNA here is from genome assembly GCF_003285905.1 of Drosophila hydei. Classification (NCBI taxonomy): domain Eukaryota; kingdom Metazoa; phylum Arthropoda; class Insecta; order Diptera; family Drosophilidae; genus Drosophila; species Drosophila hydei. Next base: position 6,662,591 of record NW_022045643.1, read on the forward strand.
GCAGCTTTTTGCCCGTTATTCATCTGAAGGAGAGAAGTAATTGAGGCAGTAATGCAAGTACATACGTTTATGCAATGCTTATAAATAAACGAACAAAATAGGCTAATCCTCTGTATCCGAATTGGGTGCATACACCTGACTGTTGGGCGAAGGCTCGCGCGGCACATAGGTATTTTGAAAGCATCGCGAGAAGATAGTGCGCACCCTATGTCTGCGCTCCCGTTCTGGAGATTGTGGTATGCTCTCATCTTCCTCATTGTTGTCCTCTGGCATCAATGTCGGCGGCGCATCCTCCGTATTGTAGAAGCACACTTCAGTGCTGCTCGGCCGAGGTATCTGGCTGGCCTCCATGGCATCTGATACGGCAAGCAACATTGCCTCCTCCTCGGCCTCTTCATCAACTACATCGATAGTGTCACCATCTGCCAGCATACGTGCTGGCTGAACTGAAGCTGCCTCAGATGGCCGCTCAGTGCGGCGATTGCGGAATTGAAACAGCGACGTATCAAGGTCGGAGAGTGTCGTATCTTCAGCCAAACGGCGCTTTTGCTGAATCTCTGGGCCAGGTGTGCTGCTTTTTCGTTTTTGAGCTGTATTATTTGGATCACGCATAGTTATTTCTTGTGGTCGATAATCGTCCGAGATACTAACATCTTCGGCCGACAGAGTTGATAGGATAAGCAAGCACTCAATGTCATTGTGTTTCTTAATCTTTACAAGGAATGGACTTCCAGCATCATCGAATTCCAGTGTCATTGGCGCATTCAATGCTTCAGCAAAGAGAAGAAAGGAGCGAAATTCCTTGATGCAAAATGTAACAACTGAGCCCTCAGCTACTTGGTAATGCTCAAATTCGCTATGCTTCAGTTTTAGTTGTGATCGCATAAATTTATCATTGACACGAGCACCTTCGATGTAGTTCTTGGCTGATAGAGTGTCCAGCGTGGCCTCCAGCGTAAGTTCCTCTTCAGAAGAATTGAAGCTATTTGAGATTTCCATAAATAACTTGTGATCGCCCCGAATGCTATAAAAAACATACAACATATTAATTTGATATGTAATATAATTATAGCTTTATATATTTAAGCTACCTGTTGAGGCTTTGATCAGTTGGCACATTCGATGTAATATTCAATTCATCCATAATTGAAATGACAGCTTGCTTTGTAGTTTCCAGCTTGCAGCGTAGATTGACTTTCAATTTAGATTGATTACCCACAATGCTCAATTCGCAGTATTCGACCTAAAATGGGAAATTAAATTAGCATAAGCGAATATCAAGAGTCAGAGCAGGTCACCTGTTTCATATTGCGAAAGACGCTAAGACATGGCTTCATTGCTATTTTACAGCAAAAGCTGCCGATGGCTGGTAGCTGAAATGTATCAAACATACAGCGACTAAAGCTAATGTTGGCCACAGCAGATGCTGTGGGATTGATGGAGCGCATTCGAAGTCCATTGACATCAGCTTCTATGAACAGCTCTTTTCCAACTTTAGACAACGATTGTATGGCTTTGGCAATGACTAGTAAAATATTGCATTAATGTTTATAAAATTAAGGTAATATATATCAGTTACCACGCGCATTGCCGCCCTCCAGAGTGCACTTCATCACTTGCAAAATTCCACTTTCGGCGCGCTTTAGTTTATAAACAAAGCCACAGGAACAGCTGATAAAACTAACATTCTGGCATCATCGATATAACCATATTTGGTCACTCTGGAGTTGCTGTCTGAGAATAGTTCATTAGCGAACTATATTGTTGTATATCGTTAAATTCATAATCTAATTATAACTAGGCTTATTAGTTTGTTTTCATACTTTAGAATAAATAAAACAAATGAGTCTGTTTAATAATAAAAAGATTATAAAACAAGTTACGTAATCAGTTTTGTTGATACATTATTCATATGCGTGCTTTTAGCGAATTAGTCTTGGAACTGGAATACGAACTGGTTCAGCTTAGCTTCACACTGAACCATTCATTTGGAACAAGGTGGTAACGTTTGTCCGGCCGGTAAAACGCCACATCAGTTTTTCGCCTTAAATTAAATTAAGAAATTCGGTAGAGCATAAAAGTTAAAGTGTAATAATTTAACAGCGAGCGCTTATTAAATCCGCAAGATCTTATAATAAGTGCGTCATGTGCACGTAACAAGAAAGTTCATAAAGAGACGTACAGCTGAAAATGTTACGTTTTTTGTGTGTATTGCTGCTGACAACTTCGACGTTGACGGTGTTGTCGCCAGAGTCTGTTTCGGTGGGAGCTGCCGAGTCCAGTCAAAGTTATCCAATTACTACTCTAATTAATGCCAAATGGACACAAACGCCACTATATTTAGAAATAGCAGAGTACTTGGCTGATGAGCAAGCAGGTCTCTTCTGGGACTATGTACAGGCTGTAACGGCATTGGACACGGCGCTCAATGATTACGGTAGGTGGTGACGATGGATTTGTTGTAGAAGAATATTAATGGAAGTATCCTTTGCAGGTTCGGAGTCGCAACAGTACAATGCCGCTATGCAACTGGTGCGCTCACATGTGAGTGCCCCACAGCTGCCACTTCTTAAGCTGGTCGTCTCAATGCATAGTCTGACGCCGCGTATACAGACGCACTTTCAATTGGCTGACGAACTACGTGCTGCGGGTTCCTGTCAGGGCGGCATCTTCGCACAGGTGGGCACCGAGCTTGCCTGTACTTATGCGGAGCTGGAGCAAAAGCTAAAGCTGCCAGTGGCAGAAAGCAGTTTGGATGCTGATGTGGGCAGTTACAGCTTCGATCATGTGTATCCTGGTAGTGAGAACAATACCCGTACAGTGGTACTCTACGGAGATTTGGGCAGTGCAGCATTTCGACCATATCACAAATTGCTGGAAAACGCTGCAAATGCAGGAAAAGTACGTTACCTGCTACGACATCACTTGGCCAAGCGAAGTGATCGACCCGTACGTTTATCCGGCTACGGAGTTGAGCTCCATTTAAAGTCCACGGAGTACAAGAGCCAGGATGATGCGCCGAAGCCGGAAGCTGGCACTGGTGCTGCCACAACAGAAGAACTATCAAATGAAACGGATGTACAGGGCTTCGATTTCAATTTGCTCAAGGCCAAGCATCCCACGTTAAAACGTGCACTGGACCAACTACGCCAACGCTTGCTGCAGGGCAACGATGAGATTGCTCAACTAAAAGCTTGGGAATTCCAAGACTTAGGCTTACAGGCGGCCGCAGCAATAGCTGAGATACAGGGCGATGAGGCGCTGCAGATACTGCAGTATACGGCACATAATTTCCCCATGCTGGCACGTACACTGCTCGCCCACAAAGTCTCCGATGATCTGCGCGCAGAAGTCAAACATAATTCCGAATCGCTAGGACGCAGTTTGAATGTGTCCCCGCCTGATGGAGCTTTGTTCATAAATGGATTGTTCTTTGATGCAGATACAATGGATCTGTACACCGTCGTGGAGACATTGCGCTCGGAGATCCGTGTGCTGGAGAGTCTGCATGGCAACAATGTGCATGGTCACTTGGCTAGCGCATTGTTAGCTCTGGACTTTAGCGCCAATAAAAAGGAGTTTGCAATTGATATCAGAGATACGGCGGTGCAGTGGATCAATGATATTGAACAGGACGCCCAGTACAGACGCTGGCCGCCATCGGTAATGGATTTGCTGCGTCCCACATTTCCTGGCATGTTGCGCAACATACGTAAGAATGTATTTAACCTGGTTCTCGTCGTGGATCCACTGCAGCCAGAAGCGCGCAGTGTCATCAAATTAGCCGAATCCTTTGTAATACACCAAGCACCCGTCCGTCTGGGCTTAGTATTTGATGCCCGAGCCATGGGGGATGACACTGCAGCAGATTATGTGGCCATTGCTTGTGCATTCAACTATGTGAGCCAGCAAAAGGACGCACGTGCCGCACTCAGTTTCCTCACGGACATCTATGCGACTGTGGGCGAGACAGCTGTCGTCACCAAGCAGCACATCATCAAACAGCTAACAAAGGAGTTTGGCTCACTAAGCAAGAGCAAGGCCAATGAGCTGCTGGGCGAGGAATCAGATTACGACTATGGACGACAGCTCGCTGAAGAGTTTGTGCAACGCCTGGGCTTCGGTGCAGTCCGTCAGCCGCAGGCGCTGCTCAATGGCGCCCCAATGCCGAGCAACATCATCAGTGCCGACAGCGACTTCGAGGAGGCCTTTTTAACGGAGATGATGAGCCAAACAACGTTGCTGCAGAAGGCTGTTTACCGTGGTGAGCTGACAGATGCGGATGAGATAATAAACTACCTGATGAATCAGCCGCATGTGATGCCCCGTCTGAATCAGCGCATACTCAATCAAGAGGATGCCAAGTACTTGGACATTAGTGGTGTACCCACCAAGCAGCTGGGCAATGTTGCAGCGCTCAATAAGCTCTCGAATCGTGATATGACCGCCACGCTAATGGCAAATCTGAAATACTTTGGCGGCAAGAAGAGCTCGGAGAGTATTGGTAGCGCTTCATTGCAGTTCCTGACGCTTTGGGTGTTTGCAGATCTGGAGACGAATGAAGGTCGCAAATTGTTAGACCATGCGCTGGACTATGTGCGTGGTGGCGAGAGCGTGCGGTTGGCATTCATTCCCAACACAGAGGGCGTTAGCGATAAACGAAGTCTCAACCGTTTGGCGTGGGCGGCTATGCATTCCATGGATCCAGTAAAGGCAACGGATCAAGTGGTCAAATGGCTTCGGGGAAAGAAGCAGCGCATAGACGATATACCCAAGGAACTAGAAGACGTATTGGGCAGCACGGAATTGCATCTGAAAATGCTGCGCGTGTATGCACAACGTGTGCTGGGATTATCCAAGTCGCAGCGTCTAGTCATTGGCAACGGTCGACTCTATGGACCTCTCAGCTCTGACGAGATCTTCGATAGCGCCGACTTTGCGTTGTTGGCGCGTTACAGCGCCTTGCAGTACGGCGACAAGGTGCGCGATGTGCTCAAGCAATCCGCCAGTGAGGTGGACAGCACTTTCACCAGCGACACTCTGCTCAAGCTATATGCTAGTCTGCTGCCCCGACAAACCAAGACGCGCTTCAAGCTACCCAGTGATTTGAAAACAAATCATTCTGTGGTGAAGCTGCCAGCGAAGCAGGTAAAGCTGCCCCACTTTGATATCGTCGCCGTGTTGGATCCGGCCTCGAGAGCGGCACAAAAACTTAGCCCGATCTTAATATTGCTTCGGCAAACACTCAACTGTCAGTTGCATCTGTATCTAACTCCTGTGGCACAGCACAGCGATATGCCAGTCAAGAATTTCTATCGCTATGTGATCGACTCTGAGGTGCAGTTCGAAGCGAATGGCGCACGCGCTGAAGGTCCTCAGGCTAAATTCAGTGGGTTACCCGCCAATCCGCTGCTAACCCAGCAGTTGCAGGTGCCCGAGAATTGGCTGGTGGAGGCGGTACGCGCTGTCTACGATTTGGATAACATTAAGCTGCGCGACATTGGCGGACCTGTGCACAGTGAATTTGGCTTGGAGTATCTGCTGTTGGAGGGTCATTGCTTTGATGCAGCCAGTGGTGCACCGCCACGTGGCTTGCAATTGGTGCTGGGCACTAAATCGCAGCCCACGCTGGTGGACACCATTGTCATGGCCAATTTGGGCTACTTCCAGTTGAAGGCAAATCCTGGCGCTTGGACGTTGCGTCTGCGCGATGGCAAATCCACAGATATTTATGCCATTAGCCATGCTGAGGGACCCAACACGCTGCATCAACAACAAACGGGTGCAGTGCAGGTGCTGATTACCTCGCTGCGCTCTCATGTGACCAAGCTGCGTGTATCCAAGCGGCCAGGCATGCAGCACGCGGAGCTGCTCTCGGATGACTCAGCGCCGGCACAGTCTGGTATTTGGAATAGCATTGCCAACAGTTTTGGTGGTAGCAGCGGCACAGCAGCCACGGATGAGGACGTGGAAACCATTAATATTTTCTCCGTGGCCTCGGGACATTTATATGAGCGGCTGTTACGTATCATGATGGTATCATTGCTGAAGCATACCAAGTCGCCGGTGAAGTTTTGGTTCCTCAAGAACTATTTGTCGCCACAATTTACGGACTTCCTGCCGCACATGGCCAAGGAGTACAATTTCCAATATGAGCTCGTGCAATACAAATGGCCACGATGGCTGCACCAGCAGACGGAGAAACAGCGCACCATTTGGGGCTATAAGATCCTCTTCCTGGACGTGCTCTTTCCACTCAATGTGCGCAAAATTATCTTCGTGGATGCGGATGCGATTGTGCGTACGGACATAAAGGAGCTGTACGATTTGGATTTGGGTGGTGCCCCCTATGCGTATACTCCGTTCTGTGATTCGCGTAAAGAAATGGAAGGTTTCCGATTCTGGAAGCAGGGCTATTGGCGCAGTCATCTGATGGGCAGGCGCTATCATATTTCAGCTTTGTATGTCGTGGACTTGAAGCGATTCCGCAAGATTGCGGCTGGTGATCGATTGCGTGGACAGTATCAGGCCCTTAGTCAGGATCCGAATAGCTTGTCAAATCTGGACCAGGATTTGCCCAACAACATGATACATCAGGTGGCCATTAAATCGCTGCCAGATGAGTGGCTGTGGTGTCAGACATGGTGCAGTGATAGTTCATTCAAGAGTGCCAAGGTTATCGATTTGTGCAACAATCCGCAAACCAAGGAGGCCAAACTAACAGCAGCTCAGCGCATTGTGCCCGAGTGGAAGGATTACGATGCAGAGCTGAAAGCACTGCTGGCACGCATCGAGGATCATGAGAATCACAATATCAGTGGCAACAGGGAGAAATTGGATGATGACGAGGATGAGGAGGTGGTCATCATAACAGAACCGCCGCCACCCGACCATGTGCATGGCGAGCTGTGATTGCATTCATTCATTTGTTTAGTAAATATAAGCCTAATGTCCTTTATACTTGGTAAATACTAAATTAGCTAAGCTTAACTATCTAACAGGCAACAGCAAACAACCAACAATTAGCATAAAAAAGAAACGAAAAGCGAAATATCTTCAAGTCTGAAAAGATTTTTCATTCCATTCGCCATGATTTGAATTCAGACGAAATAAATAAAATTATTAAAATCACTGAATGCAAACTATGTTTGATTGTTTTATTTAATACAAAGTCGGAACATTTTCGAATGGAAGTGTTGGGTAAGGCGCCTCGCTCACTTTGCGTGATTGTCCAACATTGATTTTGACATCTGGCAACTCCGTGCTCGACTGGTTTGAATAAAAGACCGCGAAGTTGTATTGTGTTTTTTAGTTTATTTTTAAATTATAACTTGAATTCATTGCATAAATTCGCGTATTCATTTTGTTTTCCTACGTAAAGAAAATATTTATATATTATCATAAGTTTTTTGTTTATGTTTAGACCATATATTATTTAGAGATATTTTGAATTTCCTGTTTCCTACTTGGGGATTCTCTATTAATTAATTGTAAGGCAGACAGTGCAGTCCAATTAGTAATTTTCATTTTGTTTGCTGCTTGGTTTGTTTTTGTTTTCAGAAATTGCGCTGATTTTAGATGTTAGTTAAAAATTACTTTTTGATTTTACTTATCTTTGTTCCTAAAAGCGTGTATGTTAAGTTACCTAATGTATTATAATTCCTTTTCTTTCTTTTAATTATTTAGCATAGTATATAATTTTTAAAATTTTGTTATTGTTTTCAATGTTAAAACTAACGCTGAGTGTAGTATACGAGTTTTAGGTTATTAAAGCTTTGGTTTAAAAATTTGTCTCAATATGTTTATTATGTATATGTTTTCGTTCAGACTACGCAATTATCTTCATCATATTTATATTTTTCAAAATTGAAACATTTTGCCATTTTAACAGAGAAAAATTGAAAATAAAAACCATAAAGATTAGGAAATAGTTAACATTTTAATGTTAATGTGTTAATTTGGTTTTATAAAGAGCTGTTAAACCATATATAAAAAATGCCGCTGCCAAAAATTTGGTTTGTCAGTTAAGAATCAGTATCTGTATCATCATTATCTTGTATATATATATGTATATCTTTGCGCTTACATGCTAAGAATTGACGGAACTATAAAAAATTAGACTGATGTTCGCTTTTAAGTCTACGGCAATATTGTAATATTGTTCTGCTTATGCTTTTTTGGTATTCAAAATATTGTATTGTATGGTCAACTTCGATCTGTTCAGTTATTAGACATAATGTTACGCAGAGCTATCTAGTTTGAATGCTTTTTTGTTAATTGTTTCGTTGCTCTTGTTCTGTTACTAGGCTTGCTTATTGCTTTAATCCAAATGTTTATACATATCCTCCAGTTGCGGCTTGAAATAGCTTTTCAATTGCGGCCGTTTGGCCTTGAATGTGGGCGTTAGTAAACCATTTTGTACAGAAAATGGATCAGGATGCATATAAATATCCTTGACCTGAAGTATATAGTGTGTATTATATTAGCAACTGATTGTTGGCTTGTTGAAAGTGTTAACTGTTACCTGTTCAAATGACTTAAGTCCACTCTGTTTGCCCCAATTGAGCATATCGTTCATAATCAGTTCCTTGACATTCTTATTATTGCACAGGACGGACAGTGTGCCTCGTACATTGTTTTCCGTGGCCCACTGCTTAAGGACATCGACATCAGGTACAACAACAGCGATAATGCAGCTCTGCCAATGGAATTTTGATATATAATTAACTTCGTGTACTTTATCTTCTTTATAAATTCTAGAGTTCTATATATTTCCCCTAGATTTTCCTTCAGTTTCTACTCCAACTCACCTTTAAGCTCTCGCCGTACACATAAACTTGATTGACATATTGGCTCAGTGTATAGATATTCTCAATCTTCTCGGGCACTATATACTCGCCCTGGCTAAGCTTGAAAATGTGCTTGCGCCGATCGATGATGCGCAGAGTGCCGTTGGGCAGCCACATGCCCACATCGCCCGTATGGTGCCAGCCCTCGGCATCGATGGCCTCTGCCGTTTTCTCTGGATCCTTATAGTAACTGGAGAGGTAAGCTTTAATTAGTGTACTAATTCCACATAGGTAGCTCGCCAGCTTACCCATGAAACACATTGGAGCCGCGCACACAGACCTCGCCCGTATTCTGATTGGCAAAGTATTCCATTTCGGGTACATCGACGAGCTTGACTGCGTTGCAGGAGACGGGCGGGCCCACATGATTGGGCACATGATCACCCTGCACGGTGAGCGTGATGGCTCCTGTGCATTCCGTTTGGCCATAGCCCTCGAGCACCAAGCAGCCCAGGGCGCAGCGCATGAAGGTGAGCACATTGCCAGCCAGTGGCGCTGAGCCGACGACCATGAGGCGCAGGTTGCCACCAAAGGCCTGATGCACCTTCTTGAACACAAGCTTGTCCCAGCAGCCATTGCGGCGCAGCACTCCTCTGGCGATCTCCTTCTCCTTGGCCTTGAGCGCCATGTTAAAGAGGCCGCGCTTCAGACCCGAGGCAGCAATATCATTCTGTATCTTATCATAGACACGATTCAGCAGACGTGGCACTGCCGGCATCACCGTGGGCTTCAGCATCTTCAAGTCGTTGGTCAGCTCCTTGATGTCGCCTGAGTAGAAGCCGACACAGCCGCCCACATAGTACATGCCATTCTCGCAGCAGCGCTCGAACATGTGCGCCAGCGGCAGGAAGGAGATCATCACATCTCCAGCCCGAATGCGATGATCGCCCATTTGCAGGATTACCGCGCAGACGCCGGCCACCACATTGCCGTGGGTGAGCATGACGCCCTTGGGATTGCCGGTGGTGCCCGACGTATAACAAACGGTGCATAGATCCTCAGCTGTGGGCGGCACCTCCGGATGGTTGCCCTTGGCGCCCAGTTTCTCGACATCGATGAAGGAGAAGATTTGGACGCCACGACTGCGCGCACGCTCCAGTGTCGTCTGGCGTATGGGCTTAATGGACACAATGATCTTCAGGCTACGCGGTGACTTCTCCAGCAGCATCGACGCCTTGGCATCGTCTTCCACAATAATAATGGACATTTCCGTTTGGCGTATGATAAAAGCACAAGCATCCGGGCCGAGGGTATCGTACAGTGGCACCACAACCAGAGAGAACGAGTAGCACGCCTGCTCGTACAGTATCCATTCCGGTCGGTTCTGCGAGTAGATCCCGATCAGCTGCTTGGGTCGTGCGCCCAGCGCCAGCATCCCAGAGCCAAAGTTTTTGGCACGCAGCAGCGCCTCATCATAGTTAATCCACTGCGAAATTACATTACATCATTAGCAGAGCTGGGACTGGGACTGTTTGAGCTGTTTGCGCTTACCTGATAGGGCGACGTGAGGGTCTCTCGCCAGCCGAGGCATGGCCCATTGTTGGAGGCGTAGGCACCTTCGCGAAACGTATGATACAACGTTCGCACATTCTCTGTGATGTAGGAAACAAATTTACCATTCTTCGACTCCTTGTAGAACTTGGAGACGTGTATTTGTTCTGGACCCTGGAACAAGTTACGAAACAGAAAAGAAAACAAACACGAGGACATGCAAAATGAGTGAAGGAGTTGAAGAGAAAACAGATTTACGACGATGACAGAGCGCCTCGATAATATATTATGATAGGTCGAACGCTTAACTAATTTTGGGCTTTATCCTAGGCTTATTGTTGACTGATGTTGATAGCATGCATATGATATTGTGATTTGAATCTAGGTTGGAGCGCTGTATTTGATATCTTTCAAACTATTTTCATCTAATATAATATATATGGTATATACAATATTATAGAATATATATAAAATATATATATAAATATATATTATCTAATATGATTTTTACTGTTGTTTTCTTTTTAATTTTTCTCTTTTCCAAAGCTATAAGAGCTTGCAAAACCGCATATAAAGTATGTTCATTAAGTTTTAATATTATTATTTTTTATTTTTTATAATATTTAAATTTTTTATTTTTAATATTTTTTGTATTTTATATTTTTTATATTTTAATTTTTAAATTATTAACTCATGATCATGTTAAGATTTGTAAATTATATATTATTATGTTTAAATAATGCAATATAAAATTTTATAGACATCAAAAGATATTTTTATACTTGGATAAAGTATAATATAAGACTTTATATGCAATATAAGAGTATATATAAAATCAAATTTTCTATATGTTATAGAAATGTATATATTATATACTTTATATGTAGTATACAATCTTATATAGAATATAAAAATTTATATATAATATAAGATCTAAGATTAAATATATGACTATATAAAATATAAGGCTACATAATCTTATATAGCACATATAATTTTATATATAATATGAGATCTAATATTGCAATACAAGACTTTATATTTAATATAAGTCTAATATAAGACAAAAATGTCAAATAATTAAGATCGTTTTATTAGCTGAAACTTTGATTATTTCTGTAAAAATGGTCTATTTATTGACGTAAAAGATTTGAGAAATTTTGTTTACACGAATTTGTCACAACTTTGCTGCTTTGAAAAAAGAAAACTAAGAAAATAACAAATTGACTTTTGGTTTTTCCAGACCATAAATCCGTTTGCAATGATGGGCATAAAAGCAATAATCTTTCAAATTGATGTGGCCAAAATCAATTGGCGTGATTTATGGTTTATTTTTGACAAAAGAAGAAGAGGATGAAGTAGTGAAAGATACGTAAAACGATCAATCGCCAATTTTGAATGAGTGTGAGAGAAACATCGCATCGCATCGCATATATAAATATAAATATATAGTAAGTGTAAAGTGCTCGATCGATTTAAGCTATACTGCAATAGAGCACTTCCTTTATGGCCAACAGCTGTGAGCCAACGTAAATTGGACGTATGGCAGGCGAATGTGTTGAGGCATGCAAAAAATAGACCTAAGTGCCTGATGGGCTGTGTCTGTTGGAGCTGGCCGAGCACGTGGGCGGAGGGAGGTGGAAGGTGCGCTAACTGTTTGTTTTTAATGTGCGATTGCAAATGTATTTCAAAATTTTGGTTGCTAATAAAAACAAAATAATAATAAACGATTTGTTTAGACAAGGCAGAGAGGGAGAGGGGGTGTGAGCGAGAGAGAGGGGGTGAGCGAGAGATAATGATGACGCACGCGAGTGTGAAGGAGACAAACAATAAGGCCGCCTACCCCTAGAGAGGGGGCATGCCACGCCTACCCTGTGCTGTGTGTCTAACAGTGGATCGTATTTAAGCTAACAACAAAATATAGATGAAAACACAAAAAAAAGGAAAGCAAAAAATAGTTTTGAATTAGTTTGACGCGAAACTTCCAAAAATAAAGCAGGATCAAATTGAATATTTCTTTGACTTTCTAGGGAATAGGAATGTGGTAGGCGTGGTCCTCGAACAGCCCATATCATTGCTTACCTTGAGCACATCGCTCTGATTGTTTAGTTCGATGGGCACGCGCACGTTGGTTATTTGGCCGCAACAGGACATATTTGTTTCAACTCTCTAGGAACTTCACAATATTTTCACAGGTTTTTTATTTTCGTTGTTCTTTTTGTTTTTTGTTTTTATTGGCGAAATGTGTGCACAAATTTTATTGGTAATTCAAATCAGCAGACGTTGTCGCGTTTAATATGCACATTTTCCAAAATAACTGCAAAAGGAAACACAATTTTTTTCTTGCCTCTCATTCAGACAGATATATATATATCTTTTTTTTTTCAGTGTATACGGTCAAAGGCAATTATAATTATGGCGCCACGCCCTGGCAAGTGCAGGCAAGTGCAGCCAATTTAATGCTGTTTATTATTATTATTATTCAATACAAGCTATTGCTAGCTAGACCCCGTATAGCACCCAGATCTCTGTTGATCTATCGACAAGGCGGCCGCCTTAGCTTTGGCCTGCCCCAAATGTTTAAAAATAGTCGTTCGGCTCTTCTGCTCTGTTGTTATCTTTTAGTCGAGTGTACGCAAAAATATACAAAAATAACAGCAACAACAACAGCGAGAACAACAACAAATATTTATTCAAATATTTTGCACAAACAAAAAAAAATAATATAATTTATATATATAAATATATTTCTATATGGATCCTCTGCAAATGCGCCTGAGTCATGGGGGACAGGCTGTGCGGCTCATTGAAACTGAAAGATTGAATAATCATCAATTGCGAATTGATGCCTGAGTTATGGTAATTGTAGATGCCATAAAAATGCCATAAATTATAGCAAGTACATGCAAAAGTTTTTAATGGATTGCAAGTGCATGAATTCCATTTGAGCAATTTGAAAGCAGCCAAATAGAACTATAGAACTAACATTTTTTCGATTATTCAGACACATCAAATATGTGGTATATATATATATATATCTATATATATATATAAATATAAATATATATTAGTATTGGCTATCGATATAAAGCATTATAACTAGCACACACTTGTTATGTGTTGAAATTGTAATCAGGTTGGCAAGAAAATTAAATATATATTTTTAACACTTTTTTTTTAATATATTTTCAATTGTCTCAAATATTGCAAAATATTTGAAAAATTAGATTTTTATAACTGAAAACTAGCTTTTCTTCTCTAGTTCCATAAGCTCTTCGTATGGAGTTGGTTTCAGAATTTTAAAGCTTTAGGAACATTCTTTAATTATATATAGTTATAGCCATTATAGCGCCCTAGTTGAATTCAATTTCAATTGCCATGCGAAGTACATGAAATATTAAAATTCCTGACTGTAATTGAAAGCACTTTCGGTGATTCAAAACAAATAACAGCTGGCCGTTTGGCATAAATGACGAGACATTTCTAATGGATTCCGACCATTTCCGAATAATATAGTTCTTAGGCCTGAATACGTAAGTCTCCATTAAACGCACATGCCAGTATTTGGGTAATTACGGCGATCAGAACGCGCCCCCTAAACGCTTTATATATAGAGAGTAAACACTTAGTGTTAAACAGCTCAGGCATCCAGAAATATCCGATTCGATTAGAAACTTTGCATATCAAAAATGTTTCTTTTTTAAATATATATCTAAATATATTTATATATTTTGATCTATATATATATATATAAATCTGTATATAGTATTATACATCGCCGATAATTTAATTTTATTAAATCATATATCATCACGAATTATAACCGAAATAATTTCAACAATACGATTAATGCTGATTTTTATGTGTTTTGTTTTTTGGTTTTGTTAAGTTTTATGGGCTTTTCTTTAATAGAGCTTTCAGACATATCGAGGCTATAGCCGTGCGCGATCTTGAACTTGAGTCTTGGGCTTACATAGCCCAGGCTATAGATAAAGGCATCGACATCGGCATCGACATAGACATCGGCATCGGCATCGACTTTTCTTTTGACACTTTGACAAATGGCCATTCAACAATTAAATTATGTTATTTTCCGTCTCTTTCTCTTTTTAGTTTCGGTCTTTTTTTGCCCGTGTTTTACGTAATGATTAAACGAACGTATTTTTGTCAATTTGTTGCAAATTGTCAAGAGATTTTTTTGTTATGCTAGCTTCTTGTTTTTATATATATATAGAAAAAAATTGGTATAAAACATATATATACGATATATACATCTTGTTTTTTTTTTGTTTTAGCAGACGAAAATCTTTTTTATTTTTTTCTTCTTTGGTTTTTTGTTTTTTTTTTTTGTTCCGTTTTTCTTGGATGCACGCGTAACACGCAGATCTTCACGACACGATGTTGAATTTCGAACTGAACAGCAAATATCGTGGCTAAAAATGATTTTGGCTAAAGATCTTTAACATTTCGCCTGCCGAGAGAACGACGGGTGAGCGTTTTATTCAATTCGAAGATTGTCTCTCGAGGGGTGTGGCCGGGGGAGCTATGCACAAGCGAATGCCTAGGAATTTCATTCGTTCATAGATTTTATATTAAACGGTTTTTTCTTTTTGTTAGCTCGCATAGTTGTGCAGTTGAATACAATAAAATGTGCACACATACACACACTTATATATCTCAGATATTCTCATTATAATATTTGTTTTTTGGCTTGATCAAGATGTCGAACTGTTGCTTCTTTCTGCTGCCTGTGATTCGCTGTTAGCTGCACGCGATTAGCGATCACAGGGACTGGCATGTGACGTAGTCATTGGGATAGGTGGATCTGATCGGCCAGAGGTGGGGGTAACAACTTTTGTTGTGTCAGAGAATTTTTAATATTGAGTTGTCGGCTCAATGCCCTTTGATGTGCTAGGAATATGATTTATGCTTGGTAACAGGAACAAATTTAAAATGTATGAATATTAAAATAAACAGCATTTTTGTTTACATTTTGGACATAGTCAGCACGTGTTAATTAACATTAATTCGTTTATTTGTTTAGGCTAAATGTGGCTTTTTCTTAAGAACTTCGTTTCTAACCTCACATACATTTTAAATATCTAACGCCTTTTTCAGCTTTTATTTCCCAAATTTCCTTCATTATGCACACTTCCTATTCAATTACCTATCGATAATCATTTGTCACTTGCCAGTTGCTTGAAATTAAACGAGCAACCCAATTTGCATTTCTCCACTCATAATTCGCAATCGCGACATGACATTTTAAATGTTAGAGATCGTGCCAAATAATTGCTTACATTTACCGCTGCAGTAGCAGACAGGTTGTCCCTGTGCTGTCACTCAAAACTAAATAGTATATTTATAATTATTTTACATTTGTGTTTTTCCTTATTGTCGTGCCTTGCCTTGTTTGTTTCTTATCATTCGTTAATTGTGCTGCGTTGCCACCTTGTCTAAAGTTGAGTAAATTTATTGCATGTAAGTATCGATATTTATTGCCTCATTGGCTAATTGGGAAAGTTTTGAAGGCCATTGTTATGGCTCGTGGGCTTGAATTGTTTGTGTTACATGCCAATATCTGTGCGGATTCTGTTTATTTACAACGAAAGTAAACAATAGATAAATGAACTTGCACACGGTCAGAAGTTAACAATTGTCGGCAGTGTCAATAAATGCATACATATGCCAACGAAATGTTTACAACAATTTCCCATATGCAATTTGCAGATATCGAACTATTATCGAATTAGCAGCAATTGAGCTACAGCAGACTAATTAAGGCAAAAAGAGACTGCCAATTGAGTCATAGCAGATGATTTATTTATGTCACAGCAGTTGATAAATTATTAGCAAGCACGTAAATGCTGCACATTTTGGCAACTATTAGGATAGGCCAGCAATTGGAGCGTGGGATTTAAATATTTGCACCACTGTAAAAGTCGCGTCATTGCGAAAATAAAATAGAATACGAATATCAAGAGCTAAACATCGTTCACAGTGGTCAAATCCGAGTGAAGAATCATGTGACGACAACAGAAACGAAATAGAAACACAATTTCTTGAGACATGTGCACATCAAAGGCCAACCAGAGTCTTCTGTTTTACCTCAAAGTACAAAAAAGAACAATAGAGGCAAGGTGGACTGATATAGATCTATAGTGATCGACTGGTAGATACTCTGTAATCGGACAATGTATATCTAAATGCCTATATCATCTATAGAGGTAATTAGTTCTTAAGAATAAATTGACTTAAAATACAACAACGACATCCGAATATATCTACTCTAAATATATCTAAAAATAAATTATCTGATTAAATACTAAATTTAGCAACTCGTGTGTATGAAAATATGAGTGATGTGACATACTTTCTGTAAAACAGGTGCGAAAATATAAATTCGAAATGTATCATAAAATATTACAAATATTTTAATATTCGAAATTCATTGCACTTCCACTTTAGAAGAAACAAAAAATATATTTACGGCAGGAAGTGGAAAACACAAAACAATAGAAAAATTAATTTATCAATTTTAAAATCTAAATTTATCATATAATGACTTTTGCTGAGATCTTCCAGATTTTGCAAGTCTACAATTTTCTAGGTATCTTGCAAGGTATATTATTCAGAATTCTATACTATATAGGGCGTGTATCATAGGAAAATCGAGAACATGCGACTTGACAAATTGATGAAGTCATGGCTGACGGCTGCAGAGGCAATTGAACGCAATTGGGTAGATTTTACTCTTACCTCCAACAATGGGGATTGATTTTCCAGAGGCACTAATGGTTTTTCTGGTATTGGTCGCGTAACAAAGTAGTAGGCAAGACTGGCCGCAACGCTGGTCAAGGTCAACGTGCCCAAAGTTCCGCCAAAATAAATGAGATATCCATCGATTTCATCCCCTGTAAATAGCAAAGGTAAAAATATAATTACTTATTAAATATAAAATATTAAAATTTATATATATATTAAAAATATATAAGATATAAAATTATATTTAATATGTACATATATAAAAATGTATATGTATTGAAAAAAAATATTTATAAAAATATAAAAAAATATAAAATATAAAAAATATATATCAAAAAATTCTTTGCAAAAAAAAATTGAGCTTAAATAATTTTTAAAGCCATAGAAAATCTGTTCTAGATATTTTTAGACTTAAAATTTTATTCAATATTCTAATTAAAATAAATCTGTTAGGCATAAATAGCTGTTAAAATTGGAAATATATATATTTATTATATATAATTTAATTTTAATTTCAGATTTTAAATATAATTACAACTCTTTCAAATAATAATAAAATTTCAATAATATTCATTTTAATATTTGAAATTAAAAATTCCAGATTCTACGTTTTGTATACATTGTTTTAATGAGTTTGACCTGCGCTTCGACGAGAATAAAATAAAAAAGAAGAATACATATAAAAATTTTCAGAATTGTATATATAAATATAGAATATATATATATATATATATAGACCATATAGACCAATGATGACCAAAATGATTTGGCATGCCCTCAAGATTAAGAGTGCAGCTTATAATTATAAACATTGATAAAAATTTGTTGGGAAGCTTTATAATACGATAAGAGTTTTGTATTTTCAGACTAAGCTACTCGACTTTTGATCTTGCACAAGAGTAGATATACTTTACGAGGTCTGCCACGCTTTGTTTTGCATGGTACACACATTTTAATAAAAACTGAATTATCTCTTAAAATGAGTTTAATCAAGGAAAAATAAATTTTAAATTTGAAAACAAACCATTTTTTAAATAAAGCGAAAAAGTTTTTTCTTTAAATGAAATTAACTTAATTTAAATTATATATTATAGCTCCTAACTTTAACTTGATATACTTACAGAAATATGAAAAGTTGCTGACAATAAGATGATTGATATAGGCTATAACAGATTTCTCTGGCGTCATTATTATTGTTGTTGCCGTTGCAGATGTTGCTTCTGTTGTTGTTGTTGTGTTGGTTTGTTGTTGTATATAGACTTACTAGATACCTGAGAGAACGTTACGTGTTCAGCTTAATGATTGCCGCACAAAACTTTGTCTGAAATGAAAATGAAACTTTTTAAAATCAATATAGATTGCATGTACGACAACTGAAAATTAAATATTATATATGGGTGTGTGTGTGTGTAGGAGATATTTTTGTGGGTTCCATTTGTAGACCCAGTGACCATAACAAAACAAATATACCAACCAAATTCTAGGCAATTTTCCGCCCAAATAGATATGAAACAATATTTGTTTAATTGCCATATGGCTTCACAGAGATAAGAAGCGTTTAAAATGCGTTTTGTATTTGAATAAATATGCACATATTATAATAGATAATAATACATTTGAAAAAATAAACATACATTAATCTACGTAATTAGCTTGCAACACATATGTATTATCAATAAAGGTCAACAGATTTCTCTACTATAATTGCAACAACACGACTTCTTGACTTTGTATTAATTTCTTGTTTGCTGAAGAGTGACTTCTGTTGTTGCTCTCACACTCCATCTACTACTATCTAACATACAAAACATTCCAGTATACGAATGTTCTTTATCTGTTTTACTATATGAACTCTGTTTCAAGTACTATATCGAAGGGTAGATGCTCTCCCTTGCTTAAAACATGACTTGGTTTGGTGGTTTTAGTTCCAATAACGATTTCTAAGCTATCAAAATTGAATTCTATCTCAAATAATATAAAAATATATGTACTAACACCTATGCCTATTAACATAAATATTGTTGAACAAAAGATATACTATAAACATATACATATACTGTTCAGCTGTATTATAGATCTATATAAAAAGATAGTTGTTTACTGATAAATTCCAAGTTTGATTCCTTTAGAAGGTTTTTCCGCACAATGAAACGAGTTGTTTTCTAATTTATGTGAATTGTCTCTGATATTAACTAACAATCGAATGCAAGTCTCTTAGATTCAAATACATTTGATTTACACATAATCATTAGATATGTACACAAGTGCTGTGTATTTCAGAATATGTTAAGTAGAATAGTTGAAACCTGTTCTTAAGTTATTTCCCAGTTAGCTGTTGTGACTGGAATCATTTGTCTGGCTTTCTGCGCTGCACCGTGTAACCTCACTTCACAAAGCTGATAAGTGCATATGAGCCATATATAAGCACTCACATATATAATGCATGTATGTATATAGTTATACATAAACCGATTGCAAAGCAGACTTTATCAGTCTGGAGCTGAAACTTTGCACTCTTCATAATGAGATTATGTGGCAAAGACTGAAGAACGAGCCCGCAGTCTAGACTTTAGAACCGAATTATGCAATGGCTGGCAAAGAATGCCAATATTGATTGCCCATGCGAAGTTTTGCCGGGTCAAACGGACTCAGTTGTGCCACGGCACGGCACGGCAAAACAACAAAGAGCGAGTTCAGAAAGAGCCTCGTGCTCGTTCATTGTGAGGCCAAGGCGGTTGCAAAGGGCTTTCGTCTCTTGTTTAGCTACATTCTATATCAAATTTTTTCGGCAACTGCATTTTTTGTTGTTGGCCAAATTGATTTTTCGCAAACGCACGTGCACTCCATAAAAAAGGTGCTTAATACGACAGGTGAACTTACCACTAAAGAGATATTCTGGCTGGCTGTCAGAACAGATGTTTGTGATGCATGTCTGGATTTAACTGCTGTCCGAAACCAATATCCATAAATAAATGTTGGGAAAATCAATGAAATTAACAAATTCTTTTACACGGAATACGGACGGCCTAGCTTGAACAAGGCGACGCAGGGAGGAGCAACACAGAACCAGAAACCAGAGAGAGAAAGTGTGTTCAAACGGAAAATGCTGCCAAACGTTACGAGCGACTAAACTGAACTAAACGCTGAGCCGCCAGCCAAACACGAGAAACCAACTGAGTCCGAGTCTCAAGCCAAGTCATTGCAGAGCCAAAGGCAATTTAGCTCGGCTCGCATGGCTAACGGAACGGCGGGACATGCGTGAAACGGCAAAGACGACGTCGACGTCGACAGCGACAGCGACAGCATGAATGAAGCCGGGAGAGTAGCAAACAAAGAGCGAGAGCGGCCAGAGAACTATAAATGTTGAGAGCGCGACAACAGTCAAAACAAACGTTTTGAAGTCAACTTTAACCGTTCGACAAGCGGCTAAAAGGCAAACAAGCGACACGTGCGTCGACTGGTTGGGAGCGAAGCAACGCAGAGAGGTAGCAAAGGAACAGCCACAAATAGCGCGAGAGAGAGAGAGAGAGCGCTGGCGTGGGAGCATTGCCTGCTGTCTGAGCAAAAAGTCGGCGACGCAGGGGGCAAAGGGGAGCAATGCGACATGTGCATAGGAGCTGCCAGTACACTGGGGGTTGATTTGCGTCTGGTTTGATGAGGTAGCCGCTTTTCGTGACGCATTTCCTGGGTAGCGAGAGGAGCTTGAAGTGTAGTGGAGGCAATGTAAGAATACAGTACCAAGACTTAACTTTAATTAAGACTAAATTTTAGTCTATAAATATAATAAATACATTTTATATAAACTAATGTCTATTAAAAATTAGAAAAAGTTGTTTTAATGAAATCAATATAAAAATTGAAAAAAGGAATATAAGAAATAATAGCAAAATACTTAAAGAATTAATAATAATCGATACAAATTGCTCTAATTATATTTTATTTATTGCTCAATATATATCCTTGAGCCATTTTGATTCATTAATGCATAAGTCTGTCGCGCAACCCTCGCATTCGTCTGTTAACGGAAAGTACATATTTAGCTTCGCTTTGAGTGTCCTTTTCAACAGCTGTTGTTCGGCTCTTTAAGCGATAATTTATGAAATCAGTGGCCTGATTTAAAAACTTATAAAAAATGTAAGCCCTTTAGTGCTAACTACGTGGCTTATAAGCTGACCAGGAATATTAAACATAATTCACGGATGCGACGAGCTTTTTGCTTCTATTTTGGTGCTCAAGACAAATATAATAAAATGTAGCATACTCTTAGGCTGTTTGCTTAAAGCAACGACATGCACCCCGAGTGTGTGCGTTGGCAGATGTTGAGCATGTAGTCGGGGTCAGTGTCATGCCTGGTTCTGTTTTATCAGTGAATGGAGACCACAAACGGGACAACCGCAACTTTCAATGAATGTTTACAAATGGCACAAAAAAGCTTTGGAATGGTATAAATATTCACTTTAGTTGTTAATTGTCAATCAATGCGCACAGCTGACTCAAATTTATGCAAATGGGCGGCAGCAAGGAGGTAGTTATCGAAGTGGAGGATACGCTCAGCTCTGAGGGCAGCTTCGCCAGCACCGTTACGGGACAGTGCTGCAGCGAGCAGCGGCAAGATCAGGAAGTTGTTCAGCTGAACGATAATGCTGCCAAAGTGCAGAGCAAATGCAAAAAAAGTCCCAGCGTATTATCGGGCGGCCATAACTATGCAACCAGTAAAAATGTAGCCGAGGGTAAGTGAGAGTTCAGTGTTGTAATATTAGAATAGAATAGAATAATAGAATATTAAGTCTAAGAACTATTTGTGCTTCGTACTTTGTAATAGTCGGAAGTGCATATATACTACGCCGTTACTCAACTAACCTATCCTAACGTCAAGCTAAATTCCCTTGCGGCTGAAAATAGTATTTTTAGTGTCGGCTTATACTGGGAAATAGCCTGCTGGGACTTTCAAACAGAAAATGATATTGGGATGAAATTGAAATGAGAATTTAGACTATAAAAAAAATAGCTTGAAAGATACAAACTCTTGAGGATGGTTAGAGATTCCTATATTTACTTTATTTTCGGCATCTATATTTCAATATGATGTAAAAACTTCCATAAGAATCATATCTAATTGTCCCCTTTGTGCGTGCTATACTTTTAGGTCTCATGGACATAGCCTTGCTCTCGGCAAATGCTAATCAGCTGCGATTTCTGATCACCTACAACCATGCATCATCCACATTCTATTGCAGCTTGGCTCTGGTCATACTTTCCCTGGTGCTGCAACTGCTTGTGGGCATTGTACTCATCTTTAAGGTATATCCAAATATATTTTTGATACATATATTTTAATCTAATTGATCGCATGTCCCTTCATAGCGCCGCCTTAAACGCTGTCAGAATCGTAACTATATGCGAACCAATGAGGTTCTCATAATGGGGGTCTTCCTTATCACTGTGATCAATGTACTGCTGGCTGCATTTACCACAACCGACGGACGTGCTAATTGAAATAATAAAATATTTTTCCAGTTTCTTTATAAATTGAATCGTATTTAATAAAAGTTAACAAAAAAAATTGTTGTAAATGCGTTGGCAACGATCCTTAGAAATCATTTACCAGTCCAGCTAAATGCACTTGACGTATCTGTCGTACGATATCGCAGCTTTATATATACAGATTTAGGGATTAAGGGATTTAGGGATTTGGGGATTTTGGGGTTAGGGGGTCGCTTAACCAGAGAACTCCTTCTTGATGCACTTGGCAATGGTGCTCAGCTGCATGTTGGTGGTTCCCTCATAGATGGCACCGATCTTGGCATCACGATAGTATTTCTCCTGGGGGAAGTCACGGGTGAAACCCACGCCGCCCATCCAGTCGATGCACTTGGTGGCCGCACGCTGTGCCACCTCTGAGGCGTAGAACTTGGCCATAGCCGCCTCCTTGAGGAAGGGTACGCCGGCCTCCTGCAGGCGAGCCGCATTGTAGGTGAGCAGACGAGCCGCCTCAATCTCTGTGGCAATGGTGGCGATCTGATGCTGCATGGACTGGAAGTTGTAGATGGCATCGCCGAACTGCTTGCGCTCCAACAGATATGGAATGGTGGCATCAAAGGTGCCCTGGGCAAGACCCACCATCTGGGCGCCAATACCGATGCGACCTTCATTCAGGAAGCCAGCGGCATACTTGTAGCCATGGCCAAAGGTACCCAGGATATTCTCCTCGGGCACGCGGACATTGTCGAAGGTCAACATGCAGGTGCCGGAGGCGCGAATGCCCAGCTTATCCTCTGGCTTGTTCACAATCAGACCGGGAGTCTCGCGATCCACAATGAAGGTGGTAATGCCACGATAGCCCTGAAAGGAAATTGAGTGTGATCAACGGAAATAAAAGGACATTCTATAAGAAAGGACTACAAATTATTCATTAAGGAACATTTAAGGATATTCAATAAGGATGTAGTGCACGCCTTTCATTAAAGGAGATCAAATCCATCATGAAGGACATCCATCAGTATAAAGGGATGCAAGGACACTCAACAACTACAAAATCTCAAAAATTAAGCTTTACTTACATCCTCAGGCTTGGCATTGGCAAAGACCAGGAAGACACCAGCGACATCCGAGTTGGAAATCCACATCTTAGTGCCATTTATCACGTAGTGTGAGCCATCCTTCTTGGCCACAGTCTTTAGGGAGAAGGCATCAGAGCCTGCGCCCGGCTCAGTCAGAGCAAAGCTGCCGGCATATTCCTGCGCCAGCTTGGGCAAATATTTCTTCTTCTGCTCGTCGTTGCCAAACTTGATCATCAGTGAGTTGACCAATGTGTTGTGAATATCCACGAAAGCAGCGACAGCTGGATCGATCTTGGACAGTTCCTCGACAACGATGATGTTGGTCATGAAGTTGCAGCCGCTGCCGCCCAGTTCCGTATCAATTTCAATGCCCATAAGACCGTTCTCAAAGACGGCCTTCACCACGGACGGGTCGAACTTGTGCTCAAAGTCCATTTTCTTGACCAGAGGCAAAATTTGATCCTGGGCCAACTTGGCAACTGGAAACCAAATTAAAAATCCATTGAAGAATTAAATAATCTGTATATTTTTATAAACCGTTATTTAACTACAATAAAAGCGTACAATAAATAGATTACTCAAGTGCCATTATCAGCATCATCTATAGTGAACATAAAGATAAGCAAAGATATAAAGCTTTTGGCTTTGCTTTGAACTTTTTGTAGTCGTTGCCTGAAAGGCCTCCTAAATGCTATTAATACGCTCGGCGAGCTTTCAGAAAGTTTAGCTGTTTGTTATGATCGAGAAGCTTTCTAACAAGCTTTGAATGACGTTATAATAAACTGGTTCCCATACGTATTCAAAGTATGCATGTATGCGAGCGCGTGTGTGTGCTTTGTATCGTTTATGTTGTTGGTATGTGTGTATACGCGTGTATCCGCTTTATCAATAATGCCGCAAATTCTCTGCTCGCGTGGCGCTCTCTCTAAACGAGCCGCTCTCCCTCTCTGTCGCTCTCTCTCACGCACACACACACATTAATTTTTTTTATTATTTCTTATTGATATCATTCGTTGAGGGCATTTTACTTGTCGCGTTGTTTTTACTCGGGAAGCCCGCAAATGTTGCGAACGCCGGGCACACGCCCACTTTGTTAACGAATGCTAATTCTTAGCCATAGTTGGAAAACTTGTATAATTAATTGAATTTATAAATATTTGAATGCAGATTACATTAATAAATAGGTATAGATGCATGTACTAGTCAACAGCTGGTGTCCTTTCGCTATCCTTGACTTCAGTTGTTGTTAATTTAGTTGCTCGAATTTTATTAAGTCTTTCGAACTATCATACGATCTTTGCACACAACTGTACCAATAAAGTATATTATTAGTTCTTCAGCATATATGTATACATAAATATATATATGTATATGTATATATATATATATATATATATATATGTATATAAATAATTTTTATTTTTCTTTTCCCAATACCTATTCCCAAAGATTTGCAGTGTCTTTTGAAACTGGTTTGAGCACTTAGCATGCAGTGGATGTTACGCAACATTCTGATAAGTATGAACATCAGATCATGTAGCAGGCCGCACCTTGAACCCTCTACTGTCCCAATCTACATACGCAAGCGAGGTTAATGCAAGTATTAATTACTGTTTCCCACAAAAAAGGGAATGCGAAATATCAAAAACAAAGGGAAAGTATATCAACTATTCAAATATAAATAATGGGAAAATTATAGAACTGTCAATTCTTATACAAATAAATGGATAAAAAATTAATTTGTCAATCCTCCAACTAGGAATCAGCGGTTTGTACAAAGGGGACTTTACTCTCCCACTGCTCCGCTGGTTCAACTCTCTAGGTGAATTACGCGACCAGTGCCACACAAATCCATTGCCCGCGTGCCACTAGAACAGTGAACACAATGGGCGGAGGCGTGGCACAGCTGCATATTTGCTCTATCACAAGTGTAACGCTGTGGAGTTTAAACGTATTACAACTGAACAGCTGACTGACTTGTGAAAACCCATAAAGGGAAGAGAAATGATCCTCAAAAAAGCTCCCTTACACAGTTACATTTTTTTTACTCTACACAAAACACAAAAATTCTGCTCATTCTCCACCACAGTCGGTGGAGTCGGCGAACGAAGCTCGAACACGCGACTTTTTCACTAAATGCGAGCTCGTACAAATTTAGGCAGCCCTTTAGCGCTCTGCGCCATCGTCGTCCACTCAACAGCTCTGTCAAAAGCAAAGACTGTTAAAGCGACTGCGAAGCAAGCTATTTTTAGCACACACACATATACATCAACTTGCTGCGGTGTTATGTTATTGTTTTTACTCGCGTCGCAATTGTGGATATGGAAAAAAAACATATGAAAATTGAAATGCAAATAACATTAGTTATTTTCACATGTGTGAAATGTATATAAATATTAAGTTATATAAAAATATAATAAATATGGAAAATGCCACGTTGACATTAAATAATAGAAATGAAAAAAAAATTGATATAATAAAAATACAAAAAGATCCTTTTAATTTTTATATATATAATATATATAAATATGTGTGTATATATATTTTATATATACAGAAAATAAGCTGCCACGTTTACTTATGTAAAGTAACGGCATATACTATATAAAGGTATTATGTCGTGCAAGGATATAAATATCCTTACTTTAACTGAAGAAAATTATATAATTTGCTAAATTTTATTGAGCTAAATTGATTAATTAAAATGAATGCCGCATGGCATGCAAACGTTGCAAAAATTATACACATATATATATATAATGTACATATATATATATATATATAATGTACATATATATATATATATATATATTTATTTCTTTTAATATATTTTTATGTATGTATATATGTAACTAAAATTACCAGTGTAAATGAGTTTTCATTTCATTTTTTCCATTACAACAACGAAAATGGGCTTATCAACCAGTTAGTGCACCCCCGCCCCCCGCTGTTTCTATCTCTTTTACTCAACAAATTTCCCTCTGCTCCGTCGCATTGTCTAAGCATGTACAGTTTTTTTATCAGCACACGCACACACACACACAGATGTGCACAAAATATATTAAATAAATAATAAAATGCATTAAACGCACCAAATAGACAACTTTGACCAAATTTGTATAGTAATAAATAAACAACAACAACAACAACAACCACGCGTTGATTAAATTACGTAACAAAAACCGATGTTGACTACAAAAAAAAATTATCTAAAAATCATTTTATGCAGCACACTACGAAACCGCTTAAGAAAGGCAAGTGAAGGCTACAATCTATGTACATATATATTCACCTAATGATCTAATGATCAAAGGACTCACCTGTCTCCTTCATCATTTTCTCATCGTCGGTGAGGTATGTCAATGGTGGAGGGAGGCCGGTCGTCGAGGACATGGCTGCGGTTTGCTGACGTGCTGCATTGGCCAGCTATAAAAAGCATTGAAAAGAATTCAAGTTCAAATTTAGCTAGGAAATCAAAGGGGCGTGGCAGTAGCTTACCATACGCATGGGCATCTTCTTCAGGCTGTTCATCATCTTGAATCTTTATATAGAGTAAGTAAGTTTGTGCTTGCACAGAAGTAAATTCAACCAAACTAGAAACTGGACACTGTTTCGAGCTCTTCCCACGCACAACTGTATCAGTTGACTTCTCAGGCGCGACTGATTTCCAATTAGGCTCCAGCGGCAGATTTTGGTCACCGATCAGCAGAAAGAAGAAAATCAAGAATTTAAAAGCTCTCACGGCAGAAATTCAACACAGCAAATGTGCTCAAAGCGTCTAACCGTTATGCATGATACGCTGCTCGCGTGTTCAATTGGATTACAAAACATTTTCCGTCTATGTCAAGATCACTGCGAATATTTACTTAAGGTTTATTTCTGCTTTCATTCAAAGTTAGCCAAATCACATGGGCAATGTGCATAAGCATTCCAATTCAAAAATATTACATTAGCCGAACAACTGTTGAGCTTCAAGTGGCAACGCTAGAAGACAGTGTTGTAAAACGTTTGGTTACCATTTTGAGTACAATTTTTGACACTTCCGCCGGTCGCAGCTGTCAAATTTCTTTCTTTTCGTTGTTATTACGACGGTAGTTTGGTGTAAGTTCTTATGTTCAATATAATTTCGTATTTGTGCAGCCATCATTGTTTATTTTGGCGAGTTAATAATGAAAATGTGTAGCACACAGTGTGGCACAAACTATTTAAGTGAAATTTTGACGGTTTTACCAATTTCATCGGGTACAAACCAGCTCGCGAAAATAAACAAATGCAAAATGATTTCGAAAAGTTGCTAATAAATGGAATTGTTTTACGTTTCCACAGCCCGCACAACCAATCAAAATGAAATTGAATAAGTTTGTGTCGTCGTCGCGCAGGAAGAACCGCAAGCGCCACTTCCAGGCTCCGTCACACATCCGCCGTCGCCTGATGTCCGCACCTTTGTCCAAGGAGCTGCGTCAGAAGTACAACGTGCGCTCGATGCCCATTCGTCGTGACGACGAGGTTCAGGTGATCCGCGGCCACAACAAGGGCAGCCAGGTGGGCAAAGTTGTCCAGGCTTACCGTAAGAAGTTCGTGGTTTACATTGAGAAGATCCAGCGTGAGAACGCGAACGGCACCAACGTCTACGTTGGCATCCATCCCAGCAAAGTTCTGATTGTTAAGCTGAAGCTTGACAAGGATCGCAAGGCCATTCTGGAGCGTCGCAGCAAGGGACGTTTGGCTGCTTTGGGCAAGGATAAGGGCAAATACACCGAAGAGACTGCCGCTCAGCCCATGGAGACAGCGTAAATGCTCCCTTCCAAGCACCTAACAACAACAACAACAACCATAGTTATATGTGCAGCAGCAGTAATAACATCAACGACGTCGCTGTTTACAGTTTTTACCGTAACGCTTAGTGTCAATGAGAATTCGAAGATATTGTGTGAAGTGAGAAAATGCCACAATTCTTTTACAATAAAGAAGAGTTAAATTTTCCCAAAAAATTGTAAATTACAAATTTATTTCTTTTGATTATTTGGTTTTGTGTTTTTAATACATATTTGGTTCAAATCCAATATTTAAAGCTGTACTAAAAGTCTTGACTGGAACTGAGACTGGAGCTATCGTCAGCTCCAGTGTTTGGAATCAAGTTCTGTCCATATTGCGACTAGAGAATATGCTTACAAGTTTAGTATTAACAGTTGATCAATATAAATGTGTTAATTCCAAGTCGGGTTATTTAAGTCGATATTATATATGTCGGTAAATTCAATTTTCTTATGAAATAATAATTTTGAGATGTCCTGGTAATAATTAGGTCTTAAAAACTTGGGCAGGCTTTTTTTTATTATTGATCAGTCATTTGCATTGGAACTATATGTCAAATTACTCAGCTACGATTTATTAAGTGAGAAAGATATGAATAGTTAAACTGGAAAAAACAAGGGTAAGCACAAGTATTACAAAAAATATAGTAAGGGAAAATTTGAAATGTATCGTTATCGCTATCATATGTAGCTGTCAGTTATCGACATCGGTTCACTACAGTTTGAGCTGCTGAATTTGCTTTTGCTGCAGCAGCATTGAACATTTGTATTGATTTGAAAAAATGGCATCCTCGAGTTCATTCAATGATTTTGTCACATGTCCGTATAATAAGGGACACGTAGTGCTACGTGGGCGTCTAACAAAACATCTGGTACGCTGCAGCCGCAATTCTGATACCACAAATAAATTGCTTCTTTGTCCCTTTAATGCAAATCACCGCTTCAATGCGGAACAGCTGAAGGTAAGTCACATTTTCAAACTGTTGCAGGCCATACAATTTTCAATACTTTGCTACTGTGTAGGCGCACATAAAAGTATGCCCGGAACGTGCCAGCTTGGAAAGGTATGCGGACAAGGAACAATTGCCATCGGTGGGTGAATCTGCAAGCATAGATTTGGTTGAATGTGAGGAAGACTGGGACAAAGAACCCGATGCTCCAACCTATAATCCGAGTGTCTATTGTGAGGAAAATTTGGTGATACGTTCAAGCTGCCTCAATGGTCAATCGAAGGCAGCACGTCGAGATTTTCGAGCCAGTGAACGACGACGTTTTGCTGAAAAACGATAACATATTGCATAGTATATGTATGCATTTACAACACGCACTTGTCTGTTATTTACATGTCATTTAAATAGCATATATTGTACGAATAAACCTCGACATAAAAATAAAGGTAGGGGATTGGAGGTTTCGTAAAACGATAACAAATTTATTACTGTTATATTTAAACGGAAGAATTATATGTAAACTCTTTAGACCTTAAATGATATATATATTTTATGATTAAACTTTGGTATCAAATTGCAATTTGTTCTAAGTCAGCGATTACGATTTGGTAATTTGTAGGGCGCCGAACGCTGTGTTACTGTGGAGTTGGCTTTGGTCTTAGTTGGCGCTTTTACTCTTTGCGTGCTCCCACTGGTTTCTCCGTCGCTGTCTTCACCTAGCAAACGCTTGCGCTCCTCTTTTATAAATGCCTTGCGCTGTGAGGGGAACATGCCATTCGGCTCACGAACAATGTTTGCGTTGACAACATACTGTTGTGGATCATAGTCTGGCACATATTCGTCGTCCCAGTTCTCTTCTGTTTCAATTTTTTCGTGTTTCGTCTCTTCGTTTATGGTGGCGGGCGCATTGTGCTGATAATGCGCAATGATTTTTCGATCGATGCACGATCTTGTGTGTTGCTGTGTGTGTGTGAGAGGGAGATTTTAACAAAGTTCAACGATCGTTTCCAGCGTGTCACTTACTAAAAAATCTGGCTCAGGTATAAGATGCGCCTTGTTAAATGGACATACAAGCAGTTCCACTTCGTCTTTGTAGATTTCTCGACATTTCAGTATGTGTTGTTGCAGTTTTTTGCGCAGCATTTTATGCGCCTTGTTGTAAGGACAACATACCATATTGTTCGCATCCATTGCATTCATTTTACACAATGTATACAGATAAATTAAATTTCAAAAGATGTTAAATGTCGCGTATTTGCGCAGTTGTGAAGTGTTGGTAAACGATTAACACAGACTTAAGACAGCATTGCATCATGAGTGTCAGCCCAATTTTAATTTCTAAACTATCGATTCATAAGATAAGTTTTTTAAGTCAGACCTTATTAGTTACAGATTTTATTCCCATATGATTCAATATTTTTTTTAATTTACATTGAATTCTTATTAAATAAAAAACAATAGGCGCATGTGGAGAATTTCCTTGCAATTCAAAAGAATATCGGTTCACTGATTCTTTGATAAGAGATTGAAATTCTATCGATAGGTAAGAGTATTATCACAAATTATAATAAACATACGCAGCATACTCAATTTTAGCTAAGCATTGCAAAACAGAGCAACAAATTGTGGAATATTTCTTTTATATATTAAAATCATATGAAATAACGTTACAAGATGGGTAAAGGTTTCAACAATTATATGTGTAAGAAGTTCTTTCATCCCGCCTCAAGAGATAATCTTAAGCGGGTAAGTAGTAACTAAACGTTTATGTTGCCAAATTTTTTTCACAATTAAATGTAATGAAATGTTTAGGTGTGGATGGCAGAACAGCAAGCTGAGGCGTATAAGAAGAAACAGGAGGAGTTGCGCACACAATATGAGAAGGAACAGAATCTGCATGAAAACAAGGCGATGCTCAGCAAGGATAGCAAGGACAAGCTGAGCGTTAACTTCATGTACGAGCCTCCGCCAGGTGTGCGCAAGGAGCGTGAAAAGGACGACAATGAACCGGAATACAAGTTTGAGTGGCAGCGCAAATACAATGCGCCACGTGAGTCGTACTGCAAGGGTGACACCGAAATACGGGATCAGCCCTTTGGTATTCAAGTGCGTAACGTACGCTGTCTCAAGTGCCACAAATGGGGGCACATCAACACGGATAAAGAGTGTAGCATGTACAGCATATCGATGAGTGAGGCACGCAAACTGCACTCCGAGTCGGAGGCGAACGATATTATGTCCAAGAATGTACTTGAGGAGCAAATGAAGGAGGATGGTTTGATGATGAAGCATTCGGCATTGGAACTGCAGAGCATTAAGGATGTGCAGCAGCGCCATCAGCTAGTTCCCAGCGACGAGGAGGATGAAGCAACACGCGCCGCCAGGCAACAGAATCCAGAGCTCCTATTCCTTAAATCGCTGAGCAAAAAGCAAAAATTAAAATTGTTGAAAAAACTAGAAAAAATTGAGCGTATGAAACGCAAAGGTGAAAAAAAATCACTCAAGTCCAGCAGAAAAAAGTCGAAAAAGGACAGCAAAAAGAAGAAGAGCAAGAGCAAGAGCAAGACTACAGGGAGTAGCTCATCTTCTTCATCATCTTCCGATTCAGAGAGCGACTCAGCTGACCAAAAACACCGCCACAAAAACAATCAAAAGATCAGAGAGAGATCCCGTTCACGCAGTAAGCTGAGAGAAAATAGAGAGCATCACATTGGTGAACGCCACCAATCACACAGCCGAAATGGTCACACAAATGGCTTCCAAGCCGCTGCTGAGGAGCGGCACAGCAGACACAGAGATAATAATCACCGTAGCAGTGGACATCGCGAAAGATCCCGCAGCGCTCACAGAGAGGAGAGAGCAAGACAAAGGCGTCAGCGTTCGGACAGTGGCGATAATCGAAGAGAACGCGAACGAGGACGGCAGGCGGAACACAGAAAACGCGACAGATATTGACATTATGAGCATTTACAGTTTTATATTTGAAACGCCACTAAGGCCCACCAATATAACCGTTTTATTACAACTCACAGTGAAGAAGTGGTTTTCCTTGGGCACAATTTGTTTGTATATTAATAGCACCAACAATCGTTAATAATGCAGCAGGCTCGCCCTTTTATAGCTGGCGGCATCACTCAATTTCTCATGAGCTATTTTAACTGATTGAGTTTTTATGAAAAGAGCAGAAACAGATACACATACACGGCTTATGCATAACAAGACATAGCTAAACACCATTTATACATAATTAGCTTTGCTATAAGATTTTATTTAGCCGCACAAATCAGGTTCGCCAAAAGTAAAATAAAAAGGCAACTTGCAAAAGCTTAGCAAGCTACCACATGTAATCGAATGTTGCTATATTGTTGTTGCTGTTGTTGTTTGTTGTTTACTTTAAATTCGAGCCATTTGTGCGGTTGTGCTGGAGCCTGCAGAGACACAGAGCTCGGCGCCATGATTGCTGCCACTCTCGCGAGAAACGCTCTTCACATGAATGTGACTCTTGAGCATGGCAGCGCGCAGGATTAGCATGCGGGTGTGGCGCTGATATTGTTTGCCCATCAGGAGCGCACGCTCAAAGGTGCTGTTGCGCTGATCGGCCTCCTTGGCATAGAGGATCTTGTTGTGGGAGTCGATGCGCGCCTGGATTTGGCCATCCAGTATCAGTTGCATCACCTCATTCTCCAGATCACCCACGGTCGAGTTGAAGGCTGTGGCCATTTTGTGCATATCGGCAGACATATATGGGCTGAAGTATTGAATCAGCGCACGATTGCGTATTTTCGTGTAGAGTGTGCTGACATGTGGAGCAATGTACATATCCACCAGCAGATTGTCACGAATCTCGTCGAGCAGTGTCAGGCAACTGGCGTACTTGCTCTCGTAGAATTTGAAAATAATATCACGCAGTTGCGGCTCCAGTTCGAGGAACAACTTGAAAGAAGTGGAAGCAATCACTAGGCGCTTCAGCTCCTGTCGATCAAACGTGGCCAAGGCGCAGAGACCGCCATAGACGGCCACATTGCTGGTGGAGATCATCTCTGGAAAGTCGCAATGATCAAAATTAGCAGCCAAAAAGTGTTTGGCCGCCACTTTGTATTTCTTTTGCTGCAGCTCGGCCAAACCGGCGGCGCATTCCAGACGTGTGTGCACTTGCGCATTTGCCTCCTTGGAACCCTCGGAAAAGTCTGGTGTGCTCTCCGCCTTTGATATGTAGCTCATGACATGCGCCCAGTTTTTTAAGTAGATTGAAACCTTGATAACATTTAGGCACATATTAACCACATGCTTTCCGCTGGTGCAGTAATCGCGAGCACGCGAATAACACTTCAAGGCATTATTCAGATCACCACAGCTCAGATAATGATCTGCTAGATCGTCATGGCCACGTCGGATACTCTCCTTGATGGAATTCGATTTATAATTCTTTAGATCAGAATCAAGTTTCTCCAGCTTGAGCGCAGCCTTCTTTAACTTGGCATCCACCCAGACAGCGTCATATGCGAAGGCATCCTTCTCCCCTCCTGCACTGCTCGCATTCGCTTGAGCTGCTGCTGCAGCCGGCTGTACAGCGATATCCGGCAGAGCAGCAGCTGCGGCGGCAGCAGCAGCAGCGGCAGCACCAGCTGCTTGATCACCACCAACAGCAGCGGAGCCACCACCCACAACTCCACCAACTACCTGCAGATCACTTAAACGCTTGTGCAGCATTTGATATACTTTTACGTTATATGTCGATTGGACATAGGTGATGGCCATTTTGAGAGCCTCCACCGAGAGTAGCGGGCAAACGTCGGCGACGTAAATTAGACGATCGAGTCGTGCAATGCCAGTGTACTGATTGGCATATACCTCCAAGTCAATTGTTGGATTCTCTACTACAATTTGCTGCTCTTCATTGTTTTCGTTGTCTTCATTCGGGGGCGCATCCACTTGCATTGGCTCGACGGCATTCTTTAAATGTGTCGTACACATTATTTAAGTCAAATAAAAGGTATATGAAAAAGTACATTAGCACATACCTGCATTAGCGGCGGCATGGGCAGCACGGGCATCTTGCAGTGTTTTGTTTGCAAGCGTAATTTGCGAAAACGATTAAAGTACTTTTTTGCTCTTTGCCGAATTTTGTTCGATTAGCTTTTGTTAGAGAGTATCGACAGAGATTTCGATTGAAAGCAAGACATCGATATTAATAAGCGATAGTTTAGATAGATATGTACAATTGGATTTTTAAAACGGTTCCATCTCCAAAAGGCTCTCATTCTGTGCGAATGCCACAATTGCAAAAAGCAGCGCAAACGTTTTGTTTATTTCGGTGAAATTTATTATAAATAATATTAAAGCTATCGTGAACTCTTTGGAAAAATGTCAAATATAACCGCTGCGGTAATTGCTAACCGTAATAAAAAGCACTTTCTGGGTGTGCCGGCACCGCTTGGATATGTTGCCGGCGTGGGTCGTGGGTATGTTTTTTTTATTATAAGTTTTGCAATCAATACAAATTTATCTAATGTTTTTTTTTTCATTTAAATTTAGTGCCACTGGTTTTACGACACGTTCGGATATTGGTCCTGCGCGAGATGCCAACGATGTTTCCGATGATCGCCATGCGCCGCCTGCCACAAAACGCAAAAAGAAGGATGAAGAGGAGGAGGAAGATGAGGATTTGAATGACTCGAACTATGACGAGTTTAGTGGCTACAGCGGATCACTATTCTCTAAGGATCCTTATGACAAAGATGACGAAGAGGCGGACGCAATTTACGATTCCATAGAAAAGCGTATGGATGAAAAACGCAAGGAATATCGCGACCGTCGCTTACGTGAAGATTTGGAACGTTATCGTCAGGAGCGTCCGAAAATTCAACAGCAGTTTAGCGATCTGAAGCGTTCGCTAGCCACCGTTACCAGCGAAGAATGGTCCACAATACCCGAAGTGGGCGACAGCCGCAATCGCAAACAGCGCAACCCGCGCGCCGAAAAGTTTACTCCGTTGCCAGACAGCGTGCTATCGCGGAATCTAGGTGGAGAGACAGCATCCAGCCTGGACGCCAGCTCTGGCTTGGCTTCCATGGTGCCCGGCGTAGCCACGCCTGGCATGTTAACGCCAACTGGTGATTTGGATTTGCGTAAAATTGGACAAGCAAGAAATACGCTGATGAATGTGAAACTATCGCAAGTTTCGGATTCTGTGACGGGACAAACGGTAGTCGATCCTAAGGGTTACTTGACTGATTTGCAGAGCATGATACCCACCTATGGTGGTGATATCAATGACATTAAAAAGGCGCGTCTGCTACTTAAGAGCGTACGTGAAACGAATCCTAATCATCCTCCTGCTTGGATAGCGTCCGCGCGCTTGGAAGAGGTCACCGGCAAGGTACAAATGGCGCGTAATTTGATAATGCGTGGCTGCGAAATGAACCCACAGTCAGAGGATCTCTGGCTGGAGGCGGCACGTCTCCAACCACCTGATACTGCCAAAGCCGTAATTGCCCAAGCGGCACGACACATTCCCACCTCGGTGCGCATTTGGATCAAGGCTGCCGACCTGGAGACCGAAACTAAAGCCAAACGACGCGTCTTTCGTAAAGCACTCGAGCACATACCGAACTCTGTGCGTCTGTGGAAAGCAGCTGTGGAGCTGGAAAATCCAGATGATGCTCGTATTTTGCTCTCGCGTGCTGTCGAGTGCTGCAACACTAGTGTCGAGCTGTGGCTGGCCTTGGCACGCCTCGAGACTTATGAGAATGCGCGCAAGGTGCTGAACAAGG
Source organism: Drosophila hydei (assembly GCF_003285905.1). Taxonomy (NCBI): domain Eukaryota; kingdom Metazoa; phylum Arthropoda; class Insecta; order Diptera; family Drosophilidae; genus Drosophila; species Drosophila hydei. Next base: position 6,698,793 of record NW_022045643.1, read on the forward strand.
CACGTGAGAATATACCTACAGATCGTCAGATCTGGACCACAGCTGCTAAGCTGGAAGAGGCGAATGGTAACATACACATGGTTGAGAAGATTGTCGATCGTTCGCTGACATCGCTCACAGCCAATGGAGTGGAAATCAACCGAGATCACTGGTTCCAGGAGGCCATCGAGGCGGAAAAATCAGGAGCCGTTCATTGCTGTCAGGCAATCGTAAAGGCCGTCATTGGCATTGGAGTCGAGGAGGAGGATCGCAAGCAAACCTGGATTGATGATGCTGAATTCGTAAGTAGAAGATTTTGTAGTTTGCCGTAAAAAGAAACATTTTATAACAGGTATTTTGTTGCAGTGCGCTAAGGAGAATGCATTTGAGTGCGCGCGCGCTGTCTACGCGCATGCGCTGCAAATGTTTCCATCGAAGAAGAGTATTTGGTTGCGTGCTGCATACTTTGAGAAGAATCATGGAACACGAGAGTCGTTGGAAGCGCTGCTGCAACGCGCTGTGGCGCATTGTCCCAAATCGGAAATACTCTGGCTGATGGGCGCCAAGTCGAAGTGGATGGCAGGTGATGTGCCCGCTGCGAGAGGAATCTTGTCGTTGGCTTTCCAGGCCAATCCCAATTCCGAGGATATTTGGCTGGCTGCTGTCAAGCTGGAATCGGAGAACTCTGAATATGAACGAGCACGACGTTTGCTGGCCAAGGCGCGTGGATCGGCGCCGACTCCTCGAGTCATGATGAAATCGGCACGCCTCGAATGGGCTCTGGAACGATTGGATGAGGCGTTACGATTGCTGGCCGAAGCCGTCGAAGTGTTCCCAGAATTTCCAAAGCTCTGGATGATGAAAGGTCAGATTGAGGAGCAGCAGCTTCGTACGGATGATGCAGCTGCCACATACACGATGGCATTAAAGAAATGTCCCACCTCGATACCCCTGTGGATACTGTCGGCCAACCTGGAGGAGCGTAAGGGTGTCTTAACTAAGGCGCGTTCAATTTTGGAACGAGGCAGACTGCGCAACCCCAAGGTCGCTGTGCTCTGGCTGGAGGCGATACGGGTCGAGCTGAGAGCCGGACTTAAGGAGATAGCCAGCACAATGATGGCGCGCGCCCTGCAGGAGTGTCCCAATGCCGGTGAGCTGTGGGCAGAGGCTATTTTCATGGAAACGAAGCCACAGCGTAAAACCAAGTCCGTGGATGCTCTCAAGAAATGCGAGCACGATCCGCACGTACTGCTCGCGGTGTCCAAGCTGTTTTGGTCGGAGCACAAGTTCTCCAAGTGCAGAGATTGGTTCAATCGAACGGTAAGAGCTGAATGCAATTACTAACTGTATTATACATTTACTTTATTAACAACACCTCTTCACATAGGTCAAAATTGATCCAGATTTGGGCGATGCTTGGGCATTCTTCTACAAGTTTGAACTGTTGCATGGCACGGAGCAGCAGCAGCAAGAGGTGCTCGAGCGTTGCATAGCCGCAGAGCCCACCCATGGTGAATCGTGGTGTAGCGTGAGCAAGTGCATCCGCAATTGGCAGTTTAAAACGCCAGATGTGCTACGTGCTGTGGTCAGGGAGCTATCCGTACCCATTTAAGTTTCCTTTTACTGGACTACAAACTATTCAAGAATCAATAAACTGTTTGCAGCTTAATCTTGCATGCCTCTAGAACTCTTAAAAATCTTGTAGATGCCTTTGCTGTGCTTGCGGATTAGCTCGGTGAGGAACACAGCAAAGCTAAGTGCGATACCATAGCCAAAGATGCCAAATGCGTAACGGCATTCGGTGAGGCCAATGGACACAAACCCACCAACGCCGCTCTCACACTTCGGTTTCTGTGGTATCCACTTGCGATCCTCTCGGTTCACCAGGCTGACCTCGCGCTGCCAGCGTAATCTGTGCCGGAGATATAACCATAAATACTTTAGCTGTGCTGCCTGTCTCTCTGTACTCACTGCCTGCGGAATAGCTCCTTGTAGGGAAAGTTCTTGCGTGTTGGTATGGCCAGCATAGGCAGCTGGAAGGGTTCCAGCTCCATAAGTCCGCATTTCTCCGGCTCACTAAATGTATCCGAGACAATTTGATAGCCCGCTTGCAGCTCTACCTGATAGGCGAACAGCCCCGTGCGCATTTTCTCCATGCCCAGAGCGGGGCGCATGTAAACATAATCGCCCTTCGGTGCAATCTTTTTGTGATATAAACTCTTTGTCACCGGATCAGTGGACTCTGTAAAGTAGATTTTGTTATATTGTGTATCCTGCACGCCTATTTCCAGAGGTGATTGTCCCAAGTCTCCCAGCGTTTGAATCGCATCCGAGGGACTCTGCAACAGAGCTACAATATTTGCCGAAAAGGAGGTGAACAAGAACACGGCGGCCACGAATGTGGTAAAGACTATGATCCTTCCCGAACGATTGCGCACATCCACATAGAATCCCTGCTGGCACATGGCGCCCCAGACAAAGTTAAGCGAATCCATATAGGACATCTTATGTGTGTGCGGCGAGAAGAGCATTTCCAATAGCATCACCAAAATAGTTATGATCACCAGCACGATTATGGAGATCCAAACATCTAGCTGAAACGGCATCGAGAAGATGTTGGCCACTGCTGACAGCGGCGGCTGGCGAAACATGATGCCAGCTCTCACGCGATACGTTTCGGCCACAAAGTCACAGAGGGCAAGCCGATCCAGACGCATAAAGATCGCCAGCTGAGCAAAGTCCAGTTCGTAGCGCTGAAAGCGACCCATTAGGCCGTCAAAGGAGCCGTTTGGCTGGCGCCAGCCATAATTGACGGTTTGGTAAGTGTTATAGCTGGCAGAGAGAGAGAGAAAATGAGAAGCATAGAAAGAGATAGAGAGGAGGGAAATATAGATCTAGGCAGCGAGAAAGTAAAATACAAACAATGTGAAACAGAGAAAAGAAAGAGAGTGAATGAGTAAGAGAAAAAGAGGGAGACAGTGAGTCAGTAGGAGAAAGAGCACGACAGAGACAAATAGAGAAAGTGACAGAGAGCCAAAGAAAATCAATGTGAGTAACATAAGGAAACTGATTTATGATGAGAGAGAAAAGGCAAAATAAATAAATCGAAAAACTATATAACAGATATAGTCCGAACAGTGAATATATGTATTTTAGATGTATGCCCGTCAAACTGTCAAATTCTCACTGAAATCCTTGACGGGAAAAGCAAGTCAGTATAAGGACAATGACGTACCTCACGTTCAGGCGATTGGCCAGTTCGAGCATGAGGCGATGGTTGACTTTAGAGATGGTATCGATATGTCGCAGGGAGAGATCTTCGACGGTGGTAAATAGATCTGGAAAGGCAATAACAATGCCAGTATTGAAGACAATGCCCTCCAGATTCTGTCTGTAGGTGATCGCTGAGCCGAACTGTTGCAGCGCATGGATAATGTGCCGAGAGTTGTGCAGCTGTTGGCCGATCAAACGAATCTTTGGCGGCTTGAAGGCGGCCACCTTGTAGACGTCTAGCAGGGATGCAGTGAAGGGCGCGTCTGCACTATGCCAGAGCACACGCAATTCGCTGTCGGGTGGTATAAAGATTTCCTCGTCTTCCAGCAGGCTCAGATCCTGCAGATCCTGTGTGAGCAGCAGCCAAAATCGATTGGTCGTGAAGTAGTTATGCTCCGTGGCCGCTGACCAGCGTAACAGGTTCAACGCACACGGACTGTGGAACTGCAGCAGCAGAATGCCCAACTTATTGTGAAGGGCGGGCAGCACAAATGCCAACTGCCAGTGGGTTTCATTATTCGCATGGAAGCTGCGTGGTGGCGGTGCAATAGATGTACTGTCCGTCTCGTTGCTGACATGTTTGAGATCAGTCAGACAGTGCTCCGTCCAGACTTGCACATAGATGTCCTGCGCCATAAAATGCTGCACGAGCGAATGCAAACGTGGCGCATCTGGGGCAAGAGGATATGAATTTAGTTATGCGTTAACTGCAGTTGAGGCGGATGGGAATTTCCGTAACTCACCAATGTCCGCGTGACAAACAACGAGCATCAGACTGTGCACGGCATGCTGGCGATAGTAAGCGACTAGCATATCCGGCAATTGATTGCCCCACGAATCTCCATTGGGCAGCTGCTGCTGCTGCTGCTGTCCGCTGGGGATTTCTGCGTCAGCTGGCAGTGACACGTGGCCCGACATTGATGTCGTCGCTGTCAGCGGCCACAGCAACAGCAACAGCAAAAGTAACACCAGAAGCTCTGGGAATATTAACGAGTTCATGCTGCTGCTCTAGCTGTGTCCTTTGCAAGTCCTTTGCATAACGCTTCCGTTAACCGGCAGCTTTTATACCGACCCGTGCCAGCAATTGCCGCTGCACAAGGACATTAAATATAATTGAGTTCTTATTTCATTCTTTTTTTATCTTTTTTTGTTTGAAAGGCATTAAAATTATGTATTGATTACGCTTCAGCGACTTCTGCACCTTTTTGCCCCATTGCGCGCCCATTCGCTGTCATTACGTATACGCCGCGTTGTCTGCACCGCAATTTGCCGCAATTCGTGGCGACAGCTGCAATTGGTCATCGCTGGCGTTTAATTGGTCCACCAAGTGGCGCTCAAATTGTCCAGCCAAAGTCAATTACATGCCATTAAGCAAAATAAGTTACAGTTAAAAACTTGGCTTGCCCTCACTTTCGGCACGTAATAAGTTCTTGCATCACTTTTGCTATTACTTATTTATTACTTTCCAATCTGATTGCTTCATAAATGGCTTGGCGAAACTTTCTGATGGCGATTCGGGCAAGAACTGTAGACTGAACTGCGGCTTAGTCTAATACCTATATATGTATATGTATATATATCTATATAGATATATATATCTATATGTAAACTGGCTAGACCAATTTTTTATTTATTTTTAAATTAAAATAAAATTTTTTGTGGAACATGCTCATAGTTATATATTAAAAATGGAATTTTGCTTATAATTATAACACATTTAAGATTTAAGATCACACACTAAATTCAGAATTTCTTTATGTGAATAATCTAATTAAGGATTCGATCCTTCCAGTCTTCAGTCGAATGCAATGCAGCTCTAAATGCCAGCTGAGCGCGACTTAGATTTTAATTTCAATTTCAAGAAGAAAGAAAGAGAGAGATAGAGAGAGAAAAATAGCGGAAAAGGTGAAAAGCTACAAAAGGATTTGTTGATTTTGTTATTCAATAAATCCTTTCTATATTAAAATATTATTCCCATATTAAATTATTATTTTTTAATACTTAGGCTTAACTTAAATTTAAATATTATATATTATATATTTCTATACCCATTTACAATATTTGTATTTAAATATAATTTCCATGATCTTAACGACGTTAAAGTCTTTCGCTGTTTTATTTAAGTTGTAAGCTTCCAAAAGTTTCCCAAGTGTATCAAGTTCTATCATTATTTATTTTCTTCTGTAGATATTAATGTTTCAAAACAAATAAGCTTACTTGTTTACCTTCTTTCTTTCAAGAGCACAAAGTTCAGGGCTTTGTTCTGGCTGAGAGTCCGCGTCCATTTCGTGCCTTGTCGTTAAGTCGATGCTTTTAACACCTTGCCTATCAATAACTGGCTAGCTTATTGTCCACGACTTCAATTTATCTACTTTGGCTTGTCGTGTTCGCGTTTCAAGCGAACGAAAATCTTCTAATTGTTTTGAAAAATGGCGCAATAAAGCTTTTCAGCTTGCTTTAGCTCAAATCCTCCCACAACTCCATTGCTCTACTCTCTCTGCCTCTTTCCTATGCTTTTGCTACTTATGTTTTCCTGTCGCTAGACACAAACGTGTGATAATCTGGACTTTTGGTGTTTGTGTTGCTGCTCCTGGCGACACACACACGCACACTCACACACACACTAATGGCAGCCATTTGGTATGGCACTTTTTGACCGCTTTTCGCTTGTTGCCCATTTGTATTTCGTGCGCCTTCTGTGAGCGCTTCGCTCTGGAGATTGGGAAGCGTTCCGGGATTGAGCTAAAGGCTACGGCGTGGCGCAGCGCTGGCAATGGCAACGCTTCAATAACTTTTATCACTTTTAATTGGGTTTTTCTTTATAGCCAACGCATGTCTTATAAGACTTATAAGACTAACACACACACACACACACACACACGCACACATGTGCAGATTGTAATTGTGTTAATTTGTCTCACTTGTCTGTGTGTGTTTGCTGGGGTGTGTCGTGTTGTTGTTACTGTTGTGTCGGCTTGTTTTTGTGACAGCCTTGGCTAATGCCAGTTTTTGCCCCGTTGCTTTGCCGTTCCGCTCAGTCCGAGATTTTCTTGCTTTCAATTTTCCTAATTGCTTCTTAATGCGCGTCATACGCCGGCAAGCAGAACTTTGCTCTAATTTGCTTTTTAACTCGTTGTCAGAGCTAAAATTGAAGTTACTTTAAAAACAAACAACAATTTGTTTCTACTAATTACCATATAACAGAAAGTTTGAGCATTTTTAAATGCTTTAATTACTATTAAAACTTCAAGCTAATCTAAACCAACAAATACAATCTAATCGCAATTTAAATGCTTTTTAAGCCCATGCAACACAGTCTAAAATTAAATAATGCTCTAAATTTATAAATAAATATGTACAAATATATATTAAAATTATATAAATAATAAGATAACAAAATAAAATGTATATTAATTGACATTTAAATAGAACCATTTAAAAATTGTCTAAAATTATTTAGTATTTTTTTAATATAAATTGTATCAAATAAATATTAATAAAATGAATAGGAAAAATACAACATATTTATATGAAATATAAATTTATTAAATATAAAAAAATTAAACGCAAATATTTAATATTTTTTTATTTCAAAATAATTCATGAGTTTTATACATTTACTAAAAAAATAAAATGTAAATATATATAAAGTTTATAAATATTTTGTATTTAGAATTGTATTAATAAATATAGTATTATCTTACATTTTCTATATATACATATATTTTATATATATATATTTTTAAATTTTATGTATATTTTTATTATATTATTTAAATGATATTTAATATAATATGAAATTACTTTTATATGTCTCGTTTGCTTTCATTGCTTTTATATTATTATATTTTTCTCAGAACAATTAATTCATATCTCATTATACACACTCGCACCCACACACACACACACGCATATCCACCCTGCAGTGTATATGTATACATTTATTCAGCTTATCAAGCAACTAATTTATGCTGCATGCGACGCCCAGTTCTCACGCTAGAGGGCGCTGCTGTTTCATTAATCATGTCCGCCATTTTTTGACATTTGCCCGTCATGTTCAACTACTTTTATAAACTTCACGCTACTCAAATTTACTTAATTTTTCATTGTTGACAGATTTTCATACGCTGCCAAAGAGTTCCTAGAGTTCTGTGAGCTCTTAAATATATGTGTGGTATAGGGTATCTGCTAGTTGTTCTTTATGTTCATATACTAAGCACCTTTGTCGCCGAATCAAAATGGAATTTAATATTAAGATCGCTGTTATGGAAAACCAAATTTATACTTTTTTTCAACAGGATACACTTCCGTTTTGCTTCTCTTATCTCGTTGGTCTTGTAAGTATCTCGTCTTTAAGCGCACGCTTCATTTGGTGCTCGAAGTCTGTGTGCCTGGTGCTTGCATCAGTTTATATTAAGAGGATGCTCAGGAATCCTTTTATGTGGCACTTGTATCCTTTTTCGTTGTTGTTGTTGTTGCTGTTGCTGTTCGTGCGCCAATTTGATTTTCTTAGAGCGTAAATCAATGCAAATCGAAGGATGAACTGATTGGCTATGCAGGTCCCCGCATCTGCGGCATTGTGGCTCTGTGGCTCTGCGGCCTTAAGCAGCCAGCAGCCACTACAATTATCGGAGATGTTACACCTGGCTGCACGGCTGTTGGCCTGATTTGCATAAGCCTTCAAAGCCGCAAGCTTTAAGCCTTTGACAATTAGCCAATATATATATTTTATTGAATGCCACAGACGACAGCAGCTATTGAATTCTTTTATGTGTGTCATCTCTGTGTGTGTGTGTCTGTTACTGCCCTAAGCTAAATTGAAGTGTGCTGGATGTTTGTTATGTAACCACAATGCGCTACTTTGTGCTACCTTTTAGCTTTCACGCCTTTGAAATACATTTAATCCATCATTGAGTTCAGACAGCGTCGATATACCAACACACACACATAGATAAACACATACAGTGAGTCGTTAGCCTCTGGCTGTTCGCCTTTTTATCCTGTCCAAAAAGCTTTATTGACTCCCGCTTTCAATTTGTGCGACGCCCATTTACAACCTGTTGAAAAGGTGCAAATTGCTGGTTGGCTTCTGTGAGTCGCTTTTTACTTGAGCTCAGCAAACACGCTTACGCAGCCTTATCAATCAGAGGCATCTACCCACATATGCTCCCCAAACATATGTTATTAATACGCACCATTTATATGTTGGCCATAGAAATATGCACAAATAGATATTTAAAGAGAATTTTATATGACGTCATGTTGAAAGGAGAGTAAATTTGGGTATAAATACATTGTATATTTAGACACTTACAAATATATTTCAACTGAGTCTAATATTTCTTCATTAAACAGAAGAATTCCCCATACATTCTATACTAAGTCTGTCTATATATGGCCTATTACTCAGAATTTGTTGCTGCGAAACTTCACAATGGAATTTCTGCTGCACTCCACAAATAAATATAAAATCGGAATATAAATTGTGTGTGTGATTGTGCTTTTGCCTGGCTGAGCAAATTATATTGTCAAGCTGTAAACAGTTGGAACTTTATGTTACGATGTAACTAGCTTGATTGTTATTGTTGTCACTAACTTGTTAATTGAATTGTCAATGCGGCAGCTACGAAGCGCTGTCGTGCGGAAACTGAACAAATTGTATAGTAAAACCTATTTAATTTATATTAAATTGTGGGTTGAAAGTTTATCGCGGCTTTAAGGCTATATTTGAAATACATTTGCCTTAACACTAATTGCCTAGAGCATATTAATGTAGCTCCATTATGGCTCAGTACATAATTATGTTTAGCTATGCCAATAATTTCGAATCAACAAGTAATTGAAGCTTTTAAAGTCTGGCATGCCAACAAATCGTGATTAAGTACACGAATATATATTACGTTCGATGGCCGAACGCCTGCGAACATTTGTTCTGCATTCCCTTGGCGAGCATTAATCATTATCTGGCGCCATCTAGCGGCCGTCGCTGGCGAGCATCTGACCGAATTCAGCTTAGCTCATTTATCTGCATCTAATCAATTAGCCGGGCACCTCGGCACACTGGGCCCTTGAGCAGCACATTCCGTTTCCTTGCAGATCCGGCTACCTTGTCCGTGTCCTTTTTCATTTCAACTGCTTTTCCTTTTTCGTCTGTCGTTTTTTCCTTGTGCTTGCTACGTGCCAATTTGGCTCGTTTTGCTCGCTCATTCGTAAATCTAAACAAATCATCAATTTTCACAAATTATACGCGCCCCGCCATGTGACGCCCGTTGTAGCTCCATTCACATCCTGTGCTTTCTGCTTTGTCCTTTGTCCTGTGTCCTTGAGCCTAATTGCTTTCGTTTCAATCGCTGCGCTTCCTGTTGTCATCCACACCGCTGTTCACTTTACATTTCATTAATTAATGCCAATGGCCGTCGAACTTTGACATATTGCGCTCAGCCTCCAGTCCCACCGCCCAATCTCTGTCCATTCAACTCCACTCTCGCCGCATTACTTATCTGCCACTTGAGGCAAATGTATGAGGCACTTAAATAGCCCCCATCAAATCTATTTAAATTGATATGGTATGTTATCAGCTATTGTTTTGAAGATTTGGGAAAATTTTTAATTAATTTGCCAAACGCTTTTGATAATGTTAAGTTTGCAGTCGGCTCAGGTATCGTTGCCTATTTAAGTTGTGATCGAAGCCAATAATTTGCTTATACGCAAAATGAAGTTCGCTAGTTTGTTATTGCTGTTCGTTGCTCAGGCGGCCTGGGCTCGTGTGCCCTACCAGCCTCTGCCCGACGTTGAGGTGCCGCCAGTCCTTGAGGATGAGATCTATGAGCGTGCCATCTATGTGGATCCCCTTCCCGAAACCCGTGCTGCCGGTGAGTTCCAAACTGGGAAACTAAAGTGATTAACTCCTAATGCCTGCTGTCAATAGGCTGCAGTGTGACCATTCGCGGTGGCATGCCGAAGCCGGAGCCCGTTTGCTTGGAAACCAATTCGGAGAATCTGTATCCGTTCAACAGTTTGGGCGTTATGGAGGTGGACAGTGGCAAGACCCTGCAACTTTGGTGCCCCAGCGGCTTTACCACGCACTCGGAAAGTCTCTTGACTGCCACCTGCGTGAGCGGCACCACCTTCAAGGTGGATGGCAGGGATTACAATTTCAAGGATCTGGCCTGCAAGTCCTGGCCTGGCTTCAAGGCCATCAAGACCGGCGGCACATGCAACGGCGGCATCGTCATTCGAGTGGGCTTTGAGATTACTTCTTCGCGTTTTGCCGAGCAAATGCAAATTTGCTTCAATGAGCAGGAGGAGGTGACCCGCTACACGCGCCATCAGCTGTTCCCGGGCAGCAACTACTACGAGACAGGCGTGGATCGCATTACCTTCCAAACGGCTGGCTACTTCAACGGCAAGAATGTGGACAAGCTCTACACGCAGGCCGTACAGCTGGAGACAATCAACAAGGATTTGGGCGGCGATGCGGATAAATATTTCGACATGAGCACGAACGTTTTTCTGGCCCGCGGCCACCTTGGCGCCAAAGCCGACTTTGACTATGCACCTGAGCAGCGCGCCACCTTCCTGTTCATCAACGCCGCGCCCCAATGGCAGACCTTCAATGCCGGCAACTGGGCACGTGTCGAGGATGGTCTCCGCGCCTGGGTCTCCAAGAACAAAATGAATGTCAACTGCTATACGGGTGTCTATGGCGTGACTACGCTGCCCAACAAACAGGGCGTGGAGACTCCACTCTACTTGGCTCGCGATGCCAACAACAATGGCCTCATACCCGTGCCCAAGCTCTATTTCCGTGTGGTCATCGAGCCCTCAACACATCGCGGCATCGTCTTTGTGGGCGTCAACAATCCGCATCTGTCTGAGGAGCAGATCAAGAAGGACTATGTGATTTGCAACGATGTCAGCGATCGCGTCACCTACATCAACTGGAAGAAGACCGACATCAAGGCCGGCTGGTCTTATGCCTGCGAAGTTGCTGACTTCCTCAAGACGGTCAAGCATCTGCCCGCCCTAACTGCCAGTAATGGTCTGCTTGTCTAAGTCTGAGATGAACCAATAAAGCAAGTTGTTTAATCGAATATTTGAAGACGTAGGAAAATGCTATTTTAAACAGGGGATAAACCTTGACTGTGGGTGGCTGACGTAGAACATTGATTGGAGATAAAGTTGAGCAAGTGCAAATAGTGAAAGATTCAGGAAGAGATCGAGGCGCTGCTTAGACTTTGAAGACTATAAGCATGCAGTTCCATACTCCTTATTGGTTAAGAATATTCTGACTTAAGAAACATATATTGATCTGCAAATAATATGGTTTATAATATGGGAACTCATTCGTAATTAATTTGAATTCAAACTGAATATTTCATATATAAGTTTTAACCGAAACTTCCGATCATTCAGCTTATTATTTAGCCTACTCAAATTGTAAAATAAAAGTTAAACTCTTATTATTCGCATATATGTTTTATTCAGTCCTAAGCTAAGCTCTGGACAGCTTAAACCAACAGGCCGCTTACAGAGAACTCTGGCAAATGGGTAACCTTCTTGCGGAACTCGGGCACCTCACAGGCGTATGAGTAGCCAGCCGAGATGTCTGAGCGCTTCCAGCTGATCCAGTTGATCTTGTCGCTGACATCATTGCATAGCACATAGTCACGCTTGATCTCGTCGAGACTCAAGTGTGGATTGTTGACGCCCACAAGGACAATGCCCTTCCTGGTGCTGGGTTCGATGACCACGCGGAAATAGATCTTGGGCACGGGTATCAAGCCGTTGCCATTGTGATCGTAGGCCAAGTACAGGTTGGTCTGCCTGCCATCCTTGTTGGGCAGTGTGGTGACACCCCAAACACCTGTCCAGCAGTCCAAGTGCTTCTTGTACTTCGACGCCCAGGCACGAACGCCATCTTCAACTCGAGCCCAGTTGCCCGCATTGAATGTTTGCCATTGAGGCGCCGCATTGATGAACAGGAAGGTGGCGCGCTGCTCGGGTGGATAGACAAAGTCAGCCTTGGCGCCCATATGTCCGCGGGCCAAGAAGACGTTCTTCGGCGAGTCAAAGTACTTGGCCGAATCCATGCCCAAGGCCTTGTCAATGGTCTCCTTTTGCACAGCTTGCGTGTAGAGCTTGTCCACATTCTTGCCATCGAAGTAGCCGCCGGTGGCAAAGTTGATGCGGTCCACGCCGGTGGCATAGTAGTTGCTGCCAGCGTCCAGGGTGTGGTAGACATAGCGAGTGACCTCCTCGTTCTCATTGAAGCACACCTCGTACTGCTTGGCGAAACGAGAGCCGCTCAGCTCGAAGCCCACGTTGATCAGGGTGGTGCCGCCGTTGCAACTTGAGCCGGACTTCTTGCCCACAAAGGCGGGCCAGGAAGTGCACTTGATAGCCGAGATATCGTGTTCCTTATCGCCTACCTTGAAGGTCGAGCCGCCCACGCACTTGGCCGTCACAGATTTGCCCGAGAGGGGAGAGTCCAGGCTGCTGGTGCAGTGGAACTCAATGGTCTTGTCGTGCTCCACATCGACGTAGCCAGACGCCGAGAAGGGATAGAATTCGGAGGTGCCAGGCTTAATAAGCAGCGGCTGTGGATTCTTCATCTCAGTGCTACGTATCTTGATGGAGCAACCGGCTAGGTGGAGAAGATAATACCCAGATTCTCGGCTTATTCAGACTGCATCGAATTGATCCTAGCTATGCTAGCTTACCCGCTCTGTTGGCTACCTCCATGGGCAGCTCAATCATATCCGCTGCCCATAGCTCCTCGTTCTCAATGGGCAGAAGGCGTGCCTGGCTGCTGGTAACCAGCAGCAGGCCGCTGAGAGCAATCAATGCTGGACTCCACATGTTTTGCTACTGCTTGACTTTCTGAAAAGTCCAAGCGCTTTTAAATCTAATGCTCCATGCTGATTAGATCGCCATATTTTCAACTATGTATGCTATTTCCCAATTTGCAATATCAGTGGAAGTACTTTCGAGTGCTTCAACTCATTCTGACTATACGTATTGGAGTACGGGAGGGCTGGGGTGATTACTTTGATTATATTACGTGTTGCTCGTGTCGTGTGAACGCGTTTTCCGTTTTTACCCTTATCATTTAATTAGTTGCGGCTAGCCGCACTGACGTCACGAACTTCGACACCCTGTATTAACATCAGAATATAATTATATATAAATCGGCGATTAGGACTATGGCAACTAATGATCAACATTTCAGTGGATGATAGGCAAACTGAATTTATTTTTAAGACTTAAGAAAGAGTTTTGCTGAGTTCGAATAGAAAGTTTTTATTTCAGAAACGTGGTTTAAAATACATAAATGTTAATTTTTTATAAAGGGTATTTGCTAGCTCAGCAAGTAAGCGAGTCTAATCAGCTTAGATTGAGCCCTTCACTGGGCTCTTCTCTTGGAGTTTTGCGAAGTTTCCCGTTGACAACTCCAGTTTACGGGAAACCAGCTAAAAGCCCCTAGCAAAAATGAGCTCACCCAGAAGCTTATTAGAGATATAATGGCATATCTGTTTTTTTTTTCGAGTACTCAATAATTGGCTTTCAATATGAATGCTGATATGGAGAGTAGCTGCACGTGTGCCACACGTTTTGTCAGACCAAAGTTTTTTTTTCTATTTTTGCACAAATATCAAGTGTTTATTCAGTTTTTGATTTGCTTTTTTTTGTTTGTTTTATTTTTTGGGTATACATTAACTCACATTTATTGATTAGCTTTCAAAGTATTTTTGGCGCAACTGTACTTTTACTATGTATATTTATATATATATGAATGTATATGTTTATATATTTGGACTTATTTACAATAATAATACAATTAGCGATATGATTATTGTTTGCTGTTGTTGTCTATATTTTATTGATAATAAATATGAACAGTTTGCTTGGCTTTTATTCATTTTTTATATACATTAGTTTTAGTTGTTTGGATATCCAAGTTAAAGCTTTTGTTAGCCCAAAAAATAGAAGAAACTTTTTAGTTAGAGCAGAAAAGGTTTTTCGCTTAAATGAATATCAAATTTTGATAGAGAGAAAAGATTCGCAATAGATGTCTTAAACTTGCTAAGACTTAATATAATTTTGCTACTTTTTTCTTTAAATTTTTGCATTTTTTATCTTGTTCAAGTTCTTTGCTTTACTCTTTGATATATTTTTTAATGCTGAACTTCAAAACTTGCCTTGTTTAAGCTTAATGTTACGTGTTTTCTGTAATACTTGAGTTCCCTGTCTACTTCCTATTATTCACATAACTTTATTCGACTCTCTTGTTTCTTAGACTGCTACAGATGAATCGTTTTTCATTGGAAATTTGTCTAAGCTATTATTTCTTTTGCATATCTTATTCTCTTTATTTGATAAAGTACATTTCTTATATATACAGCTGATATCTTGCAGATGCTTTGTCTCCTTCTGTGTTTGATTCATTTATTTATTGAAGTTTATTTGTCAAGGGCTGATTGCGCTCTGCTCTGATCGCAATCGTAGTTATTTTTCGATTTATCTATCTAAAGGAATATGGCCAGCTGGGCATAGATTTCCACGGCCACTAGCAGGCCCATTATGGAGATGTTTACAGCGCAGTAGACGCGTCGCAGTGAACGTCGGCGCTTACGCTGACGCTGACTATAACATTTGCCAGCGAGCCGCGTTCTAGGCTGCAAATCCTGGCGACTGTCGTCGTCGTCGCTGCTGCTGCTGCTGCTGCCGCTGCTGCTGCTGCTGGTGCTGTTGTTGCTGCTGGCATCGTCAGCTGTTGGCGTTGGCTGGCTATCGTTCCCATTTGTTGCAGCTCCATTGTGACATGGCGGCCAATGTCAAACCGACGCCAAGGACGAGCTGCTGTCGTAGGCCACTAGCAGAGAGTCGTTCTCATCGCTGCCGCTGCCGGCACTTCGTTCCGACTCATTGATCACCTCCAGCTGAGTTTGCGGTCGACTGATTTTGTACTTGTTATGACGCTTATTGATCAACACGCTGCGTATGTTGTTGTTGTTGCGCCGGTGCCGTTGACTCTTCACACGCACCGCAGCAGTGCGAGTGCGCGACTTGCCAGCCCCAGCGCCCAGCATGCTGCAATCGGCATCATCGTGCTGCTCCAGCTCCAGCTGCTGCTCGTCCTCATCCTCATAGTAATCATAGTAGTCATCGTAGTCATAGCCCACAGCATCGTCTGCCGCATCATCGTCCTCGTCATCGTCGTCGTAGTCAAAGTCAAAGTCAAAGATGGCACAGCATCCGCTCTCGGCCTCCACGCTGTAGCGTCGCTGGCGCTGCTTGGCTCGCTTGCCTTCCAGGTGGACCACCGAGGATTTGCTGTGTGTGCTCACGCTCTTGTACGTGGGCGCAAAGATGGCAGTCTTGGCCTAGTTCGATAATTAAGTGAAAAAATAAATATTTGAACACTCTACAAAAGCCACAAACCATGCACTTATATCAAATTGAAAGTGATTTTCAATTTGGGGCAAGAGCAGTCAATGAAAGAGCTTGAAACATACCTCAGGTCCACGCCAGGTAATGCCCGAACGCACGAGGTTATAGAAGCGCAATACGCCCCACATGGCTAGCACCTGTTTGATTTAGATGGAGGGGAGTCAAGTTTTAATTGAGTCACATAAATTCCACTTAGCTGCACACACGCACACCCATACACAGTGGCAAAGGTTGAAGAGTATATTGGCTTGATGGGGGAGCTTCTTTATGCTATTTATATTTTTTAGATCAACTCAAGGCGCAAAGGTCGGCTGAGTGAGCTTTTGCTGGTAGAGGTATTGCTCAGTCAGGTTGACCCGCTTTCTACTCGGCTTCTAATGGATTTTCGCCTATAATCAAATTATTTATTGCATATGCCGTTCATTTTGCTTGAACGAAAGCTTAAATCAATAAATTCCAACCGATAACAATAAAATAGAAAACAAATTGCGTTGCTCATGGACTTATGTAGGTAAATTATTGGCAGCTTAGTAGTTTAGCTGTACAGTTAATGTTTTGAAATCGTATTACTGGATATTTAAATCAATTCCGAACATTTCTTCAAAATTATCTGTCAATAATATTTTTCGCTAGTTCAGAAATATTTTAAACTTTCATGTGCTTTTACAATGTTTAAACTGATGCCAATTGATCATCAACTCTGCTTGTTGGCCTACAGCTACAGGCTGAGGCTGGACGAGTGCAGACAGTCACCGGATCATATGGATATATACAAAAATCAGGTTATTACAATGCATCGTCTATTAATCTTGTCCTGTCTGCTTGGTGTGGTAAGACCCCGTGAACTACTTCGCTTGAGTTCAGCCTGCAAAGCTCTCTCGCCTTAGATTAAAAGCTTGGTTGTCTTTGTGGGACATTACTGTACCCCAGCCACTAAGCTTACTACCTTATGGTGTGCCGACAGATTTTTAATACTTCCGCCCGAATTGACGCGCAATATTCGATGCGTTTTTGGTTTTATTCATCTGAATATTTGGTTGGTCTTGAGCTATGCTGCTGTATGCGTAAGACCTCATCTCTTTGCTTATATTTATATTTATTGATATTGAGTTAAGATCTTGTTTGTTCGCTCTGCAGTTCTCACCCACAATGATGATGCCGTGGCTGATATACTATTACTTTTTATTAGCCTTTCGATTGGGTAAGTTCGGACTCCAAGCTACAATCAACAATCTCGAGGGTCAACGTATGTCAACGTTTGTTGTGTTGTCGAGTTTACTGTTGAAGATCGCATTTGTCACACTCTGCAAACGGAGCTTTGAAGCAGAACTCGACACAAATTAAACTTGAAACAGTATTTCACACAGATTTCAACTCTCTCAATATCAAAAATTTATTTAAGAATAAACAGAACAAGCGAAAACATTGAGTTTCGGTTAGGGGTAGTGAAAAAGCTTTTGGGACGAGGCTAAGTTAAATTGTAGAATATTAATAGAGTAGTTGATATTTAAAAAATAGAACTTAAGAACTGACACACACATACACACACACAGTCACACACATTTTGTATATATTATACTTACATTGATAAAAGCGCGTGCTATAAAAAATGCCACCTCCGCCTTGCACATGGCATCGAATTGCTGTAAAATATATATGTAAAATATGTTTAGTAAATCTAGTTTGATATTATAATAAAAACTAACTTAAGAATATTTAATTAAAGTGCTGTGCGGGAAACCTACAACTCGAAATAAAAGCTAAAATAAATTTAAAATGCCGCAATGTCTGCGACTCAGAGAAGACCGACTACTAGTTACCCTTTCTTTAGCCCTACTCATTTTGCAATATTGAATAAATATTTAAATGTTTCAGCGTATAAATTACCGCAAGTTCTGCATTATTTTCACTATAGGGCATAGCTGAAAGGAGGCAAACTTTTTGCTTTGCTTTCACAGCGAGTGCAAAAAACATGAATTTTTACCTCAACAATTGCAATAAATTATGCATGAGGCGGCAATTTCGTAACGTTTTTGGTGGAAAACAAGCAACAATTGCAACAGCAACACAAACGCGTTCATAATAGAAAAAGTGCCAAAGAAAAAAGGAGAAAAACAAATGTGCAAGACAAATGAAAATGGCGACGGGGACAAAGCGGAACGCGAAAGCAATGGCATGGAAAAATGCCCAAGTCACAAGAGTCTGTGTGTGTGTAAATGCATGTGTGTAATAAGCCTATGTTAGCTCAAACTGTAGTGAGAGATAGGGCTGCTCGGGAGTAAGTGAATGAACTCTGTCTGATGTCAGCTGTGAGCTTTGCGGCATCGCTTTGCCACTAGTTTTAAGTGTGTGGCCTCTTGAGCTTTTTATTTTCTTCTGCACTCGGCACTGTGCTTCAGCTGTTTAGTTCGGCATATTATTTTTAACTAGCTGGTCAGCGACTGAGTCTTTAATTGTCGAGTTGTTCTTATAGATTAGCAAGTAAATTGCAAAGATAATTTTAATAAAATATATTTTTCTAAAAAAGAGTTAAACATTTTAATATATTATTTTCATTGCTTTAAAGCTTATTAAAAGACAAATACATTTAAATTTTACTTTTCGTTATCTTTTTTGCTTAATTCTTTACATATATCATATATCATATATCATATATCATATATCATATATCATATATCATATATCATATATCATATATCATATATCATATATCATATATCATATATCATATATCATATATCATATATCATATATCATATATCATACATCATATATAATATATCATATATCATATATCATATATCATAATCCTCTATTCCGTCTCCTATCCTGTTTCTCATATCCCATAGTTCCTATACTCCATCTCATATAACATATCTTATATCTTATATCATATATCATATACTCCATAGTTTTGTTTGTAAATAGAGTAAATGAACTGTGAAACTCTCGAAAACTCTCGAAACCAGTTCGCATGGGGAATATGGAATTGGGAAGGTGCCAACACTGCATGGCACAACCCGAATATATATTCAAACAAAGCATATGTTTTGTGTTTACATATCAATTTCATTGTTTGTCGATTGTAGTGCATTTAGCTGTCGTTAGCAGCCGACCCTAACCCAATTCCTTTGTTTGATTTTAGCATAAAAAAGGAACTTTTACATATGTTACGGATTGTGCCCCGGACCTTGTTGTCGTTGTTGTTGCTTTTGTTGTTCTCGTTATTGTTATTTTCTAGCATTGAGTCCTTTGCAATTTATTTGTTTGTTTTGCCAGATCTTTGTACTTTGGCTTTGGCTCGAATTGATTTATGCCAACACCGCAGTCAAGAGCTCTCATTGATATCATTCACAAGCAGCTCCCGCTGCGCCAAGGCTTTTGTTCGGCTAGTGCGGAAAGCTTGGCGATTGGCGAAGGGTGTGGGTCTGTTCAGTTGATTGCAGGTTTTCATTAAACAAATGGACCGCCAACGAAAGCATCTTAAATATGCATTAAAAGCGTTTTGGCTTCCCACACTTAGAACTATCCCACAGGAATCGACTCACCTTGTTCACATGATCACGCAGCACATTCGAATAAACCATGGCGACAGCTTCCAAGGCCATGAACGTAATGTAGCCAATTATCCAGGGTACAATTAGGCCGGGGTTTTCCTGTGGGCAGAACAGAATAGAACAGGTATACAAATATTATAACCGCCCAACACTGGAAGTGGAAGTGAAGTCGCCAATGCCATTCGCACACCTTTAGCTGGCATCAAATTGAAGGTTTTCGTTTTCTGCACGCTTTCACTCCATCAAATATTTTATGTGCCCTGTGAGACTGTGTGTATGTGTGTGTGTGTGTTTTTTGTGTGTAGTTGCTTTGTTTGTTTTGTAATATATTTTACTAGGGTGCCAGAACTCTGATTATATTTCTTGCTCATACTTTTTCGCGTGTTGAATTTTGAGGTTGGCTTATGAAATTTTTATGGTGCTATCGCTGACACTATTAGCCATAAATTTTTCATTAGAATTTGCGCAATTAATATTCGTATTTATAGGCCAAATTTTAAGGAGCTGAGAGCCGAGCGGCCAATCAGAAATCAACTTAAAAATTTGCTTAGCCTTTCGCAGTCTCAATCTAGACGAAGCTTTTGTACTTGTTTTAAGGGAGTTACTGCCAAATACTTCTCGCACACACACACTCTACCATTTATAGAGCTAAAAACAGCAGCACTTTAGTTAAATTGTTTTCCATACAAATTGTTGTACAAATAGGCTGGCAGCTTTAATTAATGCCAATGGTCTATGCATTATTTAAGCGCATCGCACTGAGTCAGGTTGTTGGCGCCTAAAAGCGAACTGCAATTAATTTGGCCAACAGCACAATGCTTTTCCACACACGCACACAGCTCATACACACAGCGTACAGTACAAATAAGTGTAGCATACATTTTAGGGCAAATGCGTTGGCGTTCACGTTGTATTTGCCATGTGTGTATGTGTGTGTGTATTTTTGTGCTGCTTTTGTTTTTGTTTTTGCAGTGAGGTCGAAATTAAAAAATTCCACACAATACGCCACGCAATGCTAGCTTCAACTGGATATAATCTTTGTCATGTGTCGCTGGCAGTCGTCTCCGTCGCCGTCGCCGTCACCGTCGACGTCGTCAGCCAACCGACAGATGGTTTTGTATACCCAATTGTGTGACAAATTGTCTACATTTCCAACCACTGTACACTGTGCTTGGTATTCAGCTTTTCATCTATTTTTATTCCATTTTCTGCTCTTTTTTTTAGGTTTTTTTTGCCAACCCTTTCACAAATATGCTGGGTGGTTCATTTGACTTTATTTACATTTTTTGTTCTTTCGCTTTGGCATGACTTCATCATAAATTTCTATTTAAGAGGGTATTTCAGAGGCACATTGACAGCTTTTGGTTTATGTGGAAGAAATTCTATTCGATCTATCCCGTTATTATAATATAATTATATTTTAAGTCTAGTTCAACTCAACTTTTCGATTATAAATAAATATTTATTTAAATTATCCATAATTTCCTCATTTGCATATGTTTTATTTATTTATTTATTTGTAGGCAGTTTGATTGGCATTCAGGGCGTGGCAAATGTGTGGCGAAATTTACATTTGAATGCGCTTTATTTGCGTATGGCCAGCAAACAGCTTAAACCCCGGCACAAATGTGCATAATTTGCAAATGTGTGGCTTCAAGTTATTTGATTTACCAAACACATATACATATATATATATATACATAAATGTGTCTGTATGTGAGTATTGTGTGTTTGTCAACCTTTTTTGTTGAGTTTTTGGCAAAAATACGACAAATCTTTTGTGCAAACGTGCCGAAACTTACCCGACAGATGCCAAATATCAACACAATGCTTAACAATATCATTGACATTTGCGTTCCAATTATGGCGAAATATGCAATTTGTACACCTGCAAAACAACAAGCAGAAGAAGAAGACTACAGTTTAACATATAAAATATATCTAATATTATTTTTAAATGCTTTCAAAGGAACTTCTCCTGCCTTCCCTCAGTAGATTAAGAGAGACTCGGTTGACAGAGTCTCAAATGTCATTATAACGGTTTTTAATAGTCTAATTTATTGTGTCCTGTGCTCGGCACAACAACATTTCAACATTTTAATTATTTATTAAAGTGTTTCTCTCGTTTATTATGCCATTTCGAGATATTTTCACATTATATGGCGTGACTCCGTCTCTCTGTGTCTCTCTCTTTCTCTATCTCTGCTTAATTGCTTAAATGAATGAAGCTCATGCTTACCATAGTAGACGTCCTGGAGCTCGGCAGATTTGTGCATGTTAACATTGATGCGCCACGAATAGATCAGCACAATTAGGAGTGAAATATTCTGGAATGACAAAGTAATTTGTGTAGGAATACATTAGCAAAACATATCACGCATACGCAATGTGGGCTCGCAGACATACATATAAAATGCTTGCTCGGATGTGTGGATTGAAACATGTTTTTGCTCTCAAAGCGAGCTAATGACTTTAAAATATTCAACGAAAAAGTCGCTTTCAAATTTATGCGCCTCAATTACCTGGCGCACAAAATTTGATGCTATAAATAACTAAATGCAAAATTTTACACCTAGCTGAGATATTATTTTATTTATAATGTTTCGTGACTACCCCGAGCCACTCTGGGGACGGCACTGAACTTTCGCTGCTCTGCAACAATAAAGCGTGCCACTAATTGCGGATGGCAAAAACCAGGTACTTGAAAGGCAGCAACAAAATCTACTCCCAAGTTCCATGCACATAATTTGTATACGTAAATTGCAGTGCAGTTGTTGCTGTTGTTGTTGCTGCCGTTGCTATTGCATTTAGTGCCCATTGCAGAGGCGGGAGTACCTATAAAAATCTCATGCACGATTCGTCCATTAACATAAATTAAATGCCATAATGAGCGTCATGTAATTGCAATTTATAAGGCACAAAATGAAGTTCGCTAAGGTCCCTGGCCCATAGTTTCCACTTACATAGGTCCAGCAGATACAGATCTTAACGAGCATTTCTTTGGTAATTGAACAAAAATGTTAATTACACTAAACATTTATTTTTAAATTATATGATGGCTACAATTTTAAATGAAGAGAACAGAAATGAACTAAAATCTTTTGATATAATATATAATTTAATATATCAGCAACAGAGCTTCACATTTAGTTCTTCTAAATGAATTTGCCAATGCCTAAGTAGATCTAGGAAATACTACAGAAATTGTTTTTACTTTGGCAGCAATCTGAGAAGAAATATATGCAATTTTTGAATTTCTTTTAGATATATTACAAATGAAATACAAATCACTTTTAAAGATATATAAAATTTGAAGAAGATTATTAAAAATTTATTTAATACATTTTAAAGCATTTCATATGAAAGCTTTCTTTTAAATATTGAGCAACAACTTTTCTTGTACGAAATTTTTATATATTTTCTTTAAAATTTGATTTTAAATATTTGAAGCAAATATTTTAAAACTTGTGTGCTTAAAATTTTTGATCAAAAAAATTAATCTTCATGTTAAAATGATAAAATAGCTGAGAAATAAATAGTTACAATATATGCAAATTTTGTTTAATAGAGAAATGTTTTGAATTTTATTTGATTTTAAACTTCAATTATAAAAAAGAAAATAAATAAAAACAATTATTAATAACAAGAACAGCACGTAAATTGGCTTAATTTGATGTGTATAAATATATATTATAATTTGATTGAATTGAAATGAAAATAATTGTTTCTGACATTATTGGTCTAAAAATATTGCCATCATTCAATGAGTCGGATAAATGAGTTTCGCTCATTGGCATCAAATATGAAAGTAAATGCTATAAAAATGCCTTTCGCACAAGTGGCAATTGTTTTTAATTACGTTGAAGCATGGCAAATGTTGCCACGGGGAGCGTACGCAAACAGTTTCGCAATGGCATTGCGCATACGCCCGATGGGCTTGTCGTGTCATGTAAACAGCATGCGAGTTAATAGCTAGAAGTGTCGTATTGCACTTACAATTGTGTAAATTGCACTTGTTATGGCCAAATTTTTGGCATGCAACATGCGACAGCAGCGAGCGCCGCCAGTAAGCGGTCCATACGGATACAGGATGACGGACTTCATTTTTTCACTACTCGCAGCGGCGGCGGCGGCGTTGGCAACAGAAATGCAACTTTTGTGTTTTGTATTCATTACGTAGACATTGCAACAAATACACAGCGTCTGCTACAGCTGCAGCTGCAGTTGTTATTGTGGCTCGTTGGATGCTGCTGCTGGTTGTCGTGGCTGCCGCTGAGGTAACGTTGCGTAACCGCCCATTAGCGACGCCTCCCAGACTGATGATGATGATGATGCCGTCACTGTTGCTGGCCTGCAAAAATGCAAGATAAAAATCGAATTTTAAATATTGCGTTAAATTGTGGCCACTGAATGTGTGCACAACTGTGTGCATCTGCACAGTTGCATATTGCTGCCTCAGATATTAATGCAATTCCAATTCCCTGCATGAGTTTGTTGCATCTATTTGATTTAAATTGTATATGTATATGTATCTTTTTGCTGTGGCCATATTTTTGTTATGAGTGATATGACTTTTTCGTTTTTATGCCATTACACATTGATTTCCGATTTACAATCAAAATTCAATATACAATTTTGATGCGAATCAATATTTATATTTTTTTTCTTTCGTTTTTTGGTTTTTTAGCTTTTAACTGGAATTCAAGCCAATCACTCTACCACGTAATCCGCTTAGAAACAAGCCAACAATTCGAAAGAATTTCCGTGCACAAATGTTGGCTCGCATGCTGATCGGCTTATGCCACGCCCACATTCATGCATACGCAACACAAAAATGTCGCCTACGAGAAAACAGATATGGAAAATAGCAACCAAAAAAAAAAAAATGAAAAAATTGGATGCAGGCCATGTTAGGCGTCGCTTATTGAATCGAATTTGTTGACTGGCAACTCGTGAAGCTCTTTGATGGCAGCTGCTGCTTCTGTTGCTGCTGTTGCTGTTGCTGTTGCTCGTTTGCTACATGTCAACGCTGCGATTGCAATTTGTATCGACTGCCGGCCCCTTAGTTATGCAACACTTTTGTGCCTAGTCATTGAGTACGACATTGCCTGGTGCGCCCTAAAATCAATCATACGCCAGCGTGGCCGCCAAAAACCCAATCGACACAAAGAACATACATACAATAAAAACGCAATGGCAATAACAAAAAAATGTAAGTGCTGCATGAAACCGAAAACAAAGCGAGCAAAGTATGTAATGTGATATTTTTGTTATTGATTTTCATGTTCAGCTCCCATATGACTTGTGTGTCAGATTGTGACTGTGTGTGTGTGTGACTGGAGTTCGAGTGGCACATTGTATTTGTATTTTAGTCAGATGAGTTTTGCTTACTTGATGCTTGCAATATGCATTTGCCACTTGACTCGAGGCGTCTCTACGCCAAAGTAAAACAAAAACCATTTAAGCGAAATTGGGAATGAGTTGGTTTATCAAACAGTCGACAAGAAGAGTATTGTGAGGTGATGGCCAATTGAAGTAGATGAAAGACTTGAAAGAGAGAATGTGCCAATTGCTGAGAGAAGTGTTAAATGATAGAAAAATGAATCGAATGCATGTTAAAGAAGACTGGCATAGATCTAGATAATAGAGTATTTGCTCAGATTACAATGGATATATGGCAAATTTAACAGAGTTGCAAATGGGAATTGGAATATGACTTGTTAAGGAATATGTCATAGAACTATGATGAGGCATAAGAGAGCTATAGACAATCAAGAATCAGGCTTAAAAGAAGCAAAATTTGAAATAAGGCGTTAAGAAATCTATTATATAATGTTGAGC
The DNA here is from genome assembly GCF_003285905.1 of Drosophila hydei. Lineage (NCBI taxonomy): Eukaryota > Metazoa > Arthropoda > Insecta > Diptera > Drosophilidae > Drosophila > Drosophila hydei. The sequence goes on from NW_022045643.1 coordinate 6,723,896, forward strand.
TTTATATGAAAGAATATTTCAAAGCAATTGCCCAGATTATCCCAGCTTAATAACTCAATAAGACATAATCCAAGCACAAATACTTTACCTAAGTCTACTTTAGTAGAGTCTTAAAGTCACATAATCTTACAGGTCAGCGGAGTGACCACATATGCAGCTAACATTTAGCTTTCAACTGATAATTTTGTGAAGAAGTTTTCATCTTTTTTGCTCATATTTTTTTTTCGTTTTTTCTTTCTTATTTGTCTAGCGCTTTGTTTTTGGCTTTCGCCTTTGTTTGTTTTGGTTTCGCATTTGTTGCTGATATTTTATGACACTGTAAACATTCTATATATTGTGCATGGATTCGTGAGGCCGGCTACAGTTGTTAGCTTGTTGGCTGTGCTGCGTCCATTCACTATGACCAGCAGAGCGTGGCGGCTAAAGCAAAGAGTCCTTGCTATGCACACACTGCTGTCAATGTTGGCGTGCGCCTTGGCAAATGCGGGCCAACTTGCTCTATCATTTACGCGTTGTCTATTAAAATGGGCGCAGCTTTCGTGCCCCGCCGCCGCAGCAGCAACTGGGCCATCAATCAGATGTCAGAAGTTTTTGCATTAGGCATAATTACTTAAGCGCCAACTAATTGAAAGCATCTTAGAGATTTGTCTGAACTTGATTAAGTGCCATACAGTGAGACAGCCCATCAAGCGATATTTGTCAAAAACTGACAATTTCGTGGCCATCATTAATTACGTATACGCCCAAGTGGCCGCAAGACACGCAGTTGCCCGTTCAAATAACACGAAAAGTGTTTATTGTGCTCGTTCTCAATTGCAATTTTCTTCGTTACACCAAATGCCACCGAAGCGCCATTGTGTGTGTGTGTGTGTGTGTGTGTGTGGGTGTGGCCAACGAGCTAAATATCATTAAAATCCTTGGCCAGTGAAGCGCACAGAAGCCTTCAATTTAAACACATTAAAGAGAGAGATAAAAAATTGCCGTGCAGAAACAGTTTGATGTGAAAATCTGCAGCTGTTCGAGTCAGCAGTGCAATAAAATTTCAGTTAACAATGCTTTTTAAGCTATTTAAATTGCTCTCCAATATTTGGCTAAGAAAATTATTTTCCTTGGCTTTAATGCTTCAAATATTCTCTACATATATATATTACAGAAATTTATTTTTGTGTTCATAATTGATTCACATAACATTGAATGTTTTGCTTTATGTTGAGTAAGATTGGTTTTTATTGAATAACAATTTTTGCTCGGAAAATGCGGCTTTAAATTTTTAAAATTTATATATATACTATTTATGTGTTACATTTATATAATACATATATTTTCTTCACTCTCTCGCCACAAACAGTGCTTTCCCAGCGATGCTCCATATATTTTTCTTAACAACCACATAATTTTCGTGTTTTGCTGTGCGCTCTGTGCTTAGCTAGTGTCTGTAAGGGAATATCCTTTAATTGAATTCGATATAATAGTTGGCAGCAAGACTAGCAGCTACCGACAGCTAGTTGATTATTAGTCCAAGGGTCCGAGGCAGTCATCAGTCGTAGTCCATTGGTTGTGGCGTCAATAGTCAAAGCTGTGCGGCAAATTGCTATTTGAAAGCCAAAGGGCAGAAATGAATGAGAAAGACAAGCACAAAGCAAATGGGCAAAATCTCATTTACAGTTCAGCTTAAAAATGGCAAACAAACCCAAAGTCGAAAGTCTAAAGTCGAGAGTCTGAAGCCCGAAGCTCAAAACCCGAATAGCCGCAGATAGTTGGATAAATATTGGCCAGCTGCCAGCCGGGACACATCATCTACATCCACAGGATGTCCAACGCACCACCACCCACACGCTCCACTCTTTCCGGCTTGCGCAGCAAGAACTTGACCTGATGTTATTAACTTTTCCCTACAATTTGACGAGCTCGGGATATGAATGTATGAAATTATTTTCAAAATTAAATTGAAAAAGCTCAGATGGTCAGTCAAAACATGAAATGCGAACAAATTGTATTAAAGGCAGCTATGTTCGGGGGAAAAAAACTCAGGACTGTTTATGTTTTTCTGCTGCTCATAAGCTGCGGCTTAAGACAGCTGCAGAGCCGAGCTGCTTGATGGCTGGGAAATTTAAGTTTAAGTAACAGGTGCTCGTATAAGAGATAATCACTAACTAAAAATAAAAGCGGCTTTTGACTTAAGCCAAGTCAAAAGCTGTCATTAGCAACAGAAACTCTGCCAGGCAGCATTTATGATATGCTTCAATTCATATACATATGTACCTCTCTATCTGTGTGTGTGTGTAGGCGATATGAAGTATACGCCCCTTTTGCCAGTTAATTGCACATTGGCGCCGGTTATGCGCAGATAATCGCCACATAAAGACATTTCATTATTGCTCTTTCGGTTATGGCTTATGTTCATATCTTGTGCCGCACACTGTATCTGTGTGTGTGTATAATTTTTTATAATAAGCAACTAAAGCAAGCCACCATAAGAACAACAATAATAATAATAACAATACAAGAGTCATGTTACGCAAGTTGGAAACCCAAAAAACTCGGTTTCGTCCTGCCCGCAGGCTGTGCTTATATATATATATATATATATATATATATATATATGTGTGTGTGTGTGTGTGTTTGTCCTGGCCCTGACTTTGTATTTGCCTAGCAAACATTAAAGTTTTGTGTTTTGCTTTTGTTTCACTTTGTTAGCCGCCTGCTTATTTGGCTAATTTATGCTACGCTTTATTGCTTGCTTTGTCGACTCGCCATAACATTAAGAGCTGGCCACAAGTTGCCATCGAGCTTGCATGTGCCACAGGGCGTATGAGTGCCATCCCTATCCCCTGCCTTCCGCTCTCCTAGCAAATGTTGAAGGTGTTCGCCATGTTTGCGCATTATGATTCATTGTTGGCTTTGGCCTACAGTCAAAAGGTAGCCAATTCGAAAGATTTATTTGCCCAAAAGCATAATGAAGTTCTTTAGCCAAGTTAATGTTTCTGCAGTTAAGGGCGGCAGCAGCTGCCAGCGTTGTCAGCATTTATTAATGGATGGCTTCGAGAAACTTGGAAAGATGAGCAGACAACTAGATCAGCAAAGGGCAAATGGAAAAACGAAATTTAATTAATAAAGTAGAAATCATGAGCCAAAGCTGAAAGGCCATTAATAACATAATTAATTATTCTATTCAAGCTTCGACTGACGACAACAATACAAGCGAAGCCATTCCGTGTGATAGACTCGATGGCTGTTAGACATTTTGCTGTCAGCAGTTGGTCTGTCTTGGCGCTGTCTATGCATTACCTGTTGCTGCTGCACATTCCATTCTGCCATGGCGGTATTATCCACTCAAGCAGCTCTATTCATTTCGTAGACCCTTTGCCTGTTTGCGCACGTCAGGCTCAATTTGTCAGCGAGTGCGCGTCTGACACTGCAACAGACACTTAACGCCGCTCCAGCCAAATAAGCTAAGGCACGACCTAACAATGCCTTTTATGTGCAATATCCATTCAACATTTTTATGCAGTGGGTATGCCAAGTTTGTCAAAGTGTAGGACTAGATTTATTTTAACTAGAGCTAAGCGCTGCTCTCTGTTCTTTGCCTATGTAAACCATATGGTATATGCACACATGCCTTACGCTATGCTTGTTAAAGGGTATCTTCGAGTCGTTCATTTTGCCCACTCAAAATCTTGTTGCGACCTTTGGCTTAAACACAAATCCTAATGTGACTACGGCATACGGGGCGTATGTGCAATTTACTAACTCCGACAGCTCAGCTGGCAAATGATGGCAATGTGTGTGAGTGTGTGTGCCTGTATGTGTGCGCTTCAAAACGTGAGTGTGTGTGCGTGCTCGGTAGCAGACAAATTATGCAAATATGCGTGGCATATGAGCAGGCGATATTACGCATACGCCGAGTGCGCCATTAACCGTTCACGTGGGCGTCACTGCGAAGAGGCGTGCAGGCGCTGTGTTTGTGCCTAATCAAAAATGTTCCACGAAAATGGCACAGTCGTTACTGCTGCCACTTGACTAAACAAAATTGCAACACTTAGTTTCGCAGCCATGGCGACAGTCAAACAAATAAAACTTGGAACTCTTCAATCGCCATTTAAGGTGGGTTTTTCGTGAGACATTAAAGTGCATATTGAGATGAGAAGAACAGATATTTATAGTCAGCTATTTCTGATTTTGAAACTTGCCAAAGTCCTTTTCGTAATCATATCTTCGAGTTCTTAAAGGGCCACAAAGGAAAAATTTGATGAAATTGCGCCGAATCTGCGTAGAGGAATTCGTTGTTGGAAACTAACCATAACTGATGTGTGCGATGGGAGGCACGAGCGCGTATTTTCTTATGCTGTTTATTTTATTTGACTCATGCAAGAAATTCAAAAATTTGCGGATTTCCTGTTACCAACACATATTATACAGGCATACACATGAGTGCGTCTGTGTCTGAGTGAGCGTGGAACGTAGCGTCGTCTGTTGACTAGTCAAGTGGCTGGGGCCTCAGTCGGTTTTCGGGTCTTGGATTCGCGCTCGTTTGGCGCATGTTTACAAATTTAAAAATTTGTTTGTGTTTACTTGGCCCTGCCGGGAATCTGTGGCATGGTACGAGAGTACACAGGGTCGCGTCTCGGCACGAATGGCAGTGCCTTGGCATTTAACGCGAATTGTCATAACTCTGCGTGTGCTCGACGCGTTTTGCTCGTGACTTTTAAAGAAATTGTTTTATGCCCCGACTCGAAGCCTCACTCAAGCGGTAAAAAGGTGTCATGACATTGTCTTTACCTACGTAATAAATGGTTTCATTTAATCAAAGACTTTTATGGCTGCCGCGTCTAGGATATATGGGTTTACATGCAAAGCGCAGCCGCATCAGATACGGTTAAGTAAACTTTACTCTGCGGTTGACATAAATCAACGTTGAAATAGGCTCAAGCTGATGAAAGGCTCTTGCAAAACCCACACCCGCCCGTGAATGTGAGTTAAAAATTTTCATGAGTCGTAAAAGTTGTGCTCGAACTTCTTTACCAAAAAAAAATAATTTGCTTGGATGACTCATGCTAATTGGAAAATGCCGGATATTGCGTTCCCCCCAGCTTCATGCCAGGCTAAATGGTTTAAAAGAAGTCAACTCATTTAACTAGAAAACATTCGTGGATTCTCTATAATTAAGACAAGTTTAATATGATGTTGACTGGCTTACGTCATGCGCCACTGAACATGAAAAGAAAATAGTAATATAATTCAGATGAAGCTGGCGAAGGGAATGAGCCCAGCAGAGAGTGCAGTCAAATCAAACTGAACTCAGATAAGTTTATTAGATAACATTTTCTAACTTAATCATGCAGCTGCCAATCAAGACCTCAGTCGCTCGGTTTGTAGAGCTTAGCCTTAAAAACCAATAGAAAAACATCTGACACATTTGAGCATGCAAATCAAATTTATCCAAGCCTCGAATTCAACCACGAATCCAGTCTACATCAACTATGAAGACAAAAGAGCTCAGGATGAGGCGAGTCAAAAGAAAGCTTTGTGCCGAACATAAGATGCCCTACACATGCTCTAGAACTGATAGATAAAAAGATAGAATCGCAATCAAGTTTTTAGTTGCTTAACAATCCTTTAAAGCCGCCTGAGACACTCTTTGTGCGCTTTATTAGGGCATTCAAATGAAACAACTTGGCAACAAGAGAAACTTTATCTATCTGTGCCTGAGTCAAAACTCTAAAGCGGAGCATGAGACACAAAATAATTTGCCACAAACAAAATTGCAGCAAGGTTGAGTCAGGGATAAGACAACAACAGGGACAATAGGGTATGTCAAACCTAACTGAAACTGTCAACAAATGTCCGCTTTTAAAACTGTCTCCCCTCTCCTCTCCCTCTCTCTCTCTCTCTCTCTCTCTTTGTCAGTCTCTCTGTTTGGTTTTGGAGCAAGTTTCTGGCAGATGGGCAAATGCAAAGTTTAGTTGTAGGCAACTTTTTGCTAAACCGCTAAAATGACTTGCAGCGTCTTGCTGGGTTGATGTTGATGCGAGTTGGGCGCCCGGAGGGGCATGCAACACGCAGCACTTGGTGCCACATTAAGGCCCACTTAGTGTAATTGCAGTCGCAAAGCTGAAACTTTTGAGCTGTCAGGCTTTAAGACATGCAACGCGAGTTTAATAACATATTATTATGTGCCCGTCGTCCAAAAACAAAACAAAAAATAAAAATAAAACTAAAAGCAATTAAAGCCCCGTGTCAACAGCTGCTGCCAGCAGGAGCTGGAGCCCCAAGCCAGCTGCCTGCGCTGCTGCTCACTTTCTTGGCGCTCTATTTGCGCAACGCATAAAATTTGACTGATTAAGTGCTGGGAGGAAGTCAAGTGGGTTCAGCTGGAGATGCCTCCAGGAGATGGAGATCTGCTGCAGCTGCAGGGGCCAAACGTTTACTTTTAGCATCTGCTGACTTTTAACGCTTTGCATAGAAATTGAAATTCATTATAAATCAAATAATATACGATTTATTTAAAAATAGTGATACAGATATCATTTCAGAATACCTTCTTTATCATATTGGTAGCAACACCTTGTAGAGTAGTTCAGAGTTTGTGCGCTTAATGTAGGCCATGTGGTATTCGAGTGGCCTTTGCCTTTGAGCGCATCATTCGCACAGCTGCTGAAGTTATTTGACTTCAGCTGGCCAAATGGGAGGATGGAGGTGCCAACAGTTGCTTTGCCTCTGTCATTTGATGACCTTGTCCTGTCATCAACATTAGTGAAGCGTCCGATACATTACGTATTGATAGATAAGGAAATCAATCAAATGAAACATGCTGGCCCAACTACTCAGGTATTAATTTCTTTTGGAAAAATGACAAAGGTATGTGTAATTTTGACAACAAACAATACGTACTATGACATAATATCGAAAGCTAATTATACATATGAATGATGAAGTAATTCGGAACGGAATGCTAATAGATGGGCTGCCAACCAAAATGCTAACATTTGTGCGTGATCACAGCAAATCATGGACTGGATATTTGTAACTAGAGCAAGCAAAAAAATAGTTATTAAAAAATGTATAATTGGGATCACAATTGGGCACGGTCTATGGCAGCTATATCAACAGCTCTCACTTTGCAGCATATTTGGACTATCTTATTGACCTCATTTGAGAAAGATCTCGATTGCAGCCGCTAGTTAAGGCCACTTAAGCTATTGGCTTGGCATTTAATGCCGACCGCCATACAAAATTAGCATATATTATTAAATTCCCGCACAAATATCCAATCAATAATGTAGTGTACCATTGCCATTGGATCGGGCAGCCGGCGCAACTGGCGAAAGCCGTAGTCAAAGCCGTGGCAAATTAAGTATGCATACGTATTCAAATTACTCAGGAAGCAAGCGATGAGGCAAAGTCGCCTCCACAAATATTTATGTACACACACACACACACACACAGACAGACATTCGTAAAGATGGGCTTTGGGTATGCCCAGGAGAGAGATTTTTGGTCTTTCCAGGCCAGCGCCCAATATTTGGTATTGGTTAAGGCGCATCATTAAAGCTACTGCCTGGCTCCAGCTCTGCGTGTCCTGCTGCCCTTTTGTTTTTTGTTTGGAAAGAAGAAACTGAAAACAAATATTGCCTCTGCGATAACAACAACAACAATAACAGAAGAAGAAATTATGGTAAGCATAAAAATAAATTAATGGCTCTGCGTGCGGTGAGCAAGGACAAAGCGACGCCTAATAGACCCAATGTGTGGGGGGCTTTAATTAGTCGCAGCAGACCAATGCCCCTCCCCTTGCAGACCCCTCAATCTAATCAATCGCCAAATTCCGTTGGCACATTTATTTGGCTTTTATAATTTAGTATGCGCAATTTCCTCGCCTCGCTTTTTCATACGTGAATATTTAATTTCCTCTTTCGGCATAGAAATCCGTTTTATATCTCGCTCCGTTTCCTGTTTTTCTTTCTTTTATTTGAGTTCTCTGTTGTTGGCATTTGATTTTTGTCCTGCTCGCGTTTTATTTTATTATTTATTGTTTTGGCATTTCATTGCCAAGAATTTTATGTTTATGACTCGCGCTGAGCTCGGATTGTTCTAAAGAACTTGAAGCGCTGAAAAGGCGCTAAGAGTTTATGCAAATGCCCAAAAACGTAGACTTTCATTTTAATTTTGTCAATGTATTCCAGATAAAATATATGCATAGACGTTGGCTACGTGTTCGATTGGCGAAAAACATTTTTTCTACAAAGTGAGAAACTATTTTGCTGCGACACGACTTTGTTCTTAGCCTAGATGTTATATATATGTATTATAAAAATATATTTCTACAAATTTCTGTTGATATATTGTCTTGTTGCTTATCTGTATTTATTTATTTATCTTATATGTATTTTTATATTTATCATGCTTAGCTATAAATGTGAGTGTCAACAATCTTCGCATCGCTGCTTGGCTCAGCAGTGAATTAAGACTTTCAACTACTTCGTTTGTACACATTTCAAGATGAATTGCAGCTTAAGTTTGTGCAGCTTCCTGCTGAGTTGCAATTTGGATGTTATCCTTTAAGGATTTGGCACATTTTGCACTGCAAAAGTTTTTTTTTTTTTTTTTTTTTTGGAATTTTATTGGTGGCAGAAGTGCGTACAAAGCGCCACGATTTCCATTCGAAAGTTGTACGCATTGGCAACAATTCGAGGCCAAAGAGGTTTATGCCACAGGAAAAACTTAAATAAAGTGGCCTTACTTGTTGGAAGTGCGAGCTGCAGCTGCAGCTGGGGTCGATCGCACTTAGTTGGGGGCAGTCAATCTCTTGAGCCATTTGCATATTCATTCTGCATTTGCATTACTTTGTCACCAGTTTCGAGTGGCAAGCGGGCAGCTGGGGCAGCTAGAGTGCAAAACTTCGGCATAAGTGCAGCAGATATTGCCACTCAGTTTTATGATTTGCCTCGCAACATTTTGTTCATTTCAGCTTTCGGTATTGGGCTGGCTTATGGCCAACCTAAATAATTAAAGCGAATGACTTCATTTGGCAAGGGCTGAGAGGCTGCAGAGTGCCTCAGGCCAGCCAGGCCAGTTGCTGGCACTTACAACTTAATTGCGAGCAAAGTTTGCCGAAAACAAAAATATTATTTTATGTGTGCGCCGACGAAATTAAGAAAACTTTGCTTAGCATTTGACGTCGCCAGCTGAGCAACAACAACCAGCGGGAGGCCTAACAGCTAATGAGCGTATTGTATGCCAGATAAACGGCCGTTAGGAAGGATGCGCGGGCGTATCTGTAGAACGGAACAGGATATGCCTCTTATTGTCATCGTTGTTGTTGTTGCTCTCATCGAAGGGCAGTATTTGGTTATTTGGCAAAAGGGTTGTGAATGCCTTGAAAAGTTTTTGTCAGAGCATTTAGCTTGTGGGCATGGATTATGGTTTGCACTGGGCGTTCAATGGAAACCAAAGCTCCAGTTTCACAAATATTATAGATATTGCTTTGGCCAACTTCTAGTGCCCCAAAACAATCAGGCAGCTAGTAGCTGCCTGAAATTCCTGGAAACCAATCAGCTCGCCGACTGAAAGTTAAGACTCTTAAGGCTCAACTCATAGATGCTTTGCATGTAAGTCGAAATATCAAATATTCAAATATTTAAAGCATACACGAATATATTACGCGGAAGAGACCTTAAAACTAATTTGCCTTGAGTAAAATGGCATCACATGACAGCAGGATTCTAGGCAAAGACATATATAATATATACTCACTATAGTCTCTAAATAACCTTGACTACCATCTCTTTGAACTCTAATATAAAGCCATTTAGCTATTTAAGCTCAAATTAAAACGCAGCTCAATTGGAGCTCTGCTTAAAATGCTTTATGAGCTCTGCTTTAAAGTGCAATAAAATGGAATGTAATTAAATTTTTGGCAATTCATTTAATTGAGTTTTAAGCCGCAAGTTGTGGACCGAAATTGAAACTTACCTCCTAGGCCCGCTACCAACTCTGACTCAGCCTATGTCGGTCTCAGCCAAATATTTTGGCTCTGTCTATCTCACTCCCTCTCTCAGTTAGTCTGTTCTTGGTGGAAAGCAGCCGTCGGCTTCAATTCATTTAATTTTTTTTCTTTCTGCGGTTTAAGCGTTTGCATCGCACATTTTACGGCCACTCCCGGCGACTGTTTGCGCTGTAATTAAGTGCGTCTAATTTGTGTTAAGCGCTGCGGCACTTGAGCATTGCCATTTTGGTTTTTGTTGCTGCTCGTCCTGGGCGCGTCCTGAGCACATTTCCACGTGTAGGCTTTAAAGGATGCGTCTGCCGTTGCCAAAGCCAAACTGCCGTAAAATTGCCGCCTTCGCGTAACTCCGCTGGGAATTTTTTGTCAACATTTTTCTGAGTGATTTCTGTACATGTTTTGGGCAGTTTTTCTCATTGCCTTATGCGGGGCTCAGCAGGAGTTACACGCTTGACATAACGTTTACTTGGCATGAGCAGGAAGCTCAATTCACGTAAAGTCCTTAAAATGAATTTCTTCCACGAAAATAGCCCAAGACGATGCTTTTATACTTCACTTGCCACTCGTGAAATTTGAAAAATCAATTTAAATGAATTGCCCACACATCAAACATCATTTCATTCTCAAACTTCTTTCCCATTATCTAATGAAATTCTTAATAAAACTTATTTGCAATTCAAAGGAAATCAATTAAGCGTAAACTCAATAAATTCACAAGTTCGAAATTGTAATGATACGAGGTCAGCTGCAACATTCATACCAATCTCCGCCGGATATTCCGTATATTCCGGATATTCAGACATCTTAAGCCTTAGTTCAAGCAGCTTAATACAAATCTTTAAGCCTAACTTCATACATATTCATTAATTAACTAAGCTGTTGAACTTAGCGTAGGTAAGCGTGTTATCCTTTTCTAAACTTGCTTCGTATTACAGCGTCCTGTTTAATTACCCAAATCCCCAGTGAAACATAAGCACTAATTAACGCTACGCTTAAGCCTCAGCTACTTACCCAGCAGGTCTTTGGCAATTGTATTTAAAAATGAAAATCTTCTTTGCACTTTGCGCTTGCACCTTTCACTTGCGGCTCACTTACTGCATCAGCAGAACTTTGCCTTGGGCCACTCAGAAAATACTTTAAAGTGTGTGTGTTTTTTTTTTGGTTTTGCCACGAATCACGTGCACCGTTATGCACTTTGCCGGCAATTGTTTAGCCGTAACGCTAGATCAGCGCTTTTTACTTGGCGCTCAAAAGTAGGCAACGGTTTTTGTTATGCCTTTACGTTCAATCTCTTGCGCACACACATACACCGATAGCTGCTGCTGCTGCTGCTGTTGCTGCTGTGTTGGCAACGCGTACGAAACGGCAACTGTTTTGCGTTTTATCAGCGCGCCAGTATTTAAGGACAGAATGCGAAAGCTTTCGACGCGGAGCTTTCACGAGAGCGCACTCGTCTGCTTTCGACCAATGCTGGCATCCGTTTCGACCAATTTGCTATTGGCCATTTGGCCGCTCGATTGCTGTTTGCCGCCAATTGTTTTGAAGGCACACAGAGTCGAAGCCAAAGGCAGACCAACGCATGGTTTATTTATGGCTTCATTCCTCACCAGAGCAGCCCGACGTATCCTTTTTTCTGTGCATAGGTATACCCGTCTAATGGACGAAGGCGAGCGCAAGAAAAACTGCATGCAAATCATTTGCTTCTCATAATTTATGGGCCACCGTCAGCCAAGCAAATAAACTGCAATCTATCTTGGACTACTCGTGTGGTTCTTGGCTGCAAGTGTAGTTTCGATAAGTTCCTTTTACGGGGCATACTATATTAGGGCTCAACTTTGCACCTGTACAAGGTACAGAGTAGTACTTGCGTAAGCGTAAGAGATGGCTTTTCAAATAATACTGCGTGCATATTGTATAATAGGAATTCACATCCTGCAATACCTTGACTGCTAACAATCATTGAACTCTGTCAGGAAGTGCATTGAAATGTCTATACAAAAGTCAACATTTGAACGTTTTTATTTTTTTTTTTGCCTGAAAAGGGATGCGGAAACGGAAATGCCAGCAATAGTACTTGTAAAAAGGGCAGGCCAATGTGGCTGCTGGGCACTTGGGGGACCCGAGCGTGGACCACGTTCCTCAGCACCGTGTTTTGCTTCTTTGTGTATTTGTTATATGCAAATGCAGGAACCCTGTGGAAAAAGCAAATATAAATATCGATTAGACAATCACCAACTATCTGACAGGCTGACAAGGACTCAAAGGCGGCATTGAACTTGTCTACGCAGTATACTGCCCGCTCACCTGCCGCTGCTGCCATTCAACTTGCATGTCGTTCTCAAAAAGTTGCGCTAACCTTTGCATGATTTAATTATTTGTAGCATACTTTTGTGCGCCGACCAAAAACTTCACACCTGAATGCACAGCAGCTGCCCTCGGGCATTTGCTGAGTGCTGTGAAACTTTGCCACTTTTGCATTCACAGCTTTGTGCGTATGTGTGGGTGTGTGCGTGTGTGTGTGGTAATGACCGTAGCGCTAGTGCTAGTTGTTGGAAAAGTTTGCAAGGGTTCTCAGCTTGCGGTTTTTTTGTTTTTTGTTGTTGTTTTTTTTTTGGGTTTCGAAATGAATGTCTCAATTCATTTTACGCTACACTGCGTCCCAAGTGGAGCGAGCCATGCAAAAAGGACTGCGGGCTTGGGTTCACATTCAGATTCAGTTTCGGTTGTGTCAGGGCGAATGTTTGTGGAGCGGGAGTCGATGGCGAAAAGTGCAAGCGTCGCAGAACAATCTTCGCCGCTCAGCATCATTACAATTTGTTGATTTGCTTCGTTAAACAGCAAACAACAGCCGCAGCAAAAAATAAGGAAAAAAACAAAGAAAGGCACGCGAAAGGATAAAGTTGAAGTAAAGACGACGACAATAGCGTTGACGGCTTGCCAGGAGCAACAGCAGCAGCAGCAGTAGCAGCAGCGGGAGCATAAGAAGTTGAAAACACCAGCATTCACCCAGAGGCAATGATGGCTCCGGCCACTGGCTGCTCTTTGTAGTTATTACTCCCAGTTTCTGTGTATACCCTGTAAGCAGGAATTTGTTAAAAGAGGGTATAATGTTTGCGTATGCCATAGGAAGTCTATATACACCTGATTCATTTCCATGTTTATCTCTTTGATTGTTTTTGGAAAACGTTATCCCAGCTGCGCTCAGAGTACAGGGTATCTCTTGCTTCCTTACGCTCGACTTGTTCGCTCTGACATGTTCATTTTGGTATTTAAAAAGCATTGCATTGCTCCCTATTTGCTAAGAAAAGAAAAAACAAAATAATATGTGACATGGGGCTCCGCTCTGCTCTGCCCTGCTCTGCTTTGCTTTGCTTCTGCGAGGCGTTGATGGCGGCGACGACGTAGAAGACTCCAGCATCAAAGGCAGCGCCTTGAGCCCTAAAATCCACGATGCGCGCTGTTGTAGCCACTGGCTATGTGTATAGAAGGCAGCGGCAGCTAAGGAAGCTGCAGATTGGTGGCAGTTTGCCAAAGCAATCATTGCTGTCAGACGAAAACAAGAGAAATATGTAAGTTAAAAGCGAAGATGGCAATGTGGCGGTGGCGGTGGCGGTGGCGGTGGCGGTGGCTGTGGCTGCTGCTCGAGGAGGCAAACAAAGCCGTGAACTTGTGAGTGGGAAAACAATTTAGTAATATTTTTCTTGGCCAGTTGAAAGTATTTGTATTAAAATAAAGTTCTGTGTAAGCGCCAAGAGATTTCATTTCAGTTTTGCATTTCTTTAAGCTTGGCAAATGAATGTGAAGCTCGCTTCAGTATGATTTAATTATATTCAATTTGCAATTTATTCTCTTCGCATTTTTCACATTTAAACACTCTTTAACTCTCTATTAATTTGAAAGCCCTTCACTTTGCTTGCCTCTTGCTCAGTATCATTTTTAAATGGTTTTATTTCTAAATCTTTTTTATCAGCAGCTGCTTGCCTCGTCGTTGACCCTCTGCCACACACAATTAGATTTATTTGCAAATTATAACTTAAATTGCCACATGGCCAGGCCGATGTTTTTATATTTTTTATGGCCGGCACCCTCGAAGGGGGCGCCGCAACTTGTGCCAGGCAAACGTTTAAAGTTGCCAGTTGCCAGTTGAAAATAATTCAAAGCATACTTTCAGGCGGCGATTATAATTCACATTTAATTTGTGCCCACTTCATTCGGTCGATGGGTTTATCAAGCAAAAAAGGCCCATCAAATTAGTTAGCGGATGTGCGGCTGATCTCAATTATGTTGGCATTTATTTAGTTAATTACATTTTCATGAGGATTCTGGCCATAATCACGGTTTAATTATGAATATAATCGCAGCTGTTGGATAATTATTCACAGTTGCGTCAGCCTAATCAAAGTATATTCCACGTTGATTAGAAATTTCACGACTAGCTTTCAGATCGCTTGCTATATGTTGAGTGCTGTCGACCGCTGGGTGGTGGCTCGCTCGAGTTACGATTGGCCCGATGAGCTGGTGTAGATCTTAAGTGTCAAACGCATCGAAAGGCGATAGACTTGTTAATTGGTTTGTCGTGTAGCAAAAGCACTTAGCGCTGCTAGAAATGAGAGGAAAATATGAATTCAAATGAATCGAATTGGAAGCGCCCCAATCCGGAAGTGTATTGTGGACAATCAATTGGAAGCTATAAAGTAAATGTTACATTTTTAATTTTTCGTTTTAGTTGAGAGAGTCAGATAGAATGAGTTATTACTGAACAATAAAATTAAGTATTAAAAATAAGCTGACTTTTTAAGTCAAAGTTTTATTTTAATCGCAATATAAATATTTATATTTAAATGTAAGCATTGAAATTGAGTGACAATTTGTATTCTCCGCTACAAACTAAATGTTGTCAGGCTTATCTGCGGATCGCAGCGGTATCAGCTGGCAGGGCTATACTGGGTTAACTAAATATGAATCACAAATATCAGGTTTTGTCGCTATGAACTATATAATACATTACTTCATATATAATCTATGCGAAATTGGGTTTATCTGTTGCCAAATATAATATGTAAATATAATAAATACTTAACACAGAGCCGTGAGATTTAACAAGCATTCACCAATGGCAGCGAATGATGCTACAATGCGTGGCAGCAAATAGCTTTATGAGCTTAACGCGCCCCTTTGCTCATTTTACATTTTTTCGTCTTTACTCAGAGATATTGCCAAAAGGGCGATTCGCACAAGTCTAAACGATTTCTGCAACAAATTCATCAATCTGCCATTTCGACTCTACCTCAATTCGCCAATTTCACAAGTTACCAATACGGTGCTGTAACAACGTCAGCGGTAAGTGCTATTATTATTAATATTGTTGTTGTTGTTGTTATTGTTGCTGGTGCTGTTTTTGGCTGGGCGCATAATATTTTGGTTCGTGATCGGCATTGGACTGAGCGAAAATTTTGTTTGAGTTCAGTTTGTGGCCAGCGCGCGAGCTAACGACACACGGCGCGGCAAATCGAATCGCTAGAGTGAGACAGTGCTTAATTGTAAGAGTGAGAGCGGAAATGTAATTCGAAAAAACATTTTCAAAACAAAACAAATTTCAATACGAGCAGTTCGAGCCGGTTCAAGGGGCAGTTGGGATTTCGTACAATTCAATAAAATTAATTCAATTTATTTTGCACTAAAAAAACAATCAATTCATATTGCTAAACAATTGTCTGTATTGCAAATTTTTTCAAATATTAATTGAAAATTAATTAAAATGTGTCATGCTTTTGTCTGCAATTAAACGTCAATTGCAAAAAGCATGCAAATAAATAATTGTTAAGCTGGATGAGCTTTGTTCGACACGAGTGTTGATGGCCAAGGTCAATGAAATGTGCCATTGGCAACTCTATGAGGGGAGAGACTAGGAGAGAGTTGGTAAACTTAATTGTGCATTTGAGCATGTAATAACGATGATGAATAGCTAATGATGAGATTTGCAATTTTATATAATTAGAACTGTTATAGCTCAAGCCAATTGATTGTTGCGTATTAAAAGTGTTCAATGCAATAGGTGAGATTTGTAAAATTAGAATTTTTGCTAGCTCAGATATCTGGTTGAATACGACTATAATATGTATGTGCATTAACAATTGATCGAAGGCAATTATTTTGACTTATAAGAATTCTGAACAACTTTTTGTAGTACAGCAATTTTGTAGCGTGAAAACGTGCAAGAATGCAGTTGACTTGAAAGAATAAATCTTTTGGGGAAAATATGTAATAAAATATATTTATAAAATATAAATAATTAAAATAAAATTTATTAATATAAATAATAAATAAAATATCAATGATAAAAAATAAAATAAATAATATAAAATATTTAAAAATTATCATATATTCAAACAGCTTTCTCGAACTAAAATTACAGATTTTGTTGTTAAAAGAAGTTAAAGTTTTAATACATTTTTGTAGCCTGTTAAATAACTAAGTTAATTACAGCTGCCTTGACATTTTTATAATAATAATATGAATAAAATAGTTAAGAACGTTGAAGTCGTTCGACTGGAAAGTTGCAAAAAATATGCGAAATATTTACTGCTCTACTGAGTAGAAAACTTTAAGCCAGCAGCAATAGTGGTCAAATGCATAGCGTTCACACAGACAGACGAACGGACAAGCAAGACAAACATTGCACAAAACCAATATGCTTTTAAATAATCTTATTCTTCTTTTTTTCATTTCTCGCTCTTGATTTAATACATAGTATAATGTATTTATTTATTTGCTAAAATAAAATTCCCTTGAATTTCGTTTAAAGAAAATCCTCAAATTTATATGCACAATGTTGTGCGTGAGAGAGAGAGAATCGAAATTTTATTGCGTGGAATATTTTGTGATTTCGATTACCGCTGCGAATAACTTTTCCTCAAGTACAAAGAACAAACAATTGCTAAGCATATTGCTTGCTGCTGTTGAATGGGTATTTATAATTTTATTTTATTTGCTGCATTTTTTTTCTTACATTTTCTTTGAGCTGTTTCTGTTGGCCATGTCTGAGGTCGTGTATCGTCTTTATTTTCCGTATGTTTTGTCTCTCTCGTGTGAGTGTTTGTTATTTGAGATATTTGAAAGCCTCGAGTAGCGCTCAAGTGGTTGCCACACAGCGAGGGGCAGCAGCCGTGGCCAGGGACAAACTGGCGACTCGAACATTTGTCATGGGTTTTTTCTTTCATCTTCGGCTCGACTCGGTTTGGCTCTTCAAAGCCTAACTATCTCATTGAAATAAAGGTGTACTTTAGCTTCAACTGGTTGCACTAAGCAAGCAAAACAAATGAAGTAGTCTTTCGCAGTTTTTAAAGTTTGTTAACTTATTTCATTTACACGTTAAGTGGGCCAAAAGCGGATTGCAAAACTTTTCCAACTTGGCGTATGAAAAATCTCTTCAAATTTTTACAAGCTCTTTGGCAACTTCTATTGTTGCTTAAAACTTGCACAAGGATTATTATTTTCATCTTTTACATTTATTTTGCTCCATTTTGTCAGTAATTGCAATTTTGTGTCTCGTCATTTATCTGCTTTATTTATTCTCCTCAGCTCTGCGGGTTGCAGAAAATAAATTATATTTTCTGAAATA
The DNA here is from genome assembly GCF_003285905.1 of Drosophila hydei. Classification (NCBI taxonomy): domain Eukaryota; kingdom Metazoa; phylum Arthropoda; class Insecta; order Diptera; family Drosophilidae; genus Drosophila; species Drosophila hydei. Next base: position 6,741,520 of record NW_022045643.1, read on the forward strand.
TGTCAAGCTCGATATATCAAATTTGAGTTGTCATATCTAAGCAAATATGGCTAATTTCATCAATTTTCTAATAATAATTATCATGCTGTCATAACATAGATAAGCTATGATTGTCGAAGCATATGTTGAATAAAAAAAATAATTTAAATAGAACAAAATATATTATTTCGGTTTTGAATTTTAAAAATGTCTCTAAAATTAATTAAATTATTAATTAAAATATTTTATTATTTAAAAAAAGATTTTTTGCTCACTAAAATTTACTTTTATGAGAAACTCTTTAAAAGAAAGAGTATATTTAAAATTTGATGGCTAATCTTAAGTTCATAAATTAATTTCGTTGTTGTTGTTGTTTATTGCGTGAATTGACCATTTGCGATCTGTTAAAAATTTGATTTTTATGACGTTTATCCGACAGGCTTCGTTTACGCACTAAAAAATGTGCTAAATGACAAATTCAAATTCGAGTTCTATGCTAATTGCTTAACAAAAGCATATGAAATATGTTATGGAGTTGTTGTAAATTAATTATAGAAAATTGATTAGCAATTTCGTAAGCAACTGGTGAAATTAATATATATGTACATACATATATATAGAGAGACAAAAAAGGTCGATTTTATTTCCATGCAACGAAATTTTGTGCAGAGCTTTTGGCACGTCTCTGGCAGCTGCTCTGAAGGTCGCCGGCTGAGTGGAAATAAATAATTTTTTTTATGTATTTGCTGTTGGTTTTTGCTGGATTTTGATACTGCAACAGTTGGTTTTTTTAATTATGGCAAATGACTCGAGTGCCGGTTAACACGGACGACAAAAGCAACAATTGCTTACATAACCAGGCAGACAAGCAAAAATATACTCACGCCTCAGCCATAGGCATGGCCATGTATACATAACTGTGTACATACATATATCTGAGCAAAACGTTTTTAGTATGCCCGGTCGCATGTTGATTATGTTTTCGAAACCAGTTTTTGGGGTGCCATCAGTCAGTTGGCACACTCTCCAGCTCGCTCGCTTCACTCTCACTCTCTCTTAGTCTCTATCTGCATTTCCATTTCTTTCTCCAGCTGAATCTTGTATGCTCTTTAGTGTGTCGACCTAGACCAAGTCACGTGCCTGCTTATAGCATCAACAAATTCAGCTACGCTTATGATTTGCATTTTAAATATGGCTAAAGGTATTTTGAGCATTGTAGCTAGGCTAGTAACGCTCTGCTGAGGATGAAGACAACAGTTTAAATACGCACTGAACGGTTACTTGAGTGACTCTTATCCAATTACCAAGTACAGCTGATAGGGAAAGCTTGTCACATTCACTCGTTATTCCCATTTCAAATATACAATTAATTTCAATTGATCGATGTTCCTATAGGAGTTATCTCTAAGCAGGCACATGAGCTGATTGCTATTGACATTTGGACTCTGATGGCATTACACATAAATCACTTCCGATATTTAAAGCTTATCAATTTTCTCACAGCGCTCACAAATTAAAGTGGAATTTATAGCAAATCACTGACTAGACTAATGAAGAAGTTGCCAAACTCAAGCACCTTGTTCGACCACATTTAATCAAACGAAAAATAGATAAGATTCCGAATTACGAAGGGGATTTAATTTTAGTTTTTATGCGAACTCACTCAAATGATTTCTGAATCATATTTGATTTATGTTTTATATTTGTAATATGATTCACTTGAAGTGTGTGCAGTATAAAGGGCATTCGCTAGTCGCTCAAGCAGACATCATAGATTGTCTGTGACAAGTTGGCGCCAAGCTATTGACCTGTCTTTAATATTGTATAATGTAAGCATAACAAATGATTTTTATCCCATTCTCCTTCATGAATACTATATCTAAGATCACATGACCACATGAAATAAAAACATATTGAAACGCTCGACTGTTTCTTAGTCAATTTGAGCAATTCACTTGGTTCGCATCGAATGTGAAGAGTTGCAAAAATAATCAGAAATAAGATTAAGTTTAAAGAGCTAAAAAATATACAAATTGAGTTGAATTGAAAGTGAAATTTCTTCTAAGAAATTTGGAAATTTCTAAGGAAATCGCCAAGGTTCATTGCCTACATTTGAATATCTCACATGTCTAGACATTTGTTTAGCATCAGTTAACGGAAACAGATTAATTATCAATTGTTTAGACTGTACTACCTCGAACTCTCGCACGTGATCTCAATGGATTGACTAAGCAGTTCCTTTTTGAATTTGTGTTTCGCTTTAGGTAATTGGCATTGCCGTCTCTAGTTAACTCAACACTTTCTCCGGTGGAAGCGGATGCGGGTGCTTAACAGATTGCGCAAACTTTGAGATACATTTATGAGTGCTAACAAAACGGCAAAAGGCAAAAGGCAGCCTCGTTCGCCGGAAGAGTAGACGCATCTGTTCACAGACAGTCGCACAGTTTTGTTTCAGTGATAAAATGTGAAGTGCGGCAACTGAAGTGAAACAAAGTTGAGAAAAGAAAAAGAAGTAAAAACACTAAACATAAAAGCAGCACAAGTCAGCTGCAAAGCCGCCAGCTTAAAACTTGCCCTAGTTCGAATTTATCATAAATTTACGCACACATAAAATAGTAAAATATGAGTTCCCCCGAGGACTTTGAGATGCTGCGGCTGCAGGAGCAGCAGGAGCAAGTCAAACTGGAACGGGAATTGCAACAGAATCACACCATCAGTATGCACAGCCATCCCAGGCTCTCAGAGTATTATACATGTGAGTAAAGAAAAAACGCCAATGTCTACATAAATCAAACTAAGTTGAAGTTAAAGTCGCTTAAAATATTAGTCATATTTCTAATAACTATTGAACTAAGCTGACAACAATGACTGTGCTTAATTGATTTACCTTCTCTAGATTATTTATGGCTAGGTAATTTTTGGCTGGTTAACATGTAGATAAGCCATCTTAACAGCGCATCAATGTTATATTATAATTATCTCTTATGCCCAACTCCTCTATATATGACAGCCATCCCAGGCTCTCAGAGTATTATACATGAGAGTAAAAGAAAAACGCCAATGTACATAAATCAATCTTAGTTAAGAAGTTAAAGTTTTTTAAAATATTTGTCATATTTCAATATCAAATGAGTCTTAAATAAAGAATGATACTGCTAATTGGTGTCAGCTCACGCGCAACTTGTCAGATTTGCCAGTCATGCAATATATTAAAATTTTAGAATGTTATATTCTAATTATCTCTTATGCCCAACTCCTCTAGATATGACGGCCTTTGTCTCGCTGGCCATCTTCGTGGCCGCAATGCTGACCATACTCAACATTTCCATATATTTGACAACTGTGTCGCGGCTGCGTCGTCATCTCAACAAGCCGCTCCTGATTCCCTCCATAGTGATGGTCAGCCTGTATCCGGTCATATCGGTGGCCGCCTTGGTCACCATACTGGTGCCGTATTCCTGGTTCATTTGCCACACTGTGATGCACGCCATGTTCATGGTAGGCGGACCCACTTTTCGCATGCTGCTCTTTCGCTATGTCGAATCGGAGCAGAACTATCTGAAGGAAACATCCGGCGAGCCGGTCGCACTGAATACACCGCCCTGCTGCTGCTGCTGCCTCTGCTTGCCCATGGTGGTGCCGACGAAGGCGAAGCTGTGCATCTCCCGCTACATGGTCTGGCAGATGCCCTTCTGGCAGGGCAGCATTATGCTGGTCATGAACATTCTCTACTATCGTGATCTAGAGCTGTACCATGAGGTGGTCTACTTCTTCATACCCTTCATCATCGCGTCCATTGTGCTGGGCGCCTGGTCGCTGCAGATCACGGTGCGCATGATCACCAAGCTCCATGGCGACTATCAGCTAAGGAAGAAGATGTTCTGCCTGCAGTTGGTTGTGCTGCTCTGCAAGTTGCAGTATTTGATACTCTACGAGCAGCTGAACTCCCTTAAGCTGGGCGGCGAATACCCCATCAATCATACAATTTACAAGCAGAGTAAGTGTATTAAGAGAGAGTGCAATTTAAGCATTTATTAACTTCTCTTCCATTTGTTCTGCAGCCATCATCAATATTCTGATACTGGTCGAAATGGTGCTTGTATCCATGTTGGCACAGAGCGCCTATCGCATACCCATTCAAGTGCAAATCGACGACTCGAATCGCAAGTGATCGAATTGCAAACTTTAGTTGGTTAGTGACACGAGTAGCAAAAGATTGTGATAATTTAATAAAGACAAATTAGATTAAAATAATATAGAGATGAAATTTAGAGAATAAATACATATTATTGATTGATGTGAAAATGAGAAGTGTATGGAGAGACAACAAATTTATTGAGACAAATAGCAATTTGGATAACCTGGAGCCATCTGCCGTCGTCTGATTTTCGGCAATAAAAAACTAATTTATGGCATTATAAACCGTAGTTTGTAAATATTAAGCAAAGTTATCTAGTTCACTTTAGTTGGATTTAGTAAACAATTCTTGTGCCCAGGCGGTGTCACAATTCCTAAGGCTGTAATTCAAACAAAATGGGTCGAATCTCAGTTGCCTTGTTGGCCGAATAGCCGACCACAAATCATGTGTTTTCCCGGGGTTTGCCTGGCTGGAGTCAGTGTCCAGCCCGGCTCAAGCTTGAGGGTTCCCAGGACACGCGTGTCGCGTTTAGCTCATAATTCTCAATGGCCTCAGGGGGCAGGAGCTGGAGCTGGGGCTGGGACTGGGGTTGGGGTTGGGGTTGCGCTTTACATTTTTCAGCAAAATTGTATGCGGCTTAGAGCGAATGCATAGGCGCCATAAAAATACAATAAATAAGTGTTGTTTTTTATTTTGTTTTGGCTAGATAGCCTTTTTCGGATAACTCAATTGCCGTCGTTGGGGCATAGCTGGGACTAGCCAGCAGGCGGACACAAGCGAGGAAAACAACAGCAGCAGCAGCAGCGGAGACAGCAACAACACCAACAACAAATGCGTGTTGCTGCGGCAGTGCGTTGAAATTTATGATTTATTTGAAAAGAAAGTACATTGTGCGCTGCCAAAATAAATCACATCGAAGACGCTGCCAGAGCGCTGGCAACAAGAAAAGAACGCCAGCGAACGAAAATCAAATAAATAATGTGAAACAGTGCAACAGCCGTTTCGGCCAGACACGCAGCGCTCATGCCCTAACGTAAATTAAGAGATGAAATTCAAACTTTAGCTTCATACTTTTCAGCTGAAAATATATTTTTGCTGCATACTTTTGTGCTGCACAGAAATAAAATGTGAAATTATATATATATTCAATTGCATACTTTCGCGCTGACATTTCATTTCAGCACAAAAGCAGGCAATTAAAAATATACAGATTTCCATGGCATACTTTCGTGCTGACAGCTTAATTCTGTTCAGCACAAAAGTATGGGATGGAAAATATACAGCTTTCACTCTACTCTCAGGCAATTCTCCTATTTCTTATGTGTTGCAAGCAGCTTGCCCGAACTGAAATGCCGCTCGAGAGTGTTTTATCGAGGTGCTCGTTTTTGGGCAGGAATAGGGCCACAACAGTCAAGTGCCTTGGTCGGTCGCTGTTATCTTATCGTGCTTTTATGATGTACACAACGCCGCAGAGCGCAGCTATGAAAAGCCTTTGCCAGCTAGCGCCTGCCCTAGTCTTCCTTTTCCCACAGTGCCTGGCATACTGACAGCTCTTGTGTCTGTCTACCTACTTATTTGGAGCGGAGCTGTCGGTTTTTATGAAGACGCTTGTTTACTTGGTCTTCGCCACGGAGTCGTCGAGCTGCCAGCCCTGTCTGGCCCTGCCAAGCGCTGGCCTGTCCTGGCAAGGCAAGTAAATCAGATTAAGTACCCGCTGCTCATTTTGATGAGTTGCAAGTGCCAACAACGGCCAACGAGAGGATGAACACGAGTACGCGGTACGCATCCAGATTAGGTGGCTGCGGGGTTGCAATTTTGTGCGGCTTTTTGATTTCAAATTGGATTTTTGCAACGGATATGTGTGCGCGTGCCACACACATCAGAGTGCAAAAAAAACTTAATTAAAATGCGCACAGCAATGTTATTTAAGCTATCGAATAAAGCAGCATATGTGCCTGCCTTTGTTGCGAGTTTTTCTTTCTTATTTGCTTGCAGCAAAATCAAACTAATTGCAAAAGGGGAAAAAACTGTATGAAACAAGGGAAGCTGCGAAGGGTTTGTAGCTACACCAAATAGATATTGTTAGCTTGAATAACTGTGCGAAGCTGTGTGCGAAGCTAAGGCCAATCAATACATAAATTAAGTTTTCCTTCTATAAAACATATTTTTTATGTCTGTATTTATATCAGAGTTTATCTGATTTGTAACTTTCCAACTTTAAAGATAAATCAAATACAAAAATTGTTTTTAGTTTTTGTTAACGCGATTTACGCTTTTGCTAACATTAATAAAATATTATAGCATACTTTGGTACTTTGGTTAGAGCAGGGGAACGAAGTGATAAAGCTCTTTTCAAATGCCAGCACGAAATAAGTTGGAGAAATGTTGACGCCCACTTGATGGCCGACGTCTGCTTCTGGCGCTGCGTCTGCTGCTGCTTCTTCTGCTGCTGGCAATGTCTACGCGGCTTGCGATGTCCAAACACGTTAGGCCATCAGCTGACACAACAGCAGACAAACAAGAATAGCAACAAACAAACGCAGAGGCTGTCAGACAGTGTCTTATGTCACTGTCCATTAGACGCCAAAGGAAGCCCCTCGCTCTCTCTTCCGGTTGGCTCTTTAAGCTGTTCATCGAATTGCTTGCGGCTGCCCGGGCCCGTCTCAATGCTGAAATAGAGGAATATTCATCGAATCGCTGTGGACCTAGGCTTAGTCCCAGGGCATGACTTATAAGAAAGATAAATTTCATGGCTGCTTGAGCGCGAAAACACTTAGACAAATTAAATAATGCGCATACGCCATGTTGTGCGACCGTTGAATTCAACTAATAGAAATTATAACACAATATTTGTCATTCACAGACAATTTAACAGATTCCACGATGATGCGCAACTTCTGCAGGCATTTTATGATTATTGACTTGAGTCGGCTTTCGTTTGTTTTTTTATGTTTTCTCGCTTCTTATTTTTATTTTTTTGCCGTTCTGTCTTATGTCTTATGGCTTTTGTTTGTTTCAGCATTTTGAGTATTTATGCCTGTTCTTTGTTTAGGGCTTTTGTTCCCTAATTCAATCGCTTGCTTCAGCTGTTCGCCCATTTCACTGGTGCTAAGTAAATAAGTTTTATGACCTTTTTTGCGCTCGTGCCGTGCGCTGGCAGCCTCGTAAAATTGCGAATGCCAGTGCCTTATGCTTGATTGATTTCATGCCAAACTTTGCCCTGATTTGACAAGGTTTTGATTTTTCCGCCTTCATACCGGCGCAATTGACACGCTCGAAGCTTTACGCTGTATTTGGTGTTTAGAAATTGTGAGCTTGCCGCCGCGGTTTTCTCTTTATTAATAATTTTTCTTGAAATAAAACTTTGTGAAGGATTGTTTTGTTTATTATAAGTATTTTTTAACCTTATTTCTAGCTGATGTCTGGCTTTGCAAGAGTTAGAGTTATAGTTAGGGCATATAGAATATGTACTAATTGCAATTGATGAGTAACTAAATTATATTTATGCATTTTATGTTCAGCTCTAGCTGTAATTTTCAATTAAAACTTGTGACCAGAAATGCGCTGCTGAAACTGTGACAGCCTGACGGAAATTTGCATTTTGCACACATTTGCTTTGATCAAATATACTCTATTCAAAAGTGAAACAAGTCTGATGGGCTTGTAGTAAATTATATGCGTTTACTGATGGGATGCATGTGCGATGCGTATTTTCATATAAGACTCAGCATTCAGTAAACTCCTTCTGCTAGCTTCTTCCCTGTGGCCTGCTCTGTAAGCAGAGTATGCTGCAGTCGTGAGTGGGCGAGTGCAAGGCCTTTACTTACTGGCTGCTGCTGTTTTTAAAATTAGGCAAACACGCTTTGTATCATTTAATTAAAAACTTTTTGGAGCGTTGACTTTTTCGGCCAAAGTCACAGCAGGCCACATATTTAAGCCAGCGGAGCCGCGCTGGCGCCTTAAATTAATTAATGCGCCGCTACGAGGCATAAGAAAAATATTTGTGCATGTTTTGGCATAATTAAACGGGGTTTTTCGTACACTCCAGTTAACAGAGAGCCAGCAGCGCCAAAGGTGAACTGAGTCTATGTTTTTCTTAAATTCGTCATGGATTGCTCGGCTTTAAGCGCAGTTTCAACTAAGCTAATATTAATGAAGCGCTAAGAAAATATTATGGCTCTTAGCTTAAATGAAAATTAATGTTAAATTAGAGCTCGTTTACGTTTAAAGCTAACTTCAAGCTCAACTGCAGCTAAAGTTAACTTCACGCTCGATTGGTCAACTGATGCGATACTTGACTGTGTCCCTCTCACTCTCTCTCTCTCTCTTTTTCTGCTGTTCTGCTCTTACGTATGGGATATAATCTTATAATTGTTTGCCTTTGTGGAGCTTATGTTATTGCTTATTAAGCTTACTTCTATAGGGTATGCAAGTTTGAAGCGAAGTTCGCCTTTACATGCCGTTTGTGTTGCTTTAAGCCAGTTGTCTGTGAGTGAGGGAATCGGAGGCCTGCTGTTCTTCGGGCCGGGCCTTATGCTGAGCACTCAGTTTAACAATGGCAAACAACTAAAGCGCTGCCAAATCCGCTTAAAGAGCATTTGTGTGTTACGGCAGCAGCAGCAGCAACAAAACCAAAACTGACTAAGCAAGCAGAGTGGCATTTGCTCGTGTTAAGGTAGCTTCTGGCTGGCTTCTGTTGCTGCACTGTGTTGCTTTTCTTTTTTGCTGTATTTGTTGTTTTTTCTGACACCTTGCCATTCCTACATTAGAGGATTTTGCATAAGTGACAAGCAGGCGAGGCAATGGAGCCACAGTCTCCTCGTCAGCTACATTCACATGCCCAGCCTTATCCACATTTCCATTCAAATCCAAAGCCATGTGGTGCCATGTGTGAGTGGCTCGACTAAAGCTCCAGGCTAATGCAGCCAGGCAGCCAGGCAGCCAGGCAGCCAGACAGGCATAAGACGTTGGTAACACGAAACGCTTGTCAAACGCTCCCCGGTGTAGGTCGGCGCCACATGCGTCAAGCCAATGGACAGTAGACGCATCGCGGGGCGAGAAATTCGGCTTGCAGTCTGCCTTTGGCCGCATTAAGATGCTCTCAAAGTTGCAAGCTAGATATACAAGTCGCAAACGACATTAATTATGCCCCACCTAGTTAGACTGCGGCATTTCCTGGCAGTATTCGTTGCAAATGGCGCTCCATGGCCACCACGAAGGCGTTACAAATCAGGCAGACAGTCCAATAAACAATCAGTCAGCGAGAACGAAGCCTTAACATAAATAAATATATATATATATAGTGAACAGGTGGGTGCTCAGGTAACCGAATGCCCATTAATGCTGGCAAATGGACGCCAACTGCTGCCCCATCTGCCGCATCTGTTGCTCGTGGTCGAATGCCCGTTCGCTGTTTGTGGGCGAGGCGCAGTTGATCAAAGCAATCAATTTAATTTCACAAAAGCAATTTATTACAATATCGAATGCGGGGCGTGGCAAAAGGCTATTGACCGACACACAGCAAAAACATGCGAGCTAGCCAAGGGGAATTTGTGCCAGACACCACTGCGTATACTTAATATGCGCACACATACGCATTTAGGCAGTCGCATTCGGGAATATAGCTATTTATAGCCACAAAAAATGCAATATTAATGACCTGAATTGATATGAATCTGTAGCTGATTGGTTTATTATCATAAACAATGCTAAGTTAAAGTTTCTTATTACATTTTGCAAAAGTCTCTAATTGCCTTAACAGAGATTCATATTTGTCTATAACGAAACACAATTTTATTGAAATATGAGTTTTGACTTTAAGCTGATATTCTGAATGGAGTCATTAGGGTGAGCTTGAAAACTTTTCCACTCCATTCATTTTTAGCTGGCCCAGTTTTTGTTCGCGTTTTATGTTTACAGCAAAAATAATTGCCACTTGAAGTACGCAACATGGTTATAAAATTTTAACCACTTGACCAAATAGATATAGGGCGAGAGAGATAGGGAGCGATAGAGTAGAGATTGTTAGTGACGATAAGACAGAGACAGGCAAATGGCATTAAAGAACTTGACGCTGTCAGGCGTATGCGCAGGGATCAGCATCATTAACACTATTTTCCCTAGATGGTGCTTCAGACGACGACCACCTCGGGGCCTGGGTAGGTAGTTAGCTTCATTGGGAGCTGGGCGTAACAGTCGACAGTTGGCAGTTGGCAGTTGGCACAGCGAGTTGCCTCGAGTTCAGTTTGCTTGCCACAATCATTACGCACACTTAAGACTTCGCCTGACAGTCACATGCTGACAGCGGTGTCGCTGACACAGGCCTGAGGGGCCAGCGGGTGCGTAGGTGATGCCATGCTGGGGATGTGCGCCCCTCGAAAAAAGGGACACTTCTGCGTACGCTCCTCAGTCGTCAGCCACACTTTAACGCACTTTTATACACTTACCGGAGAGCATGTCAAGTAGTTGCCTGGCCTGAATGCCAACCAAATCCAAATAGAAATCCATTTAATTTTCAACTAGCGGAATGTTTGTTCATCCCCTCACACACACAAACACACACAGAGACATATGTGGGAATGTCCTAGAGCTTGTCCTTTGCTGCTGCTGCTATTGCTCTATTCCATTCAGCTTTGCCCGCATGCTTCCCTAGCATTAAATTCCACATTTTCCATTTATTTTTCGTGCTGTTTGGGGTTCTTCAGAGCGAACCACAACAATTTTCTATACTGACCATTCGCATTGTTCCACATAGCTACAGATATTTAAGTGGCGCATTCCCAAAACCATTTCAGACCTCAATTCGATTAGATTTCTGTTTGGGCTTTGCATCACTAAAATGCATTCATTTATAATTCATTTCAATAATTGTTTTTATAGAATTTACTGAATGCAGGCGTTACTGAATCGTGGAAATAAATTGTTGTTTTAATTTTTAAATTGCTTTTCAGAAATGTTGGCCAAGTTCTCTAAGTAGTCGAATGCATAATACCCTGTAACCTGCTATAGCAAAGTCATTATTATGAATACTTTTATTGCTCCGTTTCGTATTTCACTCACATATCAATTTTCACATTTGTCAATGGTAGCTCAGAGCTGGCAGAGTATGCGAGGCCAAAACATCAATTGCATGGCTCATTAATTATGCGTCCTATGCGCCGTTAATTCGAATGTCAAACAGTCGAACAGTCAGGCAGTCAGGTAGACAGCGAGACCCTGACACGCACATGGAATGGCATGTAAATTGCATTATAGCCGCGCCAATTTGCAGGCTCATTTTTGTGGCAGCAAATGAGGTATGGCCCCTCCACTCGCACTCGTGCCACACACCTGCATTCCCCAGAGATTGGTTTCTGCTGAATACTATATGAATTGAATGTGGCTGTGTGCGTGCATTGATGTGTTTATTTTGCATAATGGACTCTAATTGGTAGCCAAAAATGTGGACCAGGCTGTTGCGGTTGTATTGTTGGTAACAACAGAGCTAATTGCATAGCAAGATGAGCAGAGCTGCTGACTGAGGGAAAGCGAAACTGAAGAAACTAGTTCCCAATAATCTCTCTCTGTGTTTCCACATGAAGTGGCAAGTCGCAAACGTAGTTTATAATGATTGTGGCCATATTTCGAGGAAGTGTCGTACTATCCTTTCCCTATTTTAGGGCACGTAGCAGGCCATAAGGAACTTTGATCCCTGAAACGTTCACAGAGCCGTGTTGAATAGTTCATTTTGGAAAATGCTTTACACTCGGATATTCCTGTTTTATGCGCATTTAGCAAAACAAACGTAAAGCACATGATAAATGAAATGTTTGCCAGGCACACACACACACTCACGCACACACACGCATACAAATCCAAAGCAGTGCCCAGCGTTCCACCCAACATCTTAGTGGCAAAGGTCATCGGGTTTGGTTGTTTTGCTTTCGCGTTGTTGTTTTTCTGGCTTCCAGCTTGGGCTTATGCTCGCCCACCACAGGGGGCCAAGCAGGCGTGTCATTGATGGCCAACAGCGCCTTGGGTGCTGGAGTAGTTGGCTGTGCGGAGCAAGCGCACGTAGCGCATACGTGTCGGACGGATTGCACATAAATGTTTGTGTGTGTGTGTGTGGGCGTGTGTGTGTGTGCGTTGACGATGTGTTGGTATTTTGGGGCTCCATTTGAAAAGAAAGAAGGAAGAGGGGAGGGGGTGGGGGTGACTTGGGGTGTTGGCGTGGGCAGGCGTTAATACGACGCATTTTGTATACAACTTTTCACTTTCAGATTTTGGCTTTCAGTTTTTATTTGCCTTTCAGCTCTTTTCTTGTTGTTTGTGCGCTCGACGCTTTCTATTTATTTATTTATTTGTTTGTTTATTTGTAGTTGTTAGCGTTTATTTGTTAAACTGTTTGGATATTCATTTGAAATGCGAAAGTAAATGTCGTTTGCCACATGTTGATTGCTCTGCATACTTAACAAAACTCAACTCAACTCAACTCGACTCGAGCGCCCGGAAAAGTAGGCAATGCTTTTTGAAACTTGATTTTGAAGACTTTCGAGAGCTTACAATGGCCTTAGTTTGCTATTAACTATAAAGGACAGCAAAAACAAAGGCAAGTCGTGAGCATAAGCTCTGAATGTACTGCAATTTGTGGCAAAGGTTCTTTTGGCCTTGCAGCAAAATCTTGTTTGCGACAGCATTTGCAATTTGTGGCTGGTTTGCGGTTTTTGCGGCTGAGCAAAGGCTATGTTATTTGCTTTTGACTTCTCTGTTTCATGATTAACCTGAATATTTAGAGCAGAGAAATGCAAAAGAAGTTTTTAATGCCATACCCATCAATCAGCAGAAAACGCCACTTTCAAGCGAAGAGGAATGAGGGCAAAGCAAAATAAAAGTGGATTTCTTGAGGGAGATGCTTGTTGTCGACACTTGAACGCTTTCATGTATACAACTGAAACTCAAATGGAATAATTTATGCTGTCAAGTTGAGCAATTGCTTGGGGTAATTCATAAATCGCCATCACATATTCATGCCTGTAGCAATTCACGCGTTGTAAATTAACGGAGAGCACACAGACATCTGTACGAGCCTTGATTTATAGTGGAAAATATTTAATTACTTGGCAACGAGGACCTAATGTGTCGCATATATCAAGTGCACACCGTAACAGCAACGGCAATGGCAACGGCAACGACATTGAAATTAATTTATGCCAAATGGCATGCGAAGTAATTGCCCCGAATTGGCATGACCGCAAAATGTGAGAAGTGTGGGGGAAAATTGTAAGGGTCAGGTTAAAGCATTATGCATGAATCGGCTTGGCTCTAGCTTCGGCTGTGGCCACACAATGCATCAATATTGAAATGTAGCCAGCAGGCAACAACCAGCAGATTGCATCGGAGCCCATTAGCCGCACTGAGCACAGCACGTGACCTGGCAAAAGAGTTGAGCCAGGCAGCATGTGTGATCGATGCCAAGTGCATGCAGAGGGCGTGCACTGCCGCTGCTGCTGCTGCTGCTGCTTCACTTGCCACACATCAATGTCTGCTTAGCTGAGCATCCACTGTCAAAGTTGAATTACAAATGAGCCCCAGTCGAGAGCGCCTGCATGCCAGCTATCTGTGCTGATGCTGACAGTTTTTCAAAAGCTAGACATTCGAAGGTTTATCATTGTTTGGCCTGCCAGTTGACTGCACCCACACACACCCAAAACGCAAACAAGTAATATAAATAGCAACTACTCACGTATGCCACTTTGTGTGTGTGTGTGTGTGTTGGCTGTGTCTGCTGTTGGCTGAAATGTGTCTTCCATTGAAGTTGGCGACAACTTTCGCTGTGAAACTTTCGGCTTTTATCTGCAACTGCCAAGCGAAGGCATTTCAGGTAAAAGAAAAAATGCATAATTAATTTTTAAAAAAGTATATATAAACTTATATATATAAATATATATGTGCTATCAGCTTGGCACAGAGCCTCAATATGTGCTGCAATTCTTTTGTGCGCGCTTCCTTTGTTCGACAACAGAGCCAAGAATGGTAATCAAAATGAGTGCGAGAGATGTGTGCAGCGCTCAAAGGATGTTCCGCAATGGAAAATCTATAAAAGAAAATTACAAATGTAGCTCAAACTTGATATAAAGTAGAAATTTCAAATTGTATAGCTCTATTACTATAATTATAAAATATATATCATTTATTTAATTTATATTTTCTGCTTTAAGTCAAGTTTATTTTATAAATACATTCCAAACCCAACAAAAATTCCATTGAAATATATTTTCCGTTCTTATGTTCATTGGCGAAATGCATTGGAAATGGATATCATTTGTCTGCGCATTAGCAGAAGTGTCGCAGGCTGACAACAAAAGCTTGACGCATATGCCACGACCTGCCCACCTGCCTGCTCTACCTACTAAGCTCAGCCGATTGTCTGCCATTTCCGCTCTGCAGAACATTTTCAATAAAATTCGCCGAAATTTGCATATTTATTCGAGTTGTATGTCTTTTTGTTGCTGTTGTTGGCGCCGCTGGTCGCGTAACTCAAGACGGAAAAGCCAAATTAAAAAGTCATTTCAAACCTTTAAACGCAAAACGCAAGTAAATTATGTAAACATTATGGTTGGCCCTCGCCGCAAAAAGCAAAAGGACAACGAGCCCCAGGACGAAGCCGTACGAAAAGAATCTTAACCAAGGTCATATGCGCCATGCCTGACGTCGTCTCCTGCCCGCATCCCACCTCTCAGCCCCATCGGCCCCGTCTGCCTTGAGGCCATTTTATGAGAATTTCACTTTTTTTCCTTTGGCTTGGCGGTTCCTGGGGCGATGGCTACAAATGACACTAATAATTTCCATTTAAATGAAGCCATGAATAAAAAGCAAATGCAAGTAAACGTTTTTTATTTTTTATGTATTTTTTTCTATTTGTTTCTTTTTTTTTGTTCTTTCTGTCAAATGACTTTTCTATTGGCATCTTGGCGAACGGGGCGTATGACTTATGTGTTTTGTGAAGCGCCGAGAAATGTGGGTGGCTTTAATGCAGTAAGTTTATTAAAGTGACACGAACTCAGAGTCAATTATGCTTATAAATATTTATTAAATTTTTCTAACAATTTTTGTAGGTAAAGTGCTTACAAATAACAAATTTGGTAAGCTTGCTTTTACTCTTTTCATAATTTCCTCTCAATGCTAGCTTAAATGCAACATTTGACTTTACATTTAGCTGTAGAAACCACCTGTATAAGCACACATAGCCAGCCTTACACGCCTCGTCTGTGTTCTCTGCTCTGTCATGTCATCTAAATGTGTTAAATGAAAACTTTCTAACCAAAATCACGAAACATAAATCAGTTAACTTGTAAACAAGACACAGACCCACGCACACCTAGATAAGTCTTCCAAATATTTCAGCACCTTGGTCTCAGCGTGGGTTTCCTGTGTGTAGGTGTGTGTGTAGATATGTGTATAGGTGTGTGTGTGTGTGTGCTTTATCGCAAACTTTGCACATGTCTCCAGCACCTCATTTGCAAAACTGAAAGTCAAAACTTGTCTAAAGTTCGCTTCATATATCCTTCTCTCTCTCTCTCGCTCTCACACACTTAGTTGCTCGCTCTGGCTTGGCTACAGTCTTGCCACAACTTGGAATGAGTCCTGCTCTTTGATGCGTTGGCTCTTGTGTGATGTAAAATAAATTGACATTTAGTTGTCAATGCTGCCTGCCGCTCGCTGCATTGCCTCCATTCTGCTTTCGTACTGTCTCTGGCAGTCTCCGCTGCAGGTGTCTTCACGTGTTAATAGATTGTCATCGTTTTCCCTACACCCCGCAAATATATACTTGTATATTTAAATTTTCGTTACGTGTAGCTGCCAGACAGCACTGCTTCAGCTTCAGCCCCAGCTCCAGCTTCCACTTCAGCTTTCAGCTTTCTGCTGCAACGACTACGACCAGGTTAACATCGAGGCATTTTGACACCCCGCCATGTTGACACATTTTGGGGGCTTGGTCTTAAGGGGCGTGTGATGAATTTACCGCACATGTCAATCCCCCAGGCGGTTTGCTGCGCCACACTACTCTCTGCTAGCTGCTGTGATTGCAAGCTCACATTTCGCAAAACCCAGCTGAGAGATGAGAAAGACGTTTGTATACTCAACTACAAGATACTCTGCATATCGCTTGGTAGCTCAAACTCTGATGGGTAATATGTGTATATATCATTAACCATCGAGGTTATAGAAAGGTTGTAGTCAAGCCCTATACCCTGTATCAAGTAGAAATTCAGTTCTACGAACCGCTGCTCAAGGCGAGGACTTTATTTAAACAGGATTAAGATTAGCCTTATAATTCAGTTCTATTTATTTTTATAAGCCAGCAGAACAACATTTCGTTGAATCAAAATAAATCTTTTTAATCTCTATTATTATGTGTAGCTCAATTCCCTTGGGAGAAGTCTTTGGGTTGTAATAAAATCCAAATAGGAATAGATTCCTGTGTGAATCTGTTTTAGCATGCCTTTTGGGAAATCTCGTTTGCTTCTTATCGCCACAAATACGTTTCATCTGGAATTCAAATGCATTTTGCATGAGCCGCTTGCCCAGGCAGGCTAGTCAAAAATTTTTTGAGAATGCTTTGAATACATTTTTAGTATTAACTAAAAAAATTAATTGTTAAAATCCCATTTTGTTCTTCAAACAGAGCTGATGGACAAGTCAGCATTTTAGCCGAGCAAATATTCGCTTAGCCAAGCAGCTGCCATGAATACCCAACTAGCTGACAAGCTAATGCAATTAGGGCCAATCCAATTTGTATATTTTTTCATCAGCTTAACACGCCCAGCTGTCTGACAGCCTCCATCCAGAGAGTATATTACTTTTTGTTTTTTGAGTACACGTTTCTAATTCCATTACGGCAAAACTGCAAGTTTGTATTACCTAGTTAATATTACCTGCTGTTCTGTTGGTTACTTCTCAGCCTCGAAATCCAATGCCGCTTGCTGTTATTGTTGTTGTCCTAATAACCTTTAGAGCCACATATAGAAAGGGGCCCTAATGTGTTTTTGTTTAGCATAAGCAGTCAAAGCGTTGCCCTCATGTTAGCTGTCAGCCCCAGTCCTAGTCGCAGTCGAAGTCTTCCATTAGCAGCATCAAAGTACAGCCAGCGCACTTAGCATAATAGCAAAGCCAAAATCGAGATTCGCGCAACGAAATAAATTGGCCGAAAACGGCTCTCTTATTTCGGCTAAGAGAGCGCGCTGTGGTGAGCTTAAGAGCGAAAGCTTTCGCTGCGTGCAACAGGCTCTTTTGGGTCCCTTGATTGGGATCCTTTGGCGCCTTTTGCGTCCCTTTGTTCGTACGGGTTTTGACAAACGTGTTTTGATTTCGCCTAACAAAAGTTCGCCTAATGCTGAAATAGTGCCAGGAGAAGTGTGAAACAAAGAAACTGAAATTTACTTTAATGCGCCAACAATTCAGCTCGCAAATTTACGATAATTGCGACAATTACATTTTGCAAATGATGCTGCAAACAAGTTGAGGGAATCAACGCGCGCTCCTTGCGCCCGCTGTACTCTATGACAAATAGTTGCCAACCCTTGACGCCCGCCCCGCCCTCGCCTCCTCGTGCGCCCTCGTTCGCGTGGCCATAAAAGCAAATTGAAGCCATTGACTTGAGCAAATCTTGTCGGGCATTGCATTAGCTTGGCTTGTCGTTCAAGGTTTTATAAATTTCAATTTGTTAAATGCTTAGCATACTTCGCTGCGCAGCACAGCTCCAACTACAATCGTAATCAGCAACATTAGTTTATCCTGTCTGCAGATTGTGAGCTAGAGGGTGCATAATTAGGTTAAAGTTGGACCTGACTCTGACGTTGAGCTTGTGGCGCAACTTGTGGCACAGACTTACAATTTTGAAGAAACTCAGCGCTCAGTAGAACTTAGAACTAAGCTAATTCACTTGGTAAGTGATAATTTAATACGAATTAGGCAGCTTAAATAAAGTAACAAGCAGTTGGGTCGTGTTCGACTAAGACATAGCCCTACTATATATTACTATTCTAATGAGTGTTTATAGTCCGAATCTTCATTACAATAATGACCATTATACTTATATCTATAATCATAATGATGATAAGCAGAATAATTGTTAATATAAGGATCATTATTTTATTATTTTATTATTATTACGATTATATAGTTATAAAGGCAGATAGGCAACCAGACACACACAGACATTAATAGTTGTTAATAGTTGATTGAATATATAATGTATGAGCCTGTCCACGCCTCATTCCGCCTGTTACACACATTAAACATTAAACTCTATGTCATCACTTTCAAAAGGTCATGAGAAAATATTTAAATTTCATAGAAAAAGCCATGAACTGAATTATTTCTGTCTGAAATGAATGTAAATACGTAATTGAGAACACGGCCGTATAATTGTTTATAATGATGATTTCAATCAAACGCCTAATGAAACATCATTCATCATTCATAGAAAATTCAATTAGCGCACACCCACACAGACGCACAGACGACGCTCAATGATAACGCACAATTATTGTGTGTCATTTTTATTGCTCATACGACATGTTGTGCACACAAATATCCGTCACACACACGCACATGTGTGAGTGTATCTATAAAATTCAATGGAATCAGGCACTTTGACTTTTGGATAATTATTTCGCATGAGCACGTACTCTCAGCCACTCATACTACATACATAATCACTGACAGCAACAACGTAATGTGCTTATCATGCTGCGCATCTCAAATTTAAATCGAGGCGTGCCACGTGTAGTGGCTAATTAACTGAATTTCAATTTCAATTTAAAAACTAGTGTAAAGCTACTAACGTGTATATTTATTTGAAAAAATAAAAATCAAATGATTTATCAGGTTTTTTTGTGGAATTTTTGTTTGTTTTATTGGATTGCGGTTCGCCCAGCAATTGTCAGGGCACAGCAATTTATCGGCTATGCCGGCAATTGCATTATTAATGTCAGCTTAGACCACATGCAGCGTACCACGACGTAAAGGTCTTACCAACGAACAGCAGGCGACCAGCAGCTCAGCAGGCACTGTGGATGGCCACAATCACATTCACAACAATAAACCAATTTAAAGAAACCCTATGTAAACAGTTTTATAATGGATTATATATGTATGTGTGAGAGTTACATATGTAGTTATCAGCTCAACGGGTGTGCGTGTGTGAGGTAAGAGCTGCTTGAAAAGTCATTGAGAAACATTGCTAAAAATGGACATGAAAAGGTATTCTAAGAATTTATATAGAGACTGGAAGAAATTAAGAATATATATTAAATTTATTAAAAAATAAATAGAAATAGAAATTTCATTAAATATATAAATCATCTTAAAATATATATAAATATTGGGAATTGAAATGAAAGCAAATAAAAAAGTATATTTAAAAATAAAATAGCATTCTATATAAATATAATAAATATAAAATATATATATATACATATATATTTATATAATAATAAACATAAATTGTAGAAAAGAATAAAGTACAATTCCCACTTGAACCATTGAGTTCCACTCGAATTGAAGAGAAGGGCAAACATAATCTAAGGTATAGCTCTTGCTCATTGCAAGTTTCTATCTGAATACTTGCTGTGGCATACGAATTAATCTTTCTTGCTTCTAGTTAAACGTGTCCATGTTCTGGCATGTCCTTTAATCTGACAGCATCTGGTTGCCGTGTTCTTGGCAAATGGTTAGAAATTCCATTTGTTTGCCGAGCACAATGGCTACAGAACTGAGCTGATCACAAACCCAAACACATGCAAGGCGAACGGTCTGCCTACCAAATGCATACACACATAAACACACACACACACACACAAGCACGTAAATTGGTGTTAGTGGTGCAAATATGAGTAGACTCTACTACGCATTAGTCTCCTCCATACCGTTTCTGTCCCACTATTGACCACCTCTGGCGCAATAAACGGTAGCACAATTTGCAATAGCACCAAGCCAATGGCTTCTCCACCTATCCCCTCCCTCGCCATCTCTCTCTCTTTTATCTGGTATTCTCTGCTCCTGACGCAATTGCCAGCCATTGTCAGCGGGATTTGCTGACCACACATTGGAGCAGCAGTCGCAAAGAATCATTAGCAAAGGCCGAGTCCGGATATTGTGCAAATTTGTATGCACTGCGAGTGAAACTATTGTTGACTATTCAAAAGATGGCAAACCAGAAAATGCTTTAGCATAGCAAATTTATAAATAACATAGTTTCAAAGGCATTTCAATGTTGTTTCAACCTGTTGTGGCACTTTAACTATTCAGCCATGTCAGATATTGAGTAAAAATAGTTTTGCTTTTTTTAAATGAATATTCTATTTATATTTCAGGTTGACAAACCTATCAGGATATTCAGCAGCAGTGTCTAGGCCTTAGCAAAATTGTGGAGCTGCCCAGAGACGAGTGCACTTAAGTTGCAGCAAGACGCTCGACAGGCTGCCTTTGCCTTTGCCTCTGCCTTTGCCTTTGCCTTTGCCTTTGTGGTAATTGTTATTCCAATTTGCAAGACTTTTTACTCAGAGGAATTATGCAGAAGGCGGCTCTTAAGTTGATGAATTTAAAGCTTTAAGTGTTGACGTGAATTCCCTGAGTTTGCATATAATATGCATTAAATTGTGAGTAAATCTTTTAAAATTTTACTGCCCAACACACTTGAAACGAGAATTTAATGCCAGGCGAAGACACATATATTAATGGCCGTCAGCAGGCTGGGTAGTGGGCTCTGTGCGCTGAGAATAATAAATGCGTGCCGAAATGAAGTGATGCCTAGGCAACGTCAACGCCCGGGCAGAGATTCAAATCACGCATACGTCGCGTGTGCATATCAATATTCTCTTCTTTTTCACTTTTTTCCCTTTGGCAGGCCTGACAGCTGTCAGCACTACGCATCTCTCAGTGCGTCCGTCTGTCAAATCAATTTATGCTGTCATATAATTATACAGCCGCTGCAGGGCCGAATCAATTAAAAAGCGTCTGGCTGCATATGGAAAAAATGGAAAATTGATTCGCAAATTGAAAACGCTGCGAGCGACTGCTGCTGTTGTCAAGTATAAGCTGCTGCACGCAGCGAAAACTTAATTTCCCCCCTGATAAATCTTTGCATTTGCCAAACAATCATCTGGTTGTTTGCCTTCTGTAAATTTTAACGTATCCGCTTGCAGCATATGCAGCATCTCCGCCATTGTTTGGCCACGTACTCAGGTGCCGCTGCCACATCAGTCGTTCCAAGTGATTTCCGTCCCAAAAGCCCTAACAGGCACAGACACTGCTTTGCACACATACCAATGAGCCGAGCTTTCAGTTAACTGGGCCATGTTCTGTGTCTGCCAACACGCAATGCGCATTTTAAGTACAATTTAAACACATTTCCAATGTGGCCCACATGGAGCCAGACAAACATCTGAGCGAAATGTGTTGTCTGCGCGACATCAACAGAACAGAAAATGTGCCATTTGAACTGATAAACAGTTGAGCTCTCCATGTGAATATTGAATAGATGAAATAAAGTGTGGCAAAAAGCTAACGACAATGGCTATGGTTATACGAATGCGCTGGGTATGTGTCTTAGGCAAGCTTCTGCTGCTAAATGCTGAATTTCTTGAATAAAGAATGACAGCTCTCGCAAGATGAGGATACAAAATATAAACTATGCATAAGAAAAAATGTGAAAAATAATAAGAAATATGGAAATAAATGAGTAGAACTAGAGAGGCACAGGCGAACAGGCTTTACTAGCCAGAAACCAGAATATGGTTCTTGTTCGAGGTATTAGTAAATGATACCTGCTTAGCTATATAAAGGCCTTTGAGTTGGTTTGCAATATAAGGGTCTTATAGAAAATCAAACACAAATTTGGATAGAGTCTTTACTTGATGTCCTCTAACATTAAGTTAATCACCTCATCACCTCTCACACACACTCTATCTGCCACTTACAAGACCTCAACTACATCTGTTTTAGCTGTTGTATCAGAAGTCTGCTGTTTATTTATTTTTCGACGTCCAACTTATCTAATATATCTACCAAAAACTCGAAAACATTTTAAATGCTAAGATACTACTCAAAAATGCATTTAAATAATTGATTGATTTTGAAGCTCATTAAGCTTAGCTTCTACCTTAATAGCTGCCAAAAAGTCTCTTGCCACTTGCCATTTCCTTGGCCGGCTATCCATTTCATAACTGGCTGGGCACTTGAGGTAAATTAAAATTTGATGGAGTTAAGAATTGGCAGCACTTTTAAGCCAATGTCTTGTATACAATTTTAATTGAGCTGCCTGCCTTGATTAATTGGCAGCCAGCAACCATCAGCCAACAGCCAACAGCCAACAGCTAACAGCCTGAACAGCCCCCATCGTGTGCTACCTTCTTTAATCACAGCCACAGGTGCAATGTTTACCAGGCAAATTAAACAAGAGTTTGGCGAAAAGCCGTCTGCCCTCTATATGTACGTTATATGCGCTGCTTAATGGCCAGTTTTCAAATTAGCAGCTCATTCAGGCAGCTAGCAGCTGGTTTAAAAAAACACTTTAATGTTATGCCTGAGTAAGGCCCATAAATAAGCCAAAGGGTCGCATAAATTTGAGAGAGACCCTTGGCAACAAATGTTTCGGTTCGATTAGATCTGTTTGTCTGTTAGCCTGATTGTCTGTCGAGATATGTGAATGTTTCAAGTTCTTGCAAATGGAATTCGAACTAAAATTTTGCTCTTTGCTTAGCTCAAAACATAAGACTAGCCCGAAAGCGTGCAATTCGAATGCTGTGCAAACTTTGAACTGGCTATGGATTCAATGAATTTATTCATTAGTTCGCTTTGATATGCACTTCAGCGCTCTCCACTACACATGCCAGCCACGCCCCTGCTATGTTAGCCGCCCTTGTCAGCTGCCTGGTTACACAGCAAACTAAACAAACAAACTTAAATGCTATTTGCCACTAGATAGCACTTCACATTGATACCAAACTATGCAATGTAAAGAGAAGAAATTTAAATAATCGAACGACTTAAGAGTTAATTAGAAGTTCAAATATTCAAAGTACTTAAACAAGCTTACCTTTTGCTTATACATATTTACTTGTTACAATTATTTATAAAATATTATAATATAAATACACTTATGCTAAACTTATGATTCTCTATCAACTTAGACCACTGTGCAGTCAGCAAAAGCATTGATAGAGAGAGTAAGAGTGAGAGAGAGAGAGATACTGTATTAGCAGCGTCCAGCTGCTTGCATCCAACCTATACTAGCCCATAAACAGAAATCCACAGACACACACACACACACACACACACATGAGCAAGGACTTTGGCACACACATGAGTTGGCAACTTAAAGGCTTAGAGGTGTGCGAACCTGGGCCCAGCTAATGCGATTTATTTTTATGGCCAATTTGCTTGATTAGGTTTCGATTTTCATGCGCCCGCTGCACTCGCTGCTTTTGCAGTTGAGTTCATTAAAGTTGCGCAGAAACAAAGTTTATTGAAATATGGTTTCCCAGCATTCGCAGCAGTAGCAGCCGCAGCAACAGCAGCAACTGTGCGAGGATACAACTTTTCAATCGTTCAGCAGTCGCTGCCTGTTAATAATGGAAAATTAATTAATATTTCGCTAGGCGAAGGCGGCAAGCAACAACTAAAACAACCATTGTGGTGGCTAACTGAATTCAAGTCTTTGCCACGGCCACACACACACATATACACTCGAGCATGTGTGTGTGTATGCTGTGTTGTTTTATAGCTGCGCTGGAAAGTATGCAACAGCGTTTAAAACTCGCAAGCGAACAGCCCAAATACATATGACAATCGCGATCAGTCGTTCGACCTGTAAAGACGTGAATTCGAACAGCCTTCGCTTAAGCTCTACTGCTGCAGAGTTCTAAAAATAGAACTTTGCGGTGCATTCTTCAACGCAACAGCAACAAAAACCGCACACGCAGCGTTTTCTTATCGCTTGCTTCCGCGTAACTCAATTGCTTTAATTGCAATTTACGAAATTTCGTCGCTTGGCGCGAGTGCGCCTGCACTCAAAAGCACAATCCGCGATGACATCTAATGTCAATAACCTCGCTACAGCTGTAAAGGTAAATGCAGAAATGCAAGCCCAGCTTAACGTTGTGATGGCAAATAGGCAAGCCTCCATCATGCCAATAAACTCAAAAATAGATATCGCCTCCGTGCAAGGCATCACTAACAACAAAAACACGAAACGTAAACAGCCAAATTCACCAAAAACCATCAAGAAAAGGCTCATCTTCGACGAACCAAGCACCAGCAATGCAGCATTAATATCAGAAAATCGATTTTCACTGCTCGTAGAAGAAGATGAAGACTACAGCGAATCACCTGTAGCTCCAGAAGCCCCAGTATTGACCGACCAGCAAACTACACCGAAACCTCGTCCGCCCCCCATATGGTGTCCAAACATCAAGTCTGTGGCCCTACTTCAACAGATAATAGATAAAGTAATTGATGCTAAATCATACGTAATTAAGCCAAAGAAGAATAACATAGGTGTATTAACCCAATGCAGTGAGGACTATCGCAGAGTTATAGACCACTTTACTAAGCTGGAATTGGAGTTCCACTGCTACCAGCTTAAGGAGGACAAACCATATAGAGTCGTGTTCAAAGGGCTTCACTCCAGCACTGATACAACACTAATTAAAAAGGAATTGGAAACCAAAGGCCACACAATTACAAATGTGCACAACCCACTGAGCCGTATGGACAAAACACCGCTAAATATATTTTTTGTTGACGTGGCTCAGGCCCCCAACAACAAAGAAATTTTGGACATTCGAGTTGTCTGCAGGCAACGCTGCACAGTGGAACTGCCAAGAAGATACAACGACCTGACACAATGCCATCGCTGTCAAGAATTTGGACACACACAACGCTACTGCCACAAAGCTCCCAGATGTGTGCGTTGCGCCGGGAAACACGCATCCAAAGACTGCACCCGCGAAAAGGACCAGGCACCAACTTGTGTGCACTGTGAGTTACAGCACCCAGCCAACTATAAGGGCTGCCAAGTATACAAGCGGTTGCGCAAATTGCAATCCCCAGCACAAAAAAGGAGTCCCACACAAACACCGTCTACGGGTCCGAGTACTGCTTCCGAAATTACAAGGCCCCGGAGCATTACCCAAGCCACGAGCTTTGCAACGCCTATTAGTGGTGTTTCTTACGCACAGGCCGCTAGAGGTGGACCGTCAAATAAGAATACCACAAGTGACACTTTGTTCACTGAAATGCTTCAGCAACAACAACGTCAGTTTGACGCAATTAATGCCGAGCTCAAAGCGATGCGAGAAGTACAATCCCAACAAGCAACCATGCTAAACAGTTTAATGGCCATCATAACCAAGCTTGCCTACAAATAATGGCTTTACGTGTGGGTATCTGGAACGCCAATGGCCTGAGAAACAAGACTCAGGAACTGGCTGCGTTTCTCTCACAAGAAAACATAGATATAATGTTAATAACAGAAACTCATGAGTGCCCCACTACACAAATTTTCGGATACGAACACTATCAGGCTCATGGTGAAGGAGCAAACTGCTTTGGTGGATCCTCAATCCTCATACGAGCAACAATACCGCATACACCTTTACTGCCAATTTGCAACGCAACAATGCAGGTCTCAGCCATCACCCTGCCTACGTCTATTGGAGCGATCGAAGTTGCGTCAATTTATCTTCCGCCAAACACTGGTCTGTGTGATCATCACATGGAACAGGTTCTAGGCCTAAGGTTGAATAAGACCCTCATCGGCGGCGACTGGAATGGATGGCACCCATTTTGGGGAAGCAATAGTGCGAATCGTCGCGGAGAAGTCATATTTGAGGCGATTCAAAACTTACAATTCAGCATATTGGCGACTGGAGCCCCCACCCGTTACCCAATTAATGGACACAGGCCCTCGGCAATCGACTTCGCTGTCTACAAAGGCATCTGTGACCGGCAATTGACCATTGAAGAATCCTTGGACCTATCCTCTGACCACCTGCCACTAATAGTCACAATCCACGCGCAGCCACAGCCCTTGCCCATTAGGAAACAACTACTGCCAGCAGGATCAGATTTAGGAGTCTTTAGGCGCGAGCTCCATTACTCTTTGCACATAGAAATGGAACTTAACACTCCTGAAGACGTGGACTACGCAGCAAACAAACTGCAGGAAGAAATAGTCAAAGCTGCGCACCAAGCCGCCCCACCATCTTGCCAAACAAGACAACAGTCTCCGTACAACATCCCCCTCACCTTGGAGGCCCAACACCTACTAATACACAAAAGATGGGCCAGGAGACGCTGGTTAAGATTACGCACGCCTGATGCCAAATCCATGTACAACGAAGCCACGAGGCATCTTAAAGCTGCTCTCGCCCTGCTTCAAAAGAGGTGTATCAGCGATGCGCTGGTACGAGCTGAATCGCCCACTGACGCAGAGTTTCAATTATGGAAATTTACAAGAAAGCTCAAACGGCAGCCAATACGACGTCATCCCATTCGGAGCATTTCTGGTTCCTGGCACATTGGAGACGAAGCTCAAGCTGAGGCTTTTGCAAACCACCTTCAAGACCAATTCACGCCGGTGATTACCGCAGAGGCCTCAGAAATCGAAGCAACAGAAGACATCGTTCTCTCGCCCCTCCCAGCTGAAGACCAGATAACTGGATGTACAAAAGAAGAGGTTCTTGAACACATCAGAAGAGTGAAGGCAAAAAAATCCCCTGGATATGATCTAATAAACGGCAGAGTCCTTAGAGCACTGCCTGACTCCACCATAGACTACATAACTATGGTGTACAACGCCATGCTCCGCATCCGGCACTTTCCAGCCTGCTGGAAGCGCGCCGTGATTGTGATGATTCCTAAGCCTGGCAAACCCGTGGGAGAAATTGAGTCGTACAGACCAATTAGCCTGTTGCCAGTACTCTCCAAAATATTCGAAAGAATATTTCTGGAACGAGTACTGACACATCTGGGACGCCAGGAGGCCATTCCAAACCATCAGTTTGGCTTCAGGAGACAGCATGGAACACCGGAACAGGTTCACAGAGTTGTGCACCATATCCTTGGAGCCTTTGAAGAAAAGATGTACTGCTCTGCCGTCTTTTTAGACATCAAACAGGCGTTTGATCGAGTTTGGCACCTGGGACTGCTGCAGAAAGTGAGGACCACCCTTCCAGCCCCATTTTTCGCGTTGCTATCCTCATACCTTATTGGAAGAACCTTCCAAGTGTCAAGGGGGCAAACAGTATCCTTGACTAGACCAATTATGGCTGGAGTACCACAGGGTAGTGTTCTAGGCCCAACACTTTATACTTTATTCACAGGAGATATGCCAACTCCCGAGCCAAATATAGGAAGTACAGATGCAGTACTCATAGCGACCTATGCAGATGACACCGCCATCTTATCACGTCACGTATCTGCGCAAGAAGCTTCAGACTCACTACAAAAATATCTGGACTCTTTCGGACGCTGGGCAAAACGGTGGTGTATCACCATTAATGCACAAAAGTCTGTACATACTACCTTCGCCACTAGAAGAGGAGATTGCCCAAGCGTTGCATTGGGGCCCACTATTCCCAAAGCCTCAAAAGTAAAGTACCTTGGTATCACTCTTGACAGAAGGCTGACTTTTAAAGCGCACATAAGTCAAGTAACCTCAAAATGCAAAAGCAAGCTAAAAACCCTCGACTGGATGCTGAGAGCTTCAAGCAAGTTGTCTTACAGCAGCAAGGCCGCCATCTACAAGGCAATAGTTGTCCCAACCTTCGTATATGGTATCTCTCTATGGGGCTCCTCGGCGAAGACTACAAGGAACAAAATTCAGACCCTGCAGAATAAAGCACTACGCAGATGGACTGGAGCCAGCTGGTTTGTAAGAAACTCAGTCTTACATAGGGATTTAGCAATTCCCACAGTTGCTGAACTCATTGGGCGACACAGTTCAAGATACGCGGACAGACTTGCAGCGCATCCTAACCATCTCGCAAGCAACCTGGCTATAAACAACAATAGGCGAAGACTGAAGAGATTGCATCCTCTAGACAATATTAGAACTAATTAAGATAGTAGCTACAAGTGCAGAATAATTGGCATATCTGCCCTCCCATTAGTTAAGGTTTAGAGCTAAATGCGCTATAGAGTCTAAGACAATAAGCTGCAACAAAATAAAGAAATAAAAACGAAAAAAAAAAAAAAAAAAAAAAAAAAAAAAAAAAAAAAAAAAAAAAAAAATACATATGAACGACTTAATAATGCTCTGGAAAAAAGATTTGTAGTTATTAGTTACAATAAGCAGCTTAAATCAAACTACGTCGGTAGGTATATTGAGGCACATAACATTGTGTTATAGCTGTGCAAAATAATATAGTAAAGCCTCTCAAGGGAGTAGCCAAAGCAAAGACATTAAATTGAATTTTCAATTAACTACATGAATTTCTCTGCTGCTATGGCCATGTCTGCTCTCAAATTATTTTTAACGTGGGAGTGTAATAAAAATGACTCTCCGAGCTCTGTTGTGTGAGTTGCTATTGAGGCAGCTAAAGGAAAAAGAGAAAAAACGTGAAATACCGCATGGCATTATGACATTTATGTGCCATAAAAATATGCTGCATGCTTCGTTGGTCCATCGTTCGCCTTCGCGGGGCAACAAATAAAATGTCAGAGTGTCTGCACATACATATCTGTATGTGTGCGTGTAGAAAAATTACCGCTGCGGCAGCGAAAGGACACGATTTTTCCTATAAATAGGTGTATGGAAAATCTTTCATTTAACATCAGCAAAAGTTGTCAGCATTTTTGTAACTCTACGCATTTTTTACTATTCTTATTGCTATTATTGTTATTTCCATGCGCAACGTGGCTCTTTATATTGCGCATACGCCCAGGAGGCACAATGGTGCTGGCATGTGCATGAGACTTGGCTTAATTAAAATAGCTTTGATATGGTACAAGTAAGTGTGTGTGTGTGCATATGTGTGTAATAGAACTAAGTGAGTATGCATGCATATGTGTGCGAGCATAAACTAAAAGTGAACAAATTTTCTATGGCAACTTGTTAGCCAAGCAGCAAGTAATCACGATAAAGGCAATAGCTTTAACCGGAGTAGAAGCAGCAGCAGCAGCAGCAGCAGCAGCAGAAGCTGGAGCAGGAGCTGAAGCTGAAGCCATCGGAAACGTGACTAAATCAGGTTTGCCAATAAGACACGCAAGCAGCGTCAAGGATGGCAGTGCCGGCAGCCAGATCGCTGGATGCGTATGGCCGGCAAAGATGAAGGAATAAATATAATCTACGACGCTCCAGGCGGCATTGAACTGTGAAATGACTTCATTAGTAAAAATATTGTATGTAGTGCTCCTCACATTAAAGATGCCATGAGACCCTAACAGGGCTATGATTTATTGCGTATGTCCTAGCGCATAAAATACATAAAAGTAGGGGGCTGTGTGCGTGTGCTGTATTAAAATATTACTTGTCATTGGGAGTTAGGGACACGTTCTCGGTAAGCCCACACGATTTCACACATTCCAGCGGCTTGTCTGCGAAATTTTATGTAAATTTAACAAGGACATAACCAAAAGGCACCTAAAAGTTGGCCATACGAGCGGCAAAACAGAAAACATAAAGCGCAAATTAATTGAGGCAACAACAAACAGGCATTCGACGACACGAGCAGCAGAAAATGGGCAAATCGAGGAAGCTGCTGTGTTGCCTTTGGGGTAATTTCTTCTTTCTTTTTTTTTTCTCTTTTTTATGGCAACTGGGCAAAGGGTCGGAAATGGCAGGAAGTGGCTGGCAAAAGCTAAAGCCATGCGATGCTTGATTCCGGTGTTTGCTTAGGCGCCGTAATTATCTTATGATACGGCCATTCCAGTTAGAGCATTGAAAAATTCACTCTCTGCTCTGATGCTATAATTTTTAGAATTATGTTGGCTTTTACGCTGCGTAATGTTGTTATATTTAATATTTACATTTTGCTTAATTTTATGTTGACTCTTGCCGGGGAACGTTTACGCTGTATATGAATCGAATCAGTTTTCGTGCCAAGTTTATTTTCATGAATAAGGCAGATTGCCAGATATATATGTAATTATATCTCGTTGCAGCTCTTTGTCTTGTTTATGAATTCGATTTAAGACTCTATAATGCTCATCGTTTTAATCTATGCCCTCAGCTGTCTGAAGCAGCCTTTTGTAAATCTTTTCTATTTAATAAACCTAAACAAGTTCTACTTCAAAAACTTGTATTCCTTTTTGTTAGGTGGAATTCTGTTGTATCTCTTTACTTATATATTTCTTCCAAATATTTTGCTTTTTGTTGAGCTGCGTTTGCATCTTCGCAGTTGTCTTTGAGCTTACACAGACTCTGCTAGTTGGCATTGATGGTCAGCTACACCGCTGGCTTATTAGATTTTGTTGTGACCTTCTTGTTGGCAAAGAGTGAATCATCGAATTCGCTACCCATTTCATTATTGCTGTTGCTGCTGTTCCCTGATGCCCTATTTCCAGTTGCCTGTTCATTTTAAATATATATTATATTAAATCACCCTCGTCAATCAACTGCGTTGACATGCAACGGACACGCAGCTTGGAGCTAGCGTCTTAGATTATTGTGCTTAATAAAAAATGAAGTACAGGGTTCAAAGTTGAGCAATTTCGCCAGCTGCTTTAAAGGAAAAAAGCGCACAACGCAGAAAAATTGCTCATACGCCACATTGGCGGCATTGCCAATGCACGTCACGTTTCAATTGTTTCAGTGTGTGCTCGGACAAACACATGTAGAGAACATATTGAGACATAGAAAAAATGCACTCTATATGGCATAATACATATTCGTGCGCAACGGTCAAAGCAAGGACAAATGCCAACAAGTGCAAGGACATAAACGTTATCATTACATGGCTGACTGTAGTTGCTGCACTGACAAAAGTCAGCAGCAGTTGCTGATTTATTAAATGCGAACTGAAACTTTAAAACTTATCATTTGCAGTCCTAGGAATTCTGCTGAGAACTTTACTAACAAGCCAATTTGAATAACTAAGCAAAGCTTACAAAATACGAACATTAAACAAACATAAAAAACTGTTTCAGTAAATTGTAACCACGAGGCAATATATAAAGTTTATCATAGAGAATGAAAAGAAGTCTCTAAACTACTTTAAAAATATATTAAATTATCGACTGGAAGTTACTCTCTTCTATATAAAGAAAGTAATCAGAAAAAATTGAATGACTTTTTTTGTCGAGGCGAATGTCCTTTATGCAATGCATTCAACATTCATTACACATCTCCCATTTGTTACATAATTCCACACAAAGTGTTGTTGCCCCTCGGCAAGGGCATGCAACGTGATGGACGCACGGGTGGAAAAAGTTTTCCGCCTGAGCGTCAACTTAATTATTGAATGGCCCGCAACAGGAAAACTGGGAAACAGGTGTGCGAAGCAGCCGCATTTTGTATATTAAATGTCCGACTTAGAGAAATTTTAAATTGAAAAACTTTGCGCGGCGAACAAATTAAAAACGCCCATGTCCAAAACTTGGCTGGCAGGAGGCACGTCATAAAGAAACAAATTCAACAATAAATCCATTCAGCTTTAAGAAAAAATGGCTAAGATAGCCAATAGCTGATACAGTTGCCATATGCATGCCTCCGTTGGTTGCACAGAGTTAAACATTCACGTGCCACCAAATTGATTGAATAAATAAAAAACGTATTCAATGGAAATATTTGTGAGCTATTTTCACAGTTGCGCATTTTAATTGCGGCCAATTTATTTACGTGGGCATCCCAGAGATTGA
Organism: Drosophila hydei; assembly: GCF_003285905.1. Classification (NCBI taxonomy): domain Eukaryota; kingdom Metazoa; phylum Arthropoda; class Insecta; order Diptera; family Drosophilidae; genus Drosophila; species Drosophila hydei. Next base: position 6,773,480 of record NW_022045643.1, read on the forward strand.
CCGAATCGCATAGTAAATCATACAAAATATTTACGTCAATTAATTTTACTTTCTGCCAGCGCTGAAAGCCAAATAAATGTACTCTAATTAAGCATCATATGTCCTTAAAGCATCAGCCCATTCGCTGATGGCACGCTAACATTTCCATCATGAATCATTTCCAGACTGCGAACTTGACTTCAATCTAATATAAAAGTGTATAAATATATATATATATATATATATATATATATATATATATATATATATATATATATATATATATATATATATAAAACAGCTAATTAAACGAATGCACATTCTGAATGATTCAACTGGATGACTTTCGTTTACTTTAGATTGTGGGATTATTCAGTGAAAGCAAGATATGAAAACTATAATAACAAATAGAGATAAAGCTTTTTAAATTATTATACTCAAATGACATTGCATAAACCAAAAAAATTATAAGCTTTTATCGATAGCGACTAAATTAGATGGCTTATTGGGAAGAAGAAATGGTATTGGGAAGAAGGCAGGAGACTAGAGTAGACTAAGGTAAACTCGGGTAGCTGAGAGTAGACTAGGGCAGAGACTAGGGTAGGCTAGAGTAGACTAGAGTAGATAAAAGTAGACTAGGATAGACTAGAGTAGACGAGACTGGTCTAAGGTTGACTAGAGTTAACTAGGGTAGACTAGAGTAGACTAAAGTAGACGAGACTAGAATAGAGTAGACTACATTAGATTAAGGTAGACTAGAGTAGACTCGGGTAGACAAGAGTAGCCTAGAGTAGACTAGAGTAGGCAAGAGTATACTGCAGTTGACCAGAGTAGACGAGAGTAGACTTGAGTGAATTCTTATAACATAGTAAAGCGAACTGCTACACTGCAATTGGACAGTCTATATATTAGCTATATAGTATGCTAATGCATATATCATGTCACACGATCTGCTCTAGTGCCAACTGTTTGATACTTTTATATTAGGGTAGGCTTTTGCTTACTTAGGATAGCAAATATTTGGCGGCTTACTTGGGCTGTGAACAAGAACTCGCACTCTATTTGATGGCCCTAAAGTCAAGGCCATTTGATATTGCTGTCCAGACTACGCCTTCTTACATTCGTTGATGCCATTAAAGTTTTCATTGCTTGATTTGACATGAGCCAAGGCCAGGCGCCGCAGCACACAATTTCTTGTGTGGCGCAGCCCCAACACTTATTTGTCGTTTTACTTATTACAAGCTGATGGATGGAGACGCATGGAATGGACGCTGAATGGCCTATCTGTTTAACTGCTACTTACACTTGTCTCTCGCTCTCTGTTTCACTGTCTCGCTCTTTTTTATGAGCTTTAAAAACGCTTGTTCAACAACTGACGGCGAATCCCCTTATGTGCTACATAATATTGAACATCAGATGGTGATGATGATGAAGTTAGGGCCATGCTGGATCCACTTGATTTATGCCAACTGCAAGAGCCGAAAGTTAAACTCATTTTCTGCGTCTGCTGCATATAAATTTTGTTAGTAGTTGCAATGGCCTTACGATTATATCGCGTTGCCAAAGACAAGGCCAAGTTTATGTTGCCCGAAAGTATTAAAACTTTTTCTCTTTTCGACTGGTTGCTGCCTTTGATCCCAGGACACAGGCAGTGAACATCGCCATCAGAATGTGCGCCCATAAACGTGCCTGCCATTGCATATGCCTTAACGATTCACGGTCTGCCCTTGGCCATATCCCGCTTAACTGCTGCGAAAATGGCGAAACTCAGTTGCATTCATTTTTAAATAGCTTTATGGCACAGGCGAGACTGTGTTGCCGAAAAGGTGTGGCATGCATGTGCGGCACGTGGCACGTGGTACCTGCACCTGCCACTGCACGGCCTCTCCTGTCACTGTCACAAAATACAAATTAAAAGCTTTTTAAACGTCGCCAAACGCGCTTCACTGTTTACCAAGCGATCGACTGAGGGCCAGCTTTTATGTGTTTCTGATTGACAGACACTTGTCACACACACATTAGCAAAAGTCTATAAAATTATAAGTAAATAAGCCCAGAGTATATATTATTATCAGCATTAGTTAGTGGATTAAGAGCTATGCAGATTTGCAGATCTGCTGTTGTTGCCTGGTTGACATTTGTTTAAACGTTTTGCTTTCAACTCGCGGCCATTTTTATTGCCTGCCATTTTACAAAATGGCGCAGACATAAAAAATGGCCGGCACGCAATGCGGCAACTTGTTGGCTCACAGATTTGAGTCGATGCGCTGTGGGCGACTTTGATTCGCGGCTAAGGCTATGAAAGCCTTAATATAGTCAACCCGTTTGACTGTTTGGGTGCTCCATCTCTAAGCCGCAGCTACTCAGGCCATTTGTATGCGCACTCACGAAATGTGTGCTCGAAAAACTTATGCCCAATGCTCCGTAACTTTAGTTTAATAGTTGCCAGAGCGAGTTTTGCCTGAGCGACCCGCGACGCCTTTTAATGCAAATTAAAACGTTGCCGGCGCCAAAAAGTTGGTCGAGCTTCAACAATTTCGAGTGCGAGCGATTAAATTCAAGCCCCGAAGTGGCCGGCAACTGCATCAACTCCTTCCAGTTGTAGTTGAAACGACGTCAATTTCGTCAGGCGCTATTTCTCAATTTCTATTTGGAGTTCATAAAAGTGGCAGGTGACCAGGCAGCGCAGGGACTTACGGCTCGTAAAACTTGGACTAGACAGAACTGCTCGCCCTGAACAAATTCAAGATAAAGGGCATATTTGTTAGCTTTACGACTATGTAGTATGTTCCTACACTGTACAATAACTCAATATGCTCGCAACACTTCACCTCGGTGGCAAGATCGAAAGATTATTCAGAGCCCATAAGACGAGGGTGCACATGACTCTAAGTTAGACTTTAGATTCCATCTTAGATTTATCAGCTTAGTGGCAGTAGTAGTGTTAGAAGTTGCATTGTATCTGTGGCAAACATTTGCTCAAATCCGTTTCACTTCCTATAACTATATTCATCAACAGACTTGCAGACTTGTTTAAAAGAAAAAATATGTCGGTCGCATGAAGTAAGTGAAATGTATTACTATTTATTAAAATAATTTATTGATTTTCATGTTATATTCATATATTGTCACTTTTCTACAATATTTTTATTAACCCGTAAATAGGGACATTATCATGTCCCAAAAACTTCGGTCGGGCATTCGGAACAGCGACAAGTCCTGCCATGATACGCCCAATATCTCAACAGTCTTTGCAGTCTTTTCATGCAAAACGTGCTCCCAATTTCCCGATAGGCAGCCACCGTCGCAGTAGCAACCGAATGCGTTGCACGATCGCCGGCCACAGTAACTGCCTCTGAGAGGCCTTCCATCTGCGCAAATCTGGATAATGCAGTCTCCGTCATCCGACTTAATGCCATTAACCTCGCCGCATAATCCATTTAACACTCTGTACTCCACAATTTTCGACTCATGGCAGCATTCGCCATTTACAACGTTTGTCTGTGCCACCAATAGGCAGAACAGCGCGAGTAGAGCAAACTGAAACGCGAACCGACCCATTTGATGCTAATACAGCCGTGGAAAGTTCGACTAATTTTCTACCTAACAAGCAGCAACTAATAGAAGACTCAAATACATATTATAAGTATAATGCAGGACAGATAACAGATAGATAATAGACACCTTTTTAGCCATTTCAAGATTAAGATAAGATTAAGCCAAGGGCTAAGGGCTGACGGCTGAGGGAAGGAGCGAACTTATCTCCTCAAGTGCATTTTTTCTTAGAATTTCTATTTAACATCTTGGAATACAATGATTACACAATTCGAAAGCATCATTAGCTTACTTAACATTGGAATCATAGCAAAGCAATTATGATCAGATAACAAAACTTTGATACCTTCAACATGCAACCTTTGGCTGCAACACTAACTGGCGCAAGAGCCTGTGCACTATAAATGTTTCCTGGAATAGTAGAATGAGCTTTGAACGAAGGCAACAGCTGCTCAATGCAACTTTGTTATTTCGTGAAGAGTAAAAGGCTAAGGGCTTATCAAATGCTTTTTTTTGTAATCATTTTACTTATCATTTTTGAGCACAATATTTGTTTGTTTTGTGCATTTAAATCAAACACAATGCAAACAATCAAAAAAGCGCCGCTACGGCGTAATTAGCTTTTTTAATATTGGGATTTAAAAACGCGCTGTTTCATGGAATATTTATAACTCATCATTTTAGGAGTTTTTATAAAAATATATACGTAGATCAAGGCTTATATAGCCTTTTGTTACTATATCTTAGAGTCTATATACATAGAACAGAGTCCAACTACAGTTAATGCTATATGGAGTACACACACAGCAGCAAAGTCTGTTAACTAATCAACGTCCAATGCGTGAACTACATGTTTCAGAGGTCTACTCATAGAGTAGGTCAATCATATCCTATGCTTACAACTCTGAAACATTTAACTATAAGCAATTACCAATTTATCAATTGTTATATATATATATATATATACCCAATCCTTCTATGTATATAGAAATTTTTTGCTCGCAAGATTTATTGAAATTTAAAAAACATTTTTTAATAATTTGATTTACATCTAACATATTCCGTAATTATTTTTTGCCTTTAAATATTGAAGCTCCCAAGTCCCATACACTTTGGGAGGGTGCACGGAATGGCGATAAGTTTTTCCATGACACTTCTAAGATCTCAACTTTGTAATTATTCGCGTTGCTCACCAAGGTGTTCTCCCAGTTGCCTGACAGGCAGCCATTGTCGCAATCGCAACCGAATAAATTGCACGATCGGCGGCCACAGAAGGTGCCCCTTAGTGGCCTTCCATCGCCACATATCTCGATAACGCAGTTGCCGTCATTCGATCTTTGGCCATTAACCACGCCGCACGCTCCATTCAATACTTTGTACTTCACGACCTTTGCCTCGGCACAGCAATCGGCGTTTGCAGCGCGCATCTGCAGTGCCAACAGGCAGAACAGTCCGAGGAACGAGAACCAATCCATTTGATGGTACAGACGACGGCAAACAGTGACTGAAGCTTTACGTGTTGCATCGTAGCCATTTATATACCATTTGCATATTAAGTAGTCAGAAGCGCTAATGATGCTAATATAGATTATGCACAGCGCCCATCACATGTACATATAAAAGCTTGCCTAAAGTAAAGCTTTAAATTAATAATTAAATATATATAAATATATATGGTTATGTTATTGATAACAACATGTTGCATGCTAAAATAATCAAAGCAATATATTCGAACTGCCGTCATTACTTTATAAGAATTTTCATAGCAAATTTATTGCATTTAAGTCTTAGTTTTCAAGCTATATCTGAGTCGAGTCTAACAATAAAATTGTTTGTTTCTATTCTATTCTATTCTATTCTATTTATTCGCATTATAGATTATTTGACATGGATTATACATATAATATCGTTTAATAGAGCTATTCAATTGAGAGTCAAAGAGTCAATTCAAGTTCAGTTGGTTTTGTGCTTGGAATTTTGGTATTCTGGCATTTTGCGGCGAATATGCTGGAATTGTTTGCATTTGCTGGCAGCTGAGGCATTGGTTCTGCGGTTTCTGTGGTCTGGCAACTCGGTCGGCCCCTCGCCACCTCGGCTCACTCTGCTCGGTTTCGTTTTGGCATCCTGTTGTTGTTAATTTCTGGCTGCCATTCGTGAGCAATTTAATTGAATTATTTGTGCGCCGAATGCTTTTGCTCAGCCTGCGACAGCTACTCTAATTGGCTGGGCCATGGAACGAAGGCCAAGTCTGAGGCGACGGCGTTTAATTAGTTCGCCTGGCGCTAGGCACTGTAGGTGAACCACAGTAGGGTTAAGCTGCTTAACGCCCACGGGCAACTGTCACAGAGGCAGCAGGCAACACGATGCCATCCATTATGTTCAAGTGCGAGGCCATAATCAAATCGAGCTGCCAACGCATCAAGCTAGTCAACCTGTGCCAATACCAGAGTGCGTAAATTAATTTTTGTGCGTCTCTCAGCTGCACGTGCTGCAAAAATTGAATTATCTTTGACAGACGCGGGATTATTTGATTATCTATGTGGCCCGACTTAAGCACAGATACACACATACACTGTGGCTAATGGAGAGCAACGAGTGCCGGGTTGAGCTTCGCTGATACACAAACGATAAGCTGTTAAAGTCTTATCATTTCACTTTATGTTTCCTTGCTTGGCTTATGAGTGTCCCCAAGAGCATATTGACGGGTGCTATTGACCTTGGTTTCCATGGAACTCATTATCTGTTTTAAGCGCCAGGGCCACGCTACTCTTTTTCTTTTCTTTGCGGCTTTGCCTTTGGTTACCAAAAAGTATGCAATGTTAATAATTGCTGAGCTTTTGTTGGATTCGCTTGCAATTGAATACTGCAGTCAAAGAGAGATTAATTTGCCAAGCCCTCGTTATGCGAGATGATTCCATGTGGCATCTCGATGGCGTGCTTATTGACACTGACACTGGGCTGCTTGGGCAATAGCTGAGCTGCCATAAACACGTCGCACACGTAGGCACCATTTTTAAAAATGGCGTCAACGTCACATCCGCTGCCTGAGCAGCAGCCGCATCGCAATTTTAAGGTAATATGTACATTTGAATTGAATTGAATGGGAAATCGAATGGCTGGCGCTGCTTATGAAGTCGTTAGCTTGTCTCCAGCCGCCGGCTGCTGTCGTTAGCGATATTGGCACATCGTCGAAAATAATTGCCGGAAATACAAAAGGAAAGCGGCAATGGCTTTGACTATGTGGCTCTGGCAGTGGCAGTGGCTATGCCACAAATGAAATCAAATAGAATGCGACGCAAAGGAAAAGATATTCGAATAGATTTTCAATTTTCTCATCATCTCAGCTAGTGCTGCCGAGAAGCACCACAAGCAGCTCAAATACGTATTCAAGCTCCTGCCATTGTCCTTGCCATTGTAGTTCGCCTGCTGGCTCACAGAGCGTATGCTGAGCTACAATTAATTACGATTTTTGTGCAAGTGTATGTGTGTGTGTGTTCTTTACTTGAGTGGCTTCTTTTCAATTTCAATTGTATAGATGGCGCCCGGGGTTCATTGACTGTCCAGCTAAGCTGACCAAGCGCAATCGCCGGGTTGCAGCTGCCCTATAAAAACCAACGTCCTGTGCCTGCCAAGCAACATTCTCAACCGGAACAGCCGAGGGCTCGCAACGTTTGGAAGCAGCAGTCAAAGTGCGAATCCTTATTCAGGACCAAAGGATCAAGCATCGTCCAAGCAGCTACACTAGCATGGCCTCATTGCAGTTGCTGCTCTGCTGTGCGACAACCCTTCTGATTGCCAACGCCTTGGAGCTGGCGCCCCACCTGCTGAGCGCTGCCTCTGATGATCCGCCGAACAGCAAGGCCAAGACGCAGTACACACCCTTTCCGCTAATCGATGACGATGTCGATGTGGAAGCCGTCGAGCTGCCGCTAGATGTGGACCAGGATCAAGAGAACGTTGACTCCACGCGCATGCATCACTCAATGCCGCCAGCCTGGCTGCAGTTCGCCGACGAGCCCGTCCAGAAGCCACGCGTCAGCAACAAGGCGTCCTTCATAAAGCTACCAACAGGACAGCAGCACAAGCATCCGCACGGACACGGACATGGCCACGGCGCGTGCACCATTGAGATAACCAGCAAGGTTCCAGGCCTCTGCCAGCCCATGAACATGGGCGTGGGCAGTGCCTGCATTTCCGGTGAATTCATGGAGGTCTACAGCGGCTCGCACTGCAGCAATTTTTAAAACCACTCAGCCTCTCTGTCTCTCCCGTCTCTTTGTGCTCGCGTCGATCACTTTGATTGCTTGTTTAGTGTCTATGTTTAGTGGGTTTAATGGAGGAGTACGACTACCTGGTGCGCGTTTTGCAAATAACAAATAATAATATTTGTATAAATAAAGTATATTTAAAAACATTCACTAAACAATTCTACTATATTGAGATCAACTTAGAGTCTAATGACTTTCAGCAGCTTTACAAAATATTCTCTTACAATATTTACATAAATTAAAGTAATTTTAGAATTTGTTTTATGAATTTCATTTGTTGAATTTATAAAAATAAGCAGCGTACTCCAAGCTTATTACAAGGGTGTCGCTAAGGCTCAAAGCTTTTTTTATAAGACCTTTCATAGCTCCAATGACATATTTATTAGATCCCAGCTCTTGACTAATTGCGAAATATTCGTTCTTTAGAAACATTTCGTTATGAAATAATTTTTTTTAATTTTGCTGCTTCTCTAGATCTTAACTTCTCTAATTTGCACCAAGATTTTGAAAAAGCTTTATCATATTTTACCTCTATATAGATATATGCATATTGTCAATAGAATATGTGGACTTAATATAAAATTTAAATGCTCTAAACCTGCATTAGTTTTTGATCTTCAGCTAGCCAAAGTCAGTTTTTCTTTAGTTATGTTAGTAACTTAAATTTTAAATTAATTTATACAAAATTATTTTAGTTTCTATTGCCTAAGCCAAACTATACTTTATATATATATATTTTCTCTAGTGTGACTATAAGACCTTCTACTTTATATACATAAGAGTATTATTATACAATTAATTTCTTTTAAATGAAAAATTTACACCTGTATCTTATCTCAGTGGAATATCAAATATGAAATTAAAAATCTATTCTGCATATATATAAAATTAATCAATTAAATTTTAACGCTCACATCTTTTCATTTTGGGCTAGACCGTAGAATAAATTAAGTTTATATTTATTCCCATGAATACCATCATAATCTAAATCGAACGGAAAGCCAAATAGAGCAGCACGCTGCTGCCATATAAGATTCGTGTTAAGACACTCATTTTCTCATTTTGGGCCAGACCGTTGGCTTTGTTGGCTTGGCGCCCGGCACCGTTGTCGAGTTGCCAATGGCCACGCATTGGCCACCGAACACCTCCAGCAGCTGGGGCGCTTGGAAGAAGGGCGCACGCTTCCAATTGGCTGGACCCACACGATCAATGCGATCGTAGATCAGGCCAGTCACATCGATGGCACGGAACAGCTCCAACTGCTGCGCATCCTGCAGATCGCTGCCCCAAATGAAGACGACCTGCATTAGATCGAGGCCCAAATCCACCAGCTTTTGTCTCTGCTCAAAGTTTTGGACATGTGCAGCTGTGCCGAGCAGCTCGGCGCTCTCGGCAAAGTTGACGGCCTGCAGAAATGTTTGTGTTCTCAGATCCATGTAGGCATCCCAAATGTCCGTGCGGCCCGTGGTCATCAGCATAACGGGAAAGGCCGTTTGCTTCAGTCGCATCATGGTGCATATGTCGGCATCAAAGCTGGTAAAGATCAGAGGACGTCCGCAGCCATAATGCGCTGTCACCTCCAATATTCTGTCCACAAACACATTTTTGTTTAGCGCCTGCGTTGATTCCAAATCGCCAGAGACCATCAGCTGCGGCCACTTGACTCCTACGACCAGGCCAAGTGTCTTGGGCAGCGCCTCGTACACCTCGCTCAATTTGGGAAACAGTCGCTGCATCTGGCTCACATTGCGCACATTCAGATGTGTGTACTCCTGCAAAGTCCATCTCTTCAGGATGAAGACACGACTCGCCTTGAGCTCTGCATAGCTGAGTTCCTGTATGAGAACATAGCGCAAATCAAAGCGATCCTCAACGGGCTGTGTGTTCGTCCGGCTGGTGGTATAGAAGCCAAAGCCCCGCCAAATGACCGGAACGTAGTCTCTGGTCAGCTGCACATCCAGGTGCACCATATCGCCCTTGGCACGGGTCACAGCCAAATAGCTTTCAATAGTGTTCTCCACGATGGCCTGATGGCTGCTGCCCAGTCCACGATTGCCTACGTCTAAGGTGGGCCAATTGTTGGGCCAGTAGCGTTGAAAGCTAAAGCGCAAATTGCTGCTGGCTGCATTTGGCATGGGTCGCACAACCAGATAGGGCAACGTTAGCTGACCTATGACCTGCTGTGTGACCTGACCCTGTATGGCCAGCTGCAGAATGCCGCGACTGCCACGCAGCTGCTCGGGCAGTATATAAGCCTCGCCCAAGGGCAGCTGGCCCTCGGCATCCAGCTCATAGACCGAAAGCCCAAAGGCATTGGACACGTCCAGCGCTTGACTGATGCGAAAGATAACAATGGCACCAGGAGCATATCTGATGCCCTGACGGCCCTGCGGCCGAAAGGAGGAACGATTGTAGGCGTAACGCGACACTTCGATCAACGCATTGTCCAGCACGCCAAGCGTTCGCAGCTTGAGGCGCAGCTTCTGTTGTGGATTGGCCAGGCCGGCGAGCAGCAAGTGCCGCTGCCAAATGAACTTCAGCTCAATGACATATTCACGCTGCAGCCAGCCACGCTCCAGCGAGTGCCCGCCGCCCACTGACCGCGGATAGGCCTCGCCAAAGATATCCACGCCCGGCGACCGGTAGATCTCGTAGGTCTGCAACATGCGCGCCACCTGTTGCCCCTCCCAGCGACGCAGCACACGATCGCCGGCCGGGGTTCGCGCATAGATCAGATAGCGATAGTAGACACGATGGCTGGCGCATATCCAACGGCGCAGATACCATTTGCTGCGCTGCTTATTCTGGGCGCGCAGGGTCAGCGCCTTGGCAATGCTCCAGGCACCGAGAGCCGGATGATCGCCGCTAACAGCGATCTCCTCATCGGCAGCCAGCTGTAGGTCGGCGCGCAGCTCCACGTTGAACACTCGAAAGAAGGGCAAACAGAGAAAACTGCGTGCGGTTATCTGTGTGGGTCGGTCACTATCAAATATATTGAAGGCCTGCAGCTGCGCTTGGCTAAACACAGACGATCCATTGAGAATTGTTGAATCTGCCGCTTTGCAAAACAATGGCCACAACAACAGAGCGATCTTATAGAGTATGCTAATTGATTTTAGCACTCGATACATTTTTGTTCTTCTCCAAATTAGGCGGCAGCGGCAGCGGCACCATCATCTCGCACAAAATGTAAAAAAAACTTGTTTTCTTCAACCACGCAACGCGAAGATGACTCTCGACTTGGTTGAGCTCTTAGCCCGGCGCTAACAAACGATAGAATGAAAGAATTTCTTAATGCTCAGCACAGTTTTGTGGCTAGAGAAGCAGCTGTGAATGCACTGAAAGAAAATAGATAATTTAACTGAAAAAAATATAATATATATGTATATATTAATTGCAATTATAATTAGAAAATTATTATAATTTTTATTAGATTAGAAAACTATTTTTAGCTTCTTTTGACTCTTTTATTTTTATTTTTTATTATTATTTTTTTATACATATTTCGTTAATTTTTCTCAGTGTACACACTTTAGTTATTCCTCTTTGGGCTTGATTAATAAGTTGCCACGAACTAATCAGGTTGGCCCCAAAAATTGGCATATGTAAATTCCGTAGGTTTATTGTGAAGAAAGTTCGAAAGAGCAACTCAGATATTCGCGTCAATAACGAGGGGCATCACGTAATGCGAATGGTAGCCCATGTGCAAGTACTTGGACAGATGCCAGTGCTGAATGGGCTCTGTAGAGTTCTTCTTGCATGTTGCCTTATTGACCAACAAAAATTCTTCCATCGATACCTTCACGCTGATCAGATACTTTTTCACCAGACCGAGTATGTATGGTTTGGGGTACTCCATGCGCGTATAGATCACCATTTGCTGTCGAAACCAGGGCAACGAGCAATGCATCTCCACGGCAAATTGATTGTAGTCCGTATAAGTGATGCGATTCCAATACCGGTCCACTGAAAATGGCATATCAGGTTAATGAAGTTCCTATTACCTGATAGAAGCTTAAACTTACACCCTCTGATCAAGCATAAGTCGGATTCACTTGGACTCGAGGCGTAGATATACCAAATTCCTCGGATCTACAGGCACATACACATATGTAAATATATATATGTATGAATATAAGGATCAAGTTTAATTTGCTTATCTGTTTCGAGAACAAGACACATTCATTCACCCTTTCCTCGTCCACTGGAAACTCTTTGAACAGACATTTCCAAGCGAAACCCAAAGCGAAAAGTGACGCACACAGCAAACACAAAAATAGATTCCAATGTGGCCCCAAGCGACGATTCGTTGTCAACATTGTCTTTATCTTCAGCTTCATCTCCATGCAAATGAGCTGCTCCACAATTGAGCGTTGAATACTGGGCCGTGGCTAACTTGTTTCATTTTACGACAGATGTTTTCTCGCTGACATTATATGGAACGAAAGAATTCGTCAGAGCCTATTGAATAATGCCATGTAGAATTTATTAAGTGAATGTTTTCTTTATTAACTCGCTAACACTCTCACTCAGACACACCGTCACTCTCTCAGTGTGCTTCTGATTTTTCAACTGTTTCCCTCTCTTTTTCTCTTTGTTTCGCTTTCTATGTCTCCCAACCGCACTACAGATCCCTCTTTTCCTTCTCTCTGCCTTTCCATCACTTTCGATCTGTCTCTCACACTCCCTCTCTTCTCTCCCTCTCTTCTCTCTCTCTCTCTCTCTCTCTGTCTCTTGTGCGTTCTCTCCTCTCTCTTAATAAGCAAATGATTTAAATGTTTATTTAAATATCAAATTGTTTTTTTTTTTAAATATATTTTTATTGCTTTAAATTCTTTGCAGACATTTTTTCTGAAATATTTTTTATATATAAGAAATTTATTTATTTATATTTTTATTCCCTTTTTAGCATTTCATACCAAATATATTTTTTGTTTTTTACAACATATTGTCACAATTAAATTTTTTTTCTATCATTTCCTTTTTTTATTAAACATTTATTTTCACAATATTTGTTTATTTTCTTTTTTACATAAATCCATTTTCCGTTTTTGTTTTATTTTTCTTTGTGTTATGAATGAAGCTTTAAGCATTGTCTTTTATAATTGATATAAAAATAGTTTTTTGTTGTTCAAATGAAGCAGAACAAAGATCTATAATGTGGAGAGCAATTGCATATAAATTTATTTAAAAGCATTCCTTTAGTTATTTCATATAAATTTAATTTTCCATCCCTGAGCTCGCCTGCGAAACTTTTCTATAAAATTTTGGTTTCTGTATAATTTGAATAAATATAAAAACAATTTACTTAGATCAAAATACAAATATAGCTTCAATAAGACTTAGCTGAGTTCGCATAGATATAACAAAATATATATTTTGCCTCTCAGATATTTACATTCTATAGATAGGTGCAACAGTATATACAAACTCTTCGTATATGGTGTACATTGAGTCGTTTTTGGTTGGGAACTCAGCTCAACCCAACTAATGCTTAAGACTACAGTGGCTACCCTCAATACCCATTCCTTATAGCCCTATTTCCCCTCTTATATTCTGCATTGAGCCTCGAACTCGGCGAGCAGCGCGCTGGAATTGAAGAAGGATCGCTGCTTGGTCTCCGGCACATGGAGATCGCTGCGATCGTAGCAGGTGGCTGTTGCTCCAATTTCCGTGAAATACTTGACGCGCTCCTTTGAGTTGCAGTCGTCTCCCCAGACGACGGTTATCTGTCCCTGCACATGCGCCTGCTGCAGCATATGGGCGGCATTCTCGCCCAGAAAATCCTCGGCATGAGGCGCCGTGCCCGCCAGCTCGAAGGCCTGAGCATTGTTGACGGCGGCCAGGAAGTTGCGAGTGCGCAGATCACTGAATGGCTGCCACTTCTTCGTCTCGCCCTGAGTGAGGAACATGACCGGGAAGATGTTCTGCTTGAAGCGCAGCATGGTGCACATGTCTGCATCGAAACTGGAGAAGATCAAGGGGCGGCCGCAGCCAAATTGAATGACCTCGTACAGCACACGATCCGCAAAGAAGTTCTTGTCTATGGTCTGCTCCGCCTCAGTGCCGCCGCCCTGGCGCCGCTGGGGCCACTTGATCTCCACATCGATACCCAGCGATTTGGGCAGCTGCTGTAGCACTTCGACCAATCTGGGAAAGATGCGATGATCCGGACGAGGCTCCGCATTATGTGCTGGGTATTCCATCACTTTGCCATTGACCACTGAGAAGATGCGCAGCCGCTTGAGCAGCTCATAGTTAATGTCCTTGATCAACACGTACTCCAGCTGCTCGGGCTTCTCAATCTGCTTGCCCGGCGGCGCAGTGCGCAGGCCGAAGTCGTGATAGATCACAGGTATTCCATCAGCCGTCAGGTGCACATCCAGCTCAACCATATCCGCATAATGCGAATAGGCGCTCAAGAACGAGGCGATTGTGTTCTCGCGCTCCAATGGCGCGTCAGCAATGTAGCTCTTGCCATTGCCGCGATGGCCCACATCCAGGTTGGGCCAGCTGCGCGGCCAGTAGTGGGCGTAGGTGGTCTTAAAGTCCAGTGGCGAGTACTGATATGGCTGCACCACCACATAGGGCAGTCTCAGGCGAGCCAGCGTCTCCTCAGGCCGTTGGGCGGACTTGATGTGCAGCTGTAGCAGCCCCTCGCTGCCCGCCAGCTGCGAGGCGCTCAATGAGGCGCTGCCCAACAGCTCCTGCGCCAAGCTATAGCACTCCAAGCGGAAGTTCTGCAGCATCATGCGATCCAGCGGCAAGGTGATGTGAAAGATGACAATATCGCCCTTGGTATAGGATACGCCATGCGCCGGCTGCAGCTGCAGTTGACTCTTGCCGTAGAGCTGCTTGCTGTACTCTACGACCAGTCCAGCGGTCTCCTCGACGGGCACAATTTTCAGCTGCACATGCTGTGGATCAAAAGTCTCGATATCGTGGACTTGGAACATCTTCTCGCCATTGAACTTGAGCTGTACAATCGCCTCATGGTTGAGCCAGCCGCGATGCACCTGAGCCGAGCGTTCATCCACGCTGGCCAATCCGAATACATCTAGTGGACTGTGGCAATGCTGGTCCATGCAGGGATCCAGCACACGTGGCTTGAAGTGCGTTTCCCAGCGACGGATTTGCTTGTAGCCCGCCGCATTCTCCACGTAGACAAAGTAACGGTACTCCAGCTGGCGGCACGATTGCAGCCGCACATGAGTCTGCCAGGTGAGTTCATCCATTCGTTCGAGCGGCACGCAGCGCGACAATTGCCACTCGCCCAACGCCTTGGCATCGCCAGTCAGTCCCAACTGCTCCTCGGGTGCCAGCGGTGTCTCCAGCCGTACATTGAACTTCCTCAGCGTGGGCTTGCAGTTGCTGGTTCCTGAAGACGACTCGATCAGCTCGTTGCCCGTGTTGCCATAGCTGGTGGCGCTGATGGCTGCTGCAGCATCTGCGCACTGTAAAACAGATGAGACGCCAAGGGCAAGGATTAGTGAGTAGGCGAGCATGGCGACGACTACGAAATCCGCGCAACAACTGAATGCCAAAAGCACCAGACGGCGGCTAAAATATTCAAAAACTAACTGAACGATAAGGAAGCTGCGACAGCATACGAATCAGTTATATTATTAGAATATAGATCGCAGGTTATCAGAGACGTCTTAACAGCTCGTGACTTTGGCGCAAGTGCAAACAAAATCACGTGTTGACCCCTCCCAAGCCCCGCCCAACAGTCGAGCTACGAGATTAAGATTTAAACAATTTCCAATTAAGTTTTAATCAGCTACCAGTGAAGCTGGCTAATCAGAACACACACCATTGTCGAATGTGCGCCGATCTATATGCAAATATACAGTATATATATATAGACACTCACATTTACTTATAAACACATATAATATATATGATATATGTGATGTTTACACGGCAGACACGTGCCAACAGAGCAGAACAGCACATTGCGATCTAGAAGTCTATAATAGATTTATGAATATATATAATGCATATATATGTGGCTCTTTGTGTACTAGAACACATTGTTCAACAAAGAAAACAAGGAAAATATGCGATGTTTGTGAAAACAAATTATGAAACGATTACACGACGTTTTCTTAAAGGAAACTAATCTTAAGATTGTTTTTGCTTTAATAAATGTGTCCAAAAAACATTATAAATACACACACACATCTATAAATCAACATTTTGAAGCTTATCGCAAAGCAACTAAAATTTCAACATTTATCAAAGATCTTTGACAACAGCTAACAAAAACGCGCACGTTTTAAAACGCATGGACGTGCGCGATTTACCTGCGTGTAAAAACGCGCGCGTTGTTGCCAACGCAAACGATGGACTTGTCGCTGTAGCTGTAAACAAAGCTTCATGACGTCACTACAGCTGCCCCTAGCAACCAAAACGAATCGCTTCCAAATTTATGCAGCCAAAAAAGCCATAAAAAATGACAATAATTAACGGTGCTTGCTGTTTTTGTTGTTGTTGCTGCTGCTGCACGATCACGTGTTAAGGTCGCGAATTTGTTTTGATCAACTTGGACTTCGAAATTTATAGAATATTACAATTTCAACAGAAAAACGCACCCACGCAACGACCAAACAGCGCGAGTCGAATCGGGCCAACAGCAATGCGAATGCTAATGGCCAAAATTTAGCGCTAGACAAAAAAAAAAAAACAAAAAAATTCTGCTGGGAGAGACGTTCCGTTCTATAGGACTTGGCATATATTACGATGCCAACTATATATATGTCTTGCTATAGTATTGCATAGTTTCCGTATGTTGTTGTTGTTGTTATTGTGTGTTACGTCAATCATTTGGCCAGGCCCCTTACGTTCTTGGCACAATTAGCGAAGCCTTGCTAACGCTTCAAAACTAAATCGTTTGCCAATGGCCTATCTAGCAACAACAAATTTCCACAGACACTAAGCACCTGAGGGTGCGAAATATATATGTTTTATAATTTAATTAAATTGTTTTCCTTTTCAAATGATGAAATTCGCCTTTAATTCTGCTAATAGCAATGTTTTTCGTCTTAATATCTTTGGCACGTGTTGGCAACCAAATTTAGGCAAACTCACTCTCACTCTCTCTCCCTCTCCTCTCTCGCGCTGAAGAGCTTTTCAACTCATGTGTTTTTTGTTTTGGGAAATTTCATGTAAAAAGCTTTTGGTACATTCTCTTGGCTCTATTTACATGGCAGCAAGAAGACAAGTTTCTTACCATCGGCTTCATAGTTTTAGTTTACAGGGAAATTCCTTTGTTGTATTCTTTGCATTGATTGGAATCGACACTTCCATAAATTGGCTGTTTATATTAGGCTTATAAATTGAGTTAGCCACAATCTTATCGAGCCTGAAGTGCCACTTCTGTGGGCGAGTTTTTCGCGAATGCACAGAAAGTCGATAGCAACAGCCACTGTGGCATGAACACGTGTCGGCAAAATTTTGCAACATGTGGCAGAGCTTTTGCAGAGAAAGCAAAAGGGCGAAAGAGCAATGGGGCTACAGTTGCAGATGACTCAGCCACCAATAATCAATTTTCTGTTATAAACAATATATATACACTGGAAATGATATCACCCACATAAAACTTCGAAGAAAGACAATTCAACAAATGGGGACACAACTAATTTGCAGCTCATGTTTCATATATTATACCTGAGTATATGACTTGCTCACGAATCTATATAATCTATACTACATTTATACTAAGTGTTTGCTTATGACAAGCAGCTTTGACCTTCAACTTAAGTAAAATGTCAAAAGAAGGCACAAAGGCACTTGCACAATGCACTGCAGGTTGACGACACCAGGAGCTCGCTGCGATTTAATTTACTTTGATATTAAAAGAATTGCTTAAAGGTATTTACATTTTGCATGTGCTCGTCCAGGGATTGGGGTTCCAGCGGCGTTAGTAACATTGGTACGGACATCGTTGCTGCGACTAGTTGCACAGTTTTTTGTTATTCTTTTGAGCTCACAGTAAATATTGAATGAGGAAATTAAAAGTAGCTTATCACAGTTAAGTTTGCTTTGTTTTGTATTTGAATTTTGCTATTTGCACAACGCGGCGTATGCGCAATTTGTTGCTTTGCTAGGCAAGCATTTTGTACTAGGTTAAAGTTGTTGAATTTTTAAAACTTTTTGTTTTTTCTTGGTTTCCTTTTATTTGGTATCCTTTGTTTTTGGTTGAAGGAAGGACCTTCTAGACGTTCCGTCGTCGTCGACCGACGTTGCAGTCGCAACTGTTCCCAGCGCTTTTGTTGTGCGCGCAATTTAAACGAATTCTTTTTATCGTAAACAGCTCGGGCACTGCAAAGCTTTAGCTGCCTGTTTTCATTGTGTTTGTGTCGACGTTGGCGGTTTGTTTTGGTTTTCAACTTTCGGGGTACAGTTGCTGCTTCGACTTTTTATTATAAAATGTTGTTGGCCTCAGCTGGCGAGAACAGCAAAAACAGTTCATAAAACGTGTATATTCGACTAACATACATACAAACATGACGTAGCCGACTCTACGATACTCTAGAATCAACTCGTGATAAACGTTGCCAGGTAACAAAGAATCGAACAAAGAGTATCGAGAAAAGAGCGAAATGCACTTAATTTAATTATAAAATCGCTCAAGATGCGTAGTCTGAAAAATCATTTACATCTTATGCCCTTATTTCAGGTCAGCGTGTTGTGTATCCTCCAGCCAACCTCGACTGCCTATAGGGTATATGTGAAGCGTACAAATATTTGTATACACGCTTGAGTGCCTTATAAAGCGCATAGCGGCCACAGCTAAAAAGCTCAACATCATCAAACGGCTCACAACAAACGACAGCTGAGAGGGCAACACAGATTGATAGTGAGAGTGAGTGTTAGTGTGAGCGAGAGCAAGAGCGAGAGCGAGCAGCAGCACAGTCTCCGCCAAGCACGCGTTGCTCCAAACAAAAACGTGTTGGTCGTGTGCTCATGACGGCGTCGCTGTTGCAGCGCACGTGTAAAGTTTTCGGTTGCAAGGGGCGTGCGTGTCGGGCCCCTACTATTGCCGTTGCTTTGAGCTTTTTCCCTCTATGCCTGGGTGCGTCTGTGTGCGTCTCTCTCGCAATCCGGTTTGGGTCGGTTGTGTGGTCATTGTTTTCCTTGTTGTTTGTTTACGTGCGGCCCAGTCGAGTTGTTGATAAGGCATAAGCATTTCATCCGAATTGAGAGCTTTTTCCCCCGTGTGCAAACCGCTTTGAATCCGAAGCTCCCTAGTCAAGGTCTTTCCTCTACGCGAGCAACGATCGCAATTATAAGCTTATAAAATCAGATGTGCGTGTGTCTTACCAGGCACCACGCCCCGTAACATAAAAATAAACACACAAATGTATATTATTTTCGATGTTTTGATGTTTGTATGTCTCATTCCGATAGGCTTTATTTGTTTTTTTTTTTGCTTGCTTTGTTTCGACTTCTGTGCTCGATTTGCATTGTCGCAGCGCTCGATAGTTTTTCATTTGATTTATTGTAAATTGTGCTTATTTTCTTATTTTTGTTTTGTTGTTACTGCCGCCTTTGCTTTTGTTTTGTTTTGTTTCGTTTTTAAAATACATTTCACGTTGCAGACAAACACCTCATTAGAGTCCAAAGTGCATGCTACGTATTCTGCTCTCATATTTGTATAGACATATAAATACATATAGACATAAATATTTAAATATATACACAGATATATTCAAACTTATATACACACACATACACTTATAAATATAGATGTATGTACATACATATCAGTTTATTTACTACGTGCCCTCGATTGCTTCACAAATTCGATATTTTGACATCTGTTTGTGTAAACATGTTTACAATTTCGTTTTGCTGTTACTTTGTAATTATTTTTGCAATAGCAATATAATTTATTTGTTTACCTTATTGAAAACTTTGCGATAATATATCATATAACGCTGCAAAGCATTATAGAGCTAATCAGTTTGTTCAGTTGTGCCAAGTTTATGTGTTCTTCAATCTTATTTGTCAAGACCGGTCATTGCCGACTATACAATATTCGTTCACGACTCAATAAATCTTAACCCTAATAACCTGTCTATTTCAACTCTATTAACTTCACATTTAAAACAAAAGAATATTTTTAAATAATTTGTTTATACAAAATGAATAAAAGTCAATTTCCTATTTTACTCAAAATATAATTAAATAAATTGAAATAAAATAATTTTAGATTCTTCTATATTTCTATATTCTCTTATCTTCATGTTAAGGTCGTTCATTTTTCACCCCACGCTCATATATAAATATCAACTCGCATACCTGTTCAGACATTTTAGCGCAAGGCTCACTGCAATTGTTTGTCGCTTGAAAGTCGAGCGCTGTTTGCGTCACAGGTAAAATTATTGACACTTTGTAAGCTTTCACTTGTTTTGTAAGCGATTCGCGCTTAGCAGTTTTGCCATCAATTCTTATCAAGTGACCGTCTCGAACTGACGACAGTTGGGAATATGGTTGAGCACAGTTCTTAAACTATTTAACAGGAAGTCGCCTTTTCGTGGCAGACGCCGGAACAACGTAAATACAATTAATTCAATTTAAAACAATAAAATTTGCTACCCCAGTCGCACAAAGAGCCGATGATGGATGTCAACATCGTGATAAGCAGCAGCAGTGAGCGACCGAGAGGCGAGCAGAACAGAGCAGAGCGTCAAGTGAGAGAGGGCTGTAATAAAGTGATTATCAGTGATAATGCATCAAGGTCTCATATATATTTATATTGAGAAACTGTACCGTTGCCATCACGCTGTTGTTGTTGACGCTTCATTGCACTCTTTTGTTGCCTTCTGTTCCACAGACTCAGTTTGTGTTGCCTTAGAGTCACGCTCAAATAAGATGACCAGCTCCGTGTGTGTTGTGTGTGGAAACATGTCGACAGCAACGGCTGTCTTCGGATAGAACGGCTCCCCTTTGTACTGCTTGGACTCCGGCCGAGCTAGCTCAATGAAATTGCGCTTGGCACTGTTGGGATTGCACGACACATAGACCAAGCGTTTAATGTCACCCGCTGAGCGAATTGCGGCTATGGAACGTGTGTCTGCAGTGAACGCAAGGGAGAAAATGTTAATTCAATTATTTAGTCATAGTTCATCAACTACCTACGCAGTCCAGCACGTGGGGGATCCACTACAGCTATTAAATCAATGGGCTTGCCCGGCTCCTGTGCATACAAGGCCTCGCGCACCATGCTCTTTATATAGTCGTCGGCATTGCCGGCAAAGAACTTGCAATTCTTAATGTCATTCGTTTCTGCGTTATGCTCTGCGTCTTTGATGGCATCTGGCACAATTTCGACGCCCAGCACCTGCTTGCAATGCTTGGCAAAGGCCAATGCAATGGTACCAGTGCCGCAGCAAATGTCCAGCATGATTGTCTCCTTGTTGGGCGCAGCCAAGTCGATGGCCTGCTGGTAAAGGACATCGGCGCCAGCTGTATTGATTTGAAAGAAGGCCAAAGGACTGATGCGAAACTGCAGCCCCTGTATCGTGTCCGTTATGTGCGTGCTGCCCGACAGATGGGTGACGGGATTCACCATTTGTCCCGCCTCTCGATGCTTGACATCCTGATAGTAAAGTGAAGTGCATTTGTGTGTTTCGTTCTGCTCCGGCTGCTCGTAAAAGGTTTTCAGCTCCTGCTGCAGCTCCAGCAGCTCAGCTTCGTTCAAATTCGAAGAGTATATGCCAGCCACCAGCATTAGCTCGCCTGTGGCAGTGGAGCAGCGCACCATCAGTTGACGAAAGTGACCCACGTTGCCAACGGGATTAAATGGCTGAAATTTGGACTGCCTAACCAGCTGCTGGAAGCTTTGCGCCGCCCATTTAGCTTGCGATGGCAAATGTGGCAGCTCCTGCACCTCGGCCACTTCCACAGAGCCGTCGCTGTAGCTTCCCAAACGAAAGCCCACTACAATCTCTCCCTCGCCGTTTTTGCCCACTGTAAACTCGTTCTTATTCCTATAGCCATCCACAGTGGGCGAGGGCAAAACGCCCTTAAATTGAAACTTGTCCAGATGAGGCTTCGCATCAGCATTCAGACGTCGCAGCTCCTGTGTATATTTCTTCAGCAAAGCAGACATTTCCTCTGTTTTTTGCTCCAGCTGCTGTTCATAGGGCATCTCAGCCAGGGGACAGGTAGCCTCGACAGCTGTACGCTGTCGCTTCGGCTTGACATCGCCATCGTTCGCTTCGCCGCGTCGTTTGTGCAACGGATCGGCAGATGCCTTGGCGGCTAATGCTTTCAGTATTCTGCCCTTCCACTTGTATCCGTTGAGCGTCTCCAGTGCTCGCTCCTGATCTGCCTGACTACGAAAGCAAACGAAGGCATATTCCTTGCGGGTGGGTGACTTTATTTTGGTCATGTCCAGCTTTAGCGTGTTTTTCAGTAGCTTTTTGAACTCCTGCAAGTGTAAATTTTTAATGTAAGTCTCTCTAATTAAGCATTTACTCACCCCAATGCCAAAATAACCCATGTTCTTCACTTCAATTTTATAAATTTCCGATGTAAACTCATTGCGCTCCAAATATTCAAATTCATTACCGGCTTTTGGTTCTGCACCATCAGTGGCTGTCTCAACTGGTTGCGACTCCTTCTCACCAATTTCCGCAATAGATTCGCTATGCTCTGGCTGTTTGTCTACTGCCGCAACACTCATTTTACGTGCTTTATAAACAAAAACTTTGGAAAGTTTATTACAACGTGCAACACGTGAAATTGTTTAGAGCAATGCAAGAGCTATCGCAACTGTACGATAGTTCGATTATTATTTGCATGTGCGGCGGCTAGTCGATTAATGCGCAGTGCTATTACCTTACAGCAAATGCGTTGCCAACTATTGAAAATATTCAAACCCGTAAGCCGCCAAAGTTCTTTTATGAATCAAATAATTCAAAGGAGTTTCATGAGCACGTTTAATGATTAATATAATTTTACAATTATTGGACCTCGTTTGAAAATCGCGCCAACGCCGCGTCCAATATCTGCTTACGTTCTGTCAGCAACTGTTGCATCTCTGGTTCATGCTTCATAATGTTTGTTATTTCTTCCAAGAGTTCGGCTGCTTGTTTGAGCTTTGCCTCACATTCACTGGCTTCATCTAATCGCATAGCCTGTGCCACAATCGCCTCCTCCAAGGCAATCAGCAAGTTACCTCGAAAGATGCTCCAGCCGCTATCAAACAAATTCGAAATCTCCAAAAGCTCCTCGCAGAGCTCCACTTTGCGCTTAAGCGAGGCATCACTGAGCTCTGTAGGAAGTTATATTATACTAATATATATATATGTTTCTTATAGTTGGTAATTTAGTCTCACCTTCCATAGCAAACCCTTTCACATTGCCATAAATCTGCGTCAAGGCATATTTCGCTTGGAGTATGTGCGTATTCGTCTCGTGCAGCTCAACGCGATGGCGATAGAGAAAGTCTTCAAAGCTGAGAGGCGCTGTCTTGTCCAGTGACTCCAGCTCAGCCTCTATTTTGGCATCGTGTATCAAGAATTCCTTTGCTGATCTTATCAAATTGCATACTTCGCACCTCCAGTTGGCAGCGTTTTGCAGCGGATCCATTGAGATGAACTATATATATATATATATATATATGAATTATCAATAAAAATATATCTGAATTCTAGCTAGAAGTTTATACCTTTCCCACTTTGCACTTGCCACACACATGTGCACCTGCATAGGTGCCCAGCTCCGTGGGATCTGCACACCTGGCACAAGCGCACTCAAAGCATTTCACCTGCTTCAGGTGCAGCCGCCTTTGTATGGTGCTACGCAGCTGTTGCGTGTAGGAGATGCTGAGGATTTCACCTTTGGCAATCGAACGTTTGGCCAGGAACACAATGTTCATGTCGTCGTCGAAGCGATGCCGCATGTTGGGCACACAGTCGTGCGAGAACATGGCACCGCCTGGAAACAAGCCGCGCACCTTTTTGCTTCCACCTGAGTGCCGCACCTCAAAGGCATTCGTATCCAGAATGGCAGCGATGCGCAGGATGTCTAGCTCAGACCACTCCCGAAGGCCCAGCACCGTTTTGATGAAGGTAATTAAATTCGCGCGCAACACATGATACAAGGGCGTATCGAGTCGCTCCTTCAGATGATCCTCGAGCTCGCAGAGTCGAGCGAATGCCGCCGGCTGCGACTCCTTCAGCTGCATGCAACGCAGCAGCATAATCACGCAATAGGCGGACTCTTTGCCCACCGGCTGTCCCGGATTATAGTTGATCTTCGACTGAAATTTGCTGGCAGCCATCAGACGACACTCACCCACATGGAATGAGGATTTCTCGCACTCTGCGCTGCACAGCGGCCAGCTGCAGGCGCTGCATTTATAGTAGTTGACGGCTGGCCTCTGCGGCGGCAACAGATTTCTATGGCAGCCCAGGCAGATGGGCATCGAGGCCACCTTTGGGCCCAGCACTAGCGGCGCCTCCCGCATGATCAGCTCGCCCATCTTGATGTCGCGCGTGGCGCGCAGATGCCTGCCCAGCAGCTCATTGGTGTCCAGCTCATAGCACTTGCACTCCAATTTGTGGCCTCGCTTCCAATGCTCCTTCTGATGCTCCCGACTGCAGTAGACAACGTTGCGACAGGCCGCACACAACTGTGTGGCATGCGCCTGGCAGTACGCGCATTTCGTTGGCGAACTCATCTCCAAATCCTGGCCAGCTGAAACCGAAAAGTTCTCGCCGCTTGTTTGCGTAACGTCCAACGTCTGAAAATTCACTGAAACAAACAAAAATTTCTTTTGTGTCTCAATCTTGATCTTCATCTCTTGTCACTTGGCACACGACGATTTATTTTAAGATCTCTACCGACTCGAACAATACACAATTTGTATTCCACTCTCTCTCTCTCTCTCTCTCGGACTCTCTCTCGCTCTCAGTAATACTCTCTCTCTCTTACACTAATTTATTTACTGTATTATTAGCTAATAAAGCTATGAATACAAAAAATAAGTAAAATATTCATGAAAATAGAACCAATTAGAAGCATAAGATAATTAAACGAAGAAACTTTTGCTAGAAGTCAGCCTGAACAGATATAATTATAATACACTTTTGGGCATTTTCTCTTCTAAGTTTCTATAGAATATATAGACACTCAGCAGCTGCTAAACTCAACTCAATTTTGACACTTTCTGTTAGCTGTGCATTACATATTTATACGTAGTCGTAATTAACTTGAACTCTTAAGTAGCAAAAGCGAGCATTATAATCTTATAGAGATGCCAAGAGTTATACTCCCAACTCTGAACCATTATCAACTGCAAATTTGTGTAACTGGCAGAAGCAGGCATCTCTGATTCCATGAAGTATTTTCTGTGCTCCTAATTAGGACTAACAGTCGAACCTCATTCGTCTGTCTGTCAAACAACTAAAGACATAATCAGCATTAAAAATTCTACTTCAATTAAAAATCTACTAAAATCACTTTTAAATGCATTTATTACTAGAATATTTGATGGCTATAAATTATAAATATATATATATATTTATTTATTAAATATTTATATATAGATAAAAAGTAATTAGTTTAGTTCTTGTCCAACCCATTTCATTACTCTCAAAATTGTTGATATTATATTTATACATATACACGTAAAGAGTAAATAAAAACAAAATATAAACTATCGACAAAGTCAAAGTAGAAATCCTAATGAAGAAAATGTGCAGACTCAAAGATGCTTGGAGATGAATCTGTGAAACACACTGTGAAAAAAGTAGGAGCCTGGGCTCAGGAACTACTTAGAGTCCATAGCAGATAGAGGATGAGCAATTGTGTCTTAGAAAGAGAGGAGCAACAGTAAAATCAGTGCAACTCAAAGACTCAGACTGAGAGTGACGTTGGAACTACTGAGGAAAGTCCACATCGGAGCTGCTTGAAGGGTAATGAGAGATAAAGAAAAATGTGAGAGGCAGCCTAAAAGAGAGGAGCAAAAGCAAAAGCAGTGCAATTCAGAGACTCAGACTCAGACTCAGACTCCAACTCAGACTCAGACTCCAACTCAGACTCAGACTCAGACTCAGACTCAGACTCAGACTCAGACTCAGACTCAGACTTAGACTCAGACTCAGACTCAGACTCCAACTCAGAGTGACGACCTGGCCTACGTTGCTTAAGATAAGTCAGCTTGGAGCTCAGCATAACTACCAGTTGGTGAGCATGGAGCTTGACCACTCTTCTCAAAGTCTGATCCCATTGAATGCTTGGATGCATTCTGATTTTTTGCAAATTGCTTAGCTTTAAGCCACCCTCATGAATGCCTCACATTCCATTTGCATAAAAACTTCAATTGTTGCATTTAATTTTTAGCAATTCAATAATTTATTTAGTGTTTCTCATAAATTCTCTATATGTATGCATATATAGATATATATTTATATATATATTTATTTATATATATTTATATTTATTTATATACGCAGTTAATTAATGTATTGTTTAATTGGAAATCAGTCTTTTTTTATTATTTAAATAAGAGTTAAATGCATTTTGTTGTTGTGCTTGTTTGTTGTTGATTGATGAAACGAAATCGGATTAATAAAGGAAATTAAAATTAATTATAATTATGATAATAATAATTGAACTATTATTTATGGTATTTTGTTGTTTGTTGTTTGTTGTTGTTGCATTGTTCTCTTGTGTCTTGGTTGGTTTTACAAAATAATATTAATATTAATGGCTGCAATCAATCGTAATCAATCGCAATGATCGCATTCATAGACAAATTTAGCACTCTAAACACTTAAAAGCGGGCGCAATTAAACATCTTTTTCTTTTCATATAATAGACAACAAATATTTGTAGTATTCGTATTTAGTTGCTTGTTTCGATTTTAAACAATTAGTTGTTGTTTTAGTACAGCAATGATATGTTGCTAGGCTGTGAGCATAAGCGAAGCAATCGATGGCTACTAAATGCTGTTGCTAAGGCAAGGCGCAAAAATCTTAACTTTAGCTAGAGAGAATTCTACATTCAAGGACTTGGAATTCAGATTCACTTTTCTGTCTATATATATATATTATATATAATGTAACTTCATCGTACAAATAATATCAATAAATTACAAATTGCGCTACATTAAAGATTAAACAAAAAAATAGAGTGAAGCGACATGGGATTAGACGTCGTTCTGCTCCTTGAAGTGATGATAGTGATGGTGTATGTGCTCGTGCACATAGCGATGTATCATGGAGCTGGACGCACTCGTGTCCAGATCAACATCTGCAGCCAGCTGCGCCGACGGCTCGTCCAGATCCTTGGCTGTGACAGCCTCGGCCACAGCTTCGCCCACCTCGTCGTTCAGATCGATCAACGTGTCCGTGGACACCACCTTGCTGGGGGTGCTGGTCAGCATGGGACTGGTGGGCTCCTCCTCCTCGCTGGCCAGCAAATGGGCACACTCGAGGGCATCGCCATAGATCTTCGAACCAGCCGAACTGGAGCTAGAGGTGACCATGGGACGTGAGGCTTCTCGTGTTGCTGCTGACTTCGACTGTAGCTGCTGCTGTTGCTGTTGCTGCTTGTGTCGCTGCTGGCGTCGCTGTTCGCGCTCCTTCTGCTGCAGCTGCTCGCTGAGCTTGGCATAGATCAGATTGCCATAGTTTTTGTAATCCTTGCTGCTGCGCTGCTGCTGCTGCTGTTGCTGCTGTTCGAGTCGCTGATAGTTTTGGCCCTGCTGCTTGCTGCTCTTCTTCGGTATGGGCTGCACGGTGGCCACATTGCTGGGCGTGGCTGGCGGCGAGTGGGCGGCGCCACCGCCACAGATGGTGGCATGCAGAAACGAGTCGTAGCCACACAGATTCAGCTTGTTGTGGGCGCTGTTGTGGCTGTGCTGAGCAGCCACCACGGCCGGATTAATGGCCAGCTGCTGATGGTAGATGGGTATATGCGGCTGCGGATGATAGGCACTGCTGTTGGCCGTATCGTGCCCGCCCTCTATATGATTGGGCACCGGCGACTGTGTGGGCGGACTGCAGCTGAGCGGCGACTGACCTGACTGCGGACTGTGGTTCGCAATTAACGTCGGTATTTTCGATCCGGTATTGCAGCGTTGGCGTTGCTGTTGCTGTTGTTGTTGTTGTTGTTGTGCTGCCGGTTGCCGTATGGGACTCACATTGGCTTGGGGTTTTCTATGAAATACATAAAAAAGCAAAAGGTTTTGTTAGAGTGAGTGTGAAAACTTTCAGGCTTCATAGCTGGCAATTTGAGCCTTTATAAGACATGGAGCCATGGCCTTTAAGAGAAATTCAATTCATTCTTGGCAAACTTAACTTTTATATAAAAACTATATGCATAACATGTTAATTAAAGTTATAAGAAAAAGGGAACAATGGAAAGAAAATGTAAAAATAAAGTTAAATTAAATAAACTCAGTTCAGTCTTCGTAATTTTCTTTTTTTCTCACAGTTTTCGCTTTGAATTTATTCTGTTGCCTGATTAAGGCAAAGTTAGTTCAATTCAGTTTAAATAATTTCATTGTATTTGTTATCTTTCATATTTCCCTATTAACATTGCTTTCATAGCATTTTCCTTGACTTTCCCACGCTCTATTTCCATTCAATTTACTATTTCTCATATTCTTACATAGAATCTTAACTATAAATATTATTTTCTTCAGATATCTTCACTCAGTCAAATTCTTAAATAGTATCTCAAGCACAAACATTTATTTATAAACTTAAATAATATATCTTTCATTCCACTTACTCTCTCATATATTTAGATAATATTTTAACTATTCATATTTTAATGTCCTTAGATATTTTCGATCTACTTAGTTTTTGGATAATCACCTAACTTTCTTGAACAATCATAAATAATATATCCCAAATTGCCATCTTTCATATCCATAGATAATATCCTACCCTTTCAAATTTAGTTGTATCTTTAGATAATCAGTACTTCATTTATTTCTTCTATTTCCCAACTCTCATATTTTAAGAGCATGTTGTAGCCTTTAACATTTTTTCATATGCATTGATAATATCCATTATAACAACTTCATTCTATTCGTCATATCACATAAGCTATATTTCCTATAACTCTCTATATCTCCTATATATCTTATGCATCTTATATATCCTAAATCTCACATATCTTCCAATTCTCCTATATCCCTCATATCAAGTATATATCTCTACATATCCTTGATCTCCTATCTTTCAATACTTTCTACATCTTCTATATCTTCTTTTTCTTCTATACCTCCTATATCTTCTATACTATAAATACTTTACTTCTATTTATCCTATATTTCCTATGCCTCCCTTACCTCCTATATTCCCCCTTGCCTTAGCTCCCACAATTTCCATTCTTATGCAGCTTTGTCTTCGCTCTCTCCTTACCCATTTAGCTGAAAACACAAGCGATTCTTTTCCATGCTCTCCCTGATGATGCTAATCAAATCGTTGCGATTCAGCGCCGATTTCCAGCACTCGGCGGATTTTCTCTGCTGCTGGGCGAGCAGTGATTGTGGGCGTGGCTGACGCAATTGAACACCATCGAGCATGACTTCGCCCAACGGAGGCGACGACGAGGCGCTCTTCTGCGCCAGTTGTTGCTGCGGCTGCGGCTGCGGCTGCTGTGGCTGCTGCTGCTGAAGGTGGCGATTCTGCCAGCAGGTGTCATTGCCCACGGAGAGGCTGCGCTGCCGCGTTTCAAGGCAGTGATCCTGATACTGGGATGGCGCGTTTAGTGATGCGAAGTAATGAGCGAGTCAACCAAAAACGAAAAGAACAAACAACAAACAAATTATAATCAAGCAAATCAAATCAAATACTTCAAATAATGCAAACGATTAAACTCAAAATAAATTTAACTAAAGAGCGACTTTGAATGGCCTGAGAAACCCTTTTATGGACCAATCTAGCGATTTCTATTTATCTCATTATATTTTTATTATTTTTTTTTATTTTATAAAATGAAATATATAAGAAAGGCCTGAATCTAAGCATCGATTACATGTCTATAGAGAGAAGAACCCACTGCTAGCAAACAAATCTGAATCTGTTTCCTTTTTTTATTGCCTCTTTTCTATTTGTCTCTCTTTTTCTCAAGCTACCTTTACGCTTTCTCCCTCTCTAAGTCTCTGCCACTCTCACTCTTTCTCGCTCTATCTCCCTCTGCCACTCTCACTCTCTCTCTTCTTCTCTCTCTACATCTTTGACTCCTTACCTGATTGCTTATCTCTATTTTCCCAACTTTCTCTAGCTTCCTCTTTTCACTCTTTATTTGTTCATCTCTCTCTGTTTCTTTAACTCTTTCTGTGTCTTTATCTGTCCATCTCTCTACCTCTCACTCTCTCTTTCTGATCCTCACATTCTCAGTCTCTCTTTTTCACTCTTTCTGTAGCTCCTATATGCAGCCTCTCTGGCACTCGAACTCCTAGCTCAATTCCTCTCTCACTGCATGTTAGCCTTAATCTTTCAATCTTTGTCCGTATTTCTCTTTTTTCTTACGCTGATTCTCTATTCCTCTCTCTCTTCCCTTTCTCTCTGCATCTGTCTTTCCTTCTATTTATTTATCTTTATTTCTCTCTTTCTCTTTCTCTCTGCCTATCGCTCTCTTTCTTTCTCTCTATCTACCTCCTCTCCTAGCTTATTCTCATTCATGAAAATCGCATAGAAAGGCGTTGCTCATTCAGACCTAAATACCAGATTTCCCTAGCTCAATTCTAACTTTTAACATTTTATTTTAAGCTCCACTTCTGTCTGCCCCGATGCCACCTGTTGATTCTGCTGCTTCCATTGCCCAAGTCTCGGGTCTAGGCTGAAGTTGGCTTTGCAATTGTTTAGCTGTCGCTTACCTTCTGTTTTCGCGCTTTCCGCAACATTTTGACACGCTGTGTTGCCTGCTTCATGTAGACATCCTGGCTGTGGCTGTGGCTGTGACTGTGGCTATTGCTGTGGTGGCTGTGGTGCTGATGTCGCTGTGCCCGCTGTGGGCAGTCGAGGACATCGACAGCTGCTTCCTTGTTGGCAGCGCTGCAGCATTTGAGATTCAGCATATTCTCGCAGGTATTGTTGTGGCCATTGTCCGGCGTGTGCTGCTCCGACTGCGGCTGTCCGCTGCAGCATGGCTCCAATTTAGTATTGTTTCTCTGGTATCTGGGCTTCGACTGCTTGCCGCTGCCACTGCCACTGGGCTGCTGCTCGACGGCAGCTGTTGCCAGCTCCTTCTCCTTGTCGCTGTTGCTGTCATCGTCCTCGTCATCGGACTTAATCAGTTTGCGTGGTCGATGACGATGCTGGCGGCGTGCGCCGCCGGATGTCGTTAGTGCCACGCCGTTCGCTGCTGCTGTTTTTGACATTGCCGCCAGCCCCGTGGGCAGCTTCTTCAGTTTGCTGCTGCTGCTGCTGTTGTTGTTGTTGTTGCTATTGCTGTTATTGTTGTTGTGGCATGTGGAGGCGGCCGCGGCAGCCGCGGCTGCTGCTGCGGCAGCTGCCTGCGTTTTCGATTTGCCTTCCGGACTGACGGTGAGGCGCACGTTAATTGTCTTGCTGCCACAGTGTGGCACCACCACGGACTTGCCAATGGACTCGTATATGGTATACACAATGCCCACAATGTCGTCCTTTGTTATTTTGCCGTGATGCCCATCCAGATCATAGAATGTGAATGAAAATTGCAGCGGCTGCGACGATTTGCCACCCTCAACGGATACATCGCAGGTGAATTCCTATTTCGCAGCAAGAAAAAAAAAGAAAATATATTGGAAAGTGAACAAAAGATTGATATGAATAAAGATATTTTTAATGAATTTCTGCTTGAGCTTTAAGTAAAGACTCTTAAAAGATTCGTGTTGAAACCACTTTCTCAACTTATTGCAACTTATGTGAGTTAGTCCAAAAGTTTGCCAGCGCCATTTGGGCAAGACATAACTTTGAAGCTATGCGCAAATATTGCCAGCTGAGCGAGTGCTAAAAATGCTAATAGAGTGCAATACTTAACTTGTTTAAACAGCCAAAATATATGAAGTAAAAGAAGAAAACTAAGCTAGACTGGCTGCAGCAGTTGCCTCACCCAGCACGACAAGCCAAAATGCAATTTAAAGCACCAGCCAAAAAGTATGCAGCACTTTTTGCTGCCGCAGCTGGAAACACGCTCTACAGCTGTGTGTGTGTGTGTGTGTGTGTGTGTAGCATAGCCGCAAAAACACGCAGAACAATTACCACAGCAACAACAGCAAAAAGTATAAAATGTCTGCAAATAGACTCGAAAATTGTGGCCATAATTTGACTAAATATTTAATTTCTCGCACGCTGCGCCACCAACTGCAGCGGAATCAAAACAAAAAGCGAAACGAAACCAAAACGAAATGAAACAAAAAGTAGCCGAAACAGAACCAACAGCAACTTTAGGCTACATGCCACCCTCTCTCCCACCATTCCGCATTTGCCATTGATAAAGTGCTAGCAAAGACAACCACCAAGCTCCCCCTCTCTCACGCTCTCTCTCTCTCTCTCTCTCTTCCTCGGTCTCCTGCATCTAACAACTTCCACTTGAAATAGAGAGCAGTGCGGCGAGAGCGAGAAATAAATATAATTTCTAGCTACTTGGCTTGAAGATTTTTAATTGCCTTTAAGTGCTTTCGCTTTGAGTTTTCTGGCTGTATTTTGTTTTTGTTTTGCTTGTGTGTTTTTTTCTGTATTTTTTTTTTGTATTTTCTGCGCTTTTAATGGGTTTTATTGAATTTTAATGTTTTGATATTTTTTGGCCGCAGACAGGCGAATGCCTGTTACAGTGGGTGGTAATTGAAAATTGCCGGCTACATTGTGTTAATGGTAAAAGCAGCGGCCTAATGCAATTGTTCTTGTTCGTGTTTTTGTTTGTATTGCAAAGCAATGAAAATTTAATTAAAAGCACATTTAAAAGTTGAGTTTATGTGCTGGGCACAGTGGGCACATTGAAATATGGCAACAAAATTCAGTTGATTAAACTTGACCAGCAGCTAAAGAAAATAAGGGAAAAACGTAGCACATTTTCGCCTAGCTGGGGGCCCATTAGAAAATGGAAATCAAAACATAATTTAATTTATATGCGATTCATTCAACGAAACCCATCGGAAATCGGAGAAGTCTAAGCGAATCGCACAACAAATTTGAAAGTCTATTGCTGCGCATGTTGTAAATTGAATTATGCATAGATAAACTTTCGATTTTAATAATTGGCATTCGTAATTGGAACTCCATTCAGTATGAAATGAATGTTTTGCTCATAAAATTTTTGGTTTTATGGCGCATGCTAGCTTTGTAAGCAGCGTAAAAAGTGTAAATTGTTGACCGAACTATAATCGAGCATATATATGGAAACCATATTTGATATATAGCTGCACTTCATATTCAATATTCAATATAAAAAATACGCACAAAAAGTTTCTAAAGCCTTTTTGGCTGCTGGTTTGAATTCCCTTGTGTTTACGTGTTTCATTTCCAATTTGTTTCTATGAGTGTGAAAAGTTGTAAGCTTAGCGCTTCAGCGTTGCCAACTTGTAAACTAAAAGTGTTGCCAACGATATGCAAGTCACGTTAAATTTGAAATTAGTTAAATATTTTTACTTAATTTAATTGACTACTTTTTATATTTTTACTATATTTAATTTAACTAATTCTCAATTTCGATTACTGAATTTATTTATGCTTTTTATTAAATTGCATTTCACTTGAAATCTTCATTGGAAAATTCTCAATCAATTCATATTTGAACCCACCTCCAAACGTATGCGCTCCTCCTTGCTGTGATGATGCAAATGTCGCGAATTGTATTGCGGATGTGTTGCATGTGGCATGGGCATTGCTGCTGCTGCTGCTGCGTCGACCACATCCTCCTCCAGCTGCTGTGGCATATTTACATATTTGTTGTGCTTGCCATTGGCGCTGCTGATGCGCAAGTGTTTGCTATGGTTGCCACTGCTGTTCATCTCCTGCTGCTGCCGGGTCACATGATGATGATGTTGCGGCTGCGGCTGCTGCTGTAGTGGCTGCTGCTGCTCTCGCTTGGCGACTGCAACGTTTGATGCATTGCCCGGGGGCGTGGTGATTATGTTAACCACAGGCGATCGAAGTTGTATATTATTCTCACGTTCGCTGACCAGCAACAAATCAGGCGGCGCACTGCATGAAGATGAGGCGCGCACCTGATGGTACATCAGCTCCTCCGAGTCTGTGGTGCATTCCTGAACTGTAAAATTAGAGAAGAGAAAGAGCGCGGTTCAGTGTGAGTTATAGATGCCATTTTAATTAAAATGCAAAGTGGCATGAAATTGATGTCGCTGCCAGCATTGTTGTTGCTTATCTGCAGCTGTGTTTTTTTTTTTTTGTTTTTTACTTTTTTCTTTTGGCGGCACAAGTTGCCTTTGACTTTGTCTGCGGCTGCTTGCAATTTATTTGCAATTTGCACAAAAACGCATTACACGAAAAGCAAAAGAAAAAAAATGAAATGAGAAATAAAATAAACTTTTATGCCTCAACGCCAACACAAAGCGCCAGACAAAATACTTGAAAGGCGACTGCGCCGCCTCTCGAGCATTCCTAATTAATGACGTCGTCAACTGTGAAGTGTAGTCTCTGTAGCGTCATCTCTGTTGAGTATATTTTTAGTTAATTGAAAATTCCACAGCTGGCCCAAACACACGCCCTGCCCCCGACGCTGTGTTGCTGGCCATTTCATTACTCATACGCCGCATAAGCCGCAGATATCAAAAACTTAAGCCCAGCTCTGCATTTGGCTTGATCCTTGCTTATTTTCTTTTATTGCCATTCTTTTGTTAGCCCTTTTAATTAATTAAGTAGCACACGAATTTTTTTTCCCTGCAGCTCTCAGCTAAGCTGACCCAATTTCTTATTTTCACTCTGCACCAGGACGTGCTTTTTAATTGCATAAGCATTATGCAAAAGGAGTCCCCAGCTAGTTGCTTTGTCATTTCCACAATTCAGCTCAACTCGACTCGACTCGCCTCGACAATTGAAGACAAAGTGCTGTGAAAAATGAGTTGTTCGGCTTGCTTTGTTGCCCGCCCAGTGAGCGATTGCGCTGCTGCCTGAAGCGCGAGCGAGATTTGCCGTGGAGTCGACTAAGTTGACTCCATTGTTTAGCTGACCTGGTTCTCTTTGCCTGCACAATGGAAATGTGGAATTCTGGGTTATCTGACTGCCTTATGAAATGCAATTTAAGATATCAGCCACTCGAAGGTTAAGATTAAACATTTGTCAGCCATTTAGACTTTTATCTATCACAACATTTTTAACATTTCTGACGTCTTATTTCTGTTTTTGTAATTGGCTCTTAAGGAAATGATATTTGACTTAGGCTTTTATTAATATCAATTGTAGTAAATTTGTTTTTATGATACTAACTAGAGGGTTAAAAATAGGTGGTTAGGGTTTTTGTGCGTAAGCTGAAAATAAAAAGGAAGGATACTCAGAGGCAGTGAGATATGGCTGACAGCGTGGAGTATAAATGCTGGTTAAGGCTCAACAGCTCAGTAAATGTGCAACTGTCTATATATATATATATATATCTACCCAACTTTATCAATATGTTTAATTCAATAAATATAAGATCTAAAAACATATACTAAATATACGCTCCTAAAGCTTTTTTCAGCCTGAAGTCATCGTAACCTTTTCAACATTTTGCTAGAATTTTAAAGGTAATTATGACATTACTCTGATTAAACTCAAGTAACTTGGCATAGGCATTACTTACTTACTTACTTTGTATACCTTATGACAAATCTTCAAAGTTTTTTATACCTGCCTCAGACTTTAGTGCGTTTGCTGATTATCCTTTTATAATTTGCCTTTTGTCAACTGCTATTTACGTTAAGTTTCTTTTATTTTCATATTCTTTTAGCTAAACCTGTCGCTGTTTTCCATGGAAATCTGTCAGCTTTCAATTAGGTTGGATTTGGGTTTCACTTTGGCAGTTCGCTGGGCTCGACAGCTCGAACTTGTAGTTTGGTTTGCCTTGAGCCAACTGCCAGACATTGGCTTGGTCTTTGGCCTATGCGGTCTGCTCTTCACACACACACACATATATATATATATATATATATATATATATATATATATACATATGTATTCCTCTACTTCTTCATCTTTTTTTTTTGCTATTGTTGATCTTAATCATGTGGCTCGAACATTTTTGTGCGTTTCGCCCTCGTTGAAGTTTTTTTTGTTTTATTTTTTTAGTTTTTGTTTGGTATGCGACTTCTCATTAATTGTTGTTGTTGTTGTTGTTGGTCGTTCGCGTCAGAAACACTTAACTTCATTAACACTTACATGCGAGATATGGCTAGAGCAACAGTCAGCGCAACTGCAGCAGCAGCAGCAGCAGCAGCAACAACAACTTTTGTTTTTCTTGGCCACACAGCCACAATTATGAAGTTTTATCTTTAGTTTATATCTTTTTTGGGCTTTTATTATTATATTTTTTCTCAGCTTTTTTTTCCAAAACTTTGCCTTGTTGGCACATCATCTGTCTAATAAATTGCTGCACGTAGTCTTGCTTGGATTCAGATTCCATCCGACATTCATTAGCTGTCGTCATTTTTTATGCACTTTGCAAAGGCAACTTTGACTTGAGATCTTTGTGCTTTGTGCGTGTGTGCGTGTGTACGTGTGTGTGCGTGTGTGTGTGTGCTTTTGTTGAGCTCTACACCTTTTCTAATTAAAGGCCGACCACTTGATGTGTCTGGCTCTGCCTTTTGGGTCTCTATCTCTTACACTCCCTCTCTCCCTCTGCCGCTCTCTCTATCTCTCTCTGCCTCTCACTGCTACGCTCTCTCGCTGTCTGTGTTCTCGGCCAGCTTTGTTTTTGCCTTTAATTATCGCCTTTGTGTTTTTTGAGCAAATACCGCGCCCGGTGCCGAACGATCGTGGCGCCAAGATAAACCAAAAGAACATGTTTTTCTCTCAAGTGGTTCGACCAGAGCACCAGCAGCACCACCAACAACAACCACTCGATTCACTGTTGTTGTTGAGTCATCTTGAAAGCATTCAATTTTTTTCCTCCTCCGATATGAAACACGCCGCCTTGCAAATTAACTTTGGCCTAAGCCACTCTGTAAGATACATATCGTATGTACTTATAGGCGCTAACTGAATTCGAAATTGGGAACAGCCAAGCGCAATGTGAGATGCTCTATAAGGTAAGGGAGTCTGCTCTTGGTATAAGCTTAAAATGACAAACAAATAAATAGTTTTTAACCTTTATCTATTGCTTATCAGACTTCATAAAAATTGGCCTTCAATAGCTTGAAGCTTGATCTACTATCATTTCATATCATATTATATCATATCATATCATATCATATCATATCATATCATATCAAATCATATCATATTATATCATATTATAATTTATTATATCATATCATATCATATTATATTATATTTTATCAAATCATATCATATTATATCATATAATATCATATCATATCGTATCATATCATATCATATTATAATTTATTATATCATATCATATAAAATTATATATTATATCATATCATATCATATCATATATTATCATATATGATCCTAACAACTTATTGTTCAAATAATCAGCTACTTGTTGATGTCCTGAAATTTTGACATAAACAAAATTTGTATATAGTGTTTTCTAAGCTATGCAAATTATTCTCAAAATGTTTTTTTCAAATTTTCAACTTCCACCTATATTCCACTTAACTTGGTGAATTATGCATTTAATAACTTTTAAGCACTACAGCTTTATGTAGTATATCAGCATCAGCTAGTAACAGATGCTGTTCTTAAAGTTGCCAGATGAAAAGGTTTATCTATAACTTCCACACGTTTTCCACCTGGATTGGTGAATTCCGCACGTTTAAAGTTATTCTTCATCTATATATATATATATGTATCTATAGCTTTATCTTGTATCATTAAACATTTAGCTTCTTCAGTTTTTCTTAAAATCTTTGTTTAAATAGATTCGTCACTTCCTCAATTCCATTTATTAGGGATCACCAAGTGAATCGCAGAGCACATGTACTACATCGCTTAGTCGAGTATGGCCAATGAATTGAATTGAATTTATACATTACGCAAATGCTGAAAAGCCAACAAATGAAAATGAACAGTCCGAACGAGAGCCTATAGGCTACACGCCGCGCCACTCGAGACCATTAGACGGTCGCAACACGCACGTTGCCTAATAGCTGCAGGTCGTCTCGGGGGCTATGGGAAGTTGTGGACGGGTCGTTGAGCGGCCTCATGAATTTTCTATGATAAATGAACGTCACGGCTCGAGGCTTATCTATCAAAAAGTTGCTACAGCGGCGTACGTGGCGTATGAGTAATGTATCTTGGCGCTCAGCGCAATTAAAGGCACAGCAAAGCACACACACACACACAGACACACAGGCAGGCATTTCATAAAGTTTTCATTAACATATTTTCTTATCAAATGTGAAAAGCATTCGAAGATGCTGTAGATTAGTTATCAAAAGCGAGGATTTGCATAATTAATTGGCATGTTTTTTCTTGTGGCGTTTACCTTTGGTTTTTATAGTGCAAATCAAAAATGCGCATAATTTTGTTAAATATTATAAATCGTTGTAATAAAACAAAACAAAAAACGAAGCAAATTAACATGAAATTCAATATAAAACAGGTGGCATTTGGTCTGTGCACGCGGTAAGCCAGGCGCTGGCTGCATTGCCCACGTTTCATAAATATTTAAGACTTATTTATTTGGCCATTAAATCGAGTTAATTTACAGCTATACATATATCGGGCTGTATCTGATTAATCAGCGCTAAATGGCTGCGATATATGATACTGCTGTTAAAAAATTATGCAAAAGATTTAAATGATGATTAAAGTGATTTCAAATTGATTAAATTGCCCAAATGCTTGAGGTTGCTTTATGTGTATCAATAACTTCAAAGTCAAGTGCCTGCTTGCTGCATGTAGGTCAAATAGCTAGTTGCAAGAGTAGCTTTAATGAACTTCAAGGAGAATGAATAAATTTCTAATTGATTTTCAAAGCTTACTGAGCTTTCACTTTTAGGGCTACATTTGTGAGATTAAGCTTTGATTAAAATGAAGCTTATGAACTTAAGACTAAAGCACATTAGCTGCAATTTTTTCTATAAATAAAAAGAACCGGAAAAAAGCTTTTAGCATTTACTGTCAAGTACTCAAGTTCTTACATATTTATGAAATTATTATTAATTGTTCAGCACATTAAAGCTTTTATGTAAATGAGGTGATTAAAAGAGCTCACGCTAAGGAAAGCTTGAAAGCTTAGTTTAAGTATATATCTTATTTAAAGCTTTTCTATTAATCTAGTGATGACATGTAAAGCACATTAAAGAAAAAGCTCATATCTAACCTTTTATAAATCTGTCTCGCTCTTACTTACGCCTCTTACAACTATCTGCACTAGTTTCCTCTTGAGCTCTATTAAATTATGTTTAGAGCCAGTTTTTTGTAGCTGATCAGCAAACGATCATTAGGCCAATTACTTAACAGCTATCCGATCAAACTGTAGACTTTGAGCACTAGACTAGAGCATTTGCTCACAATAAACTTGAATCAAGTGCTTCCTTTATTATTTTTTTTTATTATTTTGCTCTTTATTTGTTTCTGTTTCATATACGTTTTTTAGGTTTGCCTCTTGATAATTTACAACCACAAATTGGCAAGGCGCAGAGGCCGGCAAAAATCAAAAGGCGCACAAGAAATATTTCACTATCAGCCAAAGAAATCTGCCTCATATTTTTGTTACCATATTTTGTTGTTGCTTTTTCTATATTTTTTTATTCATTTTTTTTTTTGCCTGCTGCGCTATCTTGCTAAATACCGGTAGCAATTATCGCCGCGTCGCGGAATGGGGCAGGTTTAATTAAACGCCGATAATCGATGGGAAAACAGTTACACGATGAATTCGCCGTCATCAACGTAGCGGCTGGCGTCAGCGTTCTTATCAGCGCATGAAGTTCACGGCGACGTCGACGTCGACGTCGTCACGCGTCATTCGTGTTGCGACGTCGGCGTTCCCCCAAGGGTGCCATTAAATATGCCAGCGAATTGCAGTTGTGAGAGAGAGAGAGAGGAGCTTCGCTTACTTGCATTTTAGTCAAGACTTAAACCGACGCCGCTGCGTCGCCGTCGCCGTCGCCGTCGCTGTCGACGCTGCTGTTGTCTGTGGCGGCATTTTGTAAAGTTTGCTTTAATGTTAATGTTACAAATCAAGTGAAACAAATGCCGACATCGACATCGACGTCGTCATCGCTGTCGGCCAGATCGAGCGTGCCTTTTATATGATATAGTATACAATCCCTAGCCGATGCTCTGCGCTCTCCACAGCGAGCTGAGCTCTGTTTGGGCTCAGCGCGTGTCGCTTATGGAGGCCTTCATCTTGCCGCACAACGTGTTCCGAAACGGGTTTGCTGGCCATATAAAATGTACATACTACCCATGTATCGCTTGCTTTTTTTTCGAATCGACCCACAAATTTACAAAAGGGTCGTTGGACTTAATGAATGCGTTTGCAAAACTAAAGATAAACTGTTGAAGCGCGGCAATTGAAAGAGCCGATTAAGGTTTGAAGCTGTGCTAAGCACAAGGTTGTTGTATTGGGTATTTCATTAAGCGAGTGCTTGGAATTTGATGGTTTAAAAGTAACTAAAATATAATCTGACTTATTAACTGATATAATATATTTTATATACATATTTATTGGTTAGTGTATGCACGCTTCGCTTCGATTGCTTAGCGATTTTCTTGTTGTTCTTTCTACATCATTGCATTTGTTGGCTGACTCTGTGTGTGTGTGTGTGTGTGTTGCTTGGGCTGGTTGAATTGCGGCTTTTGGGGTCTCTCCTGCTGCGGTTTATTTAAGTTTTTGCGCCAAAGTTTGTTGCGGCTAAACACAAACGGAAATTAATTACAAACAGCGCGCTTAAACTTGCCGCAACAACAACAATAAAACTGAATGAGCGGCATAATGAGTGAAGGTTGTTGTAATTGGTGTTTGTTGTTGTTGTTGTTGTTATGCTTGGCTTTTTGGTGCGCCATATTGAAGCCAATGGACAGTTGTCTTGTTGTTAGGGCAGTTGCTATTACTGCTTCTGCTGCTACTGCTGCTGTCAGGCATTAACTTTAAGGCCTTTGTTTCTCTAGCGTAAGCAAATGTTGTTGTTGTCGCCTTTCCATTTTTTTGCGCTTTGCCTTTTGCTCTTTTTACCATTTTTGCTTGGCGCCGTCTCAATGTTTTGGCATTTTATCAGTTCGTCAGGCATTTTGTCAATCAAATGTCAATCAAACAATGTTTCAGTTCTATTTTTTTCTGCTGCTTTTGTAATTTGATTGCTAAAGCGTAGAAGCTGCGACGAATTGTGTAAATATGCATGTTCTTTATATCAGTGACAACAGCAACAGCAACAGCAACAACAGCAACATCAGCAGCAACAACAACAACAACTGAGACAGCCCAGCGACTGTTGATAAGATATGTAGAAATGTGTATATCTGTATGGGTGTGTCTAGGCGAAAGATGCTGCGAGGGTGAATTCATGAAGTAGTAGACTGACAATTGATTAATGAATACGTTTTTCTAAGTTTCATTAATAAGGCGTGTCAGTCATTGAGACAGCCACACAAGTATCAAGGTTCAAAGCCCTGTAGTATTTTTTATATATTTAAATATATTTATAAAATATATTCATATATTGTTTTCATGTTTTCTAAGCTGTTTATTATTCATTTATGTATAGACTTTGACTTGCATTATTAATATATTTCATTGATTGATATCTCAATAAATCGTATTTTTATATATTTTATATTCTAAATTATTTTATATTTTTATTTAAAATTGTACAAACAGATTTGATCAATCATTTATAATGCTCCTATATTCATGTATTCCTATTTTGCTTACGGTATCAGATTGTGTATACAAATCCATAATGAGAAACCTATCTGATGACCCTCGTCTGTCAATTTACATTGATTATCACTATTTCTTATGTGCCTAATCACATTAAAATTAATCAATCAATCAATTGCTTCATGGCTAGCACAACTTATCGCATGACCCTCGCATATATATCACATACACATACATTTACACATATATATATTCATAAAATACGCTTTGTAATTTAATATATAACTAATACTTTCTTTATGCCGTCCTAATAT
The DNA here is from genome assembly GCF_003285905.1 of Drosophila hydei. NCBI lineage: Eukaryota > Metazoa > Arthropoda > Insecta > Diptera > Drosophilidae > Drosophila > Drosophila hydei. The sequence goes on from NW_022045643.1 coordinate 6,815,505, forward strand.
GTTTGACAACCCATCGCATGACCCTCGCATGTGAACCTTATGGCAGTATCACATATTTATTCATATAGTTAAACGTATGCCTAGGCAGTTACGTAAATTATTGTGCTGTTATATTGCGTTCGTCTTTTATTGTTGCTGTTGTTGTTGTGTTGTCTTTTGGCCCTTTTATGGCCAACTCAAAAGTTGGCAAGAGGAGAGCGCGAGGTAAAGTCAAAACTGAAACTCGAGCCGCCTCGACAACACAAAGTAGAAGAAGCAGAAGACGAACAAACATCTCAAGTTTTATGCTCTGCTATTATTACAAATGCTCGCATCTCTTGATGGCCACCTGCAATGCCGCCTAACAGATAAAAAGATACAAATTTGTATAAATAATTCAGTGAGCAAAAAAAGCGAAAAAGAGTGTAAAAATGCTGTCGCATGTGTGGAGGAAGGTGAGCATAATATCTGGCCGCATTCGTCGCAGAGTCATAAAACTCTATACAAATTATGAGCTTGAAGCGTGTCGTTTGTTTGTTGCACATTCTACGAATGTGTCGGAAGCTGTCTCTGTGGCTGCTCTGACATATGCACTCCAAAAATTGTTTTTGCTAGCCATATACGTATACTTAATATATACATATCTATATAAGCAGCCAGCCCACCCAACCACCCACTGCTCCTACTATCTCTCTGCGCGTAGGTGTTATGCCCACGCATTCTTTGCCGACACTTCAAAAGCATTCGGAGCGCTATAATAAAATATATCTACGCGCGTAGCTACAACAGAATTATACGCTGCTTTCAACTTTTGCGCCTAATTCACACATTTTTTGCTCTTTCTCGGTGTGTGTGAAAATTTTATGTATTGCCTTTAGCAGCATCATCAAAAAAAAAAAAAAAAAATACAGAAAAAAAAGAAGACATCAATATGAAATTTTTGTCACGTTTTCTAATGTGCCCAAGGAGCTGCCAACTGTGGCAGGGGCAGTCGAAGGAGAAGTCACTTCCCCACCCTCTCTCCCTCGCTGTCTCTCTCCCGCTCTACTTTGTTTCTGAGCTAGAGCAAATGCCGCGGGCAGCGGCGCTTGAGCAGAGGGTTTGACATGGGCTTCTTTTGTCAACTGGAAGTGTGAAATTGAAATTCATTTAGAGGCGATGTGACAAGCATTGCAAAGCCGAAACATATATATTTATGCGTATATATTACATATGCGTATATACATTCTCAAATTAGTTTACTCTTAAGGTCTGCATTTGCAATTGCCGTTTGCATTTAGAATTTACTCACCCTGTGCGCCCTCTCAAGCTACGCCTCTGCTCACTCACTTGGCAGACTTGAGCCAACTGAGTTGCTCTTTATCATTCGCAGCCATCAATGTTTTTATATGTTATGTTATGCCATGTGCTATTACTTTAGCATTGGCAACGCCCCACATATAAACATAGCACATTACTCCCGCCTCTCGTTTTGCTGCTCTCAGCTAGGCACCTCCGCTGTCACCCGACGACCATTAACATGGCCTCACACACATACATACACACAGATTACCCACATAGCTATGCTTGACTATAAAGCATATTTTAGCATGTCAAGCGTTGCGCATCCGCTTTGATGTTTATTTGACAGTTTTTATAGCGGCTTTTATCTGCCAACTACTTGGCTAAGGCTACGTCCCCTACCGCCCTACCGCCCTGCCACCCTAGCTGTGCGTGCAGCTTCCTCTTCTTTAAGTTAGCTATCCGCATTGGGTAGTCTTCCTATTATTGCCAAAATAAAACAAAAACAGAAAAGAAAAACAACAACTACAGCAACAAGAAAACTGTTCTGGCCCAAAATGCTTTGAAGATTTATAATTTGTTTTTGTTTTTTCTTTTTGGCTTTGACTTTGAGCGCACAAATGCGTCACACGCATAAATTGCTCATTCATTTGCCAAAGAGAGCGACAGCAACAACAAACAAACAACAACTCAATTGCCCACGCAGACAGCTCATTCAGTTTAGTTGTTTTGTAGCTGTCAGCTCAAATGCAACTCAAGTGCATTGTGGCTAGCTCTCTTCCGCTTCCCACTCCCGTTAGACTTTAAGAGAGGAATAGCCACACTCACTCCCTCATTCTCTTCGTCTCTGCCCCAGTGGAAAATGGACAAGCACTTTACTTGGCAATTATGTTATTGAAATAAATAAATGTCTATATTTAATTCGTGCTTGAGCTACTTTCTTATCAGTATACACAACATAAAAGAGGACGTATTACTCATACAATTTTTTACTACATATACTAGCTATTTTCAAATATAGTTTTTTACACGTTACATATTTCCAGCTGGGCTGTTCGCAAAAGTCCACAAGATAATTACCTCAAAAACAAATGTCCCTCTATGGGCAGCTGTACTAGCAGCTTTTAGAACCGTTAGTTGGTAATTTTGCCATGCAACCGCCGAGGTACTTTCCTGGCCGCCATTTGCTATCCTCTCTTCCTCCACGCAGTTAAGGATTTGTTTGTGCAATTACCTCAAGCACACAAACAAATGCTACAATGCAAATTGACACGGCGCACATTTTTGCGCAAACGACATCAAATTAAATTGTTGGCCATTGAATCCGAAATGGAGCCGAGCCGAAAGGAAAACCTGCCAACCATTTGGCTAAATATTTTATGAAAATATGCGTACTCTTGGCTGTTACTGGCTCCCTGTTTGTGTTTATATTTGGCATTGTCTTAGCTTTTGGACAAATTGCAATTACATTAGCAATCGCAGCAGCAGTTGCTTACTGCAATCTGGTGGCACGTTTATTATTCATGCGATGGCCAAGGCGTATGGCTGCCACGCCCCTTTCATTATTTTAAAATCAACAAGATTTGCATAAGTTGATTGCGTTTGTTACATTTGTTACACTTCCTTATATCCATACATATTTAATTCCTTAAAGCACTTTGGCCAGCAACTTTTATTAAATAAACTTTTGCACTGCCAGGGCAAAAACTTTGGACATAAAATAGTTTTATTGCCCCGGCTCCATTGTCGCTATTTTTCCGTAAGCTACTTGCCTGTAATTAACTGTTTTCGACTGTGCCTGGATCGAGCATGGACTGCATGATGAGCGGAAAGGGGAAGGGGCTAGAAAAGAGGGGAATTGCGGGACAGTGAAGTAGAAGCTTGAGAAGTTACGTGTGTGCTCTGCACAAGGAGTTAATATGAAGTTTGTTTCTCTCGAAAACTATGTGACAAAGTACTCAGCGCAGAGGCGTACATATTAAAGGGATTTCAACTAAGATAAGGGAAATCTAAATAAGTAGTAGCTACAACTAAAATTGTAAGCGATAAACACATTTGTATGCACTTTAATCAGTGTATATGTATATGTATTTATTATATTATGTTTTGAAATGAGATATTCCCTTTAATCATAGCATAACTTCCGCCTCTGCCTTTCACATTAAACTGTTACTCTGTTTCTCTCTTTGTTCTAAAAATAGATCCAGAAACGTTCGCCGATGCAGCCTCACCTAACACTCTCGCCTTAATCGCAACTTAACTCCTATCACTAAGCTACGCCACTGCATTTCACAGCATATTGTTACTCTTGCTCTCTCCCTTATGCCCTCTTTGCGCCTCTCGTGAGCGATTTGGTAGCCTTTTGGCTGTCGTTTGTTTACTTTTCATATGACAAAGTCAACCGACGACGCGTCGTCGTCGTCGGCAACTTCTTGGCAAAATTTTTATTTTGCTGTTTTTTTTTTATTTTTGAGTGTTTTCGTTGTTGTTTTTTTATTTTCAACAAATACTCAACACGCAGCACGTTCCCCAGTCGCACTCGCTGCACGTAGCGTATTTAAAAGGCCCCGAGATTTACGTACGAAACTTTGAAGCCAACCCGGAGGCACACATGCGACAAGCTGTAGCTGCCTCGCCTTGCCTGCACACATGTGGGCAGGCAGTGGATCATGGAATGAAGTGGGAAAGGGAACGGGAACGGGAACGGGAGCAAAAGAGACTCTGAGACTCTAAAAACTCTGACAACGGGGCTACTGTTTGGCAAGTAAAGCTTATTTTTTTGTTTGTGGCTTGTCGGCAAAACCAGTAGCCAAGAGGCAGCCTCGACTTGACTTGCCTTGCCTCGCACAGTTGTTCCAAATGCCAGGCTCCATGCCACGTTGCACTCGAGTGCCGACCAACAGAATGTGTTATGTATGTTGTTGTGTGTTTCTGGCCAAATACCCTGTAGTTAGTTAGAAGCTAAATTATGGGCCTAACAATAGCACATGAAAGAAGCAGAGTAAAAGTATATGGGGAAAGTGGGAAAAGGAATAGGCGAATCATGAAAGAGTATTGTTCGATTGGGCAGCATGGTTTAAGATCCCGATCAAAGTGATTTAAGATTGATTGTATACAACAGTTATTTCTAGCCATATTCCACTTTTCTTCTTGGCAAACTGAGAGAAAAACGTGGGCCTCATATAAGAAAACTCTTCTAGCTGGCATCAATTAAACGTTCAATCAAGTTTAAAGTCAAAGTATAGAAAATTTATAACAACGTAATTTTCTGCAATGCTATTTCACCCATTTTCCACGTTTATTTAAGGGATTTTTAAAAAAGAAGTGAGTCTGGTATAAGCTTTTGAGGTATGAAGAATTTGAATCTATTTTGCAAGCTTGAAGCATAGCGCAAGAGGAGTAACGATGTTTGCAAGAGCTTTCCATCCATATTCCACCCTTGTTATATAGGAACCATACACGTAGGATTAAGAACAGTAAGTGAAAAGGTTCGCTAAGTAGCATATATGTATATATATATATATATATATATATATATAATCGGTGCTTGCTTTCAGTTCAATTTCTAAACATTTTCTATACCTACATAGAAAAATCATTTATTGTCTGCCCATTTACCAGGGTATCTCTGAGTCTCTCCAACCCTACGTGCGCCGCTGTTGCATTCTCAGTGGATTTTTGTGCAAGTCGCTTTGTTGTTTGGGGCTGTTGTTTTTTTTTTTTTGGGGAATTGTGGCCTCCAATGGATTCAAAATGAAACTCGCTCGGGCTCGCTTGGCCCGCATTTGGGGCAGTCCGCAAAAAATATTTGTGGCCCGTCTGCAGTGGGTCTTACAGTCGGGCCTCAGCTTTGACTTCAGCTCGGCTTCAGCTTCAATTTGATTGCATTTTAACAAGGGGCAGCCAATTCTCAATGCTCGTCGCTATGCCGGAAAAACAATAAGCGAAGTTTGAAAATTCAATTGTTATTGCTCGTAGCTTGCCATTATATATGGTGGTGGTTCGGTTCGTTCGCTTTCCTTTTTGCCATTTTCCCGCTGTCCGAGTCGAAAATTGTTTTCCATTATATGTATTTCTGAGTCAGCAGAGTCCAGGCAATGCAGGAACAGCCTCTTCTTCATTGGCCTCACTTCTTATGATTGCTGTCCAGCTGGCTCAGACTCTGCCTCTTGTTTTTCTGATTTGTCATTATATTTTTGCCCTTGCCCCCAGTCCAGCTATGTCTGGATATTTATGAGTTATTGTTGTTGTTCTTGCTGTGGTCGCGTCCACAACATGATTTCCGTTTTAGGCAAAGGGTCGCCCGTCTTTCAACAGCGTTTACAATTACTTCTACCCAACTCACTCACTCTTTCCCTCTCTCTCTCTGACTCTCTCTCACGCTGTCTGTATTTCCTTCTCTGTGGGCTAGCAATTAAGGCCCCGACAACTTCTTCTGGCGGAAGTCGTTTAGCTCTTCACGTTGAGTTGAGAGTTTGTCTTGTAATTGATTTTCTTTCTGCAGTTAATTGCCTGACACAGACCGCAAAACACGTCGACCGCATGACGCACCAAAGTGCTATGCAAATATATTCCCAGAGCAATAATCAATTTCGTATGCCCATAACTATCTATCTATCTATCTCACCATATTGGCTGCACAACTTGACCCATTTACCAAAGCTGTTGCTTGCCTCATTATGAAGCTTCCACACACACAGTCACACAATTGCAATGTTTATTGTTTGGCTGTGGTTAAGGGCAGAGCGAGGACTTCAAATTGTTTAACCAGAACTTTATGGAAATCGTTCGCATTCTGTTGGTACACCAAAGAAATTCTTTAACTAGAGTCATTTAATATAATGTGTGCAGCTCGTGTATGAGCTGCTGTCAAGTGATAATCGAGGCTTTGGGTTCGAATCACAGAGTGAAGTGTGCAGTGGTGTGGTCTTAGCCACTAAGCTTAGTGGTTTAAATGGTTTGTGATATTTTATCATAATAAAAATTTTATTTCTATGAGCTGTATTGAAAGCGTAAAAGACTTTCTATATAAGAATATAGTTCCCAATCTACTACTTATAGCACAATATTTTAGATTCTTTACCCAAAGTGAAGTCTCTATTATTATAATTCATATTATATATTATTATTATATACAATTCTATTATTATAGTTCATATGTATCAAGTTTTATGCCTGCTTGAAACTATATCTTACCATCCTGCGACCTTAACTCATATCTCCTATGATACGTCTACATTTTGTTCACCTTTATAGGCACATTTATCATTCAAGTCGTCTCTCATGCTGGTAAACAACTACATTATCCTTTGAAGCCAACTTGTATATCTTCATTTTCATTATTATTCAGGCTTTGTCATACTTTATAAGCAGACAAACCCATCATAAAGACCTTTCATATATCATTCACGCCCGCTTAAAACTACAAAAATCCTTTCATTCCGAGCTTGCCTCTCCATGGCCGCCGATAGATTGGTAGTTTTCTCATAGTTTGAGAGCTAAAATGAGCTATTTGCTTTGTCACCATGACAGAACGTGACAAACCTAACAAATTGACACCCACTTAACCACATTACTTGGCCATGGGCCATGGGCCATGGTCCGTTAAAGTAAGTCGAAAAAAATGAAGTAGAACTTGGCCAGCTTTAAACTTGATTGGGGGTTGGCTGAACTGGTGAGATGAGTGATAAGACCCTAGAGGCAGCCGGCCACGCTTCTAGCTTCAGCTGAAGCTTGGGAGGGTCTGAAGTCTACGAGGAGCAGGCGGGCGTGGGACACGGTCAAACCGGCCACGACTTTCAGTCAAAAGTGCGGACCAGCTTTGAACTTTTGCTTACAGAGCCCGAGGGCAGTCGGATACTCCCCCTGCTACACGGCCCGCAGCGCCTTAGCTTAGCTATTTTTGTTGTTGTTGTTGTCGCTGGCATTGGCAACAAAGTTAACTTGATTGAACTTTGTTTGGCTTTGCCCTTAGCTGCTTTTCTTTTCCTATATTTTTTTTAGCACAACTTTTGTAAATTTTTCTTTGTTGTTGTGCTGTTTGCGCTTTATAAAAAACTAAATGGAAAATAAATTTTGTTTGCACTTGGAAAGAAAGCAAAAGGAAGTCGCAACTTGATAGAGTGTGAAAGGAAACTTTCGAAACATGTTAGGAGCATGGGGAAAACACAAAGCAAATAAATATCTGTGAATGTGTGTGAGTGTGGGCGTAGGTTTCCCTTCAGCTTGAACTTAATTATGGCGCATTTCCTGAACCCTTTTGAAAGCTAAAACCAAAAAAAAAGACGCATTGCGTCATCAGCTCAGGTCGCAAGCTCAGTCAAAGTCCAAGCCCAACCCTCAACTGCGACTTGCAGCAAGGCCGCACTGCAGGGGGAGTTTTTCATACAACACCCCATTTTCTTATTTTTTTTTTTTTTTTTTTGCGTGGGCGGGTCGGTTCGGTCGCTTTCCGTTGCAGCGCCGCCTGCAATGCCAGCGATAGCAAATCCTCGACTCCTGTCATATTTCTCGACTGCGTCTCTTCTAATTTGGGGACGTTTAAGCTGCTGCCAGGCGGCTAAGGGTTGCTTTAAAAACACGTACGTGACTATTTTTCGGTGTGGCTTTTGCGGCTGAGCTGCCAAAAGTCACCCTCACAGATTTCTATTTCTCGAAAACGAAAAAATCAACTAAATAGGCAAAAGTGTCGACTGCCTTCAGCTCGGCGCTTGCCTCAATCGATTTCGGTCATTTATCGCTTTAATGCGATTATAATGCTAAGAATATTCTTGAGCGGAGTTCGCTCATGCTGAGATTCCTGTCGCCTTACAGTTTGTTAAAGACACCACCGAAAGAAAAGGAAAAAGATGAAAGCGAAGGCAATGCACGACTCGAAGTTAGGCTGCTGTCAAATGTTTAGTTCCAGTCAGCGCATGGCATACACAAAGACAAACCAATCAACCCAGTTGTACTCATTTTAGGGTATATGTTTAAGAAAATCCAAGCATGCGACCACCCTAGACCATAGCGCAGACAGCTTTAAGGGTGGCCCAAAACCTTTTCCAAGCAAAAAGAAAACACTGAGCAGGGATAAAACTTTAAGCCACTTCGGTACACACCTGCAAGTAGAAGAAGAAGAGTGAAAGGGTTGCATTAGTTTTCAAGTGTGGATGTGTGTGAAAAGGATGTTGGCAGTGCTTGAAATTTGACAACCGAATGAAGTCTTCAATCAGGCATGCCATCAATCAGTTTATTTAATCAGATAAAAGTACGTAGAGGGTAACTTCACTCAATGGCTCAATGAATTTCTATAGAAAAAAAAAAGGAAAACAAAGCCATGACGCTGAGATTTATTTGGGAACATGTGGTATATCATATCAGATAATAGTTTGTTGAGAATCGATAAATGAAATGAGAGTGAGTGGAGAATATAGTTTAATGAGAAAAATTCCTTTTGCCTTACTTTAACTTTTCTTTTCAGCTTAGCTTGATATTTTCAGCTAACATTTTCCATATCACTCCCGTTTAGAGCTTCAGCTGCATAACTTTTGATCACATTAGGGCCTAAACAAAGTGTCCTGTCACAAGAACCTTAATAGCAATTTAGCCTCTATATATATCTCCCTCTCTCCCTCTCTCTCTCTCTCCTGCATATATATATGTGCTTCCCTCTCATTTGGTATGGATAACGCCGTATGTTATGCCCATTAGGCCTAATATGCGCTAATGCTATAAATAAAGCGGCTCCATACGATTATGGCATACTAACCAACTTCTTGTGGCATTCTGTGCTAAATGCGTGTATGCAACGTAATTTACAGTTGGACAATGGCTACGCTCGCTCGCTCGCTGAGAGGAGACGCAAGAGTCTTTAATGTCTTTAATCCAATTTCTAGAGACATGAGACCAAAAATGAATACAAATGTGCGTACGTGTTGAATTTAACCAATTAAATGGGTTGTTTCACAGTCCGACAACAATGTCTGACATAGTCTCATGGACATGGAGCACTCCAAGCGGAGGGGCAGACGCTGGGGGTAGGGCCATTTGGTACCAACATTGGCCATTGAGCTCGTCTCTGTAATCGATATTCATGCTTATTTTGCTTGGGCCATTGACTTAATTTCTTTTCTTTAGCAGCGGAATAAATTATGCAATTCAAATTAATGTGAACATTACACGACCCCGACGAGATTGAGAGACCAAAGCTAAAAACAAACACAAACAAAGACAGAGCTAGAGATAGAGCGGGGAGTTCCCCTTACTTTTCCAGTTGCCAGATACAAAATGAAATTAATCCGACTTGCCAAATGCCAGGCACGTATCGATGTGGCTGCGTTTCAATGTTATGTTTGTCTTTTGCTGCTGCCATCTGACTTTGACTTTGGATAGCTGCTCTCTCTCTCACTCTCACGCACACACTGTCTCTCTCTCTCTCTGTTTCTTACTCTTTCCTGGCTGCTGCAAAGGGAAGCGCAGGAGCTGGCTGTGTGCTTTGAAATCGAATTAGGCAACAACACATGTGTTGCCTGTGCTTGGGCGCTGTCTTCTATGCGATTCTCATTTCTGTTCTGCTTGGCATGGGTTGAATTTATGCCCAGCGCAGCCCCACAGCCATGCAGCTCACACGTAACCTGGTTGACAGCTGTTGCCTGGGGCGCAAGGATCCAGGATCCCGCCACACAGAGCTAGATAACAGCAAAAAGCAAAATAAGCAAAACGTAAAACGCTAAGGAAAAAAGAATGTGACAGGCGTTGCCCGTGTTTGGGAGGCTTTGCATTGTTAGCAGTTGGCAGTTACCTTTCCGATAGGTGGCATTTGGATAGCGGCGGCTGGGGCTGGCAATACCCAGATATAAGGGCACGAGAAACGGGTATCCAAAATGGAGTACGGCCCATAATTGGCTACATTGGCATTTCACTTTTGGCGCAACTGCCTGCCAGAGCAGAGGAATAAACGTGCTGCTTAGTAAATGGTTGTTTGCCACAAAAATGGCATTAAATTGACCCAGTTTTGTATGTGATACACCCGACAAAAATGTCAAAATTGTTTTTGTAAATCAAATTTAAATAAACATTTATTTAAAAAATAAATGAAATTAATACCAAAATTAATTCATATTAATATTGTTGATACGTATTAAAATAATTAACTTTAAATATTATAATTATTTAATAATTATAAATTAAAATTAATATATATATACAATTTAAATTGATATATAAAATTTAATAAAATATTATTCACAGCATTTTTATTCAAATAAATTATTATATCAAAATTAATCTATTAAAATAAATATTAATTATTCATTTTAATAAATTTTTTCTATGTTCTTTAATTTTGGATTCTTTTGAATGTTTATAAATAAACAAATAAATAAATAGTTACGCATTATAATTAATAAAAGATGTTCACATAATACTCATTTGGTTTTTCTCTATTTATTTAGAATTCTTAACGCCTGCATGGAAACAGATACTGACAACTTTGTCGCCTGTCATTGGCGCTGCCATCCATTTCCCTGCCACTTAGCCAGATGCATGCAGCTTAATAGATACACACAGTACGCATTTTCCGACAGCTATCTCTATAGCTTTTCGTTAGCGCCAAAATTGCTTGCCTCAAATTGGCCATGACAACGCTGCCACGCCTCCCAGGGGCGGCGACATTTTTCTTTTCGTTTTGGCCTGAACGGAAATCTCTTCAGTGGCACTTTTCACGCCAAGGCACAATCGGGAAAGACTTAACAATACCTTCATTATGAACGGCCAGGAATCGAAACGTGTAGGGACCACAAAACGCTTTGTGGCATGTGGCATGCGGCATGCGGCATATGGCAAGTGGCAAACACTCGAATCTGCTACGGAGCATAAGCGTCTTTTTTTTATTTTATTGTTTTGTCAACGCTTAAAAGAAATGCTTTTCCATTTAGTTGAACACTTATGAGCATTGCTACGGATATGTTTTCTCGATTTGCTGCGTGTTTCTTTCTTTAAAAAGAAAATGTCTCAAACTTTCAGATATATATATATATATATGTGTGTGTGTGTGTGTGTGTGTGTCTGTGTGTGTTGTTTGCCCGACGACTTTTCACACCACATCAAAAGACGGCGCTCCGAGTGCACTCAAGTGTATAAACAATGGCGTTAAGTGTTTAAGTGCACGGAAATATCAGAGCCATGGATTGGCCCCCTCTTGAAGCGCCTCCAACTCCCCCGCTGCCCATACAATTCCATGCCATGTAGAGCCAGTAAAAGCAGCTTTAATTTTATTTGATGGCAGTTTACAAAAAAAAAGATGCAGACACAAAGTTTAATTGCTGAGCAACAGCTTGAAATAGTTACAGATACAGATACAACAACAACAACAACAACAACAACTACAACAGCTACAGCAGCAGATACAGATGTAGCTGTAGATACAACCGCAACAACTTTTCATTGGTGTCTGCCTGTGGTCCGCGTATACGTATGATTTTATGGGCGCTATGTGGCCGCCATTTGGCTCCCAGATGGACAGACCGGACGAACAGATGCCTGGCGCCAGGGCCAGAGCCGGAGCCAGAGCCAGAGCAGCAGCTGCTTCTACCTGCCTACCTACCTGCCTACTACACGGCACCGTTAAATAAAAAAGAAAACTAAGCTCTAGTCTAGTATTTACAGGTGAGCAGAGAGTGGAAGGCCGAGCCAGAAAGATGCCTGGCTTAAAAGCAATGAAGCAATTGACTCGCTCTATTACTCCATGTGAACGTCCGTTATCTTAATTCAATGAACCAACCGGCTTAGTGGCCGAACTGGCATAAGCCAAGCCTCTGCCTTCGTCTAGAGTTAGACGCCCAGGCAATTAAAAGAGTTTATTTAAGCAATTCCAATCAATCGGAATGAGCAGCAGCTATTTATTGGCTGCCTTTGAATGATAAATTACAAAAATTGCAAAGCAAAAAAAAATGGGAAATGCTCACAGAGCAAACTGAAGGCTCCATCTCGATAGAATGTGGAGCGACGGCTGCTGGTTTTAGAAATGATTTGATGCAACTGGAAAACATTGCTGATTACACAGAGACTGAGAACTGAGACTTTACTGTGATTCGGTGGTTCTCTATGTTTCTATTACAGTTTATAAATACTGTTGTATGAGGGCAGTAGTATAATAGATTCCTGGCTTTATTGAGAGAGGATTGTTAAGTATAGATTCTAACTATTCAAAATCTTCTTTATTATTCAAAAGTTGACAGACTTTGCTCTTGAATTCTCTACATTTAATAGCTTCTACAAAAGCAAGTCTGCTATATATTTCTGATTATAAAAATACTTTAAGGTTTTATTGTTACTTAATTTGTATACTGAATTCCAAATATTATCTTATGCAACAAAAAAAATCGCTCTCTATTCCACTGAGAATAAGATTTTTATACTTGTAAAGACTTCAAAAATATCAGTATTTGAGCATGGTAATGATCTGTGGAAGATGCCTTAATAGACTATATTCAATTAGATAGTTAACATATATTTATATATAGTTATCGCACTATATATCTCAGCTCTTCACTATATAACTCAATTGAGAACCTGATTTGCTTACATCTTATAGATGATATTCTATAACAAAATACTAAACAAACACGAATAGTTAATTAATGAGCTGATTGTAAAATTCCTGCAGCCAAAAGACATTCAATTAACTGCAAATATATATATTTTATATATGTATTATATATTTATGTAATTTATGGCTGCCTTGGCCATTGGCATTGCAGCATCCTAATGGCTGACCGCGCAAAGAAACCGTATAGCAGCCGATGTAACCGTTAATTGCATTTAACACCATAGCTAAGGGCAGACTCCGACGCAGACAGATAAAGAGAGGGAGAGGGAGAGATGGAAAGATACTTCATCTGCCGCCCAATCTCCCATCTCTATGGAGTAGTAAAGCACTCACGCTGCAGCAAATGGCTTTAAAGTTGAAGTTTATTTTTTTTAGTGCTGTTCCATAATTAGATGCATGACTTGGCAGCGCCTTTTAACGTGCGCCTGCTGCTCCTCGGCAACCCGCCGTCCGTCCATGCGGTCCGGCTACTCAATTAGCCAGAAAAGACATTAAACTTTCGCCGGTGCCGCAGATGAACTGCTGCCTGCGGGCTAGCTCAAGAGTCTGCAGCAGCAGCAGCAGCAGCCTCCACACCTAATGAAGTTAGTGCAACGGAAAAATAAAAAATAAAAAACGAAAATATTTGAGCGCCACTTTTTTTCAAGCAGCTGCTAAATTGAAAATCTAGCCCCGCCCCTTGCCCCGCACACGCTAAACGTTGGCCATAAATAAAATGCAAATTTTTGCCAGCAAACCAAATTGCAAGGATTGCCACAGGAGCAGCAGAGATGGCAGGAAGGGCAACTCCTGCTGCTCCCCCGTGCTGCTGTTGGCTGTGGTTTCTGTACGTGTTTTTGTTATCGGCAACATATTTTCCGCATCAAATTTTGTGGAAAATGCGCTCGCAGCTCGATGAAATTCTATTGGGAAATATTTTTGTTAAACATTTTACATAAAATACACTTCGCAAAAATTCGATAACATGGGATTTGATATTGATTGAGGTGGAGTTTTTAAATAATATTGACGGAAAAATATTCTTTTGAAATATAAATATAAATTTATATATGTTTAATGGACTAGAAGTTGCAACTACTAAAAATATAATCTAAATTTCAATTCAGCTAAAAAGTATAAAATATTCAGTTAAGCTTTTCGAATGTTGAAATGTTGTTTATAACTATTTTTTAAATATTTAAATTTAAATATTAAATATTTAAATAAAATAAATATTTAAATTTAAATATTAAATATTTAAATACTGCTGAATATTTTCTATATATAAATGGAAATATTTCTAATTTTTATACAATATATATTTTAATATAAAATCTTCTTTCCAATTTCTATGAATCTTCTGCTTAAAACAAAGCTCAAATTTAACTAAGACGCGACCTTTTTTCTGACTGTTTCATAAATTACAATTTGTAAGTTATTTTTTATGAACGGCCTTGTTGAACTGGCTTTAGCAACAAGAGTCAGAGAGCTGCTGCTGGAATCATTAAAAATGATATGCCAACGCACATTTCATGAACGAAAAGCGAAAGAAAAAACTATTTGGACGAAAGGTTGCTGTTGAAATAACAATGAGGCAAGCAACTACGATTAATAACTGAGCGGCGGAGAGGAAACTGTGGCCCAGCTGATGCGCTTCTAATACAATCATATAAATTACGCTAGCCGAACAATCAATCAATGTCAGAGTCAGGCACCGGCCCCGGCACTGGCAGTGGCATAGGCCCACTGGCTTTGGGTAGATTTAAGCTAAGCTGCCCCACGTACTTGGCCGCTCATCAATTTCAATAAACGCGAGCAACGGCCCGGCGGATCAGATCCGACGGACCACCAACGCCCCATTAGCACCTAGCTAAACGCAGCGGCATTTGTCAAAGTCCAACAGACGACACCAGAACAGCGTTGACAAGCGAGCGGAGCATGCAACGGAAGGAGCCGTTGAAGTCGGAGCCCGCCTTTTCATGTGTTTTGCATTTTAAATTGTGGCACAAATGAAATGAAATTGAAAATGGCAGCAAAAGATGTGCAGCTATGCGACGACAATGTCTCAATGTCTCGCTGTGTGCTGTCTCTGTGTGTGTGTGTGTGTGTCTGGTGTCAACAATGGCAAACGCTTTGGGTGGCATTTCATTGACAAGAAGTCATAAATTGTACAAACGACAGCCAGCAAGTGGCAAGCGACACACAAGCAGCAGCGGAGGCAAAGCGGCTGTCAGTAACAGTCACTTTAGCAAGTGCCCACTGTATATGCAAAGCGCTGCAATCACAGCTAACAAGGCAAAACAAATTGAAGGAGGGTTCAAAGCTCCTCTAAGCAGTTCAAAGGTCTTAAGCAATAAATGTAGTCAAGATGTGTATATATGAAATATCAGATATGTAGCTGCGGATATATAATATAAGAAATGTGATATATAATAGAAGAGTTTATCAAAAGAGACTCAAGTCGTTCGGAAATCTAGCAAAGGCTTTGAAAGAAAGCCGATTTATATTCTAGATGTAATTGATTGACATTGAACTGTTAAGCAACTGTAGCAACTGTTAAGCAGCTGTTATGCTATGCCCATGCTAACACTAACATATGTACCTGCTGTTAAACTAATGTCTAACAGCTGTTAAGCTGTAAGACCCATTCAGCAAGAGTATATATGATATACCGTCGATCTAAATTACATTTTCAACTACTCTTCATCTATAATGACTCGAAAATTCTTAGTCTCATTAAGCTGCACAATATTTCTCAATTGTTGTGCTCCTCGGCTATGTCATAAATCTGTCTTTCATCTTCAGTTGCCCACACACAGGCAGTCGGGCAAAGGCAAGTTCATCAAATCAATCAAACGACATTAAAGTATTGTGCTTGGACATCAAAGCAACTTCAACGACCCAACCAATTATCTGTCTCTTTCGAGCAAGCAATTCCAGTAAATCCATTCAACTTCCCTGAGCGCTGGCTGCAAATCAGCTTAATAAGAACTTTACAACGTTGCCAGCCAGTCCAGCATTTCAGTTTCGGGGCAATTGAAATTTAGTTTGGCTTATGAAACTGAAACAGAAACAGAAACAGAAACAAAACTCAAGCAGCGACCACACCCAAAGCGTTTCCTCGAATTGCCAAAGCAGAGCTCTCGTCTGCAGAGTCCGGGCGACCACAGGCAGCTGGCATAACGGACAACACCTGCCTATCAGGTGGCCATTGTGCTGGCGTTGTGCACTGGGAGCGGAAGTGCGGCTCCAGCAGCTCTCGTTGATATCAAAGGCAATGCTAATGGATGGGTATTAGGGAGAGACAGACAGAGACAGTGAGAAAGCGAAAGAGAAAGAGCTAAAAAGCAGCCGCAGCATTTGGAGCAGCTGTGCATGCGGTTTATGAGCTATGCAGGCGGAAGTTTTAACTGCTCGACACACACTCACACACACACACTCGCACACAAATCAATTGCATTTCAGTGGCGCAGTCTAAAGTCGAGGGGTAGATTCTTAGTGCCCCCTGCCAACAGCTGAAGTGAGACACACACGACGATGTTGCCATCATTTCGTCTTACCCATCATTAGCTATGTCGCCAACGAAGTCGCGTTGCTCTGTTTCATGCTGTTTTTGTTGCCACGAAAATCCCAAAAAAAAAAAAAACAACCAAACTGAAAGATTGCTCGCCATGTGTCCTGGCTGCGCGACTCTTCTATCTCCTGGCCTGTCTGTCCGCCTGTCCGCTTGTCTGTCTGCCTGTCTGTCCGCCTGGCTGCCTGCTGACGTTTTTATAGCTGCTAACAATGTGTCAGGTTTTCTTAGAACTCACGATGAGACTTTGCCTCAGAGCCTTGTGGCATGAATATCCGCATCGCTGTGCAGCCGAAAAGGCGACTCATCCCGGTTTGATAATTAGGCGCAGTTGTCTTGAAAAAAAAATAAAACTATACACACCTACGCACACACACACAGAGAGAGAGGGAGATATTGGCGGTGCTACAGTGTATATTGGCTATAAGGACCAACTATTCAATGAATTTTGAGTAGTAAAACTAAAATAGTTAGATATTTAACTTGATAAATAGATAGATGAATGAATGGATAGATAGATAAATATATATATATATATATATATATATATATATATATATATATATATATAGATATATGATAGATAGGTTGATATATACATAGATAGATAGATATATTGATAGATTGATTGATTGATTGATAGATTGATAGATTGATAGATTGATAGATTGATGGATTGATAGATTGATAGATTGATAGATTGACAGATTGATAGATTGATATATTGATAGATTGATAGATTGATAGATTGATAGATTGATAGATTGATAGATTGATGGATTGATGGATTGATAGATTGATAGATTGATATATTGATAGATTGATAGATTGATAGATTGATAGATTGATAGATTGATATATTGATAGATTGAAAGATTGATAGATTGATAGATTGATAGATTGATGGATTGATAGATTGATGGATTGATAGATTGATAGATTGATAGATTGATCGATTGATAGATTGATAGATTGATAGATTAATAGATTGATAGATTGATAGATTGATAGATTGATAGATTGATAGATTGATAGATTGATAGATTGATAGATATATAGATTGATGGGGTAATAGATTGATGGATTGACAGATTCACAAAAAGATTGATGGATAGACAGATAGAAATAGATTGATTGATTGACAGATCGATCGAGATTTTTGAAAATAACTTTTGATGCCATTTGTTTTAATACAAATTCTCCAACCATTTCAGAAATTTTTTCTAAAACAAAAGATAAAACTCTTTAGATATTCATATTTCTATTCATTCATCTCTATTCATATTTAGCGTGGGCTGTTCCTATTCATATGGTGAGTGGTATTTGGAGCTATTAAGTTAGCTCTAAGGCATTGCTTGAGCACCGATGAGCTCTCAATGAGCATCCGCTCAATCAGCTACAGCTGTAGAGCAAACACAAATTGCATGTGAGTTGGAATAAATACATATTTTTGGTCTGCCCCATAGACTATTTTTATGTTGCCTTGCTCGACTGAGGGCCGCACAAATTATTCGTAAATATGTGATATTTCGCCCTGCTCCTGCCCGTCGGCCCACCTCCTGTTCACTCACACACAGCAACGCAATAATTCTCGTTTATCGTTTTGCGAAAAGTCAATTTTTATAACGCACCAAGCGACGAACAAGTCATATAACCCGCTGAGCATACGCAAAAAAATGATTTGTGGTTGGCTGAAATTGGTGCCAAAGGCAGTGGGAAGGGGCCGCTATTGGCGGGGGGAGGGGCGCGTTCCAGCAGGCAGTCATGCGTGCGAGCTGCGACTTCCTACGCGCCAGAATATGTAACAAATTTTGTAATTTGAACGCAACAAATCATAATTTTACATAATGATCAATTCATAAACGTCAAGAAAGCAAAAATAAAATAATCTTGTTGTTGTTGCCCCGCGCAATCGGCAATCGTAAAGTGAATTATGTGGCCCGTCGCGGCAATTTCGAAGAATTTTCCCTCATTTTCCGACAGGCGAGACGATTGGCCCGTGTCCGAAGTAAGTTTTGAGTGACTGAACAATTTCAGACCGGAAGCACATAGGACATAATGTAGACATATACAGCTTTATATGTATTTAGTTATATACATATGTGGAATGTGAGGGCGGTTGATGCTTTCTACGAAAACTAATTAAACAAATTACATTTTGTGTGTGTTGGTTTGTAAAGTTAGAGCAATGCACTCACAGATCCGATTACATGGGTTGCTGCAAAAGTTATAAACACTTAGCTGCACTCTAGAAGGTACAATTGTATGCTATATAACAGTAGCAGAGCAGCTTAGTTACTTAACAGTGTAAATTAGAAGAGCGCTGTTAACACAGCAGAGAGACAAATGTTAAATAAGAGCTACGACAACAGCTTAATGTTATATATATCATTACTATTACTTAATAGTTTTAGCTGTAAGCGCTCTGCTAACTTAACAGAAAACTGCACTGTTAGACAGGCCATATTAATAGAGCTGTTATTAGCTTGTGTTGATCTTGATAGTGTAATATTTTAGTATGACAGCCATTAGGCCTTGTATTTACCAGCAATTTATCAAGCGGCCCTCTGTGGCTAAACGCCATCTAGCGTCCAACTTGGGCTGCAACTACGAACTGACAGATGGCGATGGCTCCTACAGCCTGCAGCATATCAAATTAACACAGACACGAAGCATTTGGGCAAAAAGGGGTGCAGCAGCTGTGAGGTAAAACTTGGGGAGATGCTGTTTGGTGCCCATTAACTGTGGCACTTTTGGGGGCAGCGCGCCGCAATTTGTTGGTCAGGTTTGCAGTCGGCAGGCAGCAAGCCAACTTGCGCGAAGGCAGAAGGCAGAAGGCAGCCAACATGGCTGGGCTTTATGCTCGCATGTATGTTATTTTTGTTTTCTTGCTTTTTAATGAGCATCGGTTCGGTTCGGAGTCAGAGTCGTAGTCGGAGTCGGCCACTGGCAAATTGCAGGTTCTTCTTTCGCTGTGCCACAAAGTGTTGCACTCATATTTTGCCGGTGTGCGCCTTAATTATATGGCCGCCGACAGAAATTCAAGTGAAAACCATTCGGTTTCGGGCCCAGCACACACACTGGCCTAAGCCTATTTCGAGCCGCTCTTTAAAGCATGAAAATTTAATGCCAGCTTAGCCCACAACACACACACACCAACACACACACACAATGACCAAGCGGGAGAGCGTTGAAGAAAAAATGTCGATTCAGCTGAGCTGAGCTGAGCTGAGCTCAGTTCAGTTCAGTTCAGTTTGATTTGGTTGGGCTCGGCTGGGCTGGGTTGGGCTGGTCTCGAGTGAGTGGCGAGTTTTTGAGTTTTTGGTATTCAAAGAATCTTTCATGCCGCATTTCCGTTTAGGTTGAAGCCGCTTAACTGCCCAACTTCTCACTTTCTTCTCGCTCGCTCGAGTATTAATTATGCACGCATAAAATATATTTTCAACCTTTTTCTCAGCCTCTTTCAACATATTTTCTGTGAATGAGCGGGCGCGACATCAATGGGATGCAAATTAACTGTACAAACATAAATAACACTCAAAATTCTTGGAAAATATCCCAGACCCTCGCGCATTTGTCAAAGTAATAAAAATTGTTGGGCTTCTGTTGTTTAGGGCTCGGGGACCCTTTTCTCTCTTCTCAGCCCTGGCCTTCCCTACCCTTCCCTTGTCTTCTCTTCTCTTATATTTTTTTTGATAAGCATTCTTATCATAGTTGGCCTGGGAGCTGGCATCTTTGTTGCCTTTTGCCGCACTGACCTGTGACCGGTTTTATGATATACCCTTTAATGAATTCAAAGGCACGAGCTGCCATTTCTCTCTGCCCCAACTGCCATTCAGCAAAATGCTGTGCGCGTGCTCATTACCCTGGATACGGAATATGGTGCGAATACTTTGTGTGACTGACTGTGGCTGACCCGCTTTCATTTTGCACTTGTTGCCCCAAACCAACGTCAACGTTGCAAGATATATATCTGAAATTGAAATTGACAAGTGATGTGGACTGCTCGATACCCTTGACAAATTGAGTAAAAGGTGTTTAAGCGCTGTGAAAATTAATGCTGAAATCAGTTAAGGTATTAAACTAAGTTGCTCTAAACAGACTGTAAATGCAGAAGCAAGCTTAAGTGTTCATAAATGCTTGCAGGAGGCAAAAAGCATTCATTAGAGAAGTAATAAAAAAAATTTGTAAGTCAGGGTATCTGCTAGTCAAGCACTGCCCGCTAGAGCACTTCAGTTTTTAAATGTATCTGCAAGATACGCCATCAATTATTTAATATACTACATTGTGATGCATTAAAAAGTTTTACGCCCTCTCACACGCTTGCCCCTGGAGATTGCTTATATATATATATATATATATACATACTCGTATATGTACAGAAAATGATTAATTGGCGCTACAAATTTATGACGTTGTTGGATTTTTCACGCCGATAGCGAGTTGAATGTATGATAAAGCCCATTGATGGAGTTTTTCTCTATGCCACAATTGAAGCTCGAAGCGATTAAAACTTTTCATCAGACCCAAAAGCAGCTTCAACTTTACAAAAATACATTCATTTAATGCAGTGTATGCGATGTGTGTGCGTGCCTGTGTGCGTATGTCATTATGATGATTGTTATTGTTGTTATTGTTGCTGTGCAATAAATTATATGCCATAATAATTATTTATGAAAGTCTCATAGGGTTTGGCGCTACGGGCCTTATTGCGTAATATGTGGTATAAATATTATTAAATGTGCTGCTTTTATTGGTAAAGCTGGGGGCTATTCTTATATATAGTGCAGAGCAAGTCAATAGAGCAAACGAGTGTCTTAAAAATAGCTGTAAATGGCACTATGCATGAATTTAGATAGAGCTGCTGAGAAAGAAAGCTATAAAGTTGACACTTCGTTATGAGTCTAGCAAGAGCTTTAAAAGCACATTAAAGCTTAGTATTTAAGCTTTCGCTTTATGCTAGCTGAAATTTAATACAGTTAATAAGACGCAATACTGAGAAAGGAACAAAAAATTTTATTTTTTTTTATTAGCACATTAAAAGTTTAAACTTTAATTTGTTTCAGCATAAATTGTTTATTAATTATGTATTTAAAAAAAAACATTAAAAGTCATACTATGACAGCAGAAAGGTTTTCACTCTTAGTTAAATATATTTTTAAAAAAGTTCAAAGCACATTAAAGCTTTTAGGCATTTCATAGTACCTACATTTTATTGGATCAGCTAATGAGAATCCATAAAAAATATGAATATGCTTAGCTTTAAACCTTTAAATATCACTTTTAAACTTATTAGCTGAAAGCTCATCGGAAAGATCAGCTTTAAAAGCATATGTCAAGCTGAAAATAGCCCAAGCTCTATTAAATCCAGTAAGAAGCACAACAATTCAAGGAATTGATACATAATATCGCGACTCATCAGTTTCTTTGCCCAATTTAAATGAAATTTCTTTTACAATAGCTGCCATAATTGTATTAATTTTTTTTTATCTCTCAGCTGATTTTTTTTTTGCCAATTTGTAGAGAATTTCAATTTTGAATATTGATTATTCATTTCCTGAAGCGACGGCGGCGCACCTATAACGAATTCGGATGCGGATGTTGATGCGATTGGGAATGGTAATGGGTAAATGGAGACTGGGGACTGGGGACTCGGGACTCGGGACTGGGGACTGTGTTAAGGTCTGGGTATGTCGATTGCTTCGCTTGCGCCTTTGGCTTCAATGGAGACGGCGTCGACGACGACGACGACGACGACGTCGCCATCATCATTGAAATGGCAAATTGGACTGCAGAATTTTTATATTGGAATTGCTTTGCTGTTGTAGTTGCCATTTGCTATTATTATTGTGGGTTTCCCCCTGTCTGTGGTGTGTGTGTGTGTGTAATCATAACGGCTCGCTTGTTAACATGCTACATTAAATTTTTATCAAGAGCCATGGCAATAGAGCGAAGAGAAAGAGAGAGAGACCAGCCACAAGAACCCGCTTCAGCATGCATAAATACATAAATATCTAAAATAATGATGTTGTTGTCATGTTGTTGTTGTTGTTGTTGTTGATTCTTATGATTATTGCGGCATGGCTGCAATGTAGCATGATTAACACGGGACACAGCACGCGCACATACAAGCAAAACAATAAACCGCTCGAAGAGCGAATGCTAAAAGCATCGAACAATGCTGGCCACACACAAAATAATTCACATACATTACAAATAATCATAATAACAATGGAGGACCTCGTTACGCATACGGCGCATGGTACGCTCGACATATGAATGGACTTAAAGCTCGTTGGACGTGGTTATAACGCTTTAACCGAAGCGAATTTATGCTGCAGAAACAAATGAATATCAAATACTCTACTTAAGGCAGCTCACTTTTCTGATAGCCCACGCAAGGCTCACTAATAGCAAGCTTTACTTTAAAGCCATTGATCTCTGGCTGGCTATGAACTGTGTGTATGGATTTCAACCAATTTGTGGATTCAGTTGCATAGCTCTCCGCTCTTGCAGCTCCATCCATTATCTGCTGTCGACCATTTGCCCAAAAAAGCACTCAGCTTCAACTTGGCCAGTTTTGCATTTTATAACTGAACATCAGCGCGTTGCATGCCACACACACAGCAGCCAAGCGCTGCAACACGTTTTATCATTTAGCTCGCTGGTTCTGGACGACCCAGCCACCCACTCACTCGCCCATGGGACATCAACAGCGTGGGAATTAATATCAATGTCGTCGTCGTCGTCGTTGTCGTTGCTGTCTCTGTCACTTGATGCGCTTGCTATCAGCTGCATGGCCACCACGGCGTATGTGTAATGCCTTTTTCTATGGGTTTATTTTTTGTTCAGCTGCTTTTATTTCTCTTCTTTTTTTTTGCTTTTTATCAATTAAAAGCCACTTCAAAAGCGGAAAGTGTCTGTGTGCCGTTGACACACACACACACAGGCATACTGACAACAGACAAGCGCCCAAATAGCGCACAAACAAAAACCAAACACACACACAAGAACACCCTCGCACACACACACACACACACTTAGTCACATAGTACGCTTTTGTTGTCGTCGGTTTGGTTTGTTGGACGCTTTTAGTTTTATCTCTCTGGCGAATACTTTTGGTGCCACATTTTAAGCTGCATAGAAAGACAAGTCTGAATACCCAGATACCCTAGAAAATGACACTCATAAACGAACAGATT
This sequence comes from Drosophila hydei, assembly GCF_003285905.1. NCBI lineage: Eukaryota > Metazoa > Arthropoda > Insecta > Diptera > Drosophilidae > Drosophila > Drosophila hydei. The sequence continues at coordinate 6,839,110 of NW_022045643.1, forward strand.
TTACTTTATAAAAATTGAAATTCGATTTAAAATTATAAATAATTTTACAATTTTTAAATAAATTTATATTTTTGATAAAAAAAAAAATTTACCATAAATTATTATTATTATTATAATTATTTATAAATTATAAAATATTAATTTTAACGCTTCTTCAACATAAATTAGCGCAAAACTCCCTTACTCTCTCAGTAATATTTTTACAGGGTATTCAATCAAACAAACTCTATCCGCTGCCCACTTTTGCAGTTTGGCTTTGCATTACAATTGTGCACAGCTTTTAGCTGGGGCTGACAGATCCACCCAAAAAGCATTCGCCACACTCACTCTCTCGCTCTTCCTCTTGCCAACTGTGTTTTTGGCGGCTTTTCGCTTTGACACAATCAACGAACCCCCAAAACGACGATCCCCAAATGCGGCAACGGCGTCCACTCAAAGCTAATGACCGACAAAGCGTTTTGTATTATTTTCAATTTCATTTTCACTATGTGTGCTCCTCAAGACACACTCACACACACACACACACACACACACTCCATTTGGAGCGGCCTGGCCAAGCATTAAATATTATTTAGATAAGGCGAAGCGCGCTTATCAATCAGACGTCAGACGCACCGACACCGCGCACAATTTGCAGCGCAGAGAAAGGCGAGGTGGGTGGGTGGTTGTGTGGTGCGTAGCCTTTAACAGTTGACTGAGTGACATGATTTTTCCATTTTATTCATTGAAAATAACCAAAAGAAGTTAGCCGACAGTTGTTGCTTTCCGTTTAAATTTTCTGTTTAAACTAACAATTTACATATAAGCTATATATTAAGAGCCTCTCTCTCTCTCTCTCGCTCACACACTCTCTCTTCGTCTCGCTCGGCGTCTGGTTGTTTGCGCATTGAACTCTGGCGGCACATTTCCAAGAAGCCAATTGCTAAATCAACAAAAATACAAACAAACTCTGACGAGCAAAACAAAAACCTCGAAAAGTCATTACATATATCTTCTGATTGAGGCACTCATCCCGCTCCCAGCCGCTCCCCTCGCTTGCCGCTCTGCAAAATGCAGAAGCTACAAGCTAACAGCTTTTTATCTCTGCCAGAGGCGGCATTGTTTTTGGCGGCCCAGGCCAAAAGAGTTACCAAAATGCAAAAGGCATATAAAAAGTAAAGAAACCAGTTGGAACTGGTGTCCAGCACTCGGCTAGGGTTGCTCCAGCCAAGCCTTATAAGGTCGCTGGCATGCCAAGCAGTGTGCAAAGGCAAACGGCAAACGGCAAAGACAAAGGCAACGGCAACGGCAACGGCCACTTCCTGGCTAATATTACGAAAATTGCTTAAAGAGAGTTTCGCTCTGTAGGATCAGCCCGAAAAAGCAAAACAAAAAAAAACTGCACCACGGCGCGAAGACTGAAGCCTGAGCCTGTCAAGCGTCTGCCTGCTCGACTGGCTGGTCGCTTGGCTGGCAGCTTGCCTCAGCCTCAGCCTCAGCCTCAGCCGGGCTGCCATTGGAATCGCCTGTTGCCTTCTACCGTAATTCACAACAACGATAATAACAACAACTAAGCCAGAGGTAAGGCAAAAGTTGCGAAACTAGCACCACGGGCACAGTGGTAGAAAGCTGAGCAGCATTAAGTCAAAGTATAATTTTTGACAAATTGTATAATAAATTTATATATGTATAAACTATACTAAACTACTTAATGGAATCTGATAGAGACTTAAAAGTTTATAATAATAAAATTAATAATAATAATAATAGTAATAATAATAATAATAATACTAATAACAATAATAACAATAATAATAATAATAATACTAATAACAATAATAATAATAATACTAATAACAATAATAATAATAAAAATAATACTAATAACAATAACAATAATAATAATAATAATAATAATAATAAAATTAAAAACAATAATAATAATAATACAATTAAAACAATAACAATATTGCTAATAATAATATTAATAATAATAATAATAATAATAATAATAATAGTAATAGATAATAATAATTATTATTTTTTATTAAAGAATTATTTATATTTTTCAGTGAAAAATTATTTATTCAGCTTTATTCTTGGTAGTAAAAATTCTCATTAAGCAAATCCTTAAATATAAATTAATTAATTTATATCCCACTAAATTTATTTAATGTAATATTAAGAATTCATACAACTTTAGCTATGCCTTATTAAATTTTGTATTATTCAAAAGGATTTTGAATCAAATCTTTCATTTAGCTATAGGAAATTCATATATTTATATACCCCACACACATTCAGAATAGATAGATAGATTCATTGTTAACTTGTCCCAATAGCTAGATCATAGAAAAGCCATTTAAAAGAACAAGCAATCAATTGAGATCATAATCTCAATTTATACACTTTTTCACTCAATATTGAACGCCTTAAACACTCGCTTTTGTGCCACTGTGCAACAGTGCACGGCCTCTGTGTTGCCGAACTTCAAGCAAAAAGCGCATCTTTTGAACAGTGCGCAAAGCGCAGCTTGTCCCGCGGCTCAACTCGGGCCATGCCCAGCCGCACACACACACACACACACACAGTCGCGCGTGTTGTGTGTATCTGAAAGATACAAAACAAAAAACAACAACAACAACAACGTACGCTCGTTTGTCTGTCTGTCTGTTTATCTGTCTCTTTGTCTGTCCGCCCGTCCGTCCGCCCGTCCGTCGATCGTCGGCTCTAAACCGCTTTTGTGTATGGCCGCCGAGATGTTTGGCATAGTTGGAAGCGCGGAACTGGTTGGAGCTGCGGCTGAAGATGGAGCTGCGAGCTGCGAGCCGCGCGCTGTAGATGGAGGAGTTTTGCCGCTGCCTTGCAACGCGCCGACGCCGACGCTTGCCGCTCTCAGTTATTATTATTTTTGTTTGTGGCGGCGACTCTGCAGCAACAACAACCCGAACAGTTGTTGTTGTTGTTGTTTATCAACGTGAGGGCTTTAAAAGGTTTTTGTGGCATAGCAGCTGCCTGTGTGCCTCTTGCTTCTCGGCTCTGTACCTCTGGCTAGCTGCCTCTACCTGCAACAGGTAAGAAATTTTCGCTCGCTCGATCGGCATTTCAATGTGTTTCGTTGCTCTTCTCTTTAGGCTGTTTTTATTTTATTTTTTGTTTTTCTATTCAGTTCACTTTTTTTGTTGTTGCTGTTGTGCCTGCTGCTGCTTTCTTTGAAGTTGTTGCATGCTTCGGCGTGCCTTTGGGTTTCTTTTGAATTGTCTCTCTCTCTCTCTCTCTCTCTCTCTCTCTCTCTCTCTCTCTCTCACTGTCCTTTGTCGCTGCAGCATCTGCAAGCAATTAGTGTATTGGGGCTCTTGTGGTATGCCAGGCTACCCGCTTGAGCCTTGGCCAAGGTTTCAAAGTGTTGCCCTGGCATTTAATTGATGCAGTAATTGTAACCCCAGCCGCAAAGCTCCGCGCTACCACCGCTGCAATCAGCTGCAGCTAAACGTTTCCATCGAACTGCCACAAAAAAAACGAAGGTTGATTGATTGATTGATGTGTCGTCCACAACGCGACGTTTTGTTTGTGCAGAAAGGTCGCTTGCAGCTGACGATTGGGGCAGCTTGTATTTATTTACAATTATGATACGCTGCGCTTAGAGTCTCTCAGCTATGCGATCGCCCAATTCACAGAGTTTTCCTGGCTGCAGCTGCCGCTCTTCACCTCGCCCTCGTCCTCTCTCCCTCTCTCTCTCTCGCTGGGCACTTGGTCGGTGCTCTTTGGTTTTTCCATTTTCTATTTATTTTCCGTGCGTCGTTTTCTTTTGATGTTTTGTGAGTTGCTGCTGCTGCTGTTGTTGTTGTTTTGGATTTTCTACGTTCTATTTTTGTGCGCGTCTTTTCTCTTCTTCTTCTTCTCTATCGACCACAAGCGAACGCCGCCCTGTTCTGTATATCTTGCAGATAAAGAACGCAGCGCTCTGTCGATTGCCTACAATTTTTACTTTTCCATTTGCTGTTGTTATTCTCGTTGTGTGTGTGTGTAATTATTGGAAAAGGATGTGGGAGAAGCCCTTGACTGAATGAATCTTCAAATTTATATCTTAGACAGCAGCACACTGAGTGCCACAGCACTAGGTTACAGACAAACAAATACATACATACATATATCTGATCGCATTGCTGCATTCCATAGGCGAAGGGGAAAAACTTTGCTAGACATATGGAAGTCTAACTAATATAGATTGCTAAAATATATATGGCTAGAGCTTGGCCAAATATCTTTTCATCTTAATTAATATTTATAGTGTGTATAAGGCTAGATGGAAATGCATTGATGCTGATCGTTAAGCAAAAAATGTTGGATTTTTACTTAAAATATTTATAAAAATATAGCCACATAAATTAATTGTTTTTCAGCAATTGTTTATAGGGCTATGATAAGTTGCGTTTGTTAGAAATTTTGAATTTATAACTAAATTTAATAAAAATATCAATTCGACAGCTGTATGAAGCCTATGCATATCTGTGCATATAAGATAAATGTATAAGACATGTCTGTATAAGAGTGTACAAGAGCGTATATAGTTTTACATATGTCAAACTTAATGCTTATACCATATAATATAAGATATGATATATGCAGATAAAATAGTGCATTAGAGCTGCGTATAAGACGCAACTGTATAAGAGCATGCTAAAACTTATACAGCTGCATATAATAAGAGAGCTTATACAGCTGCATATTAGACGCAAGTATATAAGAGAAAATTGCAGATTGTATATAAGACATATGTGCCAGTATTAGAGCTTATGCATTTGTATGTATAAGACGTGTATAAGACTAGATAGGAGCTCAGATTTAAGCCGCAAAAATAAGGTAAAATAGGTTTAATGAAATATATATAGACCAAAATGCAAGTGTTTTTAGGATGTCGTAAATTTTAAATGTACTATATAGACATATAGATCTAAATACATGTGTTGCCTAGCATGTTTACAGCTCAGTAACACGAATCTTAAAGTTTCATAGCTATGCAATTTAGGTTTACCTGAGAATTGTTTATAGCCGCCGAGTATTTTGTGCTTCCACCATTTGACAATATTGCCCGCCATCTCTGCTGCTTTATTTATTTATTTTCCTCTGCTTCTTCCACTTTCTTTTTCCTTTTGCAACTACAATTGTTGTTGGTTTATTTGGGTTGAGTTTTGTTTTGTTTTGTTTTGTTCTGCTGGCTATTTACGAGCCTGTGTAGCGACTGTAACTGTAAATGTTGCTTTGGCCAAAATGTTTTACGGCCTTTGTGGGAGGGTTATCCTCGTAGATGCTGCTGCTGCTGCTAAGACTAATACACTTGCTCTCAGGTGCCACAACGCAACGTAGGTGGCGACCTTAATTTGTATCTGGCATTATTTTGGGGGGCTTGGGGTGCTTGGCGTTAAGGTTGGATCGTAAAAGTTTTTACAGCCTTGATATGCTGCATTTTAGTTGAATTTTGCGCATATTGTGCGACCTGTTCCCTCTCGCTCGCACACGCAATTTCGCTATCTGCCCCTCTCTCCCTTGCTCTTACGCTTATTTTTGGCGTGCGTATGTTTTAGGTGTGTGTATCTTGCAGATACTTTTTGACGTAGCGCGCGTAATTTTAATTGTAAATTTTTTGTTGTTGCTGTTTGCGCGACGCGACGTAAATAACTTGGCGAATGAACAACAACGGCAACAACAACGGCCAACAACAATAACTGCAAAATGCTAAAGCGCAAAACACGATTTGTATTTCCAAATGCGAACAGCGACGCTTACTGAGACGGCGACGACGACGGCGACTGCGACAGCGGCGGCAACTTTTTGGGGTGTAACTTTTGTTGTCGTTGTTGTTGTTGTTTATGTGGTTGTTTTTGTTAGCGGGGCGGTTTTGTATTTAACGGCACTTGCTTCTCGCTGCACACACAATGCACACGAAATAAATTTCCAATACTTTTTGTTGTTTAACTCTTCTCGTAAACACTTTCCATACCGGTTTTCATTCACTTGGCACACAAATTTTCAGTCAATTGTTGTGTTTATTTATGATTTGTAAAGGACGCACGTTTGCCCGCGTATTTTCCAGAACAGTCACACAACGCGATACGTATGCGAGTCTTCAGCAGATACACGACCAACTCGATGGGCGTACAGAAACGAACTGAACATGCGAAACACAAAACGTTGCCTTTGGACTTGTACCAAAAGTGGCTTATGTACGAGAGAGAGCGAAAGAAACACAAAAACATTGACGCTCTTCGGCTGTTGTCGTCGCACAGTTAACAGACTTAAGAGCGCAACGCATGGAAACGGAACGGGGCGCTCTGTAGTTTTGTAACAGCAATCATAGCTGTTGGTTGGTGTCATAGAGCAAGCGTAGCTTCGACTGCTGTTAAGCGTTACAAGCATGTAATGTTGATGTTAACACATGCATTAATACAACAGTCAAATGCTCGGAATTAACATTTATTATCTTAAGAGCTTAAGAGTTTCACTTGCTCTTTAATGCTGTGTACCCTGTACCTTAGAAATGTAGTAGTATTGAGTGTAAGATGCCCTATAAACAAAATTATAGGTTTAATAGACCTTTTACTCAAGCTTTCAGTGCGACATTTAACTGCAAGTTTTATGGTCTATGGTCATGTATGTACACACTCTTATATTGGAAATTTGATTAGTTTTTAATTTGAAGGCTCAGCGGTCAGGCTTTCAGTTTTCGGGCTTCTGAGTAGAGCAGCCCTGATGTTGTTGTTAGTATCGCCGCCTGCTGTGCTCGACATCGGGGCAATTACCCAGCAGCAGAAGCCGCCAAAAACTTGCCCCAGCTCCAAGACTCAAAGCCCGACGATAATAACAGAGCAACCAGAATCCTGAATTACGCTGCAAATTCACAAAACAAAAACAAGAAATAAAAACAAATGAGAGGAAAAAAGGGGTTTTGCTTGGCAAGTGGAGAAGCTGCCGTCGTCGGCAACGGCGGCTTTGTGCGTCCAGAGGCCTCAATCCTAAGACCTGGGGCTGCGGCCGCTGCCGACACCGTAAACGTTCCGCATTCGTATAATGGCGCTGTAATTGAAGAAGAACACGCGATCGCAGCGGGACCCGCAAAAGGAGTAGACGCCCTGTCCCGCTTACTCTCTCAGCCTCAGCCTCAGCCTCTCCCTCTCCCACTCTCCCTCTATCTAACTGGCATCAAGCAGCGGAAGGGTTTCTTTGCTGTTGGTTCTTTGGATACGGTTTTGGTTTACTTTCCTGCAGCGCCTTTGTTCTGGCTTCTTTCATCGTCATAATCATCATCATCATCAGTGCTGATTATCATTATGATGCTCATCATCGGCATCATCAATGATCCGTCTTAATTTCATGTAGGTTCTTTGTATAATTTTTGCTGCTACTTCAACCCTCTCCCCCTGCCTCTATCCCTCGCTGTCGCTCCCTCTATCACCTCAGGGCATGCGGGCAATTTTCGATTGTTCCCCTACGCTCATTTAACCTACTACTGCCTTTTGATTGATGTCGGCCCAATGTCTGTCCTGTTGTTGCCCAAGCCCTGCCAGTTATTGATTTATGTTTTATGTGTTCTGTTAAATTTCGCACAATTTTCGCAATGCGTTTGACAACAGTTGATGAACGTTCCGTCCGTCCGTTCGTCTGTCCGTCTGGCCATTTGCTGTCCTCTGTCATATGTCGCTTTTGGACTCAGCCTCTGCAGCCTCACAAATGTAATTACCCAAAACGGGCGCAAAAAGTGGGCGTGTCTGCAGCTGGCTAGGTCATTGCAAGGCACAGAGTTTTAGCACTGCCTCAAACTCTCTATGCCTAGCCATGGCAACTGTCACTCTAATTGACATGGCCTGGACAGGGCCGGGAAGGGTTTCGACTGTCACACATATGCTGCCGTGGATGAGCCACTGAGCGCCTTACTTGTTGATGGCACTTCATTAGGCTAAATGACATTTTATAATTAGTTTTCGAAAGAAAATTTGCTCTGAGCAAAAACGATAAGAATTAACAATTAATTAATTTATATTTTAATAATTTATTATATATATATATATTATATGTGTATATATGTATATATATATTATATGTGTAGTTTAATGTGCATGGAGAGGGATGTATAGATAAGTAGATAATGTAGCGTGGAAGTCAATGAACTGAATTATTTAAAAAGTATATTAAATATGCAAATATTATATAAGCAATACAGACTTTTTGCTCTTGGTCTGAGGATCTTAGTTGAATTAATGGCTTTGAGAATCGCATAGAAAAGCGCTGTTCCGCAGGAAAAAAATGCAACAGAAACAAGAAAGGAGAGAGAGATTAAGTCAAAGTTAAAGCGAGTAAGAAATAAAGCATCATTCAAATTAAAAAAGAGAGAGAGCGCGAGAGAGAGTGAATCAGAGTGAAAGGGTAAACACTAAAGTATGTCAATAATAACAGAGAGGGAGAAAGAGATAGAGAGAGAAAGACAAAGAGTAGCCGAATAAAATGCGTTAAATTATAGCTTAAAAAGAGACAGCAAATTGAGAGCTTTACAAATTTCGGCTATATATTTATTTCAATTCAAAAAAATGATGAAAATCGCATAGAAGAGCGTTGTTCCAAAGAAGTAAAGAGAAGCAAAAAACGTGACAAGAGAGCTACAGAAATTATGTCATAGCCAGAGTAAGTAAAAATAAAGTAAAGCAAAATGACAGAAAAGAAGACTTGGAGAATCGCCTAGAAAGGCGATTTGCAATTAAAAATGTAGCCATGAAGTAAGTTGTTTAGCTTATAAAGTAAGCTCAGACTAAGCCAAAAATAATTCAAGCTATTTCTAAGAACTTCAAATGAAACTGAGGAAGCATCAGAGTCAATAGCTTAATTTAAGAACTTGTCCTGTTTTAATGCGTTGCTTGTTAAAAAAAATATCCCAGCGAACATTAAAATTATTTAGTGTCTACTTTAGCACTATCTACTACAGCCTACTAGAAGATATAGCTCTCAGATGTCGTTTCGAGGCTCTAATGATGCACATTTCTGCTGTTTGATTTTACGATGAGAAGTTTCCAGCGTTCAATTAGTTTTGGAAAACCCTGTAAGCTGTGCGGCTTAAGTATCGAATTAGCTTTTACAGAAAAGGAGAAAAATTAAATATATATTGCCTTCTTTTCAATACTTCGCTGGCTTATCTGGCTGGCATCGTGTTGTATTTTTTTTTTTTTGTTTTTGGCATCGTTAATCTCGCCATAAACTTGGCCAGACGCAATTTTGAAGGGCCTAATCGTTTGATGATAAACCTCTGGACACGAAACTCTCTTGTAACTGGGAATCGTAAAATCAAAGAAAGGCGGCCAAAAATCAGCCCAAAATAAAAAGCTCATAAAATGTGCCAGCAAATCGAATGGCTTCATTTTGTAGACAAGTTTGATGTGAGGCAGTCTCTGTGTGTGTGTGTGTTGTATAGACTTTGAACGATTTCAGCCTAATAAGCAACAATTGGTCGTTGCACACTCGAAGCTAGCAATCGATGGAACAACTCGACGAATAATTTTTATTTTTGTTTTCATTTCATCTCCGCTTGAGTAGGAGTTGCATTTGGTTAAATGCGCGAGGGGCGCGTTTATCAAAATTAATTGGAAATTTTTTCGTTGATATTTAACGACTTCTGCGTAAAAGTCATTTTGGAAAATGAGGCACGGACTTCAAACGGGGCACGAGTTGCACATGTTCAGCCCGAAGAGATCGTCTCTCTCCCTCTCTGCCTCTCTCATGCTTTTTGGATATATTTTGAATGTTTCTTCGGCTCGGCTGTCACTTTAATGGTCTTACAATATAATTTCCTGTCAAGTGCCAGCCGGATGACCCCAAACAGACAATTCATAATTGTTTTTCATCATTTGCTTATAAGCGCCTCCCTCCCCCACCCCCGCTCCGCTCCAGCGACAAGTTCATTTGAATTTTATGACAGCCACATAAATATTTATGAGCAGCACTTACAACAAAGTTAATTTATTTAATAGTTGCACTGTCTACAATGTTTCGGCTCAACATTTTTACGAGTATCAAAAGAAGCATATAATATTTTTTAATGAGCAACGCACACACACACACAGAGTCTGTGGCGCAATCTATATCTATATCTAATTTATGCCCCGCTCATAATTTATTGAAAATATTTTGTGCTTTTTAAGTTTTCTCGCTGTTATTTGTTTAATTTGTTGTTTCATTCGCTCGGCTGCACCCTTCAAAATATATAAATAAAATGCACGAATTGTTGCTCATTGAAAAACTTGAAGAAAAAGAAAATAGAAACAAAAAAAATATTATTGAAATTAACGAGAATTCGTTTGCTTGGCCAGAAAACCAATGAAGTGTGGAGCTGATTGGGAATTTTATTCTGATTTCCAATCGGGCATAAACATTAAATTTGGGAATTGATAATATTTTCAAGGCAATAAACGAATCATTTACGAGCCAAAGAAATATTTACACAAAAGAAATAAAGTTCTTTCTAAATAAATAAAAAGCAATTGATGCGTAAAATAATTATTTATTTATGAGCTGAGATATGAAGAAATGAAAAAATGAATAAATCTCAATCTCAATCTCAATCTCAATCTCTATCTCTATCTCTATCTCTATCTCTATCTCTATCTCTATCTCTATCTCTATCTCTATCTCTATCTCTATCTCTATCTCTATCTCTATCTCTATCTCTATCTCTATCTCTATCTCTATCTCTATCTCTATCTCTATCTCTATCTCTATCTCTATCTCTATCTCTATCTCTATCTCTATCTCTATCTCTATCTCTATCTCTATCTCTATCTCTATCTCTATCTCTATCTCTATCTCTATCTCTATCTCTATCTCTATCTCTATCTCTATCTCTATCTCTATCTCTATCTCTATCTCTATCTCTATCTCTATCTCTATCTCTATCTCTATCTCTATCTCTATCTCTATCTCTATCTCTATCTCTATCTCTATCTCTATCTCTATCTCTATCTCTATCTCTATCTCTATCTCTATCTCTATCTCTATCTCTATCTCTATCTCTATCTCTATCTCTATCTCTATCTCTATCTCTATCTCTATCTCTATCTCTATCTCTATCTCTATCTCTATCTCTATCTCTATCTCTATCTCTATCTCTATCTCTCTATCTCTATCTCTATCTCTATCTCTATCTCTATCTCTATCTCTATCTCTATCTCTATCTCTATCTCTATCTCTATCTCTATCTCTATCTCTATCTCTATCTCTATCTCTATCTCTATCTCTATCTCTATCTCTATCTCTATCTCTATCTCTATCTCTATCTCTATCTCTATCTCTATCTCTATCTCTATCTCTATCTCTATCTCTATCTCTATCTCTATCTCTATCTCTATCTCTATCTCTATCTCTATCTCTATCTCTATCTCTATCTCTATCTCTATCTCTATCTCTATCTCTATCTCTATCTCTATCTCTATCTCTATCTCTATCTCTATCTCTATCTCGATCTCTATCTCTATCTCTATCTCTATCTCTATCTCTATCTCTATCTCTATCTCTATCTCTATCTCTATCTCTATCTCTTCTCTATCTCTATCTCTATCTCTATCTCTATCTCTATCTCTATCTCTATCTATCTCTATCTCTATCTCTATCTCTATCTCTATCTCTATCTCTATCTCTATCTCTATCTCTATCTCTATCTCTATCTCTATCTCTATCTCTATCTCTATCTCTATCTCTATCTCTATCTCTATCTCTATCTCTATCTCTATCTCTATCTCTATCTCTATCTCTATCTCTATCTCTATCTCTATCTCTATCTCTATCTCTATCTCTATCTCTATCTCTATCTCTATCTCTATCTCTATCTCTATCTCTATCTCTATCTCTATCTCTATCTCTATCTCTATCTCTATCTCTATCTCTATCTCTATCTCTATCTCTATCTCTATCTCTATCTCTATCTCTATCTCTATCTCTATCTCTATCTCTATCTCTATCTCTATCTCTATCTATCTCTATCTCTATCTCTATCTCTATCTCTATCTCTATCTCTATCTCTATCTCTATCTCTATCTCTATCTCTATCTCTATCTCTATCTCTATCTCTATCTCTATCTCTATCTCTATCTCTATCTCTATCTCTATCTCTATCTCTATCTCTATCTCTATCTCTATCTCTATCTACTTGAGACCCGGCCAAAATATAAAGAAAAATAAAAATCATTTTTTAAAGTGCGGATACCAAACACTGCAAGGCGTTGCCACAGTCACAGCCAAGCAGCCAGCCAGTCAGTCAGTCAGTCAGCCAGGCCGAGTGGCCCAACCCAAAGCCAAACTGAAACTCGAATCCAGACTCAAGACTTCAAAACTGTGGCCCGCAGCCTCCAGTCGCCGGGGCATTATCTGACTGTCATGGATAATGATCAACCGTTGGCCACCGCCTTTGCCTTTTAATTAAACGCTGAAGCCGCAGCTGAAGCGGGAGTTGGAACAGGCCGTAGACGAGTCTTCCAATCGAGTTTGTGAGTCGTGCAGCGCGTCGGCTGCCTCTTTGACGCTTTTCATTTCGGTGTCATACTAACCGAACAGGCAGCCAAGCGAGCCAGCGAGTCAGCGAGGTAGGGATGATAAAGCGGGGGCATGCCACACAACACAGACTCATGCCGCTTGCCGCCTCTCATTCAGTCATTGCTTCATTGTCCATGCGCACATCACTCAACGGGCACGCAGCAGAGAACCCCCTAGTTGAGAGAGTGTGTGTGTGTGTGAGTGTATGTGTGCATCTGTGTATGTGCTTCTGCTTCGCCCATCCATATTCATCTATCCAACCATCTGTCTAGCTGTCCATGCCCAAAGTCTTGAAAATCAATTTTCTGCTGCGTTTCAAAAGTTTTTCTTTGTGGCCCATCTTTCGTCATTTTATTATTAAAAAAGAGAAACCAAAAAAAAAAACGCAAATGAATAAAAAAATGTTTAAATTTTTAAACGTAAAAATTGATTTGTTGTGCAATGCGAGACCAACAGACACACAGACAGACAGAAACTGCGAGACAATGCCAACACTTATATGACCATTCCCCACACATGACCCCGCATTGTTTATTAAGCTTATTTGTAATATTTCGTGAAGAGCCCCTTTTGAATGTGTGCAAATGAATAATGAATAACATTCAATGTATTCGCATTGGCTATGCATGGAACATAACTAGTTATAAGGTCTTTAAGTTCAATTTTATTTGAAATTTTCTTAATGAATATAAAAAAGTTTTGAAATAAATGAAAATAATTCCAATATATATAAATATACTTTATTTTAACATATATAAATATAACATTATATTAAAAATATATAAAATATATAAAAAAGTATTGAAATAATTGAAATATATTTAAATAATTCAAATATATATAAATAAAATATATAAATCAAATAATTTAATATTTAAATAAATATGAAATAAAAATTTGAAATAAGTCAAATATATATCAATAAATGTAAATATTAAATAATATAAAATAATGAATTTGGGTAATATATAACATAAATAAAAATATATAATAAAATATTAAATAACTATAAAACAACTTTAATAATTAAAATATATATAAATAAAATATAAAACCATAAAATATTTAATAATATAGAAAATATATGAAAAATATAAACTAAAAATATATTTAAAAAAAAATTAAAAATTAAAAATGAATAAAATGTTTATTAATAAATGGGTTATATAATAATTGAAACTATACGTATAAAATAATAATTAATCAATTTTATACTGAATCATAATTAATCAATTTATATATTTTAAAAAATATTTAGATACTACAAAATATAAAATATATATATTAAACATCAACATATAAATTCTTTTGCTCAATTTCAAAACTTGATATATTTTTTATATATTTAATTTGACAGAAAAATAATTGTTTAATCTAAATCATTTTTAATAAAGTATATCTAGAAACAAGTGCTCATATTTAACTAAATTTCTTTAGTATTTAATATCGAAATACATATAAAAAAAATACATATTTAACCCATATATTGTACCCAAGTAGAACCCCTTTAATTCTGTTTCGGGTCTACGAACTTCTCGCAGTTCTCATATTAATTATATTCACATTAAGCCTTAATTGCTTTAGCCACACACTTAGTTGCAACAGATCAGATGAGTCATTATCATATATGTTTGCATATTTAAATGAAATCATTAAAAGCCCCCTTTGACCCCTCTCGAGGGTGCCGCTTTTAGGCAGCCGCCTCTGGTTGCCTCTACACTTCGACTTTTCTGCTTTCGTATTAATTTTTTTTCGGTCTTTTGACTGGGCGTTAATGACTTTTGCGGCTGGTCGTGTTTTTTATTCATCTCGGCGAAAACCAGACAGATTTTTTTTCTCCTTGCCGACAACAGCAAGAAGACAAAGCTCGCTTTTTGTTGTGTGCTTGGGCAAGAGAGTCAAAAAAAGAACAGATATAAATAAAACACGCTGTGGGGCAAGCCCCAAGATATTTTTTAGTAAGTTTTAATAGCCGCTGCTACAGTTTGACTAATTTCAATTGTACAAAAATTAATTGATACCAGAGGGCAAGTCAACAGGGACCGCAACTGAGCAGCTCATCTCCACTGCAATTATTTGTCATTGCTGTAAATCTCAACTTGCTACACCCACGAATGCGTCTTCATGTGCCACACACCGGTTGCCGCCGCTGCCGCTGCCGCTGCCGCTGCCACTGCCTGCGCCCCTGCCTCATATGTTAATAGCCTTATGCGTCACTTGCATCCTGGCGCACTGCAATCCGCCAGACGTTTTCCTTGTCTGCGTGGGCGTGTCCCCCGGCTGGCCTGACTCTTGCCTTGCGGCTTTCTGATTTATAACATTGTTTACACGGCACGCCAAAAATTTGATTTACTAGCCTTCGGTGCCGGCCACACATGGGCCCATTTGATTGTCATAACTCAAGACTCACGCATGCGCAGAGCCCCTGCGAAACTCCGAGCTGATGATGAATAATGAAGACATATGCAGGCATCTGAACACACCAAGAGGTGTTTAAGGTAGCCTACGCTTTTCTGATGTACTGATGTACGTTGATGCCATGGCAAACTGTATTTTACTCAAGATACATAGTAGATAGATAGTAGATGGCTGTTCAGTATGCCTGCTTCTAGCTGAGTTCATTGCTCAATTTTACATTTATGTTCATGCAACTTTGCCTAGATTTTAAGCTTTGTTTTGAGTAGGGGCATATGCCACTGGTGGCATTATGAGTTTACTAAATTATAAAGTTGTCCAGGATATCATATGTTTTAAGCTCCATTTTGATATAAGAACTTTACTAGTTTTTTACTAAGGGCTTACAATTGTTTTTAATGTAATAAAAGTTAGTCTCTTATAATATGTGATTACTATAAAAATATATGATGTCATTTCACCTGATCAATCATGTATGTAAATACCCTCTTTCTGCCTGAATTCCCTTTGCTAAATTCCCATTTTAAGAACTTTCATTTCCAATATAAAAAATTTCCACTGAAAGCATCGGCTTAAGGCAGACTTTAGGCATGAATTACTTTGAGTTCATATAAAACTCAAACTTTGCGATCTTAACTATGATTTTAACATCTTTAGAAAGCTATAACTACTTAACTATAAACTACTACATTAAAACTGAAAAAAGTAGAAAGGTTTAGGCTATCTGTATATCTGTAATATAACAAAATTTCTGCTACTCTATATAGGCTTAAAATACTTTTAGAAGAGCAGAGTAAGTCTAAGAGTAAGTTATGCCAAAGCAATTCAGATTTCTTAGTTAGCAAACTGTAGTTAAAATAAAACAAATCTGAGTTTAAGCAACATTATCAGCTTACAGCCAAATTACATACGGCAGACCTTGTTTTTGGCCAACTGACTGACCAAAATGAAAGCCCTTTAGCTGCTCTTGCCTACGCCCACACACGCACACACACTTTTTGCAGAGCTGCATTTGGCTTGGCTAACGAAGGAAGGTTTTTCCCGTTGTTTGGCTGAGTGGAAAAGCAACTTGAAAGCTCACTCGAACTGCTATCGTTAGCTGGAGCAGAGCAGGAAATGTACGAGTTTCCGCAAGGAGCGCTCACCAGGCATTTCAAGTACGTGTGAGTGTGTGTGGGACTGGGTAGCTGTGTGGCTTGCATCCGTTGCACATATAGAGAGTGAGGCAGAGAGGCAGAGCCCGCACCCAGTTGCCGACTGCTAGATGCAGATAACAGGCATATACGTTGTCAAGATTTGCTTTGATGTCTTTTTCATGTACCGACTGAATCGAAACGAGCCCGAACCCTGCGCCGAGCGGTGCCGAGGGGCGGTCGCTTTTTGGGTGCGGCTGCTTTTTGTGTCCATCTCTGTGTGGGTCGACGACAACAATTAAAAAGTGACGGGCTGCATTGACGGGGCGGTGTCACGGTGCTAGCTGCGAACCTAAGTAGGCAGCAAATACATTTATGTACAACAACAGCAACAGCAACAGAAATAAGCTGGGCAAATCTTCGTTGCGCTGTCTCTATCTCCCTCTCTCTCCCTCTCTCCCTCTCTCTCTCTCTAAGCATTTCAATTGCCTTTGTTGTCGAACAAGAAATCCCCCCTGTTAAAACGCTTTGAAGTCGAGACCGTCTCTCTAACTGTACATTTATCTGTAGCTGTTGCTGTCTCTGTTATATTTTTGGACCAATTTTATTAGCAAAGGGTTGGCCGAACGCCCGCTTTGAAGTTCAAGTATAGCGACTGAGCATTATAATTTCGATATATATATATTTATTTGTATATATACATATATAAATACGCATGTGCACATCAAACATGAATACACGAAGCGTCGTCAAGCGTCACAAATTGAAATATCACATAAATTTGCCATGCGGCCGTCGCGCTTTGTAATAAAAGTAAATAATAATTTAATAAAAGCCGCAAAAAGCATTTAACGCTCGACGGCAAAGAACAAAGGCAAACACAGCCAACAGGCAACAACTAAGGCCAAAAGGCCGCCGACAACAGCTGGCGATTGGCGGATGGCGGATGGCGGATGGAGATGCCGATGCCGATGCCAATGCTGATACAGATGAAGCTTCAGATATAGACAGTGCAGCACCTCATGCCTTCCACATTCGAGGAGCGTGCGAGCGCCCTCTATGTGTCAGTCATTCAAGTGGCTTTTAAACGCCGCCGCGCATGCGCTCTGCTGGCCCAATGCCTGATCGCTGGCTTTGTGTGTGGCGGTGGCTGGAGACCGCTTCAAATTGATTTGAGCGAGCGCAAAGGCTATGGACAGTTGATAAGAGCGAGCCGACAGCGAAGTTTTCGCACGGGTGGCGCGGACATCCATAAAGACAGACGGACAGACAGAGACTCGGACCAGCCAGCTAGCCAGTCAACGGTTGTGGGTATGGCGGCACATCAAAAGCTGCAGACCAGAGACGCCTTCGGGCCAAGCTAAAATGAGCACATGCACATGAAACTGTGCGAAGAGGAGGCGGGGCACACACACACACACACAGATACTTTGCAGTGCGGGCGATCGAGCGATTCAGCGCGTCCAGCTGCTGGGCTAATCAAGCCAGCTCATCGCAAAGTCTTTAACAGTTAGCTGAGTCGACACGTGGCAAATGCATTAGTCGATCAACAAATGGCCATTTGATGGGCAACTGGAATGCGCCGAGTAAATAATTAAAAATCAATTACAATTGAATACATTTTTGTTATTTCATCACGTTGATTAGGGATATCAATGAATGAACGAATGAATATCTAATGAATGTTTGTTTTAGTCTGTTAATGAGTTTACAAATGGTAGGAAATGAAATTATGAAAATCAAATTAAGAGTAGAAAGCTTAAAAGATGATTTCTGGTATGGAAAACTGCTCAGATAACTGTCTATATATATATATATGTATGCTATGTATAAGGTAGCTTAGGATAATATTGAGATATAAATACACAAAGAAAATAATATTTAATATAAGCTCAAATATAACTTATTAAATACTTAACTTTATGAGAATCGCAGAGGGCGGCAAGAGTGAAAATAAAGCAATTTTCTTCAATGCTCAAGCAGCTGCAAGTTACAAACACATGTAAGCAAATGAATATGCAGAGACATTGATGTAGCTATATATATGCATGTCCTTACATACACACACATACATACACATGCATACATACATTCATACATCCATTCATACATAGATATATTTTGTATTTATTTTCATTTATTAAATTCCCCACAAAGAACGCCTGACACACTTTGCACTAGGAGTCACAGCACTTGACGCGCTTGAATTCATGAGAATCGCATAGTAGAGCGCTATTAAAGAATGCAATTTATTCATTACCAGAATAGTTTTCATGCATGTAGTTAAAGCAGACTTGGCTGATATTATACTGAAAAATAAGTAACGAAAAAAGTGTATACGACTAGATCATACCCTTTAATATTAACTTTTTACAGGGTAGCTGCACTTCGCACACTTCGATTTATTCTTAATTTGACTTTTCACATGTCCTCTGACTTTTTGCTATGTTGTGTTATTTTTGTCTGCTGCAACAGCTGCTGCGGCTGCTGCTGCTGCTGTTTTGTATATATTTTAATTCTGATTTCTTTTCTTTTTTTTGTAAACTGTGAACATTTATGCAAATTTTGTTGTTGTTTTTGTGTGTCAACAGCAATCTGTGGGCCTCGCAGTGGGCAGCGATCGATAATGCAAATGGGCAACAACAGCTGGCGATGTTTTTTTGTGATTGCTGTGAGAGAGGGCGAGAGCAACTGTATCTGATGGCTGGTCGCACAGGGCTCAAATTGTATGCAACATGAACTTTAATTTGTGTATTATGAATTTTGAATATGAAGCAAAGGCAACGACGAGAATGTGACTGCCTGCCACATGCTGCATGTGCGGCTTTCTGTTGTCCCGTCCAGGTCCTGTAAGCCCGGCTCGGGCAACTTTGTGCCGTTTGCTTGTTGCGTAACTCAAAAGTAATTAAATTGCAAACTGCACACAATGGGGCACACACACACACGCACACACACACGCACACACACACGCACACACACGCACACACACACAAGCACACACACAGAGAGAGACAGAGTTGGAGAGATTTGTAGCATGTGCGTGGGATTTGGCCAGGCAAAAGTCAAGTGTTGCAGCTACAAAGTGTTGAAAGGGAATGAAGCGAGCAGAGAGCAACGGGCAGCGGGCAACGGACAACTGGCAACATGTTGACAGCATTCCCCCTTGGCCAGTTCCTGTCTGGGGCAAAAAGTTATAGTTATGATGATTGTTGATTTACAGTTTAAAGTTCTAGTTGCCGTTGCCGTTGCCGTTGCAGTTGCCGCTGCCATGCTCCCTTTGTGGCCGCATGTAGCATGCAATTAATTTTGTAGCTTGTACTTCAAAGGCGCCACAAGCCGCTACGCATATTGCAACCGAAAAGGGCAGCTGCAGCAAGCGCGGGCCGGGGAGCCACTGTCAATGGGTCTTTGATGCTGCCACATGCCACCGCAGCCCTCTTTAACATTCAGCATTTGTCGCCCAGCGCTGACAGGCGCCCTAATGCTCGGAGCTGGCTAAGGGGCGCCGGGTTTTCGATCTCTGTTCCCAGCGGTAATCTGAGAACTTTGGTATGTCTGCGCTTCAATGCATTTGCTGCTGTCAAAGTCAAGACTTCTGCTGCGTCTTCTTCTGCTTCTTTTTGTGGTTGACAGCGTTGACATCCCTGCCGCAGCCAACCAACTCCTTGCAGCCCACCGTGCGACCTTCAACGAAGCCGTCGCCGTAGTTGCGATCTAAGCCAGATTTATATTGCTCCGTCTATTAATGAGATATGCTGCACATAGCGCTGGAGGTTGCGGTTGCCGTGCCACCTTGCCGAGCTGCATATCAAATTTCGCACAGATCTAACCAAAAATATGCGCATAAAAAGGCTTCGGGACTAAAAGCTGAATGGCAGTTGAGAAGTCAGTGGCTGCCTGTGCCCCTGCCACATAAGCGTGCAGCATAATTACACTTTTATTAACATGCAACAAGAAGGAAGCCAACTGAATAATTGCCCCAGCTGTGGGCGCTTTAGTTGGCTGTGCCACCCAAACCCCTAACGCACCAGCAACTGCCAAAACCCACTTCTGCCTGCCCCCTAACCTCGCGCTGCGCAGCTTTGTGTGCGCTGCTCTAGGCATGGCTTGAATGTTGAATGCAAACAGGTGCCAAGGCAGCTCCTCATTTGCACCCCAGCTATTCCCAGCTGCATCCGTACCGTCGCAACGCATCGCATCGCATCGCATTCACATCCTTTAGAGACACTTGAGGCGCACTCGGCTTAAATGAAGTGCACACGCCGTCATGCACATCAAAGCGCGCCGACAGACGACGCCGCCGCTGGGGCAGCTAATTAGACACGCCTCCATTGGCATCGCCGCCCGTAATTAACATTAACTGTTACTCACACTTGAATGCTACCCGAAATATATATAAAAAAAAACAACTCACTGTTTTTTTTGCTTTATCTTTTTTAATAATATCCGCTGGCTGTTGTTTTTATGCTTTGTTGCACAAGAGCAGGAAAAAATCGAGGGAAAAAGAAATCAAAGTAAATAAAAACAAGCGATCGCAAAATAATGTTCATTTCGACTTGTACGGCTAAATTAAGGTGCTACCAGCTAAAGTTAATGATTAGTTTGAATACCCTGTACTCTGAGCAAGAGCGGGAGTTTGAATCTGAATAGGAATTATGCAAGCCCGGCACACACCTTGATAATGATAGACGCATAATATATGGCAGCTAAAGTTATCCAACTTTCAGATTGAGATTATCTATTATAAATATCAGCTTCCCAGCTCCTTCGATCAATCGAACAAATTATTTAAATAAAACTGTCACAACACATTCATTTCACTTGCAATATACATATATATAATATTTCTTGAAGCTTGCTTAAACATTGAGATTAAAAAATATACAAATCAGCCGAACTAAATACAAATTGCAATATTTAGTTAAATTCCCTTTCACGCACTTGATTTCGTTAAACGAATTTAAATTACAGTGCGAAGTATGACAATAAACAAATAAGAAATAGTAAATAACAACCTTAGCTGCGTATTGGTTGCTATGTTGCATCGGACAGTACACTTAATGTCGTAACTACATAGAATATCGTTTCTGAACTCATATCACGGCTACTTTCTAAGCTAGATATAATATAAAATAACAGAAAAACATTTTCTGGGTGCACAACAACAAGAAATCATTCTTACATTAATAGATATATAAGAGATATTAGATACGACTAAATACATATCTTGCCTATACATATATGTATGTCTGTATAGCGATAAGGTTTGAGAAATCTAGAGATATATCGTTATGTCCTGCCAATAGCTATCCTTATGGCTATAAAAACGCGTGTTCCATCTTTTCTTCGTGCGATGCTTTCTGTGTTGTATAAACTCCCTGATTGACGTACAGATCCAGAGCAGGCGCTGCAGCAGTCGGTGGCGGCGGGGTCAGATCCAGCGGAGTTGTCGAGTTGCTAGAGGGCGTTGTCGGTGTTGTCGAACTGAAGCTGGAACAGCTGGAGCGTGCCGACAACGATTGTGCCGAACGCGTTCTCCTCAATGGCTCTGTGGAGCGGGCGCTTGCACAGCTGCTGGGATCCCCATAGCTGTGCACGCGTCCCACGGTCTTCAGCATAGTGCGATACGGTTGCTGTTGCTGATCCTGTGCTGCTTGACTGTAGTACGATCGACGCAGTATACACCAAGTGACCACAAATGGCACCGTCAAAATCCCAAAAATGCCCAGCGCTATAATCAGAAGCACGTCCAAGGCTTCAGAACGCCAAAAGTTGAGCGTGTTGGCATGAGACTTTAGGAAATTTGCACCACCTGTGCTCAATATCAGCTCAATGTGGCTAAGCGCTCTCGATGAAGCTTCTGAATTGGCAACACCTAGACGCTTCTTCAATTCACCCAAATTCTGTCCATAGCTTTCATTTAGCGTAAGCTGTCGTATGCTATGAAGCAGTGCATCATAGGCTAACGCATCGTAGGCGACTGTTAGTGCAGCGCCTTTCTGCTGCAGCCGCTTGGCCAGCACCTCCTGCTCGGCCAGTATGGGTATGGCAAGTATGGGCGTATCACCCGCAATGGACTCCCAAACGCTGAGCTGGCCGCAGCTGCTAATAAAAACTTTGACCTGCTGATGAGCTGTAAATCAAACAACTTTGGTTACTACAATTCAAGGAAAGGAAGCTGACGAACCATACTCGGCTATAACTTACCCAGTATGGCCTGCTGGGGCCACCAGCTGTTGATCATTATATTATCTGGCAGCGGCTGCACAAACTCCTCCACCTCCCATTTGAGCAGAAAATGAAATTCCTTGAGATGCGCAAAGACATCCAGCAATATGGACAGCTTTTCGCTGGGCAACTGAGCTGTTTGCACTTCCGCGCCAAGACTCATGTAAATTACACCACTAGACGCAGCCTCCATAAACGAAAGCACATGCTAATAAGCAAACAACCAACAATTAGTTTTCCAGTCATAATAAGAACAAATTAAATTACATTTGGCACTTGCAGCTCTTGTGGCTCTAGCAAATGTAGGCCGCCCACTTCCAGCATATTGGGTAAATAGGCGCGAGGGTAATCCATAGCAGGATGCGAGTTGATCAAAGCAAGACTCAAGTTTTTGCTCAAATCTCGATAGTTCGGCAGCTCACGCACCAGCAGCTCGAAGTGATTTGAGTAAACGGATTGCTGCGAGATCAGGTGGAAAAAGCTGCAAAACAGAATCAATCAGGCGGGCTATGAATGGAAAGTCTGTCTCCTACTCACTTGTAGGTCAAACGCTCGAATGTGCTCATTAGCATGTTTGCTACACGCTCCTTTGTAGTCATGCGCTCCGTGTAGGGTAGAAAGTTGCTCGGATCGAGAGAAGCTGATTGAGGATTGCCAAACATGTTGTTGAGCCATGAATTGGCACCGGTGGGACTAATTGCAACGGTGGGCACACCATAGTAATAAGCGAGGCTGTAAGAAAATTCAAAGTTTAGACAATTCCATATATCATTCTGCTCTCGCCACCTACCCAAGTAATGCGTCACTCAGAAACAAATCCACGATAAGTAAATCAAATTTTTCTCCGCTGGTTAGGAGCTTTTGCACCTGTGCATCCGAGAGTAGCAGGTCCACATTTGTGGTTCCCGCATAGATCATACGGGTGAAGCGTTCCATAACGCTCTGAGCGTGCATCTGTTCCGCCTCGAAGCTCATGCCCATGTCTAGCCAATTCTGCTTTAAATCCTGATCCTCAATGCGTATCTCACGTATTCTGTTGAGGGCTGCCCCAGCATCCATCTCTGCCAATGCATGCGGGCTTATCAGCGTAACCGAATGATTCTGTGGACCGGCCACCAGTTGCTGCAGCAACCGACGTCCAAATAGATAATGAGATCTCCAGACGCTGGGCAGCACGGCCAGGATGTTGGCTCCGGTTGCATGGCTGCAAAGCAGCCAAAGCGACAGCAACTGTAGCAGTCGCATCTTGCAGTGCAATGAACCTCGACGTGTCCTCGGCTACGGACCTGTTTTAATTTTCCGGTTTTTGCAACCAACTTCCTCCCTTTCGTAGAGCCGTTGCGGCCTTTCTATTATTATCTGCTGCTAGTGCTGCAACAAGACTTCATTGTCGCTACGGTTGCACTGAAGTCTTACACAATCCTACATTGCGCTTAAGCGCTTTGTTAATTAATGCAAATTGGTTAAAAATCGCGAAATTTGTGTACAAAATGCGCAACGAAAGTGAAAAGAACAACAACAACAATGGAAATACGAATGTGCGAGGGCTACAAAGACTCATGCTCACGTCACTAGTGAATGACAAATTTATACGTTATCGATGAGTAATAAGTAAGCAATGTATCGATACCATCATAGTATAAATCTACCTGATGTAGGTAGCTTGCTTTAAGCGTTTTACCTGAAGATAAAACCATTTCTGTAAGAGCTAAAAAAATTAGCTGCATCTGTATTTTAAATGTGTTAGTAAGTCACAAAAGTGACTCCGTAAATTTTTTAATTTGCACACAGTATGTCTCATTTGGTATAAATGCATCCATGGTATTCATTAAAAACACGTGAACAACACTCATTTTTATACAAAAACAATAGATACAAATTACCAATACATTATTCATGTGATTAATCAAATGACTGTCATATTGCCCAGCCTCTTACTAATATCATTAACCGTTATTATTTAAACTATGATTATGCGCACTTTACGCTGTGGTAAATAGTCTCTATCGATAGTTATCCGCCTAATCGGCTAATCGTTGGATAAAAAATAAATAAAAATAAGAGTGGGCCAAAAAACATGCGAATTAAGATACAATAGAATGTATTAAGACAGATTACTGCTTGTGTGAGTGTATGTGTGTGTGTCTTTTAGTATTAAAATGTATATATATATATATAAATTATATATATAACTTTGTCAATTACCCAATTGTTAAATCATCAACAGATGTATGTGCTAAGTAGGTAGCAGCCGGTGGGGTGTCTACAACAACACCTCTGAAATTTTATTGGAACTGCGCCAGCGAAAAAAAAAAACTGCAGCATTGAACCGCATTGAATGGCGGAATTTTAGCTGAGAACGAAACACCTGCTTGCAACTTATCAGAGTCAGCGAGCGTCGGCCCTAAGTACACACAACTCGAGTGTAATTGTAACTAAGTGGCGTACGGATAGGATACGAGGCAGAAATAGGGGCAATATATCACGCATAATTTAAAGCAGCGACGTCGACAGCGAACTTTACGTAATCGCAAATAACGGACTAAAGTTTAAATTCCAACGACATGGCGGAGAAATGTGAGTTGTCTCTCGAAATTGAAGTAGATATTTGGAATTCTGAACGCCATTTCATATCGTAGCGCTTACCGATGTGGAGAGTCTGTTTGATTTGAAGTCGTTTACGAGTCGCTTTCAGTACTATGCCTGGATGACGGACCCGCGCACGGTGCTGGTCTCCAGCGATCGTTTGCTGCAGGCCAAGCAAATAGTGGAGAGTTATCGTGCAGGCGAACAGTCGCCCAAGCTAACACCAGCTGACATGAAGTACAATTTAAAGCTATATAGCTCAGCATTTCATCCGGATTCGGGCGAGCTGCAGAACTTTGCCGGTCGCATGAGTTTTCAGGCAAGTCGCGTGACAGTCAGCTGCAGCCATGCTACCTATACATTTATATATAGCGAACTGCTGTCGTCATTTCTACTGATATGCACTTGCCAAATAATGCTCTGCATCGCTTCTTTGTTTAGGTGCCTGGGGGCATGTTGATCACGGGCGGCATGTTGGCATTCTACCGCACCGTGCCCGCTGTGGTGCTCTGGCAGTTTCTCAATCAATCCTTCAATGCGATCGTCAACTATACAAATCGTAATGCCAATTCACCCACCAGTGTTACGCAGCTGGGTCTGGCTTTTGTTTCGGCAACTGGTGCAGCGCTAGTTGCCGCAATTGGCTGCAAGAACTACTGGGCGAAAAGGGCAACGCCATTGTTGCAACGCTATGTGCCGTTTGCGGCTGTTGCAGCAGCGAACTGTGTCAACATTCCCTTTATGCGTCAGAACGAGATACTCAACGGCATTGATGTAAAGAATGCCGATGGCGAGATTGTTGGTCAGAGCCGCTTGGCCGCCATTAAGGGCATCAGCGAGGTAATCATATCGAGAATTACAATGGCAGCACCAGGCATGCTGTTGTTGCCCGTCGTCATGGAGCGACTGGAGAAACTGCCAGCCTACAAGCGCATCAAATGGATAAATGCACCCTTCCAAACAATCATGGTGGGCTGCTTGTGAGTAAAATACAGATGTTTTCCTAATTATGTGAATCAGACTAATTTGGCTTTGGTGTTTGCAGCCTCTGTTTCATGGTGCCCACGGCTTGCGCGATTTTCCCGCAACAGTGCAGCTTGGATAGCAAAACAATGAGCACCTTCGAGCCGGAACTCTACAAGGACATGGTCAAGCGCACTGGTGGCAATGTGCCTGAACGTGTCTACTTCAACAAGGGTCTATAAGGCGCTAAAGAGCTTCGAATCGTCTGCTAGACACTTAGACAATAAATGTGTTAATTGTTGCTTAGGCATTTATAGAAACGCGCAACGCAATTGTTCCTGGTTCCTTGTCACATGGGAGTAGTCAATGTTCCAAACTAAATGATATCGTAATTTGTGTTTACTGTGAACTTTTTAGCATAGTGAATATGTCTTGTAACGTATGGGGCTCTGTAAGCTAAAGTGAAAAATAATTTGATGCTAAATTTTAATTTAATATACAGTTTAACGGCTGAAAATGTGAACTAATCTAAGCTAAGTTTCTCAGCAAGATGCAGGTTGACTCGGAACATTTTATAATCTTCAAATAACTTCATTGACTTACTAATTCTAATCTGTTAATTGCGTGTTAAAACTAAGTCAGTAGGGCAGCACTTAAAATAAATAACAAAAAAATAAATTCACAAAAATAATATGAAAACAAAGGAGTTGCGGGCTTATAAACGGTTTTATTAGGTATATTGTTGTATCTTGTATATATGTATATATATATGTATATATATATATACCTATATATATATATATTTATATATATATATGTTGTAATTAGCAAATGTTTGCGGAATTTCTTCATTGGATTGTGTTGTAAAATTTACAAAATGTGCAAAACACAACTAGTTAGATTATTTGTTCACTTTAAATCTTGATTAATTACGTGGAGACTTTCGTATTTATTGTACGATTATTTATCGGGCATTTAAACATAGTTTGTGCTCTTGTACTACAACAAATGATCGCATTTATCTTTGCGTTTTTAAATGTACTTTTTGTGTCTTTTTTTTTTTTTGTTTTCTTGATTTTTTGGACATTTTTTAAGGTACAATTTGAATTGATTTTTTGTTTTTTTTTTTTATAGTTATTTGTTAAAAATGTTGGCACTGTCGCAAAATACTAAACATTGATGAAAAAATTCAACACTCAGATGTACAATATGTAAAATTGTGTGTTTCACTTAAGTGTAAAAACTAATTCACGCCCTCAAACGGTGCGAGGGCCGCTCTATAACAACTCTGCTGCCTGGCAGCCAATTTCGTTTTCAATATTTTTTCCATGCACAAGTTTTGTTTTCTCTGTGTGGAGTGCCATTGAATCAGCAAACATTTAATTATCATATATTTATTAATAATTAATAACTTTTGCAAAACTGTCGATACACACAAATATACATTTGTGGAACATTTAAAAATAGTATTTTTAAAATTATTTTTCGTTTTTTGTTTTCATTTATTTACTGACTGAGGCATTCAACAATTAAATCGCTTGGATTGCGCATAAAAATTATTGCAAATTTCATTATTCAATTGGTATATATGTTGGATTTATTTGTTTTATGTGTAATGGGGCTCGTCCGATCAGCTGGAAAAGCTTCGACCCAATATATATTTCATTTTGGTATACGTCCAATTGTGTGCACTTTGTCGACTTATAATGGAGGAACTCTTTCCGTTTTAGCTGCCTTTACAAACGTTGCACGAAAAATTCACTTAAATTTCAGACTGTTTTTTGTCATCAACATTTCAGGGAATATGCCATGAATAATAATCGATGCCCTTTGCAATTTGATAGGGTTTTAAATGAATTTAATATCTCGTCGCAATATTGCGTATACGCCCTGCTCTTTCAGAAGCCGTCTACCATAACAGAGAGTTAACAGCATCGCATATTGTTTAACATAATGTTAAAGAATTTATGCAGCAGCTATTTGAATATAAGTTTTATTTCGACAGATTCTTTTGCGTACTTCTTTGTATATCTCTTCTTCATTATAATCTTTACCTTACTCAAACTTTTTCTTCAGCTTCTGCACATTTCTCTAAGATATTCTGTACAAACATTATATATTACTTTTCTTTCAGCAATTCAAAAAATCTGTGCATTTTCGAAAAGTATGCAAAACTCTCTCTCTCTCTCTCTCTCTCTGGCTCCGTTTTAATTTTAATTTTTTTTAGTTAGTTTAATGGATTTTCATTCCTTTAAAAACCATTTAAGCTTGTTTTGTGTCTTGTTTTTTTTTTCTTTTATTTCTTTGCGCACAGCCTTTTTTTTCTCAAAATTTTTCTGGTTTTTCTTTGTTTGTGTGATTCATATGTATTGTATATTTATTGTTCATACATATATATATGAATATATATATATATATATTTCTATTATGTAGTTTATATATTTGTAAACCGTTTTTCGTGTTGACGACACCTGATCATTTTTTGTACCAACTTTGCCTGACTGCATATACATAAGTATACATATATATCTAGGTATATATATATATTTATTTAACAGTATATGTTCATGTACATAAGAATCCATATATTACTTCAAGCCTGCTCGCTTTGGAGTACTTCAAGCCTTTGCATATTTCAGCATTTTTAGAATATCATTTTCAAATTGTTTTCTTTTCATTTTTTTTTTTTTTTTGGTAAAAACTCTTAAAAACTAGACCAAAAATTAAACAAAGAGCAGCAGCCGCTTTAGTGGGCGTGCCTCTTAGATGTTTTTGAATCTATACTTCAACACCATTTCCCGGCGCTTCTAAAACCTTAGAAAAATAGCCAAACCCTGTTGCTGCTAACGACTTTTTGTTTGTTTCATTTTGTTCTTTGTATTCTTGGTTGAAATAGAAAAAATAATAATAATTCTTTTCTTTTCTTTGCTTTTAGTTTATTTCTCATTTTAGTGTTTAATATTTCATCGCCTCATTGCCAAATTGAAAATCTGTTTTCCTTTTACATTTAGATGACTTGGCTTTCAGTAGTTCGTATTATAGAATATATATTTTATAAATTGAATTCTTGTTTACGTGTATATAACAATCATACATTTAAAATTTATAAACGTTGGTTTTTTAGTAAAATTAAAAGAAGCCATGCGCATAAAAACAGATTTCTCATTTTTTTTAAGTTTAAACTTTATAAATAACGCGTTTCGTGTTTTTCATTTTATTAATATTAATTGTTTGTTTTTGTTTTCATATTGAACTTGCTTTTGACTTGGCTTACGAATTAAATACAAACATGTACATAAGGTTCATAGAAGTATGTATACAGTATATATAAATATATTTCATATATATATATTTCCATTTAGTTGTGTGAATAAATTTCAAATATTATTTTCATTTTTCATTCCCTTCAGATCTATTTCTTTTCTTTTTTTGTGTGTTAGACTTATAAATTTAACTAGAAATTATATTTTAATTTTATAATTATATTATTTTATATTCTTTATAAATGTATATGTATGTGTGTGTGCTTGTTTTGTCTGTGTGTGTATTCGACAACCAAAGTAGGAAAAGGAGTTTTGTCTTCTGCATAGTTCCCAGCTATTACGGCTCCTCACTTGCCGCATCCACCGCGTTGGCTGGCACCAGCTCCACCACTGAGACAGCCTCGGCCGTGGTCGTTGTGGAAGTGGATGAGCTGGTGGTGCTGGCCGGTGACATGTTGTCAGCATTGCTGCATGCCAGCCCCATCGGCGGCGGCGAACTGGTTGCTGTTGCTGTTGCCATTGCTGCTGTTGTTGTTGATTCCTGACTTTGACTGGGGGGCAGCACAAAACTCTTTCCCATACACTGGTCTCATTTAAGACCCGTATCCGACGATGGCGTCCAGCGATCAAACTCAATGCCCGAATCGGGTGAGACGCCAGTTGCTTTGGCCAGATGCGCGGCCATAAACCCGCCCGTTTGCATGCACTTGCAGTCGGGGGCAATGCAATTGCATGAGAATTTCGAGCCACGACCGCAGCGCGCAACCAGGCTGGGATTGCCAGAGAGCATAGTGGCCGAGGAGCAGCCAGCTGTGTTTCCAATGATATTAACGCTGTTGCCCTCATCCATGGCCTGCCCATCGCAGGGACTCAAACGGAGCTGGCTCTCAAAGGATTGCAGCTGCTGCATGAAATGGAAATTGGGCGAGACGTCCGATTTGCGAGCACGCACCAGCATGAAGGCATCATTCAGGCTGAGCGCCCGTGTGTGCATCAAATAGGCCAACGTCACCGTTACGGAGCGCGAGACACCTGCCAGGCAGTGGACCAGCACCGCCGAATTAGCAGAGCGCGCCTCCTCTGCAAGGCAAAGAGAGTGAACCAGTTGAGAATTACAAGCAAAATAATGATAATTTAGCATACGCACCTATAAAGTGTATGGCAGCTGGAAAATGCATCGCCAGATCCTGGGAATAATGATCGGTAATGGGTATTTGCAGATATTTAATAATGCCCAATTTCTCAAACTCATTCGGCAAATCGGGTGTCACATTCAGCACGTACTAAATGGGGAAATAGCAAAGATTTAGATCTGAACTCAAATGTAATGTATTGGGCCTATATATCATACCTTAATGTTGTACTTTTGCAAAGCATTCAAGTCGCTGCTGTGCGTGGAATTGCCCAGAAACAGGCCGGGCACTATCTCAACGGGCGCCTCATTGAAATTATGATGGTGATGGTGATGATGATGTGAGGTGCTCTCGCAGTCCGAGGACTCGGCGGAACTGCTGCACGCCGAATCGGAATGTGGCGTGGAAATGCGTAGCGACCTGTAAGTGAAATGTAAAGTTTATTAGATCAAAATTGTGGCTTTTGAAGTGTTAATAGATAGGACATATAAAATGTGTATATTAGATAAAGTATTGTCTCTATTTCCAAACTCTATCAAGGAATTTGCCACATAAAATATATATAAAAAAAACATAAAATTGTTTTCACATTAAAATTATTTATGCAAAACTTGTCTTAAATGTTTCCAAATTTACAAAATAAATTTTAATTAAATATATTTTAATCTGCTTTCATCGTACTTTGAGATCTTTTATTGCTCAAACTATCTTTGTTTATATTATCTCTATCTCTCTCTTTAGCGCCCTCTTATTGTATGAGATTCGCATAGAAAAGCTCTGCTTAATTCTTTATCTATTCAATTCTATATTTCTCTACGCTTCTATTTTTGGTTTACACTAAGCCAGGTCAGAATAAAGTTAGATTCTAAACAATCAATTAGACAAGACTCAAATTAAAGCTTCATCGCAATTGACTTAAAAAATAGTTATATTATTATAATTAATTATACACTTAGTTCCGCAAGTGGCTATGGTCTACTCACTTAAGACCCATTAACTGATCGGCCTGTGCATTGCGACTAGATTCCATTTCTTTGTTGTGCGCCTGGTTATCATCCTCACACCACTCCGGAAAGCTTTGGCGAAAACTGGAGAAGCCATCTGAAACCAAAGTGGAAGAGAGAGAGAGAGAGAGATGTTATAAATATGAAACTTTAGATACATATGCAAACTATAGATACAGATACAGATAAAGATATAAAAGAATCAACTTTTAAGTATGCTTTTGAACTATGCGCGTGTTTTGTTTGGCTTTTGTACGCTTGAAAAATATTTCGTTATGCTTAGCCAAGTGTGTCCTTTTGCTGTATGGGTAAGACAACACCTATTCAACACAAACACACACACACCCCAGCCACGCCTCTGCCACAACAACAGCACTTGCCCCATCTACCGGTGCGCTGAAGCGTGCGTGAAATTCTTGCCGTTTGCGTGGCTCATTCATAAAATACGACTTTCGTTGAACGTCGCTGTCGTAGATTCCAATTAGAAACGGAAGTGGCTGCCATACGAGACGCGACTCGCGACGCAAAGGAAAATGGGGCACAAACGGAAATGCTCTTTCTATATGTTTGCAAGCCGGCAACCGAACTGGCGCAGCTGAGCTGGGCGAGGGGCACAACATTATGATGACTGCGTTCACTCGCTGCGAATTGTCATAACACAAAACGGAAGCATACAATTTCCTAGATGGCGCATTATAAATGCGATTCCGCATTTGAAATTGAGCACCATCAACAGCAGCAGCAGCAGCAAGAGTAACTCTGCTATCAGCCAGTGGACCAACGGGTTGTATACGCGATCAAGTAGTCGTCGTTAGCTTAAGAGAGAAGCGCCGCGCTTTCAGCTAAAGGCCAATAGAGACTAGCGCACTAGAAGCAACCAAATGAGTCCAAACTCAAAACTGCATTTGATAGCAATTTCAGCAGCAAAGAGCTGACTAACTGAAGACAAAATTCTTTGAAATTCATCTGACTTGTCTGACTTGAAAATCGTTTTTTTTTTTACTAATACTTTAAATATATATCTCTGTCATTAAGATAATAATTCATTAAAATTGTATAGTTTGCTTAAGTCATCTTAAAAACTAAACAACTTTTTCATATAAGAGCTAAATTTTAGACCTATAATTCCTATGACAGCTATATGATATAGAAGTCGGCTGTTAGCCAAATTATTGTACTTATTAAAGAAATTCAGTTAAACTAATATATAGTCTGTTTCATTAAGCTATCTTGAAATTAACCAAAGTTATTCATATAAGAACTAAACTTTAGACCTATTATTTCTCGGGCAGCTATGTGATACAGGCAGAAGTTGCACCTATAAAGACTTTTAATAAATATAATGAATAAATAATCTATTTATATGTTCATAAAAGAACTAAATTTGAGAGCTATAAGTCCTATGGCTATCCGGCCTAGTATTCTGAGCAAATTCCCAAATCTATACAAAACTTTCAATGCTGTGATCTGAGTCACCATAGAACAGACACGCAAACAGATAGCGCAATATGACTATATAGACACTGATCAAGTATAAAGTATTTATTAAAAGCTAACAGAACACAAAGACTATATTTGGCCAGGCCAGGAAATTGAAGGCTTCTCAAACTTTTCACACAAAACTCTCGAAAGGTTAAGCTAAAATCGATTCGAGTTTGTCAAAATTAAAATCTAGTTGAGAAACTTGCAAACTTTTGCTATATATATATATATATATATATATATATATATATATATATATATATATATATATTTGTGTGTGTATTTATCTTTTTCTTTGGCCATCTTGAAGTGCTTTCTGGCCACTTCACATAAAATATATGCTGACAATAGAAATTTTATAAATAGAAATTTATTTGATATTCAATTGTTTCTTCATTGTTGTTTACTGTTTGTCGCTTTCCATATTTTTGCGCGTGTTGCGCTTCCTGTTTTTGACTCCACGAACGAACGACCGAACAATCGGACGGGCGTACGTACGTACGTGTCCGGTAGCACGGTTCAACGGATTGGCGTTCCACTAAAGGGCACACTTTAAGTGCAGTGCGTCATACGCCTGGGATGAGGGCGCCAAACGCAGAACCCAACCGCAGTTCCAAGCTAATTAGCCTAGCGCCCAAATTGTAAATAAGCTACCCAAAAGGGTAGTCCGCTAGCGAACGGCCATATTCCAGCGATACAAACTGGAAACCACCAAGTCGACCGCTTGTCTAACTGTTTACGCGACAAAAGCTCGCCTACGTCATTTCCGCTGGAACGGCGAGCAAGGGGTGGGCTAGAGGGATGGGCACGCTGGCATTGGGGAGTAATAACTAGGTAAATGTGAATGAAATGAATACAGCTCCAATGATTACGTGGGCGTGTATGTGAGCGAGTGCGTGTGTATGTGTGTGTGCGTGTGTGTGAGTCTGTTTTTGTATCTCAAGTCAAAGCGGCAGCTATGTTAGCAAAAAGTTACTTAACTCACGTTTTTATACCCTATAAAAAAGGGATAAGAAGGGATATGCTGAGCTTAAGGCCAGTCAAACTTGTTTTTAACATGCATAATTAAAATATATACATATATATAAATTAATTAATTGAATAAAATACAAATTTTAAATATTAAATATATAATAATTTAAAATAAATAATTTAAAAAAAAAATTTAAAAAAATAAATATTTGTCTTATTTGTATTTTAAAAATGTAAAATTTTCAATAATAAAATGTTATCATATATTTTTTTCATTTCAAATTTTTAAAGAGTATTTTCTTAGTCGTTACGATCTGCTTTTCATATTTTTGCTCACTTTTTTATATGTGAATATTTATTTTATAACTCACGCTCACAGCACACGACGGACGGTCAAACAAACAAACAACTGGAGAGAGACGCGGTAGATAAGCCTCACCAAGGCAGAAGACAAAACAAACAAATAAAATTAAATATTAAATAAAAGTAATAAAATAATAAAAAAAGCAATTCGCGGCGAAAAACAATGAATGAACAACAAGAAAAGGTGAGCGAGCAGAAGTCTAGATAATTGCACGACTCGCAGATACCCTGCACGCAAACAAGCTTAACAAGTTAACTCGCTGTGCGAGCCTACCCCGCTGCACACTCATTGCGCCCGCAGGGTATTTGGAAACGAGCAATTTTTTTGTCGTCCGCCAGTTGTAAAAACTTGCATGTATTATTTATAATGTTATTTCGGCTTTGTTGTTATTGCCTTAATAAATAAATAATCCAAATATTGCGCTTAGCATGACAAGCACATCCCGTGGGCGGTGGCTGCAAATATTCCAAAAAAAAACTCGCCATGGGTGGGTGTTTCTATATATATTTATATGTGTGTGCGTGTGTAGAACCAGGTGTTTGACAGAGCGGGAGAGTTGTAAGCGCAGACAGTTGAGGGGTTGGAGCTGCTCTAAGCTTTAGTTCAAATCCGGTTTTAAAGACCACAAAAGGAACGAGACAATAAATAGGCAATATGTATGTATTTTAAGTAGTTTCAGCTCACAAATTGTTAGTGTCATTTATTTATTTTTTGTTATTGTGTTATTTGTCGCTGTTTTTATGGTTTTTGTTTTGTTATTTTTTTCTACTTTTCAAGTTTTTTTTTTTTTTTTGTTAAGTTTACATTTTTCACGTTTTGAAGGTCGTTTCCACTGTGCGCGAATCTTGTCATTGTTGTTGCTGCTGCTGCTGTGATTATTGTGTGAACTCATCAATGAAACAATACAGAATTGTGGACAAATACACACACACACACAGTTACAGTCTGTTTTATATAAGGCTTGTGCACAGGTGTGGGGGGCTATGTGATAAGCACAGATATGCAATCACATATATGCATATAGTTATATATAATATATACCTACATATACTATGAATCTAGACAAAAGATATGAATGGTCGGCATTCGAGACAATTGCGAAGAGCGATAAGAGATAACGACCTTTGAGTTATTCGCAACAGTTACGTTTGAGCTACTGTGAGCACTCGAAAATGAAAATAGTTTGTTGACTTAAACTCATGAAAATCGCATAGAAAGGTCAAATTAAGTAAAGAAAGAGCTGCCAAGCACATAACCTAAATCTCGAGCGTTGAAAATAGAGACTGTATACATGAGAAGCGCATAGAAAGGTCATGTTTATTAAAGAATGCTGAACTCTGCGTACCCACAGTTTCCATTTGATTATATTTATGTCATATTAGATATAATATGATCTATATATGTTTCCACATCAACAATAACTCAATTTGATGCTATAAATTTGCTGAAGATTTATAGAGCATTCACTTTAAAAATAAGACGTAAGACAAAAGGAAACAGAAGATGCTCGAAAGGCATGGCAATAGGTCAGGCTTGACATTTCGCTGTGTGGGCAGTGGCTCGTGTTCGCGCTCAATCAATCATGTTGTAATCAATCAATCAACTCGAGCCCGAGTTGCACGAGTATTTAAAATGTCAACCGGCTGTGGGCTCTTTGCTTAATGGGAATTTCTTGCGACATTATTTTAACATGAATGAGAACCTTTTGAAACGAAACTAAAGTATGCTCAGCCCAGAAGAAAAGTTTCTTCTGCAATGCATTAAATAATTTCCCCATCACAAGCGGAAGTGGCAGTCATTAATATTTTCGCCTTTTAGCTGGCGCTCATTTCCATTTACCCCCAGTACTCTATTTGTTCTCGGTCTTTTTTTGTTTTGCTTTTTATTATTGCTTCCCCACAATTTTTCCCCTCGCACTTTGTTTATGCGAGCAGCTAAAAAAATGTTGCTCCAAAAATAAAGCAACAGAAGGCAAAACTGGAAAATTTGGGGCGTCTGTGGAAATGTAAACAAAATGGGGCCACATCGGTTTGGGATGGTTTTTTTCTCATTTTTTCTTTAACTTTTATATATTTTGATTCTTTTTTCTTTCTGTCTTTGTGAGTGTGTTTCTTTCGTAACTCACGAATACTACAAATGTGGGGTTGGCTCCTCTTTTTATATATATATATATATGTATAATGTCTGCCATTCCGTCAGAGTCTGACTCATTGACAAATAGCATTGAACTGCAGGCGATGTTCTCGTCGTTGTCTTTTCATTCATGGAGCTCGGAAACCAGACGTGCTATATACCCAGTTATATATAAATATATGTGTATACACATGCATGTGTATATGTGTGTATGCGTATGTATTTTTAGTACGCCATTGTGAAACACATGGTCGACTGCATTTCTAAAATGGTGGCTGGCGCAAGGGGAGAATGGGGGGCTGCTGCTGCTGTATGTTATAGACATGGCCACACACATGACGTATGCGTTATATTAAATTCTCTCCTTGTTTTATTTGAATGCCGCAGAACACAAATCCTTCTGACAAACACGTGAAATCCGCAGCCAAAACAGACACGCACTTTGGAAATACCAAAAAAAAAAAAACAAAACAAAAAACCATTTGGAATGTTATTTGAAATTTATTTTAGCGGAATTCGTGGTATGCGCACGGTTTTTATACACAAGGCATGTGCAGCTAAATCCCAACCAAATTCCACGTAAGGAAACTCATTTAAAATTCATTTAATTATAATGAGCGGAGAGAGGGAGAGAGAATTGAAGTAGAATAATTATTGAGTTCCTTATAGCAATTACTTCAAATTGAATATTAAATTTAGATAAAATTTATTTTATCAACTGTTTTATACCACTGTGCAACGGTGAGCACTTGACGTCGACAACGCAGTTACAACAGCAGCTTGCAGAAGCTGCCGACAACAACATCGCCCACGCTACCAACAACAACAATAGTAAAGAGAACAAGCACAGCCGCTTAAACCACCTACGGATATAAAACCAAAAATGAACGTTGCTTAAAATGAATGCAGCAACAACAACCAAAACAACAACAGTAAACCAAAATTCTAAATAAACCAACGCCCGCGCGTACTAAGTATTTTGTATCGAATGATGAGAGGAGAGAGACACCGAACGACAGTGAGAGAAGACAAAGGGACAATATGAGCTGAGCGCTGAGCTCGGAATTGAGCAAACTGTTAGCATAGACTAGAACCGGCTCACAGCTTTTTATGCTGCTGCCGCCGTTGCAGTTATTGGACTTTGGGCGTGTACACCTGTTATACACACACATACACACGCGCGCAAATAATTGCAGAAATGAAAGAAAGAGTTTGCCTTTACATAAGCCGCTTGCCTTCATAGTTGGGCGCCCAAAAGCCAAATGCTTTTATGAATGAATGCGCCACGAAAGTAGAAAAACTATGCGCACATGGTGAAAGAAAGAAAGAATGAAAAACACTAAAAAGAGAAATACAAAGATGGACAGACAGAGAGAGAGAATGAGAGATAAAGAGCGCAGGCTATGGTACATAGGAGCAGCGCTTAGCACGCAACTATTTGTTAAACAGCAATTTTGAATTGAAAACGTGACTAGCACACACACCCACACACACACACGCATATACACATGTATACAGTAACAAGCGAAATACATAGCTGTAATAAAACAAGTACGAAATTTGCGAAGACACGACTAAGAAATACTCTATGCGGAGCAGAAGAGTTCCACTTAGAGTAGTAGTCAATAGAGCTCGCAAAGTAACATTAGTGTATATATATATTTTAGTTTAACATGCATACACACTCTTCTCAAACTCACTATACCCTTTTTCGCCATTGGCATATTGGGCAATTCTTTCATTCCATTTTCATTCCGTTTCAATTCCACTCCATTCATGCATTGAATTAAATTCGCTTTTAGTCAATTTGATGCAATTTGCACAGCAAGTCTGCTGAGAGCATTGGAATGGGACTGGGAATGGAATTTAAATGGGGGAAGGGTAGCTATATAACTAAACACACAGTGAGCGGACGTGCGACATAATTTTTAGCTACTTTGTTGCTGCATCATCTTCCGCATAGCGAGCGGGTTGAACAAAGTAAGTGAAGCGTTCGTTCCACATTAATGCATATGCTAATCGGACCACTAAGTGGGCGAGTGTTAGGGGCGAGCGATCATTAAATAAACTCATTGAGTAGCACATTGTTTGAGGAAGTTGGAACCACTGTTATAATGTAGACCGCGTGCTTGGTAGAGAACGTTGCGGCTTTTTGTCCTGTCAAACTGTGGAAGCCATACAATCAAAATGTAAATAGGCACAGTCTCTATGAACCGTGGATCTGTCTGCCCAGCTTTCTAGGCCAGCTATAAATAACAAGAAGCCGAACCGCAGCTTTCAAGGTATTAGCCAAGTATCCTGAGGCAGCCTTTTGCCTTTTTTGTTCTGTCTAAAAGCTGCCGTACATTATTAATTAATTATGTATAATTTTGCCAAGCTACGCAATTACATGAAATTTGGCAACGTTGGTTGCGCCCCCAATCTAACCCCACAAAAAAAAAACGAAAGAAAAACATACTAGAAATTTTACAGTGGCTGTTAAAATTATATATAAATTGGAGAGAAGAGGAGCGGAATGGAGAGAAATTGCGTATAATTGAAATTGCGCTCGCTGAGAGAATTACAGTATCTTTGTATTTGTGACTGTAACTGTATCTACAGCTGTACAACTGTTGAATACACATACTGACAAATGTTCATACGTATCTGTATCTATAGCAGTAAATCTGTATCTGCAACATTTTGAGCATATTTTCGGCAGTGACAGGAGGAGCGGCATATTTCCTCCCTTCCTTTGACCGGGGAAGTTTTTGCAAATGGGGTCAAGTTTAATGTGCAGCTTCCTGTTGCTGCTGCGCCAGTAATTGCAGATGGATTTGCTCTCGGCGTGGAGCAAGCAACAAGTGCAGCAACTGACAAAGAGAAGCAAAGATTGTGAGCGTGGTAAGGGAGTAAAAGAGAGAGAGAGGAAGAGAGATAGAGATACCAACAGAATAGGAGTTACATTTTATATCAAATTTATTGATTTTCTGTTTGCATTGGACGCACTTGGACACTTCCGTTACAAAGAGAGCGCCACGCGCAACAGGAAATCATGGGCATTGATCGACTATGAGATATCCTATGTTCAACAATTATTGTAACTGGATACTTGAAACATGTTTAAAACATAAATAAATAAAACTGATGTAAAATGGCAGGCCTTCTGACTAAGAAATACCCTGCAATTTGAAATTAAACAAAATCTACCTCAATTTAGCTTTAATCAAAATTATTATATTTTTACTTAAGGAAATTTGTACAAAACTTATTACACTAAGAGCTGGGTATAAAAGTCGTATTGTTTACAGCTATAGCAGGATAATGGTCAATACATAACAAAGGGCCAAGCAACAATAATAACAACAACATTCAAACAGTAGCAGCTCCCCTATAACATTTAATCAGAATGCGCCGCCATTGGACAACGTGCTCAGAATTTCATTTCGAAATGAAATGCCACAAAAGACAGGTAACAAGCAGGTGGTGGGGCGGCGGGGTGACATGCCGCTGGGTCAGGGCATTTATAAATATTGCATGCAAGAAAGATGAAAAACACGAGAAATGGAAAAGTGAATGTGCAACAAAGGTCCTGGCAGCAGCTAAAAGAAAATGTCATCAGTAGAAAAATTTCAAGAATAAATATCAATTGCGTTATTGGATTTCCAATTATTAAGATTATGAAGCTCGGGGCAAAACGTAAGTAATTATTATTAAATGTTGCCTAGGCGCAAAAAGATTGATATTGCTTCTTTCTATTTCTCTTTCATCTGTCAAACGTAAAATATTTTGCTCTTTGAAGTTTAACTTTAATCTTCAATTCTAAAAGCTTAGACACCTTTTATTTTGCTGTACTGTGTGTATGCACAATGCTTTACATTTTTCAGCTCTTTCTCATTCTTGACTCTAGTTCCCGTTATATTTCTCACCCATCGCATTGCCTATTATTTCATTAATTTTATGTAGCGCATACAACAACAACATGAAAAACAGCTCAAAACTGCATTTACTGTTCGCATTAAGTGAAGACACGAACCTCATACACACACACACACACTCATGCATGGATAGAACTACTGACAAACAGAATTATTGTAGGAATTCAGCTCCTCTCTTGCGTTTATTCTGTCTGCCAGTCTCTCCTTGTCCGTTCTTCTTGCTCGCTGTCCGTTTGTCTGCTTCTTCTGGTAGCCGCTGCTGCTGTCTCGTTTGGAATACGCTGCTAATTTGCACTTTGATGAAATGCGTTCATGTTGTTGTAGTTGTTGCTATTACTGTAGATTTATGCATGCAGGCGCGCAAGGCGGACGTCGACAGCAGCCTTTAGCTCCATTTCATTTCGATGCCGACTTTACTTATGCACATATACATATGTATGTGTATGTATGTATGCACAAATGTGTACATATCTCTTATTCCTTTTCGCCCCATGGAATCAAAGCAAAAATTCAATCGTTGTTGTCTTCGTTTCTCTTCTTTTTTCTTTGTCGTTGTTTGATGTTGTTTTTGTTGCTTCTGTTGTTTGCTAATTCCAAGAATACAACAATTTACGCGTCCAGCTCCCCCGCCAAGGCAGGCGGCAGCAGTTGGGTAAAGAGAGCAAAGTATAAGACGAAGTCGTCGTCATCGTTTGTATTTCGCAATGCGCCACTGATTCTTCGACTCTTTGACTCTTTCCAGTCTTGCGCTTTTATGTTTATGTTATGTGCAACACACGCCCTGGAAACTTCCGCTGAATTCAAGTGAGGAACGCCGAGGTATGCAGCACAACAGACCCACGAATCGCCCTCGCAGCGCTTTGACCGGAAGTCGCTTGTCGGCTTTATCATTTTTAGTCTTCTTCTTCTGCTGTTGTTGTCGATCATCAATTCTTGCAAATATTTGCGCCATCTACACACACACAAGTGTGTGTTGGTCTCAACCTCCGCCATTGCAGGTGGCTCGCGAGACAGAGCTTCAATGTGGGTCTCGCCGTTAGGCGGCTGTTTAATTAAAACCCACACAAACTTTGACCCAAATCCGGTGACAACAACAAAAACAACAAAAATGTTTGTCTCTGTTTTCGAGCAGCCGTAGGCCGCGTCTAATTCGACCAAAAGAGCCAGCCAACTGTTCCGTTCCAGCTGTCCAACGTGTCTCCAAAACGTTGTCAAATGCTTTTTCGAGTGCTTGCTGGACTACCTTCATGTGTGTGTGTATGTGTTTGTGATTGCTTAATAAGACGCCAACGTAGCGATGCTGTCTGTCGTTTCGTTCGTCTGTCTGCGTCTGGACACGTTCACGTCCATTTTGCACGTGGGCAGTGTTTTTGTGGTTGTTTGGTGTCAACACAAACGAACAATAATCAAGCGCACAGTGTGACAATTAAGTGAAAATCTTGAAGATTCAATACACAAGGCAATGTTATGGTTCTGTTATATATGTGTGCAATGCGGGGTTGTAAGGACATACATTTATGTAAGTATGTATGTGTATGCATGTAGATGTTCCCTGCTGCAAGTTCACAGTTTCAAAATCTCAACAGCAAAATGAGGCAATGCCAAAGGCAGCTGCTTTGCTGGCAGTTTTTCGGTGAAGGCAGACCAGTTGAAAGCTGTTGTTGGGAGAAGAAGAAGATGAAGAGGAAGAAGTGAAGGAGATGTCGAATTTACTAGAAGGGGGCAGCGCAGTTTCTTCTGATGAACTATCATCAAATTGTAATGAGGCAGGCGACGGCCTTGGAAACAGATATGAATACGAATAAGAGTGTATGTGTGTGTGTGTGTATTGAGTTGTGAAATGCCACGTGTTGTTGTATGTGGAAAGCAAGTAGAAAACTTGTGAAAATTGCTTAGGCCCAAAAACAAAATTAAAGCAACTTGTTCACAAATGAGGCAAACAACTCTCCAATGAGCCGCAAGCAGATAAATACATATACATAAATACATATGTGCATTTGTCTAAGTATGTATGTATGTATGTATGTGTATGCATGCAGTGGATAGTTTGTTGGGGAAAATGCGAATGCGGCGGCGACGACGACGTTGACGACGACGCGTGGAAATGCATACCACAGAGTTGTTTTTATGGCAACGACGCGACGTCGCTGCGCTTGCGCAGCAGCCGAGTTCAATTTCTATAAAAGGGTCGACTCTGCAGCAGAGAGAAGTCGCTGCCAGACAGACGCAGCAGACTAGGCAGACTCTGAACAGTGGAGCAGCTTTGTATCCGCATGGCTATAAAAAATCAAGATGCAAGAAGAAGAGTCAGACAAGTTCTTCGACGTCGCCGCTGTCTATAATTTTAACTCAACTTCCAACTCCCCAATAAAAGTGGTGGCGGCGGCGTCAGCGTCGGCGGCTGCGAAGACGACCGCAACGCATCGTTCGTTGACTTTACGTTTGCTAGGGCCAGGGCGAGAGAGAGAGAAAGAGAAAGAGAACAGAAGTGAAAGAGTGAACGCAAAAGGAGCGTAAATGATGATGTTGATGAGCAGGGTTTGAAACTTTGCTAAATATAATTGAATTAAATTTCATGCAACGGAAGCGCTTAGTTTACGAAACTTGACTACTGATGTGCACAATTGCGCTCTCTCCCCCACACACATACACACAGACAGGCATTGGCTCTCTTCGCATAACTGTGACACTTGGCCCCTATCTTAATTGTTTTAATTCCGAGAAATGCATACAAAGTGGCATTTAATTAAAATGAATTTCGCAGCAGCAACAGCAGCATTAATGCACAGTGCATCCGGCTGCCATAATGAACTCGCCTCGCATACAATCCTGTCAAAAAGAGAGAGG
This sequence comes from Drosophila hydei, assembly GCF_003285905.1. Lineage (NCBI taxonomy): Eukaryota > Metazoa > Arthropoda > Insecta > Diptera > Drosophilidae > Drosophila > Drosophila hydei. Next base: position 6,882,096 of record NW_022045643.1, read on the forward strand.
AGGAACGAGAGAGCCGCATAATAGCCCGATTTAATTGCATTTCAAGGTCAATTAGCGGCATGAACTTTAAGGGAAACTAAACAATCGGTTTATTCCCCCTGGCAAACAGGACGCTAAACTGTTTGCCAACTTGGTCACAACTCAAAAGCTTCTATTGCCGTTGCTATGCTGCCGGATGTGTGCGAAAGAGACAAAAGCTTCAGTTTGTAGGTTATGTAAATGTTTCCAATGGACGTTGGAATACTAGAACTTCCTGTGATTGGAATTCGTTCGATTTTTCATTTATAACTCGATAAGGATCAGCAAAGTATATAATAATATAATTATAACTGTTTTTAATAATATAGTCTTTCCATTTCCCACTCTATAACTGTCCTATATATACACAAAATCTATTATATTCTGTTTTTAGCTAATCATTATTTTTGAAATTGCGACCCTTTCCGTTCCAGCATTTCATTATCACTTGCAATACATATATCCGACTGATATTTTAATCAAGCTCTAACTGTATATACCATTTGCCATTTGCATTCACCACGGAAGGGAACTCAAGCCCCTTGAGATAAGATAAGACCACATTTGGAACTGGGCCAAGTGGCATCGGGAATGATATTGGGGATGAGTATGAAAGCACTAAACGAAAAAGGTTTACAATACAAATTGCGCTTATCGGGGCATAAAATAAACTGAACACTTAGGCAATTCATAAGCATGACAAAATGCATACAAATGGCAGTAGAAATGGAAGTAGTTGTTGCCGCTATTGCCTGCTCTTCGCCGCACTGACAGCCATTCAAGAGGGCCAGAAATTCATTTAACATTTATTATTTAGCCAGCATCATTAGCAGAGCACGACAATGGGCGATACTTGAAGTGCCCTTTTTAATGAACAAAAAGGTGCCAGAATTTTACACAAAATGTCAAATGAGGATTTTCCAGCTCGAGGTATTTCCAGTCGTAAAACTGATCTGCTTAACACTCGCTGTCTGTCTGTGTCGCCTGTCCCAAACGCTATACAAAATTTACCTGCAGCACAGGTAGGCGCAGGATTCGACAGCAACAGCACAACTGACGTCACGGCTTCTTCCTCTTGATGACCTTATCTTATGCTAATTTAGCACCCGAGTGTTTCAAGTTCTATTTTCAAAATGAAACGAATAAACAATGGCACGAACAAGCAGACGGAGTTTTTTCTTTCTTTTTTTTTTTTGGAGGAGACGCCGACCGGTCCATTTATTGACGCCCTATTGTCAATTTGTGATATTAGCACACGCTGAATGGAACGTGCGTACGTCAGCTACGACAAGCTTTCTGCCACACACATAGACAGAGTAAGGGGGACGAGGGAATTCGAAACACAGAGACAGCCAGCAACGGAAGGAGAGCACACACACACACATTTGGGCACTTGTAACCGAACGGAAATTGCAGTGATAAAAATAAATATGAAGCCAGAGTCAGCAGCAGAAACAACAACTGATCATATAATAATATATTCCGACAAATCTATGACTGTATGTATAAATTAAAATAATATAAAAAGATTCTTCGGAAACTTAATTGTGTTTTTTCAGAATTTAAATTAAGCGATTTTAATAGATTTAATCATTAAGTGATAGTGATAAGGAATAAATATATACCATGTAAGAATCCAGTCAATTTTCTGTAAGCTGCTAATGATAATCAAGTCAAAATCAATCAAAAGTAGCAGACATCAAGCCAAGCCAGCCAAACAAGTTCAAAGCATCACACATTATTTTATAAAGGCGCCACATTAAGTATTTCAAAAGCTATTTGGCAGATCATTTAAAACTATATATATGTGTATATATATGCATGGCTCTCTGTCTGTTAAATCTATTCTTAGAAACGGCATTAAGCTTATCAACGTTTAGCACACCTTATAAACGCGATGCTATTCAATTCAAATATACAAATATATTGTAGATTTTCATATTTGGCCTCATAACACTTAAAATACAGTGCAGAATGTGAGGGAAGAGTATATTAGCTTTGTATTTATTTAAGAAGTAAAATACTTGATAATTTTGATATATTTATATAATCTAAAGTTTTGCAAAGGCTCGCAGTTATTTTCGAATCGCTAATCCATTTATTTATAAACCGCTTAGAGCCAGTTTTACATTTTATAAAGAGTATAGCGCACTCGAGCATTCCTTTTTTGTTATTTGTGTGCCTTCGGACTAATAATAACATTTTTAATAATACATAATGCCGAGCAGCAAATGTTTATTTATGGCTTGTTATATGCATTATTATGATTTGTTTTATATATTTATTTATGTTTTGCTTGGTTTTTTTTTGTAGCGTTTGTTTTGATTTTGCGTTTGTTTTTCGTGCTAAAAATGCCGCGCTACGAAAATAAAACAAATGAGTAAAATATTTGTATTTTTTTTTTGTATGTGTGCGTAACATTGCTGAAATATTTTTGCCTAGGCTGAGGAATGCAGCAATAATTTATTTTTCATGATTAACTTATGGAACTTACCTTGCAGCGAGAGCACGCGACATCCGTCCTGCTTGAGCCGGCGATAGAGCACGTTGATCGTGGCATCGTTGCCAGTTCCATACATTTCGAAAGCTCCAGCCACATCTTGAGGTGATTGCTGCTGCTGATGCTGTTGTTGCTGTGGGGGCACGCCCACATCGTTGTAGAGTATGAACGGGCTGAGTTTGTAGCCCGCCTGTATGCGCTCCTTGAGCTCCTGCGACTTGATTGTGGATGGTAAGTCGATCTTGCCAGCGGCTAGGCGACGCAACATTATGCTGGGTATGCTAAAGTTAACGGCGCTTCGGATATGCGAATCGCTGTACTCCTGAGAGCCGCGACAGTCGAGTATGATCAGCTTTTTGGCTGCGTCGCGGCTGGCTTTCAGCTCCGATTGGAGCCACTCCTTGCTGCAGAACTCGTACTCCGTTTCCGGCATCTTAAAAAGCTCTCACAAATGCACTCACTCTCACACTCTCAATAAAGCGTTGCTAGTTTGTTGTGTTTTGTTGTTTGTTTTTTCTTCACTTATTTCGTATCGTTTCTTTTTCGATAACTTTTTCACCAACTTTACAACAACAAAAAGTTTACATCATCTGCTGTTGCTGGTTAATTTGCCTGGCGCACATTTTTTTTGTATTTCTGCTGCTTCTGCTTTCCTTTTTGTGTTGTGCTTCACGCTCTCACAAAAAAAAACACACACGCACACACAACCACATACGCGCGCACGCAAGCAAGAAACGAAACACAATTTTTTACAATGAAATCTTTTTCCAGCTACGTTTTGTGTAGAATTTTCCAAACGCTTTTTTGTTGTTTCTCCTAAAAGCGTTTATTAATACTAAAATTGCAATTTCTTTTGTTTTGTTTTTAGTTGTTTGATATTTTTTTATTACACTGCGTTTTGTTTTGTGCTTTTATATCGCACTTCAATTCTTTTTTATGTTTTGTTGTAGGCCCCCATTCGCACGCACACAAGCCCGCCAAATCACTACCGTGTATGTATTACTGTAACTGTATGTGTATGTCGAAGTTGAGTGTTGAGCAAATGAAATAAACAGAGCCTAAAAAACGCGCACTGACCGAATACCGAACACCGTGCAAGCGGGCTACAAGCGACAAGATACAGATACGCTGAAGGAATGAAAAAGTAAACGAAAAAATTGTTTACAGTTTGCTTTGCGGCAAGCAGTATGTTAACCATTCCGCTACTGTTATGAAAATGTTGTTCTCCTGTTGCACTCTTCTGTACTGTTCGCTCACTCCCTCTCTCTCTTTCTCTCGAGTCGATTTCGTTGGTCATTCTGCCGCACATGTTACCTCAAGTTATACAAATGATTTCTTTATCTCTCTGTGAGGTGTTTTCTCTCCATTGTGCTCAGTGGTCGACTGTTATCTAACTGTTAAACTCAATTTTGTACTTGTCGAGACTGTTAAACAACGCTGAGCGCGATAAATTGTCTCCAATACCCAGCAGTTAAGGCATACACGAAAAACATACTGAAAATGACGTGATAAGAGAATGTAATTTTGAATCTTTGATTTAGATTTGACCATGCTGCAATATTGTTGTGAAATAAAGTTTTTGAATACACATGTCAGCATATTTTAATTTGAGTTCATAATTATAAAACTGTTTGATTATCCCAAATTTCTTACTGCGCTAACATTGAAACATACAGTGGTAGCATCGACAAGTGAGTGAACGATTGCAATAACAGCACCCACACACGCACATAACACAGAGAATAAGAGAGAGCATGGCAGAGAGTTGCAGAAGGTGACAGAAGGTGCACAGGGAGCCCGCTAGGAAATCGGATACAACTCCAGCATGTGTAATAAGTAAATTTAATCGGAGAGTACAAAAACATTTAAAATAAAATACCACTAATGCTTATTGCAGCTGCAGAAATCATATTTTTACTTATTGATGTCTTTCCTTTTGCGCTATTAAATCTATTCACTACAAATTTCTCACCTACCTCTTTACAGGTTCTGTTTTCCTCTCTTCGCATACTTTACAGCCTCTGTGAAGAACTCTCTCGCTCTCACTTATTTTGATTGCTCTGCTCTTGCTCTGACTCTCCCACAACACCAACAGAAACCTCGCATGTGCGCATAGCACACGCTCATAAGTTTGTGTAAAGTTCATTGATATTTTTGTGCATTGGTATGCGTTGAATGCGTGTGTTGATTCATTGAGTTCGCAGCAAACTAGCTGCCTAATATATGGCTCTGAGTATGCATTGCGACTGTGTGTACGTATGTATGTATGTATGTGTGTCCGCATGCTGTGATGTTATATAGAAACAATTTATATATGTTATATATGAATGTGGGTATATATACAATACATATGTATTGAGTCTACACTCCTGCGAGTGGTTATGAATGCGAACCCATTGGAGCAGCAAAAGGTGGGGGTGGGGTTGGCGAAGTGGCGTTGTAACTGGCTGAGTGAAGTGGAAGCTCAACTGCGTAAATGTTGAGCGCGGCGGTTAACAGACCTTCAAGTGGATAATAGACTATGAAGTTGAACAGCGCCCAAAACTCATCAATGAAGTTGAAATATTCAGTTAAGTCTCTCCCTCACAAGCACACACGCACTCATACACATGCACACACGCACACAATGTCCACAAGGACATGGGTTGCCAACAGGGTCGTTTTTGGAGACTAGCAGAATGTTTAAATTTATAACCGTGACCCTGATATTTGCAAAAAGGCAACAACAACAAACACGGCCCAAGCCTCAGAATTTCAAGGATATGCCTATGCGCGTGCAGAAAATTTCTCCAAAAGCGGCCCCAAGCAACATAACCCCCAACTCAACACACACACACAATCGAAAAGCTTGTCAAGGCGCAGGCGCTGCCTTGCTAAAGGGAGGCAGAGCGGCAGAGCGGCCATTCGAACTTGGGACCCAAGCTTATGTATATATATATATATATAGACACAGATACACAATCACACATACATACATATACAGCACAACGTGCTTTTTATGTACCCAACGGTAAAGGCAATGGCGACAGCTGCAAAAGTGTGACTCGAAGCAGATATTTTCATGAATGAAAATCCCACGCAAAAGGCAAATACAGCAAAGCGCCCCGAACAAACCCCCCTTGGCAAAGCAACCCTCTTCGCGCCCTGCTCAGCCCACTTGTGCTTCGCAGCCCACGCGCTTTCAAAGGAGGCCGGCTGGGGAGCTGGGGAGCCGAGGAGCAGGGCTTGCGAGCCTGCGACACGCCTGGAAATAGAAGCTGGGCAGGAAAAAAACGCGTGGGACTTGGAAACAAGTTGAGAGAAAATTGAAAATTAGGTAAGCCCTGCGGTATAAATTACGCGACCTGGCAACATCAAAGTGCAGTCTATGTCATGGCCTTGACGCTCCAAAAAATAAAAAAAAGGGAGAAGAAAAAGTTAAAAACAACGCCCACAAGGTCAGCCCGCACAGGGGTGCGTCCCTGGACGCGCCCCAAAGTAGCTCAGCGAACAACAGATAACGCCGATAGCAGCTATTTTTTTTTGTCTAATTTGTTCTGAAATATACCTGGTTATAGCTGATTTGGCTGACTAATGCCTGGCTGTGACTCACCTGTTCGATTTTGCGGGCCACCTGAAAAACTGAACTTTAATTGGGCGATATATTACAAATTGCGTATGTGCAAATTGATATTCAGTTGGTGCATATCAAGAGATTTCATTGATGTGACGTCATAACTAAACTACAACCAAATCCGATCTAGACAATGCGAACTAGTTTCTCAATGAATCAAGCTAAAATTCTATTCTCATTGTCATTGCCATTGAGGTATTCTAAAGGAAGACAAAGGCTGACTAAGCGCGTGCTGGCCTCTCTCGATTCTAAGTCTTAGTCAGCATCCTACTTGGTGGTATATAGTATAGGATCGGTCAATTGTATCGATACAAGTTGAAGGTGAATCGGTTTGATATACGCATTTCTTTTCGGGCAATAAAATTCTGGGAAGTCGAAATGCTTACAATAATTTTTCCTTGACTAAAGCGTGAATGATGCTGGTATGATCACATGCAGCTAAATATAGTTCCAAGTCTGACAAGGAATTCTAGGAAGCATATATATCTTATGCAAAAAATGAAAAGAGAATAATGAGTTGCCAAAAATAATATGCTAAATATCCAAATTTATTTAATTTTAATGGAATTCAAGTTGGAACAAAAAATAGTTAAAACTACTTATTAATTGACAAAAGATAAGCCCAAAAATACAGATGCAGGATCTTAGCAAAGGAAGTGAATGAAGTTCAAGATTCGAACTCAGCTGTGATAGATACAGTTATCTATATACTATATATATTCTACATTAATATATAGTCTTAAACTCATAAAATAATAGTTATTATAGTTCTTATAACTTATCACTTCGCTTTATACACATTACTCAATGTGTTAAATGATTAATTGAGACAACGATTACAACAATCTATAAAAATTGTTTAATGTGCTCATCCTTGACATTGCATGAGCAATATAAACTATATATTATTGATAAGTGTGCTTACAGTTTACTTTCAGTTTCTCGAGTCTAAAATTAGTCATAGTCGGGTGAAGTGCGCTATCTGGTTGCCACAGCAATTCATTTGCCCCTTTTGTGGCATTATCAGCTTCAGTAACTGACCTAAAGTAACGCCAAAGGGATTAAGAACTAAAAAGCACGATACATGCGCCGCTCTCTTTCTCACACACAGAAATATCAAGCACATTAAGCTGGCATACTTCCGGTCTGATCCGCAGCATACCAAGCCACATGTACAAGTGTGTGTGTGTGCATCTGTGGAGGCTGTCCAGCATTAGTGCTGCAGCTATATAGAATACTAAAACTGATTCATGCAGCGGATGTTTGTGGGCGCCAGTCGGCAATCGGCGATCAACGCTTTTGACGTTTTTTGTTTTTTTTTTTGACCAGAGCCGGCTGCTCCAGCTGTGGGGGCAGTGTTGCGGATTTGTTTAAAGTGTTGTTGTGTGAGCCAATGACGCCACTATTGGCTTGTCAGCTAAACTGGCGATTGATATAAAGCAAACCTACACCTGGCCAACTAACTGACTGCCTGACTGACTGACTCGCGCATCTGTGGGCTAAGCATTCTGGCTTCTTCAACTCGTTTCTGTTTGTGTGCGTGTGCGTATGAATGTTCTTGTGGCAAAGTCGCAGGGTGACTCAGTTTAACAAGTCAGTCGAACAATCGCAATCATCCAACAGCCCAGCAGCTTCTCCACGTGCTGTGCTTTAGACACCTACGCCAAAAATCCTTTTGACGTCATTCGGAGAGCTGTTACAGACGTACCAAGAATGTCAAAGGTTTATAATATTGTACATTATTTACGCAGTCCTTGAATTGTTAGCAAATATTGCTGTATGGAAATTCATTTGTAATTTGTTACTTAACTCGCATGCAAATTTTTATCGATATATTAGTTTAAGCTCATGTCATCATAGTCACATAAGCCATACTTGAAGTATCGATATATACATGCAGTCCTCCGCTCTAGCTGTACTGTATCGACTAGCACATATCGATGAATATCTGCAAATTGATTGCTGCACTTTTTCAATACTTTCATTTCTCATTTACATATTTATTTGTTAGTCAATAATTGGCTAAGCAAACCTCGCTGTATTCCTTTTAATTTTTAAAGGATTTTTTCATTTTGGCTGATGGTTGGCAGCTTTTCATTTTATGGGCATGTATTTTTAAACTAGAGCGTCAAGTAGAAAAATGTTGCTTTGCCCGTTTTGCTCAATTGGGCCGTAAGGGGCTAACGAAGGTTAATGCGGCTGTATTTGACCTTTGGGGTCAAGCTGGAGGCAAATTAATTGCGAGAATTGAAAGCGCAATATGAAATTCAGTTGATGACGATGACGACGACGACTTCAACAATGACGACGATCATTAAGTAAGTGTGTGTGTATGTATGTGGAGTTGAGCTTTGGGCTTCTTTGACTGTGTGTTTGTAATTAATACAAGCTACAATAACAAACAGCTGTAAGCCCGCATTGCCAATTGCGGCCAATTGAATCAATAAACCAAAATGTGAACTTTCCCAGTTGATTTTTCAATTGGAAATTGTTGCTGCTGCTGCTTTCTGTCACTTCCGTTGTTCACTTCATTGGGCACCGCCATTCGCATTCACATTCACAGTCGCAGTCGCATTCGGTTGGCAGGGCCGTTAATTATGTTGACCCACGTAATTTGTAAAAATCAAATGTGGAGCGTGCGGACGTGTAGGCGTCATATAAAAGTGCGCCGTCATCAACGGCCCAAAAAACTTGCCACTTGGATATTGTAATTTGCCGCACCGCGCAAGGCAGCGCGGCCCACGCAACGGCAGCCTCGCCCGTTGGCCTGGCCAAAATGTGTGCGTATATACACACGCATACACACACACATATATATATATATATATATACCCCAACAAAGTGCTTGTATATAAATGTGTGTACATTTTATTTTTGATAACGCGCTGCGGAATTGCGCGCCCACGCATGCCAGGCACGCAGGCAGAGTCGGCGACGTTGATGCTAACGCCGCTGCCGGCGTTTCTTCCAGCACGCCATTCATTTCCACCCACACTGAGCGGCACATTGTGTGTGAGTAACAGAAATGGCGACTGCGACGGCGGCAGCGGCAGCGGCAACGGCGGCAGAATTTTACGCATTCCAATCAGCCAACAAAAATGCCAACGTGGGCGATTTCCATTTCCCTTTTTTATTGGCATGTTTCTTGTATTTGTATGTAAATACAGTAACAGTTGTATATAAGCACGTGTGTGTTTGCGTATGTGTGTGTGCGAGTAGGGTGTGTAGTAAAACGGCAAAAACTTATGAATGAAAAGCTGCTCTGCTGCTGCTCCCGTGCTGCGCGTGGGCTGGCAGGGCTTTTGCGGATTGCCATATTATTGCTGCGTAATGATCATTAAATTTTATTACTAATATTAAAGTTGATGTTGGTATACAGAAAAAATATACACATTTGGGTGCACAAACACAATACGTATTTATGTTTCCCTCACAAAAAAATATTTATTTTAATTAAAAATTTTAATTTAATCATAGCCAATGCACAGTACAGCCATTAGCTGGTTTTAGAACCAATTAAAAGCTATATGCTGGGAAGCTGTCCACTTGTTGAATATTGTGTAGCCCTGGCATGTGGCAGCACCAATATCAGTTGACATTATCGATACATGGCAGCACTTCGATATTTTCCATCACTAATGGGTTCATTAGCTTTTTGTCTTGTCTCTCTGCCTCCCACTTGCACAATCCCACTTTTTCCCCCCAAAAAATCGTTTTCGACTGTATTTGTATTGTTTGCATTAAAACAAACGGCGTCGAACGCCGAGCGTCGAGGTCGTCTGCCTTACTGATATATACTTGATATATTTTTTTTGTGAAATATAGTCTGCGTCATTTCGCACGCGCCGTCAACTGCAGCAGCTGAAGTTGAAGTTGAAGTTGAAGATTTTAATTCAAATTGCAACGATGGAATCGGATACGACGGAAATAGAAAGTACGGCGTCGGCGGCGGCGGCGGAGTTGCAGACGCCGCTGCAAAGTGAAAGCGTTGTGGGTGGCAAGGGGGAAGCTAAAGTTGAAGGCGACGCAACACCTCCGCCAATCAAGCGACAGAAAATCGCTGAAGATGTTGCTGATGAGCCGCAGCAGGAACAGAAGGAGCAACAAGAAGAGGAATCTGAGGAACAGGTGCCTCAGCTGATTGCCGTAGAGCGGGCACAAAGCACGCAGAGCAGCTTGCGTAAATTTAATCGCATACCCGTCTTCATTGTCGACTATCACAACGATGTGCTTGAGTTCATCTACAGATGCCTGGCCACACGGCACTTGCCGCTGGAGCGGAATGTCCTGGTGCATTTTGACTCACATCCAGATTTGGTAGTGGCACGCGACATACCAGCCAGTGCCAGCTATGACAAGGACGTCATGCTCAACGAGCTGAGCATCGAGAACTGGATTATGCCCACCCTATATGCAGGTAAGACTCAGATTTCCAAACCCAAAGAGCTACTAAAGAGAGATCTCTAACTAACTCTAGGTCACTTCAATCGCGTGGTCTGGCTGAAGAATTCGTGGTGCCAGCAGATACCCACAGGCAAGCATGAGTTCAAAATCGGGCACAAGGAGGATCGCATTGGTGTGGATTGTCCGTTGGACTATTTCATAGCCGAGGGAAATTATTGCACAAGCGATGAACTGCAGGAGGCGCGCTGTGTGGAGCTGCAAGTGCACGATGCAGACAGTGAATCGCTGGATCCCACAGAGTTCCTATCGGAGAAGGATGCAGCGGGTTTTATACTGGACATTGACTTAGACTTCTTTAGTACATCGAATCCGTTTCTGGAAATCTACAAAGATGCCAATTGCTATGCTCAGCTAACGGAGATCTTTCACTTTGAGAGCGTGGAGCCGGCCAAGCAAGCTGGCACGGCCACCATTGCCGATTACTGTGCCACAGCGGAGACGCGACAGAAACAGCTGGACGCACTGAAGCGCATCTTTTGGCATCTGGAGGAGCAGCGCAGCTTCGAGGGCCTGGAGAAACCGGATGAGTCTGTCATAACGCCACAAATCTATGCCAAAATTCTACAATTGGCTGAGCAGCTGCAGGCAAAATATCCGGATGACGAAATCGATTGGTTGCTCATCTTCGACTCGGGCAGCACCACGGATAATAATGGACTGCCCCATCACATAAGCACCACCAAGGAGCTGGAGGATTACTTTGCGCACTTTAAGCGTTTTCTGCAGCGTCTGCCCGTGCCTCCAGTGGCCATTACGATGGCGCACTCGGCACAGGATGACTACTGCCCCCAGGATCAGGTGGCGTTCATTGAGGAACAGGTGCTACGGCTGCTGCGCGAGGTCTTTGGCGACAAACTGCACGAGAAAGCCATCTTACACTACATGGACGATCCGTGGGATGTGATGAAACTCTAAGCATACTCCAGATTATAATAATAATCAAAGAAAGATCTGCCAAATGTGGATCGACAACACCAAGTCGCAGCATACGAAGAAGAAACAAAGACTGGACTGCATCCTTTTCTTTCTTTTTTTACTCAATGACTGACGCTTGCAACGAAACTTCTAAGTGATTCCACACAACTGCAGCAAGAAAGATGAACTAACTACTAAACTACTAAAAAATTACTTATTTTTTTATTAATAATAATAAACATACGTAACGTATTTATTATACACAAAAAGCAAACGAAACGAAACAAAACACAGTTACAATGCATATGCTACATTTATATGAAGTCCTTTAAGCGTGATTATTATAAATTAAACGCAATAAAATCAAAGAATTACACTTGCAATGTGCTTGTAAACTGGCTGCTAAAGCACATGTTAAGCTGCGAGTTGAGCAAGCAGTTTATTAATTTCATTTCAGCTCAATGTAAATTAAGGAACGTTTTAAAAAATGGATATTTAATATGAATTGGAAAAAACTTGTAAGCTGAACTTAAAGCTTATGTTATATTTATCTATCAAGTTAGAACAGATCTTGGTATAATGGAATATGTTACATAGATTCAAAGTTTTGTCTTAACTTTAAAAAAATCAGAGACAGTTTTCACTTTCTTTCAGCTTATTTAGACAATTTAAATGGATTTAAACTTTCTTAGAAATTACAGCACAACAGTTTTTAAAATCTTTTAATTTATCTAACAGAATCTTTTTGATACATACCTTTTGACAGATCTTTCTAGCAAAGGCACATTTTATGTCATATAAAAGCTCTTGGAATCCTACAATTTAACAAAAAGAAACATATTTTCAATTGATTTTTAAAGAAACATACATTAAGAGACATTTAATTAAACATAAATGAACTTTTAACTTATTTATAAAGCAACACCAGAATTCATAGGGACTTCATGTCTTGTTTGCTTATTATCACGTTACAAAGATCATCGTATAAACGAAAGTAGTACGAAAATGTGGACACTATTTTGGAAACCTGCCCTCATGTCGATTGCCACCCATTTCTCAAGGGCTGCAAATGGAATTGCGCTGCCAATCGATAGTGGGTCAGTTACATTTCGTGTTTCAGTCAGCTTGGAAGCATACGGAATACAGAGAGTAAGTTTTCTATCTTAGCTTTAAACACTTTGTTCACTAAATGGCTATGCTTAGGATTAGCTACAATCTCTTTTTGACTTAACTAACGCAGCTACAACTCTTCCTTATCGCCTTTGGACTTGCGGTTTTTGCTCTTTGGTTTCTGTGTTAGCTGTTCCTTGAGGCACTCACGCTCCTCAGCCCGCTTTAACACATGATCCTCGCACAGGTGTTGCTGCAGAGTTTTCTGCTGCTGCTCCTGGAAATACCAATCGCTGATGGCATCTTCGTATTCCTCGAGCATGTTTTCGCACTGGTTCTTCATTTGGGTGACCTCGACGGGCGGCTTGTCCCACAGCTCGTAGGGTATGCCCAGATCAACCTTTACACCCTTGTCCACCAGACCGTGCAGCGTTTGGAAGGTCTGCGACATGCCCTTTGCGAATCTTGTGCTATCCGTGCGCTCCTTGTGCAAATTATACTCTAGCACGCGCTCGCACACGTTCTCCAAGGATTCGAGCAGACGCAGCTCGCTGCGCCTGTATTCGGTGCGTTTCTTTGGGCGCACGTCGTCCACGGAGTAACCAATTTCAATGACATCGTGCGATTTGCCGGTTTCGCCCAATCGAGCTTCCAATTCGGCGGCAAGAATTTTGCAGGCTTCGCAGCGATTGGCATAGCGCACCCCCTGTTCCTCCTCAGGTGTTTGCTCGCAGTTTGAGTCATTTAGAAGGACCAATAATACAAGTATAAATAATTGGCGCAACATTTCCCACAGCTGCCAGCAATGTAATCAAAGAAACTGACGTGTGATAATTGATTGTAGTAGATTATTTATCTGTACACTTCTTCATTACTTTTTGACATTCACACAGAAATATCAGGAGCTGGCAGGCGCACAATGTAATAGTGTTTATACCTAACTGGTTCTCTTTTCTTCCCCATTAATGTAGTTTGAAATATTTATAGTTTTCTTAAATCTGCCTAAGTTATTTACTGATATATTATTTTTGTCAGCCACGCAAATTTGGTGGCTGCACACTAGCTGTTATCATATAATCGTTGTTATCGATTATTATTCGAAGAATTTATCATCACTTAGGCGCGCAATATTTGAAATTAATTTTGGTGTCCTTGGCAACGTTCTTACTGTCAAAACAAATACAAATATGCCCCAAACCCCAATTGGATACAAAATGCTTGTGAAAATTTTTACACATACCAAGAGCAGAAACTACAATGTCACACAAGAGATTCTTTATGCGCCTTATACTGCAGCTACATGCGGTTTGTACTCTTCTATTTTGAAAGCTTAATAATAATTTGTTGACTCTTCTAGGTGACCTGTCCGGGAGTCTGGCTGTGCACCCATGGCTGTTTGGAGGCCACCATCAAGACCCTGGGCTACTATTTTCGCACTGGCGCCATGGAGCCGCGTTTCCCTATGCTTTGCCATGACCAGTTCACTATGGAAGGATATTTTAAGGGTGTTGCCTCTCTTGGTCAGATGCGAGACATGCTGAACTCCGAGCAACTTGAGATAACTATGTGGCAAAATGGACGTCGATTGGCCTACTATGTGGGCAAATTGTCGGACTTAATGCAGCCATCTATACCCCCTCTTAGTTGCGAACACTCAGGTAACGTCCAGTTGCTGATGAGGGCCACCTCTGCCTTTCCGGGCATACTGGCGCCCAAAGTGGAAATGTCAGCGAATTTGATCATGCGGGACAAACAACGCAAATGCTGCAAAGTAAATCTGGAGCGGAAGGTAAATAATCGCCATGTCGAGAGCCGTTGCCTGAACCGCGTGGACCTGCCTCGCAAGCAGAAAACTGTATGCCACTCAAAGGAATCGAAGTGTGGTTCCAACAACAGCCTCATCCACTCAACAGACAGCGAAATCTTGTATGAGCAGCAGTCACGTCGGTTGTCCACCTGCTCGAATACCACACGGCACAGCTCCCAATCACTTGCGAGCCTAAGTACAAGCTCAGACTCGACACATTGCAGCCAAACCCACACCTTGGTTAGTACAGGTGCAGTTGAGCATGAGAACAACTGCCATATCTGCCAAGAATACATCAAATACTTTCAGAGTTAAGAAATTAGAAATACATTGGCTGATATTTTAAGTGAATTGTGTATAGTTACTCTGCTTAGAGGTAGACGTTGAAGTCCGTTTGTGCAAAGCATAGGACAATCAACGTAATAATGAGATTATAAGGCACAGCACGCTCGAATTCCAGCGGCTGCAGCTGATTGCGTAGCAGCACACAGGATCGTCCTATACAGCGCAAAGTGCTAAAGACATGCGGTTCCAATGGGAGATGCAGGCAGACCAAGTTAGCATATAGCCAGCGCGCTAACCAAGAATCGTGCAATAAATCTATGGGTTTCGAGGCGTTGGCAGAAGTGCTTGGCTCATCGGTTTCAATCGATGTCTGATTGGGCTCCTGCAGCCACTTGCTAAGCAGCTCCAGCAACAGCTCCAAATCGCTTTGACTGAGGCGCAGCAATGTGCTCAACAGTGGCTGCTGTGTGCGACAGAATTCATACCATTTTTCAACGTCTGTAGTAAGCGGCGGCTCAATGTTCTGATCATATTGATGTGCTATCAGTTCCAGACGTAGTGCAGCAACGCGTTCACGTGCTTTATTGAAGTTTTTCACTTGGACATCCCGCCACTCAGACGTAGGCAGCAGGCATTTATGAGGCGGCAAGGGTGGCTGCAACAGTATTACTTGTTAAGGACTTAGGATAACATAGAAATGCCCCGACACTTACGCTACTCAACATTTCACACCCATTGCTTGTGACATTATTTTTTATTTTCATGGACCGCTTTGTGACCACTGCGGGGCAACGTTTGCGCTCGTAGAGCATGTGTGTCAGGTATTCCTCACCAGATTGTGGCGGTTTCTGCGGATCAAAGCTTTCATCTGGCTCGTGTATTTCTAGAGCCTGCATTTGAAATGTTTCCTCATCTGTTGGCTTTTGCATTTTAATGCTTTGTGTTACAGTTGGTCAATTTATTTAGCCGGCAAAAACTGTTTATCGAATCGAAGCTAAATTTGTTGGAGATGAGCGGCATAAACGTAGTGATGGTTCGTAAGTCACTGTTTTTGCTTGGCATTTTGAATGTAACAATAAGAAAATTTGCAATAATTAGAAAGTTACGGTAACATTAATATTTATCCTATCATTTATTTAATATTAGAAATTTAATATCTACATTTTGAACATGTCTAATAAAATCACTGCAAATTTTGCTCCTCCTTGGTGTATAGGGTATCGATGGCTATTGTTGCGATATTTTAAGTAAGCCGAAGACCGCCAAATATAGTTATCGATAGGCTGTTTGCCTTCATTTAAATGAGTGGGCAAGCTTTTTTGCTTTTGCTTCTGAATATCTGTAAAATGAAGCGGAAAAAAAATTTATGTTTATATTGTTTAATTTTTAATCAAATTATTATATTATATTATATATTATTATAATATATTTTTATATATTTCAAAATGCTTCATATGACAAATGCAAAATATTTGCTTGTGATAATAGTATAAGGTATAATATTTAATAATAATAATATGAAAAATGATTAAAGTGCTATAAGCTACCTAATATGATAAATGTAAGATATTTGCCTATAATAATAAAAGCAAGGAATTAAAATATTAAATATATTATATTATAAATATGTATATTATATTTTGTTTTTGCTTTTACATGCTTCTCAGTATCCTCACATTATATACTTAATTTATTGATTTTTTTGCTCACTTTCATTCCATTACTTGGCATTTCATATATAATATATATAAGCTCACAAAATTTGCGTACGCTACAGGAAAGCACTTGTGATATTGTCAAGCATAAAAATGTTGTCAGTTCTCTCAGTCCCTTTATGCTTGTGTGCCCGTTACAAACGCAATCACAATACCCCACTTGGGTAAAGCTAATAATAGGCTATAAAAAGGTCATTTCATAATTGTCTTACGACGAAGACTCAGGTGCCGACAAGGACCTCTTAATGTCCATGCGGACAGAGCCTTTTGTGTGGCAACCATAAAATAGTCGCAAGAAGGAGAGTTGGCCCCAATTAGCTGTCAGGCGGAGAGAACAAAAGCGCGTGCTGGGCAACCTGTGGATTGGCGACTATCCGAATAAGCGAGGGCGGAGTCCTCCTCCGTTGTCCTTGCCCGCAGCTCAGTGCGCTGGTCGTTGCCAGCCATTGAATCAGAAGCAGCTGCCGGCACAGTAGTTACATATCAAAATTGTATATTAAATTATTCTTACGACGCTGCATGCCAGCTTAAGTGAAATTTAAAATTCATTAAAAAATAAAAACAAGAACGCTTCCAGACATTTGCCAAGGGGCACGAAAAAACGAAAACAATAACACAATTGTCTGCACGAGATGCACACAAATAGTTGAGCTTAAACAAATTTAAAATGCAAATTGCAAATTAGTTGACTAAAAACACAGGAAACAAAATATGCAAATTAGTGTACATATATGTACACTAATTTATATATATATATATATATATATCAATATATTTTATATTTTAATCATATATTATCGAGATTTGTTTAACTTTAAACATCAATTATTGTTTGTTATATTCTTGGCCTGTTAATAAACCATTGTATTAGACTTTCTGTTGCTTTGCTACATTTTCTTACTGCAAAGTATGTAAAAGATATGAAATATATATGTATATAATTCCTGATCAGAGCGATAAGCTTATGCGATAAGCAAGCATAGCTAGATCATGCTTGTTTGCCTGACCTACCTCTTTGTTTGATTGTGTGAGTAGCTAGAGGCAGCAGAAATTACTTCAATTTGCCTTTTCATCGAGTAACAAATAGATTTTAGCTCAAGAAAGTTGAGCTCGACTTTGAGTGGGATCTTCGCTCTATATGAACGCTTCGCTGCGCCTCTTCAGTTGTGTGCCTGGGCTTTTGTTGATCAGTCGTGTAGTAGCTCCTCTAAATATTTTAATAGTTAAAGATTTTAATATATTAAGAACAATTGTAACAGTTAAATTAATTTAATTTTAATGAATTGTTTATATAATAAATATTAAATAATATTAATAAGTTAATGATCTATGTGTTAATGATCATTTTGATAATATTTATTATGTGCATAGTCAAAATATCCATAAATACGGATATCACTTTTAATAATTTATGGAAAATATTTAGCTGTTCATTGAAATAGTAGTGGCTGCAAAATAAGGAAAAATTATTATTTGTTAAATTAATGTTCAACTTTTTGTTTCTTCTTTTTCAGCAGATAACAACTTTTAATGTAATTAATGTTAAATAGTTTTGAATACTTTTTATTATTAGTTAAATAGCTTCTTTGTTTTTTTTTTAATAATCACTATTATTTTTATGAACAAATAAATTTTCTTAAATTTTCTTTAATTTTCTTTCTCAAGCCCTGCACTGCAAAAAACATCTAAGTTAATAAAACTATGTTCACTTTAATATTCGTCTCAAATTGCAGTCAAAATATTGTATTTTAAACTACATATTTTTTGTCCAACATTCAGTGCTCAGTTGCACTACTATTTTTATAAACAAAGCTGGTATATCTAGTTTCTTCTTTCTGCATTGAACAGCTATAAATGTATTTGCCATTATTATCATTAAAAACATATAATATATATTAAAACAGAATAATCACAGACATAGCTTAATTAATGCGTGTGGGATCATCTTCATATATAAACGCAAATAAAACCACTAGAATTTGATAGGGAATGCAGAGAACATATTATTGTTTAGGGTATTTGCTAGTCGTTGATTGCCGACTCAAGCGCACACGTTTTTGTTGCACTGTTGCATGAGTTTGTTTTGAAGCATGTTTTATGGTTCGCAGCATACATATTTCAGCAGTTAAAATGTATGAAACGAACTAATTTCCATTGCTGCAGGAGGCAGTTTTGTTGTTGTGACAACGCATGCATAAAAATATGAGTGTGCGGGTGGTGTGTGTGCTTCTACATGTGTCTCTAAGGCCCAAAACACACACGCAGACAGAGCAAAAAATGCTGTGTGTGTGTGTTTGTGTTAGCCAAAAGTTATTTACCCGCAACATTTTGTGCTGCGTGGCTCTTTTTAACCTTTTTGCTGTGTATCTTTAATCAATTTTAATTGAATTGCGTAAGGGTTAAGAGTTAGGAAAAACTCAAGATGTTAGTTATAAAGATAAAAGGAGTTCGGTCGTTGGAAACTTTAACTTAATTTTAAGTTATTTTTGTATTGTTTTTATTTGCTTATATTAATAAAGCAGGATCATCATCTTAGTATTTGACTTTTCAGACTATATCTAGCATACTAACTGATATAAATTGATAATAAATTTTTGTACTCAAAGGTAGCCTTAGGCTGCATTCATTTTGAAAAGGAATTTCCATAACGGCGCTCTTCACTTTGGCCTCGCCAAAAAAGCCCCAAAACAGATATATATATTTGGCTACACATATGCCGCGCAGTCTTCGTTGCTCGACAATTTTTCAATTTTTCAAGGCTTACAATACTCAAGGACACATGCTCAGAGTCAAGGTTGATTCGAGTGCAGAGTCCGTTTGGCAACAAGTTTCACAGTAAAAAAAAAACAAAAAAAAATTTGCAGCAACACCTGCGACGTGGCTGTATTTGCTTTGCTCTCAAGGCGCTTCATATGTATGTGTGTGTGTGTGTTTGTGTGTTTAACCTACGTCGTTGCCCGCCGCTTAACTGCTTGCCTACCCACTTTTCAAATCATCCACATCCGCAATCGCATCCGTCGCTTTTCCAACCTTGAGAGCTAAAAATATGGCCCGGCCCGAGCCATATCAAAAGGCAAAAATGTTGAGCATTTTTAATGCAAGTGCCGCGTCGGCTAACACAAACGGAGAGACCGCATAAAATGGACATTTATATTACGCTCACATACGCAGATATTTACATACGGTTCGGGGCATTCCCAAAATCACATTTGCATAGCCAAATAGACTTTTTTTTGTTTAATTTACAACTTATGAAGTGCTTTAATTCTTACTAATTTGTTTAACTTGTAGTTGCTTTTGTTACAGTTAAGTTGAGATCTTGTAATAAGCAAAGTTTGAAATTTTACTCTGTTTCCAAAACATATTTTGCTCAAATATAATTTGACTTGATATATGTAAAAGGTTTTCAGATGGACTTCGGCTCCAAGTCTTGAACATGAAAACATATTTTGTTAAGCAAATTATTGCTTCGATATTTAATATTAATTATATATATTACATTAATCAGAGGTAAACTGCTAATTAGGCTGCTATGCGGTTCGATTGGCAGCGCAGCCGAAGCAGTTCACAACGTGCCTGGCTAACAATAACAACAGATGAAGGCTGAACAGAATACAAGCTTTGCGCCGCAGGGCAATCTAAAGAACTCGAAATATTGTTGAATATAATAGAAAGGGAAACAAATAAGTCTAGAGTCTCTTTAGTTAAGGCTTAGAGCTAAGTGCGCTATAGAGTCTAAGACAATAAACAACAGAGGAGCAGCTCAGCTCTTGGCGGTTTATGCCTTGCTTGAGTTAACTAAGAGAGATTAGACCTGCAGTCTTCTAGTTTAATAAAATTTTTGAAAAATATATAGTATAAAAATATTAATATATTTATCAATCATATTCTCTATATTTCATGTGCAAATCGAATCTGGCGTTGATTGCAAGCATAAGAAACAGCATATGCGGCTTGCAAAAAGGCATGCCAAGTCAAAGCCGGTTTGATTTTTATTTAAATTATTATGACATTTATTATATATATATATATATTCGACTTTTATTATATTTTATATATATTTATATATACATATTTTAAATAAAAATTGCATTTGTTGGAAGTCTGGCTACAATGATATGCAGCTGCCCATGACATGCCTTAAAATTTGTCCACTTTTCTAATACACTTCCCAAATAATATGCTATATAAATTAAAGTAAAATAAAATATAAATTTCTTGCTTGTTAAACTGTGTTTGGGAACAGCGTCAATATTCATTTCTTTCGAGCTTTTGCGAAAAACATCGATATTCGCATTATACACATGTTCGTGTGAGTCAATACGGCAGCATGTATGTATGTGGTTATGTCTGTATGTGTGTGTTTGTGCATGTGTATATGCTCACACGTAAACTACTATTATATTCCGCAAAAGTCTCGTTTCCGGCCAGAGTATTGCCATTGAAATGTTGCCTCTGTTTGTTGCATATGCGCTCCATGGATATTTCCTTTGCTTTTCTTTTCTTTTTTTTGTGCCTTTAATTATGCACTAGACTCGCACAAAAGCCAAAAATGGCACCACAGAGGACACAAGCGGCAGTTATTTTTATGCTTTTGATATGCTAAGAATATGCTGAGCCGTTGCCATTCATTCAGTCAACTGTTCATACATCAGGCTGCGGAAATAAATTGAATATTTGCCTTTGGCAGTTGTCTAGTCTTGATAGATGTCTGTTAGATGTATATAGTCTATAGTCTATATAGTAACAATGGCAATCCGTTTCCGCTTGCTGTCTTTCAACGTAATCAAATCAACATAGAGCACAGCTTCCATGTCATTGACAACTCACAGTCGTCTCACACATATGTGAGCTCTGCGACTCTCTAATTTTCTGACACATCTAATTGAGTTTGTTTAATTATTTAGATTAGGATTGGAGCAGGAAATGTGATTTGGCAAGGACGAGCAATTTATCAGAGAAATCGTATTAAGCTGCTCAGCAAGCAGACACAGATAAGCATAATAGATGAGAATTGTTTTTGGCTAAAACTTCTTGCTGAGATTGGATGCTCACATATGTGCACACATGTATGTGTATATGTGTATGTATGTGCATTGGCTTAAATCGTTTCTGTTTATGTATTGCACCGCAAAATTTGCCAATTGCAATTTAAACTTTTCATTCTCTATAGAAATCGATTTTTTATATATATAAAGTGTGCAAAAGTTGTTATGCAAATGAGAATGCTCAGCTGTGATACCCTGTATATGCAGCTCTTGTCGGCAGCTGTGGCTGCAAGTCAGTTAAATTTTTATAGCTATGATGCATGAGTCTTTACTTTATCTCTAAATTTATATTTTGTTTTATTCACATTTCATTCGAGGATATTTTCATAGCACCTCTTATTTTGTTTTTTAAATTTACTTTAAACTGTTTCAGCTGCTGTTTGCATTTCAACAATTTATTATCGTTGAAATGTCATTTGAATTAAGTGTACGATAATTTATAATTTACACTTCAGTAAGTACTTACGGTAGATATATGAATTGGTCTTTTGCTAACGAAATTATCTGATTGCAATATACACTTGGTGTGCTGCAATTAGTGTTTTCCTTTGGGTATATTTTCCTTTGTCCTTGTTTGACAATTAAGTTGATTAATCGTCCTTAATTAAGCATTCATCATTCATTCATCTATCAATAATAAAATCTTCGTTGTATAGTGTCATATATAAAATCAAAAATCTTTGCTGATGAAAAAATGGAAAATTGGTAAAACCATTTAGACCCCAGTTATTAATCCAGTCAGCTGAACTCAACTCATTTCAACTCATTATCATTTGAATTAATAAAAAGTAATTAATATATAGATTAAATTTTGTTTGTTTTTTTTTTTTGAAAATATTTATTGTTGCACGTTTCAAACTTACTTCAGTTACAGTTGTTGCGGCTAATTAATTTTAAATTAATTTAATGTTTTTATTTATTTTTTGTTTTTGTTTTTCTTTTGGTAGCTTGGGCTTTGGCTTTGGCTGCTGTGGCAGCTCGCTATCGTGGACATTTAATATTTATTTGCATTTACATATTTGCCATAAATATTTTGTTATGCCAGCAGCCCAAACGCGAGGCCTTAATTAATCATGAATTAACGCGAGCTTTTGCAACAAGTTTTTCATTTCATTCCGTTTCTTAATTACGCTACATTTTCATTCATTATACAAATAATTTATGCATTTATATATATACATATATATGTATGCACATATAAAAAAGAGAAAAACTTAATAATATGCCAGCATTTAAATTTGTATAGAATATTTTTGTTTCAATTTAAACATTTAATTTAACATTTTGTTTATGTTTATGTTTTTTGGTATTTTATTTTTCTATAAAAACATTTGCGTAACATTTAAGCCAAGCTCATAGAAAGTGGAAAATGGAAAAAGGCTCTGAGATTTTAAGAGGTGTGTGCTTTTATTTATTTCATTTTTTTTGGTAAAGTTTCCTTTTATTTTGTTTTTTTCTTTTTTTTTGTAAAATTGTTAGGAAAGTAAGGCAGCAAGTTATAAATGAATTTCGAGTTGGGTTTGTCATTTGGATAGAGTAAGGCAGCAAGTTAAGATTAGAGAGAGTTCTTGTTTCCATCTGTATTTCAGCAAGTGCTTTGTCACAATTAAGCCGCTTAAATATACATTTATAAACATTCATATGTACTAGATATATTTGTATATATATATTTATATTTATATATATATATATATATATATATATATATTTATATATATATATATTTATATATATATATATTTATATATATTTATGTATATAGCTATATAAATAACTACTGTAATTATTGAAATTTTATATGCCTTGCGCGTTTATTTTTATTAATTAAATTTAATATATTTAGCCATCTATCAACTCAGTACAAATTTTAAATAGCCTTTATATGCACATCTAATTTACTTTAGTTTAATACAAATATAATTGTTATATCATTATATGCTTAATGCTTAATGCTAAAATAAATAATTGGATTTAGGCTAAAATTGGGTTTTCAAATTGGAAGGGACTATTTATATTTAGTAATTTTTTGTTAAAAACTTTTAGAGGAATAAAAAGTTCCTTATTATGGTGGCAAATATAAAAAAAATGATTTAAATAAATAATGTGTATTAATAGCATAAAAATATTTAAAAAAAATCTAAAAACAATATTTAAAAATATTTTTAAAGTAATTTATATAATACGTTAAAAATAATTTATGATGAAGGAAGAATTTATAAATATATTCTATATCTTATAAAAGATATTTATGATATGGAATCAATATTTTTAAAATGGTTAAATATGAAATAATATTTAAAAAAAAGATTATGCTATATTTTTGCTAAATATTATATAAATTATATATGATATGAAATGAATATTTATAAAATATATGTTAAGTATATTTTGATAAAACAAAATGTTTTAGAAATATGTTTCATATGATATGATCTCTTAAAATTATAGTATAAATATATAAAAAAAATTTATTATATGAACAGAATATTTTAATATATTATTTAAATATATCTAAAATATATCTATATCTTGGCAAATCATAAATTTTATAATAAATAATATTTTTATAATTTTATAAATTGAAATTTTCCTATTCCTAAATTTAATTTAATTTAAATTAATTTTCCCTTCCAACTGTCAACCACATTAATACGTAGAGCATTAAAAAACGTTTGTAAACATAACAAAACTTCTAAAATATTTGAAATAGAATTATGAAATTTTATTAAAATTTTTTTTCGACTAGAAAAGTTGACTAAAAATGTTTTTTTTTCTATTTATTTATGGAACCTGCTGCCAATTTAAAAATGGGATTTTGCTAATTGTTAAATTCGTATTTCAAATAAAAAAATACATTTGATAGCTCAACAGTTAGTTAGTTAGGCACTTTAAATAATGAAATGAATTTCCTTTGCTATAAAAGTAGTTTTACTACACTAAGAAATGCGAGAAGAAACACGCGCGTTTTGCTAGCGACTTTGCGATGCGCGCGTTTTGCTAGCGATTTGGTTGGCGCGCGCACAACGAGCTGAAGCACTTAGAATTTGATATTGTTATACAAAATATTGAAATGTAAAATGCTTAACTATGATAATGCTATTTATTACTGCAATTGAAACACTTGCAAGCGATTAACCATTAATAGTTTTAAGCCTTGATGTTGTCTGTGTGTGTGTGTGTGGAAATTTGTTTATCATCTGAAAAGTTTATCACAAATTTTTCGTTACTGCATTTACAATTTCCGTCTGCCTGTTACTACTCAAAGTCAAAGTCTGCCTGCTTGAGGCCCAACTGGCTCCTGAACCCCGACAAATGTTTGCCCAGACTGCGGCCCGCCGTTGACGTGGACAGCAGGAAAGAGGTGGAGGCATCCACTTCGTCCCTGGTGGTCGTCTGATATGTGACGGAGAAGTCTGGCGTCGGGGCCAGGAGCAAACCTCACGTGCGCACAAATTTGTACACTATGAGAAAGACCATGAAGGAGATGGCAACCAGGACGACAGCGGTAACAACCTTTGCGCACGTATTCAAGCCCGATTCGTGCGGATTTAGCGGCCTGGAACTGGTGTGCGTAGCCGATCTCCGGCGCTTGGTGGCCAGACCGCGCGCCAGCGCTGGAAATGCCAGCGACTGTGTGAAGGTCAATTTGTGTATGGACTCGCTCAGCGAGTAGGGACCCACAGAGCCGCGCGCCGCCGCCCGGAGCAGCACGTACTCCAGATCGAGTGCATCGAAGAGCGAATAGCGGGCGGTCATTGTCGATGAACGCCGTCGGCCATCGTGTTGGTGGCCGTGTCGCGAGTCACGATCGGATTGTGGCTGCAGCCAAGGATCGGAGACTCGCTGCTGTGCGCCCGCCGCGCCGACAGCAAAAGCGGAGGAGGAGCAGGCGCCGCTGCTGGCGGTGGCAATGCCGCCACTGCTGCCACCACCACTGCCGCCCCCACAACCGGCAACTGCCACACCCCCGCCCAGGCTGACCGCTGCCACGGATGTCAGCGACGACGTCGTCGACGACGAGGCAGAGCACAAACGCATATTGGTGGCCAGTCCATTATCATGAAACTCATTCGCATCCTCAATCGATGTCTGATCCGGCGATGTTTGCGCCCGCTCCAATGCAGCCGCATGCTTCATCCTTAGGGCAAATAAGCGCGCATGATCCGGATGCAGTAGCGCACTTGATTTGCGTCTATAATTGGCCGCACCGCCACTGGGCACCACACAGATGCTGTTTCGCATGTGCCGACGACCCAGCGATAGATTCGGCGAGCCCTGTGTGGGCGTGCTGGTGGGCGACACATGACATGACCTGCCGCCCGAATGGCCACCGGGCAGTCCATGTACGCCCGGAGGAGCAATGAATGCATTGGGCGAGGGCGATGCCTGTACTGAGTCTATGCCAGAGTCGCCGGCGTGCAGGGTATCACAGTACAGGGAGCTGCGACGCTCCGTTCTCAGTGTCAGGTGATTGTTGCTGCGTCTGGTGGCGATGGAGTTGTTGCTGTCGTTGTTGTCATTGTTGCTGCTGCTGCTGGTGGATGCCACGTTGGTGCTGCCGACGCTCGTCTCCACAATGGCGGGAAAGATGAAGGATTGGCCATCCGCTTCGCCGCGCGGTGAGTCCTGTAAATGGCAAAAGAGTTGAGCCAAGCGACAAATGAAATTTGCTCCTTGAGGTGCACTGGATGGATTTTCGGGGATTCTTAAGCCATTTGTGCGGGGAGCAGCTGTGGGAGGCAGTTCTCTGCTTCGTTTTTTTGTTTTTGTTTTTTAATGTGTTCAACAATTGTTGATGGTTTGTTCATGTGATTTACTTAAGTTTAATATATACAGGGTGTCTAGTATTTACGGGTTAAGTCTTTAGTTAAGTTTAGACTGTTTATGTGCCAGGTTTAATCGATAGGTCTATTAATAAAAATTACAAAGCTTATATAATTCTCTTTTACTCAGTAGTTGAAATTAATTGACGAAAAAAAAGAATTTTTGATTAAATTTAAAATATAATAAGGTTGACAAGAGGATGTCTTCCTTTTTTAGTTTTACTAGATTTTGTTGATAATAAATTTCAGTTTGAAACTGTGTTTAATAAAAGTTTAATATTAAAACTTGATTGTAGTAAAACAAAGTATACAGTTTCAGTATGTCTGCTGTTTATTAAATTAAAATATATAAAATAAATTAAAAAATATTGAAAATAAATTTTAGTAAAAAAATACACTTTTTGACAGCTTTGTTTTTGTTTATATTGAGTTAAAATTTGTTATGGAACAAAATTGTATAAGTAAATAAAGTGCAATTCGATTTTGTCGCGTTAACTAAACTAAGCAAAATATTCTGTATATAAATTTGGCTGATAAAAAAATTAAAAATCAATAGAATTTTTATTTGGCAGTGAAATCGAAGCAAATGAAATCTAAAAAAAAAAATTTCAGTAATAATATTCTAGCAAAGTAACAGAAAAATAATAAGAATAAAAATAAAAAATGTTTTTTTTTTATTTTAAGAAAAAAATTAAAGGATTATACAAAATATTTATTTATCTTTTTTTTTTTTGTAATTTAAACCAATTATCTAAAAATATTGAAAACAATAAAAAGAATATTTTTTTTTATTATTTTAATTAAATAATTTAAATAGTTTTTAAAAATAATAATTAACCTTGATTAGATTCGAATAGAATAATATTTAAATAATTAAAAACATGCTTTAAAAATAAATATATATATACATAAAATATATTTAAAATAAATTCTATATACACAAACGCTGCTCTATGGTCAAAAATCAACTGAAAGCTATATACAAAAGTTTATTATTTGAAGCAAATCCCCGATGTTTTGTGCATGGAGTTAGAAAAAAGGTAATTCGACAAAAATGGGCCACAAAAATCGTAGTCTATTTAACAAACGTGTTTTAAGTACGCAAAAAACCTCAAGTAATATGGATGGTTTTATATATATACTTGATTTTTATTTTTTTTTACAAAATTCGGTCAATATAATTGGGTTTTGGGGAAAAGCGAGCCAGAAGCTCGTTGCTTTTTGAATATTTATATATGTTAATCGAGGCATGCAAAAAAATCTACGAATTTAATTGTAGGTTTGGAGTAAACGTATTAGTAATAGTTAGTATTAAAAACAGAAGACTAGAGCGAGAGAGAGAAAGAGAGATGGTGTGTGAGAAAGAGAGAGAGAGAGATAGAGACTTGATGTATTATAGGAACGAAAGCATACCCGCTGGCCCTCGGGGCCACTGTTACGGCGCAACTGTACGAAGCCCTCCTGTCGCAAAAGCGGCTACCAAACCAGAAACAAACCAGCAAAACCAGGAATCAAAACCAAACCAAACACGCAACGCACACACAGAAACATATTGTATAGTTTTTGTTGCACAAGTGGCACATTGGTTGTGGGTGGGGCCGAGGGGGTTAGGTAAAAGAGAAAAGTTTGAAAACAAATTAACACAAAACGCACAACATAACCTCAATAGGAAAATGAACAAAAAAGGAACAAAGAACAAAAAAGAACAAATACCAAATGTGAAAAAGAAATCATTTTTCGTTATACGAACTGACACTTTTACAGTTCACACAAACACACACACACACGCAAACAGATAGAAGCGACAACAGCGAGCGTGTGTGTTGGTTGTGCCTACCTGGCTGGGCCACACCTGCAACAGCGGCAGCGAACAGGATGGCTTGTTGCTGCTGCTGCTTGATGCCCCATTGGCAGCTGCTGCTGCCGCCGCCGTCGTCGAGGACGAGGTGGTGCCCGACCCCTGGGAGAGGCTCGTGTAGTGCAGATGATTGAAACGCTGTGCATCGCTGCTGGCTGGCTTCGTCCTCGTCGGACTCTCATAGCCCGTTGACTCCTCCGATGATGTTGTTTTTGGCGAGCGCCAGAATCGCTTTAAGCGCAATTCGCGCCTTTTTTCTTGTTTCTGAAATATCAAAATGTAAAAAGCAAAATAAATAATTCGAAATCGATTAGTTTCATGTTGTTATTGCAACAAAAATAGACGGATGGCAATTAAATGCAGTTGTTGTTTAGAATGTCAGTAAATGTTAACGTAATCTATTTTACCTTGAAAACGATAAAAATCGATCATAAAAATTTACTTTAGTACTGTATATTCTTCTATATACATAGTCATACTCTGTTACATAAAATCCATTTGAAGTATATACTTCTAATATTGATTCTTTTCGCGCCTTAATGAATTGAACGATAAATATCGATAAGTTAGATTTACTTAAAAACTTTATTCATACGTTAGTAACTCATATGTAAGCTATTTTTAAATATCTATCATACAATAATAACAAATACAATAAATGTATTACATTATATAAGAAATTGTTTTGAGCTTCTAATTCCAGGAACCGATAAATATCGTTCACTTCAATTTAGGTTTGTGTATTTAATATGCATATTTATATATTTATATGTTTATGTATATATGTATATATATGTATGTATAACTATTATTATATTACTATATTATTTTGAGCTAATCTACTTAGGTTACGATAAATATCAATAACTGAAGGTTTTTCAACCAATTCAGTGAAAAAGGATTATTTGAATTTGTTATATATTCTAAATATCATATATTTTTCTTGTTATATTAGAAATTTGTATCGATAATTATCGATAATTCAAATTTTCCAAGTTTTTTATAAATTTTAATTATACCCTGTAAATTTAAACGCCATTTAATACGATACACTCAGTTAAGTTTCAACTACAGCTTTTACATAAATTCAATCTGAATGTCCTTTATACTTTATAATTGTTTGTTCAAGTGTGACCCTGCGCGTGTTAAAGTGTGACCGTGTACATGTTAAACAAACCAAAATGCATTTGCGCTCAGCGCCAATAAATATTTGCGTTAGCCCTGTTGCACACACACACATATATATACATATACACCCACATCCCTACACATGTGTGTATGAGCACACCTGTCGGCACTTTTTCATTTGGGATTTCGCTGTCCTTTGCGCTGTGTGTTATTATTTTCAATTTATAGAGCGCTGTATTATTTCGTTTGCCCGACTTCTTATTGCAATTTATGTGCCTGGTATTCGGTCAAAGCTACTCGCGGTGGAATAACAACAACAACAACAAAAACGTACGAAAAACATTTTTAAAAAATTAAGTTTCGTCTGTCGACGTAGTCAAGCGAGCGCAGACAGAGATAGAAACAACTTACGATTAATGAACTTTAATGACAGCATTTATCGCATATTTTTCTAGCTAAACAAAATTAGTTGTTTGCAATAGAAATAATACTTAATTTGCTTTAATTTTCCATATTTGCTTACTTCATTTTTATTTTATATGTACTTAAACATGTACTCACATGTTTGTCAAGTTTTATATACTTATATTTGTATACATATTCCCCCATTTGTCTAGCTTAATTTATATATGCATATATATATATATATATATATATATATATATATATATATATTTATATATATATATATATATATTATAGTCTCACTGCTTTAGTATTAATAAGAAATCTAATTAATTAAACCGTCATGCACGAGTTGTCGGCACATGCAAATACTTCATGGCTAAATAATGCCTCTTGTCCTCTCTCTCTCTTTATATATATGTATATATATGAATAAAGAAAAAATAAACAAGTCATTTGAAACGTTGTTGATTTAAAAAAAATGCTGTATAATTACTATGCTCCACTGCACCAACGCTCATTAAGTTCTTAAAATAACTTCAGCACCCTTCTTTAGTATAAAATTACGTGCAAAGTTAACTTGCGGTTTTTAAAGTAAATGAAACTTAAAGCGAGAAATATGCTGTAGACATATATATTTATAAAAATTAAATATTCCTTTTAATATTATTTGCGTATTTTGTTTCATCAAATACTATGAATAATATAAAAACTAAATATAAATTTATTTTACAATTTTTTGAGTATTTTATTTCATCAAATACTATAAAAACTAAATATAAATGCCATTTAATATTGTTTGAGTATTTTATTCAATCAACTACTATGGGTCGAGCCAGTTAGAGTTGTAGTAACTCTGTGACAGAAGACCTTATGTAGTTAGGTTTATAGTGCATATCTCTATGTCTGGCATCACATTCGATAGCAAAGCATATTTCATCAGATAAGTCTGTTTGTTTCCTGCTTTGGTTTTGTATACCAAGTCTTGTTGCTGCACATATTTTACCTGCATATTTGGTTAATATCAAATCCGTTTCATATGTTTGGTTTTTCATCCCCAGTCTGTTGTTGGCGCAAGATGAAAATCGATGGAAAACTGCACAGGCATAAATTCTGAAAATAAAACCAGAGAGAGAAAAATGAGATGAGCGTTAAGCAAGCAAGCGAAATCCCAAAAAAAAAAAAATTCCAACATCATTTGTCTGTAGCCATTCGAAGCATCATGTTGTCTCCTAGGAGCTGCGCTACACATGCCATCCCAATGGAATGCATACACAGAGAGAGAGAGAGATAGATACATGCACCCATGATGAAATACATTTCAATTACTCGCCAGAATACAAGCAAACTTTTGACATGTTTTATTCGATTTGAGCAACTAGCATGGGGCATAAATGGAAAGGAGCTCGTCGGCGTCATTATTGCCGTTGCAGGAAATGCGCCTTGACTGTGCCACATTAACACATGGGACAAGGACAATGGAGAACGGAGAATGGAAAATGGCGACGATGCCATTAGGGCTTGACAAGGACATTTGACTCAAACAAAATGCAAACGCACGGCCATAGACTTATGTGTAGCCCCCTGCCACCCCCTTAGCCCCTTTGCCAGGCAACCAGCCATTCAGCCAGGCAGCCAACCAACCAACCAGCCAGCCTTGTAGTTAGCCATTGGTCAAGTTGAAGGACATCGTCTGCAACATGGATGAACGCAACTGCAATGACAGAAAAAAATAAATCAGCCCCAGCTGTTCCAGCAGTGTGCGGCTTAAGGGACTTGGACGGGGCTTTGCCTTCGATTGGTCTGATTAGTGCTCGAGCTCGTACTTGCAGCTTATTATTAGTTTGGCAAATGCGTAGGCAGTGTCCTTCGGTTCGAATGCATCTCTGGCTAATTGAAATCGGCAGTAGGAATTGCCACTTCAAACCAACAATGCGTGTGTAAATGTTACGAGAGTCAATAAAGAGGGGATACCAAGGGCAGCGGCGGCTATCAGGCCTTGAGAACTTTCAAAAGAGTAAAAAGTTTTTGTTAAGCTATTAAAATTTAAGAACTTCAAGTTTTTTACTTGATAAGGTAGCTACAAGCCTCAAACATATATGAAATAAGTTCACAAACTTCAACTCAACTTAAGTAAACTTACATTATGTGAGGGCATATATATGTAGCTGCTTTAAATTTTTAATATTTAAGTGTAATATTTGTTAATCTCATTTAAGTTTTTGAAAATTGCATAGAAAGGCGTTTGCTAGGGAGTGAACGATAGAGAACGATAGAAAAACAAGACAGCTAGAGAGATAAAGAGGCAAGTAAGAGATGTTGAGAGAGAGAGAGTGAGAGAGGCAGAGGAAGGAGTGAGAGAGAGCGAAAGAAAGAGAAATAGTGAAAGATAGATTGAGAGAAATGGATATAAATAAGTATATAGAGTATAGGAGAAAGCAGTGAAAAAGAGATAGAAAGCAGCAAAAAGATAGAGCGGGAAAGTATTAGAGAAAGATAGTGACAGAGAAAAAAACAGAGGGAGACAGATAGAGAGAGAGATAGTCGGAGTGAAAGAGAGAAATTGAGATGGAAATATAGATGGAAAAAATATAAGCAAGGAAACAGAGACAGTAAGGGAGGGAGAGAGAGAGAGAGAGAGAGAGAGAGGGATAGAGATAGTCATAGATATATTTAGAGAGATATATATATATATATAGAGAAAGAGAGGGAGAGAGAGAAAGGCATACAGATAGTCATAGATGTAGATATAGAAAGAGAGACATATATATATGTATATATTTATATATATATAGAGAGAGAGAGAAAGGCGAGAGAGTGAGAGAGAGCGTATCATCATATCAACTTGCACTTCTCATTTCTCCTAATATCATTTAAGTTGATGAAATATCATAAAAGGCAAGTATATCGACCTAGGTTATTGCTCCGATCAAGTACATATGCGCACATATAACATTCTCAAGGCTGTCTAATCAAGTTCAATCAAGTCGAATCAAGTTAATTTAGTGAAAAACCCCACACGCTTGGTGACAGAATTATTAGATTCCTTTCAAGGGTATATTTGAAATTCTAATAAATTCTAGTCCAGCTGTGGCTGGTTGGCCTGGGCCCCATGCAAATGGCAACGATAGCCACAACAAACCAAGTTGACAGTTCCCACACAAAAGGCAAGTTTCACCTGACTTGGCCCCGTGCTCGGCTTGATTCGTTCCCATTCAGTGGCTGGCAGCGATTGTTTGTTGCATTTCATGCCGATTGAAGGACAACACGTGGTTCTCCCGGCCATGGCCTCGTCCCCGAGCCCCCGGCTATAAAAGCATGCACGTTTTTGCGCCCGCTTGTAGCTGGTCGCGGACTTGGGGGTCCTTCATGGTACGCGCCATTGTATTGTGCGCCATGTCAATCGATGTCAACAAGCGTTTACAGTGCCATGGTCAAGGATTCGTCTGCAGGAGTTGTGCTGTGAGTTACTCTGTGTGTGGGTGTGTGGCTCGGGCGGCATATCAATGATGTACAGCCATAAATCGTGGATATACTTTCAATTACGGCAGCGCCGCGGCTAGCGCCATAAACTTTTTAGCCCAATGCCTGTCACGATAATGTCCTTTTTCTTTTGCGACGCGTCCTTGGAGCGTGTCGAGGCATAAACTAAACTAAATGTCTGATCCAGCCGGCTGTCTCCCGACTCGCTCTGTTCCTTAAGCCCAGGCACGACAGCAATTATACAAATGGCCACGCCCCCGCACCGTCTGTTCGGGGAGCAGAAGACTAGGCGGGGCTCGGGGGCGTTAAGGGGGTTCGAGCTTTTAACTCGCTTTTTGTGCTGCGCGTGACGAATATTTTTAAATTGAAATAAATTTTCTGTGTGTTCCTTGTTGTGTGTGTGTGTGCGCGCCTTGTCGCCTGTTGTCCTCGTTGTCCTCGCTGTCCTTGTTCACACACACACACATTATGTATATAGTATCGTTATCGTGTTTGCTTAACGTGTTTTTCTTGCCGGTCTCGTTATACATCTTTTTTAATTTGCTTTCTCTTATTTTTTATTTGTTGTTTGTGTCTTATGTATTTGTGTTTGTTGCCTGTTCTTCGGCTTGTTCTTATTTTTCGGCATGTTTTCGAATCATAAGCAAATTTGCTGCTCGAGGCCAATACAGTTCTGGTTTCGGCTCCACAGTTAGCTAATGTCAAAGGTCAGGGCCATGGCTAAACCAAGTGTGAGTATGCGTCCATGTGAGTGCAAGGACATCGCTGTAGCAGCGCTATCACGTTGTCCTGTTACTCCTGCACACACGCTGCCACAATATTGACAACGACGCCCTTGTCTGTCGGAATTCCCAAATTATATTTAATAAGCAGCAATTATGAATAATTTGCATTTGGATGAGGACATTTGCCTCAACTGCTCAGCACCGCTTGTCGAAACGTTGCTTCCTAATTGAATGGCACACGTGATAAGGCTTTGAGTATATCTTTTTCTTCCCCAGCTCTAGCAAAGAGCCAAACAAAGGCCAAGCAGACAAAGCAATTGAAATTTTATTACACGCCATTTAGTCAAAGTGCCCACAGCAAATACACACACACACACACACACAGACAGACAGATAGAGAGACAGTCAGCCAGGCAGGCGCACACGTGTTATTGTAAATTATTTATGTGGCTCGTGTGGGCAAAATGCGCTTTATATACTCAATGTGCTAGCTATACGTAGGGTATATGCAGCTTATGAAAAATGTAACTATTTGAGACTAAGTTATGTATTAATGAAGAAATATATATATATATTTATTTAACTCTCTATAGAGTGACCTAAAGCGATCACTAGCTGTTAGCAGCTGTTTGAGTTATCACCAACGCCTAGCTGTTCAGTTATTCAATAAGTTTCGCCTTTTCGTCAGGCAACGTCTTGCGCTTGTTGAATATGTGAAGCTCATAAAAAATTCAATTGGAATTGCTGCTCAGTTGTTAATACGTGACAATAGAAGCGATGCAGCGCTGCAAATTGTGAAGAAGAAATTTTATCGACTCAGTCAGCTCACGCTTGTGATAAACGATTTGATATTTCCTTATTGTTATTAAGCTTTAACTTTATGCTACTTTAAAGCAGCTCGAGGCCAACATTCCAGATATGACATGGCATATCTTGAATGGAGTCAGCCAAATTGCGTTTTACACCTGAAGCACTGTTCGAAAAGTCAAGCTGACTGCTTATTTGATATATATTTCAAACATAAAGGCACAAATGTAGTTTGAAAATAAAGCCGAAAGCAACGCCGTTTTTTGGTCAACCTATGCCAAATAAAGTTTTTTGTATTTTTAAATGCTCTCCTCTAGGATATTATCTAGTTTATCAATTCCCTCCATTTCGTTTATTCTCTGACCGCACTGCGTTTTCCTGTGTAAATTATTGTTGCATACCTTTGTGGGCTTTCAGAATTGTTTACCTGCCATCAAATAGTTGACGGCTCGTTCGTTTGTTCGTTAAGAAAGTGTGTGTACTGTACGATACGTACTTGCATGCGACTGTTGTGGAGCAAGTGTTCAGTAAATGCGTACACTGAACCTGCTAATAAATTTGAGTCAGCCATTAAAGTCTCCTCTGGGAGTCGGTTTGTTGGCCTGCTCCTACCCTAATTTGTCAAATTAAGTTGGGTAAACCTAATCAAATCGTACGTTGACCCAAGTGTGTAGTTTGCCTAGTCTTAGGGCTCCCCAATTGATGTCCTATTAGTTAGCATAATCCTACCCAGGCCCCAAAAAATACGTTTGTCAACCCCAGCCACAAATTAATTCAACACTTTTAAGACTCTTAGGTCTTGTAAGCCAAGCGTTAAGCCCCACACACACTGCCACACTCACACACTCGTTTGTAAAATGTCCAATGGAAACCGCTTATTTGCCGAGACATTTTAAAAGCACTTAAATATGTTTATCTTTGCTCTGGCTCCAGCTCGTTTCGGTCTGTCAGCGAAAGCTGTAACATCAAACAGATTAGTCGCTGATTAGCTGGCATAAGTATGGCAAAATCTTTTTGTGTGCTGCTAAGCTGACATTGCCTAATCTCTAATTATGTTCCATTAAGTGGGTGCAGCGTTCTGCTGTTGCAGCTCAGCATCGACTCTATAACACTTAGGCACAAAATATACCCAAGTTTCAGCTTAAATCTGGCACGCTTTAAGCTCAATGCGTCTCAGTTTCAGGCACTTTGAAAAGGACTTCAGCTGCCAGGCTTTACTTTCGACTGCATTTCATCTTTTAGCCGTGCAAATCAGCCAATGGAAATATTTTTTCCGCACAATTGAGCGCCAATTCAACTGGCAGCAGCAGTAGCAGCAGCAGCAAACACAGTTTTCCTTTTCTTTTCTTTCCTTTCTTTTCTTTTTCTTTTATTTTTTTTTTTACTTTTCACCTGCGCACTTGTTTCGACTTTGCTCGCCTTCGACGCCCGCGCTGGACTGGCAAATGGCGCAGCTGCTTTTTGACGGCTGCTTTATGCAAAAGCAATTAAGTTAACTTTTCTTTCTTTTTATATTATTTTTTTTTTTCAGCCTGGCCATTGCCCACCTTTTTTGCCACGTTTACCTTATAGCGAAAAGCGTTCACTTACAAGTAAGTAAGAACTCAATACATAGGCACATTTTTGCCGGCTTAAAATTTGCATGGCATACGGGAAATGGAGGCTTCGTCACGGACCAGCTTGAGAGTAAAGCAATGAAAGGAGGACAACCAATACAAGTAGTTGACCCGTTTGCGGCTTTTCTGAGTTTCCATTTTCATTTTCATTTTAGGGCTTCTGCGGTTGCTGTTCTTGCCGTTGCTACTGTTACTGTATGTTGTCCTGTATTAACATTTTAACACATTTTATGGACGAAACGTGACATTTGTTGCAACTGGCCAGAACGTTTGCTCTGGGTCAAAAAGCGTGTCTGAATAAAAACGTGTCCAATATTGCACGCAGGGTATTTCCTGGCTTCGTTTTAATATAGGGTATAACATATATAAAATACATATTTTTCCAAAAAAATATATATTTTGTTTTACATAAATCAATGTATAAAAAAAAATGATGCGTAAAATCTATTGGAAGTTTTTAATGTTGTTTAAATGTTTATAGTAGCTAAAAGAAATGAATGCTTAAGAAAATTCGCATTGGTAGATGGATAATTTAGCAGCTTTAGTTGGAGTCTAATCATAGATTATGTTTTAAATAATACCTCAATTTTGAACTTCTCTATATTATTTCTTTGAAGTACATAGAAATATATATATAATAAATAAAATATATATATAATAAAATATATATATAATAAATAAATAAATATATATATATATAGGTTTTTTAACCCTACTCGCTGTGAACTTATCCTTTCTATTATATATTAAATTTGTCTTAATCATAGTTTAGCATACTAAAATCTCTAGGATATTCTTCAGCTAAAAATTATTATTATTATTTATTTTATTTTATTCTGATTGATAAAAATTTTTTTGCTAATTTTTGTAGTATGTACTAAATTTTTATTAATTAAAAGAAAATCAAAAATGAAAAAAATATTTATATTTGTTCATTCTCTCTTTCTCTCTCTCTCTCTATATATATAAAAAAAAAATCCTTATATAATTTATATTATAATTAAATTCAAATAAAATAAAAAATACAAAATTATATATTCTACCTAATTTCTCTATCTATAAACTTAGCAACCTAACTTAATTTATTTCTCAGATATAATAATTAAAAATATTTAAAATCAATTTTAATTTAAAACAGCCTAAAAGTATGCTACAATTTTGAATAAATCCTTAATAAATTTGTTAACTAACTTATTATATATATATATATATATATTGTTAAGGTACTAAATTTGATTGTACAGGTTCTACACTTTTATAAATATAATCAAAAAAAAAAATTATATATATATATATAGTACTCCATTATAGCAAGCAATTTAATGATGTCAAATTACTTTAAGCAGATATCTTAAGTAAAGTTTACGGCTTTTAAGTTTAAAATGTTATTGACAAAGTTCTGGCCATGGAGTTTTTACGACGGGTCAGAGTATTATTGTGTCGCGTTAAGCTTTTGTTACTCAAATTTCCTGTGGCACAAACACGTGCAGCATTTGTGGCACTTGCCAGCTTGCTGCTGCTGCTACAGTTGTTGTGGTCGTAGTCTACGCGGCAAACTTCCGTCGACTGCTGCCGCCAGTTGTTGGCAGTGCCACAACTCATTCGGCTGGCGGCTGCGTCAACCGGAAACGCCAAACACTTTCCGGTCACGCAGTTTGGCGACTCAGCCGCCACCGCCGCCTCCATTCAGCCACAGCCTCAGTTGTTGCTGCCGCCATTGTGTGCGCTCTCCAAAAGTCTCGAGTAGTCACTTAAACTTAAGTGTTGTTGTGTGCCAACCATTTTGTGGCCACAACACTAACAACAACGCTTTCAATTGGGGGCAACTCAATTTCTATGCGTGGCA
Organism: Drosophila hydei; assembly: GCF_003285905.1. Taxonomy (NCBI): domain Eukaryota; kingdom Metazoa; phylum Arthropoda; class Insecta; order Diptera; family Drosophilidae; genus Drosophila; species Drosophila hydei. The sequence goes on from NW_022045643.1 coordinate 6,920,262, forward strand.
CGACGCGCCTTTTTGAGCTCTGCCCTAAACTTATGCCCACAACAACAAAATAACTAATACAACAAATACAGCCTGTTGCCGAACAAAACGTTGCTCCTTGCCGACTTTTAAGGCTTTTCCACTGTTCAATTTTGCATGGCAAATGCGATAAATTGGCTTTTAATTGATAATACAGAACGACGTGCAAAAAGGGTTATCATACGGCTTATCGATAATCAAAGCTGATTGCTTTTAACATGCATATTAAATTTATTGCAGAGCTCATTTGCCTATTAAACTTGACCGTATCTCTAGCTCCTTGTCAAGCCGTCAGACCGTATCTTAATAAGCCAAATGTCAACGTGTTTAAGTTGCCACGACTACGCTCAACTGGGGAACGAGCAACGGGAAAACCCGGAGCCAGACGCTATTTGACAGTCTCGTGTGGAAAGGTAATAAAAACAAAGGCCAAATTCTTGGCCAGGCTGTCAACAGTTGCCGAGGGTTGCCCATAAAAATTGCTATCATAAATCAAGTAAGCAAAATCTTTAAAATTTGACTACAGCACTAACTCCATACAGGCTGTATTTTATTAAAGTATTAAATTTCTTTTGAATAGTTTATATGCATAAAATAATGTATATATATTTTATATATTTATTTATTTTTTGTGTATTTAAATATTACTTACCCAAAAATTCACAAACACACCCAGTACTATTTTATTGCCATCTATAAGAAGTCACATAACTAAAATGAACAGAAAAGAATAGAGCGGGTAAGAATTAGCGTAAGAGAAAGAGAGACAGAGCTGGAGAGAGATAGAGAGAGAGACTACCAGATAGTATATAAAATGTCGTTCAAATATATAAAAAGAATTTTTGTTTCATTTACAATGTAGTAAAACACAAACATAAACTTTAGCTGCGTTTGGAATAAGCAAACACATACAAATAGTAATATACAAATATGAATTGTAGGGCTTATACAAATAAATATGTATACATACATACATACATACAATCATTCATACATATATATATATATATATATATATATATATATATATAATTATATGTATTATATATAAGACATGGCATCATTTCATGGGCTTGCCGGAGCTATAGATTGTCTATATATTCAATATACTAGACATTTAGTTAAAGACTGTCAAGTGAAGCTCTAGAAAATTAATTTATAATATCACAGTCATATAAAGATCTAATCACATTTACTTACAAAAGTAAATACAAATTTGAGTAATGATGAAACGCCCTTCCCTGAGAGTCAGTAAAAAAGTTAAAGTGAATTCAAAGTCAAGTTTCAAAAGTTACGCACAAGTTTCTTTGGTGGAAATTTGTTTGACTGTGAATGCGAGTGCCTCGAGGTTTCTTCAGTTATAGCCGAGCAGAAGCATAAAGTAAACCACCCGCGCACCTTTCTGCTGCAATTGTCTACAGACATTTGGCTTCAGGTTTGGTGGCGTTGTCGTTCTCGTTATCGTTTAATGCCATGTCTATGGCACAAACAATGGGCAAAAGTTGATTTAAGTTGATGTCATTTTGACACGCTAATATGGCGTGGTAACCAGGTCATAATCTAAGCACACACACACACACACACATATGTACAGTCGTACGCCCACACTAACAGACACAATTCATTTGCCATATTGTTGAGCTCAGCGCCTTGCAGTTGACTGCGCTTTGGCATCATCCAGAAACATCATTTGACATTCAATTCAATTAAGTGAGTTTAACTTGTTCGAGTGTGTTTGCGCTTGCCACGCCCCACAGCCTTGACTATCTATCTTCCACTTGGAATTGTTTTCATCAGCTCGAAAATTTGTTTTTTTCCTTTTGTCTTTTTGCTCAGATTCACAAATGCAATAGCAAATGTGTATGTGTGTGTCTTTGTGAGTGTATGAGTGTGTGTGTGTGTATGTGTGCTTGTGTGTATTCGAGTCCTCGAGCCTGTGGTAACACTTTAAGTGTTAAATTCCACGCCTAAGGTTAATTGGAAATAGCAGTTTATGTGGCCGCATCGCTTGCTCAACATTTTCACCCGCTTTCTTCAGCTGCCCGCTTCGAAATTCAATTTGCGCATACTTAGTTGACAGTGTCAGAATCAGCCCGAATGCCCATGCATGCCACGGACGCCTGACAGTCTGCAGCATGCTACAATGTCGTTTACATGGTCATGACATCGCCAGCCGATGCTCCAGAACAGCTTCTAACAGCTCTCGCATCGCATTCAAGCCATTTGCCTTTTATTTAAGCTAATGAAATGAATTGACAGCGTATCTGATAAATTGTGCCTGGTATAGCTTTTAACGTTTATGAGAATGCTCTCAAATATACTTTATGGTTGTTGAATTATTAACTTGTTAACTTGAGGCTAAAATTGATAAATGATAATATCTATTTGGAGTTTTCGGTGAATCATGTGTACAATTTATGCTATGATTTTAATGATTTATTCAAGCAATAATGCACACGACCTTTCCTTTATTTTTTGGGGCAAATATAATTAGTTAGAATCAGAAAATCGATTGCTTTTATGTTAAGAATAGAGTTTCAAGGTTTAAGTTTACTTCAGCTTCGGTGTAAAATTTTGCCTGAATTCTAAAATATACCTAAAATATATTTGCTAATAATATTTTGATTAAATAAATATTTGATTAAAATTTTAAAATACATTTCCAATATATTTCCCTGAATTTACGTATTTATTACTAAATTCTAAAATATATTTACAATATATTTACCTGAATCGAAGTAGTTATTAATTATTTTTAAAATATTCCCATGACTATTTTCAGCTGCAATTGAGATAGATATACTTTCATTCAACTAGAGTGCAGCTGGTCTGCAACAGTTACAGCTCATCTGCAATTCGAGTTCTCGGTTTAAGCCAACTGTCATCCGGCTGCCTTTGAATTATTAATGCAATTGCAGTTGTCAGCGTCGATGCGGCATTTGCACCGCAAATTAATTGTGTACCAAAAAGAGGTTACGATAAACAAAGAAGGGAAGCAAATGCGGCTTTAATTTACGTAAACAGGCAATTAATATGCGCGGCAACGCTGCCGTCGACCGTCGGCCGTCGGCCAATTTGTGAGTTCCTCTTGCTGACATCGCGAGCGCCAACCGAGTCCCTACGCATGTGCCCATTCATTAAGCTAATGACGCGAGCAAAAGCACATTTTTCTTGTCACTTGTTTGTCTTTTAGTTTTTGGCCCTGCGTCACAGTCATGACGTTACGCATACGCCACGTAGCCCCGCTCACTCCTTCAATGTCTGTCAAACGCCCACTCTGCATTTATTGTAAATTAATTTAATTACTTTTTGTTAGCGTAATTTCGAAATTTAAGTGCACACGTGCGCAGCTGAAATTGCTGTGGTTGCCGGCCAGGATAATTATATGCCAAACTAAATTGTTTCGAAAAGTTGTTTAATGAAATAAAATGAGTAACACAAATAGATAGAGCACTTTAGTGCGTTTAAATGCGCTCAGTTAAAGGTCAATATATATTTGTAAATATATAAATATGCGCTTGAATAAATATGTACTTTATATATTTAACTGCGTTTTTTATAGCAAATTTGTGCTGCTTCTTAAAGAAAGGGGCTAAATCATATGCAAAAATCATATTTAAGAATCGATCAATTACAAAAATTGATAAATTATAAAATCAAAATATTGTAAAATAATATCCAAAATGTTTTTATTGATTTTCAATATATTCTCTTTGGTTGTGTTTACATTTCTCCATTTGCTTGACTCAATTTTTAAAGTTCTTTTGCCACTGAATTGGCTACAGATCAAAATTAATAATTTACCAACTTCTGCATACCTTAAAACAAGACAAGACACAATACTCGGGGACTAGCCAACACATAGACTCTAAAAAAAAAAGGAAAAAACTGTCTTAAAATTTTATATATTTATATCTTTTTATCTATACATCTATATCAACTAATTTGTGTGTTTTATGAAGATACCATTGCTACACTGTATAAGCTTATTTGCCTTTTATTGAAGTCTACTTCAAGTGAAGCTGAAAATCAGTTGCCTTTATTATTATATAAAAATAATATTATTTTATTTAGCACTTCATTAGAAACAATATTTTTTTATAACTCGATTACAGCGCACATATCGTACTTTTCCCATCCACAAGCAACAGCTGCTCATGTTTACGATAAAGTAACTTACTCAATTTCAAATAAAAAACAGCTTAAAGAGTCAAGTGGAATATTAATATATATATTATATATATATTACAGAATATATATTATAGAATAAGTACTTCGCCGATTGTCGAAGCCATAAATTGTGGCACGTAATGTTTGCATATTGAGTATGTTGATTATCCGCATCATAAATTGCGCTAACTTCTATAATATATTGTGTATATAGTATACACATATGCATATATATTTATATATATTCCAACGACTTTTTAAATCTGCTCACAGCTAGTGGCAAAAAGGTTTTATGCGCTTATTGCATTTTAATGGCTACAGCAGCCAGAGATGCAGCAACCACACACTGACTTAACATGCAGGATATGCACTTATGCACACCCACACACCCACACATCCACACACACACACTCAGTCAGGCAGCATTAGTTTAAGCATTTGCCACTTTATTTTGCCATCGTCTGTTTATCTTTGTCGTAGCTGCTGCTCACCTTGGAGGCGAGTGCCTGCTGCCAGCTGCGAGCTGCAAGCTGCCTGGCAGTTGGCCGTCTGTTCGCACATGGTGTGGCATGTCAGTGAGCACTTACACTAATTTCCAGCTATTTGCATGCAAAATTACCCAGCGGCAAGCCAGCTAACAGCAAACACAGTCAGCATTGAGCTGCTCGTCGCATGGCGGGCAATTATAAGGGCAAATTATGTTAATTTTTATTTTTTTTCTTTCTGCCTCTTAGAGAAAGAGGCCTCGCTGTTTGACCGCAATTGCCGGGCAATATCATTTATCATATGACCCCGATTGCTGGACACAGTTGCGCACCAGCTAAATCCTGGCCCACACTAACGCAACTCAACTGAACTCACGTGGCTATCGGAACGTGGGCGTCAACACATGGCATACATACACACACACACACATACACATACGCCCACAGAGCACAGACCACACAGATGGCGAGGCGTTCATAATGTCTGTCTTCTGGCTAAGTGCATTAAATATTTATGTATATTTATATCAGGACATTTGATCAATTATTTCCTTTGACAGCTACGTTCTAGCACGTGGGCCAACAGGCTGCTCAGCAAATTAATCACATGCGCCAGCAACTGAGCTTGACATAAGGTTGCGCTGCCTGAAAGTAACCTTAGTCCTACTTCAATTGCTTAATAACAGCTCCTAATTATGATAGAGCCAATGAACGTTGCAGGGAATAAATAGAGTTATTAACAGTTGGCTAGATTAAATGCGAGGGTGTGAATGTGTGACTGTTAATGCCTGAGGTATGTGCGCGTATGTATGTGTATGCATGTGTGTATGTATTTATTATGTATTTTTATAGGCAAGTGACTATTATCTATGATGTATGTCATTTATATATATATGTATATATGAATGTATGTAAGTATAAATATATGCATGCTTGTATGTATAAATATATATATATCTTAGTAATATATATGCATGTATGTATGTATTTATGTATGTATACATGCATATGTATGTTAACATATATATCTGTGTGCATATATGTGTATATGCATGTATGTATGTAATCTATATGTGTGTAAATATTTATGTTTAGATACAATTATATGTATGCATCTAATTCCTTTGCTACCAAGCACAGACCCAGCTCAAGAGTTCACAGACCGTCATACATGCACAGAAATATACTGATATACATATACATACTCACACTTACGTATATGTATATGTATATCAGTATATTTCTGTGCATATATGACTATGCATGTGGATATATGGCTATGCTCTCTGGCCAAACACACGCAAAATTTTAATCAATTTTCAAAAAATTTTACCCAAAGCTATGGAAATTAAAATTATTCTTATGCAGCGCCCTGCTATGCGATTCTCATAAATGCAAGTAAGCTCTGCAGGCTATTTTCTTTGGACTCTAAATGAAAATTTCTTTTCGAATTGACCAATGCAAATTGTTTTGTATGTAAGAATGTGGGTATGTTGCATGGGCATGTGCATACGTATGCATTTATGCATAGATATGTATGTATGTATGTAGGTTTTTTTGGTTTTTTAATAAAAAATGATTCTATAAATTGCAGTTCTCGTTCAACTAAGAGTTCAACTAAGCCCTGACCCTGACCGAACTGCTTTGAAATGATCAAAATTTTTGAATTCTTTTAATTGGCCAATATCTATATCTAATAAATGCAATAAAAATATTTTTTGTGTGCATGATTTGTGCATGAAAGAATGCAGGTATGCGCATATGTACATAATTTTTAAAATTGGAAAATTCTTAATACATTTAGTGTGAGCGCTAGCTGGTTGTATTTGGCAACCAAAAAGTGCTGTAAGCCACAACATATATTGATTGGTTTATACACAAAGTAGGCAAATGAAGCATACTTGCATATCGGATATATATATATATATATACATATATATATATATATAAATTGCTCGAAGGCACGATACTTTAATTCACGGGCAATGTGTAGTCAATAGTAAATATTTAATATGGTTTCACTGGATTGAGTAACTCGCTGCCTCGAGGGCTACTCAATTGCAAGTTAAACAACTCAATTTACCCTCGGGGCAGACGGCAAACAAATCGCAGCAATTGCACGACAACCTAACTGTATATGTGTGTGTGTGTCAGCTACAGCTAAGGCAGCGCACATACATGCACGTGCATGGGTATACGCTGCCAGATAGACAGGCAATCAGTGCGTTTTCCTGTGCATTGTCACTGGCACAAAATAAAAGAGAGAATGAGAGAGAAGCAAAGAGTGTGAGAGAGCGAGAGAAAAACAATTTAATTAAAAATTTATGAGCGTGTCGTTGTTGTGCCGTGTTGTTGCCGTTGTCGTTGTCGTTGTCGTTGCTGTTGGGCTGGCAAACAGATAAGCAAGGCAACAAACTGTTGCTGCACCCCCTCCCACACACACACAGACAGACATAAAGCGAGCACAGTGACGCCCCCTGGCGACTGCTGCGCGCACACATGCCTACCGGAAATGGCCTGCTGCCATTGTTGTTCCCCTTTCATTGTTCAGTTGTGGCGCAGCCCCTCAGCGCGTTATTGTTATGTTGGCTTTGGCTCATTTGTTTTGACTTTTTGCTGGCTTTGCTTAGACTTTTGCCAGCTAATTGCCAATGAGCTCTTGCACTTGCCATCTCTTACGAGCGAGAGAGCTGGAGCGAGAAGGAGGCTTAATTATCAAAGTTTTTGAAACACCCGCCGCAAAAAGTTTACTCACAGCAACATAATTGAAATGTTTTCTTTTTTGCCTAAAGGTGCTTGCTTGTGTGTGTTGTGTGTTTGTTCACTTTGTTGTTGAGCCTACAAGGTTCTTTATTTATTTCAATTAATTTGCAATTTTTGTTCATAATTTCATGCGTTCAATTTGTTGAGCCGACGCCGCAGAAAGTTTATACAACTGCCGCCAGTTGATACCCTGTAAACATAAAAAGCGCGCAGTAAACTTTTACGTATGTGAGTGAAAAGTGAGCTCAACAAAGTATTTGTCTTTTAAGTTAAGTGTGGATAACTTTTAACAACGTTAAGCATGAAAATATATTGCCAGCCAAATTCTTTTCTTTATCACATTCTCACTTTAAGTCGCTTTCTTTTTCATACACCATCAAACACTTGTCTTACAGCATATCAGCTAGCCGAGCACTCTCTGTTGTGCTCTCCTCTGTATTGTAATCTGCATGCTAATTATACACCTAACTAATTACTGATGCTCTCACCCATTTGCCGTGCTTCTTTCACCGCGCTGGGTGCGTAATTTATGAAGCTGCTTATCTATTAAGGAGCAACGCTTCAAGTGTTAGCTATTTATAAGCATGAAAGCTTCTTGGCTGGGCCTTTGTTTGGTGAAGGAACAAAAGGATATGTTGAGCTAGGCACGTGCGTGACATTGAATAACCGAAAGACAGTTGGCCAACTCAGCGAATTCGGTTTATGGCCGCTTTGCTTCGCATCCGGTTCGTACATTGTGTGCCCTCAGCACAATGAAAACACCACGCCATTTGGGGTTGCGTAAACTCTTTAAAAAGTGGTTTAAAGGCCGGACGCCTTGAAAGACTGTTTAAGCAAAATTATAAAAATTAAAACAAAAAACTAACTGAAATTTACGTTCGCTCCAAAGCCTAATTTGCCTGTCTTATGCCATCTCGATTTCAAGTAATATTTCCACAAAATTCAATCAGACGTGCTTCGCACTGTGGCACGGTTGACGGACAAAGTTTTGCGTGGGCGCAAGTTTCGTGGGCGGAAAATTGTTTGGAAAATTGTTGCTTTCAACTTTTTGCTTTCATTCGATTGACTTTCAGTTTGCCTTCAAACGTCGCTCTGATATTGCTTTTTAAATTGTGATTTGTGATTTGTCAATTGCGGAATTTCAACCTGAACGACTGCAACTTGTGGCTGAAAGTACGCGCAGCAGTTTCCACTAAGCGGGCAATGAGTGAATTGTTTGAGCACTGAAATTCGATAGAATCTAGTCGAGGCTTTGCCAGCTCAAGCGGAACAAGTTTTTGTTAGCAAAGTTTCTTGATTTGCATTTTGTCAAAGGCACTTTTGCAATTTATGGTAAACACGCACTTTATGCAGAAGCTGTCAGATGTATTTCTTGGCAAATCCGTTATATGACTATCGCATAAGTAGCGCCCACAGCTTCTTGCCCATTGTTGCCACACAGCACAATTTGATCTTTGCTTTGCTTATATTATATGCGTTCTTTTCGCTTTATTTGTTGCACGCGTTTCGCCGTGGCCCACGCACAACAGCAACACCAAAGTGCGATTACTTCATATGAAAAGTTTCTCTCTGTGTGTGCGTGTGTGTGTGTGTGTGTAGCATACGTTTTGGTGTCTGGCGCCACATATGTATAAAGACGAGCTCATATAGCGTGTTTCCTATGGAGCTGCCTGTGTCTGTTGCTGGCTTATGAAACGGGTAGCTCAAGGGGTCTTAAAAGCTTTTTCAATTGTTGAATATTTTACAATTTTTTTATTAGCTTTGTGCTGGCGATTACCGCAATTTTATCCCTTTAACATTTCAAGTGATGCCTGCTGGCAGCACACAGTTGTCGTTGTTGTTGTTGTTATTGCTGTCAGTGTTGCTGTAACATTTCTTTTTTATGTTTATTTCTCATTAACAACAAGCGAGCTGCGCATTTTGTTGGCCCCGTTTTAATGGCCCACGGACCGTTGATTTTAACGTCTCGTGCCAGTTAGTGTTGCTGTTGCTACAGTTGTTGCTATAGTTGATTTTTTTTCACAAATTAGTCGCACGAACATTTTGCTGTGGTGGCACTAAATGGCAGGAAAAAGTCGACCACGACGTAAAGCTGCCAGCCGGGCGAGCTCGGCGCAACGGCGCAACAGCAGCAAATTGTTCGCAACATGCAAAGTGAAGGCTCGCAAATAGGCCGACATAGTCGGTGCCCGAAAAGAGCGAGGCACTCAAACCCCGAGCAATGGCAACGACACTGACACCGAGCTGCCGCACCAGGCTTCAGTTCTTGCGGCTAAGCAAACATGCTGGCACACACAGCGCTGGCAGTCAGACACAGTTGCTTATCTGCTGTTCAGCCAGCGTTGTCCTTTCTGTCCTCACAATACAAACACACACACACACACACACACATATACAAAGAGTGAGAGAGAGTGTTTCTGCACCTGATTTTCAGTGCCTTCAACAGTCGTGTGCAATTTCCTACTGTTGTATCCAGTGTCTGTCTTTTTTGTATACTTTTCCATAGCATACTTACGTGCGCGCAGGCACGAAATGAATATGGATTTGCTTTTAATTACTGACTGAGCACCGAAATAACAATAATGAAACCATTTTTCGGTTGCTATTTTTGTGCCTGCGGCTTCTGGCTGGAATTTGTGCTAAGAATTTCGTTGCAGTTATTTTTGGGGCATATTTTATACAGAATTTACTGCGTGCTAATTTGCGCAGCAAGGATTGCATAGACTACATTGAGAGTTGTGCACATTGATGGATGGCAGCTATTCAAGATTATCGCTGTCATAGCATGCATTAAAAAATAATTTATTTATGCTTTTGTTTATGCTGCCTTCTGGCTGGTTTGAGTCACATTTTGCTTACTTTACAATATTTTTTTTGTTTGCTTTTTTATGTTTAAAAGCATTTCAGCGTAGCTGTCTGTCATGTGGCTGTTGCCACATGACTTCAATTAGTGTGTGCCTGATCCCACTGGAGGCCCCTTTTTTATCGAGTCGTAAGGATATTGCCTGTCATTGCTGTCGAATCAGGTCAAGTAAGGCCCAACCCAAAAGCCTGGGCAGGGCTCATACTCAGCTCGCTTTAACGCAAAGTCTTTCACACACATAAGGCTTTATGTAAAAAATGCGCCTAAAAGGTATGCAGCACTTGCCTACCTACCCATACACACACACACACACACACACACAAGCGCAGATAAAAGCGCTGCCCGCTGGCGTTGCAAATTTTCTCCAAGCTTTGCGCTGAAACGCGCGTTCGCTTCCTCTTCTTCCGCTGCTTCTTCTTCTTCTGCAGTGTGTGTAACTGTTTAAATATGTATTGGCCTGCATATTTAATAAGCTACACGTGCTTTTCAGTCTACCTGTACACACACACACACACACCCAGATTTACGTTTAATTTGGCAACTTGTTAATGTTCATTGGTTTATCAAAGTAGGCGCGTCCATCACATTTTTTAGGGCTTGCTCTAATTATTGTCTGTGGCAGGGTTAGGGTACTTACACATTTAATATGCTGCGCGCCTTAATCCTTTGTCTGCATACATTATTTAAGCACGAGCGTTAAAAAGCGCGCGCGTTTTTTAGATGCACACACAAAAACGCGCGCGCGCGCACCTGAAGAACTGCTAAGCGCGTGTGTCTATGTGTGTGTGTGTGCCGTTTGACAAATTACACGCGTGTGCCTTTCTTGTTATTACAATTGTTGTTGCTGTTGCTGTTATTGTGGTTGTTGTTTTTCACACATTTCGTAGCACACTTCTGGGATGCTGATAAATTGCTCTTTTGTTGAGCATTTTATATATGGCACGCAAAAGATGATGTGATTTTTCTTGCATTAGATGAATATTTAATATTTCAATTTCATTACGTGACAGCGGCAGCGAGACAGATGCAGAGAGCGAGAGCGAAAGAGATGGAAAAGTAATAGGTAAGTTAGAGGCGAGTGTTAGAGTGTGAGTCTCGCATGTCCATTTAATTGTTGCCCCTCAGCATGCTCATTATCAGCTTGGCTAACACTACACAAACACATGTGAATAGTACCCGTTGTTGTTCGTGTCTCGAGTGCGTCATTAGGCGTTTGTTAATGGCTTTTCAGTGTCGCCATTTGCCAGCAGCAGCAGCGGCAATAGCAGCGGCAGCAGCAGCAGCAGCAGCGGCGGCAACTCACATGCCTCAAAGTATGCAGTGCAGCGCGCGTGTAAACTCATTTAATATGCTTTATGACGTCATTCATTCGCTCTACTGGCCTGCATGGGCTGCCTTAACAATTTCCCAACTAGGGCCCAGACCAGCCCCGCCCAGCCCAGCCAAGCCCAACCCAACCCAGTGCCACATGCGACAATTCTTCTGTTTCACTGCTGTTTTCTTTTTTTTTTGGCTCTTCTGTTGTTGCCTTTTTTGCCACTATTGTTGCTGTTGTTGGACACGCCTCTTTTGTTTACTTTTGCCTTCATTGTGGCGCAAGCGTTGGCCATTTCAAATGCACATAGCCTTGGCTCACGAGCACAGAATATCCCCGGGCAATACGCTTAAAACGCGTACGAGCCTAGACCTGAAATATATCACGCGAATATATTCTATATTCTCTACAATATGCCATTTCATAACTAGCCAGAGCTCGCAGCTAATATGTGAATAGCCTTCATTCTTAGGCTAACAAACTAGATTTTAAATCAATTTCAATTTAATACTCATTTTTGCTGAATATGAACTAGACATTCCAAATAATTAAAATATAATAAAATAAATAAAAATATAACTAAAATAAAATTATTACAAAATTATTACAAATTCTGCATATAAATTTAAGCTTTACCTATATTATACCAAAGTTATTTTCCCTTCTAGTTTTTAGATCTTCTCTTGACATACCTTATCTTTCGAGAATTCTTTCTCATTAAAAAATTTGATTTACATTTCATACTCTTCTCTTCGCTGGTTTGTCTTTTGATGTCCTGCCACACAGAATTCAATCTGCTTTAAGCTCATTTATGCCATGACCGCAGCCAGAATCTAAATTGGAGCTGTGTATTCAACTGGGCGCAGGTCAGTTAGGTGCTGACCTTGTGCGCCTGCTGACATGCCCTTATATGAGCCTAAACTTAGTCACGATATACGACATACGCTGGTAGCGCCGAAATTGTTGATGGCCCCGTTGATTACATGTCTCAGCTGGTGACTGTCACTGCCTGCTAGTCCAACCACTTAGCAATTGGTTAACACGATTTTGGCCTGAGCCAATCCGGCTGTCCGGCGAGAGCCCAGAAAGCAGCCTACTTGGTACTCAGCGCGGAGTGACTGAAGTCACGTTTTAGCCGCTTGTTTACCGAACCGTTGGGAAAACTCTGCACTTAGGGAAGGCCTTGACAATCAGCTGACCACAAGTAAACTACCTGCTATAGCTTTTCGTGTTCCACAAAAATAAAAAATATGACTTGGCCATATTTGAAAATTGAATGTAACTTTTCAAATTAAAAACTTAAAACTTCAAAAAGAAATAATAATAAATCTAAATCTAAGAGCTTTAGCGGTGGTTATGAAGAATTATTATTTTTACAGTTCTAATTCCCAAGACTCTGCGAACTTTCTCTGCTCAGTCTCCTTTTCTCTCTCTCTCTCTCCCCTTCTCAAAAGTCTTGTTGGAATCTTTCTTTTAGGCTGTGCCTGGCATTAACATTATATTCACTGGACGATCGAATTCTTTTGCTACTTCGCATTTACTTTACTTAGTGTAACTTCACTTTACTTCACGCAACAGAAATTCCAAGAAACTCCATTTTGTTTTCACTATTGTTGTTGTTGCTATTGCTGTGTTTTCTCTGTTTCTGTTTGTTGTTGTTGTAGTTTGCTAACTACCAGTGGCGTCCCGTCCCGTCTCGTCTCGTCTCGTTCCGCGACTGACCGTTGCTTAAAGAGCTGACGAAGCGGTAAACGGAAATGGAAACATGAACTGAAACGAAACGAATACCGTTACTCTGTCTGCATCGGCTCCGTTTTGTTTGGACGTCCGTTGGTGTTCAGGCTAAGCAACAAACTGTTGTCGCCAGCTCAAATTCAAGTGCGTGTTCGAGGCTCGTGCAAAGCTTCGTAGCTGGCGAGGAGCTCGTGTTTGTGTTTGTTGTGCTTTCACACATACGCACACACACACAGACACACACATACATTCGCATATAGCACGTGCTAAGCTTGAGCTTTCCTTTTGCTTGGCGTAGCACGTGAGGCCGAGACAATTCAATTGGTTTTCTCAACAAGTGGAAAGCTTTCAATGCGCCATCAATTAGCAGCACAGGCGCTAATTGAATTTTCATGGCTACCGAAAAGAAGAAAAAAGCTCGCTACAAACGTTTGTACCTCAACCTGTTGACCACCACAGTGTCGCTTAACTGTGACGCTTAACAGGGGCAGATACAAGAGGAGAAGGAAGCTTTTATTGCATGCTGGCTTTTGTCCTTACAGTTTGCAAATAGTTTTCTGCCACATCAAGGACCCTGCCTTGCTCTTGAAACTGGCAACTAGCTAGAGCCAGAGCAGTTGAAATATTTATGCATACATAAGGTCATCGAAGCAATTTGTCCGCTCCGCTCAGCTGGCACTAAAACTACTTATATACATTCACACTGTATATGCTTGAGCTCTTGTCGGCAAGTCTGCAAGTCGGCAAGTACGTACATGCTCTATAGATATATATATATATACACACATTTGCCAGGCTGTATAATTTTATGTTTTAATACTTTGCCAAGGACAAGGTGGCAGGCATAAAACTTTTCAGTTTTCGACACAAAAAGTCTATAATTGAAATTTAATTGAAGTATAATTGAATGCGGTATATTTAGGTGTTGGCAAGGAGCTATAAATTTGGGGCAAGAGCTACTGCTGCAGTACCAAAAAATATATAACAAATTATAGATATTTTCTTGCTCATTTCGACCATTTTCAGTTTGGATATCTGTCATTATTTTAAGCCGTCAAGCGAGCTTTGCCTATTAGCGCCATCTATCGTGTTTTAATGTAGTTAGTTCGTACAGCTTTCGTTAAAATTCAAAATGCAAATAATTTAGAGTTTTTTTAACTAGTGTCGAGGCCAAAATCAGTTAAGCACTTGTTTTTATATTTTTACCACGAGTTAATTTATGCATTTGTTGATATATGTATCAGTTTTTATTTATAATTCATCATCTCTTTGACAAGGCTAAGTCTGTTTGATCTTGAACGCTGTAAGAGCTTAACTGAGCCAGTGGAAACTTAATTTCAAATTTATGTTTGATCAAAGACGATATTTAGTGCATTTCTAGCTACTTACTAGAGACTTAATCTGACTTACGTATACTTAATGGCGTTGCTTTAGGAGCAGCAGGTTTATAACTTACTCTTAATGAAGTTTGCTAAGGATGATGACAAAAATTCATTAGCAATTGAGTTAAATTTACAAGCTGACCAACAACAATAATAATATAAGGTGTTTGTGTGTATATATACACTCTTATTTAAAATAAAATATTTACACTATCGATTTGCGGTTTCGTTGAAGACAAAGCAACAGACCACCAGACTAACAGCTTATGACAACAAAGCATCCTGGTACGGACTAGTACTTTACTTTTTATTTATATTTGTATATATATATTCATATATAAATGTAAATGTATATTTAAGCACAGGCACATCATGACTAGGCACGACAGAGCTGCATGATAGATGCTTGAAAGTGCCTCAAGGAGCAATTTAGTGTTAAATGTTTTTTGTTTCTAGTTAATTGCATGCGGCTTTTCGTTTGAATTGAAAGAGTTTTTGTAGGTGTTCTGTTGAAACAGTTTATCACATATTTATATGAAGAACGTAAACTGGTTCCACGATTGACGTAAACTTCTTAAAGCTAGAAGCGGAAACCGGGCAAACTTAAAAAATATTTTATTTCGTATGCATGTTTATGTATTTCATATGTATAAATATATATATATATGTAAATCTGATTGCTGCTCAACTAAGTTGCTGACTTTATACTCCTCTTCTGCAAATGTCAAGTGTGGCAAAAAGAAGCAGAAGAAAAAACATAGAGACTCGAAATAGACAATGACAGCTCAGAAAGGTCTCGGAGTCGAGTCGTATGCGAATGACAAAAAGCAAAAAAAAAAAACAGCGAAAAAAAGAATAACGAAAAAAAAAACACTTTGGCACACTTTAAAGTTGAAGCGACGACGTTGGCAGTTCGTCACGCCTTTAGACGCCTCTCTGTCATTTAGCAACCGCCGTCTATGGACCATTATTGTTTTTAATTTGGCTTTAAACTGATCAAGGTCGCCGCGACAAAAAGCGGATTTAAATTGGAACGACAAGATGCCAGACACGATAGTTGGCCATATGGAAGGAAATGCTGCCATTGGCTACCTGGCAATAAATACCTGCACTTAACAATTTTATTCGCTTGGACATTGTTCATTATTGAAGTACTTATCACAATGGATTTACCATTCGGCAAACCTGTTTTCACAGCATTTTACAAAAATACCAAACATAAATGCACTAAAAATCAACTTTTAATTCAATATAAATTAGCTAGCGAAATGGCATGGTTTCTAGAGACTCTAGAGTAGATACAAATTGTCTCGTAATAAGTTTAAAATTATTATTAAAGGAAGGCGGCTATGTGCTCATATCTATCTTCATCAAATTTATAAAAATCTCTAAGCTTAGCTTTTTATAACGCTTTACACTGAGTACGATAAAATTACAGTTAACCTTTGATTTGATCAGCTAGGGTATGCACACTGCCATAACCTCAAAGTAACGGTTAAGTATGATTGTTGTTTATGTACGTATGCATAACGTACGTATACTTATTTTAATGAGGGTACGCCCAGATTTGAGTTTCTGGAATTTGCCAGCGAAGCGCTAAAAAAGCTTAAGACAAAAAGTCAAGAATTGAATTTTGCAGCCGCAAGTGGGCAGCAGCAGCACTAGCAGTAGCAGCAGCAGCGAATGCCATCCACACAGAAAAATGCAGTCCACAGCGGTGCGGCCAGCACGCTGCAGGCTGTTACTCACCACGACGAGGGCAGCGCGCGCAACCAATACCAAGCCACTGCTGCCATTTTGCATATAAAAGAGTGTCGCGTACGTGCCGCACTTCTCTCTTTCTTGGCGACAGTCAAGTCACGAGCGTATTTCGAACGGCACTTGTGCAACCGAGCAACGAAAGTCGTCGAAAAAGCTCACAGTCAGACTGTGTGTGCGAGTGCGTGTGCGTGTGTATTTGTGTGGAACGTGTTGCTGCCCCTTCAGCCAGCTGGGCATTGTGTTGAATAAAAGCTTGCGCACGAACTTTCCAAAACTCACCACGGCGCCAACGACTACAGATCGACGGCCAGAGAGTTGTCGACGTCGCCGCGTGTAATAAAAGAAGCAAATTTGAGTTGGTTTTTGGGCTTTGGCGTCGGCTTCGAGAAATTGTGCGCGACAACGTAGCAAACAGTGTAAATGGAGCTTTGATAGCGAACGGAAGGACAAAAAACTCTGCTGCCGCTGCTCAAAGCCGATCTCGATTCGAGTGTTTTCTTAACATTGTGTTTGATTAATCAGTAAGAAAAACATATATAAAGCCAACTGCTGACAAGCTAAAGACAA
This sequence comes from Drosophila hydei, assembly GCF_003285905.1. Classification (NCBI taxonomy): domain Eukaryota; kingdom Metazoa; phylum Arthropoda; class Insecta; order Diptera; family Drosophilidae; genus Drosophila; species Drosophila hydei. Next base: position 6,937,320 of record NW_022045643.1, read on the forward strand.
ACTGTGCGCGTGCTATCAACTCTAGAGGGTAAACAAAATGGCAAAACTTTTTGTTGTTTTTGCCGTTTTGGCTTTGGCGGCCATTGGCTCAGGTAAGCATTCAACAAATATTTTAAAATAATCATAGACTAATCTTAAGCACATATATTTAAAAAAATAATAATACCTGCCTATAGTGTGGGCCTTGTTTAATTGCTCTGTCTGGCAATTTGCATTTGTTCAGCGGAAGTTGTCAATCAATTAAATATAATTAAAAAAAAAAAAAATAATTAATGGCCTTCAAAATTTAAGAGCAAAAAACGTATATTGAAAGCTGACTTCAGCCTGTTTGTAACCTTGATTATGCAAAAAGGACGCGTAACCAACTACCATAACAACAACAACAACGAGCACTTGTTGCACTGGCAAAACAACTTTCATTTCTGTAGGGCTCCACAACGGATCCTGAGATTCAACTTGAGAAAAATAACATAAGCATTCAGCTTAACCTAAAAATGTTGCTTGAAATCGAACTCGAGTTCGAATCGGAGTCAAGTCGAGTTGCTCTTTTGACATTTGCGGAATGCATTTGTTGACTCTGACAGGCCATCGATCAATTTATGTATGCGTTAATAAAGTACAAGCCGACGACGCATGTTGGGCAGCGGCCAGCCGTTAGCCGTTAACAGTTATGCAGATATGGCAACTGTTTCTCTTTCACTGTTGCCAACTGTGACTGCAAAATGTCAAAGTTATAGCCAAGCGCAACAAGTATTTCATTATTTTCTGCTCAGTTGCTGTTGTTGTTGTTGTTGCCGTGTTATTTTTGGATTGCGGGTTCTTTGCATTGGTATTGGTGACATCGTATTTCATAATGGCAAACGTGTTTCTTTTTGGCCAACCCCAAGAGACCCAACCAGCTAGACGACATGCCGTTAGCCCCAGTCTGCATCAACATATGTCTATGTCTATATATTCATGTCGGTGTTCATTTTGTTTTCGTTGCTGTTGCTGTTGTTGTATTATCTATTTTGTATATATATATATATAACAGGAAGTGCCACATTTGCAATTTCAAACTCCATGGCAATATCGAACTCAAAATTCTTCCGGTTTTGCAACAACACAAATAGCAAAACGTTTAAATATTTTTCAAAGTTTTGCTTTGACGAAATTCTGCAAATAGAAATGTTTTTCCTAAATTAAAAAAGCTTTATTTGAGCTTAACAAAATATATAAAAAGTACAAATTGTATTTATATATATTAAAGTTTTTTTTATAATAAAAAATATATTTAAAAATAATTTTTAATTTAGTTTAGTATTAATTTTTCTAACTGATTTTTTTAAATGTACAAAAATTGAAGTTTTTCTTAGTTTTTCTCTAATAGATAATAATAAAATATTTTTCCTAAATTAAATACAGCTTTAGTTGAGCTTGACAAAATATATAAAAAATATAAATTGTTTTTATATTTATTAAAGTTTTTTTTTTATAATTCAAAATATTTTTAATATATTTAAAAATAATTTTTAATTTAGTTTAGTATTAATTTTTCAAACTAATTTTTTAAATTTACAAAAACTGAAGTTTTTCTTAGTTTTTTCTCTAATATTTTCTATAATTTTATTCAATTATCCAAACTGAATTTTCTTTAATTTCCCTTACAGCCAGTGCTGCGGAGGTGCGTGTTAAACGTCAGGCCACCACCGAGGAGCCCAAGAAGGAGGAGTCCTTTGAAAAGGAGCTGTGCAAGGACAAAGATGCCGGCGAATGGTTCCGTCTGGTAGCTGGCGAAGGCGACAATTGCCGCGATGTCATTCAGTGCACCTCATCGGTAGGCAACACTCACCTGCTCTCACCTGCTTTCAATATTACTTGAATTTTGTGGCTTTTCCTTTGCTTTTCCGCCTTTGATTTGCAGGGCCTGCAAGCTATTCGTTGTCCCGCTGGCCTCTTCTTCGATATTGAGAAGCAGACCTGCGACTGGAAGGAGTCGGTGAAGAACTGCAAGAGCAAGAACAAGGAGCGCCGTGTGAAGCCACTGCTGCACACCGACGAGCCACTCTGCCAGGATGGCTTCCTGGCCTGCGGCGATGGCAACTGCATTGAGCGTGGTCTGTTCTGCAACGGCGAGAAGGATTGCTCAGACGGCTCCGATGAGAACACTTGCGGTAAGTGCACAAACGTCAATTTACTAAAGTTAAGCGAAGGCCATTGGCTGAGGCGATATTGCTACACTTAAAATATCTTTAATTGAGTGCCAAGAAATATGTAATTTATTGCATCATAAATTATAAATAATTCCCTTTTTTTATGCGACTAGCAACGAGAGTGAAAGGCTTTGCATATATATATCATACTCGAACTAGTATACAAAGCAGATAAAAAAGACTCTTTTACAACTCTTGAGTTTATAAATGTTAAGTGTTTTTAATGAGGCCGGTGCCACATGCAGATTGACTGCTCAATGATTCAGCAAGAGTCGAGCAGTGAGCTTACATAGGATTGGCTGCAAATCCGATATTACCCCATCAGAAAAAGAAGAAGAAGAAGAAGCAGCAGAAAACACAAACATTTCTAGCGGCTCACATTTGTGTGCCGCGTCAATTTCTTTGAGCTGTGCGCCGTGGGCTTTAAGCCTGCCCCAGTCAGACGGAGTCGCACCTTAAAACCGGTCGACGGCATTTAACATTACTTTTGCAGTTGCTCGCTCTTTGGAACAGCTCTCAAAATCTTTGAATATAAAGAAAAACAACAGCTATGCAACACACAAGTGTCTGACAGGTGGGGGGATGAGGGATGAGGCTGGGGGTCGGCGGCCGCCTACGTGCCATGCAGGTGTTGCAGCAAGCTGAGACCGGTTTCGTAAGGCCCTTCAGAGCTGGCAAAGCCCATAGAAAACAGCTTGATTTCAGTACAACTTTTCATATATATATTTAATTATTTAATTTGGGTGGAAATGTCAAGTGTGAAATGCTAGCTAAAATGCCAAAAGAAACTATTTGCGAGCTGAGCTCATCTTAACTGGGTTGCGCCAGGCGATTTGCATCAGCTGGATCGATACAATTTAATTCATTATTTAGCTGGAGTCAACTGTTGAGCCATGCTTAAGTCACACACATCTCGCATGCAACATCTAAATGTTAAATAAATCAATAATTAATTTTAACCTTGGACTTAAAAGAAATAAAACCAAAGCAAACGTTCGCCTAGTTGGCGCCCTCTCCCCCCTCTGTGAGCTCTTGGCATGTGGGGAGCAGCTACCGAAAGGCGTTTCGAAGCCCGCTCGATTCATGTGTAAATTAGCCTTACATAATCAGCTTAAAGCGCTGTATTTTTAGCAATTGCAAAAAGCCGACTAACCAAAAAAAAAATAATAATAACAACAAAGAGCCAGCAACTTGTTATTTATTTATTATAACTTTTTTTTATAATGGCAGCCAGCGTAAAAACCGCAACTAATTTTAAATAACAACAATGTTGGCGTCTTTCTTTTGTGGCTTTCGGCTTCACTTTTTTTTTTTTGCTTCGATTTTATTTTCATTTCGCTTTGGCTGGGTTTACATTAATAATTTGCAAAACACGCCGCGAACATTTCTCAAGAGGCGACCGCATATAAATGCGCATTAATGAGCAAATCAAATGCCAAACAATAGACGAGCAGCAAATGGCCATTGCCAGTTCTAAGACCTCCAACTCCAACGCCGCCTCCTGCCATAGATCATAGATCTGATCGCTGATCGTGTCTTGGCTAATGCGATTCAGCCTCTGGCTGTGGCGGCAACATTTCAAATGCTCAGCGAGCCATCAAGTTGTAAACAATTGTATTTAAAATTGAATAATCCACGTTGAAGGCAATGAGGAAGCCACACTCTGAGCCACACTATGCGAGCCGCAATGTTAGCCAACTTAAATGGCAGCCACATCTCAGCTGGGCTGCAATTTAAAAGCCACAAATCATTAATGTGCAGCAAAGCGTCGAAGCGCAGGTAATTAGCTGTATAAAGTGACGATTGTTACGCTTAGATAGAGACTCGAATAAAAAACAACAAACAAACTAAGGAGTGCCTGAAGAAATTTATTGTAGGAAAAAATAGATTTATGTGAATTTCGATTCAATTACAAATTAAGAAATCACAGTTATAGCTGGTTATTTAATATATATATCAATATATATGTCGATATGTATGCCTTCTGATTATGGTTTATAGATATACATTTTTTTATATATAAATCAATATTTTCGTTAGCTAAAAATATTTTAAAAATATAGCAATCTTTAAATATAAAGCTCTTATACAAATTATGCAATATTTTTATTGCATACATTTCAAATTAAATATTTTTACTCCATCAAATAAATTCATGAAAAGGAAAAAGCTTATAAAGCTGTGTTCACAAAAATAGTAGTGCTTTTTCAGTTGAAAAATAAAAGAACATAAGTCTGTAAATAAAATAAGTTTGTAACAAGAAAACAGCAAAAAAAATAACTAAATATGTTAAGCTGTATATTCCCTTCAAATTGTTCTCAAAATATTGTGTTTATTACAAAATTTTGTTGTGCAACATTTTGTGCTCGGTCGCACTACTATTTTAATGAACAAAGCTGTCTCTTGCAGCTGTCGCTTGTGTAAGCCAAGTGAGCTTGAGTGGCATTTCCATAGAATCCTTCAGTGTTATCTCAACAGTTGCATCGCTATCGATTTCATAACCGAACACTACAAAGAGATCCGTGATGGCTCACTTGTAATTCCATATGGCACTTTGGTTGACTTATCACGTAATCGGTCTGCAGCTACGAACATCCTCTTGAAGCTAAACAGCAAAAGAAAGAAGTAAGACAATCAATAAGCCAGCTCGCATTTAGCTCACAGTTGGCCAAAAACAATGTGTGTACACAAATAGCGGGGCAAAGCGAGAGGCGGACAGAGAAATGGCATGCAAACTGAAAGACAAACCCTAAAGTCGTTTAAATGCCAGGGAATATTCAGAGGCTGAGCTGCACAACCGGTTCGATGCTCGATGACATAACACTTGGCTATAACGACAGATTATTGGCAACAAGAAATGCCAACAGCTGGCACGCAAAGTGAAAGAAGGAGACAGAGAGAAAGAGAGAGAGAGAGAGAGAGAGAGAGGCAGAGGCAGAGGGAGAGATTGAATGACAGACAAAGTGATAAAAGGTCAAGCGGAGACAAAAGCCGGGTGCGACCTACTTGCAGCAACTGACTTGAAAACCAAAAAAAAAAAAAACAAAAACCAAAAAAATGGCAACGTAAAACTAAAAGTGAAAAACAGAAGAGAGGAAAAAAATACAAGTGTTTTCTTTTTCTTTTATTATTATTTGATTTGCTTGGCCTTTGCGTGCCTCGCTGGCATTTCACTTTGGCAAGTGCCAAAGCAGCAAAGCAGCAAACAACAATAACAAATTACGTCAATGAGTTTCTTTTATTGCAAACTTTCGCAGCTGATTTATGATGATGAGCTACTACTCGAAGCTCAAAAGCGCCAATGCTTCACGATCCATGCTCCATGCTCCATGCTCCATGCGCCGTGCAAGTGCAAGGCTTACAAATGACGCTGGCAAATAACGTTCATACATATATCATTTGCATATGACCGCTAATGAATGGCAAACACGTGGGCGTGTACTGAGGCTGACCGACAGCCAAAGATACCGACGCATAGATTAAGCACACAACTGCGGCCCTCTGCCCCGGCCCAGGTGAACGTTGACTGCATGCCAAAGCAGCCACCGAGTCGGCGCTCTTCGCCTGATTGACGAAGAGCCAACTTAAAAAGTAGATTCCAAATAATGTTAAAAAAAACTTGTATGAGATACTGAAATTGTGCAGACATTTTCCATTCACTTTGCGTTTTGGCGACGGCGGTTTTCCCGACGCCCGGCTGATTTGTGATTGGTTTTCCAGCGCCCGATGCAGTTCATTGAACTGCCCATGCGCTCGCCCATGTACAGTTAGCTAATTGTTTGAATTCATTTTCCATAAAGTTGATTGAACTTTGTTGTAACGCTCCGCACAGAATACAAATGATTAGCCAACATTTAAATACACTGAAAAAAATCATATATAAAGGTGGGCGTTGATTGTGTCTTGGGTCTTGCTCAAGTATATCAGGTGTAATATTCACGTTAACATCTACAAGGCTTTTAACATTCTAAAACTCAAGCGGTGGCTTCAGAGTGAAGTGTTAGTAGTTCTTATACTTTATGTTAAGTAGCTCAGCTTAACAGCTAACATTCTACAAATCAAACCGTGGCTTAACAGTGAACTGTTATTAGTCCTTATGCTTTATGCTAAGCAGCTAAACTTAGCAGCTAACATTCTAGAATGCAAGCAGTGGGTTAACAGGGAAATGTTATTAGTTCTTATACTTTATGCTAAGCTGCTGATCTTAACAGCTAACATTCTAGAATGCAAGCAGTGGGTTAACAGAGAAATGTTATATGTTGTAACTTTATATGTTAAGCAGCTGAACTCAACAGCTAACAGATTTGCTTTAAAAGCTTTATGTTATAAGTCAAGAACTTGACTAAATGCCCAAAAACAATTGATATCTATTTAAATTCCATGGTATTTCTGTTCAAGCTTCTTTCATTAATCTATATATTCCGTTAACATTTAGTTTTACACTTGTCTTTTTTTTATTCTTTCATTTACAGACATTGATAACGATCCCAATCGCGCTCCACCCTGCGATCCCGCTGTTTGCGTGCTGCCCGATTGCTTCTGCTCAGAAGATGGCACCTCGATTCCCGGCGATTTGCCCGCCAAGGATGTGCCCATGATGATCACGATCACGTTCGACGATGCCATCAACAACAACAACATTGAGCTCTACAAGGAGATGTTCAAGGGCCGCAAGAATCCCAATGGCTGCGACATCAAGGCCACCTACTTCGTCTCCCACAAGTACACCAACTACTCGGCAGTCCAGGAGACTTCGCGCAAGGGCCATGAGATCGCCGTGCACTCGATCACCCACAATGACGAGGAGCGCTTCTGGTCGAATGCCACAGTCGATGACTGGGCCAAGGAAATGGCTGGCATGAGAATCATTATTGAGAAATACGCCAACATTACGGACAATTCGGTTGTGGGTGTGCGTGCTCCTTATCTGCGCGTGGGCGGCAACAATCAGTTCACCATGATGGAGGAGCAGGCGTTCCTCTATGACTCGACCATCACCGCGCCCCTGTCCAATCCTCCACTGTGGCCCTATACCATGTACTTCCGTATGCCCCATCGCTGTCACGGCAATCTGCAGAGTTGCCCCACCAGATCCCATGCCGTGTGGGAGATGGTGATGAATGAACTGGATCGTCGTGAGGATCCTGCCAATGATGAATATCTGCCTGGCTGCGCTATGGTCGACTCCTGCTCGAACATTCTGACTGGCGATCAGTTCTACAATTTCCTGAATCATAATTTCGATCGCCATTACGATCAGAATCGTGCTCCACTCGGCTTGTATTTCCATGCTGCCTGGCTGAAGAACAATCCCGAGTTCCTCGACGCCTTCCTCTACTGGATCGATGAGATCCTGGCAAATCACAACGATGTCTACTTTGTGACCATGACACAGGTGATACAGTGGATGCAGAATCCACGCACCGTCAGCGAGGTCAAGAACTTCGAGCCCTGGAGGGAGAAGTGCGTGGTCGAAGGCAAGCCCGCCTGCTGGGTGCCCAACACCTGCAAGCTCACCTCCAAGGAGGTTCCCGGGGAGACTATCAATCTGCAGACCTGCGTCCGCTGCCCCAATAACTACCCATGGGTCAACGATCCCACCGGCGATGGTTTCTTCTAAGTCAGAGTGAGAGAGTGAGAGAGCGAGAGAGAGAAGAGCGAAAGAGTTAGTGCGTTAGCATTCAAGCAGCCCCAATCCAAATTCCTACAGTCACCCAAACAACTCGACTTTTATTATTTCAATATACTCAAGACTTTTTTATATATTGTACATTTTATTTTGACTGTGCCGCGTTTTCTCAGAACGCTACAAAAACGCGCACGGCTAAGTCTGCTGTGTTACGTTATTAAAAGAAAATGAAAATGAAAAGAAAGAAAAACAACAACAAACAAAAAGAACAACAAAAATTGACAAAAGACAACACAACAACAAAAAAAGCAAAACCTGTGTGTTTTTTTTTATATACTCATTTTTGTAGTTTTACGTTAATTTGTATGTGTATATTTAAAAAACAAAAAATTACCTAATAAAAAATAAAGTAAAACAAAATAAGAAATTAAAAAAGAAAAAAATACAAAAACAAACTTAAAACGAAACAAATGAAAAGTATATTTCATCATTTTGATTATTGTGATGCTAATCTTGGCTAGGCAGCAGCCATAAAAATGCTATTATAATGCACAAGATGAGTCGAGTCGAGTTGACTTTAGTTGAGTTTGGCAAGAGTTTCTTCTACCTGGCAACAGAGAGCTCTATGGCTGGCCAACAAGCAACCCAATTTGTGTGCGCTACCCACTGACTTACTAACCAGTTTTTCGTATTATCCCAACAACAACAACATCAAATTTGAATAACAAAACGCGTTTCTGATTTCGGTTTTCAGTTTCGATTTCAGTTTCATATGTAAATTTTCCTTCTTCTTCTTCTTTTTCTTTGATTAGTATATTTCGAGTGTTTCCTCGACTGGTTTGGATCGAACCGGTCTAGAATTAGGCATACTTAGCATAGAGTATATATTTATATGCATAATTTGTAGCCGAGCATATGAATATTAAGTTTAAGCTTATTAAAGATACTCTGCTTATTGTAGATTAGTTTAGTTTCTTTTAACCTTTTTTTTTTGTATCTTGTGCACTTTGCTTGCCGGCTATGGGTATGAAGCGGTTTTTTGGTCTGGCAACAGGTTCTTAATTCATATAGGGAATCTGGCGACAGGCTCCGCCGGCGCTTTGCGCAATCACAACAAATCACACAGTCGATAATTAATTTCAAGCATTGCGAATTTCGACTCTTGTCATGGAAATACCAAAGTTATATGCGTCTCCGCGCAAATTTATGTGGCTTACAAATGTTGCTAAATTGACTTTATGCGGTTATTCATATATATATATATATATAAATATATATTTGTGGTTTTTTTTTGTGATCTTTGATGCATGCATAAATTTTATCACCAGCCAAGGTGAGCCGCTTGCATTGAACGGCGGCGGGATTAACCGAAAAGACAACTCTAAAGATGAGCCACTTTTGACATGCTAATAATAATAAAATCTATACGAACTATACACTAATATAATTCAATATCTTTAGCTATATAATACAGGTCTTCAGCGCAAATATGGCATTGCCATACCTTACGCTGCGATAATCCTTAGATATTCCATCAACGTTTTGTTGCCTTACGAACAGCTCAGCTCAGCTCACTTATGCTCAGACACAGCTCTGTACTCGTACCTCTGTGTGTGTGTGTGTTTGCAAACTTTTACTCTTGTTAAGGTGAACTAGTTGTAAAGTGGAAGATTTGCATAAATCGTGCATGAAAAGCGAGCGCACAGTGGGACAAAATGCAAGACTTTTGCTCCATATGTAGCAGCTACATTTTAAGCTGTTAAGCTGGAATGCTTAGCGGCAGTATATGAATTAATAATATAAATATAATATATAATATAATATAAATATATAATAATATAAATATATAATATAAATAATAATATCAAAATAAAGTGTGTTAAAACGCGCACAGTGGGTCAAAGTGTAAGATTATTGAAAAAAAAAAAAATTTAAAAATTATTTATATATTCCAAAAAAGGCATTTTAAAATGCGCACAGTGATTCCAGAATTTTCAGTAATAATCTCGAAATTATTTATATATTCAAAAACAAACCATGTTAAAACGCGCACAGTGGTTCAAAGTGTAAAATTATTCACTGATATTCAGCAGAAACAAACTTAATTTAACTAGAATGTTTAGTAGTCAGCTCAAAATGATGTATATATTTAAAATAATGCATATTAAAACAAGCGCACAGTGGGTCAAAGTGCAAGACTATAGCCTTAGTATTCCTGATTCCTTTTGACATTCCAATACAAAATTGGAGTAGACTCTCGTTTATATGCTTACATATTCAGCCAAGGCAAGTCATAAGCTAGAAAACTGACTAAGAAATTCCACATAATTTATGTTTTTTTTAATGCTAAAAACAAGAATCGAGTAAAAATTAACATTTTATTTGTTGAAGCCACACATAAATCAATCTTTTCTAATCATTATTCAATGCATTTGCATTGGCTTTCAATCACTGTGCGTCCGCCTCCGATTGACATGGACGCCCTTGCCTGGCCGCAGATTCTTGAATCTGCTTCCTACTTCTGGGTGTGAGATTCGAGCTGGTCTGGTTAACCGGTCATCAAGTCGACAAACGTATGTCAGATGCCAGGCATCCAGTTAACTGAATTTAAATTTTACTGGCCAGACATGTTTTTTTTTCTGTTCAAGAAACGGAACACGGAGTCTGTGTTTAAGTGCCAATTTGAATTTTATGCATATCAAAAATTCGTAAAACGAAAAAAAAAGCAAACACAAATCGGAAATTAGAGTTGACAACTTATAAATTGACAGGTGCTACGGAAAGTTCAACGATTGCATAACAAAGAGAGCACTTTGTAGATCAAAGCAGCTGCACAAATGGAAATTGAAAAATAAACATTTAAATATTTCAGACATATTAAGCAGCGGCAACAGAAAGCGCCAGGCTGATCGCTATAGGGCCTTCGCTGGTCTTCACTTGCCATAAATTAAGCCAAGTTTGCTTTGGGAAGAGCATCGGCGAGAAAGGGAGTCCGCATTATGCAACTCATGTGGGTTTAATGGTTATGCATTTCTTTTACAGTCCAGAGTCTATAGTCTACAGTCTTCGGTTTACAGTTTACAGCTTACTTTTTACTGTTTACAGGCTCATCTTCATCTGGCCGAACATTTCCTTCATTAACAATTCCGTTTTGGTACAGTTTTCTTGATTCCGAATTTCTCTTTTGCCCATTTTCTCTCGATCAGCTTACGTCTTGCAGTTGCTGAAACTTTCGACCAGATTTGTGCGTAATTTGTACTTTTATTGATTTCACAAAAATTTACATTAAATTCAATTAAGTAAAAGCCGAAAATCATCTGCGATTTTTGCTAATTTTTTAATTTGCAACTTATATATGCAACTATAGCGACGACCATACGGTTCAAACCCAAATTAAAATAATAAAAAAAACACACACACACAAAAATCGAGGGCAAATAATTATGTAAATCCGTAAAAAAAGGTTTTCACTCGTCGAAAAATATTAATTTCAATGCCGAACGAGCGCTGGAGGTGCCATCATCAACATTTTCACTCTAATTGAAAAACCAGTTTAACAGTTGATTAAAAAAGAGTAATAATAATAATCAGCATGCTCGAATATGCTGGCGATTATGTGAACAAAGCTTCAAAAACCGTTGCCAGTTCAAATTGATTGTAACTATCAAAAGCGAAAAGAAAAGAAATGATGCAGAAGGCAAAAACTGCAATCAACATTTGCCAAAGAAGGTGAACAAGTTTTTTTGTGGCATCCTCCAACTGAGAGACACATACATATGTATATAGTATATATATCTAGACTGAATCACAGCTGTCGCACCCTTCACTGACGTTAATTGACAATGGCAATTAAAATGCAATTGAAATGTATCGCAATCTCAAGAATTATCCAGCAACAAATCACGCATACGCCATGCTGGCCGGCTTACATTTTGTATTTTATAAGTCTACCGTATTCTAGTGCCAGACAAACTTGTTTTCAAGTTCAGGAAATAGCTGTGCAGCAAGGCACACATATATATGTAGCCATTCTTTTCCAGATCAAGCCTGAGGCAGCTACATGTTCTAGAACAGAAAGGTGTTCAGGAAAAATGTCTTGAAAAATAAAATCAATTACAAAAAAAAATATATATATAAATATATATATATATATATAAATATTTATATATATCTATATGCTGTTTTTCTAACAGCATTTATAGTATTTGTGGCTACCTTCAATTTAAATTATTTATATTTTGCCAATCCGTCATCAGTTTCTATTTTGTTCCTTCCCAGCCTGAGATTTGCAAGTCAAATATTTGCCGAATGCCAAAAGAGTTATCGAGCAGAATCCAGTATGCAGATATTCAGCTTAGCTTACTTACTTAAAAAAATGCGTAAACAAAAGGAATAAATATTTGCTACAAATATGTATTTTTGTCAGCGAATTCGGGTGTTTACTAATTGCCTGCTGAAAAAATTAACTTCAACAAAAGGCTTTTGAGTTGGGCCAATGCAAATATGAGATCATGCAAATTAAATGGATTATATATATGTTATGCATGCATAAGTCAATAATAAATATGAATGAAAATATGTATAAAAATATCCAGTCTAATCGGACAATAGCAAAATAAATAATTTAAACTAACAAGAATCCCATCAAACAAGATAATAAAATATGAAAAATGAATTTGTTTGGTAAAACCAAAAATACAAAATCTAAATACATAATTCAATATTTTCTTCTTGTTTCATTATAATAATCCCTAAATTACATAACATCAATTGACATTAAAATGAGCGCAATCTTTGGGTTTGGCTGTATCAATTTCAGATCCGTTTGGACTTTTATTTTACTTTATTTTTTGCGCATGAACAGACCAAGCACATCTCAGCGTATCAGCGTCATCTGGTACGAGCTCTTAACTTATTGAATAACAGGCTGGTTCCAGCCAGCACACTTGGCCCTCTGCATATCTTTACATAACCAGACGGGACTGCGAGGCTGGGGCTGAACGAGCGCATAATCAATTTGCCATTAATTAAAAATTTCGTGATCTGCAGCGCAAGAAGACAAAAATAAATAAATAAATAAATGAAAACAAACAAGAAAAAATAAAAAATAAAACTATTTAAAGGTAAGTCGAAGGCGCGTGAGTCAGCGACAGTTAAAGTGTCTCCACTTAGTGCTGGAAGTTACTGGACGGACGGTGGAGTCAACAGGCGGTTTATTAACCTTTTTTTTTTCTTTCATTTATTTTTTTTTGGTCGCCTGCTGTCTTAGCCACGTTAACAAGAATTTAATGTGCTGTTTGTGAGCCGAATGCGCAATTCATGGGCAAAGCGGCTCAAGCGAGCCGTTAAAATGCAGATGGTGTGACAATGTCTAACCACTTGCCATGCCACACGAGTGTGGGTGAAAATAAAAAGTAACTCAAGCAGCAGCAGCGGCATCAACAAAACGCACGTTCAGCCATTCAACAGTTCAACCGAAGCCATTAAGAACACAGCTGTCGACTCTCAGTTGCTCTGCTCCTAGATAAAGCATAGATCAAGATCTTTGGGAACACATTGAACAGGAATAAAAAATCTATAAAATTAATTAAGGAATTTAAATTTAGAGTTTCAATTTTTCTCATTTGCATTCCTTGCTCGCATGCCAATATACCCTGTTCAGCTGCGTTTACAGTGTATGCAAACAGTTACGAAATCGAGATTTAGAGTTGTGCGCGTCACTTCTTAGAATCATAAGATGACAGCGTAGCCGAAGGCACAATTTCAGGGTCAGTCTATGATGGATGTGATTGCTGTGATTGATTTGATTTATGCAGCTGAGTTGGCAGCTTTGGCAAAGGTGTAAGCGCAGCGCAATGTGAGGTGCAGCAGCAGACACTGGCACCCACATATGCCACACCAAAAGCAACTCACACCTGCGGCCAAGCTAATTAACCTTTCTTCAAACACGCACACACACACAGACACATCGACACGCCGACTGCGACAGCGCTTAAGCTGCCTTGGCATTTTCGAAATGGATTCCACAAACTGTTGTCTTTTTTACCCCTTCAAAAGCTCTGCAAGCGGCTGCGCCGGCGCCGTCGCTGTCGTCGGCTCGAAACTCACCACACCGCCTAAAATGGCGACACACACCACAGCTTAATAAATAGAACTCGTTGCGCATGGACAACACCTAGTGTAAGCGTGGCTGTGTATTGGAAGAGTGCCCTCTGTTCACTCGACTACCTCAGTCCAACGTCGTATCAATATTTGCTGAGCACTAAAAGTAATACCAAGTTTCCAATACAGACAGACGAGCACATACCTATCTCCGCACCCTATATAATTATTCAAGTGCCCATTTGAAGTGTGTTGTTTGCTAATTTATGGTTTTTTGTTCGATTTCTTCGATTTGCAGCCAGCGCTGGTTTCCGAACATGGCGCGTTGGTGGCCATTTGTGAGCATTTTGCTCGTCTGCTATGTAGCTGGTAAGTAGCAAAGATCTCTCTTTATTTATCATACATAAATACATGTTTAAGTTAGAGTTGGCCACGTTGGCTGACCTTTACCAGCTGAATGAGCAGCGAATAAATGATTTTTTTTATATAAATTTGCAACTCAAACGACAAAACAAAAGAAATATTTGCCAGCCTCGGTCGTTGGCCAAGGCAAATAAACTTGAAAAAAAAGAGAAGTGTTAACTATTAACCACATGCAACGGCCAGCTGCCGAGGATAGTGGATCAGTTGTTATAGCGAGCTAATGTAATTTCCTGAGTGCAAAAGAGGAAAACCAGAAATCAAAAACAAAATGTAAAAGAAAAGAAACTGTGGCAAGAGACCAAGAGCTGGAGCCGGAGCTGGCCATAAAATAAAAATTAGCATAAGCAACTTTTAATACGATCGCGTTTGGTTTCGTTTTTGTTGTTTTTTGGAGGCGACAACTCCAATGTTGTTTATGCAATACCTTTTTTAAGTTGAACTGCAAACGTGTTTTCGCCTGCTGCCGCCACAGCAGCAAAAGCCATTAGCCAATACATAAACCAGTTTTACGACAGCAGCAGCAGCAGTAGCTACACCTTACGATGTAAACAACAGGCTCCATTAGTGGACGTCACTCACTTACACTTGCGGCTATCGCCATTTCGCTTGCCCTTTCGTTTGCCCGAGAGCTGCAAGATAAATCTAAAAACTAGCTAAGCGAAACAAAAACGAGAGTTGTTTGACTTTTAGAAGTCGTTGAGACTAAACCGGTTAGCCGGAGACTCAAAAAAAAAAAAAATAAGAAATAATAAAAGAAAACGAAAACAAGTGCGAACAGGCTATAAATGCTAAGAGCTGTCGATTAGCTGTAATTATGCACATAATTAAATAATGACAAGATAACAGCTGCCAAATTAATAAAACAAAAGCAACAACAAAATCCATGTATTTACCAAGAAATCTTTGAAAACAATTTAACACAGAATTAGCATAGTAAAATCAATTAAAATAGAAATTCTGAGAATTCAAAAAACTTAGTTAGCCTTAAAAAAAAATGTAAATTAAATTAAAAATAGCATAAAAAATAATTTTAATAAATTCATATTTCTGATAGATTCTTGGAAATTTAAATAACTTTTGAAAATATTTTAGTTAATTAATTATATATTCTAATAATTATTAATTTTTTTTTAATATTATTATTAATATATTTTTATTTTTATCAAAATATATGATTCAATTTTAAAAAATTGTTCACTTTATACTTAAACTAAATATAAATAAAAATAAAAATAAATAAAAAGAAATAAAAAAATTATTTTAAAATAATTATAAATGCTTCAAAATAATAAAAAAAATTCGATAGAAGTATAAAAAAATATAAGAAATCTATAGGATATCTTATACAATTATCATATTAATTATAAAATAAATAACTCAAAAATAAAAAATTTAATTAATAATAAAAACAATTCAAATAAAATTGAAATTTCTTTAAGAAAATTATATTTTGTCAGCATTTAGTAATTCGTATCTTTCTTTCGCCCACTTAGCACAAGACGATAGTGTAGATGTCGAAAGGGAATGTTCCGATCGTCCCGCTGATGAGTACTTCCGTCTGAACACGGAAGGCGATTGCCGTGAAGTGTACAGGTAAGCGTTTAGGCTAAGACGCTCAGAATGAAACATGTTGTTAAACACTCTTTCACGTTGAATGATATTTTGTTTGGGGATATTGTTTTGTTTTCACACGAACAAAAATTGAATATGATATATATAAAAATAATAAATATGAAAAATAATAAAAATAAAGGTGCGATAATGGCCGCGAAGATGGCAGCAAACGCTTGGCACCGATCCGCTGTGCCGCCGGCTTGGCGTTCGATGTGTTGCGTCAGCTCTGCGACTGGAAGTCGAACGTTAAGAATTGTGATGTCAAAGAAAGTAAGTGGGGTGTGTCCGCGCCAGCCATTGAGCTCAGTGCCCAAAAGTATACTTCAAAGAGCTCGCCTCTGTGCCACCCAAAAACTCTCTCCTACACACTCTCTAACACTCTGTTCTCTATCTGTGTATCTGTCTCTCTGTCTCTCTATCTATCTATGTGTGTTGCGCAGCTCATTTTGTGTTATTCTGTAACTAAAAAAGCCGAAAGTCATTGCATTTGTTCAAACCAAACAATAAATAAACAAACCCAATCCAAGCCCCACTCCAATAAACAAAAAAAAAGAAACAAATGAAAAAACATTGCCAAAGTTCTGTTAGCTAGCAAAGGGGCAATATAGCTGAGGGAATTGCAAAGCAAAGAACCACAAGCAAAGAGTCAAGTCAAAACCAAAAACCAACTTTATTTTTTAGATGTACTAAGTCGGGCCTTAAAGAAATTCAGTGCCCCTCCGGCTTGGCCTTTGATTTGTATAAGCAGACCTGCGACTGGAAGGCCAAGGTGACTAACTGCGATGAGAAAGAGAGTAAGTGCCCTGACACACAGCCAAACAACACACTTGTATATAGCACTTGGACAGCAACATACATATAAGTGTATATATGTGCGATCTCGCATCTATATATACGTAGATATAGTGAACTTTGGAACAACAACAATAACAACACTCCTAACCGCCCTCACACAGTCACGTGCATACTTCTCACTTCAAAATTTAGACATTTGTTGTCACTAACACGCCACAACCGCCGCAACTGTGTCATTTGCCGAGCTCTAACTGTGCTTTGTATTTGATCAATTTAGGGCCACGCAAGGCGAAGCCCATACTGAAGACAGATGAGCCCATCTGCCCCGATGGCAAGCTGTCCTGCGGCGATGGCGAGTGCCTCGACAAGGAGCTCTTCTGCAACGGCAAGCCCGACTGCAAGGATGAGTCCGATGAGAATGCTTGCTGTAAGTGTTCACGTGTCCGTGCTCCCACTCTGACTTGTGGCTAACTGTTGTTGGTCTCCACTTTACAGCTGTCGATGAGGATCCCAATCGTGCGCCAGAGTGCGACCCCACGCAGTGCGCTCTGCCCGATTGCTTCTGCTCGGCTGATGGCACACGCATTCCCGGCGGCATTGAGCCCCAGCAGGTGCCGCAGATGATCACGATCACGTTCAACGGCGCCGTCAATGTGGACAACATCGACTTGTACGAGGACATCTTCAATGGCCAGCACCAGAATCCCAATGGCTGCTCCATCAAGGGCACCTTCTTCATCTCGCACAAGTATACAAACTATTCGGCCGTTCAGGACTTGCATCGTCGCGGCCATGAGATCTCGGTCTTTTCGCTGACGCACAAGGATGACCCCAACTACTGGACAAGCGGCACCTACGACGATTGGCTGGCCGAGATGGCTGGCTCTCGTTTGATTGTGGAACGCTTTGCCAACATCACCGATGGCTCCATCATTGGCATGCGCGCTCCCTACCTGCGTGTGGGTGGCAACAAGCAGTTCGAGATGATGGCTGATCAGTTCTTTGTGTACGATGCCTCCATTACCGCCTCGCTGGGCCGTGTGCCCATCTGGCCATATACCCTGTATTTCCGCATGCCGCACAAGTGCAACGGCAATGCCCACAACTGCCCATCGCGTAGCCATCCCGTGTGGGAGATGGTCATGAACGAGCTGGATCGTCGTGATGATCCCACGTTCGACGAATCGCTGCCCGGTTGCCACATGGTCGACTCCTGCTCGAACATCGCCTCTGGCGAACAGTTCGCGCGTCTGCTGCGCCACAATTTCAATCGCCACTACAACAGCAACCGTGCCCCACTCGGCCTGCACTTCCATGCCTCGTGGCTCAAGTCGAAGAAGGAGTATCGCGATGAGCTGATCAAGTTCATCGAGGAGATGCTGGGACGCAACGATGTGTTCTTCGTGACCAATCTGCAGGTCATCCAATGGATGCAGAATCCCACAGAGCTCAATTCGCTGCGCGACTTCCAGGAATGGAAGGAGAAATGCGACATCAAGGGCCAGCCCTACTGCTCCCTGCCCAACGCCTGCCCGCTGACCACGCGCGAGCTGCCCGGCGAGACTCTGCGCCTCTTCACGTGCATGGAGTGCCCCAACAACTATCCCTGGATCCTCGATCCCACTGGCGATGGCTTCTCTGTTTAATCTGCGGCCAGAGCTTCTCTCACTTTCTAATTTCCTTCCCAAAAACAAAAAACAAAAACTAAAACAAAAAAAAACCAACAAGAGAACAACGCATTAGTAGTTCAACCGAGAGTCTGATAAACTAAACACAAAACCTACACAAGCAATAAATTTTAAATCTATGTAACTTCTATATCCCTCTGGCCCTCAACTTGGCCACTATCTTGGCCGCAATCTCAACTCCCTAACCGCCTTTATCTATCTGCCTCTTTTATTTATGCAAATCATCTTTCTTCTCTTTATTGCTGCTTTTTTCTTGTGTATTTCTTTTGACTTTTCGACTTTTCGACTTTTCTCCCAACTTTCTACTTTCATAACTCGACTTTTTCAACTCTGTTTCATTTTCTATTGATTATGTTGAATGATAAAGTGATTTGTTTTAAATTAACGACAAAACAAAAAGCTTAAAAAATGAACAGCAACAGCAAACGCTGCTACTTTGTTATATTAAAATGAAAAACAAAAACAATTTTCACAAAAAACCGCGCCAAAAACTCGCAGCAGCTAAAATTCTTTGTAATTATATAAGTATTTTTTATAAGAAAAATATAAAAAATATATTAAAAAAAAAAATAAACATATTTTTGTAGTTTTCATTTCATTTGACAGATGTCACACGAGAGGCGGAAAATTGGGCTTGTTTTTCAGCAAAGGAGTTTCCAGAGTGGCTTTCTCTATCTCTGTCTCTGTCTCTCAATCAATTTATGTATATATTCATATTATATATTTATACCTAAAACTTGCTACTAATCGATAACTTTTTCCGCTTTAAGGAACTCGTATCGATCTTCAGTTCTTAAGTCAAATCTCTGGCATCTTTAAAGCTAGAGTCTTCAAATAAAACATTCACTTTCCTGTATATCTTATACAATTTTTGATTTATTTTATAATTTGGATATCAAAGAAAACACATATTGGACGGGTATCTTCTAGTCGGGCATTTCTGGCCAAAGCACACTTCTTCATATATGAATTAAAGTAGGAATAATCACGATGGCTTTGAAATATATTTTATCTAAAATAATATCTTCATACTTTAGACTAAGAATATATGTTTTTTCACACGAGTCAGAAGTAGACGTTTTTCACAGTAAGGAAATTCATATTTGTATATGAATATAGCAAATATATAGGAACACGAGTAACTTAACCGCAGAACAGAGTACCAAAGATGAACAGCCGAAATTTGTATTGTTTCTTATTATTTAGCTTATTGGTAAGTGAAGTCCATATAAAGACATATTTTTATTTATTTAAACGTGTTCCTAAGATTTTTAACATACCTGAGCTGGTTTCTCAACCGGTGCCAGATAACACAACTAGCTCTAATAAGCAATTAGGCGTCCATCAATTGTCCAAAAATAAAACTCTTGTGCTCTTCCCGACTGCCGAGGCGACTGTCAGCTCCTCAGCCGGGAATTTTACACTAAAAGTCAAATCTGTCACAGCAGCGCTTGACAAGCTTGACAATGCGCAAACCGAGGACATCATTGAATTGCCCAAGCTCATCAAGGATAATCGTGGGCATTGGGTGTATAATCCGTGGCCAGTCACATTCGGCAATCGCATTCTGGACACTAGATTCACCAAGAGCCAACCATATGTCCACATCAATGTGGTCTCCAATCCGAAACGCTTCTATGATCCCCAGACCGACATGAGCACCGTTTGCATGGGCTCCACCATTCCGCACGGCGACT
Organism: Drosophila hydei; assembly: GCF_003285905.1. NCBI lineage: Eukaryota > Metazoa > Arthropoda > Insecta > Diptera > Drosophilidae > Drosophila > Drosophila hydei. Next base: position 6,957,460 of record NW_022045643.1, read on the forward strand.
TCAAGGTGAGCAGGTGGATGGATCGACATATCTACAGGCACAGGCAAATAAGTCAAGCATTCTACATGCAATTGCGACGGGATGTCTACATCAATGGCAAATCCGAGATGTGCCATGACAAAAAGTATAGCAAATGGATGGACTATCAGCAGTGCGCACTGCGGCGCAATCAACGCTTAGAGTCGTATATACCGCAGTATCCGTTGCATCAGCTGGTCAGGGAAAATAGTTAAGACAGTCGAGAAAGTCTCCTATTTAACAGAATTTTGCATACGTATTTTATAAACTGTATTAAACTGTTCAACTCAGCACCATATTCAAGCGTAGCCTCTGCTGGTAGATGCGATGTCAATTACTGATTGATGAAGGAGGATTGATGATGAGTATCGGCTGGCAAACTCAGGGAACTGATCAAGAGGCCAAGGGAATCGCAGTCAGTCTGTGATGATTGCATCACTGGTTGCAAATCTGATTGAAGATCAAGTTTCATTAGTGATTGAAGCAACATTGAATAGTAGAATTACTGAAAAAATGACCATTTGGAACTGATTGAATGACTGATGGATAACTGGGAAATGGATTGATTGAATGATGGAATAAATAACTAATGAAATAAGTGATTGACTGAATAAATGGATCATTGATTGAATAATTGATTGAATATGTTATTGATGACTGATTGAATAGCTGATTGACTGACTGAATGCCTTATTATGTGACCAATAGCTGCATAAATAAGTAATTGAATGAGTGATTGATTCTAAAGCAGAATTAATGACTGATCACTGACAACTGATTGACTGACTGATTGAATAGCTGATTGACTGACTGAATACCTTATTATGTGACCATTAGCTGAGTGAATATGTAATTGAATGACTGATTGAACTGATGGCATTATTGATTAAATTAATTTAAATCACTGACTGATGACTGACAACAGATTGAAGGACTGATTGACTAATAAAACAAGCCAATCAAGAACTGACTAATTGACAGTCTTATTGACCAATTCATTGGCTGAAAGATAGGAGACTGACTGATTGACTGACTGACTGGATAATGTTCCTTTTTCCAATTGGGAAGAATACGTTTTATACCCATTAGTAATTCACACGTTTCCTTTCTCTTCCTGCCAGTCTGATTGGATTTGTAGTCTAAGTAAATTAAAGGCTTTGGTAATAATTTTTTCATGCACTTTATTCTCAATATCATGCGGCTATTATGCCGTGTTAGAAGCTATAAAGTTTTTGTTTTGTTTTGTTTGGTTTTGGGTTTCGATAGTAATAATATTAAACTATGCATATTGAACCAAGTGTGGAGAGAGCGAAGCGTTCTGCAATTAGAGCCACAGACGCACTTGTTGATCCCAGCTGGTCGAGGCTAGGCACATGCCATTGGGGCACAGGCTGATGCAAGTTATGCGATTCTCATGCCCGGACAGCGTGCCTGCAGAGAGCAAAGACAGAAATCAATACAAGTCCAAAGAGAATTGAAGCCATCGACGTTTGCCACCTACCCGTGTGCCGTTGCTTCATTGCGTCCCACGAGTGAACGTTGCCCTCAATGCCGGCGCACAATAAGTAGCGACCGCTGGTCGACAGAGCTAATGGGCACAAAATCAGATTAAAAGTCGTCTAAAGTCAAGGCGAAAACAGCGCAGGCGAAAGAGAACAGTAAGAAAAGAAAAAAACAAAATACGCACCGCACGATGTGAAGCCCGTGTTCTTTTGGGGCGGCTCATAGAGTCCGATTTGTTGGTCGGCACGCAAATCATACATGCGCGCTGTCTGATCCTCCGAGCAGGAGGCGAAGCCAAAGCCGCTTGGATGATACTGAAATGATGTAATAGTGGCATCACAATCGAAGTAAGTGGAGAAAAACTTACGCAAACGGACGACACGTCCATGTCGTGACCGAAGAACATTTGCTTGTGTCCCTGTTCGCGTACATCCCACAGCTTGGCAGTTTTGTCCACTGAACCGGTTATATACGTGTTCATATCGGGCGACAATGAAAGACCAGCAATATCGCCAGCATGTCCATTGAAGTCCATTGTCTTGACACCCTTCTCCAAGTCCCAGTGACAGCTGTCGTAGATAATGGATTAGTTTAATGAGAAAGTGTATAATTAATGTGTCAACTAACATTTTCATATCACCCGATCCCGTGATCAAGTGGCCATCGTCCAGAAAACGACATGAGCTCAGAAAGCCCTCGTATCCAATGAGTTCTCGAACCATCTTGGCCACGCCGGATGCGTCTCGATTGTTCACATCGTAGACGGTGCATTGATTGTCCATGCCACCGCAGGCTACAAAGTTGCCCGATGGCGAAAACGCCACGGTCATTACCCAGGCGGAGCGCAAGGGTATAATCTGCACCTTGTTCGCTGTCCAAGTGTCCCAAATAATCAATTTGCCATCCAAAGAGCCAGTGACACAGTGGCGGGAATCGCCAGCAAAATGCACCGAGTTGACCTTGTTGATGTGACCTTTCAATATCTTTTTCGAAGAGAAACGTATTTTGGGCACATCGCTCATGTCACCGCATTTCTCCCCCAATGTGCAATCCGCCTTCGACTTTTGATCATCCTGTCCGAATGCAAAATATTAATTAATCATTTTTAGCCCAATTTGTATTACATTTTATAAAGATTAACCTTAAACTTTTGTATCATGCCATTGATCTCGTCGTAAAGTTGTTGGGTTTCTGGATCAATTTTCGGCATGATTGCGCATCAAATAACTGCGACAGCAAAATATTTCAAATAACCGTTACGATCCAGTCGACCAATCAAGAACGCGTCGCGATGCAAACTAATGTCGAAATAAATATTTAACTTACACTGTTATGATGATTTCATTGCATTGCTTGAGACGGTAATGCAATTAACTAATTGGATTAGTTGGTAAGGCGAAAGCAAATACGAATTTTAAGGAAATATCCAAAACTTGCGCGCGTATTACAAACACTCACTCGCGCATGCGCATTAAGCAGAACTGCCAACTCTTAACACTGCAACACTGTAAAGAAATGTTAACAGCACTGCTCCTCACTCCTCAATTGTAAACGTTTCATTAGCATTTTATTCATTGACTTTATTAATATTTAATAATCAAATTAATTGTTTGTCATAGAATAATAAAAAATGTTAAGTAATTAAAAGCTATGTGATCACAGAATTACGAAATTCTGCTAATACTTTCCGTATTCGATATATATCGATAAGAAATCGACATCAACGCACAGATGTTAAGCGTGCAATTTAACAGCTGTTCAGTCACAAAAAGATCTTGGGACCACAAGGATTTGCTTTTATTTTTAACAATTAACACAACACCCGCCAGCCGCCAAAAATGGAGCAGAGGCAGAGGCACTAAGATTCAAGCGTATTATGGAAACACTACCATGTGCCAGCGAAGTGGCACATATGACGGAACAGCAAACTGAATCCATTGTAAACATAAAACGCATTTCGGTGCCCTTTGGAAATCAAAGTTTGATGGACACGGACATGGCCAAAGCTGAGGATGTCACGCATTTGCTGAAACAAAAGCCACAGCATACGGAAACTCTTGTTAGCGTCTCAGGCCAGTCCCACCTTGCAAATCTCGGCAGTATCGACAGCCTCTGCGAGAGTGTGGTTAATATACCTAAGGAACTGATTCTCATTTCAATGGTGGCTCAAGAGCAGGCGCTCTACAATCCCAAGAATCCGCTCTATCGCAGCACAAAGAGCAAGGATGAGAAATGGAGTGAAATTGGCACTCACGTGGGCTGGACAGGTAAATTGGCAATTGAATAACATCTAAATAGAAATCAAGCTTAATTCTATCAATTCAATCTATGAACAGATACGCAATGCAAGGCCAAGTGGAAGGCAATGAGGGATCAATATTGCCGCGAGCTAAAACGCGCCAAAGCTAATACCAAAGGCAACGTCAAGTGGAAGTACTTTAAGGATCTCGACTTTTTGCGTCCCTATGCGTTGGCACGCAAGTAAAACGAACAAATTTTCATTTTATTTATATATTATCTGTAGCTATCTCCATATTCCAGCTATCGCTCTCGTGGATCCCAAAATAGCAATGGCATTTTGACGGCTATAACGCTGCCAAACATTACCACGACAACAACAATTACGAACAGCAGTAACAACAACAGCACCAACAACAATTCATTTAGCAATAGCAGCAGCAACAGTCAAAATCTTAATTTGTCTGCTGAGACAACCAAATTTGCCAGCATCAAAATCGAGGATAGAAACGGTTCGCTCTTGGAGACCTGTAGCTTCGTGCCAACAGCAACAACAACGGTGACAACAGCAGCGACGAACGCAGTAACGCTTGATAAGAAACCGGATACAACGCGTGGCCTAAGCACTTTTGTAGTTAGCCATATGATACAACACCAGCAGCAGCAGCAGCAGCAGTCACAGCAGCAGGATACCAATTGGAACTATATAACCGATGCAAGTGGCAATGGCGTTGGCTCGGCCACATCAATTACAGTTACCTGCGAGACACCGAATCAATCGGCTAGCGATACGCTGTACAATGATTTTGTGGATTGCGTAAATGTTGGCAGCGTTGTGAACCAATCGTCCACGCACAATCATCAAACGAATGCGGATGAGGAGGACGATGATCCCATACACACATTTCTCAATATCGAGAGCTACTTTGAGAAGGAGCTGATCATGCTGATACAGCAGGAAGATATGATCTACAACTATAGCAATCAAAACTATCGCAATGTCAAACTAAAGCTGGAAGTCTGGGATGAGATAGCACGCAAGCTTAAAAAGCCAGGTTAGTCAAACGATTTTATCTATTTCCTAATATATTATTTAAAATATATTATATATTATTCAGTCAAGCAATGTCGGGGGAAATGGAAGGCTTTGCGGGACCAATATGCACGGGAGTACAAGCGCATAAAAACACAGCTGAATGTCGACGTCACATCGCGATGGAAGCACTATGACTCTCTAAGTTTTCTACAAAAATATATACAACAAAAGTCACTGTAAGTAGTTGATATAGCAGAGATAACATGATTTTTATCATACCATTCGCAGAGACGGGGACGCATTGAATATGCTGATACCCAAGCATGATCCTGTTGCTGAACTGGAGGAAAATATGACCCAATCGCCATTGCGGCATTCCGAGCCACAGACGAGTAACTTGGAAGCATCGCCAGGTAGTTCATCTCAGCTAAATATGTCTACACTGCCAACGCTAACGGGACCACACAAAGCCGAACTTTCCGTCACAATGGAGCAACAGCAACAGGAAGTGCAGCAGCCCAGCGAACTGTGCGTGGCCAGCTATGATGAAATGGATATAGAAAACTATATAAATGGAGATGTGGTGCATGATGAAGACGATGAAAACGACAATGAGGACATGGACACGACGACAACATCGGAACAGCAAACACAGCAGCAGCAGCAGCAGCAGCAACAACAACAACAACAGCACCATGTGGTTAGCTATGAAAATGAGGAGGATTCGGTTTATATGACCGTTGAAAGCGTTAGAAACGCGCTGTCCAAATCGGAGCAACTGAACGAAACGGGCAGCAGCTTGGAGCCGCAGCAGCTGCAGCAACAACTACAAACGGCTAGCGACTATACACAAAAGCTGGAGGTGCATACACCCACGTCGACCAGCACACGATATCAAAATGCAGCTAATACACCATCAACATCTAGTCAGGCTGTCTTTCCGCTCGGCGGCTGTTCTATGGCTGCGGAGGAGGATGAAATTGGGGCCTTTTTCAAGGCCGTTGCCATGAAAATACGCAATGCACAACTGGAGCCGGTGGCTTTTACAGATCTGCAAATCGATATACTGCGGGTCATCAATGAAGCGCTGCGTAATCACTAGGAGTTCATCACTAGTGAAGGACGCGATGAGAGAAAGATCTCGATGGACCCCCAAATATGGTTTCAATACGTTGCGCGTTAGTAGCTCTTAAGTGTTATTTGAAGCATGTCTCTTCTGAATTATTAACTTGATTTATGATTTATCCTTGTCATATTTAAATTTGCCCCAAACACACACACACACATTTACACCAACAACGAAAGAGTTACTTTTTGTACATAGAAAACTGTAATGTTGTAAAACTTTAGTGTGCTTCCAGTTAACAGAACTGGAACTAAAATACAAAATTCTTAGAAGTCCCATATAACGAAAAAAAAACATAATGTGTACAATTACGAAATGGAACAACAATATAGTGAACCAAGAATATATGTATATATTTTACAAAAGAAAATCGTGTTTGTTTAAAGTTAGAATTATCTTGTTGAAATTGAAGCAAAAAGAGTCTATCTTCAACTCGAAATATGATTACGATGCTTTATTCTAGAACTATATATACCATATACAAACCTTCCCTCAGCTACCAGTAATAGCACGAACACTTAACTACCTCACTTGAGCTCCATTTGCCAGGGTATGTAAAAATCAATGCAGCTGACACTCAGCAGTTGATGTAGCCCTCTTTCAGCTTGCTTTGAACGTGGGCGCTGGCTGCCTTTGGTCTCTGTTTGCAGCATCTGTGCACAAACATTTGGACAACTGCTGAGCAACGCAGCGAACTGGAGTTGCCGCCCAAGTGGAGCACTTGCGCAGACCACCCAAACCCGCCGACAGTTGGCTATGTTTATGTGGCACACGGCGTATGTGGTATATAGCAGCGTACAACAGTTGCTGCTCTTATTTGGCCAGCCGCACAGCTGGCACTGAAACATGGCTGCTCCTTGGCATTGGCCAGCGGCTTGCGAAACGGGCAGAAACCGGTTTAGCTGCTGCGCCCAATCAGCTACCAGCGCAAGCGAGACGACACTACACTACCTATGCAGTACATAGAGCGCACTGGGGGCGGGGCCAACGCCATATGGCGGCGCATTGGGTGTGGTTACTTAGCCAGCAGCAGGCGCAGCTGCTGCAGCGACAGCTACTGAAATGCCAAAATCTATGTAAAAGTGAAAATTTTTAATAAACATTTTCATTTTCAGGCGGAAGTTCGAACCCATTGAAAGCTAATCAAACGACGAGCAGCTCGATAAACGGAACCTCTCGCCATTTGGTAGCCACGCTTGATTGATTTCCTTCAGTTATTTGTTTTTGCAATTCATTTGCATTTCAGTTCTCAATGGTTGAGTGCGCGAGTTTTAATTAAATCAAATATGGGCGTGGGCGGACTGGCAGGTACCACAAAATTATGGCCTAATCATATATGGGGGAGATTTCAATTTTGAATTGCAAATGACATTCATATGCTTAGCTCAAATGATATGAGCTTCAATTAACTTGGGCTTTAATATTTCTGATTGAAGTCGAGTCTTTAGTTGTGGCATCAGCTCAAGCTGTAATATGTGTGGCAAAGTTTGGTGGAAAGGAATCCTATCTTAAGATGGTGGAAAGAGGGAGGAGATATTTCTCAAGTAATTTAGTTTATATTTAGTCTATATAGACTCTTGCAAGTTTATTGAGCTCCTTTAAGTCTAATTATTCAACTATTCCTATATTCATTATGTTGTAAAGGTATAAATATTTTTTAAATATATTACTGCTTAATACTCTTGAAATTATTGCTATATGTATTGAGCTTATCTTAGTTTATTATTTTATTATATTAAATTATTTAAAATCATATCATAATCATATTAATGATTTCTAGAATGAATATTTATGTAGAGCTCATAGCCAAGCTATTGTTAGCTTCTTTTTCTTAGATCAAGTCTTTACAGTTAGATATTTAAAGATTTAGACTTATGTTTTTCGATGGATTGAAACATATATCGATCTATAAATCAAACATCGAATTTCGTATCATTTTGATTATACCAAAATTATGACCTTATCCTCATTAAAAATATCAAAATAAAAATATTTTAAAATATTTTAAAATATATTTAAAATTTATTTTTAAAATAAATTGATTGACTTTTCTCATTTTCCCACTGAACTAATAACATTTAAGTTTCGCTGACTTCATATACTATTTCCACATATTACTTTATTTAAAAAAAATGTTATAAAATATTATATAAAAACTGATTTCTCTGCAGACGGTTCACCTTTCCTGTTGTGGCGTTGCAAGTTTCTTCTATGCGCCCTTTGCCACTTGCCGCTCAATCAGCTGAGCTTAAGTGAAAACTCAGAGCTTTAGCATTTGGCGTTTGGCAAGCAATTTTCAAGACGCTGCGACGGAAACTATTTTCGCGGCTCATTTAACGGGCTTTTAGCCAGCAGGCAGATAGCTGGAAAAAAATCATAAAAAATATGAAATATATATAAATATTTTTTATGGCCTGCGGGTAAGTGTGTTACACGGTTAAAGCAATTTACGACGATTGCGAACATGCCTCAATGCATCCACGCCCACAAATTGTGTCCTGCATGTCCTGCGGGCAACTTGGAAGATGGCAAAGATTGTTGAATCTGCTTCTACGTGTGCCATTTGAGCAGCTGTTGTGGGGCAATGCACTCTTAATGGGCAAACTCTGCGGCTGCTGCTGCTGTGGTTACAGACTAGATACAGATATATACATATATATATTTAAGATTCATTTCCTGGGCTGTGTCGCACTTTTCACTTGCAAAAATTGATTTAACCTGAAATGAAAGCCTCCAGCTTTGGGTCGAGTTGAGAGAGAGAAAAAAAGGCTCACAACGAAAGTCGGCGACAAAATGCTGACAAACTGCGGCGGTTGGCCACTGCAACTGCGACTGTGTGGAAACTGTTTGGCTGTTATCATAAATAAAGAGCGCCAAATGTCAAACGTTGTCCGGGTTATAATATCATAAACTAAATGCAAGTGGCGCAGAAATCAAACATGCAACATTTCGAGCATTCGAACAATTCACGATTTATTGGCCATGTTCATAATGTTGCGACTGCCAGCGACAGCGGCCCGAGAGCGGGCCTGCACTTTTTAAACTGAATTGTTTCCGGGAACTGTTGCTCCAACACCAACAACAATGGCACACAACAGCAACAGCAACAGCAACAGCAGCAACAACAAAAACGAAGCGCTGAAAAGCTTGTAAAACATTTGTAGCAACTGCTGCTGCTGTTGCTGTTGCTGCTGCTGCTGGCAGTTCGCAGTTCGATTCAATTGCGATGCCAAGGCGGCTGCTATTGCTACTGTGGACCACGTTCACCCAGCCAAAATGTTTTATTCATAAAGCAACAGCAGCAGCAGCGACAAGATCATCGCCGTTTGTTGCTTTTGAGTGTCCGCTGGCTGCTAGCTGCTAGCTGCTAGCTGCTGGCCACATCCAGTTGCAGCTCCTGTTCCTGTTTGCTGTTGCTTGCTGGCCCAGCCGTCGTCGGCCTATGCTAATTTCAAGCAAACTTATCAGACGGCGCGCATCTTGCCCAGCCTTTGGCTGTTTTGTTAGATTGCCCCACATGACCAACTCACAAAGGGGTGCTAATCGCCAAATTTACAACTTGATGCAAACGCTCAAACAACACACAAGCACACACACACACACACATCTCACACTCACACAACACTTGAGCAAAACGCAAATGGTCCAGAAAACAAAACGACCGCAAAAAACTGTGGGTTTAGTATCTGCAACTGTTTTGCTAGACAAAACTATAAAAATCAACACAGCGCATAGAGCTACAATGATAGCTGCACACACATACATATACAGCTACAGCAACATAACTCCCAAGCTGCCCTCGCTTCAAAGTTGTTGCCAACGACTTTCACTCGCCGCCCCGCTAAGCATGCTACGAAAAGCGTTACATTTGAAAAATGTACTTTTTTTCACACTGCCAACGACCTCAACCTCCCTCTAGCAGTCTATGGTGACAGTGACTCTGCACAGTGGTGCAGAGTATGTTAGAAAGTTTAACAAAGTATGCGTAAATTTAAAATAAAAAGGGAGTCTATGGGATATAGCAAATTAGAAAGGGCAGCTGCAGCACAGTGGTACAAAGTATGTAGAAATAAATATAGAAAATAAAATAATATATAATATATGGTTAAGATTTACGTGTATGTATAGAGAAAATTATAAGACTGCTAACTTTGATTGCGGACTGACTAAGTCGAATAGCTTAAATTGCTAAAATAAAATATAAATATGATTTTTAATATTTTATTTTATTTTTCTAGTATATCACATAAATCCATAAAGACCATAATTATTAAAAAACTACTTAAAGATATTAAAAAAACAAAAATATATATATATATATAAAAAGCACGGAAAAATAATTGTATAATTTTATAGTCCAAATTCAAGATAATTTATAATATATTTATATATTAAAAAGAAAATACTCATAAAAAGTTAAAAAAAAAAAAATTATATAAAAAACACAAAAAAAAATAGAAGAAAAAAATAGAATTTAATAGTCAAATAATTTATTGTAATATACGTATTCAAAAATTTTATAATAAATCAAAACCAATATAGCTGTCAGCAATGTTGTACCACTGTGCCAGCTAGGTGCGACGTTGTGGTGTGCGCTGAAAGGGTATTTTTTACAGCCACATTGTGTTAGTTAGAGAAGGCACATAACACTTTGTTATGTGCGCTTGACAAAGTTGTGGCGCTCTAAAAGTGCTTAGTGCCTTAGTTTAAAGCAATTTTTACTCTGTTTTCGGCTTCTTTTTTATGCACATTTCTCTTCTGGGTGGATAACAGATAAACGCACATAGCTGGGCATTGGAATTGGGTGCTAATATGGTCAAAGCGCTGCGTTTGAATGGCTGAGCAGCTGGTGTGGGCTGGGGCGGAAGTAGCGGGCGCATTCTTTGAGTCTGTTTTTTAAATTTAAAGATTCGCACATGCTGATAAGCACAATAAATAAATCTCGTATAAAGGAAACGGATAACGGATATTTGCGGAATTTACAGACACGTGTGAGTTTGGGGGCGGATGAAACAAATGGCTTTAGCGGAAGGCATTTGGCGCACGCTGCATAGGGTGACTGCTGCATCGCATATGTTAGACGACCCCCAGCTGCAAGCTGCGAACCGGCAAGGACCACGTTGCAGCCTCGAAGGAAAGTGCCAAAATGCCAGGCGCGACAAGTTCAACACCTTGGGCAAAGCGAGGCGATCATGATCCACTCGGCCAGATGAAATAAAAAAGAGAAGAGTATATAAGAAGCAGCAGCAGCAGCAGCAGCAACAGTAACTGCAGCAGGCTGTTTGGGCCTGGCTGAATGTCAACTTTATTAAAAGAAATTATAAATTGGTATGCCAGTCAGTTGGTCGGCACCGAGACGCGGCACCAGGCAACGGGCAACGGGCAACGGGCACCACTGGCCGCCACTTCACAGACACCGCGCGCAAAATTCCAGGCTCACACATCATTAAACGAGCAAGAAACAGCAGTCTGCAGTTTAAGTGGTTGGCCAGGCTTTCAGCCATTACAATTACTGACAAAAAGCATCAAGCTAATAATAAAAACAAAAGATATCCTACAGCGAGGGCAGCGCGAGCAGTTGTAAGAACTGCAGTAGACCAACTTGGGTTTATAAATAAATAAACAACATTTGCCTAATTGAAATAGAATCCGTAGCTTATATAATTATGAACAGCTGAAGAGCTATTTCAATTAAATTCTCATATAACTAAAGTCTTGATCGGAACTGATCTTACCACCGCCTCTGCCAAAACTCTTTAGGAATTCTTTACAAAAAAAGAAGCAAAAAGACAAACGCAGAATGCAGAAGCCATCGCCTCGCATTGCTTAGCGCGCTGAGACAAAAGGCACAAAGCTCATGTCAAGACATTTAGAATTATGATAGAGTTTTGATGTTGTCATAAAAAAATTTAATTGAAATACCAAAAATGGCAATGAATACCGCCAGACGGCCCAGATGAAGACGTCAATGTGGCTGCCGGGGACTTTGACTTTTAATGTGTATATTTTTGGTAAGCATTAAGTATTTATTGCAGACAATGTCCGCCATGTATCACTCACTTGTGCGGAGCCTCCACAGCTGCCTGCCCACAGGGCCCAAGTCCCAGTCGCAACTGCCCAACTTAAAGCAAGATGTCAAAATGAGGCCACTTAGGCGCGACTTTTGGAAATCAACTCACGAAACAGCAAAAAATAAGAGCCAATGATGATAATGATAATGCCGATGACGATGATGATCATGACGACGTTGACAACGACAACAAGTTGTAGACCGCTTGCTGTGCACAGAGCCAACGCGAGTGGTTAACTCTTTAAGGTGTCGCCAAGACAAACAAGTTGCAGAAGCTGCAGTCGAGCGAATCTGCTGAAGTTTTGGTCCAGTTCTTGGCTACATTTCAATTACTTTGTGGGGCAGCCATTTAAATGAAAATGCCACACATTTTGCCCGGGCACAAGCCACACCAAGCACAGCAGGTAGCCTCAGCTCCTGCTGCCCCCGGCCTGCCAGCACACACATGTGACGACAGCCGAGGCCAGAGGTGCGTTCGCAAGTAATCATAATCTTAAGGTAATAACAGGCACATTACATGTCACATTAATAAGCGGCGGGCAGGGCCAAGCGTTTAAATTAATATCATAATTCATATTGCAATAATTTAGCATGTTAGCGACGCACATGCAAGTCGTCCTTGCTTATTAATTTTATGTGACTTTATTTTTCTACTTCTGCTGCTCGAAGTATTTTTTCGTTTTGGCAAGGGTCCTGCGTGTGTGTCCTGCGGTTTCCCCCACCCCCCCGTCCGTGTGTGCAAAAAAGAAAGCCAGCGAACGCTGTACGTAATGAGAGTGCGACATAGGCAAACATTTACATGCAAGTCCTTTAAGCTTGATAAATGAGTGGGCCAGTTGAGCATGCGGGCAAACAGGCAGTGGTTGGCAACTGCCTAGCTAAAGCGGCTCATGTGGCGTATGCTTAACTTTCTGCGGCTATCGATGCGGGCAAAGACATCTATTAACTGTATTTTACTGCTGATGTCATGTTATTTGCGCGTTTTCTTGTTGATAAAATGTATAAGGTTTTATTTTAAATTTTAAGTAAGAAGTCAAAATAGTGAAGCTAAGAATTTATATTTAATTTTAAAAAAAGTTAAAATAATATAATATTAAAATAGTTTTTTTAGATATTATATTATATTTAGTGATTATTATGTCATTTTATAATAAAATATAAAATGTTTTATTTTACATTTTAAATAAGAAATCAAAATATTGAAGCTAAGAATTTATATTTAATTTAAATGAAATAAAATAGTAATAAAAATATATAATAAAATAGATTTAATATATATTTTATTATATTTACTGATTATTGAGCCATTTTATAATGAAAAATATTAATTAAATATTTGTAATTAATATAAATATTAGCAAACCTCTTTTTTAACTCTCTTCTCTCTTAATGACTGCTCACTCTGTGGCTCTATGAATTTCATTAACTGAAACTTTGGCTATAGAAACTCTGCTCGGTTCATACAAAAGTGAATTCATAAGAGGTCATAGTCTAAAATAGCTTTCATCAGTTTCATACGATAGTAATGTTCAGCAACTAGCCCAAGTTTATTTATTTTTAGCAACAGATATTAAAATTTTGTTAAGTTATTTGCCAAATTCTTCTGCTTGAACGACTTACATAATACCCGCTAATGTAAATTAAATAATGGTCTCCGCAGCACAGCGAGCAAGCAACAACTGTCAACACATAACTATCTTCATGTCAACATGAGATGCCAAAGGCTTTATAATGCCGATGCTCGAAGCATCGATGCATCGGCGCGGCGGTGCCAAACGGTAACCAATATCCAGCGACTGCCCGCTCAGGTATTGAGTGACTGGCAGACTCAAGATTTTCTTGTCCGCATTTCATTTTCATTGGCAGCCACTGTACAAATGTCAAAAACAATTTAAAATGCCATTTTTACATGACGATTTATTTGTTGACATGTTTACAGGCCCGTTCGCTCGCTCTCGCTCACTCCCTCTCTCTGTCTGTCTCCCGATGTGGCTGAAGATTTTTACATTTGGCCAAAGCAGCAGGCGCACACAGCTGCAAAAAAGGCCGTTGACAATCGCCAGAGAATCAGAGATTCAAACGGGCCACGGATGCTGGAGCTGCCGCTGAAGATGGACGCAGACAGATTGTGTGTTTTGCATAGTCAACTTCAACTACAACTACAACTACGACAACAACAAGGAGTAGTCGCAGCACTTGTCGCCCGGCTGGTCCCAACTATAAATCTGACCGTAGCCACCAAAAGCCATCCACTCACATACAGTCAGAGAGGGAGTGCAGCTGCCCATTGACCAGCATTGACCAGTTCTCGGTCATACCACGGCAGCTTCTTTTAAAACTCAATTTGCGCTAATAAATCGCCAAAAAAGCATTTTGACAGCTTATGATGCGCAATGGCGCGCGCATAAATCTTGCCTCGTTCTTTTTTTTCCGCTGCTCTCGCATTGCATTTCCAGCGAAAATCGCGCGCGCGCGGCTTTTGCCACAAACGACAAAGTGAAGCTGGCCGCAGCAGCTGGAGCAGGAGACGTAGTCCAAGGTGAAGCCAGCACGGAACGGACGACGACGCTGACCACGGCGATGGCGATGACGACGGCCACTGCTGGCATTCGTCATTATTTGTTCATTTTTAGCATTTAACATTCCGCCAAAGCGCAGGCAGGGAGCACAAACGGTAGCCACAGTACTAGGAGTCAGCTGGAGGGGATTGAAGTGCTGACTGTAAACGATGGGCCAATATCGATAGTCGAATCTGTAGCTGCTTGTATTGATCGATATCAGCTAACTGTGCTAAGACTGTGAGGATAGCAGGCAAAGAGATGGGCAATGATCGATAGGTAAATTCGATTTGCTGCAGCAGTAATCGATCGATATCTAAATAAGGCTTGATATAAATCAGAAATGTCGAATATTGAGTTTAGAGCAGGCGCTGAATGATGGGCAAGTATCGTTAATCGCTGTAATCAGCCGACATTAGCTTGGTCTTCTGTTAAAAATTTAATAAGAATTGATTAATTATAATAAGAATTGTTAAAATAAATCTGTGCTGTGGGTAAGGCAAGCGCTGAATGATAAACGAATAGCAATAATCGAATCAGAGATGCAATTGCAGCTATTGATTTTTATTTCTTGATAGCATATATAAGTGAACTTTGGGTTTATATTGTTAAGAGATCGATAACATCAGTTATATATCATAGTATATGTTGACCTAACATATGAGTTGAATGGACTTAAGAGCAGCATCTGATTTGCCAACTATTAATCAAGTTAGTTTGCAATCTTACTTCAAATAAAGTAGATTAAGTATATATAGAGCTATAATATAATCGATATAATTTTCGATATATATTATAATACGAGATACTTGATTCACCTGAAAGTCCACTCAACTTTCTATTGAGACTTTTACTTATTTAAATAATATGGAAGCTATAAGCTCAAATACAAGCTCTTCCTTTCTGCTGCTCATAATTGCTTATCAAATTAATAACTTTCTTAGGCAACTGCAGCTGTGCAGCCCATTGTCCAGAGCGAGCAAACATTATGCGATTGGTTGCTCGGCTCGACCGGTTCTTTGAGCATCTTCTAAACCAGGTCCATTGCCGCATTGTATTCAATGCGATTTTTGTCAACAACAACTTGGCGTCTGGCGGTTGTCGTCGCAGTGTCTGCCACAAATTTGGCTGGCTTATATGGCTGGGGACTATCGCTAAACGAGCGCCTGCCTCGCCCCAACTCTAATTAATTCCCCATGGGCAAAACACTTTTTCGGCTGAGCATGCTCAAGATTTGCATAGCATTTGTATGGCAAGTACTCGCTGGCCGCTGAGTAAAATCTGTATTTTATAGCCTTGCGAGCTTCTCGCGAAATATGTTATGTATCCGCAGGCAAACACAGGTGTTCCAAAATACACAATTTTTCAAGATTGCAACAACCTTTTCTTGCACAGTAGCTTGAATAGCCAGCCTCAGTGTCTGCCTGGCTGTCTGTCTGACTGGCTGCTGCTCCAGTTTTAGCTGCTGGCTCATGACGGCCGGCTGCTGACTGCTGGCCCCAGCAAAATCCAAGAATTCCAACTGTGCGCTCAATTGTTGAAGCGACCCGAGCTCAAAGATTCTTTATAAGCGCGCACAAAGTCAAAGACAATCAAAATATTTGCATATTACCAATTTTATATGCAAATACCCCGTGTCAGTCGTGAGCCGCCGCCGTCGTCGTTGTCGTCGCTTTGGCTAGGACTCCGACTCAGACTCGAACTCGGAGTCAGACTTGGACTTGCGAGTCTTTTGGGGCCGCTTTGGCGGCTTGTAGCTGGCCTAATGCAAGCAACTTTACATTCCCCACTTTACACAGCAGCGCGGCAACAAAAAGAGCCAGACAAAGAGCCAAACCCCAGCCCCGGGCTTGTACTCGCACTGCCAGCAAGTGGTGTGACAATCGCACGTGAGAGTGCATTGGACCTTGGGCACAAGTTCCGAGTCCCCAAAAAAAAAATACAAACAAGAAGAA
Organism: Drosophila hydei; assembly: GCF_003285905.1. Lineage (NCBI taxonomy): Eukaryota > Metazoa > Arthropoda > Insecta > Diptera > Drosophilidae > Drosophila > Drosophila hydei. The sequence goes on from NW_022045643.1 coordinate 6,973,964, forward strand.
ACAGTCAACAGCCAATGGACGTGGACGGGGCGTTGAGTTCAAAGTGCTTCAAGAGCTGAAGGAATTGAAGGGCATCAAGCAAGGGGGAGACCAGCACACAGTACGGCTTGAGATTTATAGAATCGAAGTGTACACAGACCATATGGGCAATAAAACAGCTATTGGCGTCTGCCTAGGATCAGTGGCAATGCTTTAAATATCAATATCATTTGAGTAATTGATGCGCAAATAGAGGAATGCGTTTCAGAAAGGCTGTAAGTGAGACTACGACAAACTGATGCTCAACTGGGTAATAATAGAACAGGCTGATCTTAAAATAAATGAATAATTTAATTTAAATTTAAAGAAAATATTGAGAAGAAGTTTTGCTGGGACTCGACTGAATGGGGCTAGCATTAGGTTGGTTATTTATAATATTTCGACATATTATTTTCTTTTTATAAAAGTAAAAATCTGCTAAAAAAAATTTTAGATCGGGGAGGTTTCTTGATATAATAAATTATATATAATATATAATATATAATATATAATATATAATATATAATATATAATATATAATATATAATATATAATATATAATATATAATATATAATATATAATATATAATATATAATATATAATATATAATAATAATATAAAAATTTAAATATGAAATTAATTTGTGTTAAAATTTACTTTCAATGAAGGCTATTTATTGGATAATTGTAATTTTTATGAAAAGTGTTTAACGATTTTATTCTTATCCAATTGAAAATTGATAGAATGGGTATAATGGTCTTGAAAGTATGTATGACTTGCTCAGTTAGAATAGGCATACTTTGAGACTTGATTTAGATAAATGTTGGGAAAAGGCAGAAGAAAGGAAGCTGGGGCCGATTTGCCTCAGACCAATAGACAAAATGGTTATAGATATGCTTATCATACTTAGACTTGGTTATGATAACTTTCTTAACTGTCAAGAACTCTAACTCTGTGAATTGAATCCAGAAAGCTAAATCTATAATCTTTTTATCAAAATTTAGATTCAGTTAGTCATTCAATGTCTTTAGCTTGACTATTGAAGCAGCTACATTTTCACGCTGCTTGAAGAATGAATTAATTCATTTTTCATGTTTCATGGCTGACTGAATAACACTCCCACACTGCAGAGCAACGAGCAAAGTGTTGAGCCCTAAAGCAACAAGAAATCATTAGGCTAAACCAGATATCAAAGCCAATCAAAATGCCATTTGACTTCGAAACTAGAGTCAATGAGTTTTGCTTTCAGGCAACTTCTAGGGTATCTGCGAGTCGACTACTGCCAACTAGCGTACGGCTACTTATTTCGTTTGCCTTTATGACTTACAATTTTTTTTAATAAATTGCAAACAACATAAATCAGAATATGAACCAACCAGAAATGTCAACGGCTTGCAGCCCATAACACGACTCTGTGAGTGTTGTTGTTGTTGTTGTTGTAGTTGTTGCTGTTGTTGTATGCAGCCATCAATCCATTTAATAAACACCATTTTTGGTTTTGCCAACCATTTTTTAAGCCATTTTTAATGCATTGGTCAAGTGTGGCAGTGGACAATCGACAACAGGGCAATTAAGAAGCGAATCAAACAAATCGAACAGCTGACCCCCCGGCCGGGAGTAGGCGGCACGGAGGCGGTAAGCGGTAGGCGGGAGGCGGGACCTGGATCTGTCAGCTCAACCGGCTTAATGCGATTTATACGAACTGAACGAACGGCTGTTTCTCTTAATTGGTCGGCTGGCCGCAGTCAAGAAAATAAAGTTGCTTGTTCGACATGGAAAGCGGAGTTCTCTTCGGGCTCCGGGCAGCCTGTCGTTTAATGCCATTTTCATAGACAAGTCAAACAGTGGACAACAAAAATGGCAAATGAATGATTAATTAAAAATCTTTTGGCCAGCTCGGCCAGTTGTACGCCTGTTTGCTTAAATTTTTAACATAAATTGCAGGTTTTTTAAATTTCAAACGCATTATTTCGAGTTCGTTAGCTTTACGAATACGAAATGCGCCTGTCCTGCTCCTTGGCCCTCTCTGGCCGACTGTCTGTGTTAGCCACAATGCAAATAACATTGGTTAAAAAAATGTATATATATATATATATATATATATATATATATTCAGTGTAAATCAGCATGCCTCCCTCTGAACTTTATGCAGATAAGTCGACGAATCTGGCGAAGCTCGCTGTCAAATCCGCAAAGTGCTTTGTTGACTCACTTAATTTGCAAGTGGCCAGCCGCTCGTGGGTGTGAGTAAGTGAGGCGGCATGACTAGTGTGAGATAGCACTAGTGTTTGCAGCGGAGGTGTGGCGTCTGGCTGCACAATTTTTAATTTCCGCTGAATAATTCGACAGCTTCTCATGGCAAATTAACGAAGAGAAAATAAAAAAGGACTTCAAACGAATCGCAGCCGTCTTCAGAAATAATTTAGCTTCTAGGAACTTCCCACTTAATCAGCACACAAGAAAAAAACGAGCGTCTTAACAGTCAAATTTAATTAAATTTAATGCTCAACATTTGAGGCCACTTGCACAATTAGCTGGCTGCTGGCCACGAGTAAATGAGCAGCTAAGCGGCAAAGTGGCGACACCTGTGCGACTTTTTTTATCTTCCAGCAGGCAGAGGCGTAGACTGCAGGAGATCCTTAGGACATCGCAGAAAGCCAACTTCATTTCCCAACTGAATCCCCCTTTGGAGCACAGCCCATGCTGGTTCTTAGCGCGCATCAAACTTCAAAAAGAAATCAAATTAAATGTGTAAATCAGCGAAGATAAAAAAAATTGTAAATACCAAGCGAAAATGTGAAAAAAAAAAGAATGTGAAAAGATACTTGTAAATAGCAGGGAAAAAAGGTCAAAGCGCGTTAAATTTAGGGGATTTTTGCTCCTTTCTAACTGAGTCGGGTTGGGGTTGGAAATTGACACTTGAAATTTAGCTGATGAGGCCAACTGTGAGCGGGTAGCTGTGGGGGCGGGCTGGATTGCTGTGCTGCAATCAGACAAAGCTGACGCAACTGCAACGTGCAAAGCGCTCGCCCTAACAGCAACGCAATGCTAATGACAATATAACAATAACGGGCAACATCATTGCAACAATATGACGGCCCCGGAGAAGGCTACAGTGACACATCGCTAATGTTAATGGCTGGATTGTTGAATGTTGATGGCAGCTGCGATGCGCTTTTAAATGCCTTCATGGCTCATAAACAGGCAGACAATCTGTGTGCAAGCGCAATCACAGCTCGATAACTAGGCACAGCATACATAATGAACATTGCAACTTAGAGGTAGATGGGAACGCGCAAAGGGTTCAATTCTGAGTTGGCCAGATATTGAAAATGTGTGTGCTTTGCTTTTTCTGTCTAGATCAATTATGGTTAGCAGAAGAACTTTATATTATTTTAGATTATTAAATATATTAAATATTATTAAAGTTTAAAAATAATAAACTTAAATTTTTTTCTAACAATTACCCAATAAATCTTATTGCATTAAACATATATATTTTTTAATATATTTTCCTAAGAATTATATTAAAAAATATTTTATATTTATTAAAGAAAATCTTAATTGAATTAATTGAAATATTATTGCATTAAATATATATTTTTTAAAATATATTTTCATAAGAATTATATTAAAAAATATTTTATATTTATTATAGAAAATCTTAATTGAATTAATTGAAATATTATTGCATTAAATATATATTTTTTAAAATATATTTTCCTAAGAATTATATTAAAAAATATTTTATATTTATTAAAGAAAATCTTAATTGAATTAATTGAAATATTATTGCATTAAATATATATTTTTTTAAATATATTTTCCTAAGAATTAAATTAAAGAATATTTTATATTTATTAAAAAAAATCTTAATTGAATTAATTGAAATATTATTGCATTAAATATATATTTTTTTAAATATATTTTCCTAAGAATTAAATTAAAGAATATTTTATATTTATTTAAAAAAATCTTAATTGAATTAACTTCGGCTCTCTGCAAAACTAAGCAAAAGAGACCTGTGAGGACTTTCTGCATATATATCCAAAAATATATGTTCCCAATCAATATCAATTTCTGAGCTAATTACCAAGATGCACTCTTTTTCAGGTATATCTCTTTATGAGGTATATCTAAGCCTGTTCTTCTGCTTATTAGATCAAATAATAAAATATTTATTTATAAAATATTTTAGTTATTTAATAAATTCTCTGCGCTGTTTCTAATTTTTGAATATCTTTCCTAGTGTTCTATACAAATTCCTTTATAAATATGTTAAGAGCTCTTCAACTATTTTAATGTTATAAAATTCAAGCGAAACAATCAAGACAAAAGAACGCCATATGGAAAATTAACAAGCACAGTGAAGACTCTTCATAAACATCTAGCTGAACATATGCCATCTATCAACAAGTTGCGAACTGGGCAAAATACCAAAGCAAAAGAAACTCAAATGAGCAGTAAAACGAAAATGCCAAATCATATTTCACTAATTTCAAACAATATTTGCCCCGCGCACAAGGAAAATAGCATAAACAAAATATACAAGCTTCCAAATCGGAAATCAATTTCAACATTGAAAATTATAACAGCAACAACAACAACGGGAACAAGAGCAACAAGAGTGGCAGAGTGTAAACTAAACTGAATGCGGAGTGCTGCCATATGGTGCCACCTTTTGGGCTGGAAAAGCAGGGCGGAAAAACCACAGAGACGGGGAGCGGGCAGAGAGCAGGGCTGTGACTGAGGTCGAGGTCTGGACGCGCGCGTGGGCGTCAGACGGGGTCGTACAAAAGATTAGTCAAGTTATATATGGGAATGTCTTAACCCCATCTAAACAAACAAATTGGCCGATGCGACGCGACGGCTGCGTATGAAAAATATTTCAGCTATTTTCAACGTGCAAAGTCTGACAAACAATAAAACGACAATTTAATTTCATGTCTGCTGCCACATGCCACAGATAGGCCGTGTGGATGGGGCCAGGCATCAACTCAGCCGATTAGCGTAAATTTAATTTTCTGTGACACACATTAAGCTGTGCTAGCTGCTGAGCAGGACCTCTTGCCAAACTCTCTGCTTAATTGCGCTCATTATTATTTGGTTGTAACACAGCGACTATTTCCAACAGCTCGAAGCTGAGCAACCCCTTTGGGTCCGGGCCAGCGGCTGGCAACTGTTTGCATTTGGTTTTTATGTTCATGTCGCCTGATGAGTTCCTTTAAATTGGCGCACAACATAAAATTGTTGAATTTATTGTTGAACTTTAATGCTCTGGCGCCACATAAAAACAATTTGGCGTGAAATTGTTCAAAGAGTCGAACATGGAATGCATTGCACAATGCAGCAGGCCTGCCAGATGCTGCTGATCAATGCAATGTTTGTAAGATATTTGCTTAGGTTTTGTATAACAAATTAAGTCGCGTGAGACTTGTGATTTCAGTTTTTTTTTTGTTATTGTTAGAAATTTATTTTATAGAAATTCTATTCACATTTGCATTTATCTTTCAATTGATAAAGCTTAATATAAATTGAGAGCAATAGTTTTGTGCCTCATATCTAACTTAGAAAACTCTACCTTTACCAATTTATATCTGCTTTCTGGCAGCGCTTCAGCTCTGCCAGTACTTACCCTTCTTATGTCATAAATTTATAAACAAAAAGAAAACTGTTTTTTAACTTTTTTTTTAACAGTTTGCAGAACTTTTTTAGCTCAAGGCTGGATTCCTCAGCCTGGTTTTCCATGTTTCTGGTCCAGGCGCAAATTTTGAGGTCTTGGCTTAGATTGAGCCAAAGTTGTTATCAAACTGATTCAAAATTTGTTGAGCACTGGAATAAGTAGTCAGATATACGACTACTTATACTTTTTATATGATATACTTTTATTATAAATTTCTAACATATTTTATTTATATATTTTAAAAATTTGTTGCTTTTTGCCTTGCACGCTCTGCTTGCAAAAGCATTAGCTGAAAGGTTTGACATTTCTTCTTCTGTTTGTATATGCCATAAACAAATGTATCAAAAACCTAAAGCTAAATCAAAGCCCTAAAAATTATATAGTTTTTTCAAAACTAACACAGGCCCGCCTAGAACTCAAATTTCTTGCGCTTTGCTAGCTGAATGCTGCCTAGACAACTTTTCTGCCTATTCCCGCAAGGCTGACTAAAAACTTTATGCAACAACAATATATATATATATATATATATATATACATATACATAAATTCCATATCAATCTGACAGCACATACATACCAATAGTGGGGCCCTCTCTGAAGACCTCACACAGCACTGCAGAACCCTTATTCAATCAGGCAGCCTCCAGCTACTTAGCAACCGCTGTGCTGTTCGTTGAACTTTTGACCACCAATTAATCAAAGCAAATTTGAACAAAATTCATTCGTGCAACATATGGCAACAACAACAACAACAACAATAAGAACAATGGCAACAATAGCAAATGCATGAGCAGACGAGTTTTTGTTTGACTGAGTGTTAAGCTCCCACACCAAACGAATGCGAATGAATAATTCACTTTTAATTAGGTTTTTACAAACGTTTCGCAGCGAAGCTCGGCTGCAATTGGCTCGGCAGTGGGCGGCAGGCGCTGTGGCCATTATAAATAATTTTGTATAATTAGAGGCAACAGTTGCTGCCCAGCTTGACATATGATCTGTTGCTACAGCTCCTGCTCCTCCTGCTGCTGCTGCTGCTCTGGCTTGGAGCCATTTTCTAGTGGACTTTTGTGCCCGGTCCGTTGCAGCTTATCTTGTTGACTTGCGTGGCAAATCCTTTCGGCTTGGCTTAATGTTAAGTCCGTACGGTTTTCGGGGCTGACAAAAGGCCTTTCGACTACTATCTGCTAAATTAGCCACAGAGACTCATAAATTTGGGCAATGACAACGTCGCATTGTTTGCGCCTTTGGCAAGGCGGAGCTCACAGTCTGGCCACAACTATTGGCAAGTTATTTTAATGCACTAAGCCAATTAGTGGGCTGCCTGCCTGGTTCATTTGTGGTCTTTGGCTTACAGCAAAACCGAAGGCAAAAGCAAAAGCAACAGCAACTTTAACCACCAATGTCATCAGGCACACGTGTGTGCATAAAGTGACAACAACTTGGCGCTAAAGTAGAAAAAAGTTCATCAAGCCCACTAACACTAAACGTGTCAGAACTTTTATAATATAGTCGCTCATATATCTGCGAAACGCGTCCACATAAATCCCAACCGATGTCAGCGAGTCTCTCTCCCACAGCCAAAGTTTAAATTACTGCACAGGCTGTGACAACAGCCCAGCGTGAAAAGGGAACATGTGTGATGAATCTTCAGTACAGACAAGAGTTGGGTCCACGCGGCTGGAATTACTTATGATGATGCATGAGCCCCAGCTAGGGATGGACCAAAATAGCCAAGATATGAAACCATCTTTAATGAGGAGTGATTTGCAGAAGACTTGAAGATAGAAGAGAGAAGATGAAACGAAGGAGAAAAGAGATGAATGGGAAGAGAGAAGAGAGAAAAGTGATGAGAAAGAAGAGTAAAAAAGAAGAGAGAAGAATGCAGAATAAAGAGTGAAGAATGAGGAATGAAGAATGAAGAATGAAGAATGAAGAATGAAGAGTGAAGAATGAAGAATGAAGAATGAAGAATGAAGAATGAAGAATGAAGAATGAAGAATGAAGAATGAAGAATGAAGAATGAAGAATGAAGAATGAAGAATGAAGAATGAAGAATGAAGAATGAAGAATGAAGAATGAAGAATGAAGAATCAAGAATGAAGAATGAAGAATGAAGAGTGAAGAGTGAAGAATGAAGAGTGAAGAGTGAAGAATGAAGAGTGAAGACGTATCAGGCGTATCTCTTCAATACGTACTGCCAAATAAACTGTGTAATGTCCACTCTGCTATCCATATAGAACTACTTATTCACGCCCGCATTTCTAGCTTAGCATCAAGTGTGCAACATGGTCTAATACAACTTTAATGGTCTTTGTGTTGTGCCCCTTTCCTTGAGTCTCTTTGTTTCGTGGTATGTGCCCCAAAAAGCATGCAACGCAATAAGTTGGCAAGGCTCTGGCGGTCATTGTCGCTGAGTGACCACAACAAATTGAGCTTATCATTGACGGATTAACACTAAACACACACGCATAAGCGAGAGTGGGCGTGTGCGTGGGTGTGGGTGTGGGTGGGCATCTCACGCTCTGGCGTCTCGGCGTCTGAGTTGGGGCAGCCACTTGTTTTGTCCAGGCCGGGATGGACATAAATCTGCACGTAGCACTCGCCTCGATGGTTGACTAAAGCGAAAATTAGCGGCGCCCGGCAAAAGCATATTGATGAAGCGTTAAGACCGCAGCTGACCCGAGACCCGAACTTTGGGATTGGACCGGGTCAGAGTCGGAGTCAGAGTCAGTACCAGCGAGAGAGAGAGTGTCGACGTAAGTGGAAAATCAATGCGGACATCAGCGGCAGGCAACATGACAAGTTGAGCCCTTTAAGCCGCAAGTTATGCCAGCCACGCACGCAACAAGGTTGACAACGGAGATTGGGCAGGAGTTTCGGCTGCTATCCGACTACGGGGGTTGACTTTTTTGTAACTGTTTGTTGTTGTTGTTGTTGTTGTCGTTGCTGTTGCCTGCGTTTTTCTGTCACTTTGTGCAAATGTGTTCTTGCAAATCCTGTTAAAATTGCATTTGGAACATGTCAACATTGCGCTGGCAACCAAAAAAGCCACAAAAGTCGCACTCCCTCGACTCTGCCCCCCCTGCGTACCACCCTCACCCTCACCCGTCGACAAACATGTTAGCGCTTCGCCTCGTTGTTTTTTTTTTTGCCACTTTTTACTATGATTTTTTTATTATACGATTTGCTTTGTTTCGTGCAATTTTCGTACATTTATTTCGCTTGTAATTCATTTCCATTCATATTTACATGAATCTCTATCGGTGGAATTTTCACCACTGCACATTTGTCTGGGATTTGTGCAGGATTCGGATTTGCTTCTTTTTTTGGGTATTTTTTTATACTTTTTGACTTTGCTTTGCCTTTTTTTATGGGAGTCGCAGATGTTTGACTGCGTTTGGCTTGCGCTTGGAATTGGCTCTGACAGCTAACGTTTTGCACTTGTATTGCGGTTTCAATTAATTCGTGGGCGTGGCCGACTGGTATTTGCGGGGCGCCAAAGCAAGCAAAGAAGCAGGTGCAGCGAGTGGGAGCGGGCAGGATTACGAAAGTGACAGTTGCCGGGACTGGGAAGTGGTTAGCTTAGCTAAGTAGCAGTAATCTGTGCAGTATGACCAAACTGATAGGGATGAAACTCTGTGGAAACTCGAATATTTATGATTATATTGATTGCCGCATATAGATTGTAGTTTAGTTAAGTTTTTGTGTTGGGTGTAGGGAAAGATTTTTATTTTTTTAGCTTTTTTATATATTTTTATCAAATATATTTGTATCCTATTAAACTCGTTTGCTTTTCGTATAATTTCGTGCTTTGGCTTAACTCTTAAGTTTATGTATATCCCAGAAGCCACTGTATCATATCATATTATATCAGATTATATTATATTATATGCTGCAACCAGGAAATGTCCAGCTAAAACAAATCAAATTCGCTTCAGATCATCGATAACTTTTTCTTTTCCATGAAGTCGATTAACATCGATATCAGCCTTTAGTTATTGAGCTACATATCTTGCCTACTGTAGGGGCTCCTTGCCAAATTTTTTTTTGTAATTTATTTTTTGAGCAACTCATGATGCTAAAAGGCAAATAAAAAGTAAATGAAACTTAAAATCACAATCAAGTAGAAAATAGATTCGGAAATAATTATTAAAATATCAAGCCTAGATTAAGTTAAGTTTTGATTAAATTATGTTCATTTAAAGTGTTCATTAAAGCGGATATAAGTTGCTATGAATTGTCCCCTTCTTAGACACTTTTGCGGAATTCGAATAATTGCCATAAAAATTACTATAACAAAAATAAAGTCTGAAGTCTTAAACTGTTCTATTTAATATGAATAAAAACAATTAAATAATAATAAAAATAAATATTTACATAGCTTACAGAGAGCACAGCTCTCCCAGTTGATAGTTGTTTGTCATTGGACACAGTTGCTTTTCTCTCTTTTCAAAAGCTGCTAGAATACCATTTTAATATGCTTACAGCTTGACAAGAGTAACACTGTGAAGCTGAAATAGGAGTCGATAGCGAAGTTTGCAGTTGATAGAACCCAAAAGTTCTTGATATTGATATACTAACTATATATAAGCTTTTTAACAACCTGCTCTCATTTTGTGTGTTCATTTGTTGTTAAGCAATAATCAACAAATACATTCAAAGTTTTTTATAAAGTTAAAAAATTAATAAGTTTTGAATTTAATAAAAATCTTAGCAGTTTTTGACAATTTCTTGACCAGAAATTGAATCATAATCAACCTGTCTAAGTTTGCTAGTCAGTGTCTTAATATTTCAGATTTTTGGTATTAATATATATATTTCTAATATATTTATATATTTGTGTTTATTTGCAGTTTCTTTTGAAAATAAACTTGTTTATGATCTACTAGAAAAATATCTTATGTTCATTAATTTCCCAACATATTTTTAATGTTTTTCTAAAATTGTATTTATATATATAGACATATATAAATTTATATACATATATATATATATATATATATATATATATATATATATATGTATATCTGCAATTTTATCACACAGTTCACAAAGCAAATATAAAATTCAACCAATTAAAAGACAATTTTTAGCAAAGCGTTGCGTGGAAACCCAACTAAATTATAGAAAATTGTTTGGTAAAATTATTAAAGAAGTGTGTGAAATGTGGAAAAAGCCAAAACGCAGCAGCTGCTTTCTTGGCCACTACATAAATTAGCTGTCAGGCCAAAATGGCACTCGCTTTATGGCCAACTCACACACGCGTGGCCACGCCTATGGCCCCCTAGCTCCCATTCGGTACTGAGCGCTGCCATAAAAAAAGAACAAAGACAAGTATTTAATTTTGTAGCGAGAAGCTGACAAACTGAGAAATACAAGAAGGGCAAAAAATACATTGCTGAGCAATCAGAGAGGTGGCTGAGAGGGCGTTGGCGGGGCGGTGCAGGGTAGGAGCAGAAGACACAAGACAGCACATAAATAAAATGAAAAATCTACTGCCAGCCAAATGCAGTTGAGTCCAAAAAGCGAGCAGCTGTAGCTGTAGCTGTAGCTGTAGCTGTAGCTGTACATGGGCAGTAGTTGCCTCGGCACTTGGTTACCTCTCGATGCTCAGTGAAGTCCTCCCCTATGTATTTACTAGCATATATACTAGCATTAGGCACATAATGTAGGCTACCGCGCAGCGCATGCGCTGAGCGAGAGGCAACTCCCTAGCTGTCCCACTCTGGCACTCCCTCGCCACCAGCGCGCGCTCTCTCTCGCTCTCTCTCTCTCTCTGCTCCTATCGCTCTTTCTTTAACTGTCTCCCTCTGGCTTTCTCTAACCTCTGTGCTGGTAATAAAGCAAGCAATGCCAGCAAAATTATAAAGTGCTGGGCTGTGCAAGAATTCTTGAAATGTAAATATAATGAGCAAAAAATTAGCCAAGACTACGCGTCACATCTCTCGCAGTCCGAGCCCGGCCCAAACATGGTCAAAGCTAAATTTACTAGGCACCAATTAAAGATATGTCCAATGCTATATCGTACTGGGGGATCACGGGGCGAACTGCTCGACAGGCTCCACTGCTGCACCCATAAAACATGTCAAAAGCTTTTTTTGTTGCCGCCTTCCACTTCTACCTTCATTTTTTCATCCACTCCCTCATTTTTCTCAGGCGTTGGCCGTCATTCTGCCCATCTTTTTTAGCTGCCACCAAATTGCAGTTGGTTAAAAAAAATCGGAACTCTTCAAAATCACAACAAAACCATTTTTAACAGCTTCGTTTTTCCATTAGTCGCAGCTTGTTTTTGTCTTGATTAGTTAAAGCTCTCCACTGGTTGTTGTTGTTGTTGTGAGTGGTTGTAATTGTTGTAGTTGCTGTCGCATTAATATGCTGTGGCACAACTATTTTGGGTTGACTGCACAGTTAACAGTGGGCTGCAAAGAGCGAGGGAAGAGAAGTAGAATATCTCATGATATTACTGGATGTGTATATGTGAAAAAAAGATACTGAGATATAATTTTGTATACTTGTAAATAAAGTACATTATGTAAAGCGCATTCCATAGAAATAATTCTAATTAGAAATTGATATATACATATATATTTGCATGTATATAGATCTCAAATAAGCCAAAATATATATTTATATATTATTAAAAATCACAAAAACTGTGTTCTAAAATTTTTAATATTAAAAGTTTTGTTTTTCACCCCTAGAAATTTAAAATTCAAATAATTACTGAACTTCTTTCAAGTAGTTTAAGTTAAATTTAAAAAATATATTTATTTTGTTTAGCTGAATCATGAAATGCACATTTTCATGTATCCCTTTATTGAAACATATCACTCTAAGAATTTTCGCCAACATCTTGGCCAATAAATACCACAGTAATGTGCTATATTAAGTGTCCGGCATACAAAAGCCAACAGCCAGCAGTCAGCAGCTAGCGCAAAAAAAGACTGACTTCAAGATACTTGCAGCCACTGTCCAGACCAACAACAACAACAGCAGCAAGAACACGCAAAACAATAACAAATACCAAGCAGCCAACAGCAGGCAATCCAAAGTCAAAATGCTTCCCATACGGTTTATTTACACAAAGCGTCAGAGGAAGGGGCGAGCGAGACAGGGAACTGTGCGGGGACCAGTCCCAGGTGCTGGCAGACAAACAGGCGTACAATAACCAGCAGATAAACAGACAAACAGGCAGCAACAAAAACAACAACAACAACAAACAGCTATGCAACCATTTTGGAATAATAATGCACAAAAACAAACTGACTGAAGAGGTTAACATAATGTAAATGCTAGCAAAGGGAGAGGGGAGATCGACACCAGGCACCAGTCAGCCTTAGCAGGCGTCGCTGCTGTGTGAAAGAGCGAGCTAGCGCACAGAGTCAAACCGGTTGGACGCAGCCGACCAATCAGAGTGCAGCAACACAGAGGCGTTGACTGAGCGAGCGACTGCGCAGCAGCAGAGACAGCAGCAGCAGCAGCACACAGTTGAGCGCCGCGCTCAACGGGCTGTGGAAATAGTTGGTCCAGTTGGACTTCTACAGCGCGTACGTGCGGGTGCCACCAACAGAGTGCTGCTGAGCTGTGACGTTTTGTGCCGTCGCGCGCGTGTGCTACAAGCAAATACATATATCAAACAAATAAATACTTGCTCATACACACACATGCCACATGTGTATATATATATATATGTATGTGTAATTTAATTAACTTGCATTTTGCATCATTCAGTGCCAATTAATGCATAATTGCATTACAATTACAATTACGATTACTATTGTTAATTTGAGGTGAAAGTTAATGCGTTATGCTGCCCCGTGCCAAATTCGTTGCAAATTGACAACAACAAACATAACAAACACAACAAGAATAGTGAGCCAAAAGCTGCAGATGGAAAGCAACGCATTTGTTAGCAGCCATTTGCCATCACAAGCGCTTGTTGTACTATCGGAGGCCGCTTCCGGTTTGCATGAGGCACTGCGTGGCCAACGTCCGTTTCCAGCAAGAGTAAGTAAACATTCCCAATCAGCCGCATCGATGCCCAATCAGCCAACGGCTGCGGATCTAAGCCGTTCGCTCCAACGTGCGCCGTCGCCGCCGCCGCTGCCACGGCGACATATTTATGACAAATCATAAACTCAACGGCGATGCCAATGCCTTGGTAGTTGCCGTGCTGCAGTAGTAGCCCCAAAAACCTGGTCGATCCACACAAATGCTATAAATCAGCAGCACACCGGGCACCGCCACAACTACACACAGAACAATGCGCATTATAAAACAACCAAAAACCAAACACAACTAAGCAATACACTGAGAAATATATATAAAGATGTATATATAGGATATATATATAAATATGGGAGCTATAGTATATAAATATAGCTTTACAAAAAACTGTTATACCTAAGTTAATGCTGCCTCAAAATCAGCTCAAAACTAGTTCAGCTCAGTTTCAGTTCTCTGTCTCATATAAAAAGCATTTTTATCTATATATTCCCTACTGGAAGTTGGTTTACTTTACAGTATCCTAGCCTTAACTGTTGTAATACATATAAAAAATGTTTATGGATTTGTTAAAATTATTAAAATATTCAAGTTTCTTTCTTTCTTCTGTGCTCAGTTTCAAATCTTTAAAAATGTACTATGAAAACTGTTTATGAGTATATATCTATCCTATATGTTTATATATGTCTTATATATATGAAACCTATACTTAGCTGCTCTGGTTTTGCTCAGTGTACAGCGCTGCGAGCGTCGCTATTGAAGACAATCGAAAGTCGACAGTCAGTCAGTTTTGAGATTCAGATTCAGTTTCAGTTTCAGTTTTCAGAGTCGCATTCCTCGATCGACGAATGCGTTTGCAAACGCCCCATTGTGTGTAGATTTCTGCGATGAACAGATTTATGATAGCTACCAGCTACAGCTACCAGCTAGCAGCTACAGCTCCCAGCTTCCACTTGGAGTGGATGCTGCGATTATTGTTTTGAGAGCTGCGATCGGCTCGATCTCCTCGATCCACTCGCCGCTCGATCCACCGTCTGCGATTGCCCCCGCCTGTCTGTCATCATTGTAAACATGAGCAATGATCTTGACGCTGATGCTACAAATGATGAAGAACTCGAAATCGAAGATGAGCGCTCGTCAGTCGGCTTGCACGAATTTCGAATAACTTGCCAGCCAACTAACTTAACTGGTTGGCGAGCATTTGGCATTGGAGTCGAACCTCTGCATAGCATTGAGTAGCGTTAAGATATGTTAAACATGACAACAATATGTCCTGAACTTGTAGATGGCAGTTGGATAATATGGGAGGACCCCCGAAGTTAATCAGTGGCACAGAGTGAGCGGCAAGGGCACACATTAAGAAACTGAAGTTATATAAAAACTAAGCCTAGTCGCTGAACTCACACTTTTAGCATAATTTTAGAAATTCTAATTAGAATCCATTTCATTGGCATTTTTTGCATATTCTTTTCTTTATTATCATCCTTTCTCACTCTACACTATATCTAGTACGTACCTATATTATAGTTAATAAATATATTAAAATTAGGTCCATTTGCTGAACTCATTCAGCTCACTTTCATATGATTCGAATTGGCATCTGGTTGGAATATCCAATCAGAATCCAGCTCTTTGCTATATTCTTGCATATTCCTTCCTTTTCTCTATACACTACATCTAATATGCAGCTACATCAGTTACTATTTCTGAGCCATGGTCTATTATTTATGACCCGAACAATAAAAATTAATAAAAACAAACCAAGCAAGCATATTAAATGCAATGTCAAATGGTTTAATGTGGATCTGGCCTTACTTTACTCGCTCATAATTTCACCACCCGAGCACAAGGAACAACAAATTATTACTGGGAAAAAAAACGTACAACACACCATAACAATTCGCGTAACCACAACAACACACAACAACAAAGATAAACAGACTGACCCCACAAAAAAGATGGCAGACCCAGACCCAGACCCTGGGCCAGAGCCAGAGCCAGACCAAGAGCAACCCCGACCTGAGGGCGAGCACGAAAAGTTATGGGTGCCAGAGCTGCTATAACATATGAAATGTAATACTTTACTTTTTGCACTTATTACACACTCATATGTAGGTGTGCGTGTGTGTGTCTGTGTGTGAGTGCGCTTAATTTCATTTATAGCAATTCATCAGGGCGCAGCTCGACAATTGCACAGCCAACGAGGCATGTAACAAGCGGTAATCATATAGGGATAACTGGTTAGGCAAGGCCTAGCATATATAGCTGCAGTATAGTAGGGAATATAGGGCATTTAGAGCAGACTTTAACTAGTGTGTAAAGCTATGCGATTACTCCTGCCTGAAACCTATAAAACTGACGAGTTAATTGAGCGCAATTGAGTGCTTGAAATTTCTTTATAATTATACATAAATATTTATATATTTATAAAGGAAATGAAATGAAATGAAATATTGAATAAAAAAATAAAATAAAATCGTTTGCAAATTCATTTAATTATTATAAATATTTTTTTATTTTTTTTTTTTATTAATTAATATAAATACAGTAAAAGCTAAAATGTTGCATTAATATTCAATGTCATAAGAAAATAATAGCTTAAACTTCGAATTACACCAACAAGCACACAAAAACCAGTTCCTATAAGAAAACAACATAGTTAATGTCACTTGTCCAATAAGAATACAAACGTAAAATAATAAATTCATATCAGTTAGCTTTTGTCGGAGGATTTTTAGCTTATGATGCACTTATTATGAATAAACGAGGATAGTTTGAAAACTTACTGAACTTGAAAATGAGAGAAAAAGGTGTAAAATAATTTATAAATATAATATAAATCTATTGCAGAGAGAACACTTTTCAGATAAACTTCTATAATCATTAAAATTTTAAAAATTTAAAAAAAATATATTAAAAATCTTTTTCGTAATATTTTAAAATGTATACTAATTTTAATTCATCAGATTTTACTTTTATTAGATGATCAAATAATAATATATTTTCTAATATATTATTATAATAATATTTTCCAGCATATTCGCTTTTCAATCAGACATTACTCTGCTCAAATGAGGTGAGAAACAGCTTTTAGACTAGAATCTCTTAGCTTGAAATGAGAATTCATCTAAAACAAATAAAGCTTTATCTTATTTATGGCAGCTTCAAGCGAGGAGAACTCTAAAGAAGATTTAGTTTCTAATAACTAGAGACATCTCTGGCCTTGGCTTGCCTTGCAGTTGAAAGTCTCGAGTGAGTTGAGCTGGGAGAATCGAAATGCTGCAGGTTGCAGCCATAAACAGTTAGTTCGAGAAAATTGCCAATTGCTAAACGTTTTCTGGATTCATTTTGAGGCATTTTCTTGTTTTGTGGCCCGATCACAAATTGAGATTTATTTGTTGTGTTGAGCTATGTTTGTTGCTGTTGTTGTCTGTGCTGTGTTTTATGACCAAGTTAAGCGAAATTGGCAATTGTGTGTGGACAATTGGCTGTTCGCCACTCGTTATCGTGTTGTTGTAATTAAGCTATTATTACTATTGTTGTTGTTGTTGTCGTCGTCACAGCTGCCTGTCGCTGTACAGCAATCTTCGCCTCAGTGTCAAATGCCAATAATTCAAGTGTTAAAACAAGAACAAACAAGAAGAACAAGCGCATTATGCAAATCCGCAACCCTCGGAGCCAAACAAGAGCAACAAATCACAGGGCTTCAAATGTTCTCTAATGCAAATGCAAACAAAGAATCTGAATTGTGAATTGTGAATGTGCATTGGGCCGATGGGTGCGCAAGGGGGTGGCAAGTGCCACCTGCTGCACATAAATCAATGGCAGCCACTTTCTATGAGCAAAGTTTACATATTGCATTAAATGCTCGCACCGTAAAATTCTGACAAATTAGCCAAGTTGTGCGTCGACAGTGGTTGACCACTTGGACGGAACTCACTCGCAGCTCGCCGCCCCGCCGCTGCTCTATTCCCTATGCAGCATCTGTGCACGTGGCATTTAATCAGTGCCACTCATTGGGGGGCTTTGCCTACGACTGACTTAGCCGAAATGCAACTCATGCGGTTGCCAAACCACCTCAATCCCATTGCCAACTCTCAGCTCCATATCCATATGGAGGTCCTAACTCATTTGGCGTCACTTTCTGGCCGGGGTTGGCTGACTTGCATTTGTTTGTGTTGTGTTTTGGCAACAGCTTTAAAGCCACACCCCATCTTGCCTCATTAGCCATGTTGCAGCTGATGATGATGATGATAATGAGGCCGATTGATGATGCCACTGGCGCAGCTGATATGTTAACACTTGCAATTAGAGCTGCTAATTTTGTTCCGTCAATGTTTCGATAAGCGTTAATTTATTGCCGATTTGTGATCAGTAGTTAGCTATAAGGATTTTGAGAGGTATTAGTGGGTGTGGATATAATATCTCAAATAAGGATGTAATATGTAAGGATGTAATGAAAGTGAAAAATATATACCTGAAAGTAAAATTTATAAAATTTTCTTTAAAAAGTTCCTTATATTTAAGATAGATAATAATAAGAAACACGTTTCAGAACAGAAGCTCAAAATATATTTAAAATATATCGTATATAACAATAGTTGATAATACTTTTATTAAATATTATTATAATATTTTTTATATATTTATTAAATATTTTTATAATATATTTATTAACATATTTTATTACTATTTTTATTAAATATTCTTAATAAATATTTTTTTAAATATTCTTAATAAATATTTTTTAAAATATTTTTTATTAAATATTTTTATTAAATATTCTTAATGTTTATTAGATATTGGTATTTAATATTCTCATTAGACATTTTTATTCTATATATTTATAAGCAATAATTAATATAATAAAATATTTTTTTATTTAATATTTGTACTAAACATTTTTATTAAATCCTCCTATTTAATACTTTTATTAAATATTTTTATTAAATTTCAATTGATTTGAGAATAGTGTAAACGCCCTTCTGTAGCTTCTATTTAATTATTATACTATTAGAGCATATACCTCTTTTAATTAATATATTTTATGTGAAGTATTTGAAACATATATATTTGCAATTCGCTTGTTTACATCACGTTTCACACTTACACAAATTTGCACATCAATTTTCTGCTGTGGAAACTCATTTTCGTTAATAACTTTGCGTGAGTTTTCAAAAGCTAAGTGAGCGTAAAATATGCGCATTATGCGAAGCTGGCTAAGAAGCGGGAGTAGCTGAAAATGATGCCAGCTACATGACTAGGCACAAAAATTGGCCAATTATCGTAGGTGGAAGTGAAATGAGGACGTGAAACGTGGCAGCCAAAGGCAACATATGGCAAAGCAGGTCGAGCTGGAGGACTCTAGATGCAAGAAATAAATCTAAATATAGATTTGGCTATTAAGAAATCTTAAGTCATTTACAGTTAAAAGCAATGTATTAGTATGTCCTATGTGGCAACAGCTCATCAGTAACCAAGCCGCCTTAAAATATGCGCCAAAAAAAAGAAAAAAATGTTTAATTTACGACAAATAAATGTTAAACGGCGCAAAATTGAGAGATTTTCGAGTTACGACATTGTCGCACATAAACTGTGTCATGTGGGCGGTGGAAGGGGGTGTATGTGTGGGTGTGTGGCTGCCACCAATGGGGTGTAAAATAACGAGCGAGAATTTAGCAAACACACAAAAGACTTTGCAACTGATATGGGATATTTGTGGAGTTTGAGGGTTGGGCTCAGGGGTTTGGGCACCGATGATAAAAACGACAAAGGATAAACAGAGAAAACGTTTATAACAAATTGAGCCTGATGAGTGCTAAGCGTCTGGGACACACACACGCTCTCACTAGACAGCAACATAAGCGGGCACATGTGTGACAAGTATCGCCACCCACAAGCAAAGTTTGCCAAAAAAAATGTGAATTTACATACAAATTTCGTCTGCAATGCGCTGGAAAGTGAGACGGAAAAGTGTGGGAAAATGAGTGTTAAGTTGTGGAAAAAACTGAGAGGGCAAAAGGCTGTGGGATGTGTGTATCTATAAATAAATGAAATATATATATACATGTTTAGAGTTGTATAATAAATAAGCAATTTAGTAGTTGATATCTTATATAACTTCAAGAATGTATAACCAATTATAAGCACAACTTATATTAAAAAAAATGCTTGAGAAATCTGAGATATGATATAATATAATAATATGATAATATGATATATATACATCTTAATCATAAGCTTAGCTGACGTCCATGATCATGATTATTTCTATATCTATTTCGATTTAAGTCTAGTCATTTCTTTTTAAAACCTTGTGAGCCTTTCAAGATCTTACCATGTATGTGATAAGCTAGTCAAGATAGTTAAGATAGTCAGAGGCTGCTCTAACAATTTTATAGTTTCAGTAAAGAGCATTTAAATTTATTTGCAGAATTTTGAGTTAAGAAAACTTAGTATTATAAATACATTAATTTTTGACTTAACACTCCGCGACACTTGAAAACTTCCAACTTTTAAGTCTTTATTCATTGCCTTTTGTTGCTAAACGAAATATGTTAGATATTTCAAATTAATTTTAAGTCAAAGTTTATTTTATAACCTTATTTAAAAGTAAATAATACTTCTTAAAAATACCTTAAATATTAGCTCGAAATTATTAAAGCTACCCTAAGTTCTTTTAACTAGCCGTAACTACAAATTGTTTGTGAGAATTTTGATTTACACTTCTCAAAAAATAAATTATTTTCAAAATTTCAAAAACAATTCTGAAACTGAGAACCATTTTAAACAAATCCATAGACTTTAGTAATATTGAGTATTTGTTCATTTAAACTTTGTAGTTTATCTTTTACTGCTTCTATTCTATTGCTGATTACGCTCTGCCTGATGACAAATTTTTAGTAACTTTTTTCAAAATTTTTTAAAAAATATTTTCTGAAATGATGCAGCACCTATTTTTGATTAATTTTAAGAAGAGCACTTTATAGTTTAATAGAAAAATAATTAAAGGACTATAGCTTGAATGACTTAGAAAATAATCAAGATGAAGGTGGAACGTTAAGGGCTTGCATATGAAAGGATATCTTTTTATTTCTGCTCAAGCACCAAAGTGTTACTCTTAACATATTATATATTATCTGTAATAAAGCAGATATATCTTTATATTTTTCTTATTATATACTTATTACATTCTAAGCATTCAAAACTTTCTCTCATCCAAGTCTTACTCTGTGCATAGCCAACTCATCATTACTTCGTCTGCTGTTTCTTCTTGCAGTTACCTGACGCCAAAGATCTACACAACATGTCACTAGTCGGCAACTATAGCACCCAATTCCTACACAACTTCCATCCGCATCTGCTGCAGACTCTCAACCATGGAATGCTGGCGGCAAATGGAGCAGCTGCCGCCGCAGCCGCAGCCGGCGCTCCGGGCGGCTATTTCGCAAGCGAACGCTCGCCGCTGGGAAAGCCGTCGGTGCTGTCGAATTTCTCGCTGCCGTCGGCCTTCTCGCCGCCCAAATACATTGGCATATCCCTGGATCAGGTGAGAGAGAGAGACGAAGTGGCATTGCTAATCGTGCTTAGATTGGCAGTTGTCATAACTGAAATTGAATTTTGTGTTTTTATTTTTCTTGCAGAATCTTTTCAATGGCAGCGAATCATTTCGCACGGATTCGGCCAGCCCCACGTGCACATCACACGAATCCATGGAGGGATCACAGGATTACGATGCCGTTGAAAAGGGTGAAAGTCCGCGCAGCAACAACTCTCAGGATCCCAGGGATTTAAGACGTAAGTTGGGTTTAGACTCCTCTGCTCTGCTCTGCTCTGCCTACTTCGCTACACTCGATTTTCGCAAATTTGCATGTTACGAAAATATTTGCCGATAAAAACCAAATGTGGGCGGGGCTGTGCCTTTTTTTGATCAAAATCTAGCCATATTTGTTTCAATCTAACTTTTGTCTGTGTGCAATTTTAACGCTTCACTGGTTTAACTTTGACTGGCGGCGCAGATGAGACAGGCAGACGAACGGACGGTCGGACAGACAAGCGACAGGCCGCACTTCACATTTTTATTTTATTAGTTTTTTGCTCTTGTTACTCGAGCAGACATTTAAATCAATTTACCTGAGGGTTGCCGCCCCTTAAAGCTGCTGCAAAACTGGGCCAAACAAATTGCCTACAAATGCGTTGCTAATTGGTGTCGGCCTTAAGCGCCTTATGCCCCCACAACTCCAGCAGCATATGAACGTGATAAATATGAGTGCAAAGCGCAGAGAACTCGCCCCGGGGCGAGTTTGGCAGTGGCACAGCTGCCGCAGCGTCGCGCTCATTAGATATTTCCATATGCAAAGATTATTTTGTTGATGCGCAGCTAGGATAAGCTCAAGATAGACTTTGATAAGCAATTGCATTGAAATGTCAAAGTTTTAATATATATTATTATATATATTATGCTATTATTTAATATTTATTATGTATTATATATTATATATTTTATATTATATATTATATATTATATATTATATATTATATTATATAATATATTATATATTATATATTATATATTATATATTATATTAATATTACCTTTTTATAAAAATTTTAAATTTGTCATTAAATATTTTTCATATATCTAAACTTTTATTAAATTAGCAGAAATTAAATTTGAGCTTATTTATTGAAGCACAAAGTGTTTTGATGCCACAAATTTAAAACCTTATTTGAGCTCAAAGGAAATACTCCTGAAATATATAAATACAATTTAGAATTTTCACTGCCATGTAGATTCACTTGAGAGAAAGTTATGAAAATTATTAAGGATAAATTAAAAAATATTAAAGTATTTTTTATATATTTTGCACTTTGCTTACAATTTGAAGACAAGTTTTTAGAATATTATGAACGACTAACACAACTTCTACAAATTAAAGTTTTTATATATGTAAAAACTTTATTCAAAATTTAATATAAAATTTTTATATTTATTTTTCCTGTACTTAACTCTCTAAATTGCGTAAAAACTACAAAGATAAATATGAAAATAAATAGCTATACTCCAAATTTAATTACTTATGCTAGCAAGACTTTGTTTTATAACTCATTTCGATTCATAGAAAATTCCTTTCTAAGTCATATCAATTAATAACAAAAGAGAAAAAAAAATTAGTTAGATAGTTAAAAGAAGCATAATTTGATTAAAAGTTTATATATTTATATCTAGGCAAAATTGTGTGGGTATCTAGTTGAAGGAATATAGAAGTTTTAAAAATTGCTGCCCTAGATTATAACACATTAAATAATAGCATATTCAAATAAGTAATGCAGCTGCTGCTGTATCTAGAAATTAAAATAAAAAAATAATATTTAGTACTCTAAATATATTAAACAATTCATATCCCCTGTCAAGTGCAGCACTGACAGCGCTCTAATGACAACTTTTTTGTTTGACTTTCCTATTTACATATGGACTTAAGCTGTAAAACCAGTTCTACGCACACACACAACCGAACGAACCCCTCTCTTACCCTTAGCTCAATGTCAACTTGTGTGTTTAACTTTTGGCTTATGCGAGTTGCAGACTAAACTAAGGTCATAAATTAATTTAAATAAATAATACACTTTTAATTAGCTGCAGTTGCAGCATCAATGAGCCCATGGCCTAAACTGCTTTAGGCTTTTCGCATTTAACGTGCTTACACTAAGGGCGTTTCTTAAGTGTTTTAAATGTCGCAAAGGCTTACAGGCAGGAGTCAAGCTTTTTTGTGTGCCTGCTGCCACTTCACTACAAAGTCAAACCGCAGGCAGCAGGCAGCAGGCAGCCAGCAGCAGGCGGCACGAGCCAGCTAATTACTCAGCCTTTGCAACTTTGTTGCAACTCTTTTGCCTGCCGTTGGCACTTGAGCCAATTATGAGGCAGCTAAAGCTACCCCTAACTACCCTTGTGCCAGGACAGAAACTCATAACATCAACATCTCAGCTCGGTTTCTTTCCAATTTTTTGTCCATTCGCATCCTTCAAAGGATGCGCAAGTGTTGCAAATCGCTTTGATTGCATTGTTTGGCTTTGTTATTGTGAGCATTACTTGTTGTTATTATTATTATTATTATTGTTGCTCAGATGATGTATTATAGCCAATGCACACTTGGAATTTTCATATTAATTTCTGTAATATTAATGGCACACACACACACACACACACGCAAGCTATGAAAGTCATATTTCATGCTATTTATGAAATACCTCCCTTTGGCAGGACGCGGGCATTTGGCACGTGACTGTTAGGAATTTCTGGTTATTTATTTTTGAATTTTAGACAAGGATATCAAGTGATTATATTCATTGTAAATTGGTTGAAAGGGTTTCAAATAAATTTTTTAAATATTTTTGTTTTTGCTATAAAAAGGCTAAAATGCAAAAAAAATATAAAAAATTAAATAATCTTAATTAGCTTGCTGAAAATCGTAGAGAAGGGCTATAATTATATTGATGTTTGTGTTAAGCTTAGTATATTTAAATCTATAATTTACTGAATATTTTTTAATAACAGTGAAAATATATTCAATGAAAAATAGATTCTTATACTATATAAATTTCCATATAGAGCTAAAGTTGACTATAAATGTCTTTAAAGAAATTACAAAGCCTTAAATATTGAATGAAAATAAGTTAAATAAAATGTATTTGAGCCTTCTTCTTCTTTTCCCTTACTAAGCAAACATTTAACTCTTCGTAGTTCTCTAAATATTTCTATAAATTCTCTAAAATCTCGCCCAAGCTCAGCTTAAGATTGGCTGAACTCTTGCTTACGCCACTGTCCACCCAAGCCCAAATGGTAAACAAATTTTATTGATTTTTCCATATCCGATGCACATTTCATTATAATAGTCAGTTATTTAAATAATATTTTAATTTATGCTAAGCTCGCAGCGAGAACTTCAAATGTTTGCGCTCATCCTTTGGGGCGCAATGTTGTTGGCCTGTCTGTTGACTGTTTCTGTTACTGTTATCCGCGGTTAACCGAACGCATTCAGCATATTATGTTGCCAGTATTTTTAGACCAAAACATTTGCCATGCCCTAGCAGCAGCAACAACAACAGCAAGCATATTAAATTTTATTGTAATAATATTTTAATTGCTGCCACAGTCACGTGCAGAAGTTTCGACTGGATGTGCAAACAGTTTGTATTTATTGTGGTTTGTTCTCCACACTTTTTTTTTTGCCGTGTACGTGTGGTTGACAGCTGAGCTGAGTGGAGCTGCGCTGAGCTGAGCAGAGTTCAGCAGGACAACAGCTCAGCAGCCGCCACGAAGGATATGACCCAAGCCGCATGGCCCCTTCAAACAAAATAACGAGCGCCAATTAATTTGGGCTAAGTACGTGTTAAAAATGTGTAGCATGCAATTAGAAATTGGCCAGAAAATTTATGGGGCAGCCCCAAAGACGAGGGCGGGTGTCACGGTCCTGGGCTTCGGAATTCCAGTATTGAAATCAATGCGCGTGGCTGGTGGAATTTCAATTTTTATTGCCATTTGGCGTTGCGGCGGCTTTGATTGATGAATGCGGCATGCCTAATTTCAGATCTGCACAATGTGAGCAAAGCGCATACGATTGCCTCCTCCTCGACAGCATCCAGCAGCTCCTCGTCCTCCTGCTCGACCAGCTCGGCGGCAGCGGCAGCGGCGGCGGCAGCGGCCATTAGCTCGGCGGCCGTAGCTGCGGCCACCAGCAGCGCAGTCGTCTCCATGGCCACGCATTTGGCTGCGCATCAGTCGTCGCCGGGACACCATCATCCGCATCCGCATCACGGGCATCATGTGGGCGCTGGCGGTGGGCAATTGCCACCGCCCACGCACCACCATATGGTGCATGCACACCCACATCCGCTGACCCATCATCATGCAGCGCTGGCCAGTCTGGCTGGATTGCGTGCGATGCCGGGCGGCATGAGCCTGGTCAGCGGCCTGCAGGCGGCAGCTGCTGGTGGCGCCATACCCGATCTCTGTCCCGTCTGTGGACTGAAGCTGAGCCCCGAGGAATGGCATACGCACTTCCTCACCGAGCTGGATCGCCTGTACAAGCTGAGCGCTGGCTTTGAGCGCGCCAATCTGCAGGCCACATACATGTTTGCTCCGCCCTGCCCAGCCCAGGAGAATGCCATACGCACCAGCCACAATCGTTGGGAGGTGAGTAGGCTGTGGATAGCTCTGTATGGAATGGGAACTCAGCTTATTCGCTTTCAGACCTTTCAGCGCATTCGCAACAATCGCCAGAACCGACTGCGGCTGAAGGTGCGCAAGCGTAAATATGGCGAAATGTACATGATGGAGAGTCTCTACTGTAGCAGTTGTCCCATATGCAAGCGTAAATATGCGCTGGAAACTGGGAAGCTGCCTCCAGAGGTGGGTCAATCAGTGCGAAATCTCGCTACTCTCTCTATATGGGGTATAAATTTCGTTGCAGGAGGACCCCAAGATGCAGGATGAAATCGAAACGGTGGATGTGGAGAGCTGCAACGATGATGTGCCGGACTCAGGCTCAGAGCTGCCAACGGCAGCAGGCGGAGCTGTTGCATTGACACCCAGTATGCCGCCCTCCAGCATGCACAACACGAATGCCCAGCCGGGCAAATTGGATGGCATACTTTATCGCACGGCATGCGTTATTAATCAGAAGGATGCGCATGCAGATGAGCAGGATGTGAGCACCAATGTGACAGCAGCCAGCAGCAGCAGTGTCAGCTGGTCGGGCGAGACAACGCCCAGCACACAGGCGCATATCAGCGGTAAGTCGAAAGTCATTTGCCCAGAAGGCGGCTAATTGGTCCTTGTATACGTGGTCGTACAGTGAAAAATGTCAGCGAGCTGTCATCTACCACACATCATTATTACAATGCGGATTCCTGCGGCGTGAGCGTGGCTGAGCATAGCAGCAGCGCCAACAGCAGCAGCAACAACAACAGCAGCAGCAACAAGGAGCTAATGATGGATACGGCCATGTGCCAGAACGATAGCGATGAAGACGTCATTGTGG
This sequence comes from Drosophila hydei, assembly GCF_003285905.1. Classification (NCBI taxonomy): domain Eukaryota; kingdom Metazoa; phylum Arthropoda; class Insecta; order Diptera; family Drosophilidae; genus Drosophila; species Drosophila hydei. The sequence continues at coordinate 7,000,709 of NW_022045643.1, forward strand.
ATGACGATGAAACTGTGAAATTGACGACCAAGTCGCACAGCTTCAAGCGACGGCTGGAGGAGAACGTGGCCAGCAGCCGGTAGGCAAATCTAAGCTAATTAGCTGCGCAGCCAATACAATTAACTCAATACAATTGTCGTCTCACTCTTGCAGCAGCTTGGAGAACATTTCGCCCAATGAGGAGCGTCCGCGATCGGAGCCACAGGTTAGCAGCACCGAGCCAGGGCCAATGGATATCTCGCACAGCAACAACAACAACAACAACAATACGACAACAGCAACCAAATATGCGGAGCCCATGGAGAACAGCCTGTCGCAGCTATCGTCAATGGGCGTGCCGGGATTAACGCAATTGGACACAAAGGTGGGAATTAGTTCGGATTTAAAACCGGACGATGAAAACAAATGTTTCATTTGTAAGGTAATTTCTCAGTTTGCTTCAGTTCATTTTTGTGTATGCGCCCTCTCGCTTCCACCACTTGTCTCTTCTGTGCACTAGTTTTGAATGCTTTATACACACACTCTCTCGCTCACTCTTTCTCGCTGACACGATGTAAAGAAATGTTTCATTTTTCAGTTGGTCTTCGCGCTGTCTCGCTTCCACTACCTACAACTTCTTTGCACTATTTTTGCATGCCTTACCCACACACTCACACGCGTACACACTCATTCACTACACTCTCTAACTCCCTCTCTCTCTCAGTTGATTACCACTCTAAGCTATGCTCTGCTTTGTGTATCTTCTCTCTCAAGACAGGCATAAAGGATCTCAACACAGATGCGTTTCTACGCGGACGCAATTTCTATTTCCATCAGAGCTGCGCCAATGTGATGAGCAGCTATAGGCTCAACAAGGAGCTGCTCAGTCAGGCGCAGGCACAGAGGGAGGCCAATGCGGCGAATGCGGCGAATACGCCACGTAGTTTGTCGCCATCGCCCGCACAGTCGCCGCAGCAGAGCGCTGCCACCCCGGCCATGGAGTAGACGGCGAATTGAGCAATCAAAGCGTGAATTTATTACAGTTAATTAATTCAAATATTGTGGTAGCTAATGAAACAAGTTAAGCGAAAATCATGTTTAATTGGGCATGTTTCAACGCTCGCCCCAAAGCGGGCAACAGTTTTTGTCTCAATTCCTTTCTGCGGTGCTGCCCAAAAGCGAGCAACATTTTATTTCTAACAATATTTATTTATTTTGTTTATTTTATATTTCGCTGTGTAAATTTGCGAGTTTAAATTAGTTTTTATTTATTTTTTTTTTTGCAATTATCGAAATTAACAAAATTAATTTCCAACTATCGATGTTTAGTGCAATTTTTGCGTTGCCTTTTGGCTGTTTTCCGAACAGCTCTACATAAATATAATTTTCTTTGTTTTTTAGTACTCAAAATTCTTGAATGTGCTATAATTGTTAAATACAAATGAAATTAGTTATCATAACTAAGCCAATTAGTTGTACATTTTAAGCGTAAAATATTTATGAAAAATCAAATAAATATATAAAATACTAACAAAGTAAATGCGTTTTATTCAATATTTTGAAAGACATTATATACTGCTTATATATCCTTATATACTTAGGAACCTTCCAGCCGATTAACGTTATCAATAATATGCCCTAATTATCAACATGTTTTATTTATAATTTATTTTACGGCGCCATTGAACTGACACAATTGATAAAAAATTGTTCTACAGCTCATTACCTTTCGAGCACAATAATTTGTCCGCTAGAACAATATTTTTGTTTACTTAGAATTAATTACTCATTCGCCCATTCGCATAAATATATTATGAGCTCAGCACGTGCTAAGGTAAATAGTATTCACTGTGTTCTGCTAACAGCTGTTGGTGACAAAAGCTTTGTAGGCACTAAAATATCTGCAAGCATCAAGACGCCGCTGAACTTTGGAGCAGAGCCTCGTTGCGTTTGCGTTTTAAAGCTCTAACAATTTCCATGGCTACAGCAACACCCACATGTGTGTAGATGTCAAACAGCCACACAGGATGACCGAGACGCAGATGCCCTGTAAATACACATAAGCTAGTTATGAACTGCCTCTGCTTGACCCAGCTTTTAGCTAAAGAAAACTTATGTCTAAATCTGGTTTAGTTTTATTAATATAATATTTATAAGTAAATCAGGCTCTTTTAGTTTAAATAATCAATGAATATTGATTGAATGCAATGCAAACTAGTTCAAGAATTTATAGACAATAAATATAATGTGAAAGAAAATTTAATAATAATAAAAATAATTTTAATTACCTCTACAACATCACACCCTTTTAGCTCAGCTTGGTGCGTACAGGGTGTTTACAGCACACAGACAAGAAGCTTTCGGCACAAGCAGCCAGCCAGCTTAATTGAGTAATGGAAAATTTCTGCTGATTGTTGTAGAACAAAACACCAAAACTTAAGCAGATAAGACTTTGTCATTGGGCTAAGCTACCAAAGCCAAGACAAGCTCAGGGTGCATAGTAGCTGCTCTCTCTCTCTCTCTCTGTCTTTCCCTCTCTCCCTGTCTCTATCTCTCTCGCACATTCTACGCAGGGGGCCTACACTAAAAAAGCTTATCGCGTGACTCTCCAAAAACAAAAGAAATAACATGTTAGGTATAAATAGCCGGCTGGCGATGCGAGCGAACTTTCAGTAAGCCGCTGGCAGCGATCAAGTGAGAAAGTGTGTGAGATCCGCTAGTAAAATTATTTGCGTTGAAAACCATTTGAAAGATGTTCGCCAAACTGACCACACGTGGCATTGCCAGCCGCCTGAGCAGCATGGCACAAAAAACACAGCCCAAAGAGACCAGCACGACCGATACTAGCCGCTCCGAGGCGGTTTTCGCACGTGAGAAAAAATATGGCGCGCACAACTATCATCCGCTGCCCGTGGCGCTTAGCCGGGGCGAGGGCGTGCACGTGTGGGATGTGGAGGGCAAACGCTACTATGACTACCTCAGCGCCTATTCGGCGGTCAACCAAGGCCACTGTCATCCCAAGATTATTCGCGCCCTCACGGAGCAGTCACAGAAACTGGCGCTGACGTCACGGTAAGTGAAATGCACAAAAAAAAAAAAAATATTTTGTGGCTCTTGTGGGACGTGCCCCCCTTTAAAGCTTATCGAGCTTTATGAGCTTTATTTTTAAACATTTCAATGAACTTGATTTGTTCATTGTTGTTGTTGTTGTTGTTGTTTATTTATATTTTATTGTTGCTGTGTGGCGAAATTGGCCATTGAGTACAGCTCGTAAACAATTTCTAGTGTATTTCTGGTTTTTTTCCTGTTATCAATGATTAAACGTTTTTGCTATCATTGATTAGTGGAAATTTTACGTTGCTAAATTATTTTAATTGGGGCAAAAACGTAAAATTATTAAGTCATTTAAAAAAATAAAACAAACAATATTTTTTTTTTATTTATTTATTTTTTCATATATATATTTTTATATTTTAATATCATTCAATAGCTAATCAATATCTTTAATATAATTAATTTAATTATTTTAATTTTTTATATTTATTTATGTTTTATATTTTTCAATATTTTATATTTTTTTTACGCATTATGTTTAAGGTTAAAATCATGATTCTTATTTTTGCAGTGCAAGTCTAATTTTTATAAATTAAGATTAAAATAAATATAAAAATACATTTAAGTATTCTAGGCTAATCGCAGCTCTTAAAGTGAAATTTATAAATAGAATATCAGTATTTGAATAAAATATAATTTTTTTTAGCTTAATGATTGAGCAAAAAAAGCTGACTTATATTTAAGTAGAACATGAAATATAAGCAAGAATCTAGTTTAGAAACTAAATATAAACCTTAATCACAACCAAGCGAAAATTAAAAAATATAAATAAATGCAGTGTCATTAAACCATAAGCTGATAAATAATCTCAAAATTGCTGTTATCATTTCTATAATATATATTTGTCTATATGCAATTAGCAATTGCAAACACTTGAGTTTAAGGAACAGCAAATAAAAAGCACTTGACATATGTGAAAGGAATAATAAATAATAACATTTAATTGCTAATAATAGCCTAACTGTGTGAACCGCTACACCTGACAACCGAAAGCTTCGTTCGATAAAGAAAACCAATTCTAACCGGAAACTGCTCAAGAAATATATTTAATTTACAATCATGATTTGTGGAACGCAAATTGTAGTGAGTAAACTGATTCCATTTGATTGATTAGACAGATGAAGATGTACCGTTAGAGGTTATCAATATAGGAAAATGTCATGATGCGACTGTTACCAGATTTATATGTTTCAAGTCATGTGACTTAATCTAAGATTTTTGAACATCAATTTTATTTTTCAAGTACATATATATTTATATATTTACATATTTGTATATATTTAGCATATTTTTTGTATTTTTTCTTATTATTATTATTTTTGTATGTATTTATAAATTTACATATTTTAATTTAATTAAATATATATTTATTTATTATTATTATATATATATTTTTTTTATTCTGAATAGATTTTTTTCTCTTATGTGTTTTTTAAATATATTTTTTTTATACTTATTTTTTTTATTTTTTTTTAATAAACTTCATATATATAAAATGTATTTTTTATTCTCTTGTTATCTTTTTATATATATTTATTGTATTAATATAATTTATATATTATTTACATATAATTCGATATTTTTTTATATGTTTATGTAAGTTATCTAAGTTCAACTTCTCTTCTCATTTAGCGCATTTTACTCCGATGTGCTGGGCGAATATGAGGAATATATTACCAAATTCTTTGGCTACGACAAGGTGCTGCCCATGAACACAGGTGTGGAGGGCTGTGAGACGGCCTGTAAGCTGGCCCGCAAGTGGGGCTATGTGAAGAAACAGATACCCGAGAACAAGGCTAAGATCATCTTTGCCCGCAACAATTTCTGGGGCCGCACACTGGCCGCCATCTCTGCCTCGAACGATCCGAGCAGCTATGAGGGCTTTGGTCCATACATGCCCGGCTTTGAGCTCATCGATTACAATAATTTGGCTGCCTTGGAACAGGCACTGCAGGATCCCACAGTGTGCGCCTTTATGGTGGAGCCCATTCAGGGCGAGGCGGGCGTCATTGTGCCTGACGAGGGCTACCTGCGCAAGGTGCGCGAGCTGTGCACCAAGCACAATGTTCTCTGGATAGGCGATGAAGTGCAGACCGGTCTGGCACGCACAGGTCGCATGCTGGCCGTGGACTACGAGGAAGTCCGTCCCGATATACTCATTCTGGGCAAGGCACTCTCCGGTGGCATTTATCCCGTTTCGGCTGCACTCTGCAATGATGAAGTGATGCTCTGCATCAAGCCAGGCGAGCATGGCTCCACATATGGTGGCAATCCGCTTGGCTGCCGTGTAGCCATCGCTGCACTAGAGGTGCTCCAGGAGGAGCGATTGGCCGAGAATGCCTTCAAGATGGGCCAACTGCTGCGCACGGAGCTCTCCAAGCTGCCCAAGGATGTGGTCTCGGTCGTCCGTGGCAAGGGTCTGCTCAATGCCATTGTCATCAATGCCAGTAAGCTGCAATTTTCTTAGCTAATCTTTCATTTAACTAACTCTATTTGAACTCTCCCAGAATATGATGCCTGGGAAGTTTGCCTGAAGCTCAGGGACAACGGCTTGCTGGCCAAGCCCACCCACGGCGACATCATTCGCTTCGCCCCGCCCCTGGTCATCACTGAGGCCCAAATGCTAGAGAGCATTGACATTATTAAGAAGACAATTCTAAATATGTAAAGGCACAAATATTATTCATATATATATCTGTACATATATATATATATAAATATATATAACTTTTAAAATATTTTCAACTATGTAATAGCATTTAAGCAAAAGTCTGACAAAAATATATTATATATGTTTTATATGCAAATCCTCAATAATAATTATATTATAAATACAACAATCTAACTCAGTGTTTTAAATTCAATAAGCATTCATCATATTTGAATGTTCTTCTATGCGATTCTCATTCATCGTAGTAAAGCTCAGAAGCTTCCAATTTCATTTCAATGGGTAGATAAATTAGAAGTAGTTGGAAAAAGTGGAAGAGGGAGAGAATGAGAAGCAGTTGGAGAAGCAGGATGAGGAAATGTAGGAGCAGAAGAAGCAGGTAAGTGTAGGCAAGTATGAGAAGGCAAAGGAAAGGTTGAGATATAGGAAAATGAGTAGGAGTGTGAAAAGCAGAAGGGTTAAGCGAGTTAGGCATGGATAGATGAAGGCTGAAGAGCAAGAGTGGGATGTAGAACAGGAATAGGAGAAGGAATACGTGAAAGAGAGGGAGCAGATGAAGGTAAAGATAAGAAAGAGTAAGCGAAGAAAAAGAAAGTGGAGAAGAAGCAGGAGTAACAGAGGACGGAGTGGGAGAGGGAGCAGACAAAGCAAAAAGCGAAAGTGTAAGAAAAGAAGTAGGTAAGAAGAAGTAAGAAGAGGAATGCCGAAACGGAGGAGTAGTAGAAGAAGAAAGATGATGAGAAGTAGAAAACGAAGGCAGAGGAATAGAAGAGGAAAGAAACGAAGAAGACTGATGAGGAGTATAAGAAAAAAGAGAAGGAGTAGAATAAGAAGAATGTGGAGTAGGAGAAGATAGGGAATGATGAGGAGTAGAAGAGGAAGAAGGAAGATCAGAAGAAGTGGGAGTAGGAGTTGAAGAAGCTGGAGGATGAAGACGAGTAGCAGGAGAAGCAGGGCAACAAGTTGTGGAAGTAGGACGAAGAGTAAGGGAAGGAGTTGAAATAACAGCAAGAATAGGAGGAGTTGACAAAGGAGACAGAGCAGGAGATGGAGATGGAGATAGAGAGATATAGAGAGAGATAAGTAGAAAGCAGAAGTTGAAGGTACAAGATCAGAAAGAGGATTCGAAATGGACTAAGAAGAAGAATTTAATGTAGCAGATGGTTATAAGTTAGAATGAGCTGGTTATGGTGTGAACTCAGACATTTCTTCCATCAACTGCTTTTAGTCCCTTTCAAGCACTTTCCACATCATTTTAGGCAATTCAGATCTGTGTGCGACTTATCTCTTATTTTATTTAAATTCTTTTACAACAAGTTAAATACTTGAAGTGAAAAAGCCCCGCCATAAATGTGCCAATGGGCGTTTCATAAACATTTTGATTTCATAATGCCAATACCATGTCAACCCCACTCTCTCTCTCTCTGACCCTCTCTCTCCCACAGACAGTCTGTTCTCTTCCCTGGCTGGTGAGTGTGTCAACATTAAGGTTGGCATTCTTGATTTTTTAATTAAAATATAAAAAGACCACAGTGGATGGGAACGTGCCGCGGTCGTTAGGCAATAAACTTGGACACCGCGCATCCTGCACGGGACAATTACAAGGCGGAAAATGTCGCAACATTTTCGTCTTATCTGCACGACTTTGGCACTTTAAAAGAATAAGGCAGAAAAGCATAAAAAACGAATTAACACTGGCGCAGGGTTGCTTTCTGCCAGGAATCTAGCTGCAAAAATGTTTGCCGCTTATCGCGCGGCGGGCAACTGCTGCTCCAAAGGATGCTGGCGAGCTGCAGACAAAACATAAAAAAAAACGAATGTTGAGAAATCTTGATTTTTAATTTTAACGCTTTATTTAATTATGTGAAGCGCCTGCTAAGGGCAACAACAACAACAGCAGCAGCAGGAGACGCAGACAACTTCAAGTTTGAAGTTGCCAAGTTTGCTGCTAATAAAATGCTTAAGTTGTGTCCTGTCTGGCAATAAAACCCACAAAAAATGGGCTAAAAATTGCATTTTTTTACCACTTGTTCCACTTTCTCTCGCTTGTTCCTATTTTTAATAAAGACATCAGCAGATGGACGGCGATAAAATGCCAAAGATTATGGACAAAAGGCGAAAGGACTCGAACACAAAAGGCAGCCAAGCGGCGTGTGGCTTTTGACACCACCTACCCAACACACACACCCACACACACACAGCAGACAGTGTCCTTTTTTGTGCCCGATAAGCTTTGGTCTGCAACTTTTCTATTCACATTCAAAGCAGCTTGAAAGACGTTGCATTAGCCCGAAGCCTTGGCACAGTTGAACTCTTGGCGCTTTGATTTAGTTGACCCTTAGCCCCAACCCCTGGACCCCAATGTTATCTTATAGCATTGTTTTTTATGACCCATTTGCACCTCTGTCTGCTGCTTAGGAAGTGTTTTGTTTTTTTTTTTGTTAAATGGCCAAAGTTTTAATTAGCTAAGCAGGCTCTGTTCGGCAGCTTCTGTTGCTGCTTGCTGCCGTTGGTCCGTTGGCATATCGCTTTCAATTGCTTTTCAATTGCTGTCAGCAAATTGCAGCAACAATAAAAATCAAATACAACGCGATAAAAATCACAAATCGAAATGCTGTGCGCCGCCTCCCCTTCAAGGCAGTTTCTGGCACCTTGTTGACAGCTCGAACAAATGGGGCGGCAAAGAAATGTGGGGAACACTTTGAAATGATGCTGTGATGTACGCAGAAATATGCTGTAAGTGCTGGGAATACGAGTCGATTAGATACATCAATTACAAAGCCAACCAGCAAGGCAGAGTTGTGGCAAGTAGCTTAAGAGGCGTGGCAGCTAGTTTCTCTTAAGCGATGCCACTCTGTTGCCAAACAATAATAAAACATAAGACCAGAATATATTTGTAATGCACAAATATATGCAGTTAGACTAATTTTTAATTAATTTTGAACAGTTTTTCTATCTTTAATATCCACTACTATTTTTATGAACAACTAAAAGTTTATTAATTTTTCTTTCTCAAGCCCTGAAGTGCAAATTTTAATTAACTAAAAATATGTTCAACTGAATATTCATTTCACTATGTTTTCAATTGTGTTTATCATTATTATTAACATGATTATTGTGTTTATAAACGAAATTGTGTCCAACATTTAAAGCCCTGCCGCACTACTATTTTTATGAACACAGCTGCATTTTCAAATCACCCATCTAGAGCTTCAATATAATATGAATATTTAGTAATTAGCATATATAACATCGATCTTTAATCTAATGACTTATTTTATTATCTTTTGAATCGGCTCAGCCACACCCAAAACATCTCCAGTCCAATTTCAAGTTCTAACTTTCTCTTTCAGTTCTACTGTCAGACAACTTCTATGGTCCATGGTCTATAGCTCAAGTATTCTTCCGCTTTCTATGTTTATTTACCAAATATTATTCATCATATATTCTTTATTCATTCCATTTCCCTCTAGAGACCCTTAAACAACTAGCATTTATCACTATCCGCATCCACCATGCAACTGCCATCTTCGCAACACACATCTTTCATCCAGCACTAATACGCCTTATCCTGCAACTACCATGTTTACAGGGTATTACAAATCGTTGCCTACTTGTAAGCGCCGCGCTTGCTGTCACCTGTTGTGCCTGGCCTGGCTTTATGCTGTGCCGGATGTAAATCTTTAAAATCAATATGCAAGTGACAAGCAGCTGAGCCTTGAGCCTTGAAGAATAAACACCCAGTTGGTGGGGGTTGCGGTGGGGTGGGTTGGCGCTACCGCTTGACAGGTAAAACGGTTGTGCGCGTGGGTCGCATTAAGTAGGCATGGTTAGCTGCGAGCCGACTTGACGGTTTGTCGCGCAAGCTTTTTGGCTTGCAGCCACAGACTCAGACTGGCAAATTGAAACGGTTTAGATTACGTGGAAATTGTCACTGAAATTTGTTTAAGCGGCACAATAATTTTACGTTGGCATTAAGAGAGTTTAAAGTTGATGAGCAAAACGACGTTGAAGTTAAATAAATATATTGAAAGTTGTTATAAAAAAAAACATATTTGTAAAAGCATAAATATATTTATTTTCATACTACTTCATATAGTGAAAAGAGTATATTAGATTTGTGCCGTGTCCATATATATAGTTCAGCAAAAATTTTATAGAAAGGGAAGCATATTAAAAACTAATTTATTTTTTCTTCAGTTTGGAAGCTGCTCTGAAGATCATCAAGTTGATGCACATAGATATGAGCTCAGACAAACCTTGAAAACAAATGCGAAATTAGATAAATCAGAAAAAAATATTAAGGACAATTTAAAAGATTTTGAAAAATATATAAATTATGCTTAATTCAGTTCTCAGTAATCTTGACTCAGGCTTAATAATTATGAACGACTTTTCTGATACAAAAAGTCAAGAAAATGTTTTCTTCAGCCTATAAAATCAACATTTTAATGGCAAAGTGTGCAAATTTGTTATTGTTTTTTTTTGGCCAAATGCTCGTAAATTTATTAGAGCTTAGCTTAGTGCTAAAAAAATAAAACGTTTCATAATAAGCCCTAGGCTCACATGTGTGAACAGCCAATTTTCGTTGATTAAAGGGATTTGCGGAAGAACCAAAAAAAAAAAAAACAGAGAAAGAGGAAGCGAGAAAAAATGATAATAAAATGTGGTTGGGTGGTGCAAGTCAAATGGTAAAATAAAGAGCAATGCAAAAGTAGCTTATTACAAGCAGCCGCAAAATGAGGGTGAAAAGTAGACAAAGCCAGCAACAAGGACAAGAACAAGGACTTTTCCTTTTTTGTTTTTTTTTTTCATTTTGCATGGGGTAAAAACATTTTGTGAGTTGTAATATTTTTATGCTTATGACTTGATGGCGGGCCCCTTTTAATAATCTTGAAGCTGGCCATAAACGTTTTTTGTGATAATTACATTAAGATTGAGCTTAGTTATTTGAATGGCCTGCGTTTTTTATGCTCTGTGGCTAACCAGACGATTATTGGCCTTACTTGTTTGCTGGCCAAAAATTCAATTGCCCGAACTCGGCGAACAATTAAACCAAAACAGCAAGAGAAGAGAACCAAAATCTGGAATGATGCTTCAGTTGGTGAACTGCGGCGCATATTAAACAGTTTTTGCATACGGAGAGAGAATCAGAGCACGTAATGGTTAACTTCTCCTTTTTTGCAAGCACATTTTTAAATGGCAGCAGCGAGTGAGGCACGTGCATTAAACAGCCCAGAGGCTCAAACAACAACAGCAGCAACATGTGTGGAGTAATTTACAAAACTCGTCGTTGCCAGTTGAGTTCGACGCGTTTGTCTGCCCGGGAGCTGCGCAATTAGGCAATTGACCGTGTGTCTCTATGTGTGTGTGTAATTGACAAAAAATGACATGCAATTGTGGAGAGCCGTGTCGCCCATGCGGCAAAAATAAACCAAAAATTGATTTTCATGTAATGAGTTCAAAAGGGCTGCGTACGACTGTCCTGTAGTGTCCTTTTTTTCTGCAGCATGCTGACTGCATATTAAAATGTGCGTGATGCCATGTGACGAGCGTTGAAGTTTCGCTTTTTTTCTGTATTTTATATTATTATTATTTTTATTGTTGCCGACTCTAAGGGCTGTCAATTTTTATGAAGTTAAATTCCTTTTTTTATGTTGGGGGCCAGCAGATTGTGCAAAAAGGTGTTGCATGTAATGAAGCGCATAATTTTAATTGGCTTTTTGCTTGAATTTAATGTGCTGCAGTCAAATTATATAGAAGTCGACCATAAAAAGGAATTTACACTCAAATTAAATAAAAAATATGCCAAGCTGAGAATTTCAAATTTAAAGCTCGCGCCATACTCAACTTTTGAGTCAATTTGCATTGTTCAACATTGAACGCACTCGCTTGATTCGTTTAATATAAACATTATTCTTAACAGATAAGCAGCATTTGGCAAAAAAAAAATGATTTTATGACTAATCAGCATAAGTATATAGATACATAAATTAATATTAATAATTTTAAAGCTTAATAAAATGCATTTCAAACTTTACATCACATATAACATTGCACAAGCTATCGAAATATCGATAACAGTCTAGCTGCCAAATCAATACGCAAAAGCTGAAATATTCTGAAAATATGAGCCAGTTAAGTAACGGACTTGTATTCAAAACATACATATAACGAAGTAATCGATATGTAACAGCTGTTCTTTGTAATTGCGCCCTGTTAATAACATTACAGCAAATGTTAAAGCTATTTTTAAGGTGCCCACAGTTGCGTATGTGTTTCGTGACGAAGAAGAAGAGCGAAAGCAACAAGAAAGAAACAAATTTTAATTTCGACGCGTTGTGCAAACGCCTTGTTCAGTGTGTGTGCAAATCATAAAGCAATAAAATGTCGAAACGACTTGCAGCCAGCACCGATGAAGGCGCCAGCAACAATACAGAGCAGAACGCAACCAATGCCAACAATAACATCATCAATCTAGACGACAGCGACGACGAAGACGACGACATGCAATTTGTAGGCCTTGTTCATCCTGAGATGCCAACAATCGATCTCTGCGTTTCGCCATCCACCTCGGCAGCAGCGGCAGCTGCTGCTGCTTCTTCTGCCACTGCTGCTGTTGCTGCAACATCAGCGAGCGCAGCAAGTGAAGCACTCAAAACTGCCAACATAGAAACAGGTAAAACACACAAAATGCAAAAACAATAAATTTTAATGTTTATTATGTTGCAATGGATACTTATTGCTTTTAGACGTTGCTGTTGTTACATCTAATGCGACGTCAGGTGCTGACGCACCTGGTCCCACCGCCACCTTGGAGTGCCCCATATGCCTGCAGACGTGCATTCATCCCGCCCGCCTGCCTTGCGGTCACATCTTTTGCTTCTTGTGCGTTAAGGTATGTAGCGCCCAGACCACCTGCCCCGCCCACCCATTCAGCCTTCTCTGGCTTAGCCGGAAACGTTTACTCATTCAAGTCGCGCTTCGCTTTGATATTTTGGTCAAAGCGCTCGAAACGCGTGCGCCCAACGCTTCGCACGCACGCACAAGGGAAGTTCAAGGCTGCGCGGCAGCCATTAACCCTTATGTGTGCCCAAAGCTTGCCAGCGCTTGCGCTAGCTTGAATAATTCAATTTAATTATCTTCCGCATTGCAATATCGAACTGATTTCATGTCAACGTATAGACGACTTAACCAGCATTAATAAATACTTGTAAACTTCTAAATTGTGAAATACCAAGATTTTCAAGGTAAATTACAGCAGCTAAAAGCACAAATTTCTAGCATAACAACTTTAAATGATATGAAACCATTTTGTATTATAATTTTATAGAGCATCTTTTCCAATAGACGAATTCTTGACTTTAATCTATATTCCATTTCAGGGCGTTGCTTATAAGAATCGTCGCTGTGCCATGTGTCGTCGTGAGATTCCCGCCGAGTTTCTGGATCATCCGCAGCTGGTGAATGGCATTGATGACATTTGTGCCACACGCGCCACAGAGGACGGCTATCAGTGGTACTACGAGGGACGGAATGGTAAGTGGCTAACTCTAATTCGGTGGCGGTGTCTCTTAGTCCAACCACATCATCCATGTCCATGAGCATAAACCAAACACAAACCCTAGGCGGCTGGTGGGCGTATGATGTGCGCACCAACGAGGAGCTTGAGATGTCCTACCAAGCGTACCACTCATACAAGGTGAATAGAGTGGCGCCAACTGTGAAAGAGGGCAAGCCAGTGAGCCGGAATGGCGGTGCGAATGTCGACTACAAGCTCAATGAGATGTTCGACAATGTTGATTACGGCGACTGCGAGGAGAGCTCCACAGACAGCAGCTCCGACTTTGAGATGCAGTACGGCAGCAGTCCAGACGAGCCAAGTCGCTTCCAGCAGCTGATCTGCGGCCAACTGTACATCATTGATCTGATCGGCATGACACAAACGCTGCGCTCGCAGTCGACCAGAAAGCGAAACATTATACGGCGTAAGAGATCGGAACCGGCACCAGGTGTCAAAGGTGTCGCCGGATTGAAGCACCACTTCACATAATACTTAAGTCCCACATCCTCATAACCCTACATCCTATTACAATACAACACAATAGAAAACTAAATGTGATCAAGCCGAAGGCACAAAGCAATAGTGAAACCTTTAAACTACTTACTGTACAGGTTGGTGGCAGTACGACGATCGCACCAGCCAGGACATTGAGGAGGCCTTCAAAAAGGGCGACAAATCGTGCACCATACTCGTCGCTGGCTATGTCTACATTGTGGATCTGGAGCAGCTGGTGCAGCAGCGTCAAAACGAGCCGACGCGCTGTCGTCGCGTCAAACGTGATCTGGCCACCATACCGAAGAAGGGCGTGGCAGGACTACGCATCGAGGGCAATCAGGTGACCAGCGACACGGTGTTCAGTCGTCCCAGCAATCCAACGCCAACGGCCGCCGCCGCTGGTGGCCCGCCCACATTTATATCGACCATTGCGGCACGGGATGCGGCCATACGCATCGCCAGCGACATAATCGGATCCACGCTGGCGGCGGCAGATGAGCTGACGCGTGGCCTGGCCGCCAGCAACATCAGCGACAGCGTCAACGACTTAAGCGGTGAGCAAATCTACACAGCCAACACAGCAGGTGCAACAGGTGATGAGCAGCAGTCAGGTACGGGTGTGGGTGTGGGCATAGGTGTTGCCGCTGCGCGTTCGCTTGCCTCCTCGCACTCGAATTCCATACAGGATCTCATGCGCAGTGCCACAGAGGATTTGCTGGACACCACGCAACAGGTGATCGAGACCAATCAGCATACCATAGATCTCTTCGAGCAGGCCTTGAATGACTTCCAGGCGCTCACCCTGCGCAACTTTGCCGATTCCAGTGATGAGGACGACGATGACGACGACGAGGCTAATGTGAATATTGATAGGGATAATGTTGCGATTGATAACAGTGGCAGCGAGGCAGCTGAGGCAGCTGTGGCGACTGAGGCGAGCGAACAACACGAACAGAATGGGCCGTTAGGTTTCTAATTTCTAATTTCCGATTCACAATTTCACAACACAAACACAAAAAGAAAAGCTAAAAGCTCGAAACGCGAACGAAGTTCCTTTAGAAATGTCAACATTTCAGAATGTTAACTAGAGAAATGCGGCGCGTACCTGAGAATCTATATCTACATATAGAGAAAGAACACTTTAAGCAAAAGAAAGTGATGCAACAGAGGAGAGAGACAGCCTACAGGGTAACATACATACATACATACATAGCTACACAGGTACACATAGTGCATATACAAATTCCTTATCAATCTGAACCTGAGCAACTATTAACTATGCATATACTGAGCTAGATGTGATCTGGAAAGCAGTAATATCAAATGGTCCTTGAGAAGAATGAAAAAAAAAAACAAAAACAAAAAGCTCAAAGAGAACAAATTCTCATTAGAGAACAGAAACAAAATAAAATCTAACGTATTGGAACTTAGCAGCTAGGCAGGTTTTCTTTGATCGGTTGTACAGCAACCTATAGATATAATCACCCAAAGAACTTGAACTAAAATCTCATTGAGACAGGGCATTAGCTAGCCCTTGCTCTATATACTCATCAACTATACCAAAACATTCGAAAATATCCCGCAAGCCGAGCCACCAAGAAAGCGTAGTGTGAGATGGACAATACATATAAATTCGATTGGGTTTTCAATGGGAGGTTGAATTCATTGGATTCAAGCGCGATTCGGTTCACATCTAATGCCCCGACGTGAGAGACACCCTGTATTCGTATTATATATCATAAGTCGCCGTTAAGTGCGTTAAAACAAACAATTTCTGTGAACATTTTAATTATAGCTCTTATATATAAGTTATATCATAGAGCATTTCGTGAGGCAATTGAGTTCCCTGAAAGAGCATTCAGTATAAAATATTTATTTATTTCATTTCACCCTTAAAGTCCAGCTCAATTGTGCCTAAGCGAAATGCATTTAATTATATATATATATATCTATATATATATATATATATGTATATTGCCTATATTAATATATATGTATGTATATTTTGTGACTACTGTTTTATAGATTCGATTTGTACCCCGCCATCACATCTAACTGTGAAATGCCTATTCGTAGCTATACTTATATCAACGTTATTCCTAACGCTCTACTGAGTACATGCGCCAGAGCTCCCCATCCCCTTCCGGTAATATATACAACAAATATCCAAGAACAGAATCCAATTCAATTGCATGTTAACTCATTTACCACATTGCCGCAGAGCTTTTTGATCATCCATTTCCATTTCTATTGACGAAATGATGAACAAAAATAAAGTTAACTAAGTTAAGCTACATTTTGAATGCCAAAACTCTTGATCTCTCTCTCTTTCTCTCATTTCTCTTCTGTCCTGTGTTCCTCTGTTAACTTTTAAGAACTCCATAAGACTTATTCCATTCAAATCTTCCTTAATGGTGACAGTTAGATATTGTACTTATCGAAATCTTTCATTAATTTTGGCTTCAACAGACTAAAAACAACAATCAATGTAAAACCAAACTGTGCCAAGCGCAAACACCTAGATAAAAGCTCTCTGTTAAGCCAACATAACTGTGCTAACAGCAAACTGTTAATGTTATGTTATGTTAACAGCACGTCACATTTCAGTTGATTTCGAACATTCGTAATTAAAATTGATATTGTAAACTGAAGTGAAAATTCACGATGCTCCCTGACGAGGCATATTTTTAGATACATACGTAGTTATACCTAGACGACGTTGAGAAAGCAGAACATTTTGTGTGTAAGCCATGTTGTTTATTAAATTTAAGACTACTTAACCTTTATTGTATTTAAGTTGCAAATAAACATTCTCAAGCGAAAGCAGGCGGATGAGTTTTATTGCTAAAATGATAAGCAAGCTGGCATCATAGATATATAGATGAGCTAGCTCTGATTTTAAAGTAAAGAATGTTGGGAATCATTAAAGAGTAAATTTGAAGATGACCTGAAAACTATTTAAAATAAGAATTATGGGCATAGCTGATGCTGCATCTACTAAGACTGATATGATGTGAGTATATAGATATATTTCATTCACTTTCAGCAAACTGTTGACATTCAAGTTGCCTGCTTGACTCTAATAAAAACTACTATCTTAGCTGAACAAATAGATATAAACTGAACAAATGTATGTCTTGGCACAATATTTATCAACTACGCCATCAACAGGTTGTGATCATTATCGAAATTCAACCCTCGGTTTGCTACCTTTGCCTGCCTGTGCTCGACTTCAAATGAAATCCTTTTTTTTATGCGTTTCTTTGTTTTGGCATCGGACCCTGGCCGTCTACGAATGCTTGGCTATTGAGTCATGCGCAATGGACCAAAAGAAAACGCACGCATGCAGCATATTAATTTACTGGACCTCCTGAGAATCTGGTTGAACAAACAGGCTTAAAAAGAAAGGGGGCAACACAGCTCTAACGATGAAAGAGATGGCGCAGCACGAGAGGAAAAAGAGGCAGTCAGCCAAGCAGCGATCGTGGCTGTCACATAAATATGTTCGGGATCGGGTTTTGGAGAGTTCTCTGGGCGACGGGTCTGCCCGTATGAGTCATCGTTGTTTACATAGAAATTATGCTACCTGCTGCACTTGTTCTTTTTTTTAGGTTTTCTACCTGTTCGGCAAGTAGCATTCAATAGGTAAACGTCAACAACTCGCCCTTGTATAGCGACTTGTTGCCGCTTCTTATCAGCCAGACATACGAGTCGTAAAAAAAATGCAGCTGATTCTAATCTGACAATATGTTTTTGATGGCATTAAATACGTAAGATTTAAATTTAGCATAGATGACTATTTGGATTACGAATAATGGCAATCGAAACTTTTAAAGTAAATTTAATGAAAGTCAGTTTCATTTGTATTCAAGTTCAACTTAAAATTTAATTATAAAAAAAATGTAAATTTCACAATTATTTTAATTAAAATGTATAAATTACAACTGAATATTCTAAAAAAAATTAAATTTCATATTTGAAATTAAATTTCATATAAATAAATATACAAAAATTATATATAACTTCGCTTATAATTTACCTAATTGCTTTCCTGTTATATTTAATGAATTTTTTAAATTCTGTTCCGAGTTAAATTTAACTAAAAACTTTTTAGCTTCAAGAAACATGGGAAAATCACAAACAAACAGTTTTCTTTCCATATCCCAAGCTCATTTTTTTAATTTTGAATAAGTTAATAAATACTAGAACAATACACGTTAACAAGGATTCATAAAGCAAACATTTTAAATTAACAGTATAGCACAAGCTTTTATAACTGCTATTAACAGAGCTTTAACAGTGCAACTTGATCGCACGGGCTTCAAAAATGTGAGCATAAAGCAACAACAACAAGCGAGGCTTGGAAATGTTAGTGGTTGCTGCCTTCGCCGACGCTCGCTGGCCATGGCATGGCTCTCAATTTCTCAGTTGCGCGCGCTCTCTCATTCTCTCTCTCTCATGTACACACACACATACAAGCACAGTTAGGCACATGCGCAGTTCAACCTGCGCTCCAAACTGGTTTTGAGGGAGGAAATTGGCCCGCTCCAAGCAGCTTGTGGCTGTTGGTACATACCAATTTCTGCTTGCTCTCGGCCAGGCAGGCTGAGCGTGCGCCAGTTTTTTTTTGTGTGTTAGTTGATTTGTATCTACCTTTGGTGCGGACGGTTGGTTGGTCGGAACGTTATCTAAAGCGCAACCAAAGGCCACCAGTCTTTGTATTTGTAAAATTTTTACTTACATTTATTAAAACTAGTGACAAAATAACCAATAAAATGTAAGTGAAGGCATATTATATCATATGCAAATGAAAAATGTAGTCAAAAATTGTGCAAAACTGCAGTGGAAAGTGCAAATAAAAATTTATTGATTTTCTTTAACCGAAGCAACGTACGAAGAAGAAGCAGCAGCAGCACAAAAGTATAAGCTGCGCTGTAAGGTTTCCAATTGACTGTGAGAGGCCGTGCGAATGTGTATGTGCATGTATATATATATGTGTGTGTGTGTGCGTTTTGTTGCGTTCGTGTGTGTTTGGCAAAATTTCGTTGTAGTTGCTTATTGTTGTTATGTTCTAGCCAAGTTAAAAGCACGGCACCAAAAAAAAAAAACCAAAAAAAATTAAAAGCAAGAAGCAAAAGGCGAAAAAGAAGTGGAAACGCAAATATACATAGCTCAATACATGTACACATGTATTCATATACGTGCGCCCGCGTGTGTGTTTGTTCTTTTGTGCAATTTGCCATTTAAAGGCATACAAAAACAGCAGAAGTGCATTTGAAAGGGAAATGTGCATAGCTGTTAAATTATTTTTTTTATGTTATATGCATTGTATATGTGTGTCTAAGTATGTGACAAGTGTGTTTGTGTGTGGTGCACTTGAAATTTTGTTTGATAGGCTGCCGCTGCGTCTTCTTCTTATGTTTTATCACGCGCTTCCGCGGTAGCTTTAAGCTTCACTCTCGCCCTCTCGGCTCGCGGCCTTTCGCGTGCTCTCTATCTCGCTCTCTCTGTCTTACGCTCAGCAAACGTTGACGTTTGCGTGGGTCGGTCGTCGACGTCGTCGCCAACGTCTGTTGTAATTTTTTTTTGCCGTTTTGCGCTTTTCGCTTTTTGGTTTAACTGCTAAGCGTAACGTCGAGGGGGCTGACGCCAATGCTACTGAACGTGTCCGAATCTCCCCCTGGCATACAACAAATGCACACACACATACATACAGATGTACATACACATGTGTATATATTCGCGCATCCTGCGAGTGGGCGTTTGACGTCGTCCAGTTACATTATCGATTAGCCCTTGGTTCATTGATAAAAATGCTTACAAATGTCATTGTGTTCCGTTATCATTCACAGCCTACCTAACCAGCATGTCGTAGGGCGCTAAGAAGTGTAATTTAAAACAAAAACTAACGGACAATGCAGCCATTTAGCGACAGTTTAAGCAAAAGTCGTGATGATTTGGCCTCCAGGCAGCACCAGCAACAGCAACAACAACAACTGCATTACAGCAGGCGTAGACATCACGGAAGCAGTCCAAATCTATCATTGGATCAAACCGATAATTTGCGCAGAAGGTAAGATATCGAACATGTTAAATTTCCCTTTTTTTAATTGGCCAAAACTGTTATTGGTCAAGGTCATGTTCGCAAGAGATATATTGCTAGAATTTACACTTATCAATTAAGCTACTTTAATTCAAATATACTAGTTCACAACAAAAATATACCTGCATACGCGTATTCTATTTTTATAAATAAAACACGTGCATAATTTGTTGCGAAATGATAAACAAAAACAAATACCCAAAAGCCCAAACGGGCCGATTAGAAGCTTCCTTGTTACTTGCTCTACATACATACGCACACATAGATACACAAACACATATATATACATACGTACTCTGCCTCCCAGCAGCAGCAGCACACACACGCACGCACACATGCACGCTCACACACCTGCGTCGAAAACTGGTTTCAAAGCTCCGCCGCATGCTGCCCAATGCAAGCACTTCTCAAAGTTGGTCACTCTAACAACAACAACACTTGATAACAATGGACGGTGTAAAGAAGAGAGTGAGAGAATGAGAGCACAAAGCTGTGCTGATAATGTGTGATGCGAGCGGCTCGTTTGGTGGCTATGCTCCACCGCTCACGCTTGCAATTTAGTACGCGAAAATCAATCGTTTCAGATGGTTGTCGTAGCAAGACAGCGTGTCAATCAAACTGTGAGCCTGCCTTAACGTCTCTGCACTTCGTGCCCGTGTATCTGTGTGCAGACAGAAATAACAATAGCTTTGCTTATCGCCAAATCAGTTGCTGACTTGTGTGTGTGTGTGTGTGCGCGTGTGTAGAGCGCTGTCGCAGATTTTGTACGTTTTGTGCAAAAATTCATGAAATTAACTGTTACAAACAAACAAAACGAAAGTGTTACGCAGCCCATTCTTGTAATTAACGCTACACCTGCAGCAACTATAACAAAAACAACAACAATAACACCAACACTATTTAACACTTACCTTGACGTCATTTTTTTTTCAGACGACAAAAACGTTAAAAACCGTATTTGTTGTTGTTTTGTGCTTTGGTTTTTGGTGGCTGTCCGTGCTTGGCACGAAGCGAACGAACGAACGTTTTTAATCAAAACTTGTTGTTGGTGTTGTTATTATTGTCACTCGGGTTTATACAGTGCGTAAAAAACGTCTGGCGGCAACCGCTAAAAGAGCGAGTGTAAAAATTTGCATTAATGCAGCCCCGCGATGTCAAATTAATGAATGAGTTTTGTGAACAACAACACTAACCAAAGGCAACAAAACTAATTGCAAAAACAAACACAATTAACCGTGAAAATAAGCGCGAAAGAAGCGAATAAAAAACATCACAATGGTTTATTACATTCCAATTTTCGGACGTACAGACCCTCCGGATAAAATAATTACAAAGGAGAAAAGGTAAACAAAGGCTTGACAAAAGGGATAACTATTAGCGATCGCATTTCACTTATATATATCGATAGACATTGTGATTAGTGACGTCTGTTTGCCTAACATACATCCATTGGTTTTTTTTGCCAACACCACAAAATGTGGGAGGCCCACAATGTTGACTCATGCCACCAAATTACCGTTATTCGTTGCACTTGCTGTGCTCTGCAGAAACAAAATAAGTCCAAACTAGCCAGGTTTCCGCGTTCTATGAACTGCGCGTCACCAGCGACATCAACAAGAAGAGGTCAAAACGTGCCACTGCAGCGATTTATAAATGCGTTCAAAATTTCATAAGTAATTAAAAGGTTTTTGACATTAGTTTTGGTGCTAGAGACGACGGCGTCGGCGGGTTTGACATGTGAACGAAAGAACGCATTGCTCCCACAGGCGTCAGAGGTGCGAGCGGGATGTCTATACATACATACGCTGGGAACAAAATCTGCACATGCACTGTAGATGATTTGCGCCTGTGTAAGTGTCCAATCTATATGCGAGGGTGTGTTAGTGCGAGTGTGAGACGAGCAACAGGTGATTTTGCGTGTTCGCGCACGTCGCTTCAGCTTGGCAGCCCCATCACACTTTTTACCCCGGGTTGATTGTTATTGTTGTGATAAATGTTTTTCACCTGAATAAAAAATTCTGCGGCAGCGACTGTTGGGTATATTACGCGTGCTCTTTCTATTTAATGCTCCTTTCTCTTTTACTCACACTTTCTGAATGGGGACTTTGTTTATCTTATCGGTTGCAAAAAAACAAAAAAACAAAAAAAAAACAAATTTCCGAGCACAAGCTCGGCAGGAAACATATGTATATGCATGGAAGTATGCGTGTGTGTGTGCGTGTAGGTGCTTATAAATGTTGCTCCAAAACAAATTTCGAGGAACTAGCAGAGGGGTGATTATTCTTTTCTTTTTGTACATATATGAATTATATACATAAACACTCATTATCTTTATCACTGTCATTAGAAGTATAAATATAAGAATATTGAAATATTTTGATTAACTAGTGTGAACTTGATTTATCGCGATAAACTGCATTGGTCTAATTGCGTATTGAAGCTTACTTAAATAAATATACTTTCCCTTTTTATCGATATACGATTATTTCGTCGATAAAGCTTCGATTGTAAATTGGTTTATATTTAACCTTTCTTATAGAGATTTGCTTTCATTGCTAAACATTCTGAAAGCCTATTTCATTTCATTTGAATAATGCTTCTAGAACTTTTAAGAGTATTATCATATTATAGGTTATAATAATATTATTAGCTATTGGTTTGTCTAACTCTCTTTTATACATTATTAAAAAATTCTTTTATAACACGATATCCTTTTTAACAATCGTTCTCTTCTCCGTTTTCATTATTAGTGTGGTCTGCCTGCAGGATGAGTTCGGACACTTAGGACTTGCCGCCACAGATCTGCCTTTCAAGTCAGCAGACATCGATTCCTCTGCACCGCAGCTTCACAACAACTATGCAGAGATTACGGACAGCAGTGCTGAGAACACGTGCCAGCAACGCTGGCCACCACATGTGGGAGGTGGTGGATTGGCCAGTGCGTTTGGTCATCCGGATAAGCCGATTAGCTGGATGTATGGCTTACTGGGCTGTATGAAGCCCGTGTTGTCCTTCATTGGCAAGGCGGGCGTCATCGAAGTGAAGAACCAGCGCAGCGAAAACTGGGAAATACCCTTCGAGTCCATTACGGATCTGGACTGGTTGGGCAGTGGGGCACAGGGCGCTGTCTTTAGCGGCAAGCTAAAGAATGAAATTGTGGCTGTCAAGAAGGTGAAGGAATTGAAGGAAACGGACATCAAGCACTTGCGCAAGCTGGATCATGAGAACATTATCAAATTCAAGTGAGTAGCAGAAAATCATTGATAATTCATTATCTGATAAACGTATATTTTGCTCCTACAGAGGCGTTTCTACGCAGTCCCCTGTTTTTTGCATCATCATGGAGTATTGTCCGTATGGCCCGCTGCAGAACATATTGAAGGAGGAGCAGGTCATGTTGCCGTCCCGTTTGGTCTCTTGGTCCAAACAAATTGCATTGGGAATGCAATATTTGCACTCACATAAGATCATACATAGAGATCTAAAGAGTCCCAAGTGAGTTGAAAGAAGTAAAGGAAATCTCTTGAAACCATCTAAATCTCTCTAATCCTTGCAGCATACTGATTAGTACAAATGAAGTGGTGAAGATCAGCGACTTTGGCACCAGTCGCGAGTGGAACGAGATTAGCACCAAGATGAGCTTTGCAGGCACTGTCGCCTGGATGGCGCCGGAGGTTATTCGAAACGAGCCCTGCTCGGAGAAGGTTGACATTTGGTCGTATGGTGTTGTGCTCTGGGAAATGCTCACCTGTGAAATACCGTACAAGGATGTCGACTCATCGGCCATTATTTGGGGCGTGGGCAATAATTCACTCAAGCTGCTAGTGCCCAGCACCTGTCCCGAGGGCTTCAAGCTGCTGGTCAAGCTTTGCTGGAAAAGCAAGCCGCGCAACCGCCCGTCGTTCCGGCAAATACTCAGCCATCTGGAGATCGCCGGTCCGGAGCTGTTGCGCAAAACTGAAAAGCAATATTTTGAAACGCAAAAGTCTTGGAAGGAGGAGGTGCGTAGCCATCTCAAGGAGATCACTCAGAACGGCACTAGCATACACAAGTATGAGCAGGACTTGATCAAGCGACGCACCGCCGAATGGCGCCATGCGCAGGACATACGCATGGTCTACGAGGACAAGCTGCAGAAGACAAATCAGCTGTTCTTCGAGCTAAGCGAGTGCATGACACAGCTGCAGGAGAAAGAGAAAGAAATTGCCGAGTAAGTACTAGACTTACGAACCCAATCCGAATCTCTAATCAATATTTATACTATTTTGTAGGCGGGAACGTAAGTTGCCCGGCTCTGGCTACAAGCCCACTAGACGTTTTGGCAACACTCTCAGGAAAATGCAACATTACCGACGACGACTGAATGCGCCACCAGCACAACCAATTCCACAACAGCAATCCTCAACGCCTGATCCCGAGACCACGCCAGAGGTAAGACTTTATATATTATTATTTTATGCTTGGCATTAATCTGTTCTATCCCTCAGAGTCCCGTGAAATGTGTACTCTATGCGCAACTGGATGGCAATTGCCAGCCAAAATCCTATTGCGCTGTCGGTACCAGCATTCTTGTCGGCGGTAATATGTCTAACAAGAACAAGAAGACTTGGCGTCATCGACGCAATGGCTCTGGTTCCTTTGCCGCGCCACCCAAATACAGTCCGACGCGTGATCGTCGCTATCAAAGCGAGCCGGAAAATCGCAAGGTACAACTGGTCGAGCGGCAAACTCAAACAGATGCCATGGATGTCAGTGAGACGGACATTAGTCCCAGCGTCGAGCAACTAGCTGATGTGCCCCAGCCGCCACCCAATCATCGCCAGCTGCCGCTGCAACTACAACGTATCCAGCAGCTAGCCACCGCCATGGCGCAAGCCAAGGTTCTTGGTGGCAGCATACCAGCAGCCGCCAGCAGCTCACCGGCGAATGCTGCCAGTCCCTCCAATGGCAACTCGCTGAGCAACAGCGAGCTGACCTATCAAGATGCATGCTCCAGCCCCGATCAGCTCATTGACGACGTGATGAACAGCAACGAGCGCTTGGACATTACAGACTGCTACAGCGACAATGAAAATCTAGAACGGCTCGGCCGTAAAGTCACTGAATTCATCAACGAGAACCGCCTGTCCATACAATCCAATTCCACTGAGAACGGCAACGGCGGCAGCGGTGGCAGCGTGCACACGACAACGGCGCCGGAGCTGCGCGATGTAGGCGTAAATAGTAGTCCCTGTCTGAGTCGCTGCAGCAGCACTCAGAGCAGAAGACAAACAAAACAACAACAGCAGCAGCAACAGCCAGAGAATGTAGCAGCGAACCACAGCAATGCTAATGGTGAGTCCTCACAGGAGCCTCTGGGCGAGGACAGCTGGTCGGATGAAGAGGGTGAAGACACCGATTATAATTACGCGTTGCGCCGCAGAAGGTAAGTCCATTTCAGTTGTGGTAAAGCGAATACTTGACTCCCTATTTTCAATCATTATAGCATTGGACGTTTGCCCATTGGACGTGGAATGCGACCGAGACGTAGCTACAAGGCGCCGCTGTCTCAAAAGATTGCCATACACAAGCGTAATGTGGTCATCGTATCCGATGAGGAGAACACCTCCGAGTACAGTCATTCGCCATCGAGCCAACACTCGACGCTGGAAAGCAATACAGATATGCCGGCCGATCTAAAACTGAAGAAACAACAGCAACAGAACATCAATAACAGCTCTAGCGAGCCAGACTCAAGTGACTCCAGCGAAGAGGAGGAAGACGTGGCGGAGGCCAAAGCGAAAACGGCGCCGACTTCAGCGTTACCAATGGGCGCCATACGCAGCAGCGATATTATATCTATACCAACATGTGAGGCTGATGGCGCCGTGAATATGGTTTAACCTAGTTATGCATAGCCTAAGTGAGAAAAGCTCCTACAACAATTAACCGAAATCAACTATCTCTTTATATACTCAAAAAAAACCTCAAAACTGTATGGTATTATATATGTCATATGTTATACATACATACGTATATATTTATGTATCTTTATGTCCGATATCTGTGTGCATTGTGTCTTTAGTTAATATGATATTTAAAACTAGTTGATCCTCGAGCGTTGATCGCTTTCTTTTATAACGTCAACCTCAATATCCGTGTTCGCTTTTAAGGGTTAGGGGCAAACTTATCTATATGTTTTCTATATATGATTGAATTTCCTAGGTTCCACTCTTTACTTTATGATTTCGTTATATTCTGTAAGCTGCCTTTGTAATATATATCTAAATGCCGTAATTGTATATTTAGTTTAGCCATTAAGTAGTTTTCAATTTTAAGAGCTTAACTGCAACACGCTCCCAACTAAAATACAAAGAAAAAAAAACGAAAAAAAAAATAACAAAAACAAACCAAAACAGAGAAAAAAACGGTTATAGAATTGGCCTCAGGCAATATATAGGAAAACAAATATACATATATATGTAACGCAAAATAGTCAGGGATATTTTTTATATAACGAAAATTTGCAGAGATCGATGAGAATGTTTTTAAAGAAGCGCATAATATAATTTTGTAGCTCGCATTGGAATCCCTTCAAAGGAGTCATTTGAAGGACCTCTATACCGGCAATCCTA
Organism: Drosophila hydei; assembly: GCF_003285905.1. NCBI lineage: Eukaryota > Metazoa > Arthropoda > Insecta > Diptera > Drosophilidae > Drosophila > Drosophila hydei. The sequence goes on from NW_022045643.1 coordinate 7,027,246, forward strand.
CTTACTTTTTCGATATGCACAAAATTCAAAGCTTCAGTGCCTTAAAGCAAATATTTGAGAGAATCGACAAAAAAGAAAACAAAGAAACAAAAAACCAGAAAATAATATATAAATAATATTAATAATGTATGATGTGAAATATGTGCGCTTTTCTAAAACAGAAATAACAAATCATTTGCTATAGAATCCATAAGTTGTTCGCTCTAGTTAATTTGAAACCACTCGAAAAGCGCACATCACGCTGCAAAAGGAAAGGAAACACATTATAAATATATACTTAAAAAACGAATTACAAATTTAAAATATTTCTATATACACTCAACAATAATATATACACACCATATATATACACACACATATATATATATATATATATATATATTTACACACTAGTTGGATGTTTAGCTATCGTAAGAAGCGCCGCATGCAAAAAGGAAAAGCAAACAAATAAAATTCTCTACATTATGTAAATGTACTCCATATTAAGTTTAAATTTAACGACTCATACGAATTAGATTGTAATCTTGATTAAAGCAAAAAAAAAAACCGAAAAAGTAAAAGAATTTGGTTTTTCTCTCTAGCTCCAAGATGACTCCAAGAACTGCATTTCAGTCAGTTTTTTTTAAAAGCTTTTACGTTTTATTTGCAAGTATTAAAATTTAAATATTCAGAATATGACTGCTGACAAGGAATGTTTCTTTTACATGTAACCAAGACAAAATAAAAAGTAATCCTCCTGCATCCATACTAAGTTCCACGAACTAGAAACGCCTCACTCTGGACAGCAGACTGATCGAGTTGAACGCGTAACGCTTTCATAGCACGCGTTTCCCGTGAATCTATCATATAGCACACAACTTCATCTTGGCTCGAAAAGGGCAACAGGCCGGCAGTTCCATGGCTCAGATCCAAGTGTCTGAAGCGATCGATGTTGCAGGTGCAGCCATCAAATACATAAAACGTTGCCAAGCTTATCGCGTCTAATTGGCTTGTTGCCTGCTTGAATACCACATACTTGCCCCACGGCGTTATGGCCAGGACCCGATTCGTTACCTTAAAGGCGGAGTCCAGCAAACGGTTCAGACTCTCAACGGTGCCGCTCTCGGAACCAGCGACAGTCAGATTAAACGGATATTTGGTATAAACGGGATACAAAATCGATGATTTCTTCACAGCAACTTCGCAATTTTGTTTGGCGAAATCATATTTCATTGGAACTTGCTCATTTTTAATTTCCTTACACTTTCTTGACTCCTCGCACTCACTGTAATTGGGCCGCTTAAGCGGTGCCAGCTGTATCGGACGGTATTTGGCACACATTTTGGCATCGAGTTTCGTAAACTTCTCAGTTAGAGTCTGCGTTTCCTGCGGCGCTTGGACTAGCACCCGTTTGGCCAGTGATGATTTCGTGGGAGCTATGAAGCCTTTGCCCCTGGAACTAGACTCTGCATGCTTAACGGTGGACGCCACGAGTTGCTCTAGGTCAGTTTCCTTTCGTTGTTTGACACTAATAGGCTGAGCTTTGGGCATCTTGTGCGGTGTTGCAGCTGCTGGGATTGCTACCTTAGGCTTACGTGGCTACCAGGCGATAAAGGATATTATGTTGCTGATTTAGATGATTTCTTACTTACTATTTGTGGCTGAAGCTTTGACTTCGTATTGACTGCGGTTTCCTTCTTATCAAAGCCGCAACTTTCAGTGTTTATGCCTTGCTCGATTCGAGGAGGCCTAATGACTTCTACCTCCACTGCATCCAAGCCGCCTTGCACTCGTTCGTGACGGCCCGAGCTGGTGGGAAGCTTTTTGAATTGAATTTTTGAATTGAATGACTTCTCCGTCGTTCTTCTCACATCCGGCTCAAAATCACTAATCTCGGCGAGCTGGGGGGCGCAGTCTGTTAATTTTTCGGGAAAGGCTATAGACTCATTCATTGGCTGTAACACACAATACGCATCTTCTGCCGTGGGCTTCAGCGCATATCCTTCCGGGCATTTAGCTATATTCTTGATGCGGACAACATGAATATAAAATGTAGAATTGCGATTGGACTCTTTAAGCAGCTGACGGAATACATTGAGTAATCCGCATAAGCTCCGAAACATTCGCACCGTGGCCCATTTTGCGAATTTCATACTATCTCTATTTGACTGCGGACTAGCTACAATATGCCTGTAGGGATCAAGCATATAGTAGAAGTTGTCCCTGCACCACAGCGCGTACATTTGATTGTTGATCTGGAACAAGGCGTTGCCACAGTCCCTCAGGACGCAGCGTATCTTATCGTTAAGTTCGCTGTCCTAATTTTCGAATTAAAATTTACAAATTGAGATTAAAGAGCGGAGTCAGATAAATTGATGGGAGAAAGGAAGGACTAAACTTCAAGTCTCTTAGGAAATAGAACAAGAAAAGAGCATACCCACCTTAATTGACAGACTCCGGCGCCAGTATCCACGATCAACTTGCACCATTAGCTTGATCTCCGCAACAAATTGTCCAAGGCGCAACTGTGTAGGAAATTTGTCCAAGTCAATAGGCAGGGAAGTCCTCACATTTGCGCACCAACAACTGCGGCAGAGCTCAACGCCATAGCAGATCAGCCGGTCAAAGCTGTACGTATTCCACGATGCGGGATGATCGATTTGGGCGGCCAATATGCCAGTCACGGCAACAATGACACTGCTGCCATTGTGTAGTGCCGCCTCCGGATTGAGTGATAGATGCAAATTACTTTTGAGATAGGCATAGCTATTGTTGATCACGTGGTATTCGTGGGCACATTGTTTGGTATTCCGTAGAAAGGTGCGTCCATCCGGTGTCACCAGTCGCACCACAGCCAGCTCACGGATGTGGAATGCGCCGTTTGGATTGCCGCCACTTAAATTGCTCACCAAATTGACCACATTATCTAGAGTCTGTAGGCAAACTAGCAATGTTACTCCAGGCTTAATGCTGCCAGAATCATCGACTCGACGACCCTTTAAGTCCATCACAAAATACAATTTGCCTCGCCGCCAGATCAGGAGATAGCCTGCATCATGCAAGAGCAAGCAATAGTGAGCGTTTCGAAAGAAACTGCACAATACTTCCTTAAGATGCGCCATAATGTGCGGGGGTCGCATATCCACCGGCGTTTTCGGATTGCCCATATAGTTGGGCCTTAGTTCGAGTGTAAAATTGTGACCATCCAGCTTGAAGCTGCGCTGGATATGCCGCTCTACTTTGGTATAGATGGAGGACGTCCCCACTCGCAACGCTTCTGCAACTTCTGCCTCTGAGTTGGACTGGAATAACTCCTCGCCCTTTACTAGCAATTTATCAATATTATCGGCGGTCCACTCCTCTTCGGGCAGCACATAAATCAAAGCGAATGCTTTGAGATACGTAGCGAATCCCTGGTGAATGGTGTACTCATGCAACTCCTCATCCAAGCCATCACAGGGTTGCTCAGTTAGCGTATTCGGACAGGTCAGTTTAACACTCTTATCAAATGAATCAATATCGGATCGAGTCTGGATTCTCATTATGTTATTGCGTTTCCGTTTTACTTTAAATAGATCGTGAGATTGCTCTTTACGGTATGTACTATCAAGATTTTGGACCAAATATTTTTCACTACAACTGAGTAAATTATGAGTTATAGGAGTTTTTCAGATTATGATATGATATAAACCTGGAAACTATTCTACTGTTGTTTTTCGGCAAATGTTCCCCATGACATCTGGGACTATTTCTCCAATCTTTGAAATATGACATCTTTGCAATATTTCAAGAATTTTATTTCAATTTCGTGTTTTGTTTTATATTCCGAAAAAATCCACAGATTGTTTTAGATTCAGATAAATCAATTTTTTAGAATTTTTTTAATGAATTTATATCCGACGATTTTGAGTTTAAACACAAATTTACATAAATTCAATTTTTGATTTTGAAAAATTTAGCCTCGACATGTCCAGAATATAATTTAAACTCCCAACTAAATTATTTGGTGGCTGAATTGCTCAAAAAATGTTTTTCAGTAGTAAACCAATATAATCTAATCATTTCGTAAAGTTCTTGTAATTCAAAGTTAACGGATATGGATCTGAACTTTCGATTAATTTACGATAAGAACGTTTTCTTTGCAGTTGGCAAATAAATATTTCAGCAATCGATTACTATATCTTTTGCACTGGTTTAAATATGTGATAACCATCTCTACAATTATCGATAGCATCTATCGAAACAAATGACAATGTAATCAACGTATGCAAATTAAGATATATTTAATTTATTTAACAGCGATAAGATTTAAATTACAGTACTTAATTAATGGGACCAGGAGGGTGGTTTGGGCGGGGGGCTTACAAGTCTGCGCCACTGTGAGTGTATTTATATTTGTGTGTGTGATTGCATTTGTATGCGTATGTGTGTGTTTGCTGAAGTCAGACTGAGGTCGCTGCCTCAACATTCCATGGCAAGTGAATTTGAGTTCTCATTGAGCGCCTTAACACCATTTTCCATTGGCATGGCCAAGCTGTTATCATCCATGGCCGCATCATGTTGCGCGGTCGATGTAGACGGCCCATCGTCGTGCATCATATGTGCATCGTGCCCATTCTCCTGCCCGTTGCCATTGCTGTTGGTGTGGCCGTCGTCCCAGTTGATTTTGAAGCGTGTGACTCTCGGCTTACTGGCCAAGATATTGCGTGTGAGTTTGTCGAAAAGCGGTTTCGGTGGAGGATTCTCGCGCATTTCTTGATCGGCATAGTCGTTGTTCACATAATATCCTACACGCACAAATTCCTGGCCACGATATGAACAGGTCAATAGAACAATTGTGACACCAACTGCATCAGGTTCGGGGATTTTGCTAACATCTGGCGGATCGGCCTGGAAGACGAAAATGTGACGACCCTCGGGCACCGGGCCAACGTATATAGTGTCCAGCACTTGGTCATCCTCTTCAGATTCCGCGGATCCGACGTAAATCATTTTCCATTCGAGATCCTCTTTAAGCTCTTCGATGCATTCGAATGTCAATTCGAACTGAAACGGATTAAAAAAACTGCTCGGGTTGTCGAGTACCACAACATTCGTGATGTGCACCTTAGCCATGCTGACTGTACGCGCAGGGGCTAAAGACTTCTGTGGACAAAGATGAAGCTAATGGGCGCGCTTTTTTTTGCGTACGCTGCTTAAATTTCACAAAATGTAACACAAATACAAAAATATTAAATTGAACTGTTTTTCAGCGTAGCCGTGTATATTCTAATTAATTAATTTTAATTTTATTCAATGTATTTCGATTTATTTTGCGGTAAGGTGCAAAAAATGCAGTAGATAAATTTAGTGAACGACTAATGACAGCAGCTGATAGAAGGCTTTCCCGCCAATTCCAGCTGTCAATGCACGTTCAGTCTTTTCGAAAGAACGCGTGATAAGTCTGGCAACGCTCAAAATACTAAAAAGTCTACAACTTATTCATATATCAAAGCAAAAACATTTATAGAGAAACCTATTTACAAATCACAATAATAAACTATGAATACATTAAACATCATAAAAAAATACAGTATAAAATAACATAATATATATAAGCCACATAGATGTTTTTACTACGGCGTCCTATAAATGTAAACATTAGTATGAGCTGCCTGTTGGTATTTATAACCGCTACATGTATTATATACAAAGAGTTTAGTTCGAGAATCGGACTTTGGTCACACCACAAGAGATAGGCCGATTTGCGAGGCGTTTTGTGTTTGTGCTAATATAAACCAAAATACATTAAATATGATACATCTGACAGGCCAAAACTATAATGCGCGTGATATAATAAAGAACATATTTTCGCCATTAATTGGCGTGCTGAGCAGCAATTTGGCCGACGACATATGTCATCGCAACAATTTGTCCTTCGTGGAGCTGCTGCAGCCCTTTGCCAAGCTGCCAAATGATGGTGAGTAAACAAAATAAATTGGAATAACGGATAAGAGGACGGAAGGAGTAACTATCACAATGACGAAGCTACGAACATAATCTGACTGATAGCTGAAGCCAAAGTTTCTTAAAAATATGTAACTCATTTTCTTATAACTTATTTTTAACTGTCCCGCAGCTCATTTTCGGGATGTGTCCGGAACAAGTGTCTCTGTGCGTGGCCTGCGGCTTAATTTCTGTGACGTGGACTGGCGCCCACCACAAACTGTGCTGGCTCGCAAAATGCTCAACGAGTCTGTGACGAATGCGCACAATGAAAAAACAAAAGTTGCTACAATCGGTAACCATTGCTTCGCATTTCTTACTCAACCATTTAGTCACGCCTAGAATAACTTTTATAGCTGGTATCGATTTGGAGGTGCCCACAGCGGAGCCCTGGTTTGAGCAATGGCGTGAAACCTTTCTGACCGTACAGTTTCCAGCGGAACACGAGTTTACTCGCCATTTGTTGAGCTGTTTGCTTGTGCTGTCCAGCGCCGATCCACAGATTGTTGAGACTGCCCAGAAGCTTACGCAGCGTGTCCAGCAAATGCAAAACATAACTCCACAAAAGCTGCCTAAATGGTTCCAGCCCACGGAGGTGCTCAACAGCTATGTGGTGCTGCACGAAGCTAGTCAAGGAGATCTGTCAAGAGCACAGCAAGGATTTGAGCTGCTCAAGTCAACATTTGGTAATAATAAATGCTTCTTGGTGTCGGTTAATTCGATGGAAGGGAATACTGCCAATGGTATACCCGACTATTGGACGAACTACATTAAACGACAGCCAAAAACTGACCAAATGACGTCCAGCGAGCTCAGTGCACCCAAATCCCCACAAGATACCGTCTCGGTGATCAGCATGCCAATGCAAATGTCTCAGTTAATCGATAGTCAGGTTGCGCAAGAGAACGACTTGACCATGCTGCATCCGCTGAGTCCCATGCAAGAAAGTGCCACAGAGGCCATCAACTCGAAGTTCAGTATCAGCACCGAAAGCATCGCATCTCAGACAATCAATCCGAATGTCTGGGCCAATGAAGTCGATGCAGATGCTCCACATGGCAGCTGTCTGGCTGCACGCGATATTGATAATCTCCGTCACTTTGTTCAGGATTATGCGGTGCGCGCTTTGATACCATACATCGAGCACCTGGTGGTCACACTCAGCGAGGGTGTTACCAATAAAAAGGGTGTTAGCAAATCGCTTCTGAGCGCCACTAAACGTTGGTTCGTCACCAGCAAGCCCGGCGCTGGTGCCAACAATCAAAATGCGGTCATGTAAGTCGATCTAGCAATAGCAGAAATACATAAGTTATAATACTAAATATATTTACACCTTCCACAGTTATACGAACGAATCAGCGGAGCTGCAAACGCGCAAACTGGGCGATCTTTACTTCATGTTTGGCCATTATAATCTGGCCTTTCAGTCGTACCATCAGGCCAAGCGGGACTTCAATGCTGATTCCGCCTGGCAGTACTATGCGGGCGCTTTGGAAATGGCAGCACTGTCAGCTTTTATGCTGGGCACATCGCATCGCAAGACGTACGACTACATGGAGGATGCCATCGTTAGCTACTTGACTGTGTGCAAGTATGTAATACAGCTTAGCTTACAGTTACTTCATCTAATTGTTCTGTTACTTGTAGACTTCAACAATTTGCTACACGAGCCACTCTCTTAAGCATGGAATGTTTGAAGACAGCACGTCAGTATGGTGAGGTGGCCAAGCAGCTGATACGCATGACCAGTGAAGAATCGGATCTGCGTTCCGCCTTGCTGCTCGAGCAGGCTGCCTATTGCTTCCTGGTTACACAGCCGCCAATGCATCGCAAGTATGCTTTTCACATTGTGCTTGCTGGCAATCGTTATTCTCGGGCGGGGCAACGCAAGCACGCGTATCGCTGCTATCGTCAGGCCTATCAGGTGTTCCAGCAGCGTCAATGGAGCCTGGCCGAGGATCACATACAATACACCGTGGCTAAGCAGGCGTATATGCTGAAACAGCTGGAGGAGGCGAGTCGTTCCTTCGCTCATTTGTTGCGCCCGGGCAGCCTGCAGAGTGCACAGCAGCAAAGTAGTTTTCTAAAGGAGTACATACAAACTCAGAATGTGCGTAGATTGTCAGCAGTTCTTTACATAACTAACATATATTTTTCATTGCAGGAGCTACTCAAGCGTAGTCCAGACTTGGGTCTCTTGCCACACGCATTGCCACAAGTGGTGCAATCGTCGGTGCGTGTGTTGACGCTTGTGCAGCCGCCCAGCGTTCAGCCACCACAAGTGCCAGCTAGCAATATAGATATTAACTCAAATATGACTGCAGATGAATCTATTTGGCATAAGATTGAGGAAATGTTGGTTATCACTGCCGCATCCAATAAGCCATTTGTGTTTAAACCTTCACGTTATTTATTCACCAAACAGCAACCGGCCACAGAATCTCCGCTTGCCGTTCAAGGTGAACCCATAGAGCTAGCTGTGACTTTGTCAAACAGTGTTCGTTGTGCTATTACCTTGTCGGACATTGATCTGCTCTGGCGTTTAACATTGGACAACGAGGAGGTACTCTCCAATGTCTGCGTATACGAACAGTCGTCAGACAGCGCCAGTAAAGCGGCTGTTAGTGCGGCCATTAAGACAAGCTGTCTGTCAGCCTTGGAGCTGGCTGAACAGGCAAAACAAATGTTGCACTTTAAGCTTACACCCAAGCTTACCGGACGTCTATCCATACTGGGCGTGGTCTGCCGTGTGGCATCCAAGGCGGATCCAGCGGCCAGTTTGTTGGGCCTTTTGCAGTTTGAATCACAACGTATTAAGCCCTCAATGGCTAAGCAATCTTCACAGACGCTGCTGGACAACAGGCTGAGCATTAAATTAGTGCCACAGGTGCCAGCATTGAGCGTCAGCTTTAGTCCTGTGCCCAACGAGTTGCTGGCTGGCGAAATTGTACCCGTTTCAATAACGCTGCGTAATTTGGGCATCGCACCGATCGAGGAAATCTATTTGGGCTGCGATAATCCACGTTGCATAACCCTACTCGAACATCAAAATTCCGAAATGCCTCTAACTATACTCAGCTGTCGGTAGAAACAATATACGCCTTGGCTGTATCTAATATATCCGTTTTTATTACAGCACTGCGAAACCTCTCGAACGACAAATTAGTCAAGGACAAAGAAATAAGACGTCAACGCGTTTTTCGTTTGTTGCAGCGAACTGGTCAAGCTGCTCTAGAGGCACAACAGGGGCATACAATATCCATGTGGCTGCAAGCACCGCAGACAGCTGGCAGCTTTACGCTACGTCTGCTCTTCTACTATGCGCTGCCTAGCTCTGTAAATGCACACATTAAATATCGTCTGGTTCGTCATATTTGGCAGGTGCAGGTGCAGAGTTGTCTTCAAGCGGAGGCCACCTGCGTGATCAGCAATGCTGTTAATCGCGAACTCGGTCTAGATGTCAGCTTGAAGAATGTGAATGCGACGCAATCAACAGAAGTGTATATTAACTCGTTATCCTTGTACTCTAGGGATTTTTCGTTGAAGCCACAAAATTTGTATAGTAAGTCGACTTAGAATCTCAGAGATGATAATTGATTATTAACTTTCGTCGATTTAATTTGCAGTCATGAACAATATGGAATTGAGCGCTGGCCAAGCTGGTGCCCAATGTCTAAAATCGACAAAATGTTGCAGTTTTCAGTGTCGCCTCCAGGGAAAAGATGAAGAGCAATTGGAAGACAAGCCAGCGCTGAAAACCCTACTGCAAAAGCGTTTGTCACGCTTAGATATTATGCCTGCACAGCATGTAAAGCAATTGGAGCAGCATACGCCTCAGCTGCATGAAGCGCACAGCTTTCTTGCAAACGAGGAAACATGTTACTTCAATACAAACATAAGCACGGAGGAGTTCAATGCCAGCATTGCTAACTATGACCCTCATGCCACCATCGCACTCAACTGGAGTGCTCTAGTGAAAAAAGATGATGTGCAGCGTATAGCCTGTGGCCTGCACTTTATTAAGCTGTATAATCTCTACGAGACTGGCAGCTGTCCTAGCACTGGCGACGCATCGTTTAGACGCCGCCTGTCCGTAGGCGAGACACATCACAGGCGTGAATTCCACATACCTGATGATAGTGGCTTAGAAGCCGCTAGCGAACCATTAGCGGATGATGACATGGCCGACTTCTGGGAACCGAATGAACAGTACGTGGCTCAGCGCTGTCTGCTCGAGGATGAGACATTTGTGCTATCAGCCAGAGCCTAAGTTAACTTTATACGTTCCACATATTGTGTCTTTTTGCATGTGATTATACAGATCTATATAGCTAATAAATTGATTGTTAATCTACATGAGTTAATACAATTAATACAATAATACAAGTACGAGAACTTAAGTCTTTGAGATACTTCCTTTTGCATGACTTTTTGTATTCGTTTTTATTCGTATAGTGTCTTTTATATATATTAAATGTATGCTGGAATCGGGACGGACGCATACAAAAATAAATGGTTTGTGGCCGAAGCTGTGTTAATTGTTAGTTTATTAGTTGATTGATTTAAAAATGAATTAGTTATACATGCTAATAAATTGCTTAAACTTGTAACATTAAAGTATTATTAATTGCTTTTTTGGTATATGTATGTCGGTATGTAAATCATAAGCTGTTGACTAGACAACGATGCGGTTTGCTTCATTAGATGTGGATGTGATGGCAGCGCAACGTAAACTTTTTTGGTGGCAGGATTTATTGATTACATTATTGGGCTTAAGCCCGTTTCTTGCTCATATACACACGTCCACACGCATACAACACATGCGTACAAGCATATATATTGCCTAGAGCGCTGCCCAGCAGGGCTCCAATCACGTTCGGTATGGGATAGGCCTGCCAGTCGCGTCCCCAGTCCAGCGGAGCTACCACACTGCCAGCCCATGCGCCCAGAATGCCGCCCAGCGCATTGTACTTAAACAAATGCAGCGCCGTGTCCTCACACTTGGTAATAAAATCCGGCTTTTCACAGAAGCACACTTGCAGAGCGCCACCGCCGCCGAGTAGGAAAACAGTTGGTGAAACTGTGAGCAGTGTCATCAATAAGGACAACACGAACGTCTGCTCGTAGTTGGCCAGCACTGGTGCACCCAGAATAATGCAAATGAAAGCGTAGAGCAGTGTGCACAAAAATTGCAACGTTAGACCGCCGAGCAATTCACGTGGCGTGAAATATGCAGCCTTTTTTTGCCGCTGTTTGGTAGTCAGCACGCCGTCCTCAATGCGCCCAAAGAAGCGGGCTAGTGTTACTTTGAGCAGTTCACCAATAAACACAATCGGCACAATTAGTGAGTCCCAAAAGCTTCCTAGATGTGCCCAATTTCGCCGATATTGCATGTACGTCATACATATCAGTATGGTGGCCAAACTGAGTGACACATGGAAGAGCTGGTGTTTGGTTTTTTGCTGATCGAAACGCGATACCATTTTGTCCTCCGAATATGCAAAAATTGCAACTATTTTTCTATTTACTTTCGATTTTGCTATAGATGTGTTGTTAACGACGGCTCGACACTTCGATAATTCGTAAGGATGAGTTAAATTACTAAAACATCGATAGATGTAAGCGTTTACCATGAATTGGGGTAATTTAGTTGTGCTTTCAATAATTAAAAATTGCGTGTGTTATGAAAATAATATTTGACATCGAATATTAAATTTTTATTATTATTATTATTATTATTATTACACAATGGGATTATTAAAAATGAAAAATATGCATTGAAAACTGCACATAAATCAGTTTACCACAATAGCGTATAAACGAAATAATTGATAGTTATTATATATCGATATCACTATCGATTGCTTCGCAGCAAGTTTGTCGCGCGGTGCTGTCATTTCATCAGCGCTATCACATAATCATTTTACACTTTAATTCTTTGCGGCTTCGGCTTCAGTTTTTTTTAAATAAATTGCCGTTCGTTTGTGTACAGAAATAATCGTAAAAATGCTTTCACGTGCAGTACGTGTTCGCGCCGTTCTTCGGGGCTTATCCACTGTAGCTGCCTGCGCTCGTAATCGTCATACACAAAATTGCATGGTTGAATATTTTAATGAAGTGAGACTGCTCCGATTCAATGGCGCAGTCTCAATGATGCAGACACAGCGCTTCTTCAGCCGAAAGCGGAATGATAACGAAGACGACCTAATGGCCGAGGGCGAGCCAGAACTTCTGGCCGATCATCGTGACGCGCAACAACTGCCGGCCACCGTTGCCGTCCCCGATGTATGGCCCCACGTGCCGATGTTAGCAATGCGAAGAAATCCATTGTTCCCGCGATTCATGAAGATTGTCGAGGTTGATTGCTTATCTATAAATCTCTTTTATTCATGTCTAAAGTTGTATTTTTCTTAGGTATCCAATCCAATTATAATGGATCTTTTACGTCGTAAAGTGAAGCTGAATCAACCTTATGTGGGCGTGTTTCTAAAGAAATCAGACGGAGAAGAGGAGCTCATACACAATCTGGACGATGTCTATTCGGTGGGAACCTTCGCTCAGATTCAGGAACTGCAAGATCTGGGTGATAAGTTACGCATGGTTGTTGTGGCTCATAGACGTATTAAGATAACCGGACAAGTTGTGGATGATGTTCCATCGAAGTCAGGTAGGTGCCAGATATTGACACTACCCACATATTGTGACAACTGCGTCGTCTCTTAACTCTCAGTGAAAATGACAACTTTACATTATCCACTCTTTAATATAAAATTACGCATCCCAGCTGAAGATCAATCAACTGATGGCACTAATACAACTGGAAAATCGAATAATCGGGGCATGCGTAAAACTCGAGGACGTGCTCCACGACGACAAACACATAAATTAAATGAGGCGGCGAACGCCGAGGAGATGGCCCAGCGTCAAACACTGGAGCCACCGTTGCCCAGTGGACGTGTCGAGCAAACGACAGCAACGACGAAAAAGACTACCGAAGAAGGGAAACCATCCTCGACTGATACTGCAGATAACAGTAACGAAACAACCGCAGCCCCAACAACGCCACCCGTGCTCATTGTGGAAGTGGAGAATATTAAGCAGCCGATGTACAAGCAAACGGAGGAAGTCAAGGCTCTAACACAGGAAATTATAAAAACCTTGCGCGATATTATTACCATGAACCCATTGTACAGGTATGTGGAAAGATTTTGATGAACTAATATAGTCGTATTTCATCTGACGATAAATTAAATGCTGCTTTAAGATATTTTTTAGGCGTTATATAATGTTAATTTTGGTAAACAATTTTAGATTTTCTTATATGTATATATATATACATACATACATATATATATATATATATATATATATATATATATATATATATATATATATATATATATATATATATATATATATATATATATTGTTTTTCAAGCACGAGCTTTTTTTTGCACGAGAAGCATAATACAAATTCATTTACCTAATAGGCATGCCGATTTTTGTTATTATAGAGAAAGCTTACAACAAATGCTGCATCAGAATCAGCGAGTTGTTGATAATCCCATTTATTTGTGTGATTTGGGCGCCTCCTTGTCAGCTGGTGAGCCAAGCGAACTGCAAAAAATTTTGGAGGAAACTGATGTAAGCTGTTCACTTGTTGACTATCTGCATTATAAGTGAGATCAACCTTAACTATTTCTTTTTTATATTTAGATACCTCAACGTCTTTTGCTTGCATTGGCGTTGCTTAAAAAGGAATTGGAGCTGTCACGTTTGCAGCAAAAGATTGGTCGCGAAGTTGAAGAGAAAGTCAAGCAGCAGCATCGCAAATATATACTCCAGGAACAGCTAAAGGTAATCAAAAAGGAGCTGGGTATTGAAAAAGATGATAAGGATGCCATTGGCGAAAAGTATCGCGAAAAACTCAAGGACAAAACTGTACCAGAGAGCATCAAAACTGTTATTGACGAAGAGCTTACGAAGTTAAACTTTTTAGAGAGTCACAGCTCAGAGTTTAAGTGAGTCTCTCTATAGATATTCAAGAGCAGCGCAATATATATGTTTATCTTTTATAGCGTTACTCGTAACTATTTAGACTGGCTTACCTCATTGCCTTGGGGCGTCATTAGTCCCGAAAACCTATGCCTTGACAAGGCGACTGAAATTCTAAACAACGATCACTACGGCATGGAAGACATTAAGAAACGAATATTGGAATTTATTGCTGTTAGCTCACTAAAGGGTACCACGCAGGGCAAAATCTTGTGTTTCCATGGACCACCAGGCGTTGGCAAAACGAGCATAGCAAAGTCTATAGCACGCGCCCTAAATCGCGAATATTTCCGCTTTAGCGTTGGCGGAATGACGGATGTTGCAGAGATTAAGGGTCATCGTCGCACCTATGTGGGCGCCATGCCTGGTAAGCTTATACAGTGCCTTAAGAAGACCAAGACGGAGAATCCGCTTGTGCTTATCGATGAAGTTGATAAGATTGGCAAGTGAGTAGACCAAACAAAGATTAGGGTAAACAATTACCTATTCATTTTTTCTCATATTTATCTCTCGCTCAATAGGGGCTATCAAGGTGATCCGAGCTCAGCACTATTGGAGCTTCTGGATCCTGAACAAAACTCAAATTTCCTTGACCATTATTTGGATGTTCCCGTTGATCTATCACGTGTGCTATTCATCTGCACGGCGAATGTGATAGATACCATACCCGAACCGCTGCGCGATCGCATGGAGCTTATCGAAATGTCAGGATATGTGGCAGAAGAGAAGGTGGCCATTGCACGCCAGTACCTGATACCGCAGGCCATGAAAGACTGTGGCCTAACGGAAAAGCAGATCAACATAACAGAGGATGCGTTGAACATGCTTATACGCAGCTATTGCCGCGAATCTGGTGTGCGCAATCTGCAGAAGCAGATTGAGAAGGTCATACGCAAAGTGGCCTTCCGCCTCGTCAAGAAGGAGGGTGAAGAATTCCCCGTGAATGCCGACAATTTGACAACGTTCCTTGGCAAACAGGTTTTCAGTTCCGATCGCATGTACAACGTAACGCCACCTGGTGTTGTAATGGGCTTGGCCTGGACTGCAATGGGCGGCTCTTCACTATACATTGAAACTTCTAGGCGTCACATACGCTCCGAGAAGCCCGAAGCCACCGCTGGATTGTTACATTTAACTGGTAACCTGGGCGATGTAATGAAGGAATCCGCACAAATTGCACTGACCGTGGCCCGAAACTTTTTGTACACGTATAATCCAAACAACAAGTTCCTGGAGCAGGAGTAAGTATAATATTAAGCATAAGTTCATACGGCTGATTTAACTGATCGATATTTTTGACAGACACATTCACCTGCACGTGCCTGAAGGATCAACGCCCAAGGATGGACCAAGCGCTGGTGTTACTATTATCACGGCTTTGGTTTCACTGGCTACCGGAAAGCCAGTCCGTGCCGACGTAGCTATGACGGGTGAGGTTTCACTAAAGGGTAAAGTGTTAACTGTGGGCGGTATCAAGGAGAAGACAATTGCGGTAAGTTCGATTATAACATGCTTGTGCCGTAATAATAAAGTTAATATTTCGTTTCATAGGCCCGTCGCAGCGGCGTCACGTGCCTTATTCTGCCTGCTGACAATAAGAAGGACTTTGAGGAGCTGCCCAGCTTCATTACCGACGGCTTGGAAGTACACTTTGCCAGTGAATACGAAGATGTCTATAAGATTGCTTTCTCTGACGCAGACTTTGGGGCAACGAAAAACGAAAGTAGCAGCAAAACTGAGGCGATGCGCGCTAAGATACCAACGGCTGCCACAGCCACAGCCACAGCCACTGCGCAGCTGACCAGCACCTAAGTCATATTCACTAAGTTAGGCTAAGCGTGGGAGAGGGCCAAAAAGGGGGACAAACACACACTGAGTTCATATATGTACTACTGAGATATGACGTATGTTAGCCAGGTTTATTAGTATATACATAGGTATATGTATTTAGAGCAAAGCATTTGTTAATCTTATGCCAATTAAATTGAATGTACATGTCCTTAATTGTTCATCATTTCATATATCCGCATTGGAAATGACCCACTCCAGATAGCGATCCACTCGCGTGTAGACACCTGGACGGTTTGCTTCGCCACAGCCCAAGCCCCACGATACAATGCCAATGGTGACCCAGCGCTGATTAGGCAACTGAATGAGCAACGGACCACCGCTATCACCCTGGCAGCTATCCTGCCCACCCTCCGGAAAGCCAGCGCAAATGGCTGTATCCGGTATATGGTCCACAAAGGAAGCTTGGCACTCCGAGTGCTTCCAAACCGGCATAGTAGCCTATAAAGTTATGAACACGATTATTATGTTGGGCTAAACACTTCAGTAGTTGACAGCTTCACCTCCATAAGTATTTTGGAGTATGGTCCATTTAACTTGCTTGTGCCCCAGCCCATGACAATGGCATTGCGTCCGGACCAGTCTTCATTCAGTGGCGGCATACAAATAGGCCAAATGTATGTGTTGAACAGTGTCGGCTTCTCAATGCGTATGATGGCAATGTCGTTAGTGTATGTTGTGGGATTGTAGTCCACATGGAGCACCATGTTACTTATGCGGAAGTCACGCGCACGCGTCTCATTAATTTGCTAAGGTTTATTTAACTAAATTAGTTATTCTCTAATCTCACTTGGTTACATACGTGCGTATTGTACTCGCCCAGTCGCACAAATAGCTCCTCCTTGGGGCACTTGTAAAGGCAGTGGGCCGCTGTTAGCACATGGCGATCTGTGAGCAATGCACCACCACACCAGACATTTTTATAGCCCAGCCGCAGCACAGCCGCCATCCAGGGCCACTCATCCGACTCCGCCGGACGACCGCCAGTTATCCTTGGGAATTGACGTGTTGTAATGCCGCAGCCTCGTCGCTCGGGACGATTGACAATGCGCGGTGTTTCCTCAGGGGAACCGCTCACAACCTGTGGACTTAAACGTGATGTGGTCGCTTGATCTGTGCAGCAAATGCCAATGGAACTGCAAGAGGAAGTGAATTGTAAAGTTGAGTTCAACCCATATAGATGGCCGCTTACGTTTTCTCGATTATACACAGCTGTGCAACCAAGCGCCACACATCATCCTTCAGCTCCGGCATGCGGCAGTAAATTATGTGGCGACAGCGTCCTTCATCGCCAAGCGAAGTGCGACAGGCACCATAGTCCTTGTTTTCCTGTACAGATTGAGGCATTGCGTTGTGAATATATATAAAACCAATGAAAGTCTATTGCCAATGCCATGCCTAGCTGCATTCATACTTGTCTGCCCCAACTTTAAAATAAGAGTTTGTTTGTCTGTAGCAGGCTGCTGCAGGTCGATTTGCTCTTGATCTGTGCAAAGAACAGAGTGCATCGAGACATGCTCTCTGTTCAGTGCCATTTTTTCACTCTAATCACTCAATACTCTTTTTACTTGTGGCTACCTGCAGCCACCCACTCCAAGCAGACTCAAGAGCGGCAACTTCTTCTGAGTGCCTCGCTCAGCTATAAAAGGGCGAGGCTGCTGCTGCGCTGCTTCAGTCGTGCTCCAAATTTTTTGCTGTTCAGACGCAGCGCAGCAGTTTTTTTTTGTTAAATTTTTAAATATTTAAAAAGTGTACTAATATTAATAATTGTTTTGAAATTATTTTTTAAGAATAATAATTTTAGAATAAACATTAATATATATATAAATTATGTTATATTACACAATTAATGTTGTAATGATTATGTTAATTATTATGGAGGTTGCTCTTAATGATAATGAGCATTTCTATGTTAATAATAATAGGGTGATATGGATAACTATGAGAATATTTTGATATATTATATGTAAAGGATGATTATGTTAATTAGTGCTTATGATTGTCATGATTATGATAATGTTAATCATATATATAAAAACACACAGTATATGATAATGAGGCTATTTCTACTTATAACAATGCTGAGCATAATGATTACGAATCAGCTTTAGCTAAGGCACGATTCCTAATGCTTCACTCATCATTAGAGCCACTTAACTAATTACTCCAGCTCCAACAGTCAAATTTCATAACACTTAAGCAATATAAATTGTATACCGTGTAATTTACATTTGCGGGACAATCGACTAGTGAGTAAATATGTTAATTTACAAACCAATCCGGCTTGAAGTGAGCTCTAAGTTGTAGAGAAGATTGTCAGGCAACTCACCAGTATTGGGGCAGCGTTGTCTGCCTGTCGCTTGCTTAAGCGATGACGTGCTAGAAAATTGGTTATGCCGGCATTATCATTATCATTGGCCTGCTCAGCACTGGCATTAGTACGACTATATTGCTTATTCTCAGCAGCGCCCCAGACGAACTCATCATTATCCTCCAAATCCAACAGATCTGCGGCAAAAAGGCAAACAGGATTTGCATTTATATAGCAATTACTCAGCGAATATATATACAAACCTGTGTAGTCCGTGGAGTAACTTTTGGACAATGCCTGGCTGCAGTTGAAGCTGAGCAGCGCTACGAAAATGAGCTGTAAACACTTCATCTTTGCCTTGAGAACTGAATGCGAAAACTAAACATGTTTCTCACAACTGCAAAATGGGAATTTAAATTTTTATCGCGTGCCGCTTCCGTTGCGAGCAATCGAGCTTTTGTGCGCTCGATGAAGCAGATCTCTCTCTATCTCCTTACGCCTCGCTCTCTCACTCTCTCAGCTTTGCTTGCAATGGTTCACCTTGCAGTTGAACTCGTTGACACTTTTAGATTTTTTTCCTTATATAATGTATCCAAGTCGCGTACTTTTTAGTTAGCTAACTTTCAAGAGCTGAAGCGCACTGCGCTAGCTTCTTTATATATATATAAAAATATGGGCATTTTTATATTATAATATATATATACATATATATTTATATTTATGTATAAGTTTTATCAGTAGCTCTGGCATGCCGGTCCCTTTTAATGCTTATGAGCTGAAGCTAGACCTAGTTTCTATTGCATGTTCGTAGAGCTACCCATATTAGAAGATAATCCGTATCCGAAAATAGTGTTCCAACTGACATTGTCCATGTAGCTCGTGTGTACGTGCCGTGCATTGCTAATGATGCGGTTGGGCGGGTTTTAATTCCATAGAAGTGGGCTCAACTGTTACCAAAGATACTATACGATATATAAATAGCCAGCTGAATTCTACATCCACATCTACAATTGCCTTATATGCTAGCCCAGTGTCAGTTGGGCATCAAATAAACAATAAATCATTCAAACCGGACTGAGAGAAAAAAATGTCGTAAAGAAGACGCTGAGCATTGCCGAGATTAATTACATTAGTTAGTTATTAGTTAGTAAATGCCTTAAACTCACTCATTACTTATGCAGTCTGAAAGCTAGAAATTTTTATTATTATTTTAGATTGTCATAGAATGTTTAGGGTCAAGTGGAAATAATCGATTCCAGTGGTAACATTATACATATAAATATATAAAATAAGGCAGAAGGTATATAATATGGCTAAGATGTGCTTAACAAACTTGGCCACAAGAAAAGCTAGTGACGTGAATAAATACACGATAAGGCCTCCCCTTGTCATATATTCTTTACTTCCAGCATTATATAGAGCGAATAGCCAAGCTTATGCGATTAGTTTTAAAATTTTATATACATATGACAAATAATATATTTTAACGTCAATTGTCTTTCATACATTTTTTTAAAATTTAAATTAATATTATAAGTTTTATATATTTGACATTGTTTTTTACTAACCAAAACCTTCAACATTACGTTTGCTTTAGATCTTCTAGAAGTACTTCTGCCTTGAATATCTCTCCACGAAAATCTCATATTTGAGAGTTAAACATATTTGGAGAGCTACTTTTGCTTTGACATAATTAAAAAAAAAAGAGCGGAATATATTTAATATAATATTTGACCATAGAAAAATTTAAAAAAAAATAAGCTCAGTAATAGTGTTAAGAATAAATCGTAGAGAAAACTCATGAAAATGCATTAAGTCTTGGCAAATTATAGAAGCTTTCAAATATTTGGCTTATTATGTTTATAGTTGGGACAATTGAAGTTTAAACAAATTTAGAACGTTGCACAGTGAAGCCTTTGACTGATGGGGAATGCACCAGAGCTACAGAATGAGAAAGCTATTGGTAATTGTTTTAGAGTAAGGCGTAATGAGAACTTTAATAGTTGTAAATAAAAGAGAAAATCGAAAATATTTTAAGCTAATTTAATTTTCTTATTGAGCAGCCAGAAAATTATTTCATCTATATTTTATATGTAGACACATATCTTTTTTAACAAATTAAAAAGTTTTGTCTCTCCCTATTTAATTTAAAGGCGTTATGTTAATAACTCTATATAACAAAGGCTTTCTCAAGCTTAGTAAAATAGAATTAAGATAACGAGTTATATATATAAATGTTGCAAATAACAGTTCTGAATATTGTTTATAGACGTCCAAAAACATTTTGCCAAATGTGATAAGCGCTGAAGTTCACAAACATAATAGTTATATACACTATCTTTAGCTGAAAAATTATGTAAAAAAAACTATCTTTATCGTAGTAGACATTGACTATTTAGCACTAAATATTTGATCTACATTTTTCCTAATGCTCCCTTTTCAAAACAATAGAAACTCGCTTAAACACCTTGGAAACATTGTTACAATTTATTGCTGATATTTTTTGTTAACTAAATACAACAGTATTTATTTATTAATTACATGTTACACATATATTTATATATATTTTTGTTAAGCAACGCACAAAGACTTAAACTAAAGAAATATTTAAACTTTGTTTTTATTGCAGGCCAAAAAAAGAAACAGAAAAACAGAATTCCTACAGGTTTTTCGTATTACTCGTTTTTCTCAAGGATCTTAGCTATTTTATAGAATTTTTTATAGTTTTTGATTGTTTGGTTTTTATTTTTTTTTTTGGTTTTTGCACATAGATTTAGGTTTATAAAGTAGTCTCCAAAAGGGGTTCTCACAAAAATACAATGAATATAGAGCGTGTCGTGTGGAAACCGATGTAGAAAGTTTGCTTCGGTATTGCGGTGTAAATAACTAAATATATCTAAGTTTCATGTAAGTACATATATATAAATATATATATGTCTATAAAATCAGTACACATTTATTTGCTTGTATATGTTTATCGAAACATTCACTACTAATACAGACACACACACACACATACACACACACATAGCTAAATAGATAGAAACAACTACAATATGTTAGGGCATCGATATTCAATTGATATATATATATATAGATAAATGTATATATATATATATATATGTATATGTATGTATGTATTTTGTAAAGTTATAATTAGGTGGAGATTTTGAAAGGCCTGTTATTGTGTGCTCGAGTTCGGCTCTGTTCGTTCGTAAGGTGTTCTTAAAGCAATACCCTACATTGATTGTGTTAGAGTTAGTTGGATAGTTAGAGGACAGTATGTGAAGTGAGATTTCTTTTCTCAGTTACATTTATCAATGATTTTTTCTTTCTAACCTAAAAGTGGTTTTTTGTGCTTTTCTTTTTTGCAGTCGAGTTAATATTTTGTTAAATTTGGATCACATCTAGGTTAACGAAATCATTTAGAATATGTGGCTTAGACACATTCATATAAAATTAAATGTATTTTGCTTAAAGTTTTTTTGCCATTTCGAATTCAAAGGGGAAGACTTAAAATTGTGCATTTAACGATTTTGTGTTGAGCAAGGTAGAGTTAAGTTGTTTGTTTTTAGTTTTTTAAATAATATTTGAGTTATTTCGTTATTTGCGTATAACAGTAATTGCTCGATTTTCAATTGTTGCTGAAATTGATTTTGAGTTAAGCTTGATTTGAGCTGTTGCTATAAAATAGTTTCCTATTGGCAGCACTGAAATTGTTTAAGTGTGACCGTATTTCGTAATTAGTAATTGCTCAATTTTCAATCAATGCCTAGACTTTGTTTTTGGTCTTTTATGCCCATTTAGATCTGGCATGGTTTTTTGATTGGACTCAATGGGGTAGGGACTTTTGATTCTTCTTTTGTCTGATATAAAGGCCAGATCTTAGTCTACGAGTCGAACGCCCGCTTCGACATCCTCAGCCATGGTGACGCCCTTGGATTTCTTCTTGCCCTCCGCCGTTGACTTCTTCTTGCTGAGCATCAAGGTCTCCGGTTCGTCGTGCGACTGCTGCCGCTTGCCACCAGCTGGGGCACTAGCTGCGCCGCCGCCGCCTCCCCCATTGCTGCGCAGCTTGAAGCGTGTTGTAGCTGCTGCTGCATTGTTGTTGGCACAATTGCAGATGGCATCAAAGATGCGCACCACAAAGCCACGAGCGCGATTCACGACTTTGCCGTTCTTAAAATCTGGTATGGCGAAACCTGGAGAGATTAGTGCCAAGGTGGACAGGTGGAAAAATAAAAAAAATTAAAGGGTTCGGTGAGTGGCTGACGAGAAAAGTGCAACGTAAACAAACACATTCACATGCCACTGACAAAATATACAAAACTAAATAATTAGATTTCACGCATGTCGCTTTTTTAATTGCCGCCTGTCACTATGACTTGGCACGCCCACGCGGCAAGCTTATAAAGAGTAGCGTGCCAGGCATATGCCACACAATTGCGTCTTATGATGAGGCCCGATCACTCTATCAGTTGCTGGCACAGATCCTGGCAGCTGCTGCTGTTCAGCCTGCTGCTGCTGGCGCCCAAGCTCTGCGGCGGCGTCAACATGCAACAGTTTCTTCAATCGCTGGACATGATGCGCAACGGCTGTGTGCCCAAGTTCAAGGTGCCGCTGGACATACTGGATCGCATACGTGAAGGCGACTTCGACATGGAACCCACTCAAGATTTGCTGGTGTGTCCTGCGTACATCTCCTGGCTACCTCGTTGGCCGTTGCTCTACATTTATTAAGTGTTCCTTACTTTCCCTTTCTCTAGTGCTACACGAAATGCGTTGCCCAGCTGGCGGGCACTCTGACCAAAAAGGGAGACTTCAGTGTGAACAAGGCCATGGCCCAGATGCCCATCATTTTGCCACCCGAGCTGCAGGAGCCCGCACAAAAGGCGCTCACCTACTGCAGGGATGAACGTGAGTAGACAGGCTGTTCCAGGAATTATGGGATAAGCCCGCATTCCCATTTTTAATGGGTTCAGTGTATAAACATTGCTGTCAGTGGTTCAGGCTGAGCTAAGCTTCATTAGTAGTTGCACAGGATCTTTATAATAATATTTTCTATAATAATAGGAAAACTTATTCTTCGAAAAGCCAAGTCTATATAGCTTTGACTATAAAATATATGAACTTAATTATTATATATATCTAGCAGAATATGTGAAAGGAGTCTAAAGAATATCGGCCATAGCAAAAAAGATGTCTAAATAAAAATACAAAGTTCTATTAGACAAAAGAATAAAGGAAAAAAAATTATATATATATATATATAGTCCATAAATGTTGTCAAACTCTGCTCAAGTTCATAATATTTCAAGTTCATTGAATATTTGAGGCTAGAAGAAGCTTTCAAGCAAAAGTCTCTTAGGAATCATAAAGCAAAAAAAGAAATATTTAAAGCTTCTTAACGCTCAGAAACTTTGAACTGCTGTCAGCCACTGCTTAGCTCTGCTTTAACTAGACAAAGCCCATTAAATAATAATTCTTTTTCTTAATTTTCTTCTAGAAAAAGCCTACAAGGACTCATGCGCAAAGGTCTACTACACAAGCAAATGCATGGCGGACTACGATCGTGCACACTTTAAGTTTCCATAGCAACAGAAGAAGTAAAAGAAAAGCTAGAAATATTTCCTTTCGGGTGCTTGGCCACGTTCTACTTACTCTGTCGCTTCTCCTTGCCCTGTGGATGAGACAATGTATGTGTGTGTGTGTGTTTCAGTACAAAACTTTCGCTGTAAAACGGATAATAAATGATTAGCCAACCTGTTGCAATTTATGCGATTCGAGCGCACGTCTATTGGCCTCCGTTTCGGCACGCTGGGCCACCTCATCGATGAACTCGTGCAGCATGGCCATATTATTGGGATTCTGTTTGAAGTGCTCGATGCGCGCCTCCAGCGTTTCCTCTTCAATGTTATCCACGCTGTCCGGCGAGGCGGGCTCTGGATCCGCAAATCTTGCGTGCATTTTTACCTGTTTTTTCTTTTACTATTTTATTGCTTCGCAAGAAATAACGAAAAATTTGCTAGCTGCCTTGGCTGAGCTTTCGCCTTTGTCCAACACACACGCGAACTGAATTGGTATGTACAAGGAGTTTGGCTTTGTTCTGTGTGCTTTGGTTAAAAATCAATAGTCAGCCAGCTCTGTGGCGCCCGCACATGCGTGTTGCATGCGTGCCATGTTGTAGGCTCGGTGGTAGGGGCTGATACAATTGTAAATAATTGTTTTAGGGGTAGCTTGCGGGTCAATGCTGTGTTTATTAACTAAGTATTGTATTTAAATAACTAATGTATATATATATCTGTGTGTGTGCGTGTGTGTGTTGGGGTGAGAAGAATAAGGCTACTCCAGATGCGATAAATCATCCAGTTCGGGCGGTGCGCGCACTATTTCCGTTTCAATGATCAACGAATTGGCATCCACGATGCTCTGAAATGCGTATAAACAGCATTATTAGAGTGGATCACTTTTAGGGAGTTGGCAGGTACCCTGGACTGCTACACACATTATCATTATTGCTGCGCGCTGTTAGCAAACTATTTGCACCACTGCCGCCGCCGCCGCTGCCGCTGCTGCCACCACCAGGGCCAATGCTGCCCGTTGATGATGAATTCGAATTGGAGGCATTGGCCCCATTCGCCGAAGATGATGACAGCACCACACTGTGCGGCGAGCTGCCTCGGCGCACCACCTTCGCCTGCGTCTGCTGTGGCGAGTTCTGTGTTACAATCACAAACTTTTGTGCCGGCTGGTTGGCTTGAATGGCGCGTATTTGCGGTAGGGCGGCCACCACGGGGCTGCTAAAGAGACAACAAAGGAGAAAACCTTGTTAAATATTTCAGGAAATTTAAACAGTCACATTTGTCTTATAAACTGAATGCTTTACAATCGAATGCAAGGCCAACGCCTTGACTTGCCTTGGCTAAATACATATATAGCTTATGATTAGCTAAACATTTTATTCCTAATCTGCTATTATCGATTCCTAATCAATGCTCTAAATTATGTACATATTTGCAACTTGTTCTCACCCTTGTCTCTGTGAATTGGGCATGGATACGCGTCCAATGGCTGTTGCTGTCTGAGCAGCGCTCGTTATGGGCGCCGTATTGATGCTGTTGGAGGATAACGTTACGGTGCTATTGGCTGGTGCATTGCGCACCTTGACCACAGCTTGGCACAGCGAAGGACCCAGGAAGCCAAAGTCGATTTTATACTCCTCAGCAATGTCCGGTGCGCCACGCATTTGCTTCAATATGGGTGGGCAACATTTCTGAAGCATAGCGCGTATATGGCCAGCCGCTGTTTTATCCGTGTTGCTCATTGACGTGCCCAGCAGATGTGGCTCAATGCGTTCCGAGATGAATTTCAAGCGTGGTATTATGAATACTTTGATCACCTCGCCGCCAAGCTCGGAGAGGCCCGCAATGGAGCCATAGAGCGACGATAAATGCGTTTTATCATTCTGCAGAGCTTTGCTAAAGATGCTGCACGGATTAGGAAAACGAAAGAATGTTTTATATGTAAATGAATATTATATTGCAGGCACGTACCGCGTAACACGCGTTTGCAGATTATTTGTGAGCGTGTTGAAGGTTTTGCAGATTTGCGCCATGAGCCGCGAGGCGAAGTCACGCAAGGCCCAATGATTGTCGAGCTCTGGCCGCATGCACAGCTGCTTGGATACAATGCAGGTCATAACAGATGGTATCAACTCATGCAGCTAAAAAAAGTGTAAAGTTAAAATTTGCCTACCCTAGGGAAATTACTGCATTAGCTTACATATTTCTCTAGGAAGAGCGATGGATTGTCAAGCAGGGCGCGCACCATGCGCATCAAATAAATCAAAAGAGCTAAATTATTTTGAACAACATTGACTTTAACGCCCTCGGCAATGAAGGTGCACATGCGGGGCAGCATTTCATGTAGACCGGGATCAGAGCCGAGCGACTGCAGCGCCTCAGCGCGGCGAGGCTCATCCGATCCGACGCAGGCTTCTGTGATCTCTTTGTAGTACAGCTGCTGTTCCACGGACAGCTCATGCGTGGCCAGCTGTTTGACGTGGATTGTTTCCACATTCTTAAGTTTATGCATTTTGCCAGTGGTTGGTTTTCCAGCGGCATCTTTGTTAAGCCCTTGATCTAGTTTGATAACAGGATTAACAGAGTCCAGGAATTGCGAGTCTTTGGAGAGGGGTGGCGGATTTTCCGGCACAGTGGGCTGTATGCCCTCCACTACGAACCAATGGGATCGCAATGTCAGATCTAGTGGTATCTTAATCGAGTTATTCGCAGTTATCTCGCTTAAATCAATCTCCTTGTCCTCTGTGAAATGTAACTCGCGACCGCCTCCGGAGGCGAACCGGAAGGGTATAAAGTCCTTGGTCATAAATCCATATTGTGGCTCAATGTTCCGCACCTTTAGCGACATATCAATATCTTTGACTGACAGTTTCTGCCGCTTGGCATGGTGCATGAATTTAGCGGCATCCTGCACTATGCGCTTCAGCTTAATGGAAACATCTTCGGCAAGCTCTTTGGCGGCGTCATCGGAAAGGGAGCCCACACCGATGCTTTCTGCAATCACTTTCATTGATTCGGCAGATATGCTGGACCCATACAACATGCTGCTTGCAGCACTACTAGTTTTTGACGATTTATTACTCATTTTAATAAATAAACAAAGATTTTTCACCCAGCAACAGTATATCTCTTCCTCTTGCGATGGGTAGAGGTGGAACACTAATGCGATAGTCGATTACTTTGATGATACATATTGACCTATCGAACTAAAACTTATTTCGATACATTTTAGAACATAACCGGTAAAATATTAGAGTTCATATGAAAATAAGCAGTAGCTGATATATTTATTTGATTAAATTAAAACTGGTGGTTGTTGCGTTTTATGCTGTACGTTAAACAAATTATATCTAAATGCAGTGTTGGTAAAGGCATTACACTACAAACTGTAATCGAATAGTTCCATATGCTAATTAATCGAATCATACAAAAACATCGCTTCGTTTCACATCCCTAATTCGTAGTTTCTTTTCTTTATTTATGTTCATACCTTGTGGCTTTTTTGTTTTATTATTGAAATTATAGATTATAGCATGCAAAATATTGCAAACGTAATGCCATTAACTATTAAAAGCCAGTGCAAGTGTTTAATATTATTAGCAATTAAGTTTTAAGTGCATTGAAGCATGTCGCGTCGCACCTTTGGAACAAAGCAGCAGCAGTGAAAATTCAACGCGAGACTGCAGGGTGAAAACGGCGCCATTTTAAGAAACAAAACAAAGCCAGCAGCAAAAGCAGCAAGCAAAACTTGAATGCAATGCAATTAAAGGCGCAAAAAGCATATGCATATGCTCAAATAACAATTTCATTATCGGTGTGCATAATCAATTAACGCTACAAAAAAATTACAAAACGTAAGTGTGTGTACATGTGTGTGAATGTGTGTGTGGTGTTTCCGCCCGCCCCCTCTGCCTTGAATGTTTGTTTGTGTGTGCGTGAGTGTCTGTCGCGTTTCGTGGTTTGACCTAGTTTAATTGTCAAAAATTCTGAACGTGCTGTAATTAATGTGACCAGGCTAATAAAGTTTTGTTATTTTACCACATATATGAATAGCTCCGCCCTCGAGTCGAAATATGAGCAGTGGCCAAAATGAGGCATCAGCAGCAGCAAAAAAGGAAAAGGTTCTCGAAACGCAGCAACGTACACAAGAATCCGGCAGTGAAAATGAGGTAAGCCGCAGACAAATATATATATAAATATATATAATAAATAAAACACTTTTTGTTATTATGAGTGTACGATAAAATTGTTAAGTATTAATCATCTAAAAAGTACTAAGCTTCTCCGACTGATTGGAATTCGAATATCATTGATCAGCTCACAAAATGCTTTAGAAACTTCGACTGCTAAACTACGCAGCAATTCAATAATTCATAAATATTTGCATACAATCCTGCTTAGCTCTTGCTTCAGCAGTACAAAACCCCCATTAAAGCATTATTATTAATAATTAATTAATGTGCGCTTTCACATATCTCTCTAAACAAGCTAACCCCAATAGTCAACCCAAAGCTGATTTAAAATTAATTAATTTTTATTTTCATTTCTTTATTAATTTTTTTTTTACATATTTGGTTTGTTTTATATATATTATATTAGTATTATGTTATGTAGTCGCAATTTTATTTCCGTTTAATACGAAATAATTAACAAACTATGGATATTTCAGGAAACCGACTCTATTACGGATCAGTCAAGTCAATCGAAGTCTACGAAATCAGCAACACAATTTAGCGTGCAACGTTCGGATACTGATGGACTGCGCATGAAAATCTCGGCCATAAGGAACCCGCCTTCAACACAAGCAACAACGACAACAGCAACAGCAACAAGTTTAACAAGCTCAACAGCTAGAAAGGAAGCATCAACAGTTGAGAATATTTCCCGTAAAAAGCTGACAAAGGTGCGTAAAATGAGCGAGGCTCAGGAATTGAGCGTCTGCTCAACGGATGCCAAGGACAGGCATAGAGACAAAGAGAGGGAGAAAGATAAAGTCTTATCAACTGTAAACACAACCAAAAAGATTAAAGTCAAACGTAAGAAAATTGCCCAAAAGAGCTGCGCCAACAACATCACCAATAATAATAATAACAATAACAACGGTAAAGCGAGTCGCACGCCTGCGGCTGTATTTACGTCCGATTCTGAAGATGATTTGCCTTTGAAGATGCACATTCAGCTTGCGCCTCGGTTGCTATTAACAGCCATTGGTGGCAGTCAGGGCGACAATCACATGGGCATATCCAGTAGCGATAACGAGGAGCTGGTCAAAGCAGCGGACTTGGTCACGGCGGCTATTAAGCGCGTCGAAAGCGATGCAGAGGACAATAGCAGCATTGCAGCAGGCGCAGCTGCTGCCAAGATCAAGCAACATCTGCCGCAATACCAGTCCACGCTGCTGCAGGACTTTATGGAGAAGACACAAATGTTAAATCACACCGGCAGCACCAACAGTTTAGCAAATGCATCAACGCGGGCAACCGCAGCATCTGCATCTGCGTCTGCATCTGTTAGCAGCAGTAGCAACAACACACAGCAGCTGCAACAGCAACGTAAGCGACGCGGTCGCCCCAAGAAGCTGCAACCAACTGTTGCCGCCAGCGTTGCTCCCCTGCCCGTCGCTATGCCCACCATTAATGAGTCAGCAGACTCGGGTGTCATCAGCACCACACCGTCGCCCAAAATGCAGCAGGTGCTGGCTAGCGACATTGC
Source organism: Drosophila hydei (assembly GCF_003285905.1). NCBI lineage: Eukaryota > Metazoa > Arthropoda > Insecta > Diptera > Drosophilidae > Drosophila > Drosophila hydei. The sequence continues at coordinate 7,056,718 of NW_022045643.1, forward strand.
CAAGCCTAAAATAGATATGGCCTATCTGGACAAGCGCATGTATGCAACAGCGGAACGTGTGTTGTATCCACCGCCGCGCAGCAAGCGACGCCAGGGTAACAAGAAGGCCAACAAGGAGGAGGTGCAGGTGGATCCACTTTGGCGCAAGATCGATGTGAATAAAAAGTTTCGGTTACGCAGCGTTAGCGGCTACAAAAGCGATGGCGGAGGCGGCGCTGGTGGCACCTCAAACACCATTTGCAGCAAAATCCTCGCAGCCAAAAGCGGCTACGTTTCGGACTACGGCAGCGTGCGGCATCAGCGGCACAATCACAATTCGGGCTACAAATCCGATGCCAGCTGCAAGAGTCGCTACAGCAGTCGCAGCTGTGCTAGTCGGCGCATGAGTCGCGCCAAGAGCTGCGGCTATCGCAGCGACTGCAAGGAATCATCTGGTAAATCGAGCAAATCGCTGCGTCGACGCAGACGCGCCTCAATGCTGAGAAGCGGCCATGAGCAGACATCGAATGCGCTAAGCGATGAACACGATCAGGATATATTGCAGCTGGCAGGACTCTCACTCGGCCATAGCAGCGAGGAGAGCAATGAGTACATTAGCAAACCAAGTCTCAAGTGTTTGCCCAGCACAAGTGCCAGTAAGAAATATGGTGAAATCAATCGATTTGTGGCAACTGGTCAATATTTCAGTGGCGCAGCAAAGACAACCACTGGCGGCACAGCTGCAGGAGCCAGCACAGCTATAGCGACCACAACAACGGCAGAAAACTTTATACAGGGTGCGTATAGTAGCTAAGATAAAAATATATATATTTTACGAAATTTATTTTATTTTCCAGGTAAAATGTTGCTGCAACGCAAGCACTCTATTAGCCAGGATACAATTGTGCCCAGCAAGAGCGCGTGCAAGATCAAAAGTCGACGCTCGTCTGCTGCTAGCATGTGCAGTAGTTATGTGTCCGGTGTCTCACGGATGCGTCGACGGCAACGTAGGAAGAGCATGAGTCATGCGAAATCGCTCAACATTGACTCCAAGCTGCTAACCGAGATTGACATCATTGCAAGTACATTTCATGCTCGTTGTCGCATTCAGGAAGATCGCTTGACAGCCAGCAGCGGCAAGGAGAAATTGCTTGCCGAGGCGAATAAGCTGCAGGCCACGCTGGCGGCACCTATTGCATCCACGTTGCCGCTGCTAAATGGTGGCGGCAGCGGCAACAGCAACACTGCTGGAGCGGCAGCCTCCAAGCCGCTTAAACGGGCACTCAAGAAGCGTAAACTGAGCGAGCCACTAATGGACTTTGCCATGCTCTCGGCCAGCGCTGGCAATACGAATGGCATCAGCAATAACAGCAGCAGCAGCAATGGTGGTGCTAAGCGCCGCCATAAGAAGTCGAGCAGCAACAGCGGCGGCAGCAACAGCTCTAGTCCAGACGATCATAAACTGCCGCTGAAGAAGCGTCATTATCTGGTCACAACTGGTGCCGAGGTGACGACAGCGTTTGCCAGCAATGGCAAGTTGAATGCCGAAGCTTGGGCTGCTGCTGCAGCTGCGGCCAAGACCAGCGCCAATACCAAATCCCAGGCGCAGTTCAATGCCAAGAAGTTAACGCCCAAAAAGCGACATTTACTGGTCAGCCAAGAAGCTAGCGGAAGCGGGTCCTCTGCAGCTGGCAACGCTTCTCCATTGCGCATTGTCGTTGACAACAATTCCATAAGTGGAGGCAAGTTGCTTGACATAAGCCCCAGCTCACTGTGCTCCCTCAAGCAGCAGCGTCGCCAGGGAACCAAGTCAAAGAACTCCACGGCGGTGCTTGCAGGCACAGTTGCGCGTGAGCTGCCACAGCAGCTACAGTCGCCAGCAGGCAGCAATAGCTGCCCGCCGCCAGGCATCTTTGAACCGTCCGTGGAACTGGAAATACAAATACCCATAGCCAAGCTAAATGAGGCGGTTATCACAAAGTCGGAAGTCGAATCGCCCCTGCTTGCCGCAATGGACATCAAAGACGATGCCAACAAGAAGGAGCAGTGTCAACGTGTATTGGAAACGCTGCTGCACAAGACTGGCGGCAATTTGTTGCTCAAGCGTAAGCGCAAGAAGATCAATCGCACCGGCTTCCCCACCGTGAGGCGCAAAAAACGTAAGGTGAGCGTTGAGCAGACAGCAATTGTACAGCAGCAGCAACAGCAACAACAGCAGCAGCAGCAGCAACTGGAGCAGCAGCAACTATTGCCCGCTCGCGAAACACGTAGCAGCAGCACCCTTGCAGCTGTAACAATGGATTGCGAGCGTGTGCCGCAGCCAGGCGAGGCTAGGGAAACATTTGTGGCTCGCAGCAATAATCAGCGCACGCCTCGTTTGTCAGTGGTGGCATTGGAACGCTTACAACGACCACAAACGCCAGCGAATAGTGGGCCCACAGCCAGAGGCAAGCCACGCGGCAGAGGCAGACCTAGATTGCAAAAGCAACTGCCACAGCAACAGTCGCAGCAGCAGCAACCGGTAGACCAGCTGTTGGAATTGCAACCAACGAAAAAGCGCGGACGCGCTGCCAAACAGCCGGAAGTGGTGCTGCCGAGATTAGAGCGGAAGCTGGAGCCTAGCATTAAACTGCCAGCAGGCATTGATCCCAATACGAATTTTAGTTGTAAAATACGCTTGAAGCGACGCAAAACCATGCAGCAACAGGAGTTAGTAAAACGACAGGAACAGGTGCAGCCACAGCAACAGCAGCCACAGCCACAGCAACAGCAGCAGCAGCAGCAGCGGTTGCATGTAGAGCCTCCCACATGCGATGATCAAGTGCAGATTGAAGCTGAAGCGGCACTCAAACGCAATCAGCAACCAGTGCCAGCCATTGAGCATGAACCATTGCCGGCGCATGAGTCCACGTCCAGTTTGGCCACCGACTATGCCAGCTGCAGTGATACCAGCGAGGATAAATGCAGCACTGCATCGCAGCGTAAACGCTATAAACTCAAGAAGAACTTTTTGGTGGCAGGACTCTTCTCCAATCACTACAAACAAGTCCTAGTTGGTGGTGCGGCAACGACGCCCGTCGCATCCGTCGCTGTCAAGCCGCCAAATAGGAAAACTGCAGATGGGGAGCAACAGCAGCAAGTGCAGCAACAGATGGGCAGCTCGTTGCTGCCAGCGCCCAACTATTGTGAACGGTATTTTAGACGCACAATCGTCGACTTTGAATTGCCTTATGATATTTGGTGGGCTTATAGCCATGATAAGCTGCCGACGAGGCATGTGGTGCCCAGTTGGAACTATCGCAAAATACGTACCAATGTCTATGCGGAGTCGGTGCGTCCCAATCTCGCTGGCTTCGATCATCCCATTTGCAATTGCAAACCACAACCGAATGGTGCCTGCCTGGACAATTGCCTGAATCGCATGGTGTATACGGAGTGTGTGCCCAACAATTGTCCAGCGGGCGATAAATGTCGGAATCAGAAGATCCAACGTCATGAAGTGGCACCTGGAGTGGAGCGTTTTATGACCACCGACAAGGGCTGGGGCGTCCGCACCAAGTTGCCCATTGCCAAAGGCACCTACATACTGGAGTACGTGGGCGAAGTAGTCACCGAGCGGGAGTTTAAGCAGCGCATGGCAAGCATTTATCTGAACGATACTCATCACTACTGTCTGCATCTGGATGGCGGCTTGGTCATTGATGGCCAGCGCATGGGCAGCGACTGTCGCTTCGTGAATCACTCATGCGAGCCCAATTGCGAGATGCAGAAGTGGAGCGTGAATGGCTTGTCGCGCATGGTGCTATTCGCCAAGCGAGCCATTGAGCAGGGCGAGGAGCTCACCTACGATTACAATTTCTCACTTTTCAATCCCTCCGAGGGTCAACCGTGTCGGTGCAATATGCCGCAGTGTCGTGGTGTGATTGGCGGCAAATCGCAACGCATTAAACCGCTACCAGCAGAACAGAAGACGACTGCAGGTATGGAGAGTGCAAGCACTGGGGCTAAGGAAGCGAACGGGAATCGAAATGGGCGACAGCGCAAGCACAAAGCCAAGAAGAATGCTCAGCGCCAGCAGCAGGCAGCCAAGGAGGCAATGGTAGTGGCTCGAGTGCAGCAGCTCTCCGAAAAGGAAAAGAAGCTAGTCAAGCAGTGTAATATCTTTCTGGTGCGCAACTTCGAGAAGGTAAACAACTTACTCTTTGTAATCAAAACAATTCTTTTAACCTGTCTTATCATTCACAGATTCGTCGTTGTAAAGCTAAACGCGCTGCGGCAAAGGCACGGGCTGCTGGTTCACCAGTTGCTGGTGAGTCTGACTTGCCTGGTCGTCGTCCATCGACGCCTTCATCAACTTCACTGCTGGCTGCACAAATTTCTGCACTCTGCACGCCGCGCAACATGAAAACACGTGGCTTAACGCAAGCCGTACAAGATCCGGAGCTGGAGAAGATGGCCAAAATGGCGGTAGTATTGCGAGACATATGCACAGCACTTGAATCTCCCAAAATGTCTGAGTTGCTCTCCTCATTGGCCAGTAGCAAGAAAAAGAAGCAGCTCAAAACTGCGCGTCTCGATTTTAAGACAATTCAAGCCCAAGTGGAACAGGGACATTATAAGACACCGCAGGCATATGATGAGCAGATGCAGCAGCTTTTCACAGAGGCGCGTCAGCTGCACGGCGACGATGAGGCCAAGTCCAAAGCGTTGCAAACGCTGCTGGAAAGCTACAAGCAGCAGAAGGCGGCCAACTATGCACAGCTCCTGGACATACTTGGCAAACCAGAAGGACTGCAAAGTTTTAAGCCCAAGCAGGAGATAGTGGAAAAGGCCAACGAAGCTCACTCAGAGGATCACAAGCAGCAGAATAAAAAAGAAGAAACAGAAACTAATGCTGTTGCTGTTGCTCCGGAGCAGCCTCCGACGGACGAGGAAGATGTCATACGTTGTATATGTGGTCTGTACAAAGACGAGGGTCTAATGATACAGTGTGCCAAATGCATGGTCTGGCAGCATACCGAGTGTACCAAAGCAGACATCGATGCGGAAAACTATCAGTGCGAACGGTGCGAGCCGCGTGAGGTGGATCGCGAAATACCACTGGATGAGTACACGGAGGAGGGCCACCGTTACTATCTATCGCTAATGCGTGGCGAGCTTCAGGTGCGGCAGGGCGACGCGGTTTATGTGCTGCGTGATATACCCATCAAGGATGAGACAGGCAAGGTGCTACCCAGTCAGAAGCATACGTACGAGACGATTGGAGCAATTGATTATCAAGAGTGTGACATCTTTCGCGTTGAGCATTTGTGGAAGAACGAGGCCGGCAAACGTTTCATTTTTGGCCATCACTTTTTGCGTCCTCATGAGACTTTTCATGAACCCTCTCGTCGCTTCTATCCCAATGAGGTAGTCCGTGTCTCGCTGTACGAAGTGGTACCCATCGAGCTAGTGATTGGGCGCTGTTGGGTGTTGGACCGCACAACATTCTGCAAAGGTCGCCCCATGGAGTGTAACGACGAGGATCATTGCTACATATGTGAGCTGCGCGTGGACAAAACTGCGCGTTTCTTTTCCAAGGCCAAGGCGAATCATCCGGCGTGCACTAAGAGCTACGCGTTTAGAAAGTTTCCGGAGAAACTCAAGATCTCAAAGAGCTATGCTGTAAGTAAATTAGACAAAATAATTTTAATTGCACAGAGTTCAACAATAAAATTCATTTGCAGCCACATGATGTGGACCCATCGTTGTTAAAGTCGAGGAAGCAAAAGACTGATTTAGAAGTAGGAGCAACATCCATAAAAATGAGCAGACAGGAACAGAAAGCAGGCCAAGCAACGGGAAACAGGAAGCAGCGAAACGCACACGCTGGGCAGACAGGATCAGCAACCGGTGTATCGGCTGCAGCCACAGAAAACGCTGTAAAAGTGTTAACGCCAGTCGCTCCCAATGGACAGGTTAGTATTGAAAGATAATAATTGCCATATTTATACTCAAACTGTATTCCATATGTAGGTGCTAAAGAAGAAGCGATCACGCTTGGAAAATGTTCTGAATACCATGAAGCTCAAATGCCTGGATGCGCAGACGGCGCAGGAGCAGCCAATCGATTTGTCCTACTTGCTAAGTGGACGCGGCGCCCGACAACGCAAAACCAACTGCAACAGCAGTAACGGCGGCAACAGCAGCATCTCGGCAACGCCGTGCGCCTAGTGGATGCTAATATGTGTAGCCATGTATATAAATATCGACTTTAGAGGCATTGCGTACTATTTATATAAAAGAAAAAGATAATACATAATTTAGCCTTAGTTTGTAAGTTGTAAAGCGCATAAAACGGTGATAGTAGTAATTCTAGTTTGTAAATTGTTATGAACAACTTCTTGAGCAACTTAACATTACGTACGATTTTTATTATGATTAATGCAATTATTTATACTTGTATGATTATTATGATTATTGCAATTATTTATACACTTATACACATGTATGCCTATGAGTACGGTCCATCTTTATAGACAAATTACTTATGCTTTTTAAAATTGTTTTACATATGCATTTCCATTTATTATTGTTTTACAAAAACCAAGGCCCTCTTTTTAATAGCGTTTAGCATTGTTATTTTAAATTATTATGTATTATGTTATGGCTGCTTATCAATCTACTTGAGCAATACAAGTAGTACACTCAATGCGCGATTAGTTTTATATCATGTATATTTAAAAAAAATTGTTATCAACTTCGAACACAAATTTGAAAGTAAAATATATATATTTTCATTAACAGGCGAAATTCCCTTTGATCTTTTAAAAGGCCGTTGATGTTATCTTATATCGATAGTGCTTCATTCGATAGCAAAGCTCTGATAACTTAAGATATCGATGCATCGAATTAGTTGGAGCAACCCTGATTGGGGTTTCTTTTTTGTTGGCACGTTGATGAACGACCAACACATTGGGGCTGTGCTTAATCAAATAATAATAATAATCAATTTATTTAAATTAGGCCAGTGCTAGTGTGTCCCATTGTGCAGGAACCAATATTGGATTGCGCGATCAAGGTCAAGTGTACAGCAGCAACAAGCAACACCGACAGGATGAGTCAATACGCAATTATTTTGCAACGTGAGTTTCCGGCTATAGACAATGAGATGAAGGACTATGTAGAGGGCGTCCTAACAGGCAGTGAAGAAGATTTCGATACGTGCGATGACATCTTCGATGCTGTCGGCGACATACTCCAAGGCATTGATGGCGAAAGGTCTGAGGAGAATATACGTGGGCTTTGTGACGAGTTTTTCAGTATCATGAAGAATAACTCGAAGAATGTCGAGCGTAAAGTGCTTAATGCGCCGGTTAACATTGAGGAGATGGCCAAGAATATGGAGCGCATGGATAAGGAAATGCATAGTATTTGGGTGGTCAACAAAGATGGTGCTAATGTGAGTAAACCTTCTGCGGTATAACGACAGGGTTAAGGCTAATTTCACAATTACAGAAAGTAGACTCTAAGAAGTTGGAGAAAGCGGAAGCTAAGTTGATGCAGAAACAAGAGAAACGTCAGGAAGTGACTAAACTTGGGGTTGTACCGGTGGCGGTTAAACTGCAAACGGCCACTGCTTCTCAGGTGACAAACAAAAAGAACACCAAACTGGATCAGAAGGGCCTCAACCGATCCATGGACATTAAAATTGAAAACTTTGACCTGGCTTTTGGTGAGAAGTAAGTTGACACACAAATCGAAATCTCATATATTTCTCATAATATTGACCGGGTTAATCTTTTACAGAGTTCTTCTGCAGAATGCGAACTTGTTGTTATCCTTTGGTCGTCGCTATGGCTTGGTTGGTCGCAATGGACTTGGCAAGACAACGCTGTTGCGCATGATAGCTGAGCGTCAGTTGCAAATTCCGTCGCACATTTCTGTGCTGCATGTGGAACAAGAGGTAGTGGGCGATGATACATCGGCTGTGGAAAGTGTCCTTGAATGTGATACGGAGCGTACGCGTCTGTTGACAAGGGAGAAAGAAATTCTGTCGGCTTTAAACAGCGGAATCCAAGATACGACGCTGTCGAGCGAACTAAGTGAAACATATGCCGCATTGCAGAATATTGAGGCGGACAAGGCTGTGGCACGTGCTTCTGTGATACTTAAGGGTCTGGGCTTCGATGCAGACATGCAACTGAGGCCGACTAAATCATTCTCAGGTGGTTGGCGTATGCGTTTGGCTCTGGCTCGAGCGCTGTTCTCCAAACCGGATCTGCTACTTCTCGATGAGCCGACGAACATGTTGGACATCAAAGCCATCATTTGGCTAGAGACTTACTTGCAAACATGGCCAACAACCATTTTGGTGGTATCTCACGATCGCAACTTTCTCGATACGGTCCCAACGGACATCATTCATCTACATTCCCAGGAGCTGGAGGCATACAAGTGAGTACACATGACGACTGCACCGACCGCACAAGATTCTACTTTTAAAAATCTTTACAGGGGCAATTATGAGCAGTTTGAGAAGACCAAGACGGAAAAGCTTAAGTCCCAGAGACGCGAATACGAGGCCCAACTTGCGCACAGGGCTCATGTACAAGAGTTTATTGACCGCTTCCGATACAATGCGAACCGGGCGTCATCTGTTCAGTCCAAAATCAAGATGTTAGAGAAGCTGTAGGTAGAACTCTTATCCTAATTTCAAGCTGATTTAAACACATGTAATAATTAACACCGTAGGCCGGAGCTCAAGCCTGTAGAGAAGGAGACAATTGTTACGCTCAAATTTCCCGAAGTGGAGCCGCTTAATCCGCCCGTTCTGGCCATCTCAGAGGTCTCATTCCGCTACAATCCCACGGATCCGTTGCCCATCTTCAAGGGCGTTAATCTATCAGCCACTTCGGATTCCCGTATTTGCATTGTAGGCGAGAACGGAGCGGGTAAATCGACGTTGCTTAAGATTATTGTTGGCCAACTGAGCACCATCTATGGCAACATTGTGCTGCATCGCGGTCTGCGCATAGGCTACTTTGCTCAGCATCACGTTGACCATTTGAATATGAATGTCACCTGTGTGGGTGTGCTGGCGGAGCTATTCCCTGGGCGGCCAGATGAGGAGTATCGTCGTCAATTGGGTAGCTTTGGTATTTCGGGTCCACTGGCTCTGCAAAGCATTGCCAGCTTGTCTGGTGGTCAGAAATCACGCGTGGCCTTAGCAAAAATGTGCATGGGTATGTTCTAATATATTCACTTGCTACCATTCACATTATTAAATACGTTTTTTTACGCAGCGGAACCAAATTTCTTGGTACTTGATGAACCGACGAATCATTTGGACATTGAAACAATCGATGCGTTGGGCAAAGCCATAAATGCATTTAAGGCAAGAGCTTAAACTGAATATCATATATATAATTAATAATATATTGAATTCTCTTTTAATTTTTAGGGTGGAGTCATTCTGGTCTCTCACGACGAACGTTTAATTAAAGTCGTCTGCAAGGAATTGTGGGTTTGTGGTAATCGTACGGTGCGCGCTATTGAGGGCGGCCTAGATGAATATAAACGTGAGGTTTACAAGGAAATCGAAGCTAATAGTTGAATTTTAATAATTTTATAAAAACGAATAAGTGAAAAAATTTAGCAATAAATTTGAAGTATGTCAAAGTTATTAACAAAAGGGATTTAATATAGAAAATAACAAACGAAATAAAGAATGTTAAAGTATAGAATCTGTTTGGTTAAATAGACTTTATATTTTGACATAAACCTATATCAATATTATTGTATACCTATTTGAACTAATCTTGCAAATTATGCGTTTTATTGATTAGTTTCTTGCGTAGCTCAAATAATATTAAAGTAAGTGCGGATGCGACATTTAGACTGTCAATGCCCGCTGCCAGAGGAATATAGACGCACTTGCCCCTGCTGCCCACCAGTTTCATGAATCTAGAAGACGGTATTCATTAGTAGTATATATATTAAAATCGATCTTATAGAATGTTTACTTGTAAGCATCGTCGCTAACTCCGTGACTCTCGCCGCCAATAATGAGGATGTTGTGTGCGCCTGTCTGATCCACTTCTGCATAGTCTACAGACGTGCGTGCAAGATTCGCTGGCCTTTCTGGGTTGTTCTCGGCAATGAAGACATGACAATCATCGGCCATCTCCGGAGGTATGTGTAGTGGCAGCTGCTCCCAGGTAACATCGTCATGTATGGGCAAACGGAATTGACCGCCACAGCCACCGCGCAACGCCTTTGATTCCCAGGGATCACAGCAACCGTGTGTGACGACCACCTGACTACAGGGCAAAGCAGCACAGGTCCTTATTATACTGCCCAAGTTGTTGGGTTCACGTATATTGTCGCAGACCACTGTAATGGGTAACGGATCTTTGTCCTGCTGCTGTTGTAGACCTTGCGAAGATGGGCGTTCGAATATTGCCAGAAGTCCAGGTGGTGTTACCAGCGCAGACCATGTTTTTAGATCATGCTGGGGCACTTTGTAGATTTGCGTGTTGTCGTTTTGCTGAGCCTGCGCCACATGTTCCCGCAACAAGGCCAATTGATCCTTTTGGCTAAAGAATAAGGAAAGCATTTTCAAGCCGGATTGAAGTGCTTCCTGTATGAGACGTCGGCCCTCGATAATGATCTGTTTGTTCTTGTCGCGACGTTTGCGTGAACGCACTTCTGTCAGCAAGGTGCTCATTAACGGATCCTGCAAGGTAAGCCGCATGAACTCCAAATTCAACTCGGTGTCTTTAATAAGCGGAGTAGGTGTACGCTTAACTGACGTTGCAACTGGAACTGTCTTTTTGACTGCTGGTGTTGCTGTTATAGCCTCAGCTTCAGCTTTATTTATCTTTTTCTTTGGCTCTCTCGTTTGTTTACTGATTAATGTTGGTTTGTGCTTGCGTAAAGCCTCCCGCGTGTTTATTGGCTGGTGTTGTAACATTGAGTTTTCAAACAAATTCGCCTCAATATCTAGCGCGTCTTTGATGTCATCTTTGACACCACCAGAGGAGCTGCTGCTGAGCCGCACTATATGGTAATTATTCACATATTTTACGTGTGTTTGAATAGCTCGTTTAAGAACGTTATAAAACATCTTTATAAATCTTTGCCGGTATAACCGTATATACAATCGATAATACTATCGATGGTCGAATACAGTGATGTGCATTTCCATATACCATCCGATATTGCTTACTGTTGTGCCTTATCACTATAATGATAATTGATGTGTTAAATTAGATAAGATTTGAATATATTGACTGAACGGCTTTTAACATTAAAAATCATTTTAAAATAGAACTATATAAATTAAAAACATATTTATTGTGTTTGAAGCTCAAAATTTCGTGAATAGACGTGCCGCACTAACACACAAATTATCGCCGCAGTGGCAACGTTCAACAAGTGTGTTAGAGACAGTGACAACTCTGGTTGTCACGAATATTGCATAAAGTTCCACAACTTCGATAGAATTTCCAATTGAAACCATTTTGGATTCATAATAAGTCAATCTGGTTGATTTATTAGAATGCTAACTAAGTCCGTGCTAATTGCCGCTTTGGGTAAGCGCGCATCGAATTTGCTGATGCAACGCACGTTCACCAATACGCAATCCTTGAAGCAATCTATTAAACATCATCAGCCAAATGATTTGGAGAAACGTTTCTTGGTGTGGAATGGCAAATACAAATCGGTAGCTGATGTGCCAGCCTTTGTAGGGTATGTAATTAAAAGTTATGAAATCCAGTTAGAAATGTAAAAGGTTGCCTTGATATTTTTACAGCCAGGAGGAAATGGAGCGCTGCCGCAACAAAATGCGTATTAGGTTGGCAAATATTATGATTGGCTTGACCGTAATCGGCTGTGGCATTATGATCTACAGTGGAAAGCAAGCAGCTAAGCGTGGCGAATCCGTGACAAAGCAGAATCTGGAATGGCACAAGCAATTTAACGAAACAGCCGCCGGCGCAACTGAAGCAAAATAATCATCATAAAAAATACCAAATGCCTCAAAAGTAGTTCATGTAATTAATGTAAATGTAAACCTTAACCATTTGGTATTTTTAAAACTTTTTAAAAAATGCTCAGTACCATGTGGGGCAGGAGCCTAATAATTTAATTGAAACAGTGATATTTTTTAAACTCATGAAAATAGTTTTTATCCACCTAGTTTGATCAAAATGCCAACTGTTAATTGTAGAACACCCTGCACTGAAATAAATGTTTAGTTAAATTTTATTTGCATGAATAAGATGCTTTTGTTGTTCAGCTTAGAGAAATATATACCAAGAAGTCTATCTCGACTAAAAAATACCCTCTAGCACAGATATTTGTTTATATCCTCCATACTATACATTTATCTTGTCAAATCTTAAGAATTTCAACAGGTTATACAGACATTGCGTCAGATAAAAATACTAAGTTAAAATGTTATAATTGGAAAGCTTGATAACTTTTTATGCAATTTATTTATATCCATTACCACTGTGTCGCAGCTGAAACATCAACAGTGACCACCACTTGCGCCAGGTGGCAGCACGCCGGCGCGGAGAGAGAGCGTACGTCCCGGATTGCCAGCCGAAGAGAGCGCAGTGTGGACAGCAGGCGACTACATAGGAGGCGCAGATGGGTGCAGCAACAACCCTGCCGCTCTTCTGCTGCTGCTACTACTGCTGCTTCTGCTGGTGCTGGTGCTACTGCGCGCTTTTCACTTTCCGTTCTTTCAGTTTGTCGAGAACGTTTGAACGCAACGGGACTTTGGAAATCGTGCGTGCAGGAAAATCTAAGTAAAGCAACCAAAAGAGAAAAGGAAAAAAGAAGAAAAATTCCAAATTGCAAGCAAAACGCTGAAAAGGAAATGTGCAAAAAATAGTGTAAAAATAAGAGCCAACAGCGTTAGGCAAAAATGTGCGGGCAGCGGGAAAAAAGCTAAAACGAGAGCAAGTGTAAAAATGTAAACTACACACGCACACTCACACATATATAAATATACATGAATGTAAGTGTAAGTGCCTGGTTGTAAGCGCGTGTATCTGTCTGCCTGTGTGTGTGTGTGTGGCATAACAATGACCACAGACACTACAACAATAGAAACAATAACAACAAAATCGTATTGAAATATTAATAAATTAATTGCTTAATCAAACAGATTGGAGCGGAAAATCCATATTAAAGAACATTAGAAGCGCTATGTGTGAGCGACTTTTTTTTCGAAAAGCAACTGTGTGTGTGGGTGGATGGGTGGTTTTAGTGTGTATATGTATGTGTGTGTGTGTGTGGCAACATTCGTTTGCTTTTTTGATTTGTGAAAATGTGTGTATCCGCGCAAATGTTGTTGTTGCTGCTGTTGTTGCACGACGAGACGACTGTGTCGTGTCGTCTCTTGTATGAACACCTACAATTACAACAAAAAGCAAAAATGAAAAGGAATACAAAATTGTCCTTGTACATGAAAAATGATGTTGCTAATAGTAATTTAGAGAATTTCTAATTGAAACGAATTTGAGTGCCAACTGAAAGGAACAGCAACAACAAAAACAACAAGTTGTTGGCCTAATTAATATATTTTGAATATGCATTGGGCAGCAGCAAAAAGTCATTCAACAGAAACTAACGTTGACGGCCGCGGCGGCTGTTTTTGCGCTCTCTGTGTGTGAAAGTGAAGGTCGTCTGTAGGAGAGAAAGAGCGCACAGTATCAGCAGCAGCAGCAGCAGCAATCAGTAAGCAGCAGCAGCTAAGTCCAAACAGTCCATTTGCTGGCGCAAATGTGCGAAAAAGCCTTGGCTTGGTTTTTGGCGCAACAACAAAGTCATTTTAATACACACACACACACATTCACTCTCTCACACATACACTCACAGAGACACACACATCTATATAACACTTGCAGATATATAGCTTGCATGCACGTGCATCTGCCTTGCTGTGCGTGTGTGTGCGCGCGTTTATGACGCGCTTAATGCACAGCAGCTGCTGCTGCTGCGGCTGCGGGCATACTGCATTGTTGTTGTTGTCGCTGTTGTAATAGCAGAGATGCACATCCCTAGCCAGCTTTAAAGTGCGCCTTGGTTTCGCGCTAGTTTTCAAGGATTTCCCAAGACTTTGCCTTACTCTATTCTTATCAAAGCGAAAATATGTTCGTCTTAGACGTCTTTTCATGAAAAGACATTATTAGATAAATAATTTAGAAATTGCGTTTGTTTAAGACTTAAATGTTTACAAATAATTGTGGTTCAGCCTTGATTAATATTTATTTGAATACGCATATGCAAAAGCAAAGCAAGGCAAAGCCATAATTATGCTTTATAATGTAAACATTTTCCCTTTAGACTTATTTATTCGCTATGGTTGATTAATTTTATGGCTTTTTACTACTTCTACCGGAGCTTATATACATTTAATTTAAAAAACTGTTTATTTTTATTAGCTAGTTCATTCAAATTTTTCTATCGGAGCTGGACAAGTTGTGTGTGCTTGGCAGCCCTGGCATACGCTGCGTATACATACTTCGGCTCAGAGCAGTATGTGTGATTATTTGCAGATATAATCACATTTCACGCTTAGAAGGCTTAGCGGGCCTACATAAATTACGCCATTGCCCATCGACTGCTATCCGAGCTGGGGTCACTTGCACGTTTCTGTTTCGGTTACGTTTTCATTCCCTGCTCAACTGCTCCTTCCATAGCTGCTCGTGCGCCTTTTCCTCAGTGGCGCGTTAAATGCGACCGAAAAGTTTTTCGGGACTGCTGATGCGTTTCACTGATAACTCGTTCTTGTTCTCTCTCTTTCTCTCTGTAAAGTCGTTACGCTTTTTATGACTTCTGCAATTAATTTGAATGGCATCCAGTTTATTGTTAGAGCCAGTAACTTGCACATGGCCAGCGTTCCGCTTGGCCTTGCAAGTAGCAGCATTTCACATCATCTGATTGTCGAATGTGGGTGTCTGTGTGTGCACGCAATTTAAATACTAAATTGCGTTTCGCTTGCAATCCCATTTCGACTCGCACAACGTGACGTATGCGCAATGTATTAAATGTATAATAAGCATACGCACTGTTGGCCAACACATAAGTTAATGTATGTGACCAAATTGAACTGAAGTCGCATTGTCTTGCGCCCAGCTCATAATTTAAGCAACTTATTTTGTAAATTAGATCAAATTGCTTATTGGAAATTGAAAATAAGAAATAATAAATTATTCATATCGTTTGCTAGGAATAATTCATTAGACATTCTTGTGGTATCAACCGATGCTCGTAGATTGCGGTTTATTGGGCTTAGCCCATCAATTTGGCTGTGCTTACTTGAAATTGTCATTTGTTGCCGTTATAAATGATAAATCAACATTCCTAATATCCTCAATGAGGCAAGTTTTTCAATATTCTCACAGCAACTAAGCAGGGTGCCCCCACCTCAATTGAGTTGAGTTGGGCCGCTGGCAAATGGATACATAAGCATCTCTTAAGCAGCACGAACCCAAAAATTATAGAAGACAGAATACAGCACAAACGGTTTTAATGTTGAGCCGACAACGAAGACGACAACGACAGCGACAACGACAACGACGAAGACCAACTCGAGTCACAAAAAAAAATAAAATAAAATAAATATAAAAAAGAAGGAAAATACCGCCGCCTAGCGACCCAAACCAAATTAACCACCCACATACGAAATGGCCGTCCCGGTCCCCTTGGGGCCTCTGGGCAGGCGCAGACTCGGCTCGCCTCTCGGCTCTCCCTTTAGCTGTTCTCTGGTCTATGCCTGCATTTGGTAATTTTCAATAGTTTTGGCTTTCTAATGCCGCCAACGCAGACCCCAAAAAAAAAAAATTAAAACATACAAAATTGCTTGTAAACAAAATACACTAAAGACAGACGCAGCAGCAGCAGCAGTGCGTGTGAGTGTGTGGGTGCATGTGTGTGTGCTGTTGTTGTTTAAATATAGAACACAACTAAATGTAAACATTGTTAACGTGGTGTCCATAAAAATACAAAATGGAAATGCACAGACATAAAAATGCGTTTATGAGCCGAAAGCATCTTCAGTTTCTCTGCAAATGTCCCATCGACTTTTCTTGGCTTTTCATTTCATTTTGCTACAATATAGAATATTTGCAAATTTTTGGCGGTTCCGGCGCTTGACATAAGAAATTTGCTGCCACAAGGGAGCGTGCGTGAGAATGAACTGGAGAGTGAGAGTGGGAGAGAGAGGGAGAGTGAGAGAGAAAAAGCTTTAGTCTTGGCGCAAAAGTCAACTCATAATAAGGCTCGTAATTGGGTTCCTCGCAAAAAATGCACAGGATTTCCGTAGATTTTACGTGTATTTTATACATTAACTAACAAGCTAGGGGAGGTACTTTCTGGTAATGGGCTGTGCAGCTCTCAACAATAAACAAAATTACAAAAAAAGGTAAAAAAAAAAAAACAAAAAAATACAACAAAAAATTGTGGAAATTATAATGAAGCTTGGCAAAGTGCTCAAGCGAATTGTGAATACACTTTATTTATATAGCCTATATAAAAATGTTGGTAAATTTATGAAAAGGAAATCGTTTAGAAAATACTGCCGTATTCGAGATACATATGTTCTTGAATATTTAATTGATAATATTTCTTGAAGCACATGGAAATGGGAAATTTTGCCAAATTATATATATTTATTTATACTACACATGTTTATAAACAGTGTGGCATGAAAACTGCATTGAATGAAATTTCTGTTTTCTATTTAAGTAGTAAAATTATTATTATAAAGCAAGCGAATGCGCATTTCAAAACGAGCAGAAAATATAATTGCTTGGTGATATATTTTTCAGAAAAAATTAGTAATTAGAACTATTATTAAAACAATTTAAATTATCTTAAATTGATCTGAGCATTTTTAAATTAATGTTTATAGCTCATCTTAAGTCAAATTAAAATAGTTTAAATTAAGCCAATTAAAATTGTGCTTAATGTCTGGTTGATAATTTAGAAAAAGTAATTGTTAATATAAAATTTAGTTAATATATTTTTTATATTTTTTTTAATTTTTATTTTTAATTATTTGATTTATTATTTCTATTTTTTTTTTTGGAATACCATTCATTAAAATTATTTTTCAATTATAAAAATTTATATTTGCAAGTTGTTTAAATAATATATATTGTATATATATATTTATATATAAATTATCTATTTTATATATATTTTATCTATTTTATATATTTTAATATATTATATTATATATATTGCTCAAAGAATCATTTTTGAATTTAAAATTGTCAACATTAATAATACCAAAAACAACTATTAATTATTTAATTCTTTTTCAACAATTTGAGTTTTTATTTTCATTAACTAATTAGTTTTTATATTTTGAAATATTTCAAAATGAGTCATAAAAATGTATATATTCAAAATTTCTTACATCTACAATATAACATTAAAAATGTTTTATTTAGCCAATTAAATAATTATTTTTAGTTTAAATAACGCAGACAAGATTTTGTTTATAATATAAATTTTGTTGTTATATTTACAAAATTTTTAATATTTATAATTGAAATTTTTTATATTTGATTTGTAAACTCGCTCGGCCGAGTGAAATGTTTATATTTTTTGCCCCTAGCAAAGCTCAAGCAGAAGTCAATCACCCCTGCCACGACTACTATATCATATTATATTCTCGTTTTCTTCTGTTGCGCAAGGGCAACTGACAAACAGCTGAAAGACAAATTGTATACAATGTTTGGTTTATGGGCGCGAGCTGTGAATGGATGAATGTGCATCATTATGTGACTGCTGCCCATTGTTGTCCTCCTCAGTGGCTGCATGGCAAAAGTTATGCTAACCTTGAGACGCTGAAGGAACAAACCTGAATAGGCTAACAGCAGCAGCAGCAGCAAGAGCAACAAAAACATATAATTAGGCGACAACAGAAAATAGTGCCAAACCCAGAGTTGGCTAAAATAAGCTATGCAAATAATTAATGAAGCTTGGAAAATAAGGACATGTGGCGCCTTTGTTTAGGTAACGGAAGTGCGCGACCCTAAAGGCCCTCCTCCCGCCTCATATAAGGTGTTGTTGTTGGCTATTTTTTGGGCTGCTGGGCTTATTTTTCCAGCCATTTGATGTTTGACAATTTATTTTGATGGCGCACAACACGCACACGTCAATTCTGGCTGTTGTTGTTGCTGTTGAACTAGGCGCCTCAGTCAGCGACGTCAGCAAAGACGACGTCAACATCAATGGAAGAGCAAAGCAAACGGCATTGATTAATTTCCATTTGGGCACACTAACCGAAAGCAAGGTCGAGCTCTATGCTAGGCAGCAGAATTGTTGATAGGATAATGTGGCATTAAAACATTAAGGGCCGACACATCGGCTGCTGCTACTGCTGCTGCTGCTGTCGTTAGAGTAGAGCCACTCAACCCACTGGTTAGTTCGGTTTGATTGAAGCGTTGAGGTAACGAGCCAAAGCAGAAGTGTGTGTACAGAGCTGTCAGTCTAAAAGTCGATATAGTCTGTTCACTGTTTGAAGAGTGTGCCAGCTTATATACTGAAGTGTGTGTGCTAGTGTGTATGTGTGTGTGTGTGTAGTTGGTGTGTACTTTCTATGTGCGCTGATTTTGAGTGATAACCAGGTGGCGACTAGACACTTTGAGCTGCCAACATCCCAGCCATAATGTAAACTATAAAATGCAATTACTTTATTAGTTTATCCAATGTACATCGCTACAAGCAAGCCAAGAGTCCTGATTTGAGGGCCAACCTTATTGCATTATGTGTAATTGTATTGTTAGAAATTGCATAGCGAGAGTTTCTGCTTTAAGTTTATCGCGTCATGATGTGTCAAGCACAACAGGGCACTGTTTAATGGACTCATAATAAGATTGAAATTGCTTTCTTTGAACTTGAATGCAATTTAATGATATATGAATAATAATTAATATTTTATATTCTGAACATCAAATAATGAGATATATAATAATACTAAAAATATTTTATATTTGGCGTATATGTATTTATAATATTTTATTTTTTATCATCAAATCAGAAAATGAAAATAACATTTTGAATTAGTTTTCAATATTTCAATATTGGAACTTTAAAATTTTTAACTTTTCCAAAATGAAAAAAAAAAAATTTAGAAGTGAAGTGAAGTTTGCATATTCGATTAAAACTTTTGTCTTGTATATTAAAAAAAAATAGGAAATAAATATATTTTGGAAGAAACGTTAAAATGGTTCATAGTTTTTTTGCCACTTTCATGAAATAAATATAAAATTATATCATTTCATATATAACATTTTAGAACATCTCCAAAAAGGCTTCATTCAGTATAAATCTTCACTTTATTTATTTTTAATGATTTACAAAAACAAAAAGTGTAAAAATACTTCATTGACACTTTTATCTTCTAACTTTTATAAAATTGAAAGAACTTAAAACATATGCTTTTTAGTTAAGTTTGCTTCTAGTCAGTTTCGATTTCTAATCAATACCTAACTGAATTCTAGTACTCGCAAGCTTTTATATAGACAAATAGTTCAATAAAATAGCAATAGTCATCTGCGTTATATAAATCTATTATATATAGAATATATAAAACACACTTCAATGCAATAATAATTTTTATAGCAATAAGTTTATAGTCCGCATTTTACTATATTTTCACTTCCACATATATTCTACATATTACATTTGATTTCCTTTTGTCACCTTGACTTCTTTCCATATTTCATATAGTTAAATATACACATATATTTATACATATTCATATATTCACTGACATTGAATCATCATATCATATCACCTTAGCTATCCTATTCGCAACTTGTGTAACCTAAGCCTTTGGTCTGCAAACGGCTTTCTAACGACCATCAACTAACTAATAACTTCTAATGGCTTTCGTTACGGCCAGGCCACTCGGCGAAGACATAAAGTCGAATACCTTGGTTTGCATTAATAATAATATTCATAATCCATTTGACAGCGCCCATAAATATGCAAACACTTTCCTATACATATATATATTAATGATATATACATATACATATACGTATTTCGGTGCATATCGACCCGTCATCTATTAAATGCTAACAACTATCGTGCCAGTCATGCTCGTAAATATTATATAAATCAAAGAAACACATTATATAGACTTCAAGAGCACGCCAGAAATGTGACATTTATGGAAACAAATGACTTTTTGTCAAATGGCTGAAGACAAATAACGCTGAGAGCGAGCGGATGGGTTTGGTTGGCTGGGCCTTGGCTTTGAGATGCTACGCTTAATGCCTAAAATTTAATTGTAGTTGCAAAATGACTTTGGGACCGTTTCGGGGTGTTAACTGTATTGAAATGCACATAAATTGTTGCTACAAATTGTGGCCAGCAAGCAGCTAGCTAGATGCCATCAACCCAACGCCCACACAAGCCATTCATGCCACCCATTAACCCACGCGCTCAGACAGATGGAAGCCAGTTGGGTCGATGGGTCGATTGGTCGTCGTTCATTTTGTCCGTCCGACTTGCTGCTGGTCTGTGGGGAAAGTACAAGAGACTCATTAAAATCACCCAAAAACTTTTGGGCAAGTACTCAAATGTGTATCTCTATCTGTAGCTGTATATCTATCTGTATCTGTATCTCTATCAATATCTGCTCATGTACTTGGCCAGCTGGCGGCGTTCGTGTGTGTGGCTCGTTTAAATATTTAGACAACAACTTGGTTATTGAATGCTGCATTTGGGCCATTGAATCATTATTAAGAATTAGGTGAAAACTCTGCTTTGCGCAGCACATAAGGTAAACAAACTCGAAATATATTTTGAAAAATCTTTAAGTTTTATGATACGATTCATACGCATTTAGAGCCGGAAATTCCAAGGGTTTATAACCAGAAATGCTTTTGTGGTAATTCATAAAATTCGTACATGAATGTAGACGGTATGTGTACTGTGGCGCCATCTATTGTCGAACATGTGCTTGCTGTTTATAGAAATTGTTAAAGCAAATCCATTATTTTGAATGGAGTCTTTAAAACATTTTTAATGTGCTCTCGAAATGGTGTCATAAAAATCAAAATTCAAAAATTTACTTTATACTCAGCTGGTATTTATTAAAAGTGAATTAAAAGTGGAATGAAGGCAACAATATTTGTCTTACGCCTCGAAAATTAAAGCCAATTTTCTATTTGAACTCATTTCGAGTCGCGGTCAGTCACCTCGGACTAAAGGCAGGGTATTACGCAGTCGGCATGATATTAAATTTTAAAAGTTATGGAATTTTAATTGAATTAAATAATGATATCTATGTAATTATATATAGATTACTGCACAAAGCCAATATGCTCTCTAACACTTTAAAAAAAACAGAGTAAAATAAGTTTTTCTCCTCAGATGCTCTATTTACAGATCTTTGACAATGTGTGTCTACTGTACTTCGGTTTATTTGCTGGCATTTCTATAAATAAATAGCTTATGCATTTACTGCACATGAATAATTGAAATTACATTTTTGTTTATTGCGTGTCGCATTCCCATTTGGCCCCACTGTGCGTGGGCGTCTCAATGGGTGGCTACAATTTAAATTTCACTCCGACTCGGCTAATGTGTGCCGTTGTGTGGGCTGGCCAATAGCTTCAAATATGTGCAAATGAATTGTGTGGCTTTTCGTACTAATTGTTTGCTGTTTTTCTTTTTTCTATTTTTTGCCAATTTGCAGTGGTGCAGCGCATAGAACCATCAAGCTTTCCATATCCCCGGCGTAAACAATAAAAGCGAAAATGACAGCAATACGTTTAAGCAATAAAGAAATGCGTGGCAAGCAGCTGCAAATAGCAACAAGACAACAATAATAATCAAGCAACATGTAAAGCCTTTATGGACAACTAAGAAGAAGAAACTGAAACACATCCAAAACAGAGCCCAGGAAGTATATAATAGAATACTATATCCAAAGTAAATAAGCCTAATAGAAAGCCAGCTGCCGTTCTGCGTGAAAGCTTTAACTAGAACTAAGTCCAAGTGAGCCAAATTATAAATATTGACAAATAAAGCTGCACTTTAAAGAGATTGAGAGAGGAGATAGACGCATCCATTGACCGCTGATTACCTCGATATCGCCTCCCCGTCCCACCCCGGCATCGTCTTGGGACACTGAAACATTCCACCACACAGTATGGCCTCGGTCGCCGCTTGGCTGCCCTTTGCACGGGCGGCGGCCATCGGTTGGGTGCCGATAGCTACGCATCCATTGCCACCGCCTCCGATGCCGAAGGATCGTCGCAAAACGGACGATGAGAAGCTATTGATAAACGTCTCCGGCCGACGATTTGAGACCTGGCGCAATACACTCGAAAAGTATCCAGATACGCTGCTCGGCTCGAATGAGCGTGAGTTTTTCTATGATGAGGATTGCAAAGAGTATTTCTTTGATCGGGATCCGGATATATTTCGCCACATACTTAATTATTATCGCACCGGGAAATTGCATTATCCGAAACACGAATGCCTCACCAGCTACGACGAGGAATTGGCCTTCTTTGGCATCCTGCCAGATGTCATTGGTGATTGCTGCTATGAGGACTATCGCGATCGCAAGCGCGAGAACGCCGAACGCCTCATGGATGACAAGCTGTCGGAGAATGGAGATCAGAATCTGCAGCAGCTAACCAACATACGCCAGAAGATGTGGCGTGCCTTCGAGAATCCGCACACATCGACCAGTGCTCTGGTCTTCTACTACGTAACCGGCTTCTTCATAGCTGTCTCGGTCATGGCGAACGTGGTGGAGACGGTGCCCTGCGGCCATCGGCCTGGACGTGCCGGCACTTTGCCCTGCGGCGAACGCTACAAAATTGTGTTCTTTTGCCTAGATACCGCCTGTGTGATGATCTTCACCGCCGAATATCTGTTGCGTCTATTCGCGGCGCCCGATCGCTGCAAGTTTGTGCGCAGTGTGATGAGTATCATCGATGTGGTCGCCATCATGCCCTACTACATTGGTTTGGGCATCACGGACAACGACGATGTTAGCGGCGCCTTTGTTACGTTGCGTGTATTCCGCGTTTTTCGCATTTTCAAATTCTCCCGCCACTCGCAGGGTCTGCGAATCCTCGGCTACACGCTCAAGTCATGCGCCAGTGAGCTGGGCTTTCTTGTCTTTTCGCTGGCCATGGCCATTATCATATTTGCCACGGTCATGTTTTATGCCGAGAAAAACGTAAATGGCACCAATTTCACATCGATCCCGGCGGCCTTCTGGTACACCATTGTCACAATGACGACGTTGGGGTAAGTAACTGTGATGAAACAGTGTTTATTATCCAATTTGCAATGAAATATTAAATGTAGCTACCATGTGCATTGCCGTTTTATAAAGCCTACTCAAAATGGCATGTCAATGAATTTGATAATATGAAGGCGCAGCCAACTTAACTCTTAGTTATGAAAGCCTAATTGGCAATTCTTTGAAAATTCCCTTTTCTGGTTAGTTATTCACAGGGATATTAGTATTTTTTCAAAATGGCAAGGAAATACTTGATTTATTTGCCAAAAATAGCATATTTTTTGCTAAAATACTGAAAAGCTAATTTTAATGTTAATTTAAATTCAATGTGGTTTTTAGGCTATTTATTATAGAGAATATTGCCTAATCTGATTTATTTTTTTCACTCCTTACCAAACCTTAGCTACGGTGACATGGTGCCGGAGACAATAGCTGGCAAAATAGTTGGCGGTGTTTGCTCGCTCAGCGGAGTGCTGGTCATCGCCTTACCTGTACCTGTTATTGTATCGAACTTTAGTAGAATTTATCATCAGAATCAGCGTGCGGATAAGCGTAAAGCGCAGCGGGTATGTCTGCCAAACATATACACTCCCTTTTTTTTTTATCTTCCATCGATTTTTATTAACACTAACAGAAAGCTCGGCTGGCGCGCATACGCATTGCGAAGGCTTCGTCTGGCGCTGCTTTCGTTAACAAGAAAAAGGCGGCGGAGGCACGTTGGGCAGCGCAAGAGTCGGGCATTGAGCTGGATGATAATTACAGGGATGAGGACATCTTTGAGCTGCAGCATCATCATCTGTTGCGGTGTCTTGAAAAGACAACGGTGCGTATAATTAATACAATAGCTTTCATTTGCAGGACTTAACAGGCAAACGTGCGTCGTTTGGGTTCTCGTCGTCATTTTTCCTTATCATTTTCTATGTTCTGGTTTTGGTTTACATGTTTATTTATCAGACATCTTTGTTTTGTTTCTCTGTGTGTTCTCTTTCCGACAGATGTAGCAACATTTGAATATCTTTCTAGTAGTCCAAAATTCGCACCTTTGCCTTCTGCTCTTTAGGCAAGCAATGACAAGCGACACAACAACTAGAACAGCTACAGCAACCACAACCATAACAACAACTACAAGAACAGCAACGACCACAGCAGCAACCACTGCGAATGCACTTAACACTAATTCAATTGATAGTTGTAGAGGATTTGCTGTGCCAGAGTTCAGAAATCTTGTGCGTGCTCGCTAAACAAATACTTCGTACATATACAAATCAAACAAACATACACACATACATGCATATAAATATAAAAGAAAAGAAAAAAACTTCAGCATTTGATGTGCAAAATTCTTGATTATGATTTTTGTACATTTGTATATTCAATATAAATCAATATAAGTATATACTATATATAAATGTGGCATTTTGTGTTTTCGTTTAAGTTTTATTTCATGTTTATCACATGTTGCATTGGGATTTCGTTTTTGTTTAAGTTGAGCAGCAAACGCGCGCCCTACAATAAAGTTGAAAAAATTAAAGATCATAAAATCATATATATATATATATATATATATATATATATATATATATATATATATCTGTGACTTCTTTCTATATAAAAAGTATCGTAAACGAACCGTAAATAATACATTTTGAAGAAGTAAGTGCTTTCGGTTTAGTAGTTTATGTTCCGTTCTTCTCTTTCCTTAGCTCTCTCTCTCTCTCTCTCTTGCTCTAGCTATCTCTTTTATTCTCATTAAAGTGTTGCAATTTCATCTTTCTCTTTATTATTATTTTTTCATTTTCATTTTCATTTTGGTTTTTTTTTTTTGATTCAAGCAGCAAACGGTTTGTGCTGAAAGCTTTGCGCTCTGTTCAATTTTAACTTAATATTTTTTTAAGTTCTTTTAATTGGTAATTATTGAATAATATTGGATAATATAATGCTTGAAGAGGCGCCCAGCAGCGAATGCCATAAAAAAGATCTGAAACAGCGCAGTCGATGGCTGTCAACACTAAACCAAAACAAAACTGAAACTAAATAAAAACAAGAGCATTAAAAAAATATTTGAAAAATTCAACAATTCGAAACCAAAGAGCGCCTACCAAATGGGCTAAAATATATGCAAAGATTGGCTGATTGAAACTGTAAAGTGATATGGAATTTGTATAAGGGAATTTCCATTAACAAATTGAGTAGATTTTATTTATAGCGTAGCTATAATATTTAACAATTATTGATTTAAATGTAAGAACACCTTAGTCGAATATAGCATGCTTATAGAGAGAAGTTCAAGTTAATGAATTAGAAAAACTTAGAAAATGTTTTCAAATCTTTGTCAGTTACATTTTGACTTTGATAGACACTGACTGATAGTAAAATGTTCGGTATTTGTCATGGAAATTAAGTTTATATATAATAGAATAATACTCATAATATTAGTTTTTGAATATTAATATAATATATATTTTTATGTGGACTAAGTTTCAGTAGGTGAATGTCGACTGCAGCAGTAAAAGGTTTTCAGTACACACTTCTATAGGGTTTCCTTGATAGCAAATACTAGAGTAACCAATATATATATATATATATATATATATACAAAAAGCTGTTAGTATAAGCTTAGTTCATTCATTTATAACGCTGTCTTTACAGAAAGTTTGCATCTAAATAACAAATTATTTCAACTACTTTGATATATGTCACACATCTTAAATCAGTTTTAATAACATAACCAAACTCAAACTATTTGTTGAGTGCTCTTTTGCAATAAACAATCAACAAATCTAACAAAACTAACTAACGAACATTAAACAGAAACGCGCGCGTTTTAAACCGCTAGCTGAAAACGCACCGAAAAGTCGCTCGCTCGTGCTTGCTTTGATAACAAAACAAAACTCACTCCCTTCCCCTGCTGCCTTATGCTCGTTCTGCTGCCCGCTCGCCGCGCTAAGCACTTGGCCCTCGCCCTGACTAAAACAAAAAAAAAAAAAACAAAACAAAACAAAAATAAACAGTTCTTATTGTGTTTTTGTAAAATTGTCATTGCTTAGGTGCCGAATAATAAACCGCCCCCTTCCCACCTTCTCTCTCACTTTTAATGTACATTTAAGCGTTCTAATGTTTGACAATTTTTTGTACCCTTCCCAGCTTTATTGTTCTGATTGTTGTTTTGACTAAACCTTCTCTATAAGTATTTGTTATTACTAAATATATATATTATACAATCCTGTGTTTGTGTTTTGTCTGTCTCTGTGTGTGTGTGTGTGCGTGTGTGTGAGTGTTTATAACAACCTGGCTTAACATCCTAACTCCTTTCTGTATATTTGTGTCGAATTGTATAAGAAAACAAAAAAAAAAAATCAAAAAAGAAAACAAACAACAAAAGTAAATCCAAACATTGTACTCTATGTATTCTACGTTTCTCTTTGTAAAATTCTTCTGGTACTCACACTCAAATGCTCAAATCTAACAGGATCGTGAATTTGTCGAGTTAGAAATACCCTATAATGGCCAGCCAAAGCGACCGGGCTCGCCCTCGCCGATGGCTAGTCCCGCCCACTCGACAAACAGCGCTGCAGGCCTATTGCAATCCTGCTGCGGTCGCTGTTGTTCGCGGCGTTATCAGGTAAGCCATCAACTGTACATACTAAATATCCTATAACTATTTTATGTTGTGTGACAGTTTGTTTAACTGCGTGTGTGTATGTGCGCGCGAGTGTATGTTAATGTATTTGCATTGCAGGTGGGTGCCAAACTATTTTTTAACCCTAAGTACTTAGATGTTTGTTACTTTTGTTTGTGTGTTCACAATCATCTACACTATTTCTATCCAACAAAACCAAACACACATAAAATAACAATTCAGCCTAAAAGCATGCTATACTTTTGTTAACAGCGGGCAACGTAAATACATTGTGCTAAAGTGTTGCATGCTTTTAGGATGTGCGCAAAATAGGCAAAATGTTATTAGGAAATGTAAGTCATTGGGGTGTGATACTAATAGGAAATCTAGTCTATCAAGCATCGTGAATATATTACGATTTTATACTGAAATGCTAATATAATTCATTAATATAAATAAAAAAAATTTACTTTGCCAAAACTCTATTTAAATTGAAATAATATGTGCTAAGACTTTGCTAACAAACAAATTTCATATAAATGGCAACTTTTTATATAAGAGAAGAAAAGTAGAAAACACAGCCATAGCTATAAGATTTAGCAGCTTATAGAAGATTAAGCACCATCTAGATAATGAGAGATAAACAAAATGGCGCAGGCATCGGCTGCTTGATAAAAACGTTGCCTCCTTTTCAGCGCCTAAGTAAACAGACCAAATTTGTAGATACTTAACATAATCCAACAATAAAACTAATATTGACAATATTTTGCAGAGTCACATGACATCTTCTTGACTTTAGATCTAATTAATTGTTTGCTCTAATTTACAGGCCTGCGGCAAGTATATGCCAGCTGCCAGCAATGCTCAAAATAGCCAAAACAATCAGCCAATGGATGGCACCTACCTGGTGGAGGCATCCTTCTGAGCCAGCTGTGGATTATGTTTAATGCTGAAGAAGCTGAAGCTAATTTACGTTTATGCTTACGTTTAGTCTAACTTGAAAAGTTTTTAAACCAAAAAAAAAGTATTGAAATTGTTGTAGACAAAGCAAACAAAATAACTACAAATAACAAATGTAATCTAAAACAAAAACAAAACCAAATCTCTAAAATTTGATTTTCGAGTTAAATGCAAAATAATTTCATTCAATTTTGCAAAACACAAAAAAACAACATCTGCATGTGTGAAATGTAATAATAAAATACAACAGAAACAATGCATAAGCTGCACATAAGAATGGGTAAACATATACATAAAACATATATACATAGTTATATATATATATATATATATATATATATATATATATATAGAAAAAGATAATGAGACACACTACACTTAATTGCGAAGCGGCAAAGTCGGATTTGATTAGCGAGACCCCGTTAATAAATACAACAAAAAATAATAATAATATGCAACACTATTTACTTTATATAGGTGACAAGAAGACAACAAACAAAAAAAAAAAAAAAGAAAAAACCAAAAAACAACAACCGAAACAGACGCATTTTAGAGGAATTTACTGTGTATGTTTTTAAGCGGGCAATAATACAAAATAAATAGCATTGCGAATATAGATTGATAAAAAATTTAATTGAATACTCACTCAAGCAAGTTGCATTGGGTCCAAGAAAAATGGAATATTAATAAATGAATAGGAAAAACTAAAAAAGAGCAAACACAAGAGAACGATTTGTGTAGTAGCGAAAACCAAATGAACTATTTAATTATTGAAAACAAAAAGTAAAAATTATAAAAAATATATTATAAATAAATTTCAAGAATTTTTTAAACGGTCCGTAGTCTAGTCAGTATAAAGTTCAATTCTCTATCTCTCGCTCTCTCTCTTGTATAATTTCTTCCAAGTCCCTAAAGGACGCGACTTTAACTCAGCTTTATGAGAACTTTTAATAGTAATAATTTAATCAGCCCATTCGAATTTCTTTTATATATAGTCCCAAAAGGTTTCAGTTCATTTAACTCCTTTTTTTTAAAAAAAAACCAATCAAAATATATTTCGATAAAGCAAAAGAAACTTTCTTCCAAGAATTAAGTTAGCAACTATTTAACTGTGTATGTATGTGTGTGTCTGTAGGTGAGGCTTTTAATTGAAAGCATTAAAAATATATAATGAAACATGAAAAAACCTAAAACTCTTAGCAAATTCTAACAAACTCAAAGTAAAATTAAATTAATTATAAATTAAACCAAATCAAACATTTAAAATTAGTTTAATATACTTAAAACAAATTACAAATAATATTAATAAATAATTGAGCTTGTATGTATGTATAATAAATTTATTATGATTATTATTACAATTATTATGATTATAATTATGGTGTTGACTATTTGAATTGTATTTTTAGCATTTATTTCTAATAGTTTAAGTTCTCAAAATTTAATTTACGACAAAAACAAAATAAACACAAAAATATTGTTAAAGAAAAATTAAAAAAAGTAAAAGAAAAGCCTAACCCAAATCAACTTCAAACGAATCCAATGCAAAATATTCAACATGATGAGTTTAGTTAACAAAACTTGAAATTAAATTTACAACAATTAAAAATAAACAACATGTTTTGGCCACTAGAGCCAGATCCTGTAGCGATATTCTAAATGAACAAAAAAGAAAAAAGAAAAGAAAAACAAAAATGAAACTAAATCTAATCTAAAGAAATTCTGTTTTGATTTTTAGTGATATTTAATTCGAATTACGACACCTAAAACACTCTGCCATGGCTCTGTGTCTAAACAGAACAACAAACAAACAACAAAGAAAACTATATATAAAAACGAAAAATTAATAATATAATAAATAATGAAATCTGTTTACTTCCACAACAACAAAATGCGCCAGTATTCATTTTCTTTTATTGACTTTGAGGCACAGATCGAAATTGTTCAGCGAGAGAGTGCGAGAGAGAGAGAGCTGAAACTAACGGAAATTCCCATCATACATCATCAGCTATATAAAACTAGCTGCGAGATCTATACTAAATATATATACATATATATCTGTATATCTGTATAAAGTACATATACAGATAACACTCGCTATTTGTATAGAGCGTTTTTTTTCTCTCATTTTTTTGTGTGATATAGTCGGGTCGTTTGGTTACGTTTACTTATATACTTATACTTACTTACCTACATATTGAATATCAGCGGCTGTAATTTGTTTTAGCCATACCCCACAGATGTTGCACTTTATTGCCAGCTTCACACACTCATCTACAAATATGGCTAGATTCATTTGCATGCGTCTAGCTTAGTCATATGGCGTATATATGTTATTTACCTGCTCTCAGACTTAGCATAGGTCTTTAGTCCAGTCAGCTGTGAAGGCGACCACTGATTGGCTATAATCATATTCTAAATTGTTAGCCAGCAAAGCTTGGCTTAAAGTTAATTTATTATTGTGCTCGTTACAATATTTAATTTTATTAATATATTTTATTTGAATTCATTTTATTTATGTTTAAATATATTTAAATATATATATTTAATAAATATATATTTCTTAAATAATTTGGTGCAGATTTCCTTAACAAATTTTCGCAGTTTATCCAAGAAGACTTGACCTTTTACTATATTCTATGTCAATGAAAAATGACCGTTTTGGTTATATTAATTTTATTAGTATTTATGAATTGGATTGAAGAAGAAAAGGTAACATAGTCTATAAAATAGAAGCAGCAGCAACAAAGTGCTTAGATCTTTCGCTTTTTATTTCTCTATCCCTCAATCCGTAGGCAGCTGACCTTTCATCTGTCAGTCTATAGCTGCTTAAGGCTTGACGTTAATCAAATATATTTCTTATATTCTCATAAAGCCGATTAAAAACTATATTTAATTTCAGTTTTTTATACATCTCAAAGCTTTTAAGAGGGGAATTTAATACATACGCTTTTCATTTAAGTATATACAAAGTAGGAGGCTTTCCTCTTCTAAGAATGGCTACAAATATAAATATTACTAAACTACATTCTTTCACTATGTTGTGCTGTAAGCACGGCTCGTCACGGTATTCCGGGTAGCTGCTAGTTGGGTACTTCCGACTTAAGCACTTTTACTTTTCTTTTGTTATTTCTGTCTTTCTTTATATGTTTAATACTTTTTTCATAGATTTGTATATATAAGAAATAAAAATAAATGTAATATGAAGAAGCGGCTAATAACACCAATCGGTAGACGGTGACCCAAGTCACAACATTGGTAATTTAATTATTTTATTATTCTCACTTATTTAAGTTTATTTTATAATTTATTAAGTTTTTAATCAATAATTATGCGCCCGTTCACGAAGTCTATGACTAGCTTTACATATTTTCCCAAAGAAAAGGCGCTATAAATTAGATACAATTTAGCTAGATATTTGCAAATATATAAAATATTTTTTAGATAATTTTAAAGGTTCTACAAGGTTATTAAAGCGCACCTAGCTGCTGAGCTCTTTTATGCCTTAATTTATCGTTTCGGTTCATAAATAACTTGATTCATAAATAACAGTTAATTTATATTCATTTGATTTAGGCCTAATTAAAATAAAAGCTTATTCATATGAACTGTGCTTAATAAATCAAATATAATTTTAAGCAGAGGAGTTGGAAAATATGATTTACGAAATTGTTAAACTTTTTATATATCATTTTGTTGTAGTTTTTTATGATAAACATTAAGGCCAACAACTACTTAAATACAGCATTATGTGAAGACCTTGGCCTATTTAACGCGTCAAGTGTAAAGTGCGCGCATAAAGTCAATTCGCGGTTTCCTCTTTTGCAGCGTCTTCCATGGCCAACAGATCTTCCAGCTGTGGGCTAATGCGATATTCAATGTTGCAGTTGCCGCAGTTCGTAATCTATATGTATTATATGTGTGCTGGCCGTATCGATTTCAGCAAATCAGCTGCTCATTAGCTACGTCATTAAAAAAGTATGTTAAAAAAACTTAAAATTGAACTTAAATTTTTGTTAGCTATAAGCAAAGGCCGTTGCAATGCTTTGTTTCATTTTACTGTATTGCTGTCTTAATTTTGCCAAGTTACTCATTAAATGGAAATATTTGTGGTCAAAGCGTAGATAAATCAGGCCGAAGAGAGACGAATGGAAAAATGTACTCACTTTGCATGCTCACTCGATATCTATGAACGAGATAATCGCTGGCTCGCTGATTAAGTATACGCACTGTGGTGTTACGTTGAGCAGACACTAATATTAACTTCGGTAAGCTAGCTTTATGACGTTATTTATCACTCATACAGCTAGATAACCAAAGACAACATAGCACCCTGTATTCCAATTGGTTTATCGAGGTTCCCCATTTGCTTTGACTCTTTGCAATTGCATTCGTCTTTAGGCCTTTCAGTTTCGCGCGCGCGCGTGCGCCAGCGCACTCAGCTTTTTGATTTGGAAACATTCACTCGATCACTGGATTTCTAGTTTTGTCGACGCTCGACAACTTGTCGAGTTGGTAGCGCCCACACGACTGTGGATAGCGTCGACTGTGGACTGTCGACTGTCGACTGTCGTCATCGTCGGCGGCCACTTTTTGCGCAGGCGTCGCCGTTGACTGGCATTGCATTGAGAAATGCTACGTGGAATTTTTATGCATTTTGCATAGACAAACAACAGAAACTGAAAGGGGAGGGCAGCGCTAAGAAATACAAATAAAAAATAAAAAAGGTCAAAGTTGGTCGCGCGCGCGTTCGTCCAGAACTGAGCTCATGTACATATCTAGCCAAGGGGAGCTGCAATGATTTTTTTCGTTTGTTCGCCTTATGTTTGGAAAAATATTCCCATAAATATGCACGCTACGACGATCAACAATTATGCCAGCGACCAAAAACCGAACGTCTCAGCAGGCAAAGGCGGCAGCAGCATTTTTCGTCTTCTTATTCTTATTGTTTCGGTTGGTCAAGTGACTGTAACTGGAACGACAAGACGATACGACCGACGACAGAGTGGATGGACTGAACTGAACTCGGCCTGTTGTTGGTTGGTTGGGTGGTTGTTTGGGCTGCCTGCCTGCCTTGCCTGCTTGGCTGCATTGGCATTATAGCGCCGGCAAAATGTGAGTAAGCCAAGTGAATGGCTGAGTGGCTGGCTGGCTGAGTGGCTGACTGGCTGACTGGCCTTACCTATGTCTGTCTACTGCTAGCTAGACGAACGTTCCGTAACCGTAGGTTCCCACAATTATGCGCCTCGCTCGACTCGATTCAACTTCACTCCACGCTCCGCACTCCACGCTCCACACTCGACACTCATTGTAATAATCGTTGAAACATAAAGCGGCGGAAAATGTTGAAAAGCCTGCAAAACGTACGAAACGGCCTGAAATGTCTGAAATGTCTTACCTCACTTCTTCTTTTATTTTTATTTTTCCTTTTATTTTACTTTCCTGCCTCCATTTTGATCAAATTGTGCAATGGATATGACGACAGTCGGCATAAGGCAACTAGTTGCAGCTACTAACTATTTGCTGTTAAAAGCCGTAAGAGTCGGGAAGTGTTTGCGAGTGAAGCTAAAGCAAACTGAGCTGCTCTGAGTTATATCATTCAATGATAGTGGCATATTGTCCTAGCTGTCTGGATTGACACTCAGCTCTCTCCTTGCTTGCTGACTGCTTTAGCTGTCTATCAATAATCCTACTTGTCAATCTCAATGGCCTTGCAGCCGTCAGAGCCGGATTTAATTGTAAAATTTTCCTTGAAACTCAGCCTTGCTTTAGTTTACTTTCTCTCTAAGCATTCAATGACCTTCAAATTAATTTTTTAAATATTTTTTTATATTATATATTATATAAGACAAACTACCTTTAATTCAAAGTTGGCAAATCATAATCAGGTTTAGCTGCTATTAACTACAGAAATTTAGTTTTAAGCAAAACTTTGCCTCTACCTGCCTTTAATTGAGTAAGATTGCCTGTTGCTATTTACTCAAGCGACCATCTTTAATGGTCTTGCATATTCTAGCTAGCATTTGCTTAAAATTCAGCACTTTGCGGCTCTACAAACAAGCCGCACCTAGTCTAGTACACGTTGTCAGCCTCTAAGTCGTGCCAGATGACGCAAATCTCCGAACAGGCCAAAATACAGAGAAATTCAGTTGAACTTCAAGCCGGAGACTGACCGCAAGACAAACATATATATTTATATATATACATGTGTAGTTTCTAAGAATAAAATACTCATCAAGTTGTTGCGATATATCATCATGCCATATAGGTACTACAAGCTATATACACAGACATACATATATATATATATATATATATATATGCATATGCAAATGCGTGGACTCGAGATGCCGCAACTGTGATTAGGCCGAGCGCTGGTGAGGCCTACCTAGCACTGGCACGACTCAGTTCTCAGTGCTCAGTTCTCAATTCTCAATTTCCAATTCTCCGATTTATTAAACGATGCCGAACTCGATGACGCTGCCGCCACCGTCGCCGCTGCCGATTGCCCTAAAACACGTTTAATACGACGAGCACGAGCACGATAAAAAAAATTGCCTATGCATAGGCGATCATGATGATGATGAGAGAAGATTTGAAAATTCTGGAAACGTGTACGGATCATTTGGTAGCCGGATGTACGTACACGTTGTATTGGAATTTCGATTCGCATATATTTAACAGCTGTGAATGCAAATGACATACCTGAAGAGCCCTCCAAGCGCCACTCAATTATGGCAGCTGCCAGTCGCTGCTTTGGTAACGTTACAGTTGCTCGATCTTTCATATATATGCATATATATTATATATATGTCTATATATAATCGTAGATAGCATCTATATGAATATATATTGAGTGTTGACACACGATTTGGTAACTGCACTTGAACTGCGAAACACTTGCGAAACCTTCTCAGCGGTTGTTGTTGTTGGATTTTATTGAATTTTTTCTTTTATTTATTTTAGATGTGAAAATTTGAGTTGTTGACACAGACAACAGACCCTAAGTTAGTAATGTTAATGGTTCTGATTCCATACAGTGTGTAGTCTCTAGTCGGTAGTCTGTAGCGCTCTCTATGGTATGCTATGGTGGCAGAGCCAGAGCTAAGGCACCGGATTGCGCTTTTGCACACACCTTCAACGCCGCCAAACGCTTCTAAACTAAATTCAGTTTTGGTAAAAATGCGACAAACGGGCTCCAGATCAGCTTCTTGAGACGGGCAGCGACGCCGACGCTGGCAGCGACAAGGTATATACATTTCTACCTGTGCAAAGGTGTGCGTGTGTGTGTGAGTGAGTGAGTGTGAGCCACTTTTGCGTTGGTGTGGCTCACGACAGCGACGGCGACGGCGACGACGACGACGATGATCCGATCGCTTACCTGTGCCGTGCGCTTGAGACGCTGACGTCGACATCGCTGCTGCCGCCGAGCTGAGCCGAGTTTGTTACCTGATTTTCGGGTTTTGGTTTTTGCTTTGCGAGCGCGGTGCGGCTATGATTTCCCGCCAAATGAGAGCCATACGTAAAGATAAGTACAATTGTGAATTCTACGTGCGTGTGTGTGCGTGCGTGTGAGGCAAGGTGTACATATATATATGTATGTATAAACACATATAGAATCGGCATAGACAAGCGACTCGTTTCAAAGACGCTGCCTAATGACTGCGTTGCAGCTTATGTGTATGCATGCTTCTCTCTCTTTCTCTCTTTCTATCTCTCTGTGTGTGTGTGTTGCTATTGATTTTGAATTTCAACAATGCGGGTGAAAAATGTTTGAAATTATATTGTACGCAAGCTAAAATTAACAAAAGTTAACATTACCATGAATATACTGGGTGTTGCCTCTAAAAACCTAAGCTCTCTGTAACTAACATATGAACTAAAGCTGTTCGTTAGTTAATATCAACTCTATTACAAATAATTAATGTTGAATATATAGTCTAAGCTGCAGCATCAACTGCAACACCCTGTATATGGCGGCCATAGCCCAAGAAAATAATCCAAGCTAAAAACCAGTTAAACACACAAATGTGAACGTTTTTTTTTGTTTGTCTGCAAATTGTTGCCTGGTAGGCAATGGCGCACAGTTGACTTTTGCCAAAAAGCAAAAAATAAAAAACGAGAAACAGTCAACGTAAAAACCTACAGAAACTTGATCGAGAGTTAAGAGGTGAATTGAGAGAGCCGGGCGTATGACTTAGGCGGGTCTAAAAGTGCGCTATACCAGGCGCTAAAAACGGACAGCTGAAATTGGCTAATGATTAGATCTATGAGTGGGGTTGGACGAAAATGTGAATTTTGTTATAGTTGCTGTTGCAGACGAATACTTATAAAGACATACAATTAAAAAATATATATTATAATGCAAATATAAATATATTTAATATTTAAAATACATAAATAAAAGTATATTTAGATATAAAATTGAATATAATAAACTAAAATACACAAAAAACTTAAAATATTTTTACAGCATTTAAAAAAATATTAAAAAAACTCAATTTTACTTAAAATAGTAAAATACCATTTTTCAAATATATTTAAAATTTATATGCGTATTTATTTTTGTATAAATTAATTTGAAATATATTTAAAAGAATTATAAGGAATACAAAAATATGATTTTTATTAAATTATTAATTAAATTAAATTATTATTATTTGTGATTTTATTTTTTATACATTTATTAACAATATTAAATTTAATACATTTTATAAAATATTAAATAAAAAAAATTAATCATATATATATTTTATATTTAATAAATAGTTTATTATTATATTATTATTTTCTTAAAATAACTATTTTTAAAATAAATTAAATAATTATGTCTATTTTTTACATAAGCCAATATAACCATATATAAATACTCAAATTTTTGGCTTAGCTAATATATTGTTTGAAGAAATGTATGGAAAGTTTAGAAGACCTTAAGCTTTTTGAATAATTGAATAATAATAATCAGATCTGCAAAAGCATAAGAATACGAGTTCATATAATCATATGATATATTTCTGATAATAATCTTTGATCACTTGAAACAAATTTCTATTTTCTTCATTTTGCATATATTTCTAGATATTTCTGCAATTTCTCCCCAATTTAATCAGCCTTGATTACATTTATGTACACATATTTCATCGATATTTCTTTAATTTCCCTCAAATACCCCAAGCATAATTATGTTAATTTCCAGCTCATACTTTGATATCACATAATAACCATAAATAATTCAACATTAACTGATTTCTTATCTGCACGTTTATCGCTTGGCTGTCTCCCACTGAGCGCATATTTCTTCAGTTTTGTGCTCGTGTTTCATTAACCCCAAATATAACAACGACTGGCAGCTAAGTGCGAAGAACATTTCTCAATCAGAGCTTAAATCAGTGACTCAATTGTTATGCTAACCTTTTGCTGAACTCTCGAGTGGGCCAGCTTCAATCTATAAATCTTGAAGCCTCTTTGGCACAAAAGTACAGCACACAATTTGCTGTAGCGCAGTGGCCACGCAACAGCCAGCAGGGGGAAAAAATCACTTTTATGGCAAAGATCAAACTGGCAGAAAAAAAGGTAAGCAACAGCAACAACAACTACGAAAAATACGTTACTAAGATAGAGCGAGAGAGACGCAGACGCAGACGCAAACTGCGCTGCCGCTCACTGCGCATGCGTGGCAACAACGACAGCAGCAGCAGCAATAGCAACAGCAACAGCAACAGCAACGATAACGCAAAGAAATGGCCGTTAAAGTTGCCAGGCAAATGGCAAAAAGCAGAGGCGTAGCCAATGAGCAGAGCACAGAGGCTACCGCAGCGAACAGCGAACAGCGAACACTGAACAACGAAGACCGGGCCTCGAAGATCGAGACGATGACAACGGCCTGGCTACGTGAGCGCAGCTCTTGGCACGTTTTGGCGTGGCCGCCGCCCGTTGGCATCATAAAAGAAGTCAATTGAATTTAAATTTAAAGTACATAATGGCCACCAGTACGAGTACCAAGCATGCCATGAGCGACTATCGGAGGCGAGGCCGAGCGGGGAGCATATGAAACGTCGACGCTGCCGCCTTTCGAATTTCACAAAGTCATCTGCTGGCGTCGCTGCTCCAAGCCGTTGTCTGTGTGAGCCTTACATGTGCTTATATACACAGCTCTCGCATGCACACACACACACACACATACATATACATACATCTGTGGAAGACAGCACGCAATACTTATACACATGATCGCTTGGCTGGTTGGTATTTGTGAGCTCTTTTGATTTAAACGTGCTTAAATTTAAAGATCA
This sequence comes from Drosophila hydei, assembly GCF_003285905.1. Classification (NCBI taxonomy): domain Eukaryota; kingdom Metazoa; phylum Arthropoda; class Insecta; order Diptera; family Drosophilidae; genus Drosophila; species Drosophila hydei. The sequence continues at coordinate 7,094,855 of NW_022045643.1, forward strand.
AATTGCTTTTGGGCTTTTTTCTTCTTCGTTTTTTTTTTTGTTCGCTTTTTTGCACAAGCGCGGCACAGGAATTTTAAATTGTAACCCAAAAATACAAAAAAAAGCATTGAAAACCGCAATGCACCAAAAATCACAAAAGCTTAAACAAAAAAAAAGATATATATATTTATATGAACAAATGATATATATATGCCTGAGCTAGTGAGTCACTTTGAATGTCGTTAGCTAGCGGATATGGTAGGCAATTTGCTGATGCTGTTAAGCCAATAGCAATGGATGAGTTCAATTTTCGTTAGAATAGACGCCTTCTCGCCCTCCGTTTCCAGTTGACTGACTGACATTTATGCATACAACATTCCCCGGGCTGACGACTTGAGCATGATTTAGTGCTGAGTGGGCAGCAACTAAGTTGAAAACAAAGCAACGCTCGGCACAGTTAGTGTTGACTTGGAAAACTTGACAACAAAAATTCAGTGGAGAAAAACAAAAGACTTAGGCAACGAACTTGTGTTTAACCTATTGACATTCGAATAGGAACCGCCAAAACGTTAACCTCATTCGCTTGCGCCCTGTCTTCCTCTAGCACCCACTCACTCAATTAACGTCTACATCTATCTACGAAAATTTGCATTGTTTGCATAGCCCAAGCCCCCTTCTACCCAAAAGCTAAGAAGCAGAAACAGACACAGAAAAGTTTCAACGTTGCGACCTCCCGATTTGTCTGGCAAGCAAGCGTGAGGTTTGGCTCGTTGATTGTTGTTTTTTATATTTCTCTCTTTTTTTTTGTCTTTTTCTTCGCCTCTGGGAACGTTGCAGAGAAAATATTTTACTTTAATGTGTGTATATATGGATATATAAATATGTCAATGTGTTTGTCTTTTGTGGGTTTTCGTTACTTGGGAACACAGCTACGAACTGTGGGCCGTGTGATCTTCTAGAGACCGAAGCGGCTGAGACTGTGCCAAAATCAAATGAAATTTGATTTAGTATTTGACTTCATTCTAACTAAGAGTCAATGCGGAAGTTATGCGGTTCTTTTCTTTGTATTAGTAGCGAGATTTATGCGGTTTTTATTATCTTCAAAGTTAGCTTGGAAGAAGTTTTTTGTATTAATCGATTAGAGTTCAGAGTTGTTTTTATTTTTATTTGTTCTGAAGTTCAAAGACTTTATTTAACTTGATTATGTTGAGAAAGAAAATTAGTTATCCAGTGAATCTGAGCTGAGTTCAGAAATTGGACTTAACTTAAATATTTTGTAACTTTTTTTAAGTTTTATATAACTATATTTGCGCATTGTGCTGGAAAATCTTTCAATACTTTAATTTTTAATGTTAGCTTAATTTTTGTGCATATCAAATTTGCTTAAAATAAAGGAAGGGCTGGAACGAAAGTCTTATTAAACAGCTGCCTTTCCTTCCCTATTATTATTTTATGAGAAAACTTATTTGATTAGGTATGGGCTGTCGTTCATGGTTGGTTGGTTTATAGTATGATATAATTTAATTTATACAATTTCAGCTATTCCTTCGACTGTCAATAATTACTTTCATTTATAAGTCTTTGAGTTTTGTAGTCGTTAAGAAACCGAATATTATCTTACTGTACTGCACGCTTTGCTCATTGTTCGCAAAGCATTTATATGATATTTATACATTTACTATATAGTAATAATATATGAGTGTAAGCTTGCTCTACAGATGCATCTATGCATTTATGGTCCACCAATATATGCCTTTAAAATAAGCAAATATTTATTGGTGTATAAACTTAGCTGTTTTCAGATCCTGTTTGAGCGGATCTGGCTTTTCTTTTTATTTGACGCAGAAACTAAAAAAAGTATTTAGTCTGTTAAGCAGTTTGACTTCAAATTTATATAAATCTTTATATATATTTATGTAAATATATTTTGTTTAAATATAGATTTATGTAGATTGGGATTAAGCTACAGTAAAAGGAATAGTGTTATTCTATAGTGTTATTCTATAAATAATATGAATAAATCTAGTTTAACTAAAATTATTCATATTATTGTAATTTTTAAATAATATTTGAATATATTTTTATATATTATATTTGTCAGATTTGCATCATAAAGAATTCTTTAACTAACTAATTAGTATGTAGCCAGCGAGATATCTTTGAACAACAATGCTTTGCATATGCAAAACGAGCAAGGAAAATGTTATATATAGCACATAGCTGTCAGTAAATTGTTGTAGTTCCATTAGGAGCTATCGATTCGACATTCTCTTAGCCAGTTATATCTAGATTATTTCCATAGCCAGCATTTCGAAATTATTAGTGGCCTTTGTCTATGGTTTAGCATAAGTCCAAGCGGCAACAGTCTATTGGACCAGTTAATAAGCATAAGCATATAAAATAGTGCGAGCTAGTTAACTGGTCAAGCCAAGCCTTTGGGCTCCAATAGCTAACTGAATATGCATAGAAAAGTTGCTTGAACCATATTTACTTGATCACGTCTCTGGTATATAGTATAACTATATATATATATATATGTATACATCTTGAATAGTGCTCTATGTTTAAGCTGTTCAGTATTCCGCCAGAGCCAGAGCCGGAGCCAGAGTCAGAGCCAGAACTAATAAAAAGTCATTAAACAAAACATGTTTTGGCCTAAACAAAGGCTTACCACATACATTTGAATAATGTGCACAAAGAACGAATTCGGATAAAGAAAAAAAACCCAAAAAGTCAATAATCCGATTGTGAAACAAACAGCAAGAAAAGAGCTACAGCAACAGCAACAGCGACGGCAATGGCAACGGCAACGGCAACGGCGACGTTCAATTAAAAAAACTCAAATTAATGAAATAAAAATAAAAATAAAAATAAATTAAGTAAATGTTGTTAAGGCGACCGCCCCAACCAATCCGAACCCGAAAGAAAGCAGCCAAAGCGAAAACAAAAAGAAAAAAATAAATGATAACTTTTCAGTTCGAAGCGAAACTGTACCCCCTTGGCGCTAGCTGAGATGCTGATGCCGATGCTGATGCTGCTGCTGCTGCTGCTGCTGTTGCTGTTGCTGCTGCTGCTGATGATGATGATATTAATGATGATGATGATGCTGCTGCGTAGAACGTTCAAGCAAAGCGTATGGGCCAAAAACAGAACACAAAAGGTGAAAAAAAACACCGAAACCCGGCTAAGGCAACGATCGATACAATTTTTTTCTTTTTGTTGGACGACGAGTTTTGGGCATTGGCATTAAAAAGTCAGAGAACAGTAACAATGCCAAGTCACTAAGACACACACACACACGCACAGAGAGACAGACAATGTTACTTTTGCTTATGGCAGGGAGACAAAAGACAGGAGATTGGAGACCAGAGCCACAATCAGAGAGGCAGCTTCATTTTCATTGCATTTTTAGCTGAACCTGAAGCTGTGGCTCTGGCTCTGACTATGGCTGCTGCCTCGAAGCCAGTTTCGCCCAGCATGGTAACAAGTTTGACTGAAAAATTCTAAAAATAATGCCGGCCGGTTTGTCGTTAACAAAAAATGAAGGCAAAAGGAAAGAGTGCTGCGCTCACAATCACAACTATCTATATGCATCTGGCTGTGTGCATGAGTGCGTGTGTGTGTGTGGTAACAAAAATAACCAAAATGAATAACATTTTTAAAAGGAACGGACAAAGGAGAGCTGCCTTGTACAGGCAACAGGCACCGGCTCGGGCACAGGCCGGATTGCTAGCCAAGTGTCCAAGTCACTCGTTTCAGCTTTCAAAGAGGCCCACGGACACAGCAGCAGCTGCAATCGGTCAGGTTTAGCCAGGGATGCAATTTAAAGTAGTTAAATGACAATTAAATCATTATATATATAATATATTAAATACATAACATTTATTAAGTATATAACATAAATTGAATACATTAAAAATAATAAATATAATATATATATTATGTCTTTTATGGATATAAAGAAAATTATGAAATAAAAATTAACAAAATAAAATCATAATTTTTATATATATATTTAATATAAGATATAATTAGCACAGCAGCATTTTACTCCACATTCTATTTAATTTTTGACATTTAAAATAAAAAAATTTTAATAAAAAAAATTTTCAAGCTAACTAAAGAAATCATAATATTTTTAAGTGAATATTGATTTAAATTGAAATATAAAAATACAAAATTCTAGTAACTAGCTCAGTTTTAAAGTAATAGATAGCCACAAGTACAATGCTGCTTACAATAGTCTATATCTGTGCGTAACATCCGCTAAGAGTAAAATTAAATTAAGAGTTTATTGCCCTAGTAAATTGTCTAATTCAGCTGACAGCGCATCATTAAGTTTCTTTTTACGTAAATTGATCTGATTTCGATTTAACTTTAGATAAGAGGGAAAGTCTGCGTGGGTCTCTTTGGCATATAGTTTTACCTTTCACTGTAAATATATAGAATTTAATTTGTTCAAGTTCTGGAAGAATTTTTTATTTTTTAAATGAAAACAAGAATTTATAAAAATGTAAAAAAAAAATGAATTGACCAAAAATTTCAATATGAAAGCCTTGTGGTGCCAGCCCTGGTTGCTGGCTGCTGGCTGCTGTGCCGTAGCCTTTGCCATTGCCTTCGTCCAGAGCTCGATGCTGATGATCATGACGCTGCTTAAATGTTGTTGCTCTTGTTGTTGGGGGTAGCGTGTCGTCGTAGCAGTCGCTGTCGTTGTCGTTGTCGTTGTCGTTGTCGTTCCCTCATCTTAACGTTTGTTTGTAACAAGTAACGCGCATCTGCATCTGCACTTGTGTGTGTGTGCGTGTTTGTCTGTTTGCTTGGGCAAAGAGTTACCTGCCCTGCGCTACCTGCGCACAGGTAGGCGTATGCTTGTATGTATATGTATTTGTATCCTTGGCAGTGCAGCAGCACCAGCAGCAGAGGAAGCAGAAGAAGAAGGCAACCAACGGTCAGCAGCGTCAGCACAGCATCAGCAAGAAGAAAACCTTAATATGACCATATATAAGGTACAACATGTACATTTGTATGTATTTATGTATATATAGAGAGCACGAAGTATCAGTCTGACTATACATAAGGGTTATAGTTTGTCCATCTCACTCTCTCTCTCTCTCTCTTTGTCTATCTGTCTCGCTTGGTATGTGCATCTTCTTTTCTCCTGGTCTTGGTATGACTTGCCAGCTTGGGGTAGCTAGGCGTCTGCCTTTGCTTAATGGTTTTAGGAAATCGAAAATTAAATAATTTATCTCGATTTTATGACGTTACAAGCAGGTTTTCCCCCCTATAGAGGCCAGGCATGCGATAAATCTTCAGCTTACAATCAAACTAAATAAAGAAAAAGATGCTTTTAACTCGCCAAGCGGCCAAGGCTCTTGTAATTTAAATACTTAACTCTCTAATGCCATATAAGTCCATGCGTCTATGTTAGACGCCCCTAGACTGAGTCAGCTCAGCTCAGCTGCCGGCCCACGTCTTATCGACACGAAATGAATCAAACGGGTGGCTATTTTTAAACTTGGTCCCCTCAATTTTTATTTTTGTTGATTTTTGTAGTTTTTTCTGTCTGGTCATCGCTCTCAAGTGGGGATTCAAATCTGAGAAAGGCGCAGAGAAAGTGCCGACCGCGCTGTGGAGCCACAGTTGAAGCTGAAGTTGACTAAGTGGTTTGTCATTGTCGTGATGAAAACATGTCAAATGACAGCCCGAAGCTCTCCAGCGCCCATGTGCTCCAAACAGAGCTAAGAATAATGGTAAACTTTGATTATTACTGAGACCAGCAGCAGCAGAAGCAGCTGGCCGCAAGTAGCTTAAGCGCTCCACATTCATGTTTCTTGCGGTTTGACTTGAAGCATTTTAATAGTTGCCATAAAAAATCATGTTTATTAATGATGCGCATAATTGTGTTGCGCTCGCAAGAGATGTGAATGATAAAACTGTTGCTGACTTAGATTTTATCCCTTTGAAATATTCCAATATAAATATTCCTAGGCTCTTATTTTTAATGTTAGTATATCCTTTTCAGAGATTTATTGACTATAATGTCAAGATCAGCTGCTGCAGAGAAGATTTGAAATCAGAGAACAACACATATTAAGGCTCTCCTGTTGGAGTGGATCGACTTTTGCTAGCTCTTTTTCTCTGTCATCTGTTATATTTCTACTTCAAGTTTAAACATTTGGCTTTAATTCTACATTTATTTGCTTAACGATTAACAATAATGTGTATTAAGAACAATAAACTTTAGCTTAATTTAGATTAGTAAAGCTTAACTTTCTCAATGCCATACCACAAGGTGGGGTACGGATCTTTTGGCTCGTGTCGTTCAATAATATTGGTCAGCAGCGGCACAATCTGCGCTAATGGCTCCAAAGTATGTGCATAGATCTGGAATAGTTCCGACCACTGCGTTAGCACAGTCATCAGTTCTTCATCTTTGGAGATAGTTAACAGTGTTATATGTGAAGTCAGCAAAGCGCTCAGCCACTGGAACGCTTGCAGCTCTGTGATTGAATTACCCAGAGAAGCAATATTTTGGGTGGGCCGCTCCTCAAGTAGCACATTGGGATCCGTTGCTAGCACATATAAGTGACACAGCAGACGCAGCACATGAGACATTTCCAGACGTTGCTTTAGATGTTTCTCAATCGCTGTAGAATTGAAGCTGCAAGCAAGGACAGCATTAAGTAGCTCATCATTAACCGGCTTTTTTTCTGTATCGTCGGTTTCCATGGCATCGCCATTGGTGAGAGCCGTTGAAGTGTTGTCCAACGCATAGCGTAAGCACCAGGCTAACATATGCTCCGAAATGTTTGTGTATCGCCGCACACACATCAGAATATTCTCCGTGTTTCGCGTTTTAATGAACAATGTTAGCAGTTTCTCTGTAATCTCCTGCTCGCCAGCTCCACTGCGTTCCAATTGTCGTACTATTGCTTGTACAGCCAAGTTCTGCGGACCCTCATCAAAATAGTTGGTCATCAATGTAATATTGACGTCCTCCAGTCCGTTGGTGACTTGTATTATCTCTCCATCCACATGCTGTTTGATCACTTCGTTTAGTTCGTGCTTCGATATTTCTGGGGACTCAAAGGCCACAGTTTTGCCATCAGAAGGTGGAAGACTTGCCAACAGTTGATACGACATTTTGAACTTCTTGAGAAGATTGGGAGCACGACTGCTGCCTGCAAATTTGATCGCCGCCTCCAGTGATTCCTCCTCATTTATATGATCCAATTCAATGGGCGTCAAGTGAGCTTCGTTCAACTGGGAGCCCAGCATATCCACAAGCAGTTCGTCATTCATGCGATATTGCACTGCTGCAATATTCTGCCCCATAGCCAGCAGAATGTGTTCATCGCGAGCCCATAAACGTGAGATATCCAAGTAAACTTTGAAGTATTGCTTGGCATTGACAATTTTAAACTGTGTGTTGTAGACAAGCAGCGAGGCGCCTTCTTGGCCATAGTTAGCACCGTAGATGGCCGCAAAGTTACGCGACAGACCGTAAACTGACAGTTTGCTCTCCACATTGAGTTCGGCAAGCATTGACACAAATTGACCAGGTGCAGATTCGTGGGAGCGCTCTGCAAGATTTAGAATGAAGATGCGCTTATCGGACCCTGTTAAAACAGACAAGGCAGATTTAGTTTTGTGAACTTCAAGACTTGTTATGAGCTACTCACAAATAGTCATTAACTGTGGCCCACTGTCGCCTTCGACGACAGCATGACCAGTCAGGCGTACTGTCTCCCTCTTGATTTTATAGACACGCTTGTGGGGATTGGACAGCGGCAGCCGTATCAGACTAAATTCACCCGTAGCATGTTTTTCCTCAAAATACGTGAGCAATTTCTGTCCGTTTGTAAGTGTATGAACAATTGGTTTGCTTAGTGTTTTGCTGGCGGCAAGAGTCAATTGCTCGGCGATATTTTCTTTTTGATTTTTCCGAGATTGCAAAGCTTCTGAAAGCGGCTGGCAGCGTCCATCGCTATACAAAACGATTGCTTCCTCATCTGAGTACACCACATGAGCAATGCTCTTTTGGAACTGTGCGGAAAGGCTGTTAATAACAATATGATCATATTTAATTAAATGCAAACCTTTAACTTTTTGCACTTGGCTACGTCGGGTGTGTCCACATCCCATAGACGAAGTGAATGATTGCCGAAGACTCCAACATATTTCTGACTGTGTGGATCGTAGACAACTTTTGTAGATAATTTTTCTGGCATAGACCAGCTGTGCAGTTGCTTATGAGTACTAATCTAAAGTTGAATGTGCAATATTAATTGAAATTGTTACATTTTAAACCCTTTACAACTTACATTCAATATAACAACAACATTGCGAGCCAGCGTTGTGATTACATTCCCAATTTCTTTGTCCGCTGCCATGCCCAGAAATTCTTTGGGATCCGGTATGGGAAATAGATTATAATATGATAAAAACTTCGACATTTTAAAGCAATTTAATTAATAAAAACCGAATCAAAACAATGCAACACGTGCGGTTAATCTATGTTGGAAACTATCGAGGTGATTTTTTGGCGGCACTATCGATATTTGTGTATTAACATCGATAGTATTTTATACATAATACTGCACTTTTATACAGTTTAAAATATGTTGTATGTTATTGCTTTACTTGGATTGATATTAAAATTTACTAAATAATACTGTAGCTGTAAAAATACCAAACAGCTGTTTGTGGCTTATGACTGCATGAGCTGTTATGTTTTTTGCACTGGGCTACGTGCGGCCACATTGCTAACTTACTTCAACGTGTTAGAATGGGTGGAAAAACGAAACAAACGCCTCGCACCAAAAACAATGCAAAGGTAATCAAAAAAATGCCATGCACGAGACGCATATATGACTAATTGTTTCTTAATTTCGTGGAACTATCGTTAGCCATCGAGCAGCAGCCGCACAGCGGAACTGCTGGGCACAACGGCGCCCATATTCGTTGGTTTCTCCGCTCAGGCTGATGGCAATTTGGTGCCCTTTGCTCCAGGCTTTTCCAGCGCCGAACAAATGCCAGAGACATTCGATGCCAGCATCAGTCCACAGACCCAAATAATATTGCGCAAGCTATCCAAAAAGGATCCTCTGACAAAAAAGAAGGCGCTGCAGGAGTTACATGAACTCATTACAGAATCCGATTTGGATGCCCTCAAAAACATTTTGCCCCTCTGGCCAAAATTCTATCACAATCTGGCCAACGACGTGGAGCATGCAGTGCGTGAGCAAACACAGATTGTGCAACAATTACTCGTCTCCAAATGCAAACGGGCCATGGCACCGTATCTTAAGCAACTGGTGCCCGTCTGGTTGGCCAGTCGTTATGATAGCTATGCGCCTGCGGCAAGCATTGCGTCCAATTCATTTCGCGAGACCTTTGCACGATCGGGCGAAGTGTGCTTACATTGCGAAAGCGAAATAATTGAATACTGTACACGCAATTTGACCTTTCACACGCCTGCCACGCTATCCATAGGAAAAAGCCTAAAGCCGGAGGAAGCAGAGCAAAAGTATCAACGTGTTGTCATTGGCAGTTTAAAGGTTTTAGCTTTCTTTATCGAGCAAACGTCACAGACAGCGGAGCATGAGAAGCTGAAGGAAGGCTTAACCACGTTGTTGGCACATCAAAAGTTTTGGACATTTGCCAAGCACAAAGTGCCCGTCGTTAAGTAAATATCTTAAAAAAAATGATATTTTATTAAACGATTGTTAAACTAACTTTTCTCTCTGCAGAGCTGCTTGGTTTGACTGCATCTATCATATACTGCAATGTGCGAACTTGCTTGAAGTCCTCACACCACAAAAATCGCAACTCATTACCACCAGCTTTCAATTAATCGACGATGCCGATCCACTTGTCGCACCCCACGTCTGGGGTTGCGTGCTGCTGCTGCAAAGCAACTACGCAGATTGGTATGATTGGAAGGCAAACAGTTGATTCACGTCTTGTATACTTATCTCTTATCTCTTATTTGCGCAGGTACTCTCCGCTCAATATACGCAAAGCACTGCTACCGAAGCTCTCTTCGTTGCTGCGCAATGCGTTCAATCGCAATGCTCAGGCAATTTGTCCGAATCTGTTGCCGTTTCTATCGAAGATTACTGCCGAAAGCTTGCAAGACTTGGACCTTTATGAATTCTATCAGCGCTTCTTCGATGATCTAAAATCAGCAGTCGTGGGCACGCACGAACCACCGCTTTCCAAAGCGGACATCTCCATTATACACAATGCATACTTTGAATGCTTGCGCTTTATGCTGCAGCAGATCAACAATAATGCACAGCGTACAGCAGCAATGGAGGAATTCGGCTATGGACTTCTGGAACATCAGCTACTGGAGCCCATTGGCAACTTGCTGCACAGTGAAAGCAACCATGTCAAGTACTTCTTTCAACATACTTCAGCGTTGGTTGCGTTCTGGGATCGTGAATGCAATACTAATAGCGATAAAAGTGCCAGCTCCTTGTACGTGCAACTACTGAACAAGTTCTGGACGCGCATTTTCGATCTGGTCACACAAGATCTCGCAGTGGAGGACGTCAATGAGCAGCTGCTATCCCATGTACTGCTCTTGGTGCAGGATCTACATGTGGCCAATCCCAGTTTAGAAACACAGAGCGTTAAGTTTGTTGAGGTAGATGAGGAAGAAACTACTAAGGTGGCTTCACAGCAGTCGACGCCCACCAGAAAAGCCCATGATGCGGCTGCATTCATACAAAAAGAACTCAAGCAGTTGGTTGTGAAACTCGTGCGCATTTGCCTGGATAAGGCGAGCAGCAGCAGCAATTCTGCCCGCTTTATTAGGCAAGTGCGCACGCTGACTAAAATGTTCACAGATGCAGAGTTCTACAAAAGTTTGACAGAACGTGGCGAACTGCATGCTACGCTGGATAAATTTGTATCGATTCTAGGAAAATTAAATGACGATGCCTGCGAGTCGGTTGTGGATATTCTCTTTGAGATTCTGTCCCTGCAAGAGCCGGTGCCCCGCTTCGAGTACATTGGTGGAACGCTGTTGAAGGTATTTAGAAGAAAAATGTTTACCAAATTGAAAACTGATCTCTGTTTGGTATTCTTATATTATAGATACAACAAGACCGTGTACAGAATTTACTGCTGCATCGTCTGCTCTCGTATCCGCTATGCACCGAACCTGCCGTACGGCAAATGCTCGCCAGCCCAGACACTTGCGAGGTAATCAGACGCATTGCCGAAGAGGTGGTGGTGGATAACAATCGGGATAAGCTGAATTTGCTGCACAAATGCTTCTTTCAAACGGATACTGGTGATATTCTAATAAACGCATCAACTGTGGACAATATACTGTTAGCCATGTGCCAACCATTGGAAGAGATAGCTGAAAATGATATGATCGAGGTGTGCGGCAGCTTTATCGCTCAGATAATGCCCGTCATATGCAGCAAGGCGAACTCTTCGCTTGCAGTGCGCCAGAAGGTGTTTTTAAAATTGTTTAAGTTCAGCTTAGAGCAGAAAGTTAGTGATTACCTATCGGAGGACACACTGTGGGAGATAACTACTTGCTGGCAGGATGCCCTGTCAAGTAAAGATATTGAAATCAACGATGAGCTGCTCCATAGTTGTGCGCGCATCGTGGAGGAACTGGTAACGAATGCCGAGCATGATGCCAGTAGCTTGCAAGACATGGCAGAGACTGTGGCCAAATTTATCATCTGCTCTACGGAGAACATTGAGGATGAGACGCAACGTTTGTCGCGCATAGACGAGACCTTGGTGGCGTTGCTTAGCTCTGAACTAAAGACGAACGACCTTGTGCTGCAATTCGAACAGCATTCTGTCTATCTGGAGGCGGTGCACAGTTCAATTAGTGCTGGCATTCCCTTCAACAGTGCTGGCTTTGATGAAGATAAAGTCATCCCGTTGGTGCGTAGAGCAGCGCTCAATTTCACGACAATTTGCAAGCTGGTTTGCCGTGTGGACAGTCCACAGCTGACGGATATTTCCAACGAAGGCGAGGATGAGCTCACCGAAGACTATTGTGATCCCAATGCCAATCTGCTAAAGCAATGGAGCGAGTGCCTAATTGTTGAGATGCTACAGTGTATGCACGTGGCTTCAGCTGCCGATGCCTGGCTAGAACTTGTCGATAAGGTGGATGCTGCCAGTGAAGAGGTTGTGCTATTTCTATCCGAGCAGTTGTGCAGCTTTCTGGGAAATGTCAGCGAATTGGTTGAGATCATTAAGGAACGGCTGCAGCAGGAAGCACTGCAGCAAAATAACGTCATCATCTATCGTCTGTTGGGTTATCTGATTAACACTGATCATTATGAGTCTTTCGAGGAAAACGCTACAATTCTGCTACACGAAGATCTCGCCGAACTGTTTCTATCAAAGGGCGCGATTAATGCTTATGTGCTAACGATGCAGGTAACAAATTGTGCAAAATATTTCATTCTATTTATCATTTACTAAATCGTTTCTCTTTACAGCACTTGCTGCCGAAACTGGCGCAAAATTCGATCAACTGGAATAGCGCCATCATGCGAACGGAACCTAGTGATATGTGGTCGAAAGCAGCTGTCTTCCGCTCTTTGCTACTCAATAATTTCGAATCAGACGAGAATAAGAAAACAGATCACCAATATATTGCTTCCGCGGTTCAGTATATAACTCGCATTGGTGACCAGCAGAGTGCAACAAAAGAGCTTCTACATTATAATGTGTATGTTCATTCAATTATTATGTTAATCTTTTGTATTAATATACGTTTTACTTCCAGCGAGCTACTTAATCAATCATATGAGTCAGTGATAAATACTGTGGAAATTATTAAGCTGCTTAATGAGCTCCTACTACGCTTTCCCTATGAGCTGACCATTAAGAACTGGGATACCATACGCATTGGCCTTGGATCCTGGGTGCTTACAGTTTCCAAATCGATGACAAATTACAAAGATCCAAAGGTGCGAGGACTGTACAAAGTATATACTTACCGTAGCTAATACACAGTTTTCCAACCTATCAGACATCCTTCTTCATTGTGGCTGTGTTTCAACTATTCGCAACGCTAATTTCTTTTATACGATCGGAGAAGCAGAAGAGCTCAACAGAGCTACTTAAGAATGTGATTGATGAATGGGAGAGCCTCTTTGCCAGGGAAGTGAATGTGGTGCTCTTTAAGTCCTATTATAAGCTCACTCATGAGATAGATGTTGCTCCCGATTTTCGCGGATGCTACGCAGCTTTGTTGGAGCGTATACTTCCCGCGCTTGAGCTGATGGATTATAGTTTTATTTACGGGGTAGCTACACTAAATAACAACTGCATAATTGTATTTTTTTAAAACGATTTATTTTATATAGTTCTGCAAAGTGCCACACTCAACGCTATCTCTGGATCACCTGTGCAATTTTCTGCTCAAGCAACTTCACAGTTCACAGCATTCCGTTCGCCTGAATTCGGTTCATGCTCTTCGTCAGTTAACGCCTCAGTTCGTGGCCGATGATATTGAACTGAATGATAAGCAAAGCGATAATATTGAAGCTGCCTCTTCGACGATTTCGAAGTGGCATTTTCTCAATCGTTTTGAGGATTATCTGAATCGATATGATGCACTCATACGCAAGTATTTGCCAGAGTTTAGTTTTAAGGTAACTGAATTGGAGGATCTGGAGCCAATTGATAGACACAATGCCTATAGTTATCTGCTGATATGGGACTGCATTATAAATTGCTGTGCTAAGTCGCCAGTCGCTTTACGTTCCGTCTACACGAGCTGGCTTAACGAGAATCATTACGAGGAGGTATGACTTTTGCCTGCGACGTAAAATTTAAACATTTGATTTGGTCCTAACACACTAGAAATTTGTTTATGCACTCCATAGAATTTTCTACATTTCCTGTTTCGTGCCATGCCAGTGGACATATTGAAGAATCATAGCGCCAAAGTGCACAGCAATGGTGTATTCAAAGAGCTAACTTGGTCCCAGCTGCAGGGTAAGTTGCTTCCTTTCTGGTTCATGCACGGTTTAATTTATGAGCGTCTCTTCCGAGGGTACACCTTCATTCATATATGGATAGTCCTCACCATAGGTCTCGTAATCTGTCAGGCCAAGCTCAAGATCCTCCTGCATTTCATCAGCATCTTGTTCTGACAACGAAATATAATCAGTTACGGGCACGAATGTCTCATCATTTTCAGCGTGCATCGAACGTGCCACTGGTATTTGTTGTGGTGCCATATATATGTTCAAGTTCGATATGAATTTGTTAATCCAAACGGTCAGATTGTTAGCCAAAATGCGTTGATAGTCACGCAAGTTACTAGTTGTATAGAATTCTTGCTCTATAAAAGATAGGAAATGTTAATAGTGTAGTTGACACGCCATCCGCGCATATTTTGGACTTACCAGTAAACTCCTTGATACGCTCCAGTATGACAGAAGATAGTGGCGATTGTTCATCAATGATGAACTGATCGTTAAGAAGGAAGTCCTTCATCTCCTCAAAGAGAACACAAATAATTTTCATCATCTGTTTGCGTTGACGCTCAATGATGAGTTTTTTGAGTCCGTTGCAGCGTTGTCGATGCTTGTGCCTCAGGGCACGACGCTGCCGTATCTCCTCTTCCATATACTCCATCGCTTTTTCCATGGGCAGCGCTTCAACAGGTGGCTTCGGCTTCATTTGTTGTTGCAGCGCTGCCAGATGGCGGGCGGAAAGAATGTGCCGGAAATTTTTGAATGTGTCCCTGACTCGCATTGGATGCGGGTTTGCCAAGCGTTCCATGCGAGCCGTACATATGGGCACATAGATCTTTTTGGTAATGTAGCGTGGCTGCCTAAGCCTCTGGGGCGAGATGAAATTTTTTTTGGGTGTGGCCAAAAAGCACGTGTGCTCCTCACGCTTAAGCATATCCCGGTCGATGATTATCTGGCCGGTGTGTTGGCAGGGCACATAGCACGGATGATAGCGCGGGCAAATACAAAAGAATTTGTACAGATGTTGCGGTGGCGGCACATCTGTTTTGACCAAGCGCTTTATACGCTTTGCCCGATCCGGCCGCAGCTGCACCATGGCCAGTCGGGCGTTCAACTCATCTGCTACTGTGATATCATCTGGTTTGGGTGCACGGCTTGGAGGCGGCGGCAGATCGCTTGGAACTTTGGTAAAGTTAATTGCCTCGGCCACAGTCTTTTCGCTCTCGAGTTTGATTTGGCGTTGCGGCACCTCACTGGCGATTTCATAAAAGTTCAATGGCTTTTTATCCATGATTAATATTAAATTATTTCTATTTTAACGAAATGATCAATACAACAAAAATATATATCACAAACTAAATATTTGGAATGACTTATGTCAAAGTTTGTATGTGGTGTGGTTGGGTTTTTGTGTGAGTAGTGGCCTGCTGTAATATTGATAAATAAGTTTCGTCTTGTACTCGAACAGATCCCCAGTTGTCAGTGGAACGATATGCCTGCCATCTGTATACGGAAGTGCTGCGCAAGTTGCCCGCCGTGGTGCGCAAATGGTGGAACACCAGCCAATCCAGGCAGAAGAACTTCGTGGACAATCTAACATCTAATTATGTGAGCGCATTGATCTGCAGCGAGGAGCTGAAGGCCATCGTTAATCGCAAGGAAAAACATGAAAATATGCAGGTGGGCACATGTTCCATATGAACTTCTGTTTTATAAGCTTTTTTTAGTACGTGTCCTCGAGGGTCATGCGCAAGACAAACACCGCCAGGATGCAGATGAGTAGCAAGACAATGACAATGGCACGAAAGATCTCAAGCGGTACCATACTGTAGTTGCGATAATGTTGCACAGCTTCGTTTACGATCGGGGCATAAGATTCGTCTTGGACAGAAGGTCCAACGGCAACAAGTGCATTTATTCTTGTCCGAGTCGACTTGATAATATTGAGATCGTTTGTCATCGGTGCCAATGCGAATTCTTATATAGGTTTAGATTCAGTTTTTGGTGAAACTCGGCATAAATATATATGTTAGATACGTAGATTTTAAAGTTCACTGAGCACTTTGATCATTATTAAATTAATTTTATTTTCTTATTATACAGGTGACAGTGCATACATCGACTCGAGAGGTCCTGGCCGTTTATGCCATTGACGAGGCACGCATGGAGCTCGTCATTACGCTGGCGCCCAACTATCCACTCGGTGCTGTTAAAGTCGAGTGTGGCAAGCAAATTGGCGGACGTGCCAATTCACGTAATGTTGGCATGCAGCTGACCATCTTTTTGACGCATCAGGTGAATGCCCGCCCAACGTGTGATATTAACCGACAATTTTATGACGATACTAACTGCATTACAGAATGGCACCATTAACGATGGTCTGACGCTGTGGAAAAATAATTTGGATAAGAAATTCGAGGGCGTGGAGGAATGCTATGTTTGCTATACTGTCATACACCAGGACACCTGCCAGCTGCCCAAATTGACATGCAAGACTTGCAAAAAGAAGTTTCACGGACCCTGTTTGGTGCGTTCAACCAGACTCAGCTTTAATTGAAGCTCGTTTATTAACAAACTTTGCATTTCTTCTACAGTACAAATGGTTCACCACCAGCAGCAAATCTACCTGTCCAATCTGTCGTAACGTCTTCTAAAGGATCTACTTCATTGATACAGTTTATGGCGGCACGTATTAATCTAGGCACAAGAAAATCATTGCTGACAGTCAATAGTTATATTTTTTTGGCCCTACCTGTAAATCAGTACATAATAACAATAAATTCGCAATAGATTTAAATTAGCAAATTATTATTATGATAAGGAAATGTAGCGTTAGTCAGATATGGAATCAACGTAGTAGGCAAGGAATTGCAAGTGATAAATTCTCCATTGAAATATTATTTCTTGTCATATTATTCTCGATATTTAACACGCCAAGACCTAAAAACGAACGGGACATATTTCAAATCATAACATTGTGTGCCTGTATTTTTCTCTCGCATAAGGATGGCGAAGCAAATGAAGATTATCGGCAATTGCCCATTTTGCCAGCGTGAGGTAGGCAGCGATATGCGCCCCATAAATCAGCTAAATATGGAACACATCAACATACTGGCCAGCGAGCTCAAGGATATTCAGCCAGGCTCAACGACTTTGGAGAAAGTAAGTCAACATAGCGAAATAAGGGATTCCAAAACAGAAGCAAGTAAGGAAGATGAGCAATCGATGTCCTTTCTGACTAAAGCTATGCTGAACATGGTCAAGGAACAGTTCGAGCGACCGCCAGATGCAGAGGTAAATTTCATATTCAATTATAGTTTTCTCGCGTTCATTTCGTGTCTGTGTTTCCCAAGCATCAAATACCTGGCGATCACGCTGAGCTCGTTCTGGCCATGCTCACCGAGGAACAGAATTCGTACGAAAGATTTTTGGCCAATGAAAGTTATGCGAAGCATTCCCCTAAGCGTAGCAGGAAATAAATGTGTCTACAACCTAATATCAGAAAAAACCTTAAATTACTTAAAACTAAAATTTACAGTGTGCGCAGGTTTTCCTTGTATTGTGAATTATGTTGATACCTTGATACTCGAATTAAACATAATTTCTTTTATCGTCTTAAGTTGGCAGTGTTCTCGATTTCTAATGGGATTGTCGTGAAAGGAAATAGAGAATTTATTTATGGGAGAGTATTTAAATGACATCAAAGCAACTCTTTTATGAATAATTCTGTTTAGATGTATCTGATGAATTTTGGGAATGAGATCGTCTTGTAAATATTGTAATTATGTATTTGATGGGTATGATGACATTACAGTGTCGGAAAAATCTTGGTTAATTTGTTGTAGATTAACTTGTCTTCAGATATATGAAGAAATCTAATAAGCTTATTTGCTGAAGCAAGCCAAGGAAGAACTTAATGGGATATGTTTACAAGTTTTTGTTTTTTTTGGCATTTATTTTAGACTTTTATTGATATAGGGATACAGATCTTGAAAATATTTATATATGATATATGATGGGTATCTACTAAGTAGTGTTAAGGCTGAAAGTACTTCAAGTAGAAAAAGCTATTCTCTTGAGATACATTTATCACTAAATATATGAAAGAAAGTAACAGATGGATATTAATGGTTTCCAGATGGCAGCAAGAAAATGTAGAATTCTGTTGAGAGTCTTGTCAGTAGATTTTTAACAATCAGAACTTGAAAGACAACAAAGTAATAAGCAATTCCTAAGTTATTCTAGCCGTCAGAGCCAGTTCAAAAAAATCCGGCAGAGGCAGGCAGAGCTGGTCTTCAGTGTGACTGCAAATAACATATTTTGGGCAAATATAATTTTTATTATTATTAATTTATATACATATATCTAATTGGAAATGATGAACATATTTTGCTTTGTTTATATATTGAAACATATGTTGAGCTCTACTTAAATTACTTCTGGTGTAGAGCGGGAGCTGTTGCTCGAACACTTGAAGCCAATGCACAGTTACTTGCTTCCAGCCACGTGCTGTATGCACACCGATTCGAGCAACCACCCAAAGAGTTCACGATTCTGCGCTGTGCGGCCACAGCCTTCGTTTCGCTCCCTTTGGGGTGGGGCAAACGAAATGACGAACGCATCAGTTTTGCAGTGCAGCTTGGCGAGGGTTTGTTAACTGGGATTAGGCACGCCATCGCTCGATATATAGCGCCGGGGAAATGCGTTAAGCCAAAATGACGTAAGCTCTCCATGAATATGTCAACAGCTCAACCGAAACTTGGCCAGCGTGTACAAGTAGCGGGCAAGAATCAACTCTGCGGCCGTGTCGCCTATGTGGGACACACCACATTCGCTGGCGGTCAGTGGTTCGGTATTGTGCTGGACGAGCCGCGTGGCAAAAACAATGGCACTGTCCATGGCAGCACCTACTTTAAATGTGCGCCCAACTGCGGACTCTTTGTGCGTGCCCAACAGCTGCAGCTGCTGCTAAACGCCAACCAGTTGGGGGAATCAAAAAGTAAGCAGGACAATAATCGCACAAAGGACGGCATGCAACGTGAATCGAACAAGCTGAAGCTGACTAACAGCAGGCAGCGCAGCAGGCAGGCGGCAGAAGAGCAGGTGAGTCACGACTAAGATTGAGCTACGCCATATGGCCATACGTTAATTAATTCAATTACCACGCGGCAGAGGGAGGCCAGCACATCAGCTGAGCGCTTGGCCAAAAAGCCACCAGAGAATGCAACATTTTCAATGACAACTTGCAAGACTTGGATAACTTCCACACATCTGCAACCGCAAGCGCCGCCAAAGGTAACAAGGCTCAAGGCGTATTTGAGGCATGCTAAAAGCTTTTCTCTTCCACAGGAACCTGAATCAGAGCCAGAGCCAGAACCGGAGGCAGAGCCAGAGCCAGAACCGCAGGCAGAGCCAGAGCCAAAGCCAGAGCCAGAGCCAGAGCCCTTGGTGAAAGAGACCATTACAAAGCAGTCTGAAACTGTAGCTTCCACAGAGGTCAGCCAGCAGAAGGAGGCAGCACAGAGTATTGCGTCAGCACAGGCGATTCGAGCTGTGGCCAAGTTCGAGCAGACTGCAGCATCGATATTGACGCCACCGGCGATGACCTGCAATCAGCGGCGCTCCACATCCTATACACAGCTGCGACCCACACGCATCAGTCAGCCGAAGCCAACGACGGCACAGGCGCAGAGCACCACGGCCCAGTTGACGCTGGCCATGCCCGTGCCGTTGGCTCTGGCGCCCAAGCGCAGCAAGACGAGCATGAGCCCGACGAGCAGTGTGAAGCGTGTGGCGCCAGCTGCCTTCGTGGAGGCGGGCTTTCTGGAGATTTTGCGGCCACAGTTTACGCCGGGTCCGGCGTTGCGCACGCCCAGCACAGTGGCGCCACCTATGGACAGCGCTGAACTGCGTCAGCTGCGCGAGGAGCTGCAACTGCTGCGTGTGCAGAAGAGCGAGGATAAACTGAAGCTGCTGGAGCTCGAGCGCATCAAGATACACAACGAACAGCTGCTGGAGTTCAAGTCGCAGATCATGACGCAGCAGGTGCTGCTGCAGCGCGAGTTGCAGCGCTGCCGGCACGAGCAGCGCGAATCTCTGGAGCTGACGGCAAAATACAAACGGGAACTGGACGATGTGGCCGAAAGCGTAGAGCTACTAACGCTGGACAAGGAAATGGCTGAGGAGCGTCTCGAGACGCTGCAAATGGAGCTGGAGACGGCGCAGGAGCGCAACGACGAGCTCAGCTTGGATCTGGAAATACTACGCGCCGAACAGGAACAGGACCACAACGAAGACCAGTGCCTGGAGAAGACTGAGAAGCAGTCGACGAATACAACGACGCTGCAGTCAACCGGCGAGTTCTTGCGCCTGGAGCAATATAACCAGAGACTGCGAGAGACCGTGGTCCGACTGCGGGATACCCTGGCCCATGAGAAGCAGCTGGCACAGCGCACACACAAAGAGCTGGAGACGAAGCACTCTGAAATCAACGAACTGAAGAGCATCAAGGAATTGCAGAGTCGCCGAGTGGATCAAATGGAAATGCAGCTCATGGATCTCAAGGAGCAAGTGGATGCTTCACTGGGTGCTGAGTCCATGGTCACGCAGCTAGCCACGCTCAAGCTAGAGCTGGAGGAGCGTGTTAAGCTCTTGGAAGACGAGGTCTCCGAGCTGGAGGCGCTGGAGCAAATACAGGAGCAGCTCATCGAGAGCAACCAGGAGCTGGAATCGGATTTACGTGACGAAATTGACAAGCTCAGCGGCCAGGTGAAGTCCCTGGAGCAGCAGAAGAACGCCGCTTTGGAAAGCCTCTACGATCGTGATGTGACCATATTGAAATTCAGAGACTTGGTGCGTCAGCTCCAGGAGCAACTGCAACTCAAAACGGACGGCGGCAATCTCTCCATAGAGGACTTCAGCAGCGCCAATGAGTCGCAACAGGAGGAGACCTCCCAGCAAAGCCTCGCCGACTATCAGCACATCTTCAGCGTAAGCAAGGCCTACGGACGTGCTCTGGAACAGCAGCTAAAGGCTGTGGAGCTGCGCCTCGAGCGTCAGCATCTGGAGCATGTGCTGGCCTTCGTGCCGGAGCAGTTTCTGCTACGAGGCGGTGAGCACGATGTGGTGCTGGTCATGCTGCTGCTGGAGCGCATGAACGATAAACTGGAAATTGTTTGCCAGGCCATCAATGAGAAGTTTCCGAATGCCTGCGAGTTCGGTAAGCAAGAGCTGATTGGATGAATAAGTCTAATAAGAAGAAAGTGGGGCATATGTTAGTCCAATTGGAATTTATGTAGAAATTTAGAAATTATTAGAAATAGATATCAGCGTTTCATGGAGGCAACACATAAGCTTTTTTCTGCTCTTTGACTAGCTTGCTCTATATCTATATATATATCTTAACCTACATCAATATCTTCATCTCATCAGTTTCTTTGATACCTGCAGGTCGCGATGCCATCTTTGAAGGCTACTCCGTGCAGCGCTATATCTTTCGAGCGCAGTGCATTTATCTGCTGAAGAGCCTTCAGCTTGTGCTGCAGCAGTTCCGCCACGGACTCAATCACTGCGACTATGAGCTGTGCACGCATGCGGCCATCTATCGCATGGACCTGGACACGCAGGAGCAGCAGCTGGATGAGTTTGTGCGTTTGCTGAAGACGGGTCAGCTGGACGAGCACACCAATTGCGAGCCCATACGCCGCGTGCTGCACTACATCAATGGACTGCATCAGAATCTGATGCCGCCGCAGACGCTGGTGGATCTGCTGGACGAGCAGCAGCTGTATGCCGCTCTGATTGAGGTCTACGAAGCGGGCATGGACTCAGTGAATGCCAATGCTGGCATGCTGCATACCATCATACAGCTGGGCGACGAGCAGACCGCCTCGTTCCACTGCATGCAGCTGCTCATGGAGCACAGCTGTGCAGCCAAGCAGAAGCTGAAGAAGCTGCAGCGCAAGCTGAGCTCCAATAAGACGGCCGCTGCCTGGACGGGCATGCAGTGCGCCCGCTACCAACGCATACTGGAGGCCAACGAGGCACTGGGCGCGCTTATCAGCATGCTGGGCGTGTCCGCTCGAGAGGCTACGAAGGAGTCCAATGGGGGCATAGCGCATGAGAAGCTCTGGCGCATATTGAGCTTGAACTACAGCAAATATGCCCCGGCGCAGGAGACGGAGCAGCGGGAGCTGGATGCATATAGTCAGCGTTGCATGCAGCTGCTGGAGGAGCAGCTAGAGGAGCTCTGCACGCTGCTGGAGCCGCGTGATGTGAACACAGAATACGTGCGGCATTCCAGCTCCAATACGCTGCAGCAACGTGCCGCCCAAATCAAGCGTCACTACGAGGATGTCAAGAGCTTGGAGCTGTCTGTGGCGGAGCGAGAGAAGGAGCTGAAGGCACTCAAGTACGCGGCCAAGCTGAAGCAGCAGGATTACTCGGAGCTGCAGGTGCGCAAGGAGATGGCCGAGAAGCAGGTGCATCGCTTTAGCCATGACTATTGCCAGACGCTCACCCAAATGGCCGAGGGCATGGAGCAGCTGGAGCAGGCCATGCTCTCCAAGGAGGCGGCTATGCAGCATGCGCTCAACACACTCAACGACAAGCTGTTCGCCCTGGAGCTGGCTCAGCTGCATTGGCAGCAGCAGCAGCAGGTGGACAGCGCCTGTGTGACCAGCTCGACGCGCATTTGCAACCGGGAGCTGAATATGATGCATCAAGCGCTGCGCCAGGAGCGCGCATTGCGTGTCCAGCTGCAGGACAATGCGTTGTGCCGGAGCTTTGCAGCCTTGGAGCCGTTGCACGTGCCACAGCTGGAGCAGAACGACGAGCTGGCCCACTTGGAGGCACAGCTGCGCAACTTGAAGAACCAGTGGCTGCTCGCCCACTTGGAGCTGGGTCCCGCTGGTCACGAGCGTCGCTCGCAGATCAAGCTGCGGGCCAGCCGGCTGCTGCGACATATCTTCCAAGCATATTGCACACGGAATCCACATCGAGCGGCGCCCACAGATTTTGGCTTCTTCATTGGCGACGATCTGAGGCGCGTCTTTTAGGCCAAGTTATATATATATATATAAATATATAGTATTAGACTTCAAATGTATTACGGCAAAAAGAATAGTACATTAATGTGATTTGCTGCTTAAACCTATTACCAATTATAAAGTTCATTTTGTTTGTTAATCGAAAGCTAATTAAATTTGCAGTATATAGCGAAAATATTGAAGAAGTGGAAATCGTCTTTTTCTTTGAGAACTGATGGACTAATCCAGAATAAAATACATTGTTGAGCAACTGGCTAATTATGATGCTCAAGAGTTTGAAGAAACAGCTGAGCTATTGAGGTAGGTTTTCGGCTAATGCCATTTAGTCTGCTGCTTAATTAACTTATATAAAGATTCCGAAAAATTTTGATCAATTAAAATGTCTTTGCTTAGAATGGAGTTTATATATCCTAACTGTCGGCAGTTTCCAAATTTTACTAGATTAGCTAATAGCTTAATAGTAAAGAAAAAAAACAGTTTTTTTTAAATATTGCAAATTTAATTTAATGTAAAATATCAATTTTTTCATAAAAGTTGAACTCATTGCCAAGTTTTACAAACTTCGTTTTAAGCTACGAAATTTTTTCGAATTTTATAAATTTATTTTTCTTTTATTTTATTTTAAATTTGAAAATAAAAAGATTATACATATATTAAAAAATTTAATTCAATAATTTTTTAAATACATAAACATTTTTTTTTAAACTAAAGATTTTTCAGAATTTAATTATATTAAAATTTATTTACTTTTGGATTATGTTTATGTTTTGAGATAAAAGCATTTCAGAATGTTCCAAATAACATGTTTTATAATATAGATTAGAAACAGGTTATTCATAAAACTCTGAAATATATCATGGCGTACAACTTGAAGAATTACATAATTGTTTACTAAGATTTCTTTATGATTTTATGGATAACAGATGAATTTGCTCATCTAAAAACTTGAAAAAAAAAATATATATATACATATATATAAATATATATATATATATATTTTTTTTTTAATCAACAACGTCTAGAAATAATTCCAATGTCGAGCGCTCTCGACTGTAGCGTTCTTATATGTTGTTTATTCAGTTTACAATTTACAATTTACAATTTACACAATATATACACGTATAAACATATGTATGTATGGATGTGCGTGTGTGTGTGTGCACATATATAGACATTCGTAAGAACGCGCAGTTCAATGAGAAAAGAGAGCAGTTCAAGCAGTTCAAGTGGAAACGCTTATCACATGAGCAAAAAAGAGATAGATAGAATGAGTAACGATAACGGTTATGTGCTGGTGCTAGATGGCGGCTCTCTGTTACGTTTTTGCTTATTGCTTTCTGTTGCTGTTGTTGTTGTTGTTGTTGTTGTGTGTTTGTTGTTTTTGTGGGATTTACATAAATACGTTTAATGTTTAATGAGAAGAAAATTGAATCGTAGGCTATTTACAGTTGTGCTGGCAAACAAAACAAGTCACTGATGCATGGACAGGCGCTGTTCAAATATCAACTTGATTGGGATGTGCAAGATTAGCGATAGTTAAGCGATCTTACCTCAAGACTTGGCTGCTGTCTGGCGCTTGGCCACAGTTTTGCCCTGATCGCGACTGTTGATGACCTCGGCATGGAAGCCCGTCTCCCAGTCGGCATAGTATTTGACAGTGCGCACATTGCCATCGGGCTCGACCAAGGAGTATTCGCCTTTGACCACGTCGCCATCGCGCTCCTCGCGCTGATGCTTGTTATCGCCAGTGTGAGGATCATTTACCGCATACTCAAAGGCATAGCGTGGATGCGCATCCTGTAAGGGAATCAATATATCATGGGTAAACCTATTTATAGTCCATGAAGTGTCTGACTTACGAAGTGCTCGAGATGCTTCTCTGGCAAAACCTTTAGCAGCGCATGCTGGGCTACGGGTGCGGACTTCAGGTAAGCAGCGGGCGTGAGCGGAGCATGGGCACTCAGCGCTGAGACGCTGGGCGCATAGCGATTGAAGCCAGCGCCGAAGGCACCAATGCCATGGCCAAGGCTGTAGTCAGCCAGTGGTGCGCCCAGATGCGCCAGTCCACCACCAGCAACGGCGCCATGGGCCAGAGCACCATGGTAGGTGAGTGCAGGTGAGACGGCAGCGTGACCCAGTGAAATGGCACCGTAGTACGCGCCATCATGTGCCCCAGCCGAGCCCAAGCCCAATTTGCCTAAGTGATTAGGAGCGAGAGAGAGGATCAAGAGGTAACCCAATGAAGCTAAGCTTACCCGCATTGATTCCATAGGCTGTGCTACTGGCATAGCCGTGGCGAATTGCTGGTCCAGTTGTCAGCTTGCCAAGTGGAGCCGTTAGCAATGCAGCGCCTGCCGGCTTGGACACATATTGACTGGAGATAACACCATGTCCCGAGGCGGCATAGCCCAGGCCCACGCCCAAGCCCAATCCCAACTTGGATGAGGAGTAGCCATGGCCAATTGCTGGACCCGCACCAATAGCTATCGCTGGCTTGGACGCGTATTGCGTGCTGGCGTATCCACTGCCAATGGCTGAAACTAAAGCTGGCGCTCCATAGGACACCTTGGCAAGGCCAGGAGCAGCTGCAATGGCTGGCTTCGACACATACTGATGGGAAATGGCACCGGATCCACCATAGCTAGTGGAAACTTTTGTAAGAGCCGGAGCAGCGAGAACTGCCGGCGCAGCTGGCAAGTAGCTCTTGGAGAGCGTCGCTCCATAGCTGGCTACAGCAGGAGCTCCATAGCTGGCAATCTTCGTGACAGCTGGGCCTGTTGCATAGGTCGCTACGGCGGGCTTCGAGACATATTGGTGAGAGACTGCGCCATGCCCAGAGCTGCCGTAGCTGGTGGAGACTTTTGTAATTGCAGGAGCAGCGGAGTATGTAGCTACGGTAGGTGATGCGTAGGAGGAAATCTTCGAGATTGCTGGACCCGCTGAATAGGTAGCCACTGCGGGAGCATAGCTGGCAACCTTTGCTATGGCTGGAACAGCTGAGATGGCAACTGCAGGCTTGGAGACGTACTGATGCGAGACGGCACCAATTCCTGAGCCTCCGTAGCTGCTGGACACCTTAGTAATAGCCGGGCCAGCAGAATAGGTGGATAGAGCAGGAGCGGCATAGCTGGAAATCTTGGAAATCGCAGGACCGGTTGAGTAAGTGGCTACAGCTGGCGCTGCATAGGATGCCACCTTGGCAATCGCTGGAGCAGCTGAGATTGTAGCCAGGGCAGGCTTGGACACATACTGATGGGAAACAGCGCCATGTCCACTGCTGCCGTAGCTTACGGCGGGAGCAGCGGAATATGTGGAAACAGCTGGAGCGGCATAAGCTACCTTGGCAATGGCTGGAGCAGCAGAGATGGCAACAGCTGGCTTCGAGACATACTGATGTGAGACAGCGCCAATTCCGGAGCTGCCGTAGCTGCTGGACACCTTAGTAATAGCCGGAGCAGCGGAATAAGTGGATATGGCGGGAGCGGCATAGCTGGAAATCTTCGAAATCGCAGGACCGGTTGAGTAAGTGGCTACAGCTGGCGCATAGGATGCCACCTTGGCAATCGCCGGAGCGGCTGAGATTGTAGCCAGGGCAGGTTTGGAGACGTACTGATGGGAAACAGCGCCATGTGCACTGCTGCCGTAGCTTACGGCGGGAGCAGCCGAGTACGTGGATATGGCGGGAGCTGCATAAGCTACCTTGGCTAGGGCTGGAGCTGCAGCTGGATAGGCTGCAACTATGGGCTTGGAGATGTATTGATGGGAGACATCAGCTGCCTGGCTGTAGGTCGCCACCTTGGCCACTGCCGGAGATGTGGAATAGCTGCTGATGGCTGGAGCAGCATAGCTGGCAATCTTGGTGACAGATGGAGCAGCTGCATAGGTAGCCACTGCAGGCTTGGACACATACTGATGCGAGACAGCGCCATGACCAGAGCTACCATAACTTGTGGACAATTTGGTGATGGCCGGAGCAGCGGCATAGGTAGATATGGCAGGCGCTGCATAGGTAGCGACTTTGGCCACTGCTGGAACAGCGGCATACACAGTAGCTGGCTTGGATATGTATTGATGGGAGACATCGGCTGCCTGGCTGTAGGTCGCCACTTTGGCGACAGCTGGCGATGCGGAATAGGTGCTGATGGCAGGAGCAGCATAGCTGGCTACCTTGGTGATCGCTGGGCCAGTGGAGTAACTAGCGACAGCAGGAGCAGCGTAGCTGCCAATCTTTGTGACAGCTGGGCCTGTTGCATAGGTCGCTACGGCGGGCTTCGAGACATATTGGTGAGAGACTGCGCCATGCCCAGAGCTGCCATAGCTGGTTGAGACTTTTGTAATTCCTGGCGCAGCAGAGTAGGTGGATAGGGTGGGCGAAGCATAGGAGGAAATCTTCGAGATTGCTGGACCTGCTGAATAGGTAGCCACGGCTGGTGCATAGCTGGCAACCTTTGCTATGGCTGGAGCCGCAGAGATGGCAATAGCAGGTTTGGAGACGTACTGATGCGAGACAGCGCCATGTCCAGAGCTGCCGTAGCTGGCCACAGCAGGAGCTGCATAGGCAACCTTAGCAACGGCTGGAGCTGCTGCCGGATAGGCAGCTACAATGGGCTTGGAGATGTATTGATGCGAAACATCAGCAGCTTGGCTGTAGGTAGCAACCTTAGCGAGTGACGGAGCCGAGGAGTAGGTGGATATGGACGGAGCAGCATAGCTGGATATCTTAGTGAGTGCAGGTGCTGTGGAGTAGGTACTAATGGCAGGAGCAGCATAGCTCGAAATCTTGGCTACAGCCGGAGCAGCTGCATAGGTAGCTACGGCGGGCTTGGAAACATACTGATGGGAGACGGCTCCTGAGCCACTGGCACTAAAGCTCGTGCTCAGCTTGCTAATGGGAGTTGCTGCATAGGTGGATACGGCAGGACCACTGTAGGCCACCTTGACAGGTGAGGAAATGTATTGGGTGGCAATGGCAGGTGCCGCGGGCAAATAGGTCTTGGTCAGTGCGGGTGCATAGCTGGCCGAGTAGTCAGAGCCGTGCGAGGAGAACAGCGACGAGGTGGTGGCCAGCTTGAGGGCAGGCGCCGGGGCAGCATAGCTGGCTATCTTGGCAATGGCAGGTGCACCATAGGAAATTGAGGGCGAGTAGGTGGCTATCTTGGCAGCACCTGGTAATGCTTGCGAGTAGCTGTAGCCCGGTGAGCTGTAGGTCTCCACTTTGGAGAAGCCAGGCGTTGCCTTAGAGTACGTGTAACCTGGTGAGGTGTAGGTCTCCACCTTGGTGGTCACGGGTGACGCATAGTATGCTCCACTGGAAGCCGAGGGCGATGTGTAAGTAGCCGACTTGGAAATGCCTGGAGTGGATTGACTGTAGGTGTAGCCGGGCGAGGAGTAGGTGGACACCTTGGTCAAAGCCGGCGCAGCTGGCAGGTAGGCATTCTCCAGCTTGGGAGCCGTCAGCACCGTCTTGGTCAAAGCTGGCGAAACCAAGTTCTTGAGCTCAATGCCAGAGGGCACTACAGTTGCATATTTGGCAGCTGGCGACTTCTCGGCATAGGTGATGCCCGCTCCACCATAATCCGCCGAGGGTGTAAACAGCGACTTCTGTACGGGCGCCACATACTTGTCTATCTGGGTTAGACCGCCGTGCGAGTAGCCCGAAAGTCCTGCGGTCGACTCATAGGAAGCCAGGCCACTGCCCACAGATGCCTGCAAGAGTTTTCCATTCTCGGAGTAGCTGGAAATGGCGGGCGTTTGACTGTACTTGGTGACGCCTGGCGTTATGGAGAACTTGACCTCAGCTGGCGGTGCATACGAGTAGCCAGCCTGACCACCCGCATGAATGCAGGGCACAATCGCCGGCGCGACTGTGGGTGAGGGTTCTGCCAGTGCAGAGCTCAGTAGCACGCATAGCAGCGTAAAGAGTCGGAGCTGCGAGCATGGAGAAGAAAGAGATTTAGACAGAGGAACGTTAGAGCTGGCAGAGATAAGAGGTAAGAGAAACATTGAACATTTTGCCAAACATTAATATGGAAAAAATATTTAAAACTCTGCTTAAGAGCTCACTTAAAGTCGGCCTTAAGCTTGTTCTGTTAAGTATTAAATTCTTCATTGTGTTAAAATTGGTTATTCAAATTGAATGCGTATTGTAAATATATTGATTTTGTTGATCTTGAATTGCAATTGAAAAATTGTCATTCTTTTAAATTTTAAAATGCATAAAAATACAAATTAATAACTGAATTTATATTTCTTAAAATAACATAACTGTTATTTTAAAGAAATAAAATAACTAATGAAAAATATTCTTCTATTTCTTCTTAAAAGAGAAAGGAAAAAAAATTTGTTTAAATTTCTGCTTTACTTTAATATTATATTCACAAATTTATATTATATAAAATATATTTTATATCAAAATTGGTGCTATATATTTTAAAAAATATTAATTTGTTAATTTGTGGATATTATTTCCAAAAATAAAAAAATATTAATAAAAAAAAACCATTATATACTACAAAAGTTTAAATAAAACAATCTGAAAAAAAATTACAAAATAATGGAATAATAAAAAATACATTTTATACATCATTCATGATAAAAAATGTACTAAAATAAATTACAAATTCCCATTTGAAGCAAATGCAGAACTTTCAAATTAAATTAAATATTAAATTTATTATAATAAAAAGAAAATAGCAATCTTCTATTTGTCGTTAAAAAATTCATTTTTTAACATAGCTAAAAAGGACTTTTTTAAACTGTAAATTTGTGTTCTACGAGTCAGAAATGAAGCCATTTCAAAGCTAAATTTCACATTTATTTACTGAGCACATTGAATGTAAAAATATTGTTATAAAGTTTTAAGATTATTCTTATGGAAATTCTGTTATCCTGGCAATTTTAAATAACAATATTTTTAAGCACACTTCAATAAGTTTGAATTAAATTCGATTGACTGAATGCTGACAATGTCCTAGCTTGGCACTCTAATATAAGGATATTAGGACACACTTTCGTATTTCAAATATAATATAAAGTCCATAAGCAAGCTGTTATATATTTTATATTTAAATATATATTATATATATTATTTTATAATAGCAATTAGCTGTAGTCCTTTAGCTCTTGGAGACCCACCTTCATAGTTTCACTTATATTTCACTTATGAAAACGTTCGGATATAGTTGAGCGCACTATATTGATTGTGTTTTAGAATTCACAAATTTATTCGAACGAATGCACGAGTTTGTAATCCTTGTTATAATCCAACGGTTCAGGATGAATGTCCTTCGTGGATGCGTATTCTTAATATCGTATTGATACGTATTCGAAATATCGGCACACGGCACACGCAACGCACGCTCGATGTAGAGCAACGCGGCTGACTGTTGGCCAGCCCGGCCCTATAATCGCTTATATACGTTCGGTCAGTTTTGGCTCACACGCATGCGCAGCAGCCACGCACCAGTTTAGCGACAGAAAAATCAAAAAAAAAAAAAATTGAAAAAGCAGCTTGGAAAAACGAGCAGAAAAATCGCCAGCAAAAATATTGCAGTTAGGAAAAGCGAAGTCGAAGTCGAAGTCAAGTCAGAGACTGCAACGGGCTGACTGCCTGAAGAAAAATTGATGACTGCTCGACTGCGCAGTTGGCAGTTGGCAGTTGCCAGTTGGCAGTTCTCTTTGTTATGGGGTTCTCTCGCTGCAACCTGCAGTGTCTATTGGCTGGCCCCACCTTCGCGCTGATCTGAGGCTCTGGCATTTTATTAGATCATAGCGAAACGCCTCGGCTTCAAAAAGTGCGCGTGGTGCGTTTTATGCCCAGTTCTCTTGATTGCTGCTGCTGCTGTTGCTGCGCCTGCTGCATTGTTGGCCAAGTTTGATCTTTTTTTTTGCATATGCTTTTAAAGCGACTTAATTTGATTTAGATTTTAATCGCGACCATTGCGTGTAGCTGCAGCAAAAATGCAGCCAACTTTAAAATGCATACGCAATTTGCTCGCTATGCAACAGAAAAAAAAAATAAATAACTAAAATAAAAATAGAAATAAAAGAAAATCTACAATTTTGTGGTATTAATGTCGCTATCAATAAATTTTGTCTCTGTCTGTGCGTGCCTGGGGCCTTGATTGTGCATTAGTTAGATAAAAGGCGCCATGAGTGTGCACACATACACTCACGCTTATATTTGTTACTAAGAGAATAGCTGGCGATATGACCAAGTGTTGACTTGTTGGCAATTAAGGTCACTTTTGTGACTTTTGAATCGCCGCGTTTTAAAACGCACACAAAACGCGCGCGGGTGTGTTCGCTAACTGCTGCTCATAACTGTTTTATATTGTCTTCAAATGAACTGACATATAGCTTTATGATCATATAGACAAGCTGTTTGTAAAGTTGTTGATTATTAATTAGAATTTAAGCCTAAAGAAAAGAGGCTTGAATTATGGTCCATTGTAGCTGATGAGCTTGAGCTTAGATATATATTCACTAATAGAAAAACATTCTTTTTAAATTATAAATAAATTTTTTTTATTTTTATATAGTATTTGTAAGCCAATTGGCTTACAAGTAATTTATAAAACAAAATATATGAATACAATCTCTGTAAAATGTAGGAATTATTATAAAAATCTCCTGATCTCGGTTGAGATGTTTATTTATATATTTTTATTTGTTTATTTAAACATTTTTAAATATAAAATATTGTTATATGGATCATTAACAACTTGCAAAAATATTGACAAAAATATATAATAAAAAATTAAATAAAAAATAATATTAATTGATATTTAACCTATTTATCGACTATTAAATTATATAATTATGGATAAAAAATAAATCTTACTCAAAATTCAGGATATGAAAACTGTCAATTGTTAGCTGTTAGTTGACTTGCCCAATTTTGGTTGAAAAAATGCAAATACCTATCAAATATTGTTTTTAATTAGCTGTCTAGGAGTCGCCACAACACATTTCAACTTCAAAGCTGCCACAGGTTTGTCCCTGACTTGCGGCTGACACCACATGCGACGTGCAAATCAATTAAAAGCGAGCCAATATTGTGAATCGATATGAAATCTTGGCGATCTAGGCAAACCAACAACTGACCATAAGCAGAGCTGGAAAATTGATTGAGCAGCACACGCGTTGACATTTCAATTAGAAGTCCGTGCAGACTCGGCCGACCAGACTAGACCACATCGAAGCCGGCCAGGCCTAAGACCAGATCGGGCCAGACCAGAAGGTATGCTGATGCCAGTTGGCCGGCAGGCGATAAACCTTATGGACCAATTAAGTATTTCGTGTCATGATGTGATTTTTTATCGCACCAAAATGGAGAATAATACGCATACGCAGCGTTAGCGTATAGAGTGAAAGGCTGTCGTTGGTATTGGGATCGTTGGTTTTTTTTTTGGGCCTGTTAATTGAACATGAAACATGTTTCAAGCTCTGGCTGCTTGCTTGAGTCTTGAGTCTATCTGTCTGACCGTTTGGCGTTTTCTTTTTATATATAGGTATATATTTTGTTGAATTTGATTTTTTTCCTTTTTTTTGATTTTCGGGCTTTCGCAATTTGATTGAATTTTAATTTTTGCATTTGCAAACCAATACGTAAAGTCCGAAACTACAAACTGCAATACTCCAACGGCTAGTCAGCTGCAATTTTAACCTACTTCGGCTGGACTGGTCGAGTTTAGTTCGTCGCGCATTTGTCACACACACGCACCGAGCTCTGGCCGCGGGGCGTTACGTAATTGCCAACGGGCAGGCACTTGGCTAACACAGCTGGCCATGGCTAACACATACGACCGATGCCTACTTAACATCATGACGAAATCCGCTTGACAACCGCAGCCTACTAATACAGCTCCTGCTGTTGCTTCTCCTAGCCCCACCTACTGCGCCTGCTGCCGCCGCCGCCGCCGCCACCACCACCACTCAGCTGCTGTTCCACCCGCTGCACAGCATCAACATTTAATTGAAAAATCTAGATTTCACTTACACTTTACAGCCAGCAATATGAGCTCAACTTTGTAGCGACCTGTGGCCGTGTGCGAGAGAGTGTGTGTGTCCGTGTGCGTGTGTCTATCTAGATTGTTTGTCGCTCATTGAAAATCGAAATGCCTGTTGTACATGCCGCGTGCGTAAACATTTCAAAATTTGCCAACACATATTCATAAAGTTACCGATTTAATACCGCTTGCCAATTTGCGCAATTGACGATCGCGAATCTCGAATCTCGGATCTCTGAATATACTCAATACCCAAATCTTGAATCTAATTCTACACGCATCGAAAAATTGAACCAGTTTTTCGTTTCATTTTTTGCTATTTTTTTTTTATTCATACATTTTCAAAAGTGCAAAAACGCAATAAAAAATGCTGAAAGGCCGAACGGGTTGGGTATCTAACACTCACTAAGTGTCTCGGTGTGCGTGTGGGGCGTACAACACGGCGTATGCGCGTTGTTTTGTTGGCGCTCTAATAGCCACAGGATTGCCTGCCTGCTGCTTGCAATAATAGCCTAAGGTAGCAGCTTATGATGTGTGTTTATGCACCTTGGGCTTAGCAAAATGCTTAGCCAACACGTTTTTCATGCTGAGAAGCATTTTGCCTTTAAATTATATGAAACAAACAAACTGCAATTGTTTAGCTGGCGTCGTGTTTTAAGGCGTTTTATTGCAGCATAGATGAAAGTATTGGGAATTTTGTTACATAATATTGTAGTAGATAAAAATGAAAGGATTTGTTAGCTTATATATATATATATATATATGTATATATATATATATTATTATTGAATTATTTTTGTATATAGAGTATCAAATGTTGTTGACGAGTAAACGTTTTTGGGTCTACTTTAATGTTGTTTGAAACAGTGGCAAAATTTTATACATTTGATAAGTATTTCGTGCTGAAATGTATGCTGAAATGCTTAATATCTAAAAGGACTATACTGCTATTCAAGCTGTCTACCGCATTGCCTGCATAATGAAGCCATGATGACTTACTTGACTGCCAAATTCATGTAGGTTAATAGCTGAAATTTCAATAAAGTTTTTATGATTTACGAAGTGTAACATAATTAATTATTAAATGGCATATTTAATTTAATAAATAAATATTTAGGCTTTTTCAATAACTTTAATAACTGCTGCACTATAATTATTTAAAATAGTATCAGTCTTGCGTGGTCAGCCTTTTCTATATGATTTGCTATTGTGACATTTAAAAATTGTTAAGGCTGTTTGGAATTGATGTAGAACTAGTTTATATATTTATATCTATATCTAATTAATGTTTGCGGATTCTATACAAATCAAATTATGTCTGAACAGCTGTCGTGGCTTAATGTGGTTCTACTTAGCCATCTTTGTCATCCTGTTAGAAACTCGCACCTCTACAGATGTCACATATATTTTCACATGCATACTCTTAGCTCTCTCGTCTGTCACTTCGTATAATTCAGTTATAAACCACGCCCACTGGCAACTTTAAGCATATGCGCTTTACAGATGCTCCCCACTCTGCTCACTTCTTTTGTTGTGCAACTATGACAACTGCAGCCTGTCATGGAATCAGCATTTGTAAACAATAAAGTACAAATTGTGGGTAGGCAGGAAATTGCTAACAAGCAAAGCAACAATCAAAAATGATTTCTGTTGCTGTTGATCTCTGTCTGGCTGTCTGTCGCCTTGCCCAACCTCCAGCAGTCAAGTGAGTAGCTGCAATTGTGAGCTTGCGATTATGCCATAGACATAGCATATTTACGATTTACGATATGCGATTTACTTAGACAACCATAAATTAACACCCGGTCATTTGGCAGGCGGGGGCATTAGTTATTCGAAGCCGCCAAAATCCGAGCGATCTATGTGTTTGTGTGTAATGGAATTTTTGAAATTGTCTCACATTTGTTTTACCAGCTAATTGCTTCGACGGAGCTGACATTCTCTTGACTCTTGGCTGCAATCTCCAGATCCTTAATAGGTGTGCGTGTCGCTCGATCGACGGTGCTTAGCTTTTCTAGCTGGCAAACCGGATCTAAGAGTCTCAAGAGTCGGACTGAGTCATAGCTATAGTCGTTCAATGTCGCCGCGTCGTCGTCGCTGGCAGGCGGCGCCAAATCTAGAAACAAAATTGTAAATTATTTAATTGGGAGCGCTGGGGCAACGCCTCTGCAGGCTTCAAAGCTGAGAGCTCACAATTTAGAATTTGTTGCATTCGCTTGACTTTTAGACATTTCTCACGCGTCCGAACGCGAGCTAAGTGATTTTTTTTACACTTTGCCACACAATTTGCACATCAATTGTGGATCAACTTTTTCACTCGCTTTATTGATTAACTGGTTGACTCCGAAAACGGCTTAGAATGCTGTTCTCAACCTGGCTTGGCTCGATGTGGGAGCCATTTGCATATGCATATATATTCATGCATGCATTTGTATTTAAATGCAATCGAGATTGAAAAGTATAACGTGGATGGCATTTGACATGCTTTACATACTCGCACCTATATATATATCTATATGTATCAGCTACTAGATCTCTTACAAATTGAACGCACTTTAGCCCAGTCGCGCTGGCTCGCAGCAAGCCAATGCCAAAGTTGCGTTGACAAAAAAGTACTTTTAATTAGAATACCTGGTACGTACTTGTACGACCATGCATTCGCCTCACCTGCACATGTGTGTGTGTGCAACTGAAACTCGTTATCCGAGATTAAGTTAATTGGATTAGCCAGCAGTTAGCTGCATAGAAGCCATCGCAGGTGGGCAGGGTGCAAATGCAGCCACAGCAGCAGCAGCAGCAGCAGCAGCAGCAGTTCGCATTCAAATGCTGCCTAATTTGTGTTAATTATGACAAATGTTTATGAGACTGCACCAAAACTGTGGCAAATATCTATACATACATGTGTGCGAGGGTCGCCTGAGCACTTTGATTTGGCGTGCACGGCAACCCACAAGGTTATGGCTCCCAACTGGCAGTGCTGCCTGCGCGGCAGAAGTTCGTTGATTTTATAGAAAAATTTATTTATTTAAAACACGTTAACTAGACATATAACAATAAATTACGCATAAATAGTAATATAAAATTAACAAACATAAAGGAAACAGTTCACAAAAAAATCACCTCTTCTATTACATTGACAGCATTCCTCACACGCCTTGCAGATTTCTATAGCTGGCCGCTGAGAACTGATGACCTCGGGCATACATGGGCACCATGTGCTGTTTGTCGCGGCGCACCATCGACTGCACTAGGCTGGCGGAGGCGGTGCCCTGCTCGTCTGAGTCTGAGATCTCCTCGAAGTCGTCTTCGTCCACGTGTTGGGGAAAGAGCACAGGACCCGAGCCCTCCGGACGTGGAGCTCGATGAGTGTGCGCCAGAGACTTGCCGTGCAGCTTCTTGGGCTTCCGCTGGAA
This sequence comes from Drosophila hydei, assembly GCF_003285905.1. Classification (NCBI taxonomy): domain Eukaryota; kingdom Metazoa; phylum Arthropoda; class Insecta; order Diptera; family Drosophilidae; genus Drosophila; species Drosophila hydei. Next base: position 7,131,283 of record NW_022045643.1, read on the forward strand.
GTAGCTGGAGTACTCGGGACGGGCAAAGCTTTTCGTCACGGCCTTGTACTTGTAGTGCTTCAGGCCGGGCGTAGTGTGCACAATCTTCTTCTGGTGTATGTGATTGGAGATGGGCTCGGAGTTCTTGATGGGTCGCGGCTTGGATTGCGAGTAGCTTGTGTGTAGGGACTGCAGAGCCGCTGTTGGCTTATGTAGATAGTTCTGTGGCAGCTCCTTGGGCTGATAGTGCTCGTAGTAGGGATGCTGATGCGGCTGACTTGTGCTATAGTGTGGGCGATACTCCTGGGGCTCGTTGACAATCACCGCTTTCCAGTCGCTCTCCTGCACTGCATAGTTGGGCTGCAGCTTCTGCGAGAACTCCTCCAGCTTGTGTGCCGCTGCTATCTCCTTGTAATAGTTATCCCTCGCCTGCTGCAGTCGATTCCTGATGTCTGGCTCCAATTCCATGGGCACCTGCTTGATGCGTGCATGCGGCTTGAACTCTATCAGGCTGGGTATCTTGGGATGCGAGTGGGTCAAATCCTCAATGGGCTTCTTCAGTGGCTTTATGTCAGAGCTCAGCACAATGTGTTCCTGATCCTTGCTATAATGATTGATTTTCGACTGTGATGTGTCATCGTTGGGGCTGCTTTCGCCTTCGGGCGTCTCCGTAATCGGATGCGAATTGGCGCCCACAGTCTTCACGATGGCATTGAAACCCTTTTTGGCATCTGCTGTGTAGTGCACTGTGCGTATGGAGCCATCTGGTTCCAATATGCTATAATGTCCCTTGACCCCATCACCATCCCTGGACTCCCATTGCGATTTAACGTCCCCCGTGTGCAGATCCTTGACTCCATAGCTAAACGCGTATTCCGGATGTTCCTGCGTGATTGGGTTTATCAAATTAAATAAGTGTTTATATCTGATATGTTTAATAAATAATAGAATATATATTAATATATATATATATATATAAACGTTAATAATAATATATGCTATATAGCATTTGCCTACATAAATAAATCTTTGCCTATATAAATATCTGTGATATATTGAATATGTATGTATGAATGTATGAATGTATGAATGTATGAATGTATGAATGTATGAATGTATGAATGTATGAATGTATGAATGTATGAATGTATGAATGTATGAATGTATGAATGTATGAATGTATGAATGTATGAATGTATGAATGTATGAATGTATGATGTATGCCTGTATGAATGTATGACATGTATGCCTGTATGACTGTATGAATGTCTGACCTGTATGCATGTATGAATGTATGACTGTATGAATGTTGCATGTCTGCCTGTCTGCCTGTCTGCCTGTCTGCCTGTCTGCCTGTCTGCCTGTCTGCCTGTCTGCCTGTCTGCCTGTTTGCCTGTCTGCCTGTCTGCCTGTCTGCCTGTCTGCCTGTCTGCCTGTCTGCCTGTCTGCCTGTCTGCCTGTCTGCCTGTCTGCCTGTCTGCCTGTCTGCCTGTCTGCCTGTCTGCCTGTTTGCCTGTCTGCCTGTCTGCCTGTCTGCCTGTCTGCCTGTCTGCCTGTCTGCCTGTCTGCCTGTCTGCCTGTCTGCCTGTCTGCCTGTCTGCCTGTCTGCCTGTCTGCCTGTCTGCCTGTCTGCCTGTCTGCCTGTCTGCCTGTCTGCCTGTCTGCCTGTCTGCCTGTCTGCCTGTCTGCCTGTCTGTCTGCCTGCCTTTCTCTGCCTTCCCCTGTCTGTCTTTCTCTCTTTCTCTTTTCTTTCTTTCCCCGTCTTTCCCTCTCTCGGTCTCTCTCTCCCTTCTCCCTTCTCCATAAACAAGAATATATTTAATGCATATTGTTGGCTTTACGTCAATACTAAATAAGTAGTTAAGCTATTTCGTATATGTATTAATAACATTATCTAAGTATGCCTTCGAAATGCGTTGACCACACCTATTGCAAAAAAAGTAAAAAATCATACCAAATAAACGCACACGCACTGCTGCTCTAATGCTCCAATGACTGCCACAAAAAAACTATAGAATTTATATATATTCACGACAAAAAGTGGAAAAAATAAAACGAATAAAGTAAGCACCGTTTTGGCTTAGACTTGGGCTAAAAATTGTGTCAAGGCAAGAACGCGCGCTGTGCACAGTTTGAAAGCCACTGGAGGCTGGGTTGGGTTTGTTCTTTGGGCTAGACCATGTCTATATAATGATCTTTTGATCTGCGGCCGACATCAAGTCAAACGACATTTAATTATTAATTGAATTTTTAGATAAAGATTTGCTCTTTTGACATTTTAGAAAGCGAATAGGCGCAGCCTCTACATGGAACTTCAGAACTTTCCATAAAACTCATTTGCTAAACGTTCAGTTTTACATACGTTCGTTTAATATAAATGTGGAGCGTTGTCATTTGTCTTTGTCTCTTTGATATTTTTGCTTGTATTTTATTTGATTTTGTTTTAGCACCTCTGTCCGAGCGGAGGCAAGAGGCGAATTGCAAAGTATTTCGCATGCTTTTGGATTTGGCGTCAATTAAGCGCGGACGTCCATAAATGGCTAGAGTCGTGTCCAGGCCACAGTCTCCAGTGCTGAGAGTCGAGTCTCGACCTGAGTCTGGCAACAGCAGTTTTGCTTTTTTTTTTGTTTTTTGGTTGTTGCCTGCCTATCAATTTGCTTTTGCTGGCTGTCGCTGTCCGAGGAAAACAAATGATTACATTGCGAGTGCGTAACCTGAGCAGCCAAGGCTTGCAAGAAAATCAAATCTATTTGAGAAAAATATTGTTTTTAATCACAGCTACTTTTTTGGAGCTGTGCAGTGCTGTGCTGGTTGCATAAGTGGCACGCGGTAGGCGGAGCTGTTGACCATTGGCCACCCAGGAGTCGGACGCATGAGCTGTGGCCCCAGTTGGTGGTCGACAGAAGGCCTTATTGCTGCATTGGTGGGTGCGTGTGAACTTTGGTTCATAAATTTGCGCGTGCGCTCTGAATTTATGATGGCCTAACCGACTGGCCGACTGGGCGTATGCGCAATACGCAAATGTGCCACAATTATATGTAAATTGCGTATACGCTGCGTTGGCCGTGTGCATCATAGTGACAATGTGGCAACCGACAGATCGTGGGAGACTGCAGGCAACATTCTGATAACCAGCAGACCGACTGTTAGACTGTCAAGCAGGCGCTGGCTCAAATCGCGCACAATCCAAGGCGTCGCACCAGGCGGACAGCTGAGATAGACAGACAGACAGATGGACGGGGCGACAACTTGTTGCTGCAGCACATGAAAAACATTTTAAAATGTTAAATGCGCCTTGTCATAGCTTTACAGTTACAATGAAAACAATTGTCTCCTTGCGCGAGTAGGTGCAGCAAACTGCGTGAGTTTGCCTTATATGGCGCCAGCACTCGATCTCTGATCGTTGATCGCTGAACGATCGGATCGAGTGCGCTGCACGCAAAACGCATTTTCGGCTACCAGCACAAAAGAAAGAAATCAACAATGCCTGAGACCGGGAGGCTGCCAGCCAAGTCGGGCTGGGCCAAACCAGATCACCAGTTGATTTATGTGGGCGACGATCTGTTACACACGCAGCAAAATGTCTTGTGGGTGGGGACGATCATAAAACGCATGAACAACATTCACTTTGAATAGCTAGCAATGGCGAAAAATGCGTTTGCCGCACTTAAATATATATAGAAATACATATATATATTGTCGGTAGTTGAAAGAATTGCGATTTGGCAAATATGCGAAGGCTACAAAACGTTTGAAAAGTTATCAAATTAAGCTAAGCTGAAACGTTTATGTATGGCATTCTGAGTAAAGTTGGAGTGAAATAGGCTCGCGTGAAATGTTTATATCAGTAAGCTGAACTTAGCTCTCTTTACACTCTCACTCTCTCTTCTCCCTTCCCAATCTGAAAAGGAAATATAATCTTTTAGAAATGGGGAAATGTTTCTATATAGAACATATTGCCATAATAATATAAATAAATAATTCAGAAAAATATATTAATTAAATTAATGATGCATAAAAATATATTTCTAATAATATTAATTAAAATAATATAATTAAAATTAAAATGAAAAATAATATGAATAATTTTTGAAATATAATTTATCTTAATTTGATCTTCCATTTCAGTTTCTATTATATAATCTCCTTGCACCCGATCGACTCTTAAATTATATAGTAAAATCATTAATTCTATATAGGCCAGTTTTTCGAGCAAAAACCCCAATTTCCGGCCCATTGTGCGTGACTTGGCAGTTTTTGAATTCGAGAAGCTCGACAAACATATTTAGTTACCATTAGCTGCGGGCTATGCGGGATATATATATATATGTTTATACTTACAAATTGTGGAGCATATTCGATCATTTCGTCATCATCCGCAACGACGACAGGTGCGGCTGTGATACGTTTGCATTCCACTGGGCGTGTCCAGAGGCTGACCGCAAGCAGAGCCGTTGTGAGCAGCAGGAGGCAGCCGGCGCTGGGGGACGGAGGCGGCTGTCGCGTTATCTAAGGCATTTAACAGAAATATGAATGTGCGGTTTTTTTTATCAGTGGAGCGCTTAATAAATGCAACGATAAAACAAGTTGACCAACAGCCAACAGTTAATAAATTGGCTACAAAATTATTACGCGAGCATGGGCCAATTAATTGGCCAAACGGGCAAACAGCCAAACGACGCGTGTTCAGATGCATTGGGACATTTCTCAAGTCCCCAATCCGATTCGGCATGTCATACAGCGTTGTGACAGTTGTCAAATGGTAATGGTAATACGCATACGCCTCGCTGTACCCAAAATTAGGCTCCGCCAGACGCACATTTGTATGTACGATGTGACAGCAATGGCTTCGGCTTGGAGATTGATGGCTTTGCTTAAGACCAGTAGCTTGGATATGAAACAGGTCTGGCAGGATGGCAGTTGACGCCACGTACAATTCAATTCAATTTCAATTTCAATTGCCTATTGCCCGTTGCCTGTTGCCTGTTGCCAATTGCCAATTGCCATTTACAACTTGTAACTGATTTTTAAGTTTTGGGTCTGCCGCAGTTGCAACACTTTTTTGGGCAATTTCTTTTGGTTGCACGATGAAATCTGTCTAATTAGCAGAGCTGTGCCTGCACCAAAGACAGACGCACACACATACAATTAGAGCATGTATATATATGTATAATAATGCAAGTTAATCGACCGCATTAAGATAAATTTGTTAAGACATGTCTGGCATTCGATCAGAATGTGTATACATGTTTTTGCACAAATTGCATTCGGAATTTTTGTCATTCCACAAGCCAAACGTATTTAAATTTCAACAACGACCAGTTTCTGAGATAGAGATATAAATATATTAAGATTTTCATAACTGATTAACTTGGCTATTAGTTTGTTTGTTGTTGCTATTTGAATAAGTCCATATGGGAGTAATAATTCATATGCATTTGATTATTTTCGTTACTTTTCTGAAGCGAAAAAAAAATTGGTGAAATTTTAAATTGATGGAAATAATGTTTTTACTTCAGCAAAAATAAAATTTAATTTATTAATTATATTTAAATTGGTTCTAATAGAGAATACAATTTAATTCCGATTTTTAAGTCTCATTTAACATCTTCTTTCTAGTTCTTTTATTTTGTAGTATATTTTTTATATTATTTTACGGGACAAAACTTTATATTAAAATTCAGATTTGACTATAATTTAAAGTTATTTTCAAGTCAAAATATTAATTATATTTTTTTAACAAATTTCTAGTCTACTCAAAATTCAAAATTTCATATTATATTTGTTAATAGTTCAAGGATACTCCACTTAAACTTGTTTAAATATTTAAATCTTTCTTTTCCAATAAGATGTTCATCTTGGCATATTAAATAAATATGTATTCTATATATTTTAAGCCCTTAAGCTTCCTTTCTGTTAAGTATTAGAAGTATAATAAAAGAAACAAAAATAATTAGAAACTTTCCCTTTTGCTGGACATTCGAGAAATAAATCTTTACAGCTCTCAATGTTTCTTATAAATTTGCACATTTGTATCGAGTTTCAAAATTTATAATGAAACTTGAATGCTAATGCATAAAACTGCATTTGCATGTGGATTGCTTTGGATTTCTGCACTACTTTCACTTTTGGGGGTGAAAGTTTTCGCTCAGCACTTTCGCTCTTATTGAAGTCAAAATTTGGTTCGCAAAACGAAACACAATTGTCAAAAGTTGAACACTTACATAGCAACGCATGGTGCACTCGAATTTATTTAAATATATATATATTTTATGAATATTTTATTAAAAATATTACACACAAAATATGGTTTACGTCACTTCGGCGATTTAAATCGCACGTAAAACGCGTCAAAGTCGCTCGCTGCTCACTGCTCGCTGCTCGTCACACACTGGTTCAATGTCAAGGACAAAAACGTAATTAAAGCGTTTGCGCGACATTGCCAAAGTATTTATAGGCAGACAGAAACGAAGACGACCGGCACAACACCAGGCAGTCCGCCACAGCGTTTTCCCGGCGACAAGATTTTCCGGCCCAACTGGTTCCACAATTGTTGTCGAAGCGATCAAGCGAGGCGGCAGCGATGCGCCAAGCCGAGCCGAACCGAGCTGAGCTGAGCTGAGCAGAGCAGAGCGCGCTTCCTAAGCTACGTCTAATTGACAATTATATGAAACTTCAGCTGCCATCTGCAACTGTGGAAACGAGTTTTCGTTTCGCTATCACCAGGCAGCAGCAGCAGCAGCATCCAAACACCAATTTGGCTGTCTCCACTTTTGGTTTCAACTGCAAACGAGTAAAAGTCGTCGGTGTGGAGCATACAACGCAGCTGTTGACTGGCGTTATAAAATTTATATGAGGCAGGATTACGTTTTGGATTTAACATAAATTAATAGCGATCGGCTTGGGAATTTGCCAGCCAAGTTAATTTAATCCCAGCCATGAGAAACTGCATTCGCGCTCTTGCCACGTTTGTTACCAATAGAAGCTGGCATTCGGCTAAGATGGATGGCTAGCAGCGTGTTAATCACAGCAATCCACTTAAAGTGCCGCTAAAGATCTTAAAGATATGCTTTTCTGATTACATGCATTCCAGAGGACAACTGAATTTTGTAATCGGCATGGGACTGTAATCGTCTTTTTGACTGAATGGCAATGCGGAAAATTCATTTTTTTTATTTTTGATTGAAATTTATCAGAGAAGGGCAATCGGAAGGGTGGGTGAGTGGGTCAGCTTTTTTTATATATTAAGAAAGAGAAGATTTTTTAGAAAATTAAAAAGGGGCTTAAAAGGAAAATATAACACCTAAAGATTTCAGTTATTAAATTAAAATAATTAATTATTATAATTATTTTTTGCGCTTTATGCTTAACATATTCAATTAGATTCCTGTTCTGAAAGTTATGTTAATTCGGTTCGATTTCAGATCAATTACTGAGCAAATGGGCAAATTGTCATTCCTGTTCTATCAGCTACCGACTATTGATACGTCATATATATAGATATTCAAATTAATATAGATATTATTAAATGACAGAATCGGAACACAATTTTGCACGCTTCAATCCGGCTTTAGTTATTCAAATTCATTCATATTAAACACTTTCAGTTAGTTCATATACTTTGTTATTATTTCAATAAAAATTACGCTTAAATTTAGTGTATAAAGCTCATTTGGTCATTTGTTATGTCTGCATATGGATTATAATATATAGGTACGTTTAGATCGGGATAGAGTTCACATTCTGGAAGTCGTCATCGTCATCTAATGCAGCTGCTTTATGCTCACATAGCTGCTGGCGTGGCCGTGGCCGTGTCCAAGATCGTAGCCACCATAGTGGGCCACATCGTTGGCGTAGCCATAGCCGGCGCCATAAATATCGCCATGTCCGTAGCTCTTGTACACCTGTGGATGGTGGGCGTGGCCCAGTTTCTTGACCACTGCATTGAAACCGTTGTGATCGTCGGCTGTGTATTCCACCACACGAGTCGTGCCATCAGCCTCCTTTAGGGAGTAGCTGCCATGCACCTTGTCGCCGTCCCTTGCCTCCCACTGGCTCTTGTGGTCACCTGTGTGCGCATCCTTGACACCGTAGTCGAACTGATATTTGGGATAATGATCTGGCTCGTGCTTGTCATAGCCATGCCCATAGCCGGCATAGCCCAGACCCAAGGCGTCGTATCCGTAGCCGTGATCAATGAGTCCATGTGCGTAGCTCTTGTGCACCGGCTCCTCATGCTTGGTCAGCACGCTGTAACTGGTCGCATGTCCATGGCCATGCGGCGCCGCCAGCGCCAAGCCCAACAGGCCAAATACAAAGACTCCACAGAATGGCTGCATTTTTGCTTTTAGTTGAGAACGGATTGACGATGTGCTGATGTCTGTTGGTTCTTGCCGTTGCCACAAGTCGTTTTTATAGCGCTGCCCACGGCCCATCGGGTGGTCCGCTGCCTCTCTCTTCCTCGCGCTGGGCTCACAGCCATTCACCTGCCTTCGATTGGCTAATTAGTTGTTTATAATTATAGTTTACCTACGAGCGTTGAGCTGCATACGAAATATAATAAATTATATTTTGGCCCATTGTTGCTAAAGAATTGAACAAATTGGAGGGCATTTGCGATTGAAAAGGAATGCATTTGTATCGAAAAGACACAGAAACTGTAAGTTCCACAAAATTCTGTTTTGAGTTTTTTATTAATTGAGATATGGACAGATACAGTATTGTTATGTTTGGTATTTACTAATTAACAAAACAATAATAATAAACCAAAAAATGTGTTATATATATTTATTTTTGTTTATTTATACAGACAAAAATATGATTAATTGAAAGGTGAATTAATAATAGAAAAAAAATTAAGCGGATTTTATAAGAAAATTCCTTTTTTTTTGTAAATTATTTTAAATTTTTTTGTTACTAATAATTCTTGAGTTCTGTTGTGCTTTGCTTCCAATAAATTCAGTTTGTTTTTCATTTTTAAAAATTTTGCTATTCATGTTCTGAAATTGTTATTAATTCAAAGAAAATTCATTATTTGAACTTTGTCTTTATCTTTATTTTTAGCTAGCTGCAGACTTGTGAATGTCGATTGTTTAATTAGAATGCGTTATTTTTAGTATAATTTGCAACCTTCCTTCCTGCTAACGAGCCTATTTTACGTATGTGCGTTAAGAGTGCCCAGCACACCCTTTTGGCAGCTCACAGCATGATAAATCAGCTAACAACAATTAATCATATTTTATGCTCGAAAACAAATCAGTTTCATTAGCCGGTCTTTAGTTTAGCACTAATTCGGAAGCACTGGACCCCCCGCATGCCTCATACTATGGGCATTACTGGCCAAAGCCCCTTCTGCAATGCGTCTCAAGGTCATTTCAGAGTTTTGGCTTGGGCGAAAAAGTAAAAAAAAAAAACAAACCACTTGAAGCTTGGCTTGCAAATGCAGCGAGCCGAGGCATTTGTTGTTTTTGGTTAAAAAATTGAAAGCGGGCCACACTTGTTGATTGATTTCTAACAGCCAAAGCAACAACAACAACAACAACTAGAGCAACAACAATAGTTGTTCAAGCGTTGCGCTGCCTTTGGTCTGTTAACGCCCCATTTATTAATTGTGGTTGCCGTTGTTGAAGTGGATTTTGGGCCGCTTTTAATTGGGCAACGAGCAATCGGGCTAACAAATATTTTGAATACGTTATTTGGAAATGGAAAATTTGCACAAATATTTGAAGCATTTTTTATGGATTTTTTTTTTGTATTTCACTTGTGCCAGCCTATTTAACCTCCAGAAAACTAATTAATTCATATTTCATTTGAGCTCGAGAATGTTTTGTTGAGCTATAAAAAGGTTTGAAACTGTTCGTTTGGCATCACAGTTCCATTTGCGCTTCTCATCAAGCAAGCTCAGCTCTAGAAATCCCGAAAATCACTTCTTTGAAATGGCTCAGAAATTGACTTTGGTTTGTTGCGCTTTGCTGGGCGTTGCGGCGGCCAGCTATCTGCCACATGGTGGCTATGAGCATGGCCATGGCGTGGGCTACAGCATTAAGACGCATCATGAGGCACCCAAGACGTGGCATAGCCACGAGCAGGTGCAGCACTGGGCACCGCAGCAGGAGCAGCACTATCATGTGGCATCACAGCAGGTGCACTGGGCACCACAGCACCATCATGTGGCTGAGGAGGCACATCATCATCCCAAGTATCAGTTCGACTATGGCGTCAAGGATACCAAGACGGGCGACATCAAGCAGCAGTGGGAGACGCGTGATGGCGACAAGGTGAAGGGGGGCTACACCATGAAGGAGGCTGACGGACGCACTCGCATCGTGGAGTACACGGCCGATGACCACAATGGCTTCCAGGCTGTCGTTAAGCACATTGGACATGCCCACCATCAGCCAGAACACAAGTCATATGATCATGCTTACTATGGACATGGCCATGGACATGCCAGCAGCTATGTGGATGTGAAACAGGATACGGGCAGCAAATGGTGGTAAATTGAAACGGAAGCTAACTTTTGATAAAAAAAAAATCCACAAAACCTCTGTAAAAAATGAACGAAAATATAATATAAATATAATATAATAAACATTATGCGTAAGCTGAGATAAAGTGAACAAAATACGTTTTATTCTAAAGAAAATTTAAGAACTTTTAAATTCTTGCACTAATTTTTTGCGAAGCATACTTTTAGGCATATATTTAAAGTTTGAGAGTCACATATAAGCAGTGCACTGCTTTGAAGTGTGCATTAAGTGCCACAGGAACTGCTTGGCAAGCTAGTAGTAGGCGCGCATACACTGCTTGAAATTTATAATTTAAATAAGAGTCGTTAATTTTTTTTTCTTAAATTGCATTAACTTGAAATGTTTGTTTATAAATATTGCTTACCACCTATATTTTATAATCTTATTAACCCATTTGATTTGCCTCTCTGCTTTAATAGTTAATACCATAAATAGTTATATATATAATTGCCTAAATTTAGCGGCGCTTTAAGCTGAACAATAAATTTATTACTCAACTCAAATTTGGTTTTTGTGTGCAAATCTCATAAAAAGCTTTGCAAATTAGCCAAATATCCGATTAGTCCTGCTGTCTCATGCAAATTCATCAATTCAACATTAATTTATGCCGTGCAGCAAAGTTTTGCGGTCACATAAATCTGCAAGTGTTACGAGACCGCAGGGCAAAGATTTTCCAGAATCTGGCATCTGGTCAAACTGATTGAAGCGCCGAAACGGAATAAGCTCTTAAGTCCGAAGCAAAGCTGCCTATGTAAATGATGGGATGCATTTATTGTCTACAGAAGAATTTTTCCCACCGAGTTGTTGACAACTTGGTGCAGCGGTAACAGCGTCCAGATAAGAAGAACTCACATGAACATACATACAAATATACACATATTTATTCGCATTCGTGCTGAGAACGAAAATAAAAACCTGTGCATTTTTGGCTCATAATTTGCCTACGTACTTACGCCTGACCTATCCCGACCCTTTGCTGCTTTATACGGTTTCATTAAATATGCAAATGAGCAGTGGAAATTGCGGCTGCCTTAACGAAAAAAAGCAGAGAAAAAAATGAAATTGGGAAGGTGAAAACGACCAGGTGAGCTCGCAAGACAAACGCATGCCATGCCAGAGCCGGACTGAGCTGGCGGTGGAGACCCATCAGACCAGCCGTGAAATTTATACAAAGAGTTCGCATTGCACTTTGTTAGTTTACTGAAATACACTAACAAAAAGAAAAGCCTTGGGGAGCTCGAGAGTTTTTAAGTAGTACAAAACAAATATATATTGTAGTTTATTCTAAAAGGAATATATTTACCAAGATTTTATATTAGCTCCTTTAAGTCGCAACACTTTTATTGAACCATGCCTATAAGCACAAGAAAGAAAAGGAATTCGATTACAAAATATATTTAACATATAGACGGTAACTCTGCACTCTTCTATGAGATTCTCATATGCAAGGGTTGTAAGTAGTAAGCCTGATCAGTAGTTCTACGCTTTTCTATGAGATTCTCATAAGTACAAGTAAATACAATAAGAGAGTGGGCTTGATCAAAGAACATATAAACATAATGAACTTGAAAGCTATCATTGCTTTGTTATATTTGGTATTATACTCTTGAGCTATGTTATGCTCTATTGTAAGCGTATACCACATTCGTGAGACTTCATAATCCGCAACATAAGTCCAATGTTTTGCTGGCGGGCGGGCGGTGGTTGTAGGAAATTGGGACCCGGAGTTACTGAGCGAACGAGTCGAAAGTCGAATTAAATCGCCAAGTCCGAAATGAATGAAGGGAGCATGAAAGAGGGAGGGATAAAGGGAGCGAGGTAGAGAGAGAGAGAGAGCGCGTGGAATAAATGAATGAAACGAAATGTAATGAAAACGAAGGCGACGCTCGCAACTAAAAGTGCAACGCGTGGAAAAACTGTTGCCCTCTTTTGGGCGTCTTTACTTTCTTCTTCTTCGTCGTCTTCAACTGTTATGACAAAAATAAAAAATAAAAAATAAAAATAAAGAAAAGCAGCAGCAGCAGCAGCAGTAGCGGCCAAACTGAAAGTTTTGCCTGATTTCGGCGCCGCTCAAAGTATAATAATGTGCTGCTGCCTTCAACGACAACGGCAACGGCGATGCGGGGGCGTGGCCATGGGCTATGTAGCATGCGGCTTCTGCCGCTTCAAGTGCACACTTTCTCATGGCTTAGCACTTTGGTGCATAGTTCGTTGGTTTTTGTAGTGCCCGAAGGCGGTTGCGGGGGCGGCTGAGGCGGTGCGGGGCCGAAGTCGGTTGCCCAGCTTATGCAACAAATAATTTAATTTTATGCTGCATACAAAAAGGGAGCACGAACGAACCAAACGAACCAGCGAACGGAGCCAAACGAACCAGCGAAGGACGACGACAACGGAAATGCCACTTTACGGCCTGTTTGACGGCGAAGTGGACGTTAAGTTGTGAATATGATGATGGAGATGAAGAGATGCAGCAACGATTATGACAATAATGATGATGATAATGATAATGATGATGCTGATGATGATGGCGACATGAGCAACAAGCGGCAAACTGAAATATTGCGCATACGCCGCCTGGGACAGCGGAAAATCGTTGGCAACGAGGTCGAGCCGTAAAACTGGGCTAAATGTCGCATCAGGACATCACAGACAGACAAGCCAAGTAGTCACCCAGGATGGATGTCATAAAAAAACGAAGGCTTAGGCATAAAACATGAATTGCAGCAATCGAGTCTAAGCAAATTATGCAATCATAAATTTACACACAGAATCATATGTGATGACATATCGTAAAGTCTCTGACTGCTAAACATATTTTAAATAAGCCTAGCTAGTGTGAGAAAGTAAATGATAAAGCTTGTATGATAGGCACATGTTTGCTTGGTGAGAATAAGAAGCTGCATTGATGAGCAGCATGAGGTATGACAGACTATGAAGAGGAGATGTGCTAAGTGTCCTAAGTGATAACTTCAAGATATTCCTAAGCATGCCAGCTGTCATCCATCTGAAAAGTGAATGATAAATAAGCCATAAAACCGTCAGTTTATTTGCTCTGAAAATAATTTCAATTCTGAGAATCAAGAATCTTCTACGGGCTCTGCGTACAGCTTACAAGCAATTGGCCACTCGCTCGTCAGGTGAACTGTGCCGAAAAAAATTTAAATAATTCTCATTCGATTTCCTGGAAGCTAAGTTTCCATCTGTCTCTTTCCCCCTCCCCACTCTATTTCTCTCTCGCCCTCTAAGTTGCAATTCTAAGATATCAGCAGTCAGTTTTGTGTTTGCTCCATTAGAAATGTTTATGTTGCCTGCCTTTTCAGCCATAACAGCAGATGTTTTGGCCACAATTAAAGCACTCAAATGACCGCAAATGTTGTTGGCATTGACGACGACGAAGTCGACCTTCAAGCGAATCTCAGACTACACTACATAAATACATATAATTTGGCTTAATTGCGCAAAATAATCATAAGTTTTTTTTCCGGCCAGGCTCGACCACAGGGCAACAACAACGTCAACAACAACAATCTAATATCCTGGTTGGTGTTGAGTGGGCGGTGGTCTGGTGCTGACCTGCTTTTGTTATCATCAAATGTTTGGCCAGCACATGTGTGCGCAAAGTTTTCGCCGCCGTCGACACATTAAATGAAATTTAATTCCTGCTGCCGTCATAAGCAGGCGGCCAGGACAGCAGCTGCTGGACAGGCTTCGAGTGAGCCAAGGCAAACCGCCAAAAACTGTAGTCGGCTTCGCTGTCTTGCCTCAACAGCCGCAACCCGCCCATTTTTTTTAGCCCCTTGGCCGCCTGTATACGTGTGATGCCACCATTTAAATGTTATTTAACGCTGCCACCCAGAAAGTGGCCTGGCCACTGCTGCTGCTGATGTGCGCTGCTCTGCCCTGGCCTGGTCTGGTCTGCTCTGTTCTGGTGTTTGTGTTATATTCTGTGGGCGTGGCATACTCATAAAACGTCGCACAGTTGTTGCAAAATTTGTGGCCTCAACGCTTGTCGTTTGTTTAAAAGCCGCACAAGATCCGAGCCAAAATTACCACAGAGCAAAAAAAGGAAAAAAATTTCACGCTCATCTGACTAAATGGTTTTATAGCTTTTGATATTTGCTCATTTGGGTGTTTGGGGCCAAAAATACGTTGATACCATTTGGTTGCTGTTGCTGTTGTAATTTATGAGCGGTCAGTTTTGGGGCCAACACGTCCATCCGTCGCACCCTTCGCTCGCCTCGTTAGCCCTTTCCTCGTTTGGGCGCCCCAAATTCATAAGCCAAGCCAAAAACCAATCATATCAAACTTGTGCTGCCTACTTTGGATCGTTTCGGCTGTCCGAAATGCTTGCGTTGGCTATATTTCTCTGATTTTGCATTGCTTCGCTTGCCTTTTGCTATTCCTTTTCGTTTTCTTTTCCTTTTTTCTTGGGGCTTTTCTGGATTTGTATGTCTTAATCATATTTTATGTTTTATATTTCGCGCTTCAAGTATTTGATGGCTGACTAGCCCAATGGAGCTGGCTTTGTTTTTTTGCTACTGCGCCAAAGGCGCATAATTTGTGACCGTAGAACAGGCGGCGCGTGTAGCTGTGTCTCAGGTCAGGAGACAAGAGTCATGTGCGGTCACCAATTAGTGTTTATGTGTGCATTAATCTTCATTTTGCCTAAGCAGGCGAGCAGATAGATAAAGGCGGGCGGGCGGTAGGGAGGTGGCATTATTTAGGAAGTGTGTGGCAAGATTTGTGTGCATGTCAAATAGGTAGAGCAGGACTAGAACTGTCTGAAATAATAAAGACCAGGACAGTTTGAGGTCATAATATTTGGTATGTGGATATTTTTCTTAATAAATATAAGCTTCAAGTGTGTTCAGCAGTAGAGGCTTTAATATATTTATATTTTTTTATAGATAAATATATTTTTTTTTTTTAAATTTTTTGTATAGGCATAGCTGAAGTTGTTCAACAAGTATCGATAATTTCTACTTTTTTCCTGAAGTATTTATTTATTATTTATAAATATCAATTTGATGCCTTTCAAAGTAACAACCTCAACAGCTCAAATTACTTCAAAAACTAATTTATTGTAATCTTGTACTATAAACATCAGCCTTTACGCAAATATTGTCGTTAAATTCCTTCTCAGTTCACAAACATTATGCATATTTATATAATTAATTATTTATAAATATTTAACACGTTTCGCTGTACGTCTAAGCTTAGCCTAAGCCTAATTTGCTTAACTTAAAGTATTTATTTATGGCCATATTGAGGCGTTATGACTGCTTAGCCCAGCGCGCGCTCTCTTTCTCAGTCTTTTTGTTAGCTCAAGTGGCCGGTAAGGACTTGACTTGATTTTACATAAATGCCAAATAAAAATCTTGGCCAAAATGCAACAGCGGGCACCGGCGGCTGCGGCCGTATCCGTCGTTAGGCTGCCCACAAATGCTCCACTTAACGGTCGACTAGGCACAAGGTCGGTAAAATCAACAAAAGCTGCGCTGCGGACTTTCAATAATTGGGGCCGGCATGAGCCCTAGGGATAGGACCAAGACGAGAGAGCGATGAGGAGGGGGTCGTTTTGGGGGTGGGGGATGCGCCACCATGGAGGCCTGGCGTGGCCGGCACTTCATCAGCGGGGCAATTGAAGCATGCGGCCTGGGCCGGACTCAGGTTTCTGGCCGGGCACTAAATTACGTTTAGTGGGTTAATAAAATGCCAAGCACTTTATGCAAATTGAATTAAATGGAGCTTAGCTCAGGATCTGGCTCGTTGGCCTGACTTCCGGCAGGACAAGCGAAAGCGCTTGTAAAATGCGCTCCCAGCTGCTTTCTCTGAAACTCACCCACTCTCTCTCCCTCTGTCTCTCTGCCCCTCCCTGCCTTGCTGTGTACATAAGCAACATTTCAATGCATTATTTATAAAGGATTAGCACCGAGAGCAACTGTCATGCATTCTAAGCGGAAGATGGCAACAAACAGGAACAGGAAGGAAAAACCTTTGCCTAACGAGAATTACTAATTGCCCACGTTCATGTCTGTGCATGTGTGAGCGAGCTCTATTGTTGTTGCTTTTAATTATATGCATTATGAGACGCTCATTAACAAAGCAAATGAAGAAAGTCAAAAGTGTGTAAGTTGAAATGACGGACGAAACCCACACACGGCCGTCGAACCACCACCCACCACATGCGACAGACACCTGCACAGCTGCTCTGGGTAAACATTATTTAAATTTATAAAGCCACAAGAGCAATAACAGCAACAGCAACAACAACACTGTGACAGTGTGACTGGCATATTTTTGAGATGCGCTCATGACAGCACGCAACAAACAATTGCAAAGCATTTTTATGTGGTATTAAAAAATACTAGTAAGTTTTGAATTTAAAATATTTTATTAAGAATAATAAAATTAATTTTTCACATAGTTTTTGAAATGTAGAAACTGAATGCAATATTTTCATTTGCCTTTAGCTAACGTTATCTCTGCTACTTTCCCTAATACATTTAATCTCTGCCCTAGATAAATTTCTAATAATCATATTATGCTCATCTCTAATGCACATATGTGTGGCTCACCTGTACAGGTGTAGGTCTTT
The DNA here is from genome assembly GCF_003285905.1 of Drosophila hydei. Lineage (NCBI taxonomy): Eukaryota > Metazoa > Arthropoda > Insecta > Diptera > Drosophilidae > Drosophila > Drosophila hydei. The sequence goes on from NW_022045643.1 coordinate 7,148,389, forward strand.
TGCAAACCTGTGCACGTGTCTGGAAAATGGAATGAATGGAAAATCCTTTTTGTGTGAAAAAAAACAGTTTTTACTTGTTTTTTAAATGAATATATACGCCTTGGAATTTTACATAATTAACTGACAATGAGTGTGTATGTGTGCGTATTTATGCAGGAGCATTGGAGGACAGACCTGCGTGTGTGAGGCATTTAAGCAGAAAGCAGCTACTGACAACAACAACATGAACTCGTTCACCAATTCCCAGGGGACTTAAGTTAATTATCACATTTTTTACACACAATTTTACTTTGCATTGATGCGTTACTGTGGGCTGACGGCTGTCGGCTCTCGGCTGTGGACTGGGGGCATGGCCAGGGCGAACATTAAAGCGTAATTATGTGTATAATTTGCTTGTAATTTGCTGTAAAGCACATGATATGAACGCGATTAAACAGCTCCAAAAAGCTCAAGCAGCTAATTAATATGCAATTAAAAATAATTCAAAATTTCGATTTTTATTTTTAGCACAAAAGAAAAGCGATTCAATTAGTGAGAATTCTATTGAGCCACAAATATATATAGAAAATAAATATATAGAAAATAATATATTATTACCTTTAGCCAATTAGCACAGCTTTTACCCTCTCCATCTCTCTGTCTCTCCCTTTTCTTCTCTTTCATGCAAAGCGCGTGTTTGGCTCTTTGGCCTTCTTATCAATATTAACAATTTGCAAATGACTTTCACTTCAATCGCGAGGACTGCGTAATTTGTAGCCCTTGCGAAAAACAAACAAATAAATGGAATTATTTTTAACTGAAATGCTTGTAAGCATTGCGAAATTCTATCGAGAGCGCTAAGTATGTAGGCTGGCCACGTGCTAAGCTCCCATAAAATGCACATTAGAACGAGTGGAATTGCACTGCAATGATGTGATGGACGCGCAGATGCCCTACATCAATATACTTTATATAATATATAAAATATTAATACGTTCAGACACAAGACGACGCTGGAGCAGCAGCAGAAGAATATGAATTTAAAATGAGTCTGAAAATTGTGGTAATTTAATAAACCACATCAAATTGATAGATAAATATAGCTGTGACTTTATGTATATAGATGTATGTAAGTATATATGATTTACTTCTGGTGCTGCTTCTAAGCAACTTCTGATCTGAGCTAATCTAAAAGACTTCATATACATTGTCTGCATATGAAAGAATCGTGGTATAGCTCTATAGCTGTGGGTATATAAAAGCATATATGAGCTTTAAATCTAGTTCTCTGAGCTGCTGAATCGGAACTATATGATTCGATATATAAAAGCTATGTCCCACACAAGATAAATTCTTTTATAACTAGCTAAATTGTAAACATCTTCAATATAATTTTTTCATATATGTTGGACTTACAACTGAGTCAAAGTGAAGACCCTTTTGCATCTATATGCAGAGTCTAGGGTATTCGGGCAAGCAGTCAGGAAACAGCATCGGGCACAGGATCTTCGCGCATTACATTAATATTTATCAGCCATGCAATTACGATTAGAGCAGACAAACTATTGACTGAGGCGATGGCCCTATGGCTCTAGCGCCAAAAAAGATGGCAGCCAAATTGTCAGACAAAGCGTTGCGATTGCCGGGCACAATTTATTGATTCGACGCATTGAAATAGTTCTCAGCGGAGCCATTTCAAAGATTTGTACGACAACATTTTTCGCCAGTTCCTGTGTTTCATTTTTTGGTTTTTGTTTTCGTGCCTTTTCGCTGAAATAGCTGAAAATTCTAACAGACGCGCATAAAAATTCGAATGCGCGTAGTTAAACGCCCATACACACGGAACGCTATGCTATAAAAGGGGCGTGGCAGTGGCTATTCAATGAGACAAAGCCCAGCATATTGGGATTTTGTCCGTCCCCAAATCGTTTTTTTCTTCTTTTTGGCAAGGGGATCATTTAAGGGCGGAAGGGATGTCGCTTTTGACTGCTATGTGTCGCCTGAACGATAAAGCAATGACAAAAGTCACAGCGATTAAAGTTCAATTGGTGTAACTATCGACTATTAGAAATTTTGTTGAACGAAAGGGGAAAAGCAGATAAAAATCTCGAATTGCTGCATGCAAACAATTTCTGCTTATTTATAACTTGTATCAAATGTGAATGTTATGCAGCATAAAAATGCTAGTAATGGAAATAAATATTAAAAATATTTTGAATATTTTCAGATTTTATTTTTATAAGTCTCGCATAGTTGACTTTAATGTTTTCAAACGATTTTTCTAGACAATTTACGATTTCATCTTTAATTTGACAGTTGAGCTTATTACTTTTAGAATAGGAGTTTATTTAATCGGGCAATTATATATTGAGTTAACATAAAACATTGCTATAATTCTATATTAAGAGTGGTTCCACACAGTAGAGAGAGTTGTTCACTGGCCGACTTGTCTTACTGTAGCTCTCAAGCTGTGGATCTTTTAGTTTTTCGTATTATACATTTAAATACCATGCCATCATTTTTTATAGATTTATTTGCTATGAATTTAGTGAAGATTGCTTTGACACTATCAGAATCCTACCCAAGGCAAAATTTAAGAGATTTGGCTATGAAATAGTGTCTAAAATTTCTTAGTAATTTTTTATTTATGTTTAATAATCTAATCGTGCCAAAATTATTAAGAAAATTATTTTAATTTAAATAAAGAAAGGTGAGTGACTTCGTTATCAATAGAAGATGTGTGCAGAGAGGGTCGAGGGGAAGCCACTTGGGTTGATAGTTTGTGAAATATATATACATCATTTTGTAGCTTTCGGAATGGCTTATGCAGCTTCAGTCTGGTATTTTTGTTTATTAGTACAAGCATATATACTTAATATAGTTAACTTTACACAGGCTTAATTTAAAGCGAAAGTTTAATGATGTTCTTCGGAGATAAGTGTTTCAACTACTTTTACTTTGCCTATTTATCTCAATTATCAGTGTCAACTCTCTCTTTGAGAAGTTTTAAAATACTTAACTCGATTAAACGCAAATAAATTATGCATTCATTTACAAGTCTAGTTTCAAAGATCTTCCGTTTTGCCGCAAGGCCATGTCAAATTTCGCTATTTAATTAGTTCTAATCGCTTGGCAGCTGATGCAATTCAAATGTCAATTGCGTTGATACGTTGATATAGTGATTCGAATCCCATTCGATCTGATGTGATCTGAACTGTCGGCAGTCTCCTGTCTGCCGTCTGCTGTCGCTACAAACAATGCAGGTATGCTGGCAATTATGAAACAAACTGCAGCTAAATGCGTGATAAACTGAAAAAAAAACTCTACATAAGTTCAAGTCTAGAGACAGCCTCATGCCTTGTGCTGTCACCAATTTAAGTTATTCAGCACAATTTTTTTCTCTTTCGGCGGCTAATTGCATATTTCGGAAGTTCTATAAAGGCATTGAGGTGGACGAATTCTAACGGCGTCTATTAATTAACCTCTAAAAGGCAATGACAGCCGCCGAGCTGAAACTGAACTGAACTGAACTAAACTTAACTAACTAACGTTTGTCCACTAAGACGCCAGTAACTGCTTATCTATATACCGTTAGCTTTTATATCATACTTTGGCTCGCTTGTCTATATAGCAGCCACAAAAAATAAAAAAACCAACCAACTTGTTTAAACAATGCATGCTCAGTTTATTATGACAACAGCTCAGTGTCAATAATTGTGCCACAAAATTGTGGAAAACCAACAAATTTTTTGCAAATATAAACTAATATTTTTTTTTGGGTAAACCTCGGGGTTCTATACTCTATAAGTGGGAAAGGGAAAGCAGAAATTTAGAAAAATAATTTTAATTTTATTAATGTAAAAATGAAATAATTTTAGCTATGCATAACTCTTCTACTAACTCTATCTAACTCTAACTCTAACTCTATCTTCGACTCTACCTTCGACTCTAACTAACTCTAACTAACTCTATCTTCGACTTTAGAAGTTTAGTTTAAGACTTCGCCTGCAGCTACAAAAGTTCGAAGTACCCAATAAACATGTTAGAGTAACCTAGAATCGAGTTCTGGCAATTGCAAGTATTGTATTTTTGGCAAAGCAATTAGTCCACATTGTTTCTTGATATACATTGAGAGTAACAAAGCTCAAGGTCTTGCATATTAGCTAAGGCTAAGTTTGCCTAACAAACATGATAGATCTACAACTTAGCTAAGCAAAAGATTATAGCATAACATTCTATTCAAACAACATTTAAGTCACAATTCAGTTAGAATCATATGAATAGAAATTTTATTCGTATTTCTATTCCAATTCTCTGACTGAACAACTCACTTGATGCCCCCGTCATAATGCATGTTAATCAACAAAAATAATTGGCACACAATCAATTTTCCAGCCAGCAGACAGATTGAATATGCCTGATTGTTTTGAGTGCTCATTATAATATAATTTGCATGAAGTTGCCAACAAAAATCTTCTCATGAGCAAACAATTCCAGCACCTGGAACAGGTACAGCGCAACAAATCGTATCGCTTGTGGTATATATATTTTTTAAATATCTCTTTGTTGTTTTAACAATTAAAGGTTTCTGTCAAAAGGAGAAATGCCAAAGCAGAAAACTGGAACTGGAAGTGGAACTGAAGCTGAAACATGTGTCTAAAAATAGACGTGGGAATTCAGTTTTCCCGATGCAGAGACCTGCAACTAAGGTAATTGCATGGTTAACTGAAATACCCAATTAATTGGTTCGGCTTTATGCCCGATATTTCAATGGAAAATCGGCTCAGGTTGCAGTTACAGTTACAGTTACAGTTAGTCAGCGCACGTCAATGTCGCTCGCTCTCGCTCCATCTCTATTAGTTTCTCTACCTCTCTCTGTGAGACAATAAACAATCCCAAGCGCACGGCAGTTGATTTATCTAGTGCTTAAGTTCTCCGTATCCACTTGTCTAGGTTTTATTTGAGTGTCAGCTGCGCTAGCAACTGCACGCGCCAAACGCACACGCTGTCCAATCCGTTGACAACTCCATTGCGAATGCATTTCGAATTACGATCCGCGCATCCATTTGATCTGAGAAATCACGTTTCACTGATATTTACGACTTGTATCGTTGTCGTCGCGCCTTCATCGTAACTTCCGCGTGTGTGTGCCTCGCAGGCTATATAAGGAACAACTCCATCAAAATGATATTCGGTCGCTGCACACGCAAGCAAATACTCACAATGAGTGCCTTGGCTGCTGGCGCTGTCTTGGCAATCGTTGCCATCATTGTGTTCAACAACCGGGCGGAGGCCAAGCTGCCGCCCTGGGCTCAGCCCAACAGATTGAACAAGTGCCTCAAAACACGGCCAAACACAACAGAATCGACGCTGGAACTGGTGCATATTGTGTTCAGACATGGCATACGCACACCTGTCGACACCTTTCCCAACGATCCTTATATCAAGGACAGCTTTAAGCCCACTGGCTGGGGGCATGTGACTAATGTGAGTTGGTAGCATCTGAGACTTCCATATGAGGAAAGAAAATATATTAAAAATAATTAAAAATTGATTTAAACATTTTCTGTAACTTAAAGACTTTAAATTTATATTATATCTTAAGGAATAATTATAAAACAAATTCTTTAAATTTTTTATAATTTTATTTTACAGCGCGGCAAGAAAGAGTTATTCGACATGGGTCGTTGGCTGCATCGGCGCTATGGCGACTTTATGGGTCCCTTTTACAGACCTGACGTAAGTTTCACTTTTACTCTAAACTATGCTGATGAATATATATCGAATCTATATACTATATAGCGCCTACACGCGCAATCAACAGCCTCGCCGAGAGCCATGATGTCGCTGCAAACTACACTGGCCAGCATGTTTGAGCCGCGCGGCACGCCCATGGAGTGGAATAAGCAGCTCAACTGGCAGCCCATACCCATTCTGTCAGAGCCACTGGATCAGGACTCGGTATGCTGATCACTATATACAAATAAACAGAGTTTTTAATTACAAGTTGTTTAACAGCTGCTGCTTGTGCGCACGCCTTGCCCGCGCTACTTCGAGGCACGGGATGAGGTGTTCGAGCTGCCCGAAGTAATAGCTCAGCAGGCGCCCTATGCAGATATGCTGCGAGAGCTGAGCAATCTGACGGGCATGGCCATGCGCAATGCCGAGGATGTCAACTCCTTGTATATAACTCTGCTAGCCGAACAGGAGTTTGGCTATAAGTTGCCCGACTGGGCCAAGGACTACTTTCCAGAGCGCATGCAATTCCTGGCCGAGCAGAGCTATATCTACAATGCGTATACGCCCGAGATGCAGAAGATCAAGGGCGGCCCCTTCCTGCGTAAAATGTACGACGAGATGCTGGCAAAGCAGGCGGGCACCCTGAAACCCAAGGAACGCGGCATGTTCATCTATACGGGCCACGACTGGACGGTGGGCAATATACTCTCCGCCCTGGGTCTCTGGAAACGTCAGATGCCGCGCTTCGCCGTGATGGCCATATTTGAAACGCATCGAAACCTCAAAACAGGGGAATACTATGTGGAGGTAATGCAACTTATGCCTTAGCCTTTGCAAGGGGCAATAATATATCTGCTTTCATCTCTGCAGATCTTCTTGCGCAACGATGAATTTGGCTGCCTGGAGCAGTTGAAGCTGGCCGACTGCGAGCTGCAATGTCCACTGAATCGCCTCGTCGAGCTGAGCGAATCGGTGCTGCCCAATGAGCCCATGGAGCAGCGTTGTCGCGCTCGTAACGCCAATTTTGTGGAACCGCCGCCACGCAAAATCGATCAGTAACAAAATTTCTGAGAAATCATCGCAGAGCGCTCAGTATTCAGTATTAGATGATGAAAGCTGGTCATGCATTCAGAGGGCAATAAATACAAAATCGAAATAAACTACATACAAAAACCCCAAAAAGAAATCAAATAATTGTTTACCAGAATTGTATTTTTTTTTGGGTAAATTAGCTTTTTGTGCGGGGCACTTTCGCCTTGATTATATTTAATTTTGTGTGTTATTAAAAGTTTTTTTTATTTTTATTGTGCAGCAACTGTTTGCGTATCGTGCAACGTCATCTCTCACGCTGTTCGCTATCTGGGCAAACATATTCTCGATTCTCTCGATTTCGTTCTACATAATCGCGACTTAAAAGCCGCTCGGCTGCTATTAGTGCAGTCACTAGACGAGTGAGTCTCGACGCAGCTGGAAGTTCGCCAATCTAATAAAACACTATACACACATATAAATATATATATATTCATATATATATAAATCAAATCAAATTATTTATAATGTGGCTCAAGTATTTGGTTAGCCTGTGGCTGGGCCTGCTTCTTGTGGGAGCAGCCATTGTGCCACAGGATGAGCATCCACGAGGACTGGACAGCTCAAACTCAACGTTGGAGCTTGTGCATGTGGTAAATAATTCTCAACTCTTATAATTGCTTTCACTCTGTAAGCGCGATATATCAAACATATATGTGTGTAGATACATATACTTATGTAGTGCCGAAAATAATTTATACACATTGCGACTCGTAGGCCCTAGACCATAAAATTATTAAATGTGTGTTTCCACTTTTGTGAGCTATTTAATCTTTATAATGAGACTATAAAGAGGCTTTAATTTAGGCACTCATAGTGAAAAGGAGAGGTAAACATCTTTGTTATGAGTGAAAATGTGATAGCAGGTCATATGAACTCAGCTTTAATTGAAATTATTTCCATATTCTTATGTGAGTTGATAGAGTATCTACTGTCAGAACTTCATTTATTATAAAAATTAATTTGTGGCTTATTGAAATATGAAGATATTTAAATATACATTTCGATAAATGCATAAATTAATTTAGAATTCATTTAGAATCCATTGTTAGAACATGATTAATATTCAATTATATTCGCTTGAAATTGAAGGCGTATGGCGTATACTTAATATCAAACTGTTAATTGAGATAGAAGTGTGTTGGAATACATAAAATTCGAATTACTTGAAATTAATTTGGAAACCCTTGTTCAAACGGTATTTATAATAATATTAATTAGTTTTGCTCTATACCACTTGACCACTTCTAGACCAGTTTGAGCAACATGACGTATACTTAATTCCAAATGGTTTTATCATGATTTTAAGCAATCCAACCGGTTTGCTAAGCAAATTAAAAAATGCTTGCGCAAAGCTAATTATTTTAATGTATTTCTAATTAGAATGCAACAAGCAACTACATAAAAAATTATTGTTAATGAGCTACTAAAAGCAAGTGAAGAATCGACTTGACTAGACCGGACACAAGTATACCCTGTAGCAAGCTTTCAAGATACTGTCTGCTTGATGGAAGTCAGTCATAGGAGCTGATCCTTTAGCCATTAATTGCAAATTTAATTAAACTCATTCATTTATAGGTTATTTATTTGCCTACATCTTTTTTTAAAAATTTCTTTCATTTCAATATTTTTAAATATTCATAATTCATTTACAGCTGTTTAGACATGGCCCGCGCACACCTGTCAACACATTCCCCAAAGATCCACATATAAACGAAACTTATGAGCCCTATGGCTGGGGTCAGCTGACGAATGTAAGTGAAATAATTAAATAATAAATTAAAATAACATTCTCATTCTATAGGCAGCCAAAGTGGAGCTCTACAAAATAGGCAAACAGTTGCGCAAGCGTTACAAAAACTTTCTGCTGCCCTACTATCAACCGGATGTGAGTTGCCTAATTCGATCTTGGGCTAATACATGACTAATTCGTTTGCTTATTTCAGCTGCTGCACGCCCAGGCAACACAATCATCACGCACTATTATGTCGCTGCAGATGGTGCTGGCCGGCCTGTTTCCGCCAGAGAATACGCCCTTGGAGTGGAATATGCTCCTCAACTGGCAGCCCATACCCATCTACATGGAGCCCGAGGCCACCGACAAGGTAAGGCTGCCAGCAATAGCAGGCCCATTAAGGGGTATTAATATAGAACTATTTGCAGATCCTGCGCCAGAAGGTGCCCTGCCCTCGATACGATGAGGCCGTCTGGGAGGTAATGCACACGCCAGAGGTGCTCGCTTTACATGAGAAGAACGCTGAGTTGCTACGCGAGCTGACCGACTTGACGGGCCTTAATGTCACCTATGCTCATGACGTGACTAATGTGTTCATTTCACTGCAAACACAGCTGGCCTACGGCCTGAAGCTGCCAGAGTGGACAAAGGACTACTTCCCAGACAAAATGCGTCCGCTGGCAATCAAGGCGTATACATATGATGCCTATACGCCGGAGCTGTGCAAGATCAAAGGTGGCTATTACCTGGAGGACCTTTACAAGCACATACAGGCCAAGATTGACGGCGAACTGGAGCCAGCGGGCAGAAAGTTGTTCATCTCCTGTGCACACGATTGGACCATATCCAATGTGCTCAGCGCTCTGAATGTTTGGGGAGATAGGATGCCTCGCTTCTCGGCACTGATTGCCATCGAGCTGCACCGACGCACAGACAGCGGCGACTACTTCGTGGAGATCTATTTTCAAAATGATCCCAACAAGCCGCCAGAGCTGCTGCAGGTGCCCGGCTGCGACAAGCAGTGCCCCATTGAGCAGCTACTGAAGCTGTCACAGGATGTGCTGCCCGATGCACCCTACGAACAGCTGTGCATTGCCAAGGGCACCAGCGATGGCACACACATCACATATCACAAATGAGCGGCATTCTTAACTTAATCTAGCAGTATTAACTACAGTCTATATAAATGAATGGCTTACATAAGAGCTATATGTGTATATATATGTATTAAAATCTATTCGCATGCACATGATTTGCTGTTTGATTGATTTGCACGCCACACGAACAGCCTAGCTTAATGTAGAAGTGGGTGTGCGTGCCTTACTCCAGCTGTTGGAAGGTGGTTCTAAAGGTTTATGGCTCTGATGGTCTGAATATGTTTTTTTTTTAAGTATACGACTAAAAGGTGAGGGCTTAACTAATCAAGAGGTTTTAGTATTGACTTAGTATTCAAATATAAATTTTTATATAATATATATCAAAAGATAATTATCAGGCTGCCGTTTGGTAAAAGAATTTTTCTTAATAATAATTTGCAACTTATAATAGTTGTATATGGTGTGGATTGTTTATGCTAATATAGTAATAAATGTGGAATAAAAGCCTAATATAGCAAAATATCAAAATACAATTTTACTAATATAAACAAATCTCTAGTTCAAATAGCTAGCTGCCTTAAGACACCAAGTAGTAAAACAGAAGCATAATTTAAAATTTTAAGCATTATTTATTATATACGTGCTTATATAATTATTTATTTCTAGACCGCCAAAAGTCTTAGGCTCTACTCATTAAGTCTCTCAGCGATATTGAATCGAACTGAATTTAATTGAAGTTCCTCAAGTTGTTTTTATTTGCACATATTTCTCAATCTGCCCTGCCTTCAAGTGCCTTACACGTGCTGTAAAAAGTGTTTTACTTTATAACTTTCTTATAAAACCAGCTGTAGTTGATCTTCAAGCCAACAGTTGACAATCGAACATTTTGTGCATAAAGTGAATGATGTAAAGAGATATATTTGAAACATAAAAGGATGCAAACAACTTCCGTGCAGCAATAAAGATGAGATGTAAATTTATATTTGACGTAATTAACAAAGCAATAAACAGACACAAAAACAACATGCATACATTAAATAATTAACATATGTTCGATAAAAAACAAAGCAAAAGACGAAAAAAGCGCTGAGATTTATTAAAGCTGGAATTTGGTGACGAATGAATTCTTTTGGCTTCGTAAATATTAGGCAGCTGTCAAATATGTGTGTGTATCTGTGTGTGTGTGCGTATTGTAAATGTAAATCGCGATCGCGATTTAAAACGCCTGAAATGTTGAGGCATTGTTGTGGCGACTGCTCAATGTACGATCAGTTACGAGCCACGCAACACACACAATAGACACACTCGAGAAATAAAAGTAATAATAGTCGAAAAGCGACGACGGTGACGAAAGCATTTCGCGATAATGAAACGATAAAAGACATATGTTCGCTAGTCAACCGGGCTGGGTCTGAACATCGTTCTGCTGTGGCCTCTGGCATTGTGGGCGATTGTATATATGGGACAGTACGGCATAAGTGCTCCACTGAACAGCTGAGCCATCCGTTATCCGGTTACAGACGCTTATCGCTGTCGAACAGCCATCAAGCAACAAAGTCTTGCGTTTGCCAAAGACAAACTAATAGTTGCCCGTTTATATTGATGATAAGAGCAGGAATAAGACAAATAGAGCCCCCCAAATACACCTATTCATATGCTGATGAAAGGGACGGTCTCTTGAAACCGCTTCCATAACGACTTTGCAAATTAACAATAACACGTTTTATTTTTTGGTTTTTTGTTTTATGAACAGCATAATTAAAAACACCGACAGAAAAACAGAGAAGCAGCAAAACAAAAAATCACCGAAAAAAAAAAAACGAAGTGCCCGCAAAAACCAAAAAAGAATCGAGTTGTTTGTGCTTCTTCTGATTTGTGTGTCTGTGGCCGTAGAGATCGCGTCTACGTTTCGGGTCTCTGCTATTGGCGCCAAGCAAATATACATACACTCATATACTAACAATAAAAACGGAGAACGGAGAACGGAGAACCTCCCCCCACCCAAGTTGGAGCCTCGGCTAAAGCCATATAAAGCACCTCAACCAAAATGCCGCGTTCGCATTTCACTCGAAAGCATTGTCTAGCAATGACGGGCGGCTTAATTGCGTTTGCTGTGCTGATCTTGTGTTTTACACACTCCACGATCATCTCCGGCAAGATCACCGATCCCGGCACCGACGAGTCTACGCTTGAGCTGCTGCATGTGGTAAGTCCGAGAGCCAATCGCAAATCGACATCAAACAAAAAACAAAAAACAAAAATTATAAAACAGCTGTGCAGTAACAGCTGCGCTGATTGCACTGTCAAACAGGGCTTAAGCTGAAGAGCGCTTTACGTTTTTGTAGCTTAAATAGAGCTGATCAAACGATTCAGTTTGAGGCGAGCAGGTTTAACGGGCTTTAGATTTGTATTGGATATAAATGTGTTGAGCTTGATTAAGGCGAGGCATGTAGTAGGTGCGTACGTATTATTTATTTTGATTAGTTCTTATTATTGAATTAGTTAAATAGAAAATTCTTCTAGAACTCATAATTTGATAAAATTTCCAACTTACTTTTCAATCGAAATAACTTCTGAGCCCAAAGTTTGTGAGAATTTCAGTTAACTTCCAACTTTATTCAAATTATTTCCATAAACTATATCTTTCACTTCCAGCATTCAAAGCTCCTTCAGTTACCTTCTAAATTTACATTTTGGAGCTATTTTTAGCAACTTCCCCTCTTATTGAACTAATTCAGAATGCCCAGCTCAGGTGTTATTAGTAAGGTAATTATTATCGTCACGTTTGCCCAAGAAAAACCAGCTGATAATACAGAAATTCACTTTCAACGCATTGGCATTGAAAGTGAATGACATTTAGAGAAACAAAAACAAAACATTTTTGCTGATAAATAATCAGCATAATATGTTAACGCTGACACTTTGCAGTCCAGCTGCCTCGCTTGTGTAGGCCAGTGTCTCGATGTGTTTAATTACTGCATGGAATAATAAAAATTTAGTACGCTTCGAGCGTAGGTAATAGACGAATGTCGCGCGATAAGACCCAAGCTCGATGCGCATACAATAAATGTCACAGAAATAAGCAACATCAGAATGGAAAGTGAAGGCGTTCCGAAAGGTACCACGTTGATAATAGAAGTGTTTAGATGTGTTTAACTGCGATATCATAAGCTAAAACTGTGCACATTAAATCAAAGCAAATCAGTGTGACTCGTGTTGAATCAGCTGTTTTAATTGATCTATAATTGGATCATGCAAGTGTCTTATTAATAGAACAACATTGAGTAACGTGCGACGGGCTAACAGAATCGTTGCCAGTGATTGAAATTCTAAGTTCTATCATGAACTAACGAGCAGCCAACCGTGAAGTCATGTAAAAATTTACTATTAAGACATTGACTGTGAATATGTATATGTATATAAAATATATATGTAGGCATACATCCATATACGTTGTAAACGTTAATAGTTAATGTTAGAGATAGTCGCAGTTCGTGTTTCTTTATTTTTTTGTGAGAGAATAACTAAAAACTATAACAAAATTTTATATTTATATAGAAGTATATTAATATGTGCTATACTAATAAAATATATAGCTCGAAATCAAAAAAAAAATATATATAATCTATTTATATTAAAAAACATTTAGTTAGAATATAGCGTATATAAAAAATTAGTTTGTCGGAGAAAAACTACGAAACTATAAAATATTTTTATATTAATATAAACATTTTTGCACAAGGATCTAAACATATAAAATAATAAATTGTATATAACATAAATACATTTTATAGATATAAATATGTATTTTATATATACACATGTAATATGTATATATAATACATAATAATAAGCAAAAACTATAAAAATTTAAAAAATATTGGAATATAAAATTTATATAAAAGTATAAGCATTGACATATAATATATTAATTAAAATATTTAAAAAAAATCCCTAAGCTTATATATAAAAAACATACATTATAAAAAATCGAAAAAAAAGTTTATTCAAGTTAAATAAATTAAATATTCATCTAAAATTGCATTTACAAAAAAAAAAAAAAAACAACAAAAACAAAGCACACATCTCTACGTAATGTTTAATAAGATAATAACTTCTCTAATTACCTCGTAGAATTTTCATTTCATGCTTATGCACGTATCATGTGCTCAAAGCTATTTCAGTTTTGTTACACTTCACGCGTGTTTCTGGTATTTTTCATATATTCAATTGGTATTAATACATTTTAGTGCATTTTTCATCTCTCTCGTATTGCAAATGACAATAAATTGAGTTGAATTTCACTTATCACAACACGTACTCGGCGCTGTTTTGTACAAGCTCTCCAAACTGGTTCATAAATCTGCGCTGAGCATCATTTATGCCGCAAACAACAGCAAAAGCAAAAAGCCAAATCAATTTAAAACCAGCTACATGCCTAATTACAATTTTTTAGCTACTCGTTTCGGCCGACCAAATAGCAAACGAACTAAATGTAAAACCAGTTCACCAACCTTTTTGTTTATGGCCACGGCGCAAACTGCGACGCACTTTTGTTATATAAATAAGATTTGAAAACGTAGTCGAGCTCCAATATTGATGGTCTGAAAACCTAATTAACTGATATAGAGATTAGCAGACTCAGAGTCAGGGCCGAGGCGGCTGACCTTCAGGCTTATCAGCATACCGGCCACGCGTTATTCAAAGCGAATCACCAATACATCCGCATTTCTGTAATGCTAAGTGCATGAGCAGCTTGGAATTTAGCCTGCACGGGCTGGGCACTCACTTCAGACCCTCTCCTGCCGACATCATCTCTTATCAAAGTCGCGTGCGCTGTCATTTCTCCTGCCCATTGTTGTCGACGCACTCGACAAGGCTTCAATGACACTGGCTATAAATAGCGCGAATAAACAAGTGTAAACTGCTGTTTAGTGCTATTTTTAAACTAATTTGTTAATGATTTATGCACTTTAATAAATAGACAAATAGATTAGTGCATAGCTTAAATTTAAATCAGATTCTCATTTAATGCCATTTCAGCTCAGGCCTTAGCTAATTTAAGCAGCGTATGGAAATAAAAGTTAAAAACTTGTAACTAACACTGCATACATTTGTACGATTCTGTTTCTGCAGGTCTTTCGCCATGGACCACGCACACCGGCGGACACATATCCCCTGGATCCCCATGTAAACGAAACCTACTATCCATTTGGCTGGGGACAAGTAACAAATGTGAGTCGAGAATAAGTTGCAGCCAAACTTTTGCCCAAAAAATAGAGAAAAACTAAAAACAAAAAACTGAAATGTTGTGAAAAGAGAACCTCCATCTAGCCAGCTTTTCCGTTCAGCCCGAAAACCACGCAGCAAAGCATTTAAATAAATTGAAATGCAAATGTTTGTCGTGGCTGAGGAGAGCGAGTGAAAAGCGGGCGAGTGCGGGGTCGTCGTCTGTGTTGCATTAACATATACACATGCATATGTTTATGCAATTGCAAAAATGCAAGGCATTTATTATTTTATAACATTGCTACATGTATCTCTCTCTCTCTCTCTCTCTCTCTCTCGCGCGCTCTTCGTCTCTCTCTTGCTGTGTATATGTTTCTCTTTGTGGATTCGCCGGCTGTTGTCTCACGTGCCATCCGCCCATGCCATGTAATAAATCAACGCTCAGAATGGCAAACGCGAGCTGTTCAACATTGGAAGCTGGCTGCGTAAGCGTTATGGCAAATTCCTGGCACCCTACTACAGTCCCGATGTGAGTAACCCAACGCTAACGAACCACCAGACGCCCAACCCGCCCAGCTGGCATCGGGTGAAATGGGTGTCTGATAGTGCGGACGTTTACAAATTGCAAAGCTCAAGCGCGCGCTCGCCTCATCACTCAATTTCTTTTTAACGTTCTCGTTCTCTCGTCTCTCGTCTCTCGCCTTTCTGTAACATCTTTAGTTGGTGCACGCACAGGCGACGGGCGTGCCACGCACACACATGACCATGCAAACGGTGCTGGCCAGCTTCTTCCCACCCAAGGGCACGGCCATGGAGTGGAACAGCAAGTACAATTGGCAGCCCATTCCGGTGTTCTCGCAGGAGCTAAATGAGGATACGGTATGTCAACCAATCAATAATGATCCCATCATCAATTGATATTGATTTGTCATTCATTTCTCAGCGTCAAAAGTCTAAGGCTTAATTCGGCTGAGTTTCCTATTTACCCTTTTTTTTTTTTAAACGGCTCAAAAACTAATTTTATTGAGAAATGTGCTAAGCATTTGCTATGACAATATCAATTTGATTGCACTTGAGGCTTCAAATTTCTGTAGCTTTTCCTGTTCTGCTACTGAAATATTTACAGATTTGTTGACTGCCAGTTTGAGGCAAGTTAAGCAACACGGAAATTGATTTAATATATAAATATATAAATTCTTAAGGCTATTTAAGCTAACGAACGCAGAAAGAGTTTAGCTATCATTCATAAATTTCCAGAGGATATTTGATAGATTTTTAGCCAGGACTTTGGCCAGTTAGTTTTGGTCTTCTCCTACTTCTAGCAGATCTCTACCCAGACATTTAGTCAAATTAAAGTCAATTGTCATTTATTCCCTTGTTAAATCTTTAAATTAACAAACTCTCCTCTCTCTATCAATTGCCAGCTGCTGCTTGTGCGCACGCCTTGCCCGCGCTACTTCGAGGCGCTGCATGAGGTATACGAACTGCCCGAGGTCAAAAAGGAAATAGAGCCGTATCTGGATATGTTTAAGGAGCTGGCAGCACACACTGGCCTCAGTTTCAATGAGCCAGAAGATGTGCAATCGCTGTATCTCACATTGCTGGCGGAGCAGGAATGGGGTCTGGACTTGCCCGAGTGGACGAAGCAATATTTTCCCGAGAAAATGCAGTTTCTAACCGAGCAGAGCTATGTGTACAATGTGTATACGCCCGAGATGCAGAAGATCAAGGCGGGTCCATTCCTCAGCAAGATGTTCAACGAGATGCAGCAGAAGCGCAACGAAACGCTGAAGCCCGACAAGCGCAAGCTGTTTATTTATACGGGCCACGACTCGACTGTGGTGAATGTGCTGTCTGCGCTGAAGATCTGGGAGCGTCAGCTGCCACGCTACTCGGTCATGGCGCTGTTTGAGCTGCACAAGAACAAAGAGACCGGTGATTACTGGGTGGAGATTTATTTCCGCAATAATTCCAAGGCGCCGGCACAAAAGCTGACCGTGCCCGGCTGTGAGTTCCAGTGTCCATTGGATAAGCTGCTCGAGCTGGTCAAAGATGTGGTGCCCACCGAGGCGGATGCCAAGCGCTGCGATGCTCAAAACGAGCAATTCACAGAGCCGCCACTGCGTGGCCCATAGAGCGGCTAAGCTGGAAGTCGGCCAGTTTCCTTTGGAATCGAACGCGCGCTGCTATAACTCAGGGAGCTTAAAGTTAGTTAAGTCAACATTTTAGTTGTAAGTCAAACAGTTTATACTTATTATTAAAGATCGAGTCGGAATTGTCAGCTGTCGGGTGTTTGAGTTAGCGCCAGAACCAGCGCCTCATGTGGCAGCCAAGTTGGCTCATTTCCGCTTGTGGCGCCGCCATTGCCCAATAGGCCGCTTCCGTTTGCCTTTTGCCAGCTTCGCAAACAACTTCCGCACTTATTTTACCAGCTGAACCACAACCCGAACACCCTCCCTCCAGCTCTCTCGCTCTTGCTCTCTTTTTGTCGCTATCTCTATGTTGTGCTTTGTATCTTTGAATCTCGCCCGCCCTTTGGCTTTGCTCATTTTTGCCAAGAGGTGACATTTTTCGCATTGCGGTTTACCATAAACTATTTCATTGGGGAGTTGTTGTCTGTGTACATTAGCAGTGCTCCATGCTTGGCGCTTGCTGCTGGAGTTCCATGCATGGCATTGCCATTGCCCCTTCGCAACCCATTCAGTTCCACATTGTTTACCCTTGTGCGTTACCCCATCTGTCTTTCACTGTGTGCTCAACATTGGGCGCTCTCCCGCTCTCCCTCTCCCAGACAGAAATGTCTGCTATATGCACATATCTGTAAACTTTATTTGTCAACGGGACGCATATGTTGTGTGCTTGCCAAAAAAAAAGAAGAAAATAGAGGAAAAAATATTAAATAATGGAATCATATCCTGGCTTATATTCGCATTCGCGTTCGCATTCGCATTCGCATTGCTATCGTTGTCTGTTTGTTGTTGCATTTAATTTAGCTTAATTTGATTTTGGTGGGCAGAGAAAACGTTAGCAGCAAAGTTGCTTGACTTGAGTAAGAACTGATAAATCTTCAGGCATATGTGCACAGTTTGTGTTCTCTTATGATTAATGACAAGGCATTGCTGGAACGGAAGGATTGGGAAACCTATCATAGACAAAGGCGCACTAAAGTTCTTAATTTACTCTGCTGGAATCACTTTCAGTTGAGTTGGGAATGCAGTTAGTAGAAATCTTTCGCACCCAACTTTAATCAAACATGCCGCCATTGTAAGCTGGCCGAGTCCTGGCAATAAAATGCTAGAAAACCTTTTTTTGACAAATGAAACGTGCAACAAACAGGACGCTAAAGCAGCCGTAGAGAGCTACGTTCCAGGCCAAGCCTGAGCCAGTGCCAACAAAGATTTATGCATTTTGCAGTGTGTACGCTTTATGCGAAACTAAACGGCAAACAGTTTGAGTGAAGAAAGGCACTGGTTGCGCTTTGGCTTGGCTTGGCTTGGCTTGGCTAACCGAAGTCGGGCAAGGAATGGGCAAACATGTTTTGCATGTTGCATGCCTGGCAGTCAGCTTGGGTTGGCGCATAAGTCTATTGTGCCGCTTAATAGACTGAACTGTGCAGCAGGAGCTGGCTGGCAGCTGGCAAACATTTGTGCAGCTTATTAATATGCAGCCCATTTCAGTCGCACCAGCTATGGGAGATTAGACGAGAGCAGGTGTGGCAAGGTGCGAGCCAGCTACGGCCGACTATCGTCAATTTTATCTACTAGGCCAAGCGCAAAAGTTTTCCGTTCCGTATCGAAAAGTCGTTAGTAAGCTGACCACAAAAAGAGATGTGGGCAAAACGCAGTCGACAGTGCCGAGTTGCTCAGCCAAAGGTTTTATGTTTTAGTCGTCGTCGTCGGCGTGGTCGTTGCTGCAGTTGCAAGAACAAAAAAATTAAAGTTTTTCCAAAGACTTGCACTTAGCCTCAAAAGTTTTGTACACCAAAGTTTTGTGACTGAGCTTGTCCCTCGGTTCTCTAAGTAGATTTGTTACCCTGGCCATATGTCTGCAGCTAAAAAATGACTGTCTTGGGGGTGGCGAAAAACTTGCCACACCTCCATAAAGTAGCTGCATAATGGGCGTAATAACAATGCGAAATAAATATGTAAAGTCGAAAGTCTTTAATATTGCACAGCGTAAGGTATTCCCTAAGAAGCGAAAAGAAAATAAATTAATTGAAGAGGTAAAACTGTAATTTTGAAACTATATAGTTCGAACTATATTGTTCGATATACTTCAAATAATTCCATTCGACAAGTTTGTACAAAAAATATATACATTTTAAGCTAATAGACGATAAAAAACTTCTTCATACATATATTTATAAATATAGCTATGACATGAGGAAAGTGTGTAAATTCATAAAAAAAAACCTGCTTTTCACGGCAACCGTGATTATAGCTGCAATTTGCTTTTTCGTTGTATCCTGCTTTTCGGGCTATAGGCAGAAGAAACAAAGGGAGGAGAACGTCGTGATACACACCTTTATGGTAATAGTGTTGATGCTCGTGCTGTGCGACACAGTAAAATTTCTGTTATTGGCCATTGACAAGGCCTGGTGGCCACGTAACCGGGACAGCTATAGTGTTGATAGAACCGCAATTGTTCACACGCGAACCGATTATCTGAAGTTGAAAATAAGTATACTGCGCTCTCAGCTGGTGGCTACGGATAAGCATTGTGACGAGTCGCTGAACGTCGTCTATCAGGCGATTGCCAAAGACCTTTGGCTTTACGGCAAGTATTTCTTGCTGCTAATGTCCTTGGTGCTGGCAACGTATGATGGGCTACTCTATTACAATACCAGGCATATGCAAACGCTGTTTGTAAAAAATCAAACGCGCACCTGGGGACTGTCTAAAGTGCATACGTTTGATAACTTCTATACGTTTTTGGAGTCGGCATTAGTGTCGGCCTTTGAGCCGGAAGTGAGCAAGACTGGATGCAAAAGGTGGTTGTATGGTGATCATACAATCAGAGTGGGCGTGGTTCGACTGAGGCAGCTGCGTAGAAAACCGAATCATCACCTGGGCTGGGGGAGCCCAGAGTATGATGAAATTGAATATATGCCCAGATGGCAGTTGCCCTACGAGCGTAGGCCCTACACAGATAAATATTGGAAAATCTATGCACCCTGGCTACCCATGTATCCCATTCGTAGCACAAAGGAGAAAATCTTTATGAACTTTAATCATTATGGCTATGCCAACGAATTTCCAGAGCTCATCGGCTACGCAACGATGCTCGCAAGCACCTACAACAGCAGCATGAAGGTAATCGATTATTTGAGTAGCATGGATTGGCTTACACGGAAAGAAACATTGGCGATATTTATAGACTTTACGCTCTTCAATTTGGATTCAAACGTCTTCACCGTAGTCTCGCTGACCATTGAAGTGACGTCCTTTGGGACCCTTGAGATTGCTGCCGACTTTAACAGCGTCAAACTGCTTATTATTGACCACATTCAATCGATATTCATTGTAACTATACTCTTCCTTTATATCTTGGTTTTCATCGACTTTTCCAGGTCGGTTGTAATAATGCTTTGGTTTGAGCCCTCCAAGATTCGCAACATGTGGGTCCGGCTGGACCTATTTATCATCGCTCTGAATATTTTGCTGATCTGCTTGCTGATCACCCATGAAGTCCTGGTCTCCAGTCTGCTCGCGCAAATGGAGAATATCCATATACACATGTACCTCGACTTTAGGATTCTGGCGCGTCTGCATATGGCGTGCGTCGTTTTGTTGGGATTCCTTATCTGTTTCACAACGTTGCGGCTGTGGCGCGTCCTTCAGTTCGCCAGGGTATTTCAAATGATAACAGCCACGCTGTATGCGGCTTGGCAGGCATTGGCTAACATAGCGATGTTGATTTTTATATTTTTGGTTGGCTATGGCATGGCCAATGTCATTATAAACGGCAACTATTCCTTGTCATTTTCAACATTATCGAAGAGCATTGTCTCTTCGATGTGCTTCGCAGTTGGCTGTAGCCATCATATTGATCCCGCCGATCTTCTACATGGTGGCCGCATTCTTGGCATGATTCTATATAGTATTTTGGCCTTTTTTATTGTCATCTTGATGATGAACCTCTTTGCCTCGACAATCAATGATTTTTTTTGCAATGTCAGGAAGAAGCAAGATGAGAGACCCATACAAAATCAAATTACTTTCCTGCAGTTTCTAAAGGCTGAATATGCACCAACTCTGCGACTATTTGGTAAGCTGCCTTGCTTTAAGAGGGGCTACAAGCGGCGCAATCGCACAGTTCACGAGAATATTGAATTAATTTTGAACATTAAGCTAAAGGGATATATTCCAAAGACGACATACGATGCCTTACACCTTAAAGGTGACGGCAGTGAGGAAAACAGAGAAGATACGTTGAAGCACGAAAAGTACAAAGAATGCGTTGAACGGATGCACACGATAGCGGCTCTCATGAAAACTCAATTTGATTTGCTGGAACATATGCTCTTTAGGCCAGATGTGACAACTTCAGAGTCTACTGCTTCAAGCGAATCGTATACAGAATCGGGATCTGAAGAAAGCTTTACCTATACATAAAATAATAGAGATTTGTGGAAAATTGAGAATTTGTATTGAGATTTCGATGATATATTGAAGGCTTATATATATATATATATATAAATAAATGTATGTATGTACATAATGCTGCATGTTTGATCTTCTTATGCTAGAGACCCCAGAGCTTAAATTTGAATTAAAAAATGAATCTGCCTTTGCTTAGCATTTTCGATCCGAGTGGGCTACATATATTTTATGAAAGTCCCACTTACATTATTAGATATTCTCTGAGCTTAGAGCAACGTTTGGTATATCAAAAAGAATATAAATTATTTTAAGCAGCCGAACGAAAAGCCGGCATGAAGCCGTTAACCAAACGCACCATATTCATGTGGTTTACCGGAATCATCATCGCGATCACCATAATTTTAATGATTGTATTTTCGGGCTTTTATCATGAGACGACAAATGCGAAAAACGTATTTCTTTCTATAATCATCGTGCTGGTTTTCCAGTATATGGTGGCCGACCCAGTGAGGTTCATAATATTGGCTATTGATGCAAGCTTCTGGCCACAGAACATGACCAAGCCCACGAAGGAGGATGACCATGCTGAAAATTATAATCGTTTGGATTACCTGAAGCTGCGACTGAAGGCAACCAAACGTCAGATGCTGATCACCGAGCGTTACCGCAATGAGCAGCTAAATCTGGAGTATAAAAATATAATACAGGATCTATCTCTCTATGGTATATACTTTCTAATACTGACGGGAGTTGTGCTGGTCTCGCGTAACGAGCTGGGTTACTACAACTCAGCCTGTTTGAGGGAGCTGTTCATGTTTAATCACTCGATTTACATTGGTCTGAGTGAGGTCTATCACTTGAATCAATTGTTCAGTTTCATAGAGTCAACGCTGATCGATGCATTCGAGGGGGGTGACTCCTCGATAGGAGTCAGCATTTGGATCCACAGCGAACAGAATAAAATGTTGGGCGTGGTGCGGTTGCGCCAGCTCCGCTTGAGCAAGGAACAGTACGGTTTCAGCAAGCCCATATATACCGAAGAGTACTACAAGCCCGCGTGGCAGTTGCCCTACCAGCGATACCATTATGATGACAAATATTGGCGCGTCTACGACCCCTGGATACCCCTGGAGGAGAAAGATCTCACGGCGTATGTCGTACTCAATTTCAACCACCATGGCGAATTGCACAACTATCCAGAGCTAAAAGGCTACGTTGCTTTGCTCGGCCGCTCCAGGCAGAACAGCCGGAAGATACTTCAGTTCCTGACAGATTACAATTGGCTAACATACAATACATCCGCCGTCTTTATGGACTTTACGCTCTACAACATAGACGCCGATATGTTCAGCGTGTGCACATTGCGTGTGGAGCAAACGCCCTTTGGCGGCATTATACCCAATATGAACTGTGAGAGTGTACGGCTGATTGGTGATAATTTGCAGACGCCCTACACGCAGTTGCTGATTCTGCTCATCTATTTGATAACGTTCCTTCAGTTCATTCACACGTTCTGCGTACAAATTTGGTATGACATAAGCAAATTACATAGCATTTGGTATAAGTTGGATCTGTTAATCATCGTGCTGAATCTCGTTCTGACTGCCATGATTCTGCTGCGTGGATCAACTGTATTCCGAATGCTGAAGAGATTGGAGGGCGCCAATAAGCTTGAGTTTCTCGACTTTCGCATTCCGGCACGCCTCTATGTGCTCTGCAATGTATTGTGTGGATTTCTGATCTGCGCCACCACGTTGCGTCTGTGGAAGGTGATGCAGTTCGCCAGGGTATTTCAGATATTCACACGAACTTTGTCTTTGGCATGGACGCCACTGATCACCACTTTCCTGGCCATTCTGATATTTCTAGGGGCATACGGCGTAGCCATAAACACCATCAACGGCAACCACAGCTCTCACTTTGTTTATATGTTGACAAGTGTCATATCGGTCATGTGTTTCTCATTTGGCTTTAGCAATGAAATCCAACCGTTTGATCTGTTCCATGGGGGTGTAGCCGTGGGCGTAACTTTGTATGCGACAATGGGATTTGTGGTTTCTGTACTGCTCATGAATGTGTTCTCCACACTGATCAATAGCTATTTCATTGAAGCCAAGAAGCATGGTGATGCCAAATTCAAGCAACAAATAACATTTCTCCAGTTTTTGCGCGTCGAGTTCGACGATCTGATCTCATTCATCTGCCAAAAAAAGATGTATAACGGGGATGGGCGCACCGTCTCGGAAAACGTGAAAATTATACTGGATAAGCGCGATAAGAAGTATGCCCGACTCAAGATGAAACGTGAAAAGGAAGAACACTTTCTGCAGGTCGAATACAGAGAACGAATCGAACGTACTTATTCTATCTCACTCATTTTGAATATACAAATGGAGATGCTGGACATAATATTGTTTGATGACGACATTACAATGCATAAGTTACGCAGATCAGGGGAAAAGCAGGAGCCTGATCCACAAGATAGCATTGTATAAGCCGTCGACGGCTGGGCACCAACGAGGATATATTTTATAATTGCAGTTTATAGTTTTGTGTGTTGATGTTTTTCATTTTCCATTTAATTTTAGTTTGTTTCCGTTTTGTTCTTTTGCGACTTCACAAATAAATAATTATGCGCAAACAGAGAGAAGTTTCGACTTGAAAAGGCTTTTAGGGCAATTTGGTGATGGCTTTGTTGGACTTGTTTGCGAAAACTTGCGGAACCTGAGCCTGGCTGTGGTCCAAAACGGAATGACTTATAAGTAGCGCAGCATTTCGAGAGCATTTCGAGAGCTCTAAC
Organism: Drosophila hydei; assembly: GCF_003285905.1. NCBI lineage: Eukaryota > Metazoa > Arthropoda > Insecta > Diptera > Drosophilidae > Drosophila > Drosophila hydei. The sequence continues at coordinate 7,172,659 of NW_022045643.1, forward strand.
AATTGTTATAGGTTAGCAAATAAAAATTTAATACCTCATGCTTTTAGGCTGCCGTTACTGCTGCCGAAAACTATTTGTGCTGCTCAGTTTTGTGTAATCGGAGGAGGCTGCAGTTATTGTTAGGGCTCGCACTAAAAAAGTTTTACAAACATTTTTGACCAACAGCAAATGTAGCTAAACTAAACAATTGCGAGCGGCGCTAAACTTTTGCCCACCCGCCTTCGCCTGCGGCCTCCTGCCTGCCCCTCGCTGCAGACAGTCTGTCTGCAAGTTTTTTGGTGCATAATGTGTGTGCCTGCAGAGGTACATACATATGCGCATGTCACTTGGGAGGATTGTGTAAACTTTTATAATTATTAGCAACAAATGAGCAGTGACAGAGCACTTTTGCAGTCACTGTAACTTTGGCCAGACGGCAGAGACAACATTTCGTGCCATTCCCAGTTGCAAACACAAAAATCACAAATGATTCCTGCCCGCTCAGGCTCAATATAAAAGTTTTAACTACCTGACTATTCGTACATCTCTCTGTGCGTGTGTGTGTGCCAGACACTAAGAAATAGTGTCCCAATCAAAAGTCCTATAAAGTTTTAAATGCTTTAAGTGGGGGCGGAGCGCAAAAATAAAAAAACTTTCTAATGCCAGTCCGAGTCGAGGAAGTTTTTATGGAATGTTTTTTTGAACAGTGCATTAAATGCATGTTAACATATTTTGATGCCAACTTTAAATTGTTTAAATATGTAAACATGCATATTTAGAAATAAGACTGCTAGAGTAGACGACAAACTGCAATAGAAGCAATCTGATGTAAATGTTGCTAGACAAAAGGAAACTCAAGTTGATGGAAAATTGATGCTGCAGAAATTATTTGCAGTGCTTAAAAGGCACTGAAGTCTATATAGCTATAAATGAATATATATATAAATATATATGTACTTATTATATTATTAATATAAAATCTTAAGTTTTATAGTTTCAACTTTATAATTCGACGCTTAGCTCAATTGAGTGTCAACAAGTGAACTGATTTTATAGCAATTGATTGATTGATTAGTCAACACTAGTTTTTTTTGGTGCATTGGCCTTTTGCAGTACTTTTGAACACTTTCACATGCCAAAATTAATTGAAGTGCCTTAGCTGTTCGCATTTTATTGCCATGACTCGGAAATCGAAGAAAAAGCATAAAAAGCTTTCCAAACAACCCATGCCAGACGGCATCGATGTTTGTAATGAACAGCAGCAGTATTTGCTGAGTAACGAAAATGTCGAGCATAAGAAATCTAAGCACAGGCAGCACCACAAGAAGCACAGCAAGCGGCACAAGGGCAAGCACAAGCACAAGCAGTCCGTGCCGGAAAAGCCGGTAGATGCAGTGCCAAATCCGGAGCCAATATCGCAGCCAGAGGCGGAGCTTAAAGTGGAGACAGAATCGGAGCAGGAAGCAGCGGCCATCGAGGTGCTAGCCGACGAGCCAGAAGCAGAGTAAGTTTTCAGATAGCAAATTTTATGGAACATGAATTTAAGAATAAATTTGATTCGAATAGAAACTCAAATTGGTGGAACTTTGATCAATGTCTGCCCGTTGGCTACAATTTCGGTAATGCAACGCTCAATTTTAATCTGCCAGGTGTTGAGCCGATCGATGTCGGCCAACCAGTTCGCGACTATTCGACCTATATAATTCCCAAGCTGAAGAGCAAACAACAGCTGGTGTATTCGAATAATTCCGAAACGTTCGTTGACGAAGTGTCACCCATTAATACTGTGGATTGGATGCACGACCAGAACTTCAAGCTGTTGTCGCCCATAAAGAAGAGCGATATCGACTATTTGCCCACATCGGAGGACATTTGGGTCAGCTACAAAGCGGCGAAGATGGGCGCCACGCCCGAGTGGCCAGTTTGCTGTATCCACAATATGTCAAGTCCAAGTGAAATACGCGAAAGTATTTCGAGTCCAGTGAAACAAGAAACTGCTCAGCCCAGCCATGAGACTAACATCGATCAGATCATTGCGTGCCTCGACCAAGACAACTCTCAAAGCAACGCCGAAGTGAAGGAGGAGCTAGAAAAGGACGAGAACGGCGCCAGTCTCTCGTGCATGGAATGGGAGAGCCTTGATCTTAGCCTGGACGAGGAGCGCAGCTTGTTGGACTTCCTCAAGTCAAAGCGTTTGCATACTCCACTTAGCGACATTAAAACCTTTGAAATGCTCCTGAGCATGGCCAGAAATGAGGAGAGCAGAGATGCACTGCGTGATTTGTTAAGGCCCAAAATATTACTGCAGCTGAGGCCAGGCAAGGCGCTAAAGGCAGCCACTAGAGAAGCACAAGATGCGTCCACGGAACTTGACCGGAAGGTACTGCAGCGAGGAACAGAACCTGTCGACATTTCTAATATGGTGCCACATGTGATGATCAACAATGAGGACCTGCAGAAGGCCATCGATTCGATAACTATTGTGGACCAAACGCAGGAGCAGCTGCAGCAGATAAATTTGAATAGGAACGACTTGATTATATTGGAGGACCGAACGTTGTTGGATGTGGAGAAACCGCCCATCAGCCAGAGAGATGATCAGTCCTTGATCGTCAACGTGGAAAAGCTGCCGCCGCTGGTGGCAGCGCCCAAGGAGGATGCCGTGCAACAGTGGCTGCAGCAGCTGGGCCAAGATCTCTCGCGAGTGGTGCAAAGCCGGCTCGACTCGATGCCCAACAGCGAGCACTCCAACGCAGACCCAGTCGATTTCGAAGCAAAGATCAGCGAGTGCGGGCTGCTGCAGCCCAAGGGCAAGGCACAGGCGCCTATGTCAGACTTAGAGAAAAGTCTTGGCCAGTGGGAGAACAGCTACAAGCGTAGATTGGATGACTTTGAGGACATTATTGACCACAATATGACCGAGTTTCGTGATCCGCAGGGCAAGCGACTGCGCACCAAATGGCTAAATGAGCCCGGCAAAAAGAATCTGGATAGCCTAAAGCGTGTCCTGCAAATGCCTGCGCTGCCCACACATCTCGACCAGCGGCTGCAGCAGTTGCGTATCTTGAGGCAGCCGACCAAGCGCAAAGTCGAGCGCACCAATATGCCAATCGAAATGAAGATGGTCCGCATGTATAGCACGTTGCAGGCGAACTGCACCATAGACATGAATCAGCTAGCCCTGGAGCTGGATAATACGATCTACAATACCGATATTCAGGTGCTGCAGAGGAGCTATGAGGCCGGCCACGTGGCTTGGATTTGGGAGAACGGCAGCATACTGATCAGCAATGCTCGGAGCAAAGCCCTACTCATGGACACCCAGAAGAGTCTGCTGACCAAGATTCTAGGCGACGCGGAGACCATCAATCTGGCTCAGCACAATGCCCTGCACTCGCAAGTGATACACATCGCCCAGTTTGCGTGGCAGATCTGCATTGAGGAGTTCAGTCAAACGTATGCCTTGAGCAGTGAAACGGTGCAGGACAGCTTGAGATATGCCTACTATGTGAACAAGAGCATACCCGGTGTTGCGGCTAAGGTCTACGAGTCTGGTGCGATTCAAGTGTTCGCCATGACTGCAGCGCTGGCCGATGGAATGCTGGAGAAACTTTACCTAATCACGGCCAATCATCGCAAGCCAAAGACAACAATTATACCAAAGCCAAAGCCCGAATGCCATGGAACATTCATACCACTCTTTCCCACTTGATTAGTTATCTTTGAGATTCGTCTAATATGCACTTTATTGTCCTCAACGACTACCCAATAAACAATTATTCAAAGACAATCCCTGTACTCTTTAAGTCCGAGTCGAAGAGATTCGCTGTGCTTGCAAAGAGCGCGCTGAATGGAAAGTAAAGCCAAAAGCTCGCTCTCTCTCTGTCTCTCTCTTGCCTTGTGCCGAGCACGTTAGCTTTTCGCAGCTGGCTGCTGGCTGCTAGCAGGCAGCCCGCAGCGCTTTTTGGGTTAAAGTTGGGTCATAAAATATGCCGTACTACGGACAACAGGATTTGCGGAGCGCAGGAATTTAATTCATAAGTTAAGTGGCGTGTCCTCGGCCGTATATAGCCAAGGTTAAGTGTGGCTCGCTGCAGCGAAACACGTCAGCACCGACAGACCGAGCGAGTAAGCGAGCGAGTCCTGTCCTGTCCTGACTCCCGATTCCTGTCGCCCACTCGCTCAACACCCAAAGCGTGTGGGTGTTATTGCTTTTGCCCCAGAGTGGCTGCCACTTCTGCCATATTTTTCTTTTAAGGTTTTGCTGCTTGAACACGAAACCGCATACCCCAGAAGCAGAAGACCGCTCCAGCACAACCTCAACAATTGCCTGGAAACATAATACATGGCTCATTCATTGTCTGGATTTTGGCTGAACTTTGCTTGCTTTGGCCATTGTCTTCAGAGCTAAAATCGTTTTGATTGAATCCGTTTGACAGTGTGTGAGAGCGCGACAAACAAATTAAGCAAACGACACCGTGAACCGAGGCCCTGACCAACGGTGGCAATAACAACAATAACATAATCAGGCCTTGTCACGCCCACAGCTAATGCAAATGCCGCCCCAATCCCTGGCGATGATTTGCATAAAGAAATAACCCAAAAGTCGGCTGGGAAAATTGTTAAGGCCTCGCTGACCTTTTGTATGCCAATTCAAATAGGCACATGCCCCACCTTCCAGCTGCCCCTCTTTCGCTGTTTATCAACCTTTTTTATTTGCTTGACACGTTTCAAGCCAGGCAACCCACTCGACACCTACAAATAAACAAAAAGCAATGCAGCAAATATTGTAGTAATCAAAAATGCAAATGTCACTACGTGAATTGTAAAATATCTTCGTTTTCTTTTTTTTTACTTTTTTTTTTTTATTTTTGTACAGATGCTAGTGACTGGGACTACGGCAGCATAACCCGGGGATAGCCATAAATCTGCTCACAATTGAAGAGCACATTAATTCCACTCGCAGTTGTTTATCACAAAAAGTTAATTGCTTTCCCGTGCTCTCTATTAATTATATTCCATAATTTGTTTAGCCTAATTAGCGACAGGCAGATGAACGGGACGTCGCCTCAGCAAGGACGTTAGCTCGGCCAAAGGTTGGAGTGGGCACGATTTTGACTGGGTAATTAGGAATGTCTCTGACTATAAACTGAATTTTGCAATTAGGTCATTGAAAGTACATTTATATATATATATATATTATGTATTATATATATATTTTTGTGAGCTGTGTATTAATGAAGTTGATTTTAGAAATATTTAGAAATATTTTAATTAAGTCTTAGTGCGATGAAACTTAGTTAAATTGAGCCTAGACTTGTGCTGCAACAAATAAAGAGCAATTGTGTTAATTAACAGAGGAATCAGCTATATTTATATATTTATTTTAATTAATTAATTAATTCATTATTTTAAATGAATTATTTTAATTATTATTTTTTAATAATTAATTAATTTTAATTTGTTTATTAATTAATTATTATTATTTATTGTAATAGAAAAATTAGATTTATTGATTTAAATAACTATGTTTAAGTAGGAACATGATACTGATTGCCATCTCCTGATTGGATTGTGGGAGAGCCTTAAAAATGTCAACACGATTGAGTATAGGAACATACGAATAAATAAATAAAATTTCTGTCCATGTATCATGGCAATGGACACAAGTTATAATAGAGAGTTTTAAAATTTAATTAAGCCACACTCACTTCAGCATAAGTTTTGTTACTTAAACATTTGAGTGAAAAATAAACGTTGCAGCTCAATCAATCTCTCTATATTTGAAGGCTTATTTGATTTCATTTATAATTTTTTTATATTTTTTGATTCATTTAGAAATATTTTTAAAGGCAACCATGTCAGTCTTGGCAATTGATGCTTTAAAAAACAACTCAAGACTTTTTCTATAATTTTTTTATTATATAACAAATGGAGCCTTAGATTATTATTTTACTAATCAAATACATTTCATTTACATAATTATTAATTGAAAATAAGCTCATATCCTTAGCCTACTTGGGTTATGCTGACTTGATATGAAAATTAATCTAAGGTTATTAAATTCATTTCATTCATATTGCCTTATATCCAAAGGTAATCAGCTTACAAAAGCTCTTCTCACAAACAAGTTTTCAGCTCACAGTGCTCAGCTTACTATATATCGTATTAATATTTGCATATTTGTAAAGCTAATCAAATTATCAGCTTAAAGTTTAGCGCGACATTATTATAAATGTGTTACTGCCGCTATTTATCAAATTTCTTCACTTAACATTTAAAAATGTTTACTTGTCTACATAAATACACGAATTCTACTTTTTGACTAGTCCGTGTTGTCAGCCATTTGGAGTTTGCTTTGGGTTGGGCGTGTGATTTTTTAATGCAAAATCCGTGTAGTGTTGCGAGCTGCCAAGTTTGTTGGGGGTTTTTTTTTCCGCAGGTTAACAAAAGGCCATGTACCGTTGCTTGTTTTTGCCATTAACAGCAATTACAAATGGCAAACAAAAACGCAAAATGGGCGGCCAGCGCGTTGCCTGGGCAAGGACGAACTTTTAATTATTTAGAGGAGAACGCGAAAGTCGCACAGTTTTTCACACAATTCTGGTTGCAGTTGGCCGCTGCTCCAGCTCCCCCCGAAAGGTAAATTCAATTACGCAGCTGCTGTCATTGTAGTTCGGTTTTTGTAATTACAAACAACTTCACCAAGTTGCAACTAATCAAATTACTGCCGACTGGCGAGAGGTGTGTGGGGCGCCGGGCGCCTCGCAACCAAATACCCAGTTGTGGCAAAGCCTAAACAAAGTCGGGGCCAAGCAATAAGCGATAACATATGGAAAGGATTTGGCACTGCTTTGCTCGCATGCTAAGGATTTTATCGTCTATCAGCAAGCGCGAGCCCAAAAATGGCTTTTTAAATTGTGCATCAATGCATGAAATGCGCCATGAAAGCATTTCAGATAAATTCGCGAAACTAACAAATAACCATGTGGAAAAGCAAGGATAACGCAAATAGCTTAAACCATGTGTGTGAGTGAGAGAGACTGAGAGAGAGAGAGAGAGAGAGAGGGAGATGAGAACAGAGAGTGAGCGTGTGTATGCCAAGTAAACAGTTTTGAAACATTTTGGCAGTTTAAAGGATATGCAGCCGATGATGAGTTTTTATTTAGCTTGAAATTGCTCCAGCCTCAGCTTACAGGAAGCACCACGATAACCCACAGAAGCGGATAAGCCAACTGCAGTATAAATTCAGCAGTAGAAATTCTATGGAAGAAAAACTTCTTGCTAAATCTAAGCCTAAAGGAGCAACCATTCTTGGTGTAACTAACCACCTCAACAACGCCCATCAACAGCTGCATCGTATGATGCAATGGAAATTTGATTGACAAATGTAAATTTTAATTAGACTTGTGAATTGTGACAATTGCTGCAGCATAAAAGTCTACAAGGTTTGCCTTATGTCTGCGATTTTCGAATTTTTAAGCCCCACGACGTGTTATACATTAATCAATGGAAAATAAAATAAAGAGCCACGCGAACTGATAATAGCTGCAAATGGTTCAATTTTAACCGTGTTTACCAACTGCCTGCGCATTTCAATGAACCCCATGAATCACAACTGAATGAAGACTGTTTGGGGTATAAATACGGACTGCAAACACTAGTTGGACATCACATTCCACTGCTACTCCCAACAGTACAACAAACCCACAAATCCTCAACATGTTCAAATACGTAAGTATTTCAGTAGAAACATACCTGGAGTCCACTATAAAACTCCTTCTGCTTACAGGCCGTTGTTATCTTCGCCATCGTCGCTGCCGTCTCTGCCAAGCCTGGTATACTCCGGGGCAGTCCCCTGGCTTACAATGCTCCATTGGTAGCTGCTGCTCCCGCTGCAGTGGTTGCAGCTCCTGCTCCTTATGTGACTGCCACCAGCAGCCAGGTCATCGCCCGCAACTACAATGGCATCGCCGCTGCTCCAGTGATCGCTCCAGTTGCTGCTCCAGTCATCGCCAAGTATGCTGCTGCTCCATTGGCTGCTCCAGTCATCGCCAAGTACGCAGCTGCTCCATTGGCAGCTCCTCTGGCCGCTCCATTGGCAGCTCCTTTGGCCTACAGCTCACCACTGACATACGCAGCTGCTGCTTCCCCTATTCTGTTTTAAGAATATCTTGATTAAAATAAATATATGAAGAGAAAATTGAAATATTTGTTGTTTGATATTGGAATCGCAAAGCTTGTTAACAACTCCAAGCTTCAATGGTATACCTTACACAGGTGAGATTCATTGGTCACCAGTTGTTTGAGATAAATGTGTGTAATTATTAAACTGGGCATTTTATCAATCACTGTAATTAAATGACCTGGTTTGAAAATATTAAATAATATAATATAAATAATAATCAATTTATTGTGGAAATTCTAAACTGCAGTTGCGAGCGCAGCATTGAAATATGAATTTGAATCGACAATGTTTGCTCACAGAAAACAATTCACACATTAAAACTGTATTTAATATTTCTGATATTTAGAGCTCAGCAAGCGATATATTGACAAGAGTTTCTTTAATTAAATTAATTTACTCTGATTAACGTAAGTCAGTAATAAGTGTAAGGAAACAATGCCAATGGAGTTCATGCCCTCCACTGTAAAGTTAAATATATAAAGATCTATATAATTAGGCAAATCCAAAGATTTATCCGACCCACAAACACTTCAGCTGATGCAGCCTAATTAATTGCAATAGGCCTTTAGCAACAAATTGTTGGCCAGATGCTGCTATAAGAATTTAATTGGCAAGATAGAAAAGCAATTTGATTATATTGTTGATTCGTAAAGCAGTTTATTATAGTTTCGATGATCACAGTTGTATTGCTTAAAGTAAAAGAGGCGCTGGGGCAGCAGCATAGCCAAGGGGCGCACTGTAGGCCAAAGGAGCAGCCAATGGAGCTGCCACATACTTGGAGATCACTGGAGCAGCAATTGGTGCAGCCAAAGGCGCACTCACATAGTTGGCAACCACAGGAGCAGTGGCTATTCCATTGTAATTACGGGCGAACACCTGGCTACTGGAAGCGGTCACATACGGGGCGGGAGCAGCAATCAATGGAGCACTATAAGCGAGAGGCGCACCAAGAAAGCCTGGCTTAGCAGCAGCGCACGCGATGATGGCAAGGATGACAACGGTCTGCAAAAATTAAACAAAATAAGTTAAATAATTCAGTTAAATAATAAAGAATTATATAACGTACGAATTTGAACATATTGGCTTGGCTTGACTGAGTTTCTAGTCTGATGAAAGCTTTAAAAGTCTCTGATGCCATTCAACAGTGCGAACTGTGGTATATATACCAAAAGAGGACTACGAATGTGACCTTACAGTTGCATTTTTTGAATTCGTTGGCCCTACGACGTGTTATACATTAATCAATGGGAAGCAACAGAAATGATAATGGCTACAAAACGTTAAACTTTAACTGTGTTTACCAACTGCCTCTGCATTTCAATGAACTACATGAATCACAACTGAAGACTGCTTTGGGTATAAATATGGATTGCCTGCTGTAGTTTGTTATCAATCAGTCCACAGCTACTCCTAACAGCAGCACAACCCACAAATCCTCAACATGTTCAAATACGTAAGTATTTCAGAAGGACATACCTGGAGTCCATTACTAAACTCCTTCTGCTTACAGGCCGTTGTTATCTTCGCCATCGTCGCTGCCGTCTCTGCCAAGCCTGGTATACTCCTGGGCAGTCCCCTGGCTTACAATGCTCCATTGGTAGCTGCTGCTCCCGCTGCAGTGGTTGCAGCTCCTGCTCCTTATGTGACTGCCACCAGCAGCCAGGTCTTCGCCCGCAACTACAATGGCATCGCCGCTGCTCCAGTGATCGCTCCAGTGGCTGCTCCAGTCATCGCCAAGTATGCTGCTGCTCCATTGGCTGCTCCAGTCATCGCCAAGTACGCAGCTGCTCCATTGGCTGCTCCAGTCATCGCCAAGTACGCAGCTGCTCCATTGGCTGCTCCTTTGGCCTACAGCAGTCCTTTGGCATACAGCTCGCCTTTGACTTATGCTGCTCCTGCTCCAGTTCTTTTGTAAGATCCCCTCAAATGACTGCAAATAAAACTTTAAACGCTGAAAAATTCATTTTTATTGATTGAATGGTAAAGAGTGTGAGCCACCTTTAGCTCATTTGGTATTGGACTCACGTACCCACAACGTTGACCAAATAATTGATGTCGAATATTTCGTGTGGCATTGGTATTTTGCATGTGTGTCAAGGTCTCTAAGGGCTGGCTTGGCAAGGCCTCCGCAGTTCAATGAACTTTAAATCAATAGGTTAATTGAAAATTGTAATTATGACTTAATTTGCAGAAATGAATTTATACTTTGAACGAAAATTAAAGCTTAACTGTGTCTGACTGATAACTGTGAAGCTTTTAACCTCACCACCAATGCAATGCTTTAAGATAATTCAACTTGACCTACAAAAATATAAGAACGTCTAAATCGCTTTTATTTCTCCGAAAATATTTTAAATATAATTAATTTTTAATTTTTTTTCCAAATAAAAAACGTGATTGTCTATCATTTATTTTTAAAAGAAAATTTCAATATTTTGCAATACACTTAAATCCTGCGATGCAATCATCTCTCATGTGACATCTCATGCAGACATCTCTTACGTAAAAATTTAGCTTATTGTGAGAAAGGTACGTGTTGCCGGAATATAGCTATATTTGATAATATATAGCTAATCTGACTTTAAAGCATAGAAGAATATATAAATAAACATAAATATGACATATTTACGTAATCTAATAACTGCATCTGTGATGAACTTGATTTGTCGCTCTGAGGTCCTTTCGGCATTCAATAAAAAGTCAGGATTAAAATTTTCATTCATTCATGACGTTTTATTTTATTTACATTCTCCACGAAATTTCTTTTATTTACAAAAGAACTGGAGCAGGAGCAGCATAAGTCAAAGGCGAGCTGTATGCCAAAGGAGCAGCCAATGGAGCAGCAGCATACTTGGCGATGACTGGAGCAGCCACTGGAGCAATCACTGGAGCAGCGGCGATACCATTGTAGTTGCGGGCGATGACCTGGCTGCTGGTGGCAGTCACATAAGGAGCAGGAGCTGCAACCACTGCAGCGGGAGCAGCAGCTACCAATGGAGCATTGTAAGCCAGGGGACTGCCCAGGAGTATACCAGGCTTGGCAGAGACGGCAGCGACGATGGCGAAGATAACAACGGCCTGTAAGCAGAAGGAGTTTAGTAATGGACTCCAGGTATGTCCTTCTGAAATACTTACGTATTTGAACATGTTGAGGATTTGTGGGTTGTGCTGCTGTTAGGAGTAGCTGTGGACTGATTGATAACAAACTACAGCAGGCAATCCATATTTATACCCAAAGCAGTCTTCAGTTGTGATTCATGTAGTTCATTGAAATGCAGAGGCAGTTGGTAAACACAGTTAAAGTTTAACGTTTTGTAGCCATTATCATTTCTGTTGCTTCCCATTGATTAATGTATAACACGTCGTAGGGCCAACGAATTCAAAAAATGCAACTGTAAGGTCACATTCGTAGTCCTCTTTTGGTATATATACCACAGATCGCACTGTTGAATGGCATCAGAGACTTTTAAAGCTTTCATCAGACTAGAAACTCAGTCAAGCCAAGCCAATATGTTCAAATTCGTACGTTATATAATTCTTTATTATTTAACTGAATTATTTAACTTATTTTGTTTAATTTTTGCAGACCGTTGTCATCCTTGCCATCATCGCGTGCGCTGCTGCTAAGCCAGGCTTTCTTGGTGCGCCTCTCGCTTATAGTGCTCCATTGATTGCTGCTCCCGCCCCGTATGTGACCGCTTCCAGTAGCCAGGTGTTCGCCCGTAATTACAATGGAATAGCCACTGCTCCTGTGGTTGCCAACTATGTGAGTGCGCCTTTGGCTGCACCAATTGCTGCTCCAGTGATCTCCAAGTATGTGGCAGCTCCATTGGCTGCTCCTTTGGCCTACAGTGCGCCCCTTGGCTATGCTGCTGCCCCAGCGCCTCTTTTACTTTAAGCAATACAACTGTGATCATCGAAACTATAATAAACTGCTTTACGAATCAACAATATAATCAAATTGCTTTTCTATCTTGCCAATTAAATTCTTATAGCAGCATCTGGCCAACAATTTGTTGCTAAAGGCCTATTGCAATTAATTAGGCTGCATCAGCTGAAGTGTTTGTGGGTCGGATAAATCTTTGGATTTGCCTAATTATATAGATCTTTATATATTTAACTTTACAGTGGAGGGCATGAACTCCATTGGCATTGTTTCCTTACACTTATTACTGACTTACGTTAATCAGAGTAAATTAATTTAATTAAAGAAACTCTTGTCAATATATCGCTTGCTGAGCTCTAAATATCAGAAATATTAAATACAGTTTTAATGTGTGAATTGTTTTCTGTGAGCAAACATTGTCGATTCAAATTCATATTTCAATGCTGCGCTCGCAACTGCAGTTTAGAATTTCCACAATAAATTGATTATTATTTATATTATATTATTTAATATTTTCAAACCAGGTCATTTAATTACAGTGATTGATAAAATGCCCAGTTTAATAATTACACACATTTATCTCAAACAACTGGTGACCAATGAATCTCACCTGTGTAAGGTATACCATTGAAGCTTGGAGTTGTTAACAAGCTTTGCGATTCCAATATCAAACAACAAATATTTCAATTTTCTCTTCGTATATTTATTTTAATCAAGATATTCTTAAAACAGAATAGGGGAAGCAGCAGCTGCGTATGTCAGTGGTGAGCTGTAGGCCAAAGGAGCTGCCAATGGAGCGGCCAGAGGAGCTGCCAATGGAGCAGCTGCGTACTTGGCGATGACTGGAGCAGCAACTGGAGCGATCACTGGAGCAGCGGCGATGCCATTGTAGTTGCGGGCGATGACCTGGCTGCTGGTGGCAGTCACATAAGGAGCAGGAGCTGCGACCACTGCAGCGGGAGCAGCAGCTACCAATGGAGCATTGTAAGCCAGGGGACTGCCCCGGAGTATACCAGGCTTGGCAGAGACGGCAGCGACGATGGCGAAGATAACAACGGCCTGTAAGCAGAAGGAGTTCAGTAATAGACTCCAGGTATGTCCTTCTGAAATACTTACGTATTTGAACATGTTGAGGATTTGTGGGTTTGTTTTGCTGTTGGGAGTAGCAGTGGAATGTGATGTCCAACTAGTGTTTGCAGTCCGTATTTATACCCCAAACAGTCTTCATTCAGTTGTGATTCATGGGGTTCATTGAAATGCACAGGCAGTTGGTAAACACGGTTAAAATTGAACCATTTGCAGCTATTATCAGTTCGCATGGCTCTTTATTTTATTTTCCATTGATTAATGTATAACACGTCGTGCTCGAAAAATGCAGCCATAAGGTCAATGTTGTTAAATTGCTTGCAGTATAATTTAGGCAGGTTTTTCTCCTATGTTCGATTCTTCATTTCCTAATCCTAAAATTTCTATAGGTCCTTAAACTTGTGGGCTGAGCAATTTCATACATCCGGCAATTGCACTCGCTCATTTTATTGATTGTCGTCCCCTTCCTCTTTAGCTCACATTATGATGAATATATATCAAAAATAAATGTATAATTCTTAAATTAATGTCAACTTTGCGTATTTCTGTGTGTCCATAGCTTATTCTAATTGGACTTGCGGCTGGGCCATAAACAAAAGCTTCGTAACGGCAACGACCGTTGTCCAATTGGCTTGCATGTCACGTAGGTCACGTTAAAATTATTGTCAACACTGGCGAAGCGACGCGTGACATTAAACTGTCCAAAAGCAACTTTGAATTTGTTTTGGAAAAAAAACCTGGCATTTATGTCAAGGTCATGGGGAAATGGACAGCAAACCGTTAACTGTAAGATAAAGCTCGATTTTAATTATAAAAACATAATGAGTATGGGAAAAAATGATAGATTATTTATAGAGCTGTCTCAAAGGCGTCAACGGTTAAAAACTGCAGTTGAATTATGCAATTTTATAAATTTAATTAATAAATTAAATTAATAAAATCTATAAATAACAATGATGCTTATTAAAAAATATAAATATTTTATAACATTATGCTAGGCTTTTAGATTCAAACTTCTTATGAAAAATGGCATGGCATGCTTAGAGGAAAGCTTTTATTTTATAAAAGGACGTTTGTCTGGGGAGTACCCCTACTCAGTTAATTTATAAACATTTTTTTAGAGTATTTTCCATCAAGAGTTCATGTTCATATTTTTAAAAATATTCAATTTTCATTATGTATATTTTTAATATTATTTATTTATATTCCCCAATGCCAATTGGGGCTTAGACTAAATATTTTTTATATATATAAATAATTTATTGGCAATCGAAAATGTTTGAGCCAAGTTCAGCAGAAAATTTTGAAAGTTACATATATAACTATGCTTCAAATTTTGGAAGTAATCAAAAGCAACAAAATAGTAAAAGCTTTCCCTATAATTATACCCTAAGCCCATTGAAAATGTGAAGTGTGTTGAGTTCATAAAAACAATAAATTCTGTTGCGTTCTGTTTAGCAACACAATACAATATTTGTACACAAAATTATGGACCTCGAAGTTAGAGAGCTTAGCTCTTATATAGGTATCGTAAAGATAATTCACATGTCTCTTATTTTTTCGTTAAATAAAATAGATTGCGGATAAAACGAACTTCATTATTATCCGTCATGGGTATGCTTAAAGAAGATGCGTTTCGGTATAAGTTATATATTGCCATGAAGATATGTATATATATGTATTTGATTTATATATGTAACAGCGAGAAGTAGGTGTGGCAGAACTTAACAAACCCCAGCCTGCAGCCCAAGAACAGCTCCCAAGTACAACTTTCTTATTTGTTTTTCTTTAATATTTAATCAATTATTTATATACATTTTTACATATAATCACAGGTCGCTTTTTGGCTTAAATCAAAAGTGGCGCTGGAGCAGCTGCGTAGTTCAGCGGGGCAAAAGGAGAAGCTGCGTACCTGGAGTAGAGTGGAGCGCCCAGAGGAGAAGCAATTGGTGCTGCGAGGGGAGCAGCTGCGTACCTGGAGTAGAGTGGACCTGCCAGAGGTGCAGCCAGAGGAGCAGCCAAAGGAGCAGCCAGAGGAGCAGCCAGAGGAGCAGCCAGAGGAGCAGCTGCGTACCTAGCAATCAGAGGAGCAGCAATGGGCGCTGCTAGAGGAGCAGCTCGGACAACTGGAGCAACTGGTACTGGCACAATCAAGGGAGCAGCAGCAATGCCATTGAAGTTTCTGGCCACTACTTGGCTGCTTGTTGCAGTTATTACAGGTGCAGGTGCAGCAACGAGGGCGGCTGGAGCAGCCAGCGGGGCGTGCAGTAAGCCTGGCTTGCCGGCGGCACATGCAATCAGAGCGCAGAGGACAAAAGCCTGAGGAGAGAGAGAGAGAGGGAGACAGAATGAGTATATATGGAATGAGTAACAGGAGCAGGACAACATAAACCGCAGACAACTTACGTATTTGAACATGTTGAAGGATTTCTGATTGCTTTTTCGAGTTGGCACTTGAAAAGCGAAACTGTGTTTGATGACATGTCTTCGTTTTCGATTTATTTTTATAGCAAATCAAAACGCACGTGACGGACGCGCAATAGAAACAGAAGAAGAAAAAATACAGCAAAAATGTCTAAATTAGCATGCAGAGCGCACAGGCAAACTAAAGCAAAGCAAGCCAAGCGCTGACACACCTGAGCTAACTGTAACGGTAGCCGTGATGAGGCGTTGGTTAATATTGCAATTTTATTTTATATTCAAATGCATAAGCTGTAAACTGCAGTTGAACGTTGTAACTTTTGATACATCTTTATACGATATCAAATTAGTGTCAAAAAATCAGCTGCTTGACAGATTTCAAAATGATAGAGCTCATTATCATATTTTCTTAGTTAGGAATTTCAATTTCAAATTTACTTTCTCTTTTTGTGTTGTTCTTCTTTCTATTTATTTATTTTTATTTATTTATATATTATATTTTTTTTTCTATTTATCTCTTTCTTTTTATCTAAGTCTTCTTTTAGCTTTAGTTCTCTTTGGATTTTTGTCTTTTATAAAATCTTTGCATCTCACATGTCACTCTACTTATCTCTCTTTAACTCTATGTTTATCTTGCATCTGCTCTCTGTCTTAACGTACTCTCGATCTCTGTCACTGTTTAACTGTTTATCATTCTGTGCTACTCTTCATGCATCTGTAACTCTCTTTGTCATCCTCTTTTGCTCTTTGATCTCTTCAATAAGCTCTCTCTTCTCTGATGCTATCTTTCTAGCTCTTCAGCTTTAATTCTCGCCGTATCTCCCTCTTTGTCTATATCTTTCATCATGTCTTTTCCAATCAATCTATGTATATCTCTCTCAATCTATCTTTAAATTTAATTCTTTCAAGATCTGTATCTCTCTCTCTCGCTATATCTATAAATCTCTTCAGCCTCTTACTTAAGCTCGGACTCTTCTTCTGCTTATAGTATTGCATTTATTTATAGCATTTAATCAATAAGTTCAGTAAACCTTAAAGTAAAATCGAATTTCATCAGCCTTGACCTGATAAAAATGCGTTAAATAAAATGAAACAATTTTTGTGTCAACAAGCAAAAGTGTTCACTCCTCGTTTGTTTACATATATACATACATACATTTTCGTGTGTGTATGTACGTGTGTATCTGTGCTGACCCGAACTGTGTGGGCGGGCAATAATTTGAAGTTCGCTTTGGCCGTTTGTACGTGCTCAAAATGTTTAATTGCTCGAATTTCTCTCAACCAACTGGGATTGCTACCTGGAGCTGAATTGCGTTTTAAATAGTATTAAAATAAATAAGGGATAGATACGAGAGCTAAGTATCTGTTTCTGAATAAAGCAAATAGCATTCGTATGACTGACTTTGGCTCTGATTAAAATTTGTGTATGTGGCATAAAATATAACTTGGTATTGCAGTCAAGTAGCCGAGTCAAGTTGCTGCTAGCTGCGATACAACTTTAAGGCGCTTTGCGAACACACAAAATCAAATCAAATGCAGAAACTTATGCACATTTGCCATAGCAGGGAAGCCAGTTGTGTTTCCGTCTTCTATTCAGATCGCTTGCTGGGCTTAGGCTATATACATATATAGGAAATGACATGCGGAAAAATAATAGAACAAAAATGTTGGAGTTTTTATTATGCGTTTTCTGTCGTTTGAGCACTGCTCAGCTGACTGAAGCTCATCGCATTAGCCACAAGTCTCGCAGACTCAAAGTTGACAATTTATAGGATTTTGAAGTAAACAACTTTTATGGCTAATAATTTATTTATAACTAAAATACATATTTTATTTTAAATTTATTGTGAATCTCTTATAGAAAGTAGGTCTTTATTCTTAGTTATTTGAACTATTTATTTACGTTCATCATAATTTAGTAAGTTTCTCAATCAATTGAATTTCATGCACTTTGGTTTTCATACAAATCTTGTACAATTAGCTGCGGCAATCGCAATTGGCTGCCCTTCGGGTTTTGTCAGCCGAAGGCCCTCAAAGACATTTGCTGGAACTAACCAACGGCTCAGCGGCCAATTATAATGCCAGCACTTATAATGGGCAACGCGCTAGACGCAGGGCGCATTTTAAGTAGCTCCAGCACTGAATGCGTATAAATATGCGCTGCATGGCTCCAGTTTGACATCAGTTAGCTTTTCGCTTTCAAACCATCAGCAAGTCAGCAAATCAGCAAATCATCCGAATCAATTCAAGATGTTCAAATACGTTAGTTGTTGATGGCTTTTGGATACCTCGATAGCGTTTCAACTAATCCTTGCTCTACATTTTACAGGCCGTTGTCATCTGTGCTCTGATTGCCTGCGTTGCCGCGAAGCCAGGACTTTTGCACGCACCGCTGGTTGCACCTGCTCCGCTGCTAGCTGCTCCCGCTCCTGTGGTGACTGCTGCCAGCAGCCAAGTGGTGGCCCGTACCTTCAATGGCATTGCTGCTGCTCCTGTGATTGCTCAGGTTCCAGTCGCACCAGTCGCTCCAGTTGCTCCAGTTGTTCGGGCTGTGGCACCAGTTGCTGCTCCATTGGCTGCTCCAGTTTTCCGACCAGTGGCTGCCCCATTGGCTACACCATTCGCCGCTCCCTTGGCTGCCCCACTTGCAGCTCCCATTGCCCATCCCTATGCGGCACCTGTGTTTGCCAAGTACACAGCTCCACTGGCTTATGGAGCAGCTCCGCTCAGCTATGCCGCAGCTCCGCTCAGCTATGCCGCAGCTCCCGCATTGTGGTAGAGCAGTCAGCTCCCAGCAAGCAAGGATTAACAACGTGTTTGTGTGTTCAATGACTGATAGCCTTTAATAAAAATCGTTCAACTTATTACAAAAAGTGCAAAAATTGCTTCTCCATTGTTTGTCTAGACCGCAATGTTGGCCAATTTTCGGTGCTATATGGCTGGGCATAACAGCTTTATAATTGCTTTTGCAACACTGGAAAGTTCTGGGCAGCAGACATATGAAGTGTGGCAAGTATATATAGGCAGCAAAACCTTTCAACTTTCGATATTGAGTTGGGAGTACCGAAGACAGGATTAAATAAGACAGACTTACCTGGCTTCTAAATGTTTTTAAATTTTTATTATGAGCTCATAATAAATATCTTTTAATATTTCATATATTTTGTTCATACACCTCAGCAGAAAGTGTATTAAAAATGCAGTGAAGCAACTACTGGGCTTTCTTTCTAAATGGTTTTTGGTTTGGTTTTTTTTGTTTAGCTCCGATGTAGGTAGAGAGGTTGGCCGAGTCAATCGTTTGTGGCGCAATGCTTTTATTCAGGTCATTTGTGTTGCATTGTCCTACGTCTTTCACTTGCGTCCATCTAAAATGAATTATGGCACATGTCCCTGTGCTCTTGTTTGAGTGTGGGCGTGGCAGGTCAGCTGCTGCACTGGACCTCGCCCGATGGCAGTGCTGGCCAGAGTTCAGGTTCATGTCGTTTCTCATGCGCTTTTCCCTCATATTTGCCATTCATTTGGCTTTGGCAAACAAAAGACGAACGGACCAATAAATGTTCAAATAATTTCATTCGATTTCTCTAGTGTATGCTGCAGAAATTTAAGCTTTAAGCAAAAGGGCTGTGGGCTGTGGGCTGTGGGCGTGGGCTGAGGGCTGAGGGCTGAGGGCTGTGGGCTGCACAACTAACTAATGCAAAGTTGAAAGCGAAAACTTAAACGGCAAAGATAAGCGGCACACGCTTGCCACGCCTCCTCCCACTACTACGCCGCGCCTTCGCCTTAGTTGATTTTCAACAGCAGCGCAAACGCAGAAAAGTTTATCCTCAATTAAACTTTTTGTTGTTGCGTAAAATTGCTCCAGAGTTCAGTTTGTCTGTGCCTCAGTGTGCTGTGTGTGTGTGGGAGTAGATGAGTGTGTGCGATAGGCCATACGTCAGAGCCACATGCAGGGATCACTCTCTCTCTCACTCCTTCTCTATCCAAATGCCAGCCTCATCTTCATTTGTTGGCTTAACTTTTAACTCCACTTGCCTTAATTTTTGTTCACATTATTCTTGTTTTTGTTGTGCTCGGCACATTTTTGGTAATTTCCGCCTTTGGCAAGTGCTCGACATAAGAAATTCTATGAACTTCACTTATTTCATCTGAAACCTAGCCCAGGCCCTCGCTCAGCTCTTGGCACATTTCATTAGCTTTCCTCACATGCGTTTTCTCTTTTCCTTTCTCTTTCTCTTTTTTTTTAATTTATTGCATCATTGCGCTGCCGACTCTTTCCTATTTGGTAATTGATTTTACATCGACTTCTTGTGCAAACTTTTAATGCACATTCACGTGTAATTAGAAAGGCTTCGGCAAGAATTCCAATCTGTTTTTCTTGAGGGACTATTTCTCATTTAATATTTGGTTTTCCCGGCATGCGAAATGTCTTCCATTTGTTTTCATTTAACTTGGAATATATAGAAGATAAATATTGTTATTGTTGATGAACTTAAGTGAGCAGCGTGCTGCTTGATATCTATTTCTATTCCTGGACTTAAAAGGAAAAAAGTGAAAAATTTTCTTAGCAAACACTTAGCATTCGAAAGCTGAAGATTTGCCAGGCAAGAGAACAGTCGGTATGACGGCTTTCGTTGCGGTTGTTTGGCAGCGTTTCCAGCTCGCTTTTGGGTGAGTGGTTGCTGGTGGTGGTGGCAGTGGCTTTCAGCCTTTCAGCTAAAACACCGCTCGAAAATCCAGCAGCAGCAGCCTGGCTTCTGGCTTTTGATATGGGAACGAGAACAAGCCTTGCACGGTGCTTGGTACACCGACTACGTGATTTGTTTGCCAGAGCAATTTACATGTCCGGGCATGCAGGAGATGTATAGATGACAACAGCGTGTCTGTCCGTGTGTGTGTGTGTGTGGGAGAGTGGGTGTTGCCTAGCACTTTGACATTTGGCACCCGCCGCCAAGGATTTCGCAGCGATAGAAATGGAGGGAAAAATTGAATGCGTGTAAAGCGTGGAAGCTTCAACAATTGGATGCGAAAACAAAAACCGCATTGCTCCACAAAAATGTCAATGGACGACAGTGCACAAAGCGTAATTTCAGCAGCCAGCGCCAGGTGGCGCTGCAAAACTTAATCACCTAATGCAAAGCGACGCGCGTTAAGCGTCTAAATAATGAGCAGCCGTCGAACGGAAAATGGCAAACGCTTTGCCAATTTGCATAGCCAGCTAAATGCAATTGACAGACGGAGTTGGAGTTGGAGTTGGAGTTGGAGTTGGAGCAGCCCGAGCAGGGTAGGAACACCGCCACAGTGACAGGGCTTAACAATGCTAGAGCTGACTGCGCATATACATATATATTAGGAAAAAAAAAACAGAATGGGGAGACGCGCCTTATTTAAATGAAACAAAAAGCATTTGGGCATGTCTGCATCGTTGCCCGTCAATTGACATAAGCTGGGAATTTGCACGCTAAGCCATTTCAGTGGGGGATTGATTTTGCTCTACGCATATTACGCATACGCCGCATGTGTCAAAGGTGCCAAGAAATGCCAACTGCATTTGCGAATCTCTCACAAATTTTCCTTTAACACACACCCACACACAGTCGAAAAAGCAATCTTCACGTCTGCCAGGAAGCATGCCACCAACGAAAAAAAAAAAATAAAATAAGGGAAAAATTGAAAAGGAGAAAGTTTTTGTCGAAGTTTGTTTTGCCAGGCTCTGGGCTGAAGGGTTGCCTGGCCTGGCTCACATGTGGGACTGCTTGTGTGTGTGTGTGCGTCTTATTTGCTGACACACCGATCCGCATTTAGTTGCGAAAGCGAAAAATAATTAATTAAGAAGTGCAAATCATAGCAAAATTATGCGGGCTGTCAAATTAAAACTAAAAGTAAACGCCAGCAGCAGACGCCCGGAAATAACCAGACATCGTTTAAAGATACACAAAAGGCTGGAATCACCCAGCCACACACACGCTTGCCAGCTGCTGGAAAGGGAACTCGAAACTCCTGCCAGGAAATTGCCAGAAATTCAACTTAGCTCCTGACATAGCAATTAGCACTTCCCTTTTTTTCGAGGCGGAGGGAAATTGTTACTTGAAAACATTTGTGTTTAGGCCAGAGAGATATATCTATATATATAAAATATCTATCTAAATTACCAATAGTTGCTGAGTAAGCGCTTCTTTAACTATCAATTAAAGCTAATCTGAGCCAATTAGTTGCCTGCTCAATGTCACAACCGATAGCAAGCGCAATTACCTGCAGTAGCCTCGGCTCAACTGTCCCGTTGCCTACTTTTTGACATCTTCAAAACTTGGAAGCAAACAATTTACGATCTGACGACATACTCGAGCCCACGAGCTCTTTGAAAACTCTGCCATGTGCAATTGTAGCTGCCAAGGCTATCTGAAAGCCTCAACTCGAATTGAGTTTTGGCTCCTTGAGAGCTACACTGGGCCGGGCTTGCCAGTCGTCCTGGCCGTCGTCGTCGTCGACAAGCAGAACTCAAAACACCAGAGGCCTTTATACAAGCACAACTTGCCGTCACTCTATCTGTCTGTGTATTAAAACTTTTGTAATAATCTACAGCAAATGCGCAGCATCAGCGTCTTCACCTGGCCCCCGTCTCGACTTCGGGTCCACAACAAGCAAAGTTCCGGGGCGCCATTTTGCTTTTACTATTTGTTTTTGCGACTTCTGTTGACGTTGTCTCCAGTCTTTCACCTCACTGCCAGCTCCCATCTAGCCACAGCCCCATCTGCTCTTTCAGCGCTTCATGTTGCCCGCGGCGCACAAACTTTACCTTTGCCCAAATTTCATTTATAAACATTGCGAAGCGAGGGACTGCAAATTGAGTGTTTAATTGCAATGAAGTTGCATTCGGATGTCTGCGGCAACATATGCACCGAGGCATCGCCAACAACCGGAAGCCAGAATCAGATTAGCTGTTGCATGGCAACCACTTGAACTTCGAATTGTTACGCACTTGCAATACACATGGCCCTGGCTGCTGTCTTAGTTTTGTAAGAAAAATTAAGTTCGAGTTGGCGTGTGTCGAAAATAAAATATAGCTAAAATGTTAAGCAGCAAATGATCAGGCAAATAAACGGTTCTGTGATTTGTGTTGTGGTGGAAATGTTAATAAATAGAAATATATATATTATAGATCCATTATTAATGACTGATCAAAGACTTGTTGAGTGAGTTCTATATATAATATATACGCGTTTCTTTAATTAAGCTGGACTGAACTGTTAGCCTCACTCTTTGCTTGTGTTATTATAATGAAAATAAATTTTCCATGCATCGCAAATAATATTATATTTATTTTGTTAATATCTAAGAGACAACTTCTCTTTCGTGTTACAGAACTCTTACTCTAGTGTCATCAAAATGAAGAAAACACTCTAAATATTAAGTGTAAGCCAGTCAAATGTCAAATTTTTAATGGTTAGGCAACTCTTGTGTAATCTGTCACCTCAACGAAACTCTCCTGTGATCTCTGAAGCTGCTGTTTTTTTATTTTTATTTTTATTTTTTTTATTTCGCTGGGGCCTTTGATTGCCAGGCACTCCTAGAGTCTGTGGGAGCCAATCATTTCGTTTGCGTTTTCATGACGCAGAGCGTCAAAAGTAATTTGCATTTAGCAAATATTTGCTGGCAACCAAGCCGCCAACTCTACTCAACTCTGGCAGGCCTCCCTCCAAGCAGAGCCTAACATCAAAGCCTCGCGCCGCGATGCGTGTCAAAGGCGTTGGCATAGCTTTAAATGTAACTCGCCTGCCTGACGGACTGGCGAACTGGCAGACTGGCAGTTTGGCAGTGTGCCTGTCGGTCCTTTGCAATTTGCAGCATTTGTCAAAATATTCAGGCAACAATTTTATTTACCTTTTTATTTTTCGTTGGCTGAGTGGCGCCTTCTGGCGGTCGTGGTCGTGGCGCTGGTCGAGGACGCGTCACTTGACGACGTGCCGCAAATGAGTTTCAACTCGGGTGTTGCGTCGTCGCTCGGGGCATCGGCGACGGTCTGAGCTAATTTTTTGATGGATTCGCTTGCGCTTTTATACTTCTTATATACGTTGGCCACTTTGGCTCACTTTAAAGCGATTTGTCTGTGGCTTGAAGCTCTCCGCCTTTTGCTGGCTAGCTTGCCAGAAAATGAGCTCTAAGCAAGTTTAGGTGCTAGTCGCTCGGCCTGCCCCTAACACAAGTTCCAATTGAACTGCTGTTGGGAGTTATTGTTTCGTGCTGCACGGCTGTGAGGGCAACTTTTGTGTGATTTTTAAGTCATCAATGGGGCAGCTCGACTTGCAACATTGCCGCACCTAACAAAGTGCAAAGCTATGCCAGTTGTTGTTGCTCTTGCCGTTTGTTTGCGTTGAATTTTTCAAATCGTCCACCGAACAACCATTTGCCAAAGCTGCTGCTGCCACAGTTGCTGCTGCTGTTGCCTGTTCTCTATGCTTCCGTGCATTTTGTTGCACTTTGGGCGCAGAGGTGAATGAGCGAGAGCTGCTCCATATCTTCCTGTGGCCCTATAAAGCAAGCTTAGTCTAGCTACAATTGTTATTGAGCTGCAAAGGGAATTAGTAATCATTGCGCACATTTTGATAGCTCAACAAATGATATGCTTATGTATGACGTCATATGTCATGCGCTAACTTTTCTTACGGCCCTCTAATGCCCACTCAGTGCACGTTTTTTGCTTCGCTTTTTAGTATACTGAGAGCTGGGGGTAGGGACAAAGCTCTTTGTTTTGCTTTTGACGATGGCTGTTGCCGCTTGCCGCTTGCATTTGTTGGCTGCGACGTGTTCAATAACAATTGTGTTGCATACTTTAGTGCGTTCGGGGCATGACATTAAATTTTAAAGGAGCCTCGCTACAGCGAGTGCGGCCGCGTCAAACAGTTTGCTGCAAATCAATTACAAACTAAGAACTTTGCCAGCGCTAATTGCAAGGAGTTTTTCCCTTTTGCCGGACTTTGTTGACTTTGTGCAGGCAGCCAAAAACTGAGAGAATGAAAATAAAAATAAGTTGTAGTTAGTTGAACGGCAGGCAAGACGTTCGTTTTGCCTCGTTCGGCTGCTTTGTGACTTGGCCCCAAATCTTGGGGATTTATCATGGAGCGCTTTGTAAGGCTTTGTCAGAGTAGATTCTATTACTGGTTCGGGGCCACGTCTGCATTGCGCACTTCTCGCTGCAGTTGAAATTAATGTTCTAGCCTTTTAATTACACGACAAATAAGCAAACAGCCGAAAAGTTTTGCGCTAAGAAACCACTTGAAAGACGTTTTAAGAATTGAGGGCTGGCGCAGCGGCTGTTCACGGACTGGTTCGCAGCTCCGAGCTCCAAAAAGATTTCTGAATTTGCTGTAAGGAAATTAATTAAAAACTTATTTGCAATGAGACGAACTGATTTCTAAAAAATCTATAAATTAAAATTTATTTGTATAGTTTTTATGGTCTTCATTGTCTTTAATAGAGCATGAAATATTCGACTAATAATATCAATCTTTATCTATTGCAGGGTTTCATATCTTTTGAGGAAATATGTCGAATCTAAGTACATATTTGAAATATGTAAGTCTATAATTTTCCTCTAGAACAAAGAATTTCTTGTCTATTCAACATATTTTATTTGATATTCATAGTTGCAATAATTTAAAAAATGTACTGTTCTTATACTTTGTGATATAAAAATAATAATTAAAAATTTGATACATTCATGACGCAGAGTCTGTAGAGTATTATTTGTTATTTTTTTTATTTATTTTTTTGGTACATGATAAAATGAGTATAAATTTGATTTTAGTTCAGGTATCTTTTGTAAGGCTCTCACATAAAAATCTCTTAAAAATATAATTATGTATTGAAAAAATAGATACAGTTTTTACTGTCATCTCTGCTCTGTGTTTCACTCAGAAGAGTCTGTAGCTTTTTTCTTCTTAAAAAAAGCCAATAACGAGCTTTACCAATATTACAGCTCAATGGGTCCTTCTCGAAATATAATCTAATTAAAAAACCTTAAATCAGTTTGGAAAATATTTTAATATAATTTAAAATATGTGAAAATAATCAAAAATTCAGAATCTACTTAATTTGAACATCAAATTTATGTTTGAATATTGTTTAAAAGAAGTTTAATAAAAAAAATGACTGAGAGGAGTTTTTAGTCCATTTAAAGTTTTTAATAATTTAGTAATTGCTAATAAAGTTTTTTTGTGCATTCTAAGACTCTTTGAGAGCAAAGAATCTATTAATAATTTAGTAATTTAAAAAAAAGTTAATAAATAAATAATGTAAATAAATTTGGCTACATTTCTATGATTAAATATATTTATATATATACCATCTAGAGCTTGCCTAGTATATTCCTTTTTAGTTTTCTGATTCACTTTCTTTTGTTCACATTTGCAAAAAACCTATTTCACTCAGCCCTTCATAGCCCCCGCTATAGATGCAAATGTAAGTACGTATGTATGTATGTATGTATGCATGTATGTATATGTACTCATGCTTGTGCATCTGTGTTTCTCATCATTAATTTGGCTTTGAGTGAATGGAGCTAATGAAATATGGCTGCATGCTCTTAGGCCACAAGATTGTTGACAATTTGCCGAAAAACGGAAGAAAGCCGCATTGCGGCTTCAGGCTGCCAAGAGTTGTAGAATATTCTATTTGCACTTATATGCGCTGCGTATAGACAGCAAGGCCAACTGCTTAATCAGCTTTATTTGCATTGATAGCGTTGCATTTTTTCACGCTGCTGCAAAGTTAAACAATGCGAAGAGGAAGCCAGTAAAGCGTAAAATGCATTAAAAGCGTGGCAAACAAGCTGGCCGAAGTGGACAGGCGAACCCCTTTGGCTGGCTACCCAGCGAGAATTAAGCTCCCGCACTCTTCGCTGGCATTCAGAAGTTATGCATTTTGAAGTGTCTGGCCGGGGTCTGTGTTGCTGTCTGAAGGAGGCAGAGACCCGCCGCTCGCCTGCTGTTTACAGAGCTACTTAATCGAAGTGCTGCCAATGCCGGCAACAGCAGCGCATTGCATGCTGCAGCTCGTCCTGCTGCTGCTGCTGCTTGTCTTGTTCACATTAAATGCAAAAATGTTTTTTTGCCTGCCCCAGTCTTCCGTGCTGCATTTTATTATTATTTTATTTTATTTTGCTTTCTGCCCGTGTTGGCCTCCAATTTTTTTTCAGTCTGTTTGCTTCCGGTTTTCATTAATGGTCTTAACATAAAAATACAATTTGCTGACGTTTAACTGGTTTGGCGGCTGCGAATAAATTGTTGAGCGTTGTTTGATTTCATTTTTTCCTCTGCGCTTAATTGATTATGCTACAGTCGATGGACCACGACGCTGCCTTTAAATGTGTGCGTCGAAATATGAGTTTCCGCTCTGTTCAGATGCGCTCTGGCAATACGAGATTAGCAGATCGATAATCGATCATTCCAATTGAATGCGATGATGTCTAGCATATGATAGAAAAGTATAATAGTAATATTGTGTTAAATTTCTCTAATAAATTAAATTTTACTAGCAAATATTCAATCTATTTCGTAGATCTACTGAATGTGTATTTGTGGAATAGTTTTAAAACTATATATATATATTCTCTTATGGCAAACACAGACTTTCGTCTGCTGCTTATTTAGCAAATTTAACTTATTTTTCAGCTCTGTGCTGCTATGTCATTCAAAACAACTTATATCAAGATAATTAAGCTTACAGCAAACTGAGGAGGACAAAAAACACTGAGTAAAGAAGAAGCATACAGACAAATATACAAATATTTATAAAATGCTCTTTAACTTCTTCAGTTTGCTTTTTGCTCTCAGAGATATGCGCAATAATAAGAACAACACTGTCTTCTTGTAATTTGTGAGCTTTTCTTTTTAAAGTTACTTAAATATTTTTTTTTTATTGTTTTTCTGTTGTTATATGCAATCTGTCATATACTAGACACTAAATAAATTTTTATTAATAATATTACATAACCGGCTGGCTTGGGCTCCATGTGTTTATCACGTCTGACTAGTGCAATGCATAATCTGTAAGTCACATGGAGTAATGACTTCGTCAGCACATAAAGTGCACCAAACAGTCATTTTTGAGGATTATCCTGACTGCAAATACGACAATTCTGCTTAAAGAACCATTCCTTTGATAAGTATTAAGATAATATGTAAAGGTTGCACTGGTTTCACTCTATTTGTAATGAAATGTAAGGCTAATATCAATCAAGTTCAACTATGAACTGTTAAATGGGTTTATAAATATGGCAGCTTCACTAATATAAAGTAATAGCAAGTACGATGCAGGTGACGTAGATATTTTCTTATTCAATACTTAACATTTCGGCAACATTATATAAATTCCCGGCTCGTCTGCTACTTTCTTTTCTCTCCACTCAACAGATTTTCTGTCATTATTAAAGTAAACTTATTTCCACAAACCAGCTGATTGCCACATTAATTTCTGCCACATTGCTCTTCTCTTGCTCACTTTCTCTATTTCTACTGCTCATAGACTCTCATTACTTTCCATTAGCATGCAATTATTTAACCATAGGCATCACTCGAATAAGTTTAATTAGTTGAATAAACTGTCGAATGCTGATATTGATTCGATTAACTGCAGAGTTAATGGCAAGTGTCGCCTGGCCTCGTCTCTTTGATGTTTGGCCGCATGTTGCGTTGACAACTGCAGTTCAAGTACTCATCAGCGGGTGCTATCGGCCTACCTTCGAGTGCCCCTTCCTCTTCGCCCCGCCACTTTCAATAAATTCAGCCGCTGCTGCTGCTGCAATAAACCAAAACAGCAGCTCAAATTGGCCGACAACACCAACCGAAACACTCCGCACATTTCAACGCCCTTTGCAGCCGCTGCTTTTCATTTAATTGCGGTTGACTTTTGGGGCTTTGACAGACAGACAGGCAGGCAGCCAGACAGCCAGATAGTCGGACAGACAGACGAAGAGATGGAGAGTTGGAGAGACAGAGAGATATTCAGACAGGGATTCGCATTGGGGAAATTGGCAACCAGCTTTCGGGGCCCTACCCTATCCACTTGGCAACAAAATGCCAATCATCAATCAAGGTGATTTGTTTCAATGCCCCAGCCACAGATTTCACGCTGTTCCGACTGCAGATGGACATGGAATACACAGGCAGCCAACGAGATGCTCGGTGGTTCTGGCCAGGCTAGCTACCGGCTTCCTGTTGCTCCACATTGCTTACCACATGTGGCCAATCACTTGCATACACTTCAATTGATGCGATTGCAGACCATCCCTGCAGCAGCAGCAGCAACAGCAGCAGCAGCAACAGCTGCTGTTGTTCATCAATGAATTCAATCACGAAAATGTTGCTGATCCCCTGTCCTATGGCCATGCCTCCATTTGTTGCATATTCATGAGTTGAGTTTGAGTTGAGTTACTGACGTGGCTTTGATTTAATTGCCTTGATTTTGTCTATAATTTATTTTGAGCCATGTCCGCCAACAATAAACTATGCCCCGCCATAAGAGCTGACGCCTCAATATTTAAGTTTTCTTGTCTCCTTTTATGCCGTGCCTCGCACTTTCTTGCAGCAAATATCTCGTATAATTTACCCATGACTGCGCCACGCTGAACTTGTCGCCGCGATTCTGCTTAACTGCTTGCGCTTGCCGGGCGTTTTATGGCCAAGGGGCAGCACGTTAAGCTGTGTCAGAGTTTCTGGTTTATGAGGCAGGGAACAGGTGTATGAAATATACGTGTGTAGCTCTAACATTTGATGTGTGATGTATGGAAATGGACTGAAGATTAGTAGATTGTATTAAGAATTTACTTAGCAGTGGGATTAACGCTCAGCCTTGAGCATTTCTCTTATGGTTATGGAGCTGAGGTTTTTTGACTTGAAAGTACTCCCGCATGTCCTTCTCTGTTAAGACTAAAAATTCGCTTCACAAACTTCTCCACTCTTCTACAGGGTATTGATTGTTCCTGCATTTTGATTAAACTCTATTCGATTTTGCTCTTGTTTTATATTTTCATTTTTCTCTGCGTACACAAAAATTGCGGAAATATTTCATTTTGCCGCGGCGTTGTTCGCCTTTCTGCGCGTTCGCCGCCGCCTGGCAGCTGTAGACCGCAGCTTTACATTTTTAACGCTTTAAGAAGTATTTTTTTCTCTCGCATTTTTGTCGCCATTTCGTGCGCGCCTTGGCATGGACAAGTCGCTGCCGTAGCTTCAGCTTCCTGCATTGCTCACGCTTGTGTTCAGCTGTTTTTTACTGTTTTTTTTTTTTTACGTATAAATTCCAGCGAGGTGTGCGCATAAATTTTTGGCGCCTGTGCCCTGCAGCTAGCACTTATGCAAGGGGGGATGCTGGAAGATCGTTCAGCCAGCTGCATGCAGCATCCACTGAAAGACGCACGATTGGGTAGTTGCAAAATGGTCGACGACTAAACTCATTTTAAAGCCAGACTGATTGTAATTTCATTTGGTACTCAGCCCAAGTGCCGTCTCGCCCACCTTGAGGCGGCACTCGTTTGGTGCCTATTACCGATTTTGGTTATTTCATTTTCCAAGCGACTTCAAATGTCATTTCCTTTAGCCTGCCTGACTGCGTGGCTGTCCGGCCGCCCCGCTGCCCAGCTGCCTGCCTGTCGCCCTGTGATTTGTGACCTGAGTAATCGTAATCGCGCTTTATCTATTAGTTACATTGCCGCCTTCATTTTGTTGGGTCTTCTGCATCGGGCTGCTCGGCGTCTTTAATGAAATTTACTCGGGTTGCCTTTCTATTTACTTTGTGGCACAAAATTAATAAAGGCGAGGTGCACGGTAGCGGCAAAGGCAAAGCCAAGTGGAAACTTAATCCCCAAGGAAATTATGTGAAAAATGTGCGTGCCCAGCACGCCCCACAACCGCCCTTCGGCTGCCCATCATCATTTCATCTCATCTGGGTGGCTGGGTGGCGAGTGGTTGGGTGCTCAGTTTCGACCTTTCCCAGTTTAAGTTGTTAAACGGCGCATAGCTGTAAATATTTTTGCACAAACGTGCAGCTTATGGCCTAAAAACCCAATGTGAAACCTTTCTCATTTTTTTTTACTGTTGTTGGCCTCTTTTTTAATGTAGTCCGGTTTTATTTTCTTTTATTTTGTATAGGAGCCCAGAGCAATTATTATTAAGTGTTCACCGATCAGAGGCGGCTCAAATGCAAATGGTCGATTGGCTTTAGTGAATCGGCTTAAAATTTGTTCATTCCTACAATAGAGTTAGGTATATTTAAGCGTATTTAGTCAAAGGATATTGAAGCTATGTATGAGACATATGCAGCTAGCTTCTTCAGCTTGTGGGCAAAGAGTTATTCAAGCTCTATCAAAAGTCGTTTGACTTTATTTGAAATACATCAAACCCCGTCTGACGACGCCTCTGTTCGCTTTTATAGCCTTGTTGCCATTTTTTTAAACCGTATTTCGGGTTATGGGCTTAGTGAAAAAGGTCGCCGACAAGCCATGTTAAATTTGTATGAGTTCCTTTGTTCTTTGCAGATGGCGTGTTAAAGGGGTTGGTTAATTTTAGGCTGGGCAGCCACTGCGTATGAGTAATGTGCGGGACAACTAATGCTTGGCAAGTTAAACAATGTGTGTGGCCCAAAATGGCCGTTAATCTGAACCTGCCCAGCAGCGTTACCTTGTGAACATGTCCCACTGGCCTTTGAGCTGGTCGCGTAATAAGGACAATTGTCTTTTGTCTTTGCGGACGGACGGGGCGCACCAAAGTGTCAATTACAGCCATCGAAAGGACGAACAACAAACAGAGTGTGGTCGGCGGTAGAGCTGTGTGGGCGGGCGAAAGGGTGCTCCAGCTGTACTTGAAGTTGAGAAGAAAATTCCCAGAAGCCGGCTAAACTGCTTGTAACTGACTTGGCTGGCTGTTGCATAATACTAATGTAATTGTCAGCTCATTGTTTGTCGCAGGGATAATATCGCAATTAGCCCGAACATGGGCGGATAATTAGTTGCATAAGCCCAAAGCCGACAGAAGCGGATGCGAAGTGTCAATGACACTGGCTGAGAATAAACGCAAAATATAAATAGCAATTGACAATTAATTGATTTAAGAGGAAAACCTCTCAGCTTATGCCATTTGAGTTCGTCCGAAGTTAAATACAAGCTGAGCCGTATTCAGATTTAAATTTCTGCAAATGCACATCAAACGAGCTGAGACAACAAAAACTATATATAAATTCAGTCGCTGCAGACACAGAGACAGACACATACATAAATAATCCAAGAGCCTTCGTGCTGAGTTTCTCTGCTGCTCATCCGCTTAGTTTTAATGCGACCTTTATTTATTTTTAATTACATGCCTGCTTCAGCTATTGAAAGTTGAGCCCAGCTCAAATCAGGCGTATAATAAATTGATTGCAAAAGTACATAAATACGCCTTTGTATTTGTCTTTAAATATTCAAATAGATGTGTATGCATGCTTGTCTCGTTTTTCTGTGATACAATTGAATAATTTGCTGGGCTTTTAATTGCATTTGATTATTTGTCAAGCTTAAAGTCAGCATCTCGATTTCAATACATTGTCGACCTGACTTGAAACTTGCCTAAATAAACAATAAATCTGCATAGGATTTTCTCATTTATTAAGTAATTATCAACCACTCTATT
This sequence comes from Drosophila hydei, assembly GCF_003285905.1. Classification (NCBI taxonomy): domain Eukaryota; kingdom Metazoa; phylum Arthropoda; class Insecta; order Diptera; family Drosophilidae; genus Drosophila; species Drosophila hydei. Next base: position 7,204,874 of record NW_022045643.1, read on the forward strand.
TAGATCTATAAGCTTTCAGCTATGTGAACGCATTGAGAATAAATTTATTATAAAAAAAAGTGAACTTCTTTGCGCTGTAAATTGTAAAGTGGAAATTTAAATGCAAATGTTTTTCTTTCGCTTAAAATTTAATTATTTTCCGTTTCCATATTCAGTGTCATTTCCGTCTTAAGCTTCTTATGTGTCAATTAAATGCATTTCATTCTTTTTATGTGCTTAACGCAGCAGACGGACTTTAAGCTGTTATTAATATATATAGATATATGTGCGCCAAAAGGGGTATATATAAATTAATTAATATATATATAAATGTCTGCTCTTGGTTAGGGTATTTGCTGGTCAAGTAAATGCTGCTGTGAGCTTGGAAACCAAAAATAAAAAAACAAAATCCAGCCACAGAGCAGCAACCACCGAAACATTTTAAAGACATGCCAGTAACAACAGCAAGAACATCAACTACAACAACAACAACATTAACTACAACAATAACAGCAACAACAACGACGGATTAACTCTCAAACCTGTAACTGAATGACCACACACAGACACGCAGCTGGAGAGGAAGTAGCTGAGGGTGATTTGAGCGCTGCAGCAGGGGGAGCATTGAGTCAGCCACATGTCAGAGACATTATGGAATCATGAACTTACTCCTGTTGTGCGGTGATGTGTGTGTGAATGGGTGTGTGTGTGTGTAGGTACCTGTATGAGCTGAACTCCATTTGTGATATAGCTGTGGTTGCGACAACGATTTGCGGTCCAGTACAACATACAAAGCCAAGCACATATACACGCACCCATACACACATAAGGATCTACAGTTACCAATACGCTTGGCCATTTCAATCATCAATCAAAGTGTTTTGTTGCGACTTTCATACGTCATGTTTTGCCCGAAAAATCCCACCATGCCATACTGTTGTCTCTTCCGTTGTCTGTGCATGTGTGTAGGTGTGACTGTGACACAAGTCGACATTTATGGTGTCGACAACGACAGCAAACGAGAACGTGAAGGATTCCATACAGGCAGACGGCAGGCGGCAGGCGGCACTGCAGCTGCCTGACAATCAATCACATGCCTCAATTCAATTCTCAATGCTGTCATTTTCAATTTCATTTCATGCTACACTCATTATGCTAAATATTTATGAGCACGTAAACAGGATAGCAAAGCTCCATTGTGTTTCCTAATGAAGCGTAATTAAAAAACATTAAATTTGTTGACAAATCGCAGGCTGCCTTTGGCTGTGGGCGTGCGTAGGCGCAGGCCTCAAATCAATCAAGCGTCCATTTATCGGCTTTATTGTGTGGCATTTGACAAACTTAAATAACAAACTTAAGTTTCAATTTGAGAGCTTAGCGGCGTGGCTAGAACAGTTTGTTAGCAGTTTGTTTTTCTCTTATTGTTGGTGTTCAACTTGCTCAAGACTTACTGCCAAAAAAAGCAGCTTTTGTGCGCTTTTTGATTTATAGATATTGAATCGCATTGCCCATGCCCCAACAAGTGCCCAACCACACTCTGCTCGCAGCTCTCCGGCCGGGTAGTTAAACTTTATTGAGCGGCTTGTCGAGCATTCAAAGTTTTTACCATATAATCCCTCTATAGATAAAGTTAATTAGGGTATTCATAGCTGCCAGCCCAGGTGTAGGCTATCAAGTCTTAAAGGGTACTTTAAAGCGCCATCGCAAGCGTCTTTTGCGGTTTCTGTGCCTTGCTTTGTGCTGTGCGCCTTTGTTGCATACTTTTAGGCGCGTCTCGATTTGTTTACAGTCAAACACGCTGACCGGCAGCAGCAGCCGGAGAGAGAGAGAGAGACAGAGTGTTGGCAAGGAGTGGGAGATATGGAGCTTGGTCAGGGTAAGCCAAAGCAGCCGCACAATTTGCTCGCTTGTTTTTGTATCCCTGCAGTGTCTGTTGCCCGTTGTTTGGCTGTTTGTGTTGCCGTTTCGCTCTATTGTGTTGGGGGTAAAAACTTTGTGCACTGATTGCAAACTTGTTTCAATTGTTTCGTAACCGACTAAGGAGCGATACAGCTGAGTCGGGTGGCAAATGGGCTGGAGTCGCTGCCATGAAAGTCAAGGCAAAGCGTGTGCACAAATGGCCAAAGCTGCGGCTGAGCGGCAACAGCCATTCACTTGCATATTTCTGTGGCTTAGTTTCCGTTTTCAAACCAAACGAACAGCATAAAAACCTATTGAAAATTTGCATACGAAAATGAAATTCAAATGGGTTTCACCCACACAACCGACATACCCCACCTGCCTCCCGCCCTCTCTCTCTGTCTCTCTTTCTCTTTCGCTTTATGTCGCTGTCTCAATGTTTTGTCCAAGCTGCAATCAGGGAAGTTGGCTTTTCTGGACAAACTTTTAATTTTTTTCTTATTTTTTTGCCAGCTGAAACACAACTTTAATACACTTTGAACTATACATATTTATAGCTGAAATAACAACAAATATCCCTGAGAGTGAGAGAGTGGAGTGAAGGGGTTTCGCCTACCCCAATGAATGGGCACTTTTAATCTAAAACGATCTGATTTGCTGGACGCACCCTCAAGAAAGCCGACAAAGTGATTTTCATTGAGCAGCTCGTAACTTTGTAATGCAAATCTTTTCGCCTTCATCGTGGAACACAATCTGCTTGTCTGTCTGTCTGTCTGTTTGTCTGCCTGTCTATCCTTCATTGATTGCTGCTATCACTTTTGGTCTTTCTGCCCGGGTTACACAGCCTTTGGTGCGGCCAATAAAATGCAAATTGTTTTCCGCGTAAACAAAACGTTTTTAATGAAGCCATCAGCTAGAGATGAGCACGTGACGGGAAGGTAGATTTTATATCAAATTTTATTGCAATCAAAAGTAAAATCTTTTTTTATATAAAGATATATAACTCTGCTTAAAACCGTTCGTTCCTTTATTTTATAAACTTGAAAATGTCGTAGTCTGGTTTTGCTATATATTATATTATATATTATATTATTATTATATATATTGCAACTTTATTTAATTTTTCGATTTCTAAATTGAAACTATATATCCATAAATATATGTATATATATTAAAATTAATTTCTATATCGCATCTTTCCTTAACAATTCCCTTTGCCCAAATCACGCAGCACTTGAATTTGCACGCTTCACGTCCATCACGATTTTGTGCTCGCTCACGCCACTTGACCTGGCTGACAATCATTGTCCCTATTATCGCATTTCTTTAATGGTAAACTGTTGAATTTTGATGGCTTTTAATTGTCTTGAGCAAGCCAATCAGCGGTCGCTTTGCCTGTTTCACTCTTTGCTCTTTGCTCTTTGCTCCCACCAGCACTCTGATTGGGAATAGTCAGCACAATAGTTTTTTGGGCTTCAGTTTGTGCTGACTGGCTGACCCACTTATTGGTCACTTCTGGCACTGTTTCCGCTAGCCTTGCAGCCACTTGACTAAACAGCACTCAAATTTGATTTTGATTTATGCTGGCCGCAAACACGAATCCCCAATTCGAGCTCGAATAGCCAACTGGCCCAACTCCTGGCCACTCACAACGATTGCATCTCATAACTCTGGCGTCTATCGGCCGCTTCTCGTATTTACATGCTGCTTACACGCGCATTGGCGTGTAACGGAAATTGAGTAGCATTGAGCACTTGTGAAAGGGTTGCTCCAAATGGACCCGGGCTCTCCACCTCGCCACCGCCTTCCCTGTGCTGGTTCCGGTCTAACAATTGAAACATTTTGCCTTTCCCCATTTTTTCGGTATTTTTCTTTTTGTTTTGTGCTGGCTGTGCCAAGACTGCTTTAGACACCCTCAGCTTCCACTTTCCATAGAAAAACACAATTTTCGCAATCTTTGCTTATCTTTTCATCTCACTCGTTGCATGTACATAGTTGCTGTTGTTGTTGTTGTTGCTGCTTAAGAAGACTACAGCAGCTTTGAAGTGTTGCAGCGGACTGCTCCCCCACTTCTTTGTATGTTTGGCATTAACGTTAATATCAAGTTGTGATGCAAGCGAGGGTCGATTGGTAAGTTTCGATTGGCTAACTATGTTCTATTTAAATTTTAATTGTTGGTAATTAATATATTTAACGGCTTTATTGACCCCATTTAACTTGGTTTATTTTTCACATATTTCCATAAGCTCTTAGTTTGCTTTCTCAACTTTCGAGCTTCATCTCTTTATCTTCTCGCTCACCGCCTTTTTGTTGCTGTATATTGCTCTGCTACGTTTTATTGTTGTCATAATCTGGTGGCTTGATGCAGCTTCACTTCACTTGATCCGCCTACCAGCTACATCGTCGACTCCCGTCCGCCGTCTGCCGTCTGCTGTTCGCCTCCGCCAACAGCTTCTGCCGTGTCGAGGCACAGGTGCCCCACAACCTAACTCTCTATCACTTTTTGCACCTTAGTCGGAGTTTACTACACGTTTTTTATGCAGCCTCCTCTATATTGTTTTTGCTCCTGTTTTCCAGCCATGTTTGGCCGCTTTGTTTTCATTTTATGCAACACAAAGGTGTACGTTAGCTGCCTGCTTGCATACAATGTTATTGTTGCTACGTCTGCGCTTCTCGGTTGGTTTGTTGGCTGTGCGTCGCATAAGGATATTAAATTTGAGCTCGATATACTTGCACTTTATGATATGCATGCATTTTATATATTGAACTGCCCACAGACCCACCAGAACTACGCTGGCAATGCGTTAAGTTAATGCGATGCTTGTGCAACTTATTGGAAATCAAAGCAATCATACGCCACATTGGCTCAGCAGGAAAAGTACTCGTCTGACTAAACTGAGAAAAATGCGCCCTGACATAGTATTGAACTTGACAGAGGTACAACTGAGGAGTCTTTCGTTTAGGCAACTGTTTACTTCAGCTTTATATTTGGGCTGGAAAACATTCGAATTGCAGTTGTGTTATTCTAAGTGTAACCGGTGCCAGGGGTCAGTCATGAATATGCACTCAAGCGTCGTCAAGTCCTGACTGATTGCAACGCATTACGTTTCACATTTTTGGCACTCGATCTTTCTGCCCCGCTTGCAACCAAAAGCAGCCCCGCCCAGTGGCTATCCAGCAGACAAATCGCTTTGATTGATGCCCCTGGTTCAGTGCATTTGAGCTGCATACTGCAGTTAGTTACTGCTGGCAGTGCCGGCGGTTCGGTAATTGCTTTTGGGGTGCACCGTAAGGCTGCATAGACTCGATTCTTAGTCCCGTTGCCGTTCCCGTTCCCGTTTCCGATTTTATGTTCGACAATACGCACGCAATTACCGCAGTTGGGAGCCTGCACAGAATAAAAAAAAGAAGAAAGTAGAGAAGAGAAAAAGTTGAACTCTCCGGAGCCTGACGAAAGTTGTCATAGCTGCTGGGCCCAAGCGCAAACTTTTAGCTCTAATTGCCCAAGTGGTTTTCGAGTAGCATCACCGTCGCCAAGACGCTGCGTAATAGAGCTTCCTCGGCTCCATCCGCCCGCCTTCGCTCTCCGGCTGCCGCGCTTTCTCATAGTCTGCTTCTGCTTCTAGGCTGCAGTCAAAGTTTTTGTTAGAATGGTCACCCCCAAAACTTGTTGGCACAAAATGCACAATCAAAGCTGACCGTTGGCGTTATTAACACAAATGAAAATTGCGGTCCAGCTCTCATATGGCAGTTACTTATATTTCAATTTATTAGACGGCAAAGTTTTCGGCCCAGCCCTCACTGGACGACAGCCACTTGGCCTAATGAAGTTTCGGATTAGTACTGCAAAATGCACATACGTTCGCACATGTCTCCCGAAATATTCGTATGCAAGCGAATATCTTTAAAGTCTTTACACATTCACACACATTTGCCAGCATTGAAGATGCCAGCAAAGTTCATCCACCACACACCGAGACCCACACACACACGTATTTGCCGAGAGTCCTGCATATTTACACATGGTGGCCCCCGCAATTACGTTGCCAGGACACAGGTTGTAGCTTTTGACGCCAAGCATTTAACTTTTGCCCTTTGGATAATAACTTTTTAGCGAAATGCATGAGCACAGCAAATGTTTGTGTTATCAAATTTGTTTCAAATTTAATAATCTGCTGCCATGGGCAACGCAAATGCGATTTAATTAGATAAATAATTTCTGTTTTTTTTTATTGTAAAATTTATTACAAATACTAAAAACTCAACTAGAATATTTATGATGTCAGCTTCTATTAAGTTGTAGTAATTTTTTATTGCAGCTAATAATCGCAGATTCAATTCCAATTCAATATCGAATGAGCTCATAAAATTGTCATTGGCTTTGTTTACGAGTTGAGGTAGATTTTTTAATTATCTACATTAAATATTTATACGTTTTATGAAAATATTGCTAATTTAAACATTTTTTATACAAAATATTTTTGAGTTTTAGTTAAAATTCTAGTCTATATTGATGGTTGAGCTGAGTCTGTCTATAAAAACTATTATTAAAATTAAAACTGAATTTTTAAAATATATTAAAATATGTGAATAATAAATAATATGTATACAAAATATATAAAAAATATATAAACTGAAATTCAAGAATTTATTTTTTTTTTATTTATTTATTTGTTCTTCTTCCTTAATATATATAAAATTTCCATTAGAAGTACTCAAGACAAAGTAACTTCCACACACTATTATTGGATTGCGCAATGTTGGGCATTCATAGGTCCGTCATACCTTGCCAAACTATATTTATTGTCAAAATCGCGCTCCCTTATCAATTCGGTAATGCCATGAATCATTATCAATGCTTATGAAAATGTTGACGCCTTTTGGCTGCTCGTTTCGTGTTGCGCGCAGCAAATCAAAATTCCATTAAACTTTTCGGGTGCCCGCATAATTTTGCAACATTTTGCGGTTGAACTTTACTTTTTGGCACTTTTTTACAATGCTGCGCTGTGGTTTTTAATTAAAATTTGTTTGCTAACATAAAGCTGGCAACGTTTCGCTGCTCGCTGCTCGCTGCCATTTGCCATTTGCCATTGTTGATTGTTGTTGTCTTGCGACGCGCTGGCTGGGCTGGGGCAAATATGTCTGGCCGTCTAATTAGGAGCGCACATCCACAGTAAAATTACATTGCGTATACGCAGCGTGTGCCTTTCAATAATGCCGACAACATTTTGACAGACAAGAGCCGAAAAGGGCTGCACACAAGACTGAAAGAGGGTTGCAAAAGCCAAGCCAAGCAAGATGATAAAACAGAAATGAAAAGGAGTGGGCGAAACAGACAGACAAAGCGAGAAAGGGAGAGAGATAGAGAGGGGGCAGGCATGTTGGCTAATTGAAAAAATACATTTTAATAGCATAATTTTTGGCGCTGCGGTTGTGACAGCTTTCAAATCGCTCGTCTGGCGGTTGCGATTGCTGTGGTTGTGTAGGGTTCGGATGTGGGCTGCTCTCATTATTCGCCTCGCTATCACCTGGCCACAATCTGAGGTAAGATGTCACGCGCCTAACGCTACTTCGATGACATCAAACACTATTCAAATGAAATTCGTCTTTGATTAGACGATTTGTATGCCCAAATCAGCGCCTTATGTTTAATAAAGGAAATTGCTTCGCGGGGCAACATTTGTATTGGTTGTGCATGCCAGCAGACGTTGCCCACAGCTAAATTAAATTAAAAATTCAATGACAGCGCATTAACAGCGTCCCGTCAGATTGCTGCTCTCATCTCAACAGTCTGACAGGCGATTGAACAAATTTGTTATACCAAATAATCGAACTGTGTCGGCTGCTCGCCGGGTTCATCTTGATGGTTTGCTTTAGCATCAGCTTTTGCTTTTGCTTTTGCTTTTGCTATTGATTTTGCGCCTCAAGTTGAGGCGTCAAAGTACACTCAAAGCTGCTGGATTCAGCTCTGCGGTATGTGGCCTGAAAACTGTGAGCTGTGAGCTGTAAGCTGTAAGCTGTCTGCTATGTGAAGGTTTAGTCTAAGCGCTCACAACGCACACGGCAGACACTTATTGATGTATTTCTTTTTGATTAAATATATATTTTTTTCTCAGAAAGAAATGTACTTGAATTAATGCAAAGGCTTAAGCAACGTTTTCATAATAATATTTCTATATTTAGCTCTGTCTGCTTAATCATCAGATGCGGCAGCTTCTACCTTAATTTGCAGCTATCTCATGTTTGTCTCTCTGTATTTGTATCAATTAATTGATATTTGAAACTGCCTTATTTGTATGAATTTATATAATATCTGCATCTTAAAGTAAATATACATAATAATAAAATTATTACACTTTGAGTGTTGCTCTGGTGACAAAATCACACCTGTTCAGCCGCCCAGGCTTTGATTATGAATTTCATTCAATTAAATGTAGAGTTTCTTGTGTCATTGTCACAATTGTTGCTGCTTAGCTGGGCTTTTTGAGCTTAGCTATTTTTACTTGTCGGCTTGCCAACTCAAATGACAATTCTTTGAGTGTTGTAAGACGGACGATTAGCTTTGTCAGGCTTAGATATCGATGGAAAAGGTGTTTTTATCTTTAATTGAGTTCAGATTCTCAAACGTTTGGCATTTAATGATTGTTTATTGCAGATTTCAGATTTCAGTATTTCTGTCTGTGGAAACATTAATAATTACTCGGCTTGGCTGTGCACTATTGAAAACATATAAACATATATATAAGCGGGAGTGCATAAGGAAAATCATTGGCGGGCCGACAAGACTTTGTTGGAAGAGCAGACAAATGCAGCCCAGGCAAACAACACACAAATGGTTTCTAGATCGATAAACTTTGCAAGGAGCACACAGTTTCTGTGTTTGTGTGTGTTGAACCTGCCACGCCCACATCCTGGATGCTATAGCATAGACAATAAATTCGAAGAAAAGGCAACACATTCATCGAGTGGCAACATCAAAAGAAGAAAATTGTCGAGCTGAAGTTGGAGTACGAGCACAGCAAGAGGAAAAGGACAGTGCCAAAGAGTGGAAGTGGAAGTGGAACTGGGTAAGGGAGACGAAGAAAAAAAACATAGTGAAAACTGAAACCAAATACCCAAACACAAAATGGCAGCTCTTTAGCTGCGATTTATATTTGAAATGCCTTTGGTTGGCCATTGAAGCGGCAAATGCTTTTGCGGCATCGCCTCAAATGGAGCGAGGAGCCTCAAAGAAAAAAAATAAATATATGTATATATATATATATATATATATATATTGCACCAAAATTTATTCATCGACGGCAGTTGCAACTTATTTTTATGCCTGTTAATTGTCAGGCGAGCCTGCCTGCTTGCCATCTCCGCTGCGAGTCGGCACTTTGCATACCCAAATGTCAACTTTTGCCATTTTGGCCAACTTCACACCAGGCGGCTGGCAGCTCCCAGGAGTTGCTTGTCTGTGCCCTTCCGCTCCATCTACCCCTAGTCGCCCATATGTGGGCATCATAAATATTTTCCAGTCCATTGATTTTTGGTCGCTGTGGATGCTGTCGATGTTGATGATGTCGGACGGACGAAGCAGCAGCAGCAGCAGCCGCAGCCGCAGCAGCAGGAGCATCTGATGCGTATATATCTATATAAATGCACTTGTGTTCCATACAACAGTTTCTGAATTATTTCAACAAACTTATTTGGCATTGTAATGAAATTGGCCAGAGCAAAAGTCTTAGATGTATATTTTTATATACATTTTTATTATCATCGGACAATTCTTTTTGTCATCTTCAATATGTTGTCAAGTTTTAGATACACTTATGACTTTTGTATGCCCCTAGTCCATTAGTTATTTTGTATGCCCCTAAAGATTTTTAAAATAAATATTTTTCTGCTACGCAATTTTGATAGGTTCAAGTATGACTCAAAGGCTAAAATAGCTAAATATATATTTATTTTCATATTGTTTTTAATTTAGTAAAGCATATTTATTTTCTTTTCATTTGATTATTTATTTATTTTAAATTTAGTTTATTATTTTATTTATTTATTTATATTTTCTTATATGACTTTTGAGTGCATAGTTTTGTGTTTTATTTCACTGATTGGTTACATATTTTTATATATAAATAAATGAATATTAAAATACAAAATAAGAAAAAATTCGAAATTAAATTTGTATCTTTAATGTCTACTTTATTTAATTATATATGTTATATATATGATTTTTTAATTTTTTTTTTAAACATTTTTCTATTGTATATATTTTATATATTGTTATATTTATTAATTTAATTTTTTTGTCAAAAGTATTTAAATTTTTATAAAGTATATAAATTTTTTAGTATACACTCTTATTATTAAGTTATTTCATTTTTTATATTATTTTTAGTTTTATGTAATATGTTTTCTACAAATATTTATTACTTTCTAATGATTTTTTCTTAGCTGTCGAAATTGTGAAGTTAACGATTTTAAAGTCACTCCCAAATGAATATTTACCGTTTTGTCATGTGCCACGCATACGCTGCCGTTTCTACTGTCCACAAATCTCACCTCTCCGTTGTTGCATGGTTGCCTCGCTTGCTCTTTGGCCAGGCTTTGTTTTGTTTTCAGCGACACTTGATTGCCTTTATGCGTGGTGCCGTGCGTCAGTCAGGCTGACGCGGAAAAGTATGCTACACGCCAAATAGACTCAAATTATGTTGTCCTGCGGAGAGTGTGCGACGTGTGTGTGCTTGGCCATTGTACGTACGCCGTTTGCCTAACGTTTTTTTATGCCAGCAAAACAATTTCATGTGCTTCGTTCATAAATATTTTTGCTCAAGTTAATTGAAACATTACCAAAAAATGCTTGTCGGCAAATATTGAAATATGACCCACCCCAATGGACTGTATATGTGATGTATTATTGGCATAAAACATTTCTTTATATTGATTTACTCGGAACTGCCTCTGTTTTGTTTGGCTGTGATTGAATGTGAATCCGGAGGAAGTCTTTACTTTAAAAAAACCCTTAAAAATATTGCAATTTTTAAAGTAATTTTGTATAAATTATTGTATATAAATAGATACTGAATATTGCAAACTTTAATTGAAAATTTTCAATTGAAAGATTTGTTCTTAAAGCCCTGATTGGTAACAACTAATATAATATAATATAATATCTATATCATATGGCGCCTTCAACTGATGTGAGGAACATGCCGATTATAGAGTTGTATTTAATTACTGCAAATGATTTTTACTGAGTCGAAATGCAGAGCATTTACAAGCAAAGATTGCTAAAATACGTTTCTTGAAATATCTTAGAACATGAATTTTTTAATTGCTTTCACTGTTTCATCAATATCATTAATACATTTAGCATTACGCATTTAAGCGCTCGCCCTTCATTTTTATAGCTATGTTTTGCCCTTCGTCTCTTCTTCTTTCTCTGGTCCTGTACCAGCAGTCTCACAGACAATTTCATGGATGCATTCGGCCACATAATCTAAATTTTTATAATTCAAGCCGCAGACATTTATCCGACTAGAGCTGAGTAAATAAATATGCTTCTCCACTGTGAGCTTTTTACATTGTTCCGCTGTCAGAAAAGTAGATGAGTTCAGCAGAGATTTCACCTGTAGAAATTAATTTCACTTACGATTCAAGCCTAAATATGCAAACATTCCCTTTCCTTGGGTAATATGATCCCATGTGCCTGGTGTACCGAGATCGTTGAGCTTCTTAACCAATTGCTCTCGCATTTTCCTCACGCGCTCTGACATTTTGTCAATGGTATTTAGCCTGCATTTGAGAAATCTCCTGTTGTATAAATTCCCTTTCTTTTTGAGCTTCACTTACCATGTAGCTCTATTGTGTTTGTTACCTAGTACCTTTACGATTACTTTACTGCCTATAGTTGGTGGATTTGAGTAGGCAACTCGAATGAGATTGGTTATCTCCGAAAAGACTGCCGCCGCATATTTTTGATCGCTTACCACGGCTATTAAATTGCCGATGCGTTCATCTAATCAAACAGAAAATCGAGCATTTAGTAAAGAGAAATAAGGATCCCAAAGACACTTACTGTAGAGTCCCATGTTTTTGGAAAACGATAGTGCTATCAGTGTTTCATGGCCATGTTTGACGAAGTGTCGAATTGCCCAGGCATCGCGATCCGGGTTCCCGCTCGACATCCCAATATATGCCGCATCAAAGAAAGGGAATAGGTTACGCATCTTCATAACTTCAGCAATCTGTTTCCATTGCTTCTTTGAGGGATCCAAGCCTGTTGGATTGTGGCCCGACGCTTGGAGCATTATTACAGCGCCCTCCGGTGCTTGACAAAGTGCGGCCAAGAGCTTGGCGATATTAATTTTCTTATTTTTGACATTCCAGTAGGGATATGTCTTGAATTGCTTGAATCCAGCCGTCCTTAGAATATTGACATGATTGCCATACGTAGGATCGGGTAAGAAACAGAGTCGTTTCTTCAAATGATGACATAAGAGCTCAGATCCTAGTCGGAGGGCACTGGTGCCCGCAATTGTGTGCGCTGAAACAGTCTGAAAAATTATAATTATTTGATGATCTAAAAAATAAATATAGATATATATATATGTATTTATATCTAGTTGGGCTCACGCGCTTCTCCTTAATTGCCTTGCAGTCTTTGCCCAGAACAAATTCGGTCGCCACCTGGGAAAATACTGTATTGCCCATTATAGGTAGATATTCATGATTCAAATAGGGATTCTGAACAACTTCGAGCAGGCACTGTCTGACGATTGGCAGCACGAAAGGTTCGCTGTTCTCAGTTCGATAGGCTGGTGCAAAGCAGTGACTGAGAGTCAGCATTTAGCAACGGAGTTACGGACTTACCACCAATGCCTAAATTTACTTTTTTCTCATACTTGTCCTCTAGGTAGAGGTTTCGCAAGTGGAATACCTCAACCGGTTTTGTTTCTTTAAGATCTGCAAATGCTGAATCTGTGCCAATCTTCGCGTCATTGTATCCATGACAAGCAATTTTTAAAACTCTGTAAGACAGCCGTGAGCATTCTAAAGATTTTATGACCGCTAAGTTGGTTTCTTACTCTGCTCTCTGAGCTATTTTATTAGCAGTTAAGCTAAGCATGGCGTAAAATACCGAAATGTTAATTTGGATGTGAAAATTCGAAATATAATTTTTAATTCATGTTAGATAAAACATATGTTCTCAAGTGACACTGAAGCAAAATACGTGTCACTTTAACCTAGGAATTGAAGTCAAAGTGTACTCTACTCTATCGTTTTCTTAAGATTGTAATCATCAATCAGCCAAAGTGATTGTTAATCTGAGTTGTATTTAATTGCCTGCGACCCGATACTGATAAATTTGCTTACGATTTTGGTTTGTTTATGGTGCAGGCTGTAGCATCTGACCACAGCAAGCCGCTGCCTTGTTTGTTTTATACTCTACCCACAGCAACAGCAACAGCAATAACTGGCGAAACAACAACAATTTGTATGCTTTCATTGCGTATACGTTGCTGCTGCTGCTGCTGCGGCTGCTGCTGTGGCTGGCGTTGTCTTCATTGTTTGGATTTTAGTGCTTCACATGGCAGCCGAACTATTTGATGCGGTGTGGCGTCGGCCAGTGAGGCGGAAGCAAATCAGAGCTGAACTATGACAATGTTTACTCTAGGTTTTTAAGCTACATGCAGCTAGTCTATCTGGGTCATAAATTTGGTTAATTGTTGGGCTAACTCGCTTGAATTTCCTTTAGACTGATTAACTGCACAGTTTGCAAATGCTTGAAGTATTTGAAGTGTACTTTTTAGCTGAGCTATGTCCATGGGTTCAGAATAATATATGAAATGGCTTGCCAGCTTGTTAAACAAGCTTGTCAGGCATCGCATTTAAGCTGACACTGCTGAGCAGTAACAGTTACTATTACAGCTGCTGCTGTTGCTGCAGCTTCCCTTGTCGCTTGACCTTATCCATAAAATGTTCGCATTCCGTTTCCGCTGCACTCGACTCGACACGACCGCAGCGGTGTGGCGTGCTTAATGGCCTGGCATTGTGGGAACGTGGAAGCGGGGCAAACGCAGGAAATCATTTTTGTAAATATTATGCCCACACGCACACTCACACACACACTTGCACTCACCCATGGCAGCTATCAGCTCTTGCTCGTCCTTGCTCATCAATTGGCGCAGACGCTGCTGCGCCTGCAATTTATTTTTTATGCATGAACTGTAAATGAAAATTAAATTGGCTGTGCGCGACTACACGTTAGAAACGGTGCGTTTTTTTTTTTGTTTTTGTTTGTCCAGTGCGTGCCACGCGGCGTATGAATAATGCAAATGGCCACGGCGACTCAACTTGAAAGTTCGCACTGACCTCCGCCGCACACTGCGTGCCGCTTAACGTTTTATTTATTATCACATATTCATATGAGGCTTTTATTTTGTGTTTTTAATTAAGTTATAAAATATTAATTTGCTCTGTGCTGTGGGCAACGTTGCTGTTGCTGTCGCTGCCGCCGCTGCTGCTGCTGTGGTTGACATGCATTTTGTGGTCTTACTGCTGCAGCTCTGCGGCAAGTCGCTGCCTTCTTCTGTCTACCCGCTGTGCCGCCCTGCCACTGGCAGACGCAGCTGCCGTACCAGCCGCGGCAGCGACTCAGGTTTATGTGCGCGCTCGAGTTTATGGTGTTGGCCAACGTATTCAATATCGCTGTCAGCCAGCGCAGTATAAGTTTCTGCTGCTGCCGGCATTTTACGCGTCATTTAACCCATTCGATTTGGGTTTCAAATGCAACAAATTCTCGCTGCTTCGCCGCCAGCTGCTGCCTGCGCCCGTGCTTCAGTAAACAATGGATTTACGTTGAACCTGGCAACGGCTGCTGATGGCCTGTCGTGAGGGCAGACAGTGAAAGAAAAAATAAACAAAGTAATTTGTGATACACTTTGGCTGCCTTTGGGGCAAATCTTAGTTAAATTATATACAAGTCTTTACGACAGCCCACTCAGACATCTTCTAGCTATTGCATGCCTCTCAGTTTGCCATTGTAATTAGCGCTGCTTAAACCTCTTCTTTTATGATTTTCTGCCATCAATTGCTGCGCAGCAGTTCATAGAGCTCCGGCATAAAACACTTGCCAGTCAGCTTATCTAGCTGTCTTCATTCAGTTATTCATTGACAACTTTATAATCCTTTGTATCTGTTAATCCCGCATCACTTCTTCCGGCACATCGTCCATGCGCTTCCTCCGCTCAATTCTTTTCTTCATTTCGCCATTTATCCATTTTTTTTTTAATCTTACAATTCCACAACCTAACCCAACTTTTATTGTGCTGGCTCTGGCTGCAGCGGACTTAAACATGACAGCTGTCATATGTTGCTATTCCATATCACATTTTATAGCATTTTTTTTTTTTTGCTGATTTTTTCTGCCAACATTCCGCTCAATCTAAGCTTTGTTTTGTGGCCTTACGCTTTATTTTCCGCTTCTGCTATTCTTCGTATCACAACACTTTTACGCACAGCACGTGCTCAGTCAGTGTGTCGCTCTCTCACTCTCTCTCTCTCTCTCTTTTTCTCTGCTTTACGCTCATTCAGTTGAGCTTTTGCTGTCACTTGTGCGCACTTAAGTTGTCTCTCTCTCTCTCACAAGCTGGCTGACTCATTCTCTTTTGGCTGATTGGAAGCTGAAACATTTACTGTATTTTTTCTGCACGTTTTGTTGCTGCTATCGTTGTTGTTGTTGCCCTTTTCATTGTTTCTGTTTTGCTCTGTTTCACATGTTTCAGCTGTGCCACATTGAGCCCATGACTTTGGCAGCGCATGGAACTCAACTCGGCAGCCGAGCACAGCAACTGATGCCTGCTTGCATTTAAAAATAAATTATTGTGGCAACAAACACACACACACACACACATTCACACATATAAATATGCCTAGTTGAAGTCCTTTATTTTAGTCATAGTTGCTCTTGGGCGTGCGTTGAACTGTTGACCCAAACACCTGTCTAGATTGCGGCCTGCGATTGTGCCTCGTAGCTGTTGTTGTTGTTCTTTAGGGGTCGTCAGTTGACTTGTATTTTCGTCACATTTCAAAAATAGTTTTTGGGTTCCGGTGCGGCTCGAGCTCTGCTTAATTTTATTACTCCAGTTGGGAATTTTGGCCTGTGACACAGTGCGGAAAATTAAAAGGGTTTATGGCTTTATAGATAAGTGGTCGTACGGGGAAATGAATAGATCCGCCACGCAGACACACTGACATTTGTTTTTATCAGCGGCTTAGCTACTGACTTGAAGAGGGTCTACTTTGGTGAGTAAGAAATTCTTAGAAATTGTGAATAAGTCTTAGTAGCAGCGAGGACATATTATATTTTTATATCAACTCAATTTATTAACTTACAATTTCATTGAATTGTTTAATATTTTTAACATAGTTTTCCATTTCTAACAACTAGTTAGGTGCTCAATATTAAATTTCGCTCGTAGCATAACATATTTTTTCAAAATAAAATAAGCATTATCAATACCTGTCAATGGCAGAAACTGCCAATTGAGCTCAATCAACTGCTAAAAAAAAGCAGCAACAATGGCAACAGTCTAAAATAAAGAGCCCCGTGAAAGCGTGCACTATAATCATCATCAGCAGCTTCATCATCGTCGTCAAATGATGACATATCCCTGGCTCACGTTTCTCGTCTATCGTCCATCGACGAGCGAGCAGCAAAGCAGTTCATTAATGTTTTTGTCCGCCATTTAGTCTGCATCTTTCCATCCGCTTGGCCGTCCCCTTTCTATGCACAGGTCTCCGCATCGCGGCTGGCCCATCGTTACGTCAAGTACTTCAATTATTTGCTGTGCTTTCAGTTCAGCCATTGAATAGAATTTAACGCTCATTGTTTGGTCAGCCAGCGTCGTGGGCGGCTCCATTGTTCGGCGCTAATTAAAGGAATTTTTTAGCAGGTGTTTGCGGTTGTTCCTCAACGTTTTTCGGTATCGGCTGCAGTTCCATTGTGCTGGCCGGTGGCAAAGGTGGAACACGTACTTCTGTTTCACACGTTCGCTTTTCAGCCCGTTTCAGCTAATTGAATATGCATTTTAATGGCATAATTTCTGTGTGTTTTCTCTCCCCCCTCTCTCACTCGCTCTCTCTCTCTCTCTCTTATAGCCAGCCATATTGAGTCACTCAAATGAACCCAAATGAACTTTTTGAGGGGCGGTGCAAACAGTTTAAGGCCTAAAAATGGTTTTGTTCGCTTGTCTTTGTTGTTGCCATTCTGCGCGTTGGCCCAGAAAATGTTGTTTTTTTTTTCCTTCTTTTATTTTTGCTTTGCATAAACTGTTTTTCGAAGCAACAAAAAGAAAAAGAATAACAAATAAGCAGAAGAAGTGTATATAACAAAATCGGCGGTTTTTAAATGGTCCTCCGCCTACCGTGGCGTAAGTGCCGCCCGTTGGTGTCTTTGACAGTTAACGAAGTGTAAATATTTGTATAAAAGCGCCAGATATTCTTAGCACTTGGCTGCATCTGATGTCGACGCCCCCAGCGCCGATATATTTGTAATTGCTTTTCTCTGTGCATATCCAAGTACTTCTAATGTGTCTATGACAGCGCGGCCGCAGCCAGCAGGAAGTGATTTGTCGACCAGAAAAATAATGGCAAATAGTAACAGCTGCCTTAAATTCTTAAATAGCTTTAATTCAGAATAAGGCACAGCTCTTTGATTTGTTAGAGCTTTGCATATGTTAATATTGCAGACAACCTGGCGTATGAGCTATTTGGCTTGTCTTAGAGGCTGCCAATAGGACCGCAGTGTAACCTGTAATGGTTTCACGGCTAGACACTTTAACAAGCTGCCGCGTCCACCACATACATATTGGAGCAGTGCCGCACCACAGCGCAGCCACTTACCGACATAAGCATTTTGTAATTTCAATATAATTTTGTTGCCACACGTATTAAGTATACGACGCATTGCGCTTGTGGTATTTTGTGTTTGCCTATAATGTGTATGAGTGTATGCGTATGTGTGTGTTGTGTATTTGCTGCAGCTGCTTTTGTTTGCTAATATAATATTTTGTAGCATGCTTTAGTAGCAGGAGCAGCAGCAGCAGGCAGCAGTTGCCTGGAATTTTTCTACTTAAGAGTATTTTGTGCTTAGCTTTGCAGTTCAGTCAACTTTTGCTTGGCTACCTGCGCAAAGAACAGTGTCTAGACGAAGCACACGTACCACACACACACACACGCTGAAGAAAAATACTTAATATGATAGACGCATAAAACCCTTTTGGCATCTTTTGTGGCTTTGCTTTGCCATTGGCCGTGTTGCTGTGGCAATTGAAAAAAATAAAATAAAATAAAATGAAAGAATAACAAAACATAAAAACGATAACAAATTTTCCATGCCACTGTTTTTGAGATTACAAATTACGACACATAACCCGTGGCCATGGCAGCGGCTCACAGAGAAATACGAGTAGCAGCAGCAGCAGCAGCAGCAGCAGAGAACTTCAAACAGTTGCAATTATATAATGAGCACAGAGTTTGCCCGCTAAGCTGCCAACATGTGTTTCACAAACACACACATGTGTGTGTATGTGTGCGTGCGTGTGTGTGTCTCTTTGTACAAATGTGTGTACATTATGTTTGTATGTCTAATTTCTAAAGTGGGCTGATTGAATGTAAACGTTTCATAGATCGGCCATTTGAGGTAAGGCAAATGCAATTTTTAATCAATAAAGCAAATTGCGATTTAAAAATTTAACAAAAAGTTTACTTAAAAAATATTTTAAATATTCCAAATATATATATTTTCATATTTTCTTTAAACTCTTGAACAACTCTTGCAACGTCCCTCGCTTGCTATATGTGTGCTTGTGTTTGTTTGTGTGGGTGTTTGCTTTTTAGTTTATCAGACATTTCCTGCGGCGCTTTTTGAGACGTGGTGTTAGGGTTTGGCTGGGGATCGCTGTAGAAGAGCTGGAAGGGGCGCATAAACTTTTGCAACTATCGGAAGTCGTTAACGCATTCACACACACAAGCAGCAGCAGCAGCAGCAGTGCCACGCCCACTTAAATGGGCACAGCAGCCGTCAGTGCTGTATGCCATTCATTCAGTCTATGTGTGTCTTTGTCACTCACCCTCACACAAGCGAGAGAACTGCCATGTTTGATTTCTCGCTTTATATGTAGGCTAACTTGTGTTTGCCGCTGTCACACAGCTCCACCACATGCCACCCACAAGGCAGCACACCACCCAGCCCCTTAAAGCCGGCGCACGCCCACAAATGTTGGCACATTAATTAATTGAAATGCTGCCGGCCATGGCGAGCGGACAGAACTTGTGTGAGCGAGTGCGTGGGTGGGGCAGTGGCAGCGACCGGGTGTGGTGCTGGGGCAAGTGGTGTGTTTTGCACGCTTGTTAGTTTAACTAGCGCCTGGCAATTAAACGATAATTAATTATGCTACCTAACAGAGAAGCGGCCCAGAGGCAAAAACGCGCCGGCCTTGAACTTAGCAACGGCAGCGCATTTAAATAGAATACCCTGAGCCAGGGTAACCTTGCCCAAGACCCCACACCCGCACCAGTCAAACGGGAAGCCAATCAGCTGTCATTTTTTTGTTTTTGGTTTTTTTTTTCATTTCTGCCTGTGTTTTCTAGGCCGACGGAAATGTGCGTCCAGCCAGCCGGCATATTCTCGCGTTTCTAGAGGTCTCATCTCAAGTTTCCTTTTGCTATCTGTTTCCCTTGGCTGCCTGGCTGCCTGGCTGGCTAATGCCTGCTTAACTTTGACTTTGGTGACAGCGCGACTTTAATCAATGCCACGTCCTTTTGGTTTGGGCCAACCTCAGGCCGCCTCCATTACAAGGTTAAAATGTCGCGCTTGCCCCCGAACCCGAACAGCACATAGTTTCCCAGTTTCAAGTGCTGCCACAATTCATAATCCCCGCCAGGCGAAACGCGCAGATCATTTTTCATTTTTTCACGTAGAACGCCATCAATCAATTTCCTGCTGCTTGGAGATGTAAAACTGCTTAAGTTACGTTGTACTTACATTTCACTTCAAAGACTTCATTGGAACTAAGGTTCTTCAATTTGTATACCGACCGAAACTGGCCAATACGAATTGTATGAAACGTTCAACTGTGACCTAAAACAGGCAAACACACAGCTGAAACTTGTATATAAATATATATGTTTGATCTATATATTTATACATATATATATTATTAAAGATAATGAAAATAATAAATTGTAAAAATTTTGAGTTGTATTATTTTTTATTTTATATATAAAAAAATTAAATAAATATTTTTATGTATTAGATTTTTTCTGTATATATTTTGAAATATACATTTAATTTTAAATTTTTTCTGCCTTTTTCTCTCTTTCAAAAATCTCTAGGATATCTGCTAGTCTTCTACTTTCGCCAATCATTTCTTCTGCACTTCTTCTTGTTGTTCCCTCTCTACTTTTCATCTTTTTTTGTATGAGAAATTTTGGTTTGTTTGGGCTTGTCCAACTAGTCAAAGTTTGTCAGGCATTCAACGCAGTTTGATGCTCTGCTTCAGCTAACACGCAACTTATTTATTTGAATTAAAGTAATATCTTACGCTCTTACAAATCTCAACTTTCTATAGATATCAACTCAACTTTCTATATACCTTTATAAGTATTTTAATTTCTGTAACCATAATATGTCAACGAAAGAGCATTTGCAGCCATCATACTTGACGTTAAGTATTTTACTTTATTACGTTCTCTATTTTCAGACTTTTGCGTTCGTCGTTACGTTTCGTTAGACCCTAAAGAAAAAAATATAATTTTTTTTTTATTTTTTGCTCACGCCCGACAGACTTTGCCTGTTGGCCTGGTCAATGCTTCCTTGGTATTATTATTATAATGTTGTTTTTTTTTTTACATATATTTTGCTTTTTACTTACGCTGGCTGCCGCGTCCGTTGCATTGGCTCAACATTTTGATGATTTATGTGCCGTCGAGCCGTGTCATGAGCCCAATTAACATTTGGGCTTAAAAATGTTTCTGCTTGACGTGATTTTCTTCGTGTTGCCCGGATCTTTGACAACAACTAATTTGATTGCCGAGCCGCGACCAATGCACTTTGAAGCCATTTCAAGCTAAATTTAATATT
Source organism: Drosophila hydei (assembly GCF_003285905.1). Lineage (NCBI taxonomy): Eukaryota > Metazoa > Arthropoda > Insecta > Diptera > Drosophilidae > Drosophila > Drosophila hydei. The sequence goes on from NW_022045643.1 coordinate 7,225,887, forward strand.
TATATAGTTAGATATTTTCTAAGTAATATCTTTAGGGGAACAAATCCCATTCCTGCTCGTTGATGGTATCAATTAATAGGCTTAGTCGGAGTAATATGTCTTTCGCAAATCAATTAGCCCAGTTCTAATGAGCGTATTTTGCTTGTATTCCCAGGTGTGGCTACGCTTGTCTTTCGAGCCATGCACTTGGCTAGCACCGCATGGATAATGTGCATACTTAATAAACGTTAACAGCATTGCGTATATAACAATGTGGGTGGGCGTGTACTGTGCTGTAGTGTACGCCCACAGTGCGTTTATGTTTAATCTGCTGTTAAGCCGATGCTCCTCGTTCCAACCCACAGGCTTTTGTGCTCGTGTACCCCGACTCGACTCGACTCGAGTTGAGTCGACTTTGGCAATTTAGTTTATTTATAGCTACCAAAATATGAGCACCAACGTTACATACAAGCTGCTGATGTTGTTGTACGTGTGTGTGTGTGTGTGTGTGTGTGACTATGTGCGCTGACACATCATAATTTGGCTGTTGTGTATGGAGTGTGTGTGTGACCAAGTCTCAGCCTTGTGCTCATGTTTCCAGTTCATGTTGTAATATTTTAATGTGTGAAGCTACAACTGCTGCCGTTGTCGTTTTGCTAAGAGCCAACCCCGCACCTCCCGCCTTGTGTGAACAGCAGCAACACCTACCTCGCCCCCTCCCAGCTATATAAATCACAAATTCTGATAACATTAATTTACGCAACGGGTCCTATATCATTCCAATATGTTCTCAACTTGATCACATTTGATATTTGTGCACATAAATTTCAGCAAAATACATTAAAATGGACTTTTTTTGCTTTGCTGTTTTTCTGTTATACGTATAACAGTGAAAGTCACATGCAGGCGACGCAATATGTTTTATATGTCTAGTTTATTTGATTTCATTGAATTTGTCTTAATGTCAATTAGCAATATCAATATTTATTTGTCTGCTTAATAACAAATTGATTTATACATATTCCGTTTTTTATGCCAGCCTTAATTGTAAATGCACATAAATTAAATCGAGCTGTGGCAGGTAAGCTGCTATCTGGTAAACTGGCTAATTGAACACCTTGCACAGTGAGTCAATAATAGTTTGGTCTGAGTTTTCGTTAATTTTAATCATCACTTGGCAGTTGGCAAATTTGCCAAGGCCAACGGCCCAGAGCCGAAATACAATTAAAACCCTATTCAAACTGCAATTTTAAATCAGAAAACTTATCTGTTACCTTGTGGCAAACGAACTAGAGACAGTCACATCAGAGATAGAGCAGCTAAGGCAGCCTAACTCTCTCTCCCCTCTCTCTCTCTGTCTGTAACTTGGTCTCTGTTGGATTTTTGGTCACGAGATACGGCAGTAATGGAAAGTAGATTGAGTATACGCACCTTTGGCAAATACATAGACACACTGAGAATGGCAAACTTCTCTCGGGGCAGTTGGAAAATGATGGCAATGGCTTATCGAAGTGTCTGGCTGGGAGCCTAGGCGTTTGCATTTGGCTTTTGCTGTGTTGGCATTGCATTTGCAATTCCAAACTAGTTTCAATTGATTAAGTTTCTGGTTAATGGATTGCTTACATATTTGAGCAGGGCAACTGCAGCTGCATAACTCTTGGCTATGTAACAGTAAATACTGCCTTGCCAATTGGCCGAACATCAAATCTATGGCCAACACGTAGGCGCCTCGCAAGCTAATCAACAACGTCGACTTGAGAATGTACCGTGAACGTTCCGCAAAACTATTTCAGCCCAAATTTCGCCCAGTTTGCTTGCTATTAAACTATTAGGCTATCAACAAAATTGGCTTAGGCTTCTATGACACAGGCGCCTATATGGGAATATATTTCGCATGCAAATGCTCGAAGCAATAAGTTGCCCAAACGAAAAAAGCAAAAGAAGAAGAAGTTATGACATGTTTGCGTGCTTTTGTGCAAGTTAATTGTGAATAATTATTTGCTTATGCCATAAAGCAGATTAAAAAACTTTTGTTTTTAATTAGAAGCAGCAGTGAAAACAAAAGATGCGGCAGCAGCCAAAGAAGATGAGGAAGAAGAAGCAAAAGAGCCAACCCCCAACCACCAGCAACAGCAGCAGCAGCAGCAGCAACTTTAGCAACTTTACAAACATTTTTCGCGCGTATAAATTACACAAAGAGCCAGAGACACAAAGCGAAGAACAGAGCTGCGTATAAAATTAAAGTTTTAGCTGGAAATTAATGCAAATCTTTTATGCACAAAGACAATGCGGCGTATGCGCAATGAGCTGCTGCATATTACGCATACGCCCCGTGCCACATGCATGCTACGCTATGTGATGTGCTGTTTGAATAGAAGTTGACGCCTAACGAGCAGCTTTAAGCGATGTTAGCCCCAAAATGGCGTCAGTGTCACCAAAATGTTAATTAATTTCATTTTAATTAAGTCGCATGAGTTTATTAAATTTCACATGCCAAACAACGACAACAACTTGAAAACTCGTTTTCATGCTTCGCCCTTCAATATGTTACTCTGTGTATGTGTGTATATATTAGAAGCATTTCAAAATTAATCAACAACTTATTTACATAGACGTTTCGAGTCGCTGTGGGGCAGCTAATCACGTTGCTGCCACCGCCAGAGCTTGAACTCACGCATCCTCTGACAGACACGCGCTCTGGCAGCTGGGAGACTCGCTGTCCTGATTAATATTGAGTGTTCGTCACTTTGATGCGATAATTTGGAAAATATTGGTTCAATTTGAATTGGTTTCGTGCATTGTTCTTGCCACAAGTCGATAAAGTTATTTAGCCATATTTGATGACCCAAAAGGCAATGCATATATTTTTTGGCAATTAGTCCATTGTTGTGATAAGCCCAACTGCGCTGGGTCGTCAGTTATAATGAAAATTGAATAATTAATTCAATTTGTTATTTTTTAATTTAATTTAATATCGCATTATTAGCGCTGGTGTTGTGTTCGCACTACACATTTCAATTACTGCATATAATTTTGAATTTGTTTGAGTCCAACCAAATTAGTTGTTCAATTTGGCGGCATTTGCAAATTTGTTGCTTATCGCTTTATTGTTTATGTTAATTTTAGCTCATTTAATTTAAGTATTTTGCACACAAACGCGTCGGTTTGTTGTGGTTGCGATATCTGTGCACAGAGCACATTAAATGCGGTATGCAAATGTTGACGTTTTGCCAAATGCGCCGCATAAGCCTCTAATTAAGTTTTCATGAATTCTAACATTATATTGTTTGGAGGGCCGACCGCCGCTTATCGAGGTAATTGTGGGTGTACGAAATGCGAGTAGCGGGGCCAGACACTTAAACAATAATTGCTGTTGAAGTGGCTGAAGGGCGTGAAATACAGAGCGCGACTTCAAAAGGCTAACAATTCCGTTCATTTATGCTGAGAATTCGCATAAGACTTGTTGAAGCGTACTTCACATTTTTGTGATAACTACTCTGCTGCTCAGTGTACGCAACTGCTTGCCTTTCTACGCGATTCTCATTAATTTGTGTAAATCTGAAGTTGTATTTAATGTATTGCAAGCTTTGCGGGCAGGTCAATGAAATCTGAGCATTTGTTTGTATGCATAAGTATATGTTTAGTTATCTATAGATATAGATGTATGCATGTGATAGTGTGAATGTATGTGTAAATAAATGTATGTATGCATATACTCGCTTATATATAACTTTTGCTATGCCTAACGCATTTTAGTTTAAGTATTCAAGCTAAAAGCGGAGTAGCTGAGCATTAAAATAAACTCTTTGTTCAGCAATATATTTGATGAGGTTACAAATAAGTAAATATATATATTTTTATATAAATACATAAATATGTTAATCTTTCATCATCATCCTCACAGCAGTACACATAGGCACAGGTCTCTCCCTCTTAAAGATGCCACACAGCTAGGTACTTATACGCCCACACATACATGTTTATATATAGAACAGCAACAGTGTGCAGCTGCGAACAGGCCTTATCTTGTTAACCTGTTAACGTCACATGTTTCAATGGAAGTGCAAAGAATGTCACAGTGTTGCATATGCGATGTTCTCTCAGGCAACACGAATCACTGGAGAATTGTGTTCCCAGTATTCGGGTTGGTTCTCTTAAAAGGCATTAGCTCAGTTTTGTATGTCAGCTGCCAGCTGCGTTAAGCAAATGTCAAAGCTGTTTGCCAATGGGGTTTCATTGTTTCGTGGGAATTGCAATTATAACTCGCCGAGAGACTTGACAACACAAAATGACGATAAATGAAGCAATTCCCAGGCATAGCCTGAACTAATTCTGAAATTGATGTCAAGGTGCTCGTCTGCAGCTCTATATTAAGGGCATTTGCGTTTAAATTTAAGCTCGAGCTGCGCTGAGCTTTTAGCTTTTTCTAGTTTTGTAGCGCATTTTTGCAATATGCAGCAGAGAAATATTTTTCGCCCAGTTGCTTTCTGATATTTAAATATCTCCGAGTTGTTAGCCTTTGACAGCTCGCTGCAGCTGCTCGAGTCAATTCTCATAAATCTACTGCAATTCAAATGCCGTTCTGCATGCAATAAATAAAAATCTTCAAAATATACGCATCTGACATGGATGGCGATGCTGCCGCTGCTGCCGCTGCTGCTGCCTCGCCCATTCCGCTCGATGCCACTTTGGCAAGTCATTGAGGCGGGCCGTGCTTCCTGCGCTGATCCTGCCTGCGCCTGCCTGCTCACAGCTTGAAAGCTGCATTTCCGGTCACTAATATAAGTCAAAGTACAAAGTTGGTTGGCTGACTGGCTGGCTGGCTGGTTGGCTGACTTTACTTCACTTCGCTTCTCTCTCGCTTATAATGCAACGGCACTTAGCCAACGCCATTTTGAAAAGATGGGCGGGGTCCCATTCGGAAGGGGTTCTTCGTCTATCTGACGGTGTGTGTCGCCGTGCCTCGCTGATGATTTAAGTGCACTTTGATGCACATTTTTCGTTGCTGCTGCTGCCTGCCTGCTGCCTGCTGCCTGCTGCCACTGCTGCTGCAGCTGCCCCAGATAATTTAATTAAATTATACGCTTCCTTACGTGCATCGGGACGAGCGGTGCGCGACCGGTAGGGTCGAGAAATTGAGGCAGGTTAGGTTCAGTTTAGGGTGTGCAGCTCACATTTTAATAAGGTTTGTTGGTTAGCTAGTTTTGAGGTTGAGCTGAGTGTAGTTTCGGTTTAGTTTTATGCGCTGTCGAAAGGCTTTGTAAGAGGCTTTGGGGTTAAAGTCATTTGGGTTAGCTAAAAAGAGGTCGGCGCTGTTCTGCAGCCGACTAGGCGTATGCTTGATGCACACATTTTCCCAACTGAGAGCTTTCACTTAAGCATCTCTATTATCAGTGCAACAACTAGCAAGAACAGAAGATAACACAGACGAGGGCTTATGGATTATGCTGGGGTAGAAAACAAGAAATTAATATAAAGACTTTGTGCTTTTTGAACGGATATTGTTTTCGCTTCAGCTGGGCAAATGAAAAGTGGGGCTTTTCCAGCTGTTAATGAAATGCTTAGACTTTATAGCTAACTCTCATATACTAGTCGCTAAAGAGAGCAGACAAAATAATATTTAATTAGAAAAAAGGATCGTTGTAAAGCTCTTTATCAGAATCTTGTATTTTTCTGCACAATTAGTAAATATTACGACATGAATGGAAATTTACAGCAGCATTTCAATGATGCCTTCTTCAACACATTAAAAAGTCGTTGGCAAAAAAAGGCTGCGCTGGAAAATGTAAAATAAAACATTTGCTGCAATCCTTTTGCCAGCCCTTGGCTTGCCCAAAAAGTGTTGATGTTATTCATCAACGTCAAAGTGATTACGTTGTTGTTGCCGTTGTCGTTGTCGTCTCTGGTGTTGGTGACGCGTCATGCGGCTGTCAGCAAGGCGACATCAACTGGTAGCTGGCAACTGGCACTGGCGCTGGCGCTGGCAACTGGCGCTAGCAACTGGTAAAAAGCAAGCCAGGCCGCGTCGTGCCAGGCGAGAGGAGAGCGCAAAACCCATCATAGAAGCCACAGCAGGCAGTCATCAACAACATTCAGGAGTCGGGCAACATAATTTTTAGTGTCGCAGCGAACGAGACAGAAGAAGAAAGGCAAAAATAAAAAATAAAAATTGTATCAAAAACATTGACGAAAAACATTTTTAATGCACCAGAAGTCATAATATTTTCATATTTCATGCTGGCTGCGCCATTTTCCTGCACGTACATGTCACAATGTGTCCTTAAAGTGGTAAATATGGTACTCAAAAGTTGTCCAAAATGTTCCAGGCGAGCAACAAACAGCAGCAAACACACACACACACACACACACCCAAGTACACAACTAGTGAAATTTTCACCTGGCAAAGTTCAGGCTCAAAAATGTCTTGATTTTCGTCGACTCCAAAGCTGCCCGGCACAGTGACTAAATAACCAACACGAACAGCACACAAAAGCCAGCGACAGCGTTCGGTCCACAACATATTTACATAAACAGAAGCATTTTTTGTGAACTAACCACAGCTGGAGTCGCTAGACTCAATCGTTTGGCATGTTTTTAGTTAACTTGTTGAACGCTGCTCAGACTTTTATTGGAAATGTAAAAGATATTGAAGGTGGGTAAATCAGTAAGTCTGATTAGCATTCATGCTAAATGAAAATATATTCTTTGAAATGGAATGGAATGAAATGGAATGAACAAATTGAGTTTGAATAAAAAGTTTTGTTAGAAAAGTAAAACAAGAATTTTAATATTAATATAAAAATAATAAAAATTCTGATTGAGCTTGACATATGAAGAAGCTGCTATTTTAATAATATATTTAATGCATTTTGTTATAGTTTCAATTTAGTTTTCTAACAATTCTCTATATAAACTTTTTCTCTGGATCTAAAGCCTTAATATGAAAACATTAAATATTCTGCAGCAAATAAATCTCTGCATGGTTAACATATTGAGTAGAGCTTTCCTTACTAGTAATGGTTCTTTAAGAACTCATTATAATATTGATTAAACATCAGTAATATGCCACAAGTAAACGCCTCTCTCATGACATTTGGCTAGCTCTGCTGCCTATGGCACGTTCTTGATCTAAACACAACACAAACTTCGATTCCGACTTCGACTTTCTCTCATTTTCTCCTCAACGCGAGCTTTTAAAAATATGCCATAATTTATAGAATTTCATTTGCCTTCTCCTTTTTCATTTCTCACATAATTTCTAACTAAGTTAGAGCATTTGAAATTCTTTTTAAGCAGTTCCATAACTGCTTTGTTTTTGTGCTTGTGTGGCGTTTGCCGTCATCAGGTTAGTGTTTAACCTCTGCAGTGTGCTGCAGTCCACTCGAGAAGTCTTTGACTTGGTCCCGCTACCCTTAAAGCTGCTCTTACCTATAGAGCAACCGCCATGTTCTCGTCCTGCCTCAGCCCAGCTAGCGAGCAAGCAAGCCAGGCAAGACAGCAAAGCAGTCCGCCAGTCAACCGGCTGCCATTGTGCACCCGCCCGCTACTTGTCCTGCCTGCTGGCATAGCTTTTAACCACTCGTTTGCTCTTTAACGCGTTAACGGGTTAAGTTGCCTATGTGCCATGTTCGTAACCTCCATCTACAGCCATATTTGTTGCTGCTGTTGTCAGGAGCGCTGCTTGCGGTGGGTTTTTTATGTGGCCATCAAAGCAGGACTACAACAGCAACAACAGGATTTCAGCTTTGGCTTGGGTGGCCCCTGCCACATGTGTAATTAGTTGGCGCTGACTTTGTCATAACTGGTCCACACATGCCAGCGCAACAAAATGAAGGGGTTGAGCCGATGATGAGGCGTGAGTATTTGTCGCTTTTAAATGCCTTGTGGCCACATTTTAAAGTCATTTTGAGGTGAAGCCAAAGCTGCCGCAAAGCCGACTCAAGCAACACATTTTTTTGCGCTAATCGACGGCCATTATGAAGTGGTCACCAGATGACCTCTTCACCCTGTTCTAGCAGCAAGAAAAAAATAACAAGAGGCAGTGGCAGCAGTGGCTTTCGGGTGCCGGCGCTGCAGGCAACTTCATTGCCGGCCAACAACTGCGGCTACTTCAATTTTTTGTTAAGCTGCCGCTGCCGCTGCTGCTGCCGCATTCATTTCAGATTTTCAGTTTACAGCTTTCAGTTTTCAGTTGCAGGCGGCTAACGCGGCCCAAAACTGACAGCCGTTGACGACCCTCGCCCCTTCCGATGCGAGCGTTTTGCCATGTCTAGCCTCGCTTGAAGGATGCGGCTTTGTCGCTGCCCTGTCTGAGCCCCGCGCCAACTGTCTGCTGTGTCGCACGGCCTGCGGTTACAGCAGCGGTTGTTTTTGCTTTTGTTTTCAGTTTATTTTTTAGCCAAGTACTCTAGTTCTCAGCAAGACGCGCTGCACAAAGCTCCTTCGGCCAGTTAAGGTAGGGCAGTTGGTCTTTGTGCATAGTTTCGAGGAGGCATAAAGCGTTTGCCGCAAACTTTGAAACAGTGCAACGTGAAAAGGAATTCAAAAAATACTAAAACTAATTATTATATTATAATATAATTGGCGAGCCAACGAGGCTGGCTTCCCGCCCTACACTACATCATCCTTATACTATATTGAAAGATAGCATGTTTTTCTGTTTGTAATATATTTGTAATACATAATCGTGTCTCGTGTCTGGAGCAGCCACTTCAGGTTGCTATAGAAAGGGTATGCTTCAGGCACATTTCTTTCGCTGTTTTGACGCTTCTTTATTAGTCCTTGGCAGCGTGGTTGCTTCATTTTTCTCCATCAGCGAGCTTGTCATAATTTTATTAGGGCCACGTCGCCATCTCTGCGTTCGCATTCGCGTTTGCGTTCTGGCCTCGTCCTGTCAGCGTGATAACTCCTTTTCGTGTTAAACATTTTCAGCTTGGCTCTGGCCTCAGCCGAGTGTATGTTCTGCATTATGCGGCAGCTGTCGACTGCTGACACACACACACACACATACACACACGTACGTACACACTCATTCACATTTAGATGCGGCTTTGGTCACACTCTCAAGCGTCCGTTGCACGCCACGTCCTGATGGTGGCTCTGGCGCTGGCTCTGGCTGTGGCTCTGTCTCTGGTCCATGTACACGAATTGCGACTCCGCTGGAGTCAACTGCATGTCAGCTCGGATTCGGAGTGTGAGGGGCATGCAGTGATTGTTGCTCGAGTGTTGCAGCTGCCTGCGCTTGATTACAATGCGCCTCATGTTGGAGTTCTGGGTGTGCCCTGGCATCGTTTGCACTGATAACACGTTAAGTGCGCTGGTTTATCCTGCAAGATAATTTGGACAAGTGTCACCTCTCGGATTTTCACGCGCCGGCCAAAATAACGAAACGAACGCAAAAAAAAAAAGAAATGAAAAAAAGGAAAAAGCAGCAACGATGACAACGTTGGAAATGCTGCAACTTTTCTGAAATATGCACAAAATTTGTTGGCAACCAGGTTTTGGGGCTTGTTAACTGGCCGGCTACAGCTATAGTTGCAGGTGCAGCTGCTGTTTGCTAGCAGCCAGATTCCAGTTGCCCGCTGCCCTCCCCTGCCCGTTGCCGTTGCCAGTTTCTAGTTTCTGAACTGATGGTATTTTGCGTTCGTGTTTTTTTTTTCGCTTGTTACCGGCGCGTCGAGTTTTTGTAGCATACTTTTTGGGGTGGCATACGCGTAATTGGCGCTTGGTCGGTTTCTCGAAATGCTGCGGCTTTTAAATATTAGTTTAGACTAGCAGGAGTTGCAGCCACTACGGTCGTGGGGCTGGCAGCTGTTAACCCGCAAATGCAGGTGTAGCAATTACGGTCTCACAGCAACCGCAACGAAATGGCTACGAGCACAAACATTGGGCTAAAAAGATTTGCACAAATTCTGCTTTGAAGTTGGCTTCAATGCTAATCTTGCTGCAAATCATAATGAATATATGCGATACAACTGGGATAATCTATGGCAAGTAATTACCTTTCGTTGCGTCCTTACAATATTAATAAGGTTCATTATGCAGCAAAATTTGGCGTCAAATTCGATTTGTGGCTTTGATGCGGCATCTAATTAAATAATCAAGTATTAATAAATTTGAATTTAATTAGAGCTGTGAGCTCAAAAATTAAATATGCAAATTTATAATGAACTAAGCCAAAATTATAGTCGGCTAGCTGAATTTTATTATGCGTAAAGATATTTGTAGAAATTTCTTACAAATTTGCGTGACTCTGTTCATTAGCTTATCTCAAGCCATAGTTGCTTCAGTATGCTAACAGATGGCATAGAGGCGCTAGCATAGCATCCATATTTGACGCGTTAAATATGGGAGACAGCCTGCTAAATACTTATCGAGCTGTCAAGAGGATTGCGCATGTGCCAGGGCTTGACAGGAATCAGATGTTTTGGGATATTTGGCGCCAGGCAGCTGCGTTTGTTGTTAACCTTGTCAGCGAAGCAGGCAAACAAAACAAAAGCCAAAAAAGCGCTGAGACAGAGAAGGGCCGAAGAGCAACAACAACAGAGAGACGTACAGACGACTTGCCACGTGCAGGGAGCGAGAGAGCGAGAGAGTCTGAGCTAACAGAAAGCGCAGTGAGCGCTAAGCTTTACGGCAGTTGCTGAATGGAAGGCAGAGAACAAGAGAGAGAGAGAGAGAGAGAGCAAGTCCGAGCGCAAAAGCTTTGGCGACTGCTGTCGCTGTCGCTGGCTCTGCTGCTGCTGCTTTCGGGGGCGTCCAGGACCCGTCAGCGAATCGAGTTGTGGCCGTTGCGTTGCGTTGAACGTCAGTAGTTGGAACAAGGACGCGTAGCGTGCAGAAGCTCGAGCGCAAAAAGCGTTCTCGCGTAACGGGCCCAAAAAACCAAGTGAAGCCTAAATCACAAAAATTTTGTATTCTCTGTGTCGCCGCCGCGTGTCGCTGTGTGTGCGCCTGCCTTACCACGTGCGTGTGTGTGTGCGTGCAATTGAAAGTCAAATGTGAAATGCAGAAAATCAGCTGGCAAAGCACATAAATTCGTTGAATATACGCCAGCGTTACGTATACGCAGCGTGTGACCGCTTAAGCGCTCTTTGCCTGCGCGGCTGTGTGTGTTTTTATTGATTGCACCTTATCTACGTGGCTCTCAAGGATACGAGATATTAAGCTCATGCTTTAAAATGTTGCAAAACCGAAGTCGGGCAACTGCAGTGGCGCCATAAAACTGTTGCCCAAACGACAGACAGCCAGCCAGCCAGCCAGTCAGTCTGTCTAACTGTCTGTCTCTGCGTGTGTGTGCGCGCCCGTTCAAGGTCACATTTTTTGTGCGGTCACACTGACAAAATGTCACAGGCAAAAACCTAAAAACAAATACAAACAACAGCATTTGCCACATATTCAAAGCGAACAACACCAAAGAGTCAACAGCCTCAACAGCCGCAGCAGCCGCATCAGCAGCTTCAACACAAATTAAAGTAAGCAAAACAGAGAGTTCTGAAAAGAAATAGCAATGCCAATGGCATGTCGCGTCAGTCGTGTGAATATCAGAAAAATCGCATTACTTGCGTATTTGTGAGACACGGCAGAGCAACGAACTGCAAAAGTTCACAGTGTGTCTATAAGTTTATCCTTCAGTTTAGTCTTAGGAGCAGCCAAAAGTAAATGGCAGACGGCCTTAAGCCGGCTACAACAACATGAATAAGAGCAGCCAGCAGCCCATTGAGTGTGCTAGCACAGGTCATGTGACTGGCCCTGTTTTGTAGGACAACGAACTGAGCATCAGCTTCTGCATTATTTTGTTCTTTCGTATCGAAAATACATGTTTTTTCATTTGCTTTGGTGGCATGACACAGTTTGTGTCTCTCTTTGGCTAAGCTGCCATAAAAAAACAAACTAGCAAATCGCTTACAATACGAAGGCAATTTTTTGCTAGCTCTGCTTTCAGGTAGTGTTAAGAGATTGGCTTGAACAAAATTTGATAGCTTCAACTGTGACACATTTTAGAGACGAAGCTAATGAAGTGCTGAGGGTATTTGTATTTTCAGTTCATCTGCAGTGAATAAGTTCTAAAAAAGTAGTTTCATCTGCACCGAATCGCAGACTCTTCCATCACTCTTCATCAAAAATAATAATTGACATTTAAATATTAAAATATTATGACGAACAAGAGCATAGTGGAAGGAAGGCAAAAATATATAAATTGATTATTCAAATTGAGCTGTTCTTCATTTAGCAGCTATCTGTCTGGGCATTTCGCCTTTTGTTGATTGCGAATAATTTTGTGATCCATTCACACATGGCAGAGGCTGTGAATGCGGCATACCAAAGGCACTTGAGCAGCCGTCACAGGAGAACAACAAATTTATTCGACTTACCAGTTTAGTATGCATAAAATGTAAGAATATCTTAGATTCTCGCTTTCGCTCTCGGTTGTGGACTGCGCCTGCTGCTGTGCTATCTAAATAAACACTTCATTTGGGCCCGGAGTCAAGTGCTTGTGCTGTGCCTGCGGGCTGCATTGCTGATAAATCATAGCCAAAAGTGTTTTGCCACGCCCGCACCTACCCAAGTCGGACACTTGTAGGTCTGCTTGGCCCCGCAGGGCAGCCAACTGATTTATCAAACTAAGAACAAAAAACACGTTACATTGACCACACACACGCACACACACACACACACACACACGCCCAGTTCATGTTGTGCTGACATCAGCTGTTTGGATAGCTAAGGGCTTAGATTTTGGACTGACCTCGTTTTACTGCGACTAGGCAAGAAAAACCCAAAAATCCAGCTAGCAACAACAACAATGACAACCAACAGAAATATGTTGTTGTCCAATGCGCAAATATTTGTCGTAATGCGTTGCACAAACAAGCGCACTAAACAGACCAGACCCAACCCGACCCGACCTAAGCAGAGCCAGAGCAAGAAATGAAAGAACATAATGCATAACTCATACGCAACGTGGGCGAAACTCTGTTTGATATTTTCTTTTGGGGCAGCAAACGACAAACTTACTTAGCTAACATAAAATATGCAGCATGGCCAAATTATATGTGCCCCAGCTCCGACATCCATTATTGATAAAGACAAAGCTGTATGCCCGCCTCCGGGGCGACTCGTCTAACATTTGCCAAATTAATTTGTATTTTTATCAGAATAAGTTCACAGTGCTCTAAGCGGGTTTTGCTAAACATTTCAAAATGTATTCGAAATCAAATTGAATTGCATCTTAAGCAAGAGTCTAGCCAAGCTCCAGTTGCAACATTTCTTATAAATATCCTCACTTGACATCTATACACTTGTATATTTAAAAGCTAATGCCATATGCACAACTCAATTCCATGAGCCAGCTCTTGTTGATTTATGTGCCAGCTTTTTTTCCGTTTTTTTTATTTGCTTCTTTTTCCATTTTGCTTTCTATTGCAACGTTAACTAGTTTTCGAGAGTTGTGTGGCAGCATTTTACTCCAATTAAATTTTCATGCCATATGAGCATTTTGTGCAGCAGCAACAACAACAAGCAACGAATGCTCGAGTGCCAAGCGAACGTGGCGCTATTTTCAATTTCCGTTCTCGCAAAACCTCGAAAAGAAATGCGATTTTTTGCCAAGGCAATCTCACATAGGAAGAGTCAAGCGGCGAGAGGATCTTGCCATATGTTAACGACAAAAGTCGGACAGTCAGCCCAGTCAGCCAGTCAGCCAGTCAGTCGCACGGCGGCACTTGGCATACAAAATTGTTGACGTTTTAAAACTGAGAAAATAAAGAAAAACCCTACAAGGATAAGGCTAGAAGAAGTGAAAGGAAACTGACTGACTGACTGCCTTGATTGACAGCTCAGGTCAAATGCCCTCTACCTGCAATTTAAGCATTTGGGTCATTTCCGAATCGTGTTTGTGTAACTGGCTTTAGGTTTAAATATGGAAAAACCTTGTGACAAAATATTTGTCTGCCTATCTATATATAAATTGTAAAAAAAAAACTGTAGTATGGACTAGAATGATACCCTGGCAAATGCTCATTCAACTCGACTACTCATTGAATTTGGATATATGAAATTCTTAATGCTGCTCAGCTCTGCATACCTCTGCCTTTTTCAAGGCTTTAGCGTATATCAATAAACTTAAAAATCAATAAAAAGCAAAGCTAAAAGTGTGTGGCTAACAGCAGCAACAACAACAACAACAACAACAACAACAACAACAACAACAAGAATTTAGATAGGTAAAACACTCAGCTGGTCTAAAAACAGAAAAAAGGGGCAAATCACATGCCTCCACCGCCATACATAAAAGACGAGCAGCTCGCGTCGAGCTTTTGCCTCTGTTACTTTTTATTTAGTTTTTTGCTCTATTGGAATTTAGTTGTTAAACTGTCTGCCAAACACAAATAGTACATATTGTAATGGAAATTGTTGCGCCGACAGTGCTGCATTTGTTATTTAAAATGTTTCTCTGTTTCTGGGTCAGCCAGTTCGCTGTGTTGGCCTCTGCTGTTACTTGTAGCCAGCTCTTAGTTACATGTATTTGTCGCATTGATTTGGTTTTTTTCTTTCAAATATATTTGCAACTGGGCGTGATAACCTAGCGAGTGTTGATGGGGTAGCTTAAAGCACGCTTGTGATGCTGGATGCATATAACAAGGCAAGCCTCAATCTTTGGACATTTCTGACATTTATAACTGGTAAAATTAAGTTATAATTTGCATTTGTAAATAAATTTCGTGCTTGCTGCTGTTATGCAGCGACTGATGCTGGGGTATTAAATTATAAGATGTAAAACTGGTTTGACATGTAAAGTAAATTAAGCGATTTGATGAGTCTGAATTCTTGAGTTTCAAAATAGCATTGACCATTTTAGACTGATTTTTTGCCGTCTCTATATGATGTATTAATTTATAATATATAAGTCAACAATTTATATTGATTTATTACGTGTGCCTGACTTCATTTGAGAGCTTCATCAATGCCGTTATATATGTATTAAATTCTAAATCAAATGGTATCTATAGCTATGCCCGCAGCTCTTGCATAGAATTAAATTTGGAATGATATGTTGTTTCTTCTGTAATGCAAAACTGTCTGGAATGTTGGGCTCGAGCTCTCGCAAAGATAAAAATGGAGTGGAGTGACATTCTATAGCATGAACGTGTGGACAATAGCTGAGATTACAGTTGTTGCCTGACAATTATTAAATTGATGAACAATTTATTAAAACTTAACGCGTTGCATTGCTTGTATCATTGCATATTTTCTAGTGATTTGAGTCTCCGCTAAATGTTGTTAAACATTTTCTTTTTTCATTCTTAATTGACAAATTACATGGCATATTTAGAGAGCTAAATATTATTGATTGCTTTTTCAACTGCTAATATAAAACTATCAGAAATAGTATCACTTCTATTTGGCTACCCTTTATTCGAAAAGTGTAGAAATTGTTTGTATTACTATTTCAAGCATCAAGAGTCTCCCGCTTCGATCTCGATAGCTAGCCTGCCATTGAATCTTTACTCTCTCTAAATTATATCTGTTGAAAACTCTATCTATTAAATTTATCTATTATTTATATATTTATCTATCAATTTTAAATTTAATTTTAGCTTGAGCATATTATGAATAAAAGAAAACATAAATAGCTAATATAAAAGTTTTTCTGTATAATTGCTATTAAATCATCATAAAGAGAAAAAGTAATTAATTTTTTAAGAGCAGCACTTTAAGTAGGAGTTGTAAGAGTGAGCATGATGTGCTCGCTGAGTGCGCTTACTGAATTAAGGCACTCTTCAATTGAAACTCAAGGCAATTGAATGTTCTAGTAATATATATTAGTTTCCACATCAGAGGAAGAGAAATATGCTTGAACAGTACCTTTCATCTATCTATGTATTAGAACATGCTCACACAGTCTGTGCCATGGGGAGCACAGCTCACTTTATTTATTCTCAAAATACACAATTTCTCTTTGATCACTAAGCAGTACGTGTAGCCTCAGCTCTCTATAGTTATACAGCTCTACCTATACATAACCCTTGAGCATTATACACCTTTGTTCTCCAGCTCTATTATTCCTTTTATATATTCCCAATAAGCTTCTGCTGTTTGGCTGTGCACACTCAACTGTTTACGGCTATACAAGTTCACATTACTTTCAGTAACTCTTAAGTTATTTGTTATTGTTTCTCATTTAACATACAGAGCTTTGGCATGGGCAGAGTGAACATAATTTAATGCCTGCATTTATATTACGAGCCTGTTGTGGCCTTCAATTCGTAATACTTTCACTCTGCTGGGGGGCTGGAGGGGCTGGCGGAGTCTATCCAGTGTCAGCCAACTCAGGCAACATTTTTATTGGCTTTCGTTTTTTAAATGTTTTATTTTTTTATTCTCCTTTGCTTTGGCTGGCCCTGTTTGGTTGCTTTTGCGTGTATGCGCTTAATATATTGTGCTATATATGAGATATGTGTGTATATGAGCTCGTATGTGCGCTGCTCTTTGCCTTGCATGTTGAAAATGTTTTTGGGCGTGTGGCAGGAGCGGGGCGCACAGAACTCGGCTAAAACAAATTACGAGCGAGCTCAAGGCCGCTGCGGCGGTCAGGCCAGAGTTTTGTTGGCCGCTGCTCGCTCGCAATTATATTGTAAAGCATCGGGGCTTTTGGCCACTCGACGCCCGCACTAATGAAAAATGCTGGCTCGACTCTTTGCTTGCTTGCCACTTTGCCACTTTGCCATTTGGCCATTTGGCCCATTGCATGTGTTCATAAATAATTAAATTTTTCTTTAGCTGCGTACTGAGTGCGAAATGGCACAGGGTCGCCCACTAATTAGGCGCATATTTCATTTTCGGGCTTCTGCTGCTCTGTCAAAAAGTCTCCCGACAGGCAGCTGCCGGAAACGGATGCATGAAATTTGCATGCACACAAATGTCAAATGCAATGTCCAGCGTCAGCCTCGCAACTTGTAGACGGGGATTTGGAGCTGCTGTTGTGTTTGTTGTTGCTGTTTCCTGCAAGCACATCAGGCATTGGACACAATAATGCAGCTGTTGTCGCCAATTACAAAGACAGCAAAATGTTCAGCATTAAAATTGACGTGTCCTACATATGGGTTGGCTTCTTTGATCAAATATGCCAGCTTGTCTAGCGACAAGCACAAGCAAAGCATGAATTTAATTTAATTAAGTTAAATATGCTCATTATAAGCTGCGTGCAGCAGATCGAAGAACATTGAGAGAGAGCTAAAGGTGCCAAAGATTGTATACTGAATTCAAGAGATAAAAAGTAGCGAGTCTAGTCTAACTAAACTTCGAGCCTAAGGCTCGTAGATGTGCTAGCCTCTTGCACTGTTGCTAGAAGAAGGCTCAAACATATATCCTGAACTTAACATATATCAAAGACTAGCTTAAGCCCAGGCTGTGCTTATACTCTTCTAATCTTTATGTACCTAAGCATAGTCCTAAGTAAATATATTAATTAATTTCTGTTAAGATTAAGTTGTAGTAATTAAAAGTTATTTAGAACTGCTCAACTTTATTCCTTGCCTTGCCTCAATAGCGTCTGAGCTCAGTTTTAATCCAAGCTGAAAGCTGGCTCACTTTCATATATATTATTATTTTTAAAGTTCCAAAAGTCATATCTAGTTATTGTGCCGCATTTCGATTAGGTTTACCAGTTGGCTGTGCCATGGATGCTGTGGACACGCTCTGTGCCATCTTTTCGAATTGAAATTGAACTGTGTCATGGCAGGCCCAGAGGAGTGAAAATAGTTGTTGTCATATAACAAGCGAAACAATTGTGGAAAACATCCATGTTACGTGTCCGTTGCGCTCTGCTTGCTGCTGGCCCGCAGCCACAAAGGCAAGTTCTCCAGCTACGACGCTGACTCACATGCAATTGCATTTGCTTCATTTTGAAATTTTGGCTTTTTTCTCAATGTCTGCGTGTGTGTGTGTAAAAGTTTATAAGTTATATATTCGCATGGTCGTAGAGATATTTGCCGCAACAGCTTGGCTGTTGGCCCAAAAGCCAAGCATCAATTTGATCAACTTGGCGCCAGTCTTTAATATGTTTTCGTTTCTGTTTCTTTAGAGCGGAGCAGTTTTCTTTTTCTGTGCAGTTTTTTATGTGGCTTTTTCAATTTTTTTATTCTGTGTGTGCTTGTTACACGCCATTTAGTTTCACTTTGCATATTCATAGAATTTTGGCCAGGACCACAAACATATTATACATACATTTGGTCAACTGCTTCGACTGCTGCACATATCCCAGGCAGCAAGACAATCGCACACATTTGCTTCATTTAGGGAAAAGCTTACAGGCAAACACACTGAAGCCAAATGACAACTGAAGTTCTGTGGCCAAACTTGAAATGTGGCTGCAATTTTTCGTTTATAGAAATTGCTTTTCATATGTTTGCTGCAAATGTGTGTGTGCGTGTGTGTGTGTACGTGAGCATTGATAAATTTATATAGTTTTTGCTTGTTGAAGTGCTGTTTCTCAGTTTCGTAGCTAATTTGAAGTTTGTCATTTCGAGATTGCTTCAGCTCAGTCAAGTTATGAAGAATTTCAGATTTTATTGATACAAACTAAAGAAGAAGACGAAAAAAATAGTCAAAAATAATACATTTCAAATTGAAAATACGAGACACATAAATAAATAAATAACTGTAAATATATCAGGACAAAATATCGTGTGTTGTTTGAAGACGAATAGTTTAAATATGAATTAAGCAATTTATATTTAAATCAAATCAATTTGCATGCTTCCAATTTCGTGTGTCATTTCCCATAATTCAGGCCTTTTGTTGTGTTGTGGTCTGTCAGAGCAATGCAATCAATTAATTAAAAACCTCTAACAAACTGCTGGCAGGCAATGCGACACGCACTTACGGCCAACAAATATGCGAGCCAAACAGAAACAGAATTTCAATTGCGAACGCTTAAAAGCCCCAAACAGCAACGAGTGGAGTTAGCAATAAAAACTGCTTTTTGTCTGTGTAATTTGATTTGCATGAAAACTAAATAAATTGCCAGCCCAGTTTTTTATGCGAGCGACAAACGTGCTGGGCGACAAAAAATATAGAAAAAAAAAAAGAAACTAGAAAATGAAGCCAGATAAAATCCGGCTAACATATGACAGACGAAATGCAAGAAGAGCGCGTCCTATGAATAAACAAAATGTCATTGAAAATTGTGTCCATAAAGAGCGGACATCAAGGATGCAGACAGCTGTAGCTGGAGCTGGGCGGGCTGCCAGTCATTGAAGTGTGGCCCCAGCAAGAGCCAATAAATATGAACAATTTCACAATAAACACGGAGCAGCAAATACAAGTGCTCGATGTACAGAATGCCAATCAAAAAGTCAACTTAAACATACAAAATATTCAGCTGCTTCAACTGTAGGGCAATAAAATTGAGCGTAAGTGTTTACGGCTCTCAGAATGCTGGCAATTAGGCTAGAATTTATAGTATATTCTTTTTGTAAAGCAAACTAAACGCGACTTTCTTTTCAACTTAAAATTCAACTGACATTTGCATACATACATATGCGCGTTGATTGAGCGCCTGAATGTAGGCCACGCCTGGCAGCGACTTCAGTTCGGAGCCTAGCCTTTTCGAGTGTGTGCTCGCAAATGTAGGCTAAGTTGTTTGTTTGCTGTTTGTCGTTTGTCTATTGATTACATTAGAAGAGCGCAGGCGTGTTACCTATTGTCTTATGCTGCGCACATTAAAATTCAATTTACGTTCGCACTGACAGTTTGAACTTTAATTAAAGCCACGACAGCAGCAGGGTGATAAGGGTCATTGATTAGGCGACATGCCAGAATATTCGGCAGGCACGTGTGGCCACACCGTAGCCAGGCGGACGGACACATAATAATCAGAAATCAACACACAAAAAGCTAATGTCTAATGTAATTTATGTGACACCAGCGCATCCGCTCGCCCGCCAAAAGCTAATATAGAATAAAGGTCTTGCCAGCCCACTCGAATGACATTTTGACAGCTACAGCGAGCGGGCGAGAGCAAGGGGCCCGCCCAGGCAAAAATTCTTGAAATTTTCGACTAATTAAGTCATTGACTGCCGGCGATGGCAATGGCAGTGGCTGCTCCTAATATACAGGTGACACGCAAACACGTCGACAATTATCATCAGCCCACTGGCAATAGACAGCGGCGCAACTTTAGCATATTTGAAAGTTTTGCTGCCCGAAATTAAATATAGCTATTTGTGGAGCGAGCGAGTGAGCAGATATATAAACAAATTAACACCATTTGATATGGGAAATGAGAGTGCTTAGCTTTGATAATGAAACAATTTGACATGAAATTGTTCAGACTTAAAGCCTCACTTGACTTGAGCTAGTTGAAAAGCTTTATTTGTCATGGAAACTTCTTTGCTTTTATTATATTACAGCCAAGCTTTTTCATCTGAATACCTTGATAGTTGCTTTACAAATAATTCTAAAGGCGTTTCATAACTTTCTTTACATTTTATAGTTGGCTTTCGGCACACAGACAGTTGTTAATCCGATTTTTTATAGTCTACCTGCACAGTTTATAGCTTTAGCCGCATTAAAACTTTTACATTCTGCAGCTCCCTAGCTGCTCTAGTTGCTCTAGCCCACACTTTTAATTAAAGTCGCAAAAAATTGTAACGCTTCCATTTTCCATTTTATGCACATATGCAACAAGGGACAGCGACAGAGAGCGAGCGAGAGAGGGGAACACGTTTTACTGCAACCAATTAAACCATATCGCATACATTATAATTTTATTTTTATTTTAATATTTATGTGTTTCGCTATGCCTCCCATGTGAGCATATCACACAGAGACTCGCACGCACACTGTCTCAGCGTGTGCCATAAAAATGGCGCCCAATTACTTAAAACTAACGAAAATTCCCCAAGCGTTTGCCGTACAATTTGCGTTCATAAATATAAATATCACACCTTTGCAGGGTTTTCGTTAGTTACGTAGGCTTTGTCCCATTGGAGTGTGTGCGCTCCATGTCCGTGTGAATGTGTGTTAACCAGGCCAAGACAATGCTAGTTTGTTATTGCTCTATTTCCATCTCTGTATGTTTGGCTTGTCCCTTTAGTCGTCTCACTCTCTCTCTCTCTCTCTATCGCTCTCTGCATGTGGTGTATTCAAGTAATCAAAAATGCAAATCGAGCCCATGAATTTCGAATTAGTTTTTAGCTCGTCTCGCAACAACAAGAACAACAATGGCAGGCTTATAGCCAACGCGGATTTTAGGCTAACGAACACACGTACACACAGACACACCCACGCAGGCACACTCGCACACTATTTGTCTATGTGTGTGTGTGTATAGAGCACTATTGAGTTCTGTACGTGTAACAAATTTGTATCAGTTAGTTGGCGGCCTCCCTCGCAGCGTTTACCTGGCAGATAAAAAGAGCGAGGCGAATGAGAATAGTTAGTGAAGGAGCGCGTGCAGCGCGTTTTGACAGTCAACTGCACTGAGCGAAAAAGTTGGCTAATTTAAGCATTATAAATATAGAATTTTAATTTGATTGCATTTCAATTTGAAGGTCCTTTTTGTATAAATAGAGAGCTTTTCAAAAGTTTAATAGAAATGCTAAGAATATATCTTCAACAAACTAAAATATTTAACTTAGTTCTTATAATTTTGTTTCCTTTTAATTTCTATTATTTGCGGAATTTTAATCGCCTAAGCATAATTTATTTATGTATTAAAATATATTTATTTTAAGAAATTACTTATGGTTTACAAACTTTTTTTTATTTAAAAATGAAGTTAAGTCAGTATTTATGCAAATAAAATTGTATTTAATTTTTTGTCAAATTATATATAATTTATTTTGATAGTTTTTATGTACATAGAAACAAAATAATTAGAAGATCTCTTTAAAAAATAAATTTTAATTAAAATATAATTTTCTTTTAATTTTTAAACTTTAACTGACTTTATTTCACTTCAGCCTTCAAAATATTATTAAAATAAAAATAAACTAATATAAAAGTTTTCTTCTAGTTTTTCATATGTATTACGTATATTATTTTCCCAAGATCTGCTCACTAAAATAATTTTCTTTAAATTTTTAAACTTACAAACACACTTTATACTACAAAGTAATATATATTTCGTACAGTATCTCACTCGTTTTATGCCCCTTCTTCTCATTTTTTTTTTTTTGCTTTTTGGTAGGTGGTTTCTGGGTGGCTCGTGGTCCGTTTTGATTTGCGGCGTGTTGGTTTTTGAGTCTGTGTGGCTCTGTACGTGACGCGCATTTGCGTTCGATGCCCATCAAATATAAAGTGCCTGCAATTTATACTTGAATTCCAACTGTAAAAGCAGCACAGCACAGCACCAGGAAATCAATGTAAATATTTTGGGAACGCCTTTTAGCGCGGCTTAAAACGCTTCCGAATAGTTGCCATCGTGTGCCCAGATGAAGTAGTTGTAGATGCCACTGCATTTTCCGCTACTGCTGCTGCTGCTGTTGTTGTGCTCGGCTAGCTGAGAGCTGCATTCCTCTGGTTTTGGCTGTGCTTGGCTTTCTTTTGGGCCCGTTTTAGAGTTTGGGATTTTGGTTCTTGTTCTCCATTCCCGCTGGCATTTTCAATTTTACTTTATATGCAAATTTGGCATTTTGGCAACGGCAACGGCAGCGGCAACGACGCCTGCCATTGATAGCTGCCGCCCTGACCCCTTGCGCCACCTGCCCTGGCCTTGGTTTGGGCGCTTTAAGCCAGCTTTATGTGCAGGCGGCATCGCATTTGAATTTCTATAAATTTTACATTTTCTATTTAGTTGCAATGCAACTGCCCAAATCCGAGCCTGTCTCTGCAGCTGCACGTGTTGCTATACGATATTTCATTTAATTTTTGCCAAAAATATATTGATTTTGAAACATTTATAAATACTTGATTGGCAGCGTGTGAAATTGAATGGATTGCTTGTCAAATATTGTTTATTGACTGTTTTTCTTATATTTGCCCAAAATCATTTTATGTGACTTTCAAATGTAGCAAAGCAATTATGATATTGAGTCATTATTCCGGCCATTTGTATTACGTTTCGTTTATCTAACAACAATTGTCAGCTAATCTCTGCTGCGAGTTATAAACAAGATCTCGAATCAGAGCCTAAAAATAAACGTAGCATACATTAAAGCGCACTCAGGCACGTAGCCCACACGCAATGGCATCGTCAACGCCAAATGCCAACTGCCAACTGGCGACTGTGGACTGCCGACTGCCGACTGCCGACTGCTATTAATCTAAGACAGGCGCTAAGCCAGCTGCACGACACGTAGATAAACCCAGCGATTCCCTTACCGGCTGCTCTCCATATTTAATGGCCACCACACGCTGGTCTCTGCCAGCTCCGCTCAGCTCGGCAAAGTCAAAATAGCGCCCAAAAATGTCGCAGCCGCAGCCATTGCCATTTGCCATTTGCCGTCGGCAAAAGTGTCAAAGTGCTAAAGTATGTTCAAAGATTCATAAGATTTTCGCCCGGCCTGTTTGTCTGTCTCTCAGTTTTTGTGGTTTTTCCTGCTAAAATCAACGATAAAAGGTACTGACTGGTCGAGGGACATGGAATAGGACACGACTCGAACTGGGAAGAGTTTAGCATCTGAATGCCTGTCGTGGCGCATTGTTTTGTACATGGCATTGCTTTCAATTCCAGTTACAAGAGAAACACTGCGTATGCGTGATATGCTGCCTGCCAGCTCATTATGTCGCCTCTGCTACACCAGGAGAAATTTATGCCACACTTCAAATATATTTATATAATTTAATTAAATTGAATCTGAGTTTTGCTTTAAATATCTTAAAGATAAATATATTAAATATATTAAAATATTATAAAAGAATTTTTTTTTATTATTTTTTTTTTTTTTTCAATTTATAAATTTATATATTTATGCATATGTTTATATAATTAAAACTAAACTGCTTGCTTTGAATATATTAAATATAAATATATTAAAGTATTATAAAAATATTTTTTTTTAACTTTTTTTTTTTTTTCAATTTATTAATTTATATATTTATGCATGTATTTATATAATTAAAACTAAACTGCTTGCTTTGAATATATTAAATATAAATATATTAAAGTATTAAAAAAATATTTTTTTTGAACTTTTTTTTTTTCAATTTATTAATTTATATATTTATGCATGTATTTATATAATTAAAACTAAACTGCTTGCTTTGAATATATTAAATATAAATATATTAAAATATTATAAAAATATTTTTTTGATTATTTTTTTTTTTTTCAATTTATAAATTTATATATTTATGCATGTTTTATGTTGCAGTGCAGGTGCTTGGCCTGCGCCATGCCTGGCGGCTTTAGGCGTCTGCTCTTCTTGAATTCAGCTCAAGATGCTAAAGCAGTTTCCGAGCTGAGCTTTTGCACTTTGCTATTAGCCCGGCCGAGTTCATTGCACTGCCGGAGCTTGTGCTATTATGAATCATTTTACATTTTATTCTTTTGCATTTCTTGGCCGGAAATTTCAATTTACACTGGGCGCGCATACTGTACGCCCGGAAGCGCGGAAAAAAATGTAAATTGGAAAATGCTCATATGCAATTTGTTTGGCTTGCAGCGCGGCTAAAATCGTTGAACACAAATTTGCCTTTCACATTTTTTCGTTCTACTTCCCAGCGCTGGGCCATACATTGTTGTCAGTGTCGGTTGGCTGTTGGCAACAATCGTTGGCTTTACGATCTCACAAAAGTATTTGGCATTTTATGCGAAATGTTTGCTGAGGCACTGTAAAAGCGCCAGACTCAAGACCACTGGGATCGCCCATTATAGTTGCACACCCACGCACACACACATTCAGACGCATCGTAGTGCTTTAAAATTAAACTTACATTTTTAATGTGCCGACTGGCATGAAGTCAGCTTGCCATTCAGAACTCCACAGCGCCCAGCGACGCCCACTGACACAGCAGCTTTATGATTGTAACTTTAATGGCCATGACTCTACCAGTGTCAGAGGAGCAGCAGCCGAGGCACTAGTTGAGTCAGCTTGGGATATAGTTAAAGTCATGGCATGTGGAAATAAGTCCAATCATGTCGCAGCATTTCAAGCAAATGACAACAATAGAATGTCAAATAAGTCATATTTTTGATAGCTATACCGCCACACATAGCGACGGAGTCGCAAAGAGCCAGTTGAGACATTGAATTGTTGTATTTATGGTGCCTGAGCAGTTGTTAGGAATTTAAGGGAATTATTTGTCAGCTCATTCGGCTTCAGTTGATGTTCAGTTGTGAGAGACTGAACTGAAGAGGGGAGGCAGAATCTTAAGGCGTGTTTCTGACTGAGCTGCAAGGCTCTCACTTTCTGCCTTCTAGCCCTTGCTCGCTTACAATTAAATATTACTCATACGCCGCATGGCCGCTGCAATACATCAGAATGGTTCGCCGCGCTGCAGACAAGCGTGATTGAGCTGCGGCATTTCGTGGCGCCAAATCACGTTGCAATTGCCCTGAGGCAAGCAAGAGGACGAGGACGACACTCATTAGAGCAAAGTGTGATGCGTGACACCAACTTTAAATTGTCCAAAGACACGCCCTAATGCCCTGCACCTCGCCTGCCATCTAGCCACTGGTGTTCCAGCTGCTGCTCCATCTATCTTCTGCCTGCACACTGCAGCGTAATCTTGGCCATTACTCAAAAAGTAGCCGGGCACGTAACGGGCCACAGCGAAAGCAACAAAAAAGAAAACTGAGCGAAATTGAGGCAATGTTAACGAGAGATGCGATGGGGATGGGGCAGCCCCAGCTGACTGACACCCACAGTGGCAACTGCTGCAACCGCTGCTACTGCCGCTGCCGGTGATATTTGCTGCTGGTGACATTTGTAGTCTGTGTTTGTGTTTGTGTTTGTGTTCGGGCTGCGTCCTTGGTCCACTGTCAGTGGCACAGCGACAGCGACAGCCACATCGCCTCGCCATTGCCATTGCGTTGGCCTTTGAAATCACAAGCGTTATTCCTTTGTTTTTTGTTGGGCTAATTTTTTTTTTTTTAGTATCTGTTGCCGCTTGGGCTTGGTGCTGGCTCCTCGCGTCGCCCCTCTAATGGCTTTGTTATGCTAATTTCCTGACGCCTTCTGGCCATTGAAGCCGCCGCTCTGTCGCTGCTCAGCTTTGCTGCTGTTGTTGCAGGCTTTGATGCCGGTTTTAGGGATTTTTTTAATACAACAATTTTGGCGTCCCTCGACACTAATTTAATTATATTTCTCTTTTTTTGTGTGCTCTGTGTGGGGATTTCTATTTGGCAAAGTTTGCCCTAATTCATATTTTGGCTTTAAGTTGTTAAAATAATATTTTTTTCGTGATTTAATGATAATAATGAATATGAATTTTATATATAAAGTATACATATGAAACGTGGCACTTAACTGCCCCGTTTTGTATCGCACATTTTGTTTTCTTTAATAAAAGATTTCCGCCTGGCCACCGGAGCGAAAGTGGCTGAAAAGCCAAATATACAGAAATACAAATGTTCACATTTGCAACATCATTTTCCAGCAATTTCGCTGCGAGCACTCGCGCGACTTTTCAGTTTTCAGTTTTCAGTTTTCCTTTTCCACTTGCCTTGGCTCGACTTCAACCAGCTTTATTTACTGTTGTCACTTTGGCTACCCCAACATCGTCATTTCTCTAGCGAGTAAAAAGTGAAATTCTCTTTCGTCTCTGTTCGCATTGCCAGCAAACATGTGTGTGTACGTGTTCGTGTGTGTGGGTCTGTCTGGGTGAAAGGACTTACCCTATAAGCCTTTTATAAGCATCGCATAAATTCTTTGTCAATTGTGGCAAATGTTGCCTGCCTGCCTGCCACGTTGCCTGCCTGCCTCGTTGCCTGCCACTCAGCTAGTTTGCCAGTTTGCTCTGCAGCTCGTCATTGTCATTGTCCTGGTTCTGGTTCTAGTTCTGGCTCTGGCTCTGGCTCTGGCTCTGGCCTCAGCATGTGTGTCCGCATGGAGAGTCCTTTGGCTAAGTATTTTTTTCTCCTTCTGCATTTCCCTTTTGCTCTACGTGCTCTCTAATTGTGCCACGCATATCTGGCTAAGACTCCAGTTTGGTAACTAGAATTTGATTGTGTCGAGGCATGAGAGTGCATTGATTGGATTACCAATGAAGGCACCACTGACAGTACTCCTCCTCCCCTCCCCTCCTTTCTCTCTCTCTCTCTCTTCCTCTCTCTATTGCCCACTAATGGAACAGAGGCTATGCGACATAAGCTTGAGCAGTTGGGCGGAGATAATGTCGCTGGAAATAGCCCAAGCGGAAGTATGGATTATTGCTCGCAGTTGGGCGAGTGCTGCTATCAAAAGCTCACAAATTAATCTGGATGCTGTCAATTATATATATCATTCTCTCCACCTGCATATGCTGAGCATTTATGGAGAGTGCAAACTTTACTTGGGGCTCTTCAATTCACTTACGACAGCCAGCTATCTTAGCTATCTCTGACAACAGAAACTTTAGCCTTATTTATTCTCTTTGCTTTTATGTCGCAGCCATGTGTGCTACAAATTCCCTTAGCACTTGCAGCAGCAGCAGCAGCAGCAGCTCATGCAACCTTTTTATGTTATATTGTTTAATATATTTTCTTGTAAATTCTCTTGTGCCCCGAACTAATCATCTCAGCCCTCCTATGACATTCCGCGTTGGCCACTTTCAGGTTCCTGTCAACGACAACTCCCCTGCAGTGCTGCATTCCCTGGACGGCACTCCAGGCATTGGCTTAGTAACTTAAAGTGCTCCATGCGACCAGCTCCTACCGTCGTGTGCTTATGCAAAATATTCCCCAACAGACAACACAAATACAAACACACACACACACACGCACACACACACACAATTATAACATAACTCATGCGGGAAGCATATTGACAGGCCAAGGGAAGCCCACTTCGTTGTCTTCTGGCTGAGGAGAAGTGGGGCAATCCAAGCGTTATGAGTGCTTCCCATTCGACACGCACCTTCCGCTTAATGGCCGCGCTCGCCCCTTTCGCTGAGTTGGGTTTGTCATCACGCATTATTATGCTTTATTTCCGTGCCTTCTTTTATTTTTATTAAAACTGTCGTCAAATTTACATATAGCCAAGTGGCAGGGCGACGGCATCCCGCTGACTCGCTGTCTCGGCATGTTGTCCAGTCATTCGGGGGAATAGGAGCCAACGGCGAAGGGACTTGGCTTGAGACTTCCTGCTGCCAGTCTGCAGAAGTTGTTGGTTGCTGTTATTGTTTCCAGGCCGTAGCTGATTCGTTTATTTTTTTTTGTTCTCTTCTCCTTCTTTTGCCTTTTGAAGTGTTTACAACACTTCCGGCGCATAATGGAAAACAAAAGGCTTAAAAGGATACACAAAGGATTTGAGCAATCAAGTACGCTTAAAGAACTTTTGCCCCATCCACGTTAACCGGCTGCCGATAACAGTTTTTGCACCTGCCATTTACCTGGACTTGCAACGCTTCATGCTGTTGTTCTTGTACACCTACCCACGGCCCCTGCCCCAACCCGCTGCAAAGTCATAACAATGCTGAGTTTTCAATATGCCCAGATCCACGTGTGCCCCATAAAGTGGAAGAGTGTGCGAAGAAAAAAGGGTTGACGGCAACATAAAACTTGAAGTAGTTACGTTCAAATGTCTGCACGGTTTTAGCCAGACAACAAGCAACAGTAACCAAAGGCACAACAACAACAAAGCCCGGAGGCTTCCTACTAAGCCGATATTTTGGTCCGTTGTTCCTTCTATGTCGAAAGTTTTCACTTACACACAGCACGTGTGTGTGCAGAGTGCATTAAATTGAATGGAAATTGTAATTATCCAAAGAAAACTGTCAGAAATTTCAAAATATATACAAATCCGGCAGAGCTGCAATTCAGCTCTTGACAAACTTTCGATATTTGAGATACTTTTGCCAGAGATTTTATGTAAACAATCCATAATCAATTTAAGACTTGAAATTGAAATTCCTCATGAAACAGGATTTCTCTAATAAACAAAAATTATTTTCATGTACGAACTCTTTTCGTTTATTGCAGATGCTCAAATCACGTCAAAGGGACAGCTTTGGCCAGGACTGGCAGCTGTTATTACTGCTCGTATTGGCCACGTTCAGCCTGTGTCTGGCCTGTCGTGTCTCGGAATTTTCGTGCAAAGGCAGCGGCAACAACGGCAACATCTGCGTGCCACTGGACAAATACTGCGATGGACGCAGCGATTGTGCCGATGGCAGTGACGAGCCGAAGCACTGTTCCGGTTAGTGTCACATGCACTCTTCTATATATACACATAACTTTGTCTTCATATACATACTCTATTTATATCCATTTTCTTATCCTTGTGCAACGAGAACAGTCTGCAATCGGACATACTATGGCGATATTGGACGCACCTATGCCATAAAAGTGCCAACGCCACAGTGGAATAAATTGCCGTTCCTGTGTCACTTGACATTCACCGCGTCCGGCCATGATCAAGGCGACATAGTCCAGGTGAGTCAACAGCCAGGCAACGTTGGGTCTCGGCTCTGTGCTATTTGCCCGGCTGTTGTTGGCTTCTGCACGCCATAGGCCAAAGATTAGCAGTCTGTGCCGGCGACATAAAACTGCTCTATACACACACGCAACGATATATAGATGTGTATCTATGTGTGTATATATGTGTACGCACGCACTCCCACAGCAGCTGCAACTGCAACTGAAAGTGGACTTGTGACTCGCACCGTGAAATATTTCGGTACACTGCAGTTGCAAAAACAAACAAGAACATGTGCTGGAATACCCTTACGCAGAACATGGATACGTGCAGCTATGGCGAGTTATATAAGAGAGCTTTAAGCTCTTACATATTGTTATATATTGCTAAATGAATTTATATTGTAAAAACAAAGGCAAAACGGGGTCACTTTTGCAGCTGCGCCAAGTTATATAAAAGTGTTTTAAGCTCTTACAAATTATTAAACATATTGTATTATTGTACGTGTTGTATTAATTTATATACAAAAATGCTCCATTTCAAGCTTAAAGCTTTGGAATAAATTAAAAGATTTTCAAGCTATAAGTTAAGAGATTTTTTATAAAAACAATCCTCTTCTTAGAAAGTCAAGTAAATACCCTACTTATATATAAACGTATAAAGTACGGAAAATATAAATTATAGAATAGGGAATACCCTTAGCATATAAACAAAATATTTGATGAGGCATTGCAAAATATAGAATAAATTTGTTTTTTTTAGACAGCCAGAGGCATATCCTTTGTGCAATATACAAAATATAATTTATAAAAATAATAATGGAATATAAAATCAATATAAATTTAAAATGAATTCAATTTTTTGGGGGAATACAGGGAATGCCCCTAGTAAACAATAAAAAAATAACGTAAAATAAAAAGAAAAATAATAAAAATAAATAATTTAAGTTCCCATAAACAGAAAATTTATTTTAATGGAAAACAGGTCAATATTGTTTTAAAAAAGGGAATACCCTTATTGTGTAAATAAAAAATTATAATAATCAACTAATAAAAAATATAATTTATAAAAATAATAATAGAATATAAAATCAATATACATTTAAAATGAATTCATTTTTTTGGGGAATACACGGAATGCCCCTAGTAAACAATAAAATAATAATAAAAAAATAAAAATAATAAAAATAAATAATTTAAGTTCCCATAAACAGAAAATGTATTTTAATGGAAAACAGGTCAATATTGTTTTAAAAAAGGGAATACCCTTATTGTATAAAAAAAAATTATAATAATCAACTAATAACATCTAAGCACAAAAAGATAATTAATCTAAAAATTTGCATTAAATAATTTGCAGCTATCCTTAGCTCTCAGACTCAACATGTAACTGAATCTCAGCGTATTCACGTTTCGTTTGCCAGCCGATTCATGGATTCCGTATGTGCTTTTCCCATTTCTTTTACGCCATGATGGATGTCTGGCATTTGCGTTGCTCTCAGTTTATGTGCGTGCTCAATTAGGGGTATGACTGTATATAGTCTGAGCTACGGCCAAAAGTCCCGCCCGCCTTCAAATAGTTAAGCAAGGGGCACTTTTTCGCTTAAAGCACAATCTTGGCTTTAAACAGTCGCACTGGGGGGAACGGCTGGCATAAGCGTTGACAATAAAATTAGACACGCTTCACAACATTTTTGGCGAACTGTCAGAAAAACGTCAATTTCAATTTCGAAAATAATTGATTTCCATGCAATTTGCGTAACAGCGCAATGAGCAGTTAGCAGCGAGGCGAACGAGGATAAGTTGGGAGCCACCCTGTCGTCGGCTTAAGTTGGGCAGGGAGGCAAGCAGTTGGCAAGCCTGTAAATGGGACAGACAACGTAGCATCGCCCCCGCCAAATGCTTGACGTAATGCGGAGCATTGGCATTGCCGCTACTTTATAGAATGATATATGCAAAATTTGCTGGCTGCCGCTGCTGTTGCGGCAGCTTTGCACCTTGCACCAAATCTGTCATGCATAAGTTATAACTTTTATTTTGTGTTTCCGCATTTGTAGACCACGCTGATAAACGTGGCAGATTCTGCTCGCAATGCATATAAATCATGTGCTTGGCTTTCACTTTATCCAGTTAGCTTCGCCCAGCTTCCTCCCCTGCTGCGCGTCTACGTGGGAAATGGCTTGAAATAATAATGTTACGCGCCAGCTTAAGGTGGGGGCGGACAACAACGTCCTGGGCCTCGCAATCGTCCTGTCTGTCAGCATGTCCTGCTGTACATATTGATTGATGATTGTCGGCGTGTGTGTGTGTGCTCCCAGTGAGAGCAAAAGTTTAAATTACCCTAGCTACCCGACCTACCCCTAAAGTACATATTGCTGCAACTTTGCTCGCGGCTAATTTTTAATGGAAATAACTTGGCCCCCAAACTTCTGACATTTTCTATTT
This sequence comes from Drosophila hydei, assembly GCF_003285905.1. Taxonomy (NCBI): domain Eukaryota; kingdom Metazoa; phylum Arthropoda; class Insecta; order Diptera; family Drosophilidae; genus Drosophila; species Drosophila hydei. The sequence continues at coordinate 7,257,814 of NW_022045643.1, forward strand.
TTTTTATTTTATTCACTTCAATTTTTTATGCTTTAATCAAATATCCCGTGTTGCATTTTGTAATTTACGCCACAAGCTGAGCGCATTTTTCACACCCCTGACGGATTCATATTGTCGAACGCCTGACTTAAAGCTTTAGCTAGATGGAATATATATATGTATATGTATTTATATATAAAAAAAACAAGATACGGTAAATGCTGCGGGCATTTCTCACATTTCTCTCGTTTTTCGCAGCATTTCAAATTTTTAGCATGCAGCAATATTATATTGCCAGCAATAAAAGCCATGCGAATTTTACCGGCCACATAAATCAACAGATATTTTTCCATATAAAAATTCTCATAGCTGCATTATATGTATATATATATTTTTTTATATTCCATTTGCATTTTATTTTGTGTCCCTATTTTTTCTGCACAATATTTTAAATGTGCTCTTTATATTTGTTTATGCATTGGCAACGAGATTTTCACTTGTTTGTTTTGTAAGCAATTTTCATACACAAATGTATTTTTTCCTTAATGCCATTAATGATGGAGACGGAGTATTTTGTTTGGCATTATTTCGACGTGATTACACGGAGCAGGGGGAATGAGTTTCAATTATTACCTATTTCTGAAATTTACTGCGATAAATATCATATTTATATACATTTTTTAACGGCCTTAATATGCAGAAATATTAATTATCAAACGATTGCGTTTTTATATGGCTTCAGATCCATTTACTCGCTGTTACAGTTTTTTCTTCATATCTCTCTGTCACTATGAATTATACCGTCCTCAACTTGTCTTAACTATCTCATTCATTTCTCTTTCACATTATCTTTAGCTCTGCTCATTAGTTTAGCTTTCTCTCCCTCTCTGTCCATAATTTTCTCTCTCACTTTAGTTTAACCATTCTCTCTGCTCTACTTCTCTATCGCTTTTTTTCTTTCTTTTGCTCACTTTCTCTCATTCGTTGTCTGTCTCTTTCAATCTATATTTCTCGCTGTCACTGTGTCTCTCTCTCTTTCTTGTTTCTCTTTCTCCTTATCCCTGTTTCTCTTTCTGTCTCTGTTTCTCTCTGCTCTTTCATTATTATCTCTATCTCCCTCACTCTGGCCTGCTCAACTCTCTCACTTATGTTTTTCTCTTCCTTTATCTTTCTTTCTCTCTCTCGCTCTCTCTTCGTTTCCTTCTTCCGAACAAAATATCTTTATCTCTTCTCCCTGTCCCTCTATCTATCTTTCTCTTTACCTCACTCTCTTCTGTTCTTCTTCTTTCACTATCTCTCTCATTCTCTCTCTCCCCACCCCTCTCACTCTCCCTTAGCTATCGCTGCACTGCAGTCTAAACTTGTCTCTTTCACTCTGTCTCCTGCCTAAATATAATTTGCTCATTCTCTGCGACACTCATATGCCATCTTTCTATGCGATTCTCATAAATACAAGTAGTTGCTGTTGCTTCTCTATAGATATTTGCTAATAATGTTGTATTTGCATAAAAAGGTAGAACAATTCTGCCGTACAGTTTCTGGCATTAGCATCATCTATCAATTTACATTTGAGGTAAAAAGAAAAAAAAAACAAATAAATTTCGACTGCAGATAGCTGCTATTCCGTAGTTAAGTACAATTTGCATAAAAAGCTAATAATAAGAGCTCCTCTCTGGAGCGGTTCAGTTGCGAATGCGTTTTCAACTTTTAGCAGCTTGTAAAACTTGAGCTGTAAAGTGCACAGAAATAAGACTATTGCGTTGCATGTGGCAACAACTTTGCCACAAGTTTCATTTAACATGCAAAACTCCATAAAGAAGATACACATAAATTTACTTGCCCCCCGAGACGGTAGCTCAGCGTCCAGGCATACAGGTATCCATGGTGTCCAGCACCTTGAAAAGTTGTCCAGGCTGCGGCTGCCTGTGTGTGTGTGGCCAGTACGTGCTGGCGTTTCTCTAATATTCGAAATTAAAATCGTGTTTCGTTATATTTGCTGTTTGTGACTGACTGTTTATGTGGTAGGTGTTAAAAAATGTATAAAGCCTCACAAAGTTCAACCCTTTCTCGAAGTTTTGTTTGCAATTTGCAAAATGCCAAGCACACGCAACTTTATTTGCATATTTTATTAAAATATATATATATATATATATATATATTTATATATATATATATATATGTGTGTTATACACTTGACTTGAGCTTAGCCCTCCTCTTATATTTGTATTTTCACTTCTTTTTCTTCTCTCGCTCTTCATTTCGATGACTGCTCTCAAGTCCGCCCTGACCTTGCCTCAGTTTCGGCGTGTGCGCTTTGCTGCGGCGCCTGCTGTGTGTTGTCTTTTTTATGGCCAATCTAATATGCAAACAGAGGCCACAGCGAGCGCGGCATGGGCGTGGCAGAGGCTGCCTTTTCGCAATTGAATTTCATTTGCATAACTTTAACGTGTGTAGAGCTAAACTAACATCAAATATAACTTCAATACTCTGCCAGAGGCAAACACTTTGGAGTATGCCCGGCTGCAGCTATGCATTTACAGTTACTTGAGCAGAGCTCCCTGAAGTCGTATATATACTCAATGATTGCATTTTTATCTGTTGCCAAGTCAACTTATACATATTTTTCTCCAACCATTCGCAGATCATATTTGATGGCTTTACGGTGGGCCGCTTCGATGAGGGCATGGTTGATACGGATGTGGATGGTTATGAAACGAATCTGAGCCCAACCGGTGAGCTGCCCGGCTGTCCCGAGGGCTTCATGCAGGTGAGTGCAAATTTAATTTATTAAAATTTGAATTGAATATTACGTAAGCCTCGGACTCGGACCAACAGGACCAACAGCCACGTTTCACTGGAGCTTGTAACTTGCACTCCATTTGCCGCTGCTATTGAACTTGCGTTCAACTATAATTTTATGCCAGCCAAGCATACGCACACACACACACAGAGAGAAACTCCGGCGAGCATAAGGGCGTAATGGGAGAATCGTACTATATCCACGTCTGCTTCGAGCTTGACCGTCGCTGCGGCGCTCCGTTCGATTCAATCAATGTCCGAGTAATTCTGTAATTTTCTGTTGGCTCTGTTGACAAATGCCACATTAGCCCAGCAAATTGAATTGAATTGTGCGCCTGTCTGACTGTGTGTGTGTGTGTCTGTGTGTGCTGTGTACATCGCTGTGTTCGTGTCGTGCGTCTTGTGTCCTGTTCTGTCCGCAGATTGAAGTTTGAGTGCTGTTCACTGTTGTTGCTGCATGTAGCACACAAAAAGGAATAAAAAAGGACGAAGCAACAGCAAACTATTTAACATACATATATTTTTATCACAACTTTTGCGGCTCCACGTTGTTGACATTGCTACTTTGTCGAGACATTTGGCTCTGTGCGGCCCGCCCCTTTGACATGCCGGCGGGCTAAATGGAAGCTAAAATAAAACTAAAGCCTCGGCACTGGCCAAATAAAATGTACCAAATCCCTGTAATTGACTTGTGCAATATGTTCAAATACACATTCGTACAGTAGTATATATATATATATATGCCATAAACTCGTATTGGCATCTGTGTGTGTGTGTGCTTTGATAATCTGATGCTGCTGCATTACATTAAATGGAGTTTTGCAGCAGCAAAAGCAATAGCCATTGACTGGGCCAGGGCAGGGTGTTATTGAACAGCTCGTATATATATATATATGTATATGTATTGCTTCAGAGCGACTGTGCTGTGCACTTTGCATGCGCTTTTAGTTGCCTTAATCTACCTTTCGAATTAATTTCAAAGCTTAAGTTCTGCGCAGCCACGAACCCATGGAGCAGTCGCAAAGAGGGCAAAGTGTTGAATGGCAGAGCGCAAAGTGTTTTTCCTCTTTTTCGGACCAAGAGTTCACACAGAGCACAGCTGCTTTCAGCTAATACCTTCAGGTGTGCTTATAGCCTGCTGAAATTTTAAGACGCATACTCGAAAATAATTTAAATAGAAAATAATATTGAGCTATAATTGAATTTATTTAGCTTGGCCACAAACTGAACTCATTGCAAAATCTAATTTAGATTTGCTGATTTCAGCTTTTCATGAGCCCATTGCAAATGGAAATTTGTGATATAATTTATTTGTGCAGCTTTATGTGGCAGGCAGAGGTAGGCGTGGCGGAGCTCATAAAGTATGCAGCCAAGCAGACGAGAGTCGATCTCAACATGTTTTTCTAGCACTCCGTCTGAACACAAAGATCTCTCGCTGCAGCAACTGCTGAGTGTTGTATATGCACACTTGAACACTCTTGCAGCATGTCTTTAAGCAACCAGTTCAGTGAGGCGCAAGTAGCATGCAGCGTCTCTGTGAGCTGCTTAGTTGGCTGCATACCAAGTGCTGCGATTGCTGCTCATCTGCGCCTTAGGCTGGGACACTGTCAAGCTAGAGACTTGAAATTTAAAATATACATTTTTAGTTTGCTCAATAACTCAGCCTATGCTGTTTTATTATCTATAAAAATCCATATTTTTGCTTGGTTTTTTTATCAAAAATTAAAGACCAGAAACATAATTTGTAGGTTTCACAAAATTTGAATAGCCTCGAATTTCTTAACACCCTGCCCTAAAGTTAATATATAAAACAAAAAGCAAATAGTAGAGCCTTGAGCATTAAAAATATACACAATTATATGTATTTACTACGCTCTGAAACAGTTCACTCTTAACTCAAGCTCTTACTAATGGATTCCTTATACTTGTCTCTTTGTCTTAGTCTCTGCTAATTAGCATTGGCATTTCCCTTCTACTTCTACATGTCTGTTGTATAAACGAGCGTTAAAGTTAGTAAAAATATAATAATTTTCAAATATTAATTTAAATAAAAATGTATTTAAAAATAAATTTTTCTTTTGACTTTGCTTTAAGACTGAGTTTAGTAAAGATTAGCTGATTGCAACTTGTTTTTGCCTTCGCTCTCTTCTGATATAGTTCATAAGGATTTTCCTTTTACTCAGCTGACACTATCTCTTCTAGTTCCGGCTCTTTCCCTCTCCCGCTCTCTCACTCTCTCCCTCTCCTTTTCTCATCTCGCCAACATGCTAACATGTGTATTGTATGTTTCCTATTGCTCTCAGTTTTGCTGTCCAATTGAAAGTGAACTCTGACAGTTTGGCTGCTCCCCGGACTTGCTGCTCCCAATGGCTGGTGGTCGTCCTTTATTAGTTTAGCGCTGGCGACTGATGCTGCAGTTTTTCGCTGCCTGACCGCCTGCCACGCCCCTCGTTTTGCGCTTTGTGACAATAAATTGTGAACAAGCATGGGGCGTGCGCTGACATTTTGCGGTGCTGTCCAGCTGCAGCTCATCCAGATCGGCCCAGCCCGGCCTGGGCCCGGCCTGGCAGCTGTGCTGTTGTCCGCCTGTCCCTCACTCGGTCTGCTCGTCTGTTGAGGTTTCATTTGGCACTTGACATATGTATGTACGAAAAACTGCGGCCAGAATAGAACTGGTTGTGCGGCGGATTTGAGCAATGATGGAAACTGGGCGCGTTTTTCTTCTCCTCTGTTATTATTTTTTTTGTTTGGCGTGTTTTTAAAATGCAGTTAAATATTTGGAGTTTTTTCTTTTGTTTTACTGCCGCGCTGGGCTGGGCCTTGTTGCAGTTTTATAAACTCGTAACTAACCGCAGGTTTGTGTTGTCATTCCCCACGTTTCAGCCCGATTCGTTGCGGGGTTTTATCGCGGCGCCTGTTTTTATTTATTTAAGGCAAACATTTTTAACTGCTGACGTGGTTTCAGTTTTTATTCGCAGTTATTTTTCCGTTTTCAGTTCAGCTTCAGCTTCAGTTTCAGTTTCAGCTTTTTTTTTATTCGCTCGGCTCGACTTATAAATTATTCGTGTCATGGCCCGGCCACATAAATTCTTGACCGTCTCATATTTATTCCAATCTACCTATGTGATTTCTGTAATACATATATGAGTGTGTGGCTATAGCTGTAGCTGTAGCCGGACAACGGCCCAAAAGTAAGAGTTTAATCAGTTATTCAATTTAGTTAGACAGTTTGCCTCATGCATATTGCACGAGCCAAAGTTCTCAGCGTGACCTTTTCGCTCCGGATTATCCTGAATAATTCAAGAATACTTTTCGCTTTAAACTTGACCGGCAACTAGGGGCCAGCCTCGGCCTCGGCAACATTGTTTATTTGCTAATATTGTTAATCATAAATAACAAAGTTTATGCATAAACGTATTAACCTAAGCAACAACAGCAGCGCAGGCCTTGGCCTGGCCTGGCCCGGCCAGCTTGAGTAAATGACTCAATATTTGACAATCATAACATCCGCTTAGTCTTCAGGCTTCGTCCTGCTGCTCAGCAAAGACAGGAACAACAGACCAGTTTGTCAATGGCAGTTTAAGCTCTTCTATCTATAAATATGTATATATATACATGCAAGTAGTTGTCCATGTGTGTGTGCCATAGACAAGCTCATAATTCAAGTTAGCAAACTTCTTGGACATGCCTTCCACTGCTGCTCCTTTACTGCCTGCCCCTGCCCTGCCTCTGCCCCTCGGCGGCATTTGTTTGTGTCGTAAATTTACGAGTCATAGCCAAAACGAAAGAAAAACGGAAAAAAAGGTTTGCAAGTTTTTCTGTGTCTTATACCCTGTAAGAGGCATGAGTTAAATCGGATATGGGCCATTGAGTAATGTTCCAGTTGAGGGCGCGGGGAAGCGACTCGTAGAGTATCTTGAAGTCTGTGTGGGACAAGTGCATAACTCGTTATATTATTTGCAATATATTATTTATTTATTCAGGCTCGCATTGAATTGCAAATTAAAAGCTTCGCCTTGGTCCATAATTTATATTTAATGATTTTTTAATAGCAGCGACGTAAAAAAAACTGTGGCAAATGTTTTAAATTACAGTAAATCAAACAGGAATGCAGACAGTTGGCCAACTTGGAGCTGAAGCTGTGCGTGTGTGCGGCGGGGGCGGCAGACAGTGGGGCGAATATGTCATTATGCGCTTAAATTGTTGCACAATTAAACGTAGAAGAAGAATAGTTACGACCAGCCATTGCAGCCACGCCCACGCCCGCTCAGTCTGTTAGCGGCTTTTGTTTATTGTTGGCAGATTATGAAGCGACGACACCCGACGACTGTGCAGATAAAACTTTTTATCGGCTATTGTTTAAATGATGCGGCAGCAACACAATGGCAGCAGCATAATGTTGACTGAATCGAGCCAAGTTTAATCAGCTAAGGACGCATTCATTGTCTGTGCGCTGTTTACACAAAGCAACATCAATACGGTGAAATTACGAAATGCACTTGATTTACTTAAGAGCTGCCATTAAAGCCAAACTAAGCACCTGAATTTCCATCACTTTAAAGGCAAGCTGTAAGCAAAGTCGGGCAGCTGTGCTGGTGTCAGGCATGGGCCGCTCCAGCCGCTCCAGCTGCTCCAACTGACCGCAATAATAATTCAATCAATTTAAAACCAACACCTAATCAAACAAAACGCCACAAGAGCCAACAAAAACAGCAGTGCAGAGATAGAAGAGGCAGAACTGAAATTCCAATAATTCGTTATGAAGTCGATGCTAATAACGCTCCGCTGCACACAATGGACACGACGATGTTGATGATAATAATGATGCTAATGACGATGATGATGAACAGGCTACAGTCCTGCCAGCGCTGAGGGGCAAAGCAACAACAACAGCCAGCGAAAGAGACGGAGCGAAAGATAAAGCGAGTGACAGAGAGAGAGGCTGCAGAGTTTGCAATGAATTTACACAAAATCGAAATCAGAAAATTACCATTATGCCGGGCAGTCAGGCCTGCTGCTGCAGCTCCTGCTGCTGTTCGAGGCCATTTCATATGACAGCAGTGAATTGCAACTCTAACCAGCTACAAATATTGGCCAGAGCTCTGGCATGAACGACATAGATGGCGACTTGCAATTACAGCAAAAATTGTTGTTTGAGCTTTGCAGGAGGCGGGCCATGGCAGGGCCAGCGGCAGAGCATAAGGAGTGACCGCAGCACATGACCAGCTGCACTGCTGTGGAACGACAGCGGCAACGACATGAAACCTGTCCGGTCAAATAACCCATTAACTAAAAACTTAATCAATTGGAACCCCAGCCCCATTCATAATCATTGCCAATTGAGAAGCAATAGCCACTGTGTAAATGAATCGCTGCCCACTGCCCGCTGCCCACTGCCCGCTGGCTGTTATTGAACCTTTGGATCACAGGCAAATGCAGGAGAAAAAAAAAAGCTAAAATGTAGTTGGCTTCCCATGGACGATGCGGTTGGCCATTCTTGGTTGCTATTAGCGACATTACAGCTCTGCCTATGAATGCCAATTGCCAGCGCTGGCAATTTTTCTCAGGCATACCTCACAGCACTCAATATGGGGCATATTAGCTGAGCTACTAATTGGCTAGGTAATAAGTACGAAAAGGATTTGGGTAGAGTAAAAGAGAAAGCGAAGATAGCGAATAGTTTATATGGATTGAGAAAGAAAGAGATTGAGAATAAAATATTTAAGGTAAAGAAAAGAAATTTATAAAATATTTTAGATATATAAATATATATTAAATATATTTAATGCCTTGACTCTCGCAACGATTCATGGTAAAATACAAATTGAAGTTCGAGGCTCAAGTCCTGCTGCAGCTCTCATATCGTATATAGGCAACACAACAATGAAGTTGGCTGTTATTGTTGCAGTTTGCAGCACCTTCGGCAAATGCCAACAGTTTTTAGCGTAAGCTGAAATTGGCGTTCGGCCCACAAATGTATGCTACGCGATTTTTTCAGCATTCATTTTTCTAGCTGCCAGCTGCAGTTGCAGTGCCAGCTGCATTGGCGAAAAGGAAAACAATCAAATATTGAACGCAGCAAGCGGCAAATGGCGCCAACAAATAAAAATTTATACAACAGTCATAATCCATTACCCATGCCAGATGCCAGAGCGGAACTGGGCACGCTGGAAATTGGTTGGGATTGGGATTGGGCTAGGTCATGGGCCGGTTGCAGTTTCCGCATATTTATTTATTTTTCACTTGTTCGACAAACATTTATATATATTTAAATATATATTTAAATATATAAATGCATGTATATCTCTCCCTTTATAAAGCCGCTGCGAAAAATGGAGCGCAACTTAACCCACATTTGCATGCGCGAGCTTTAAAATGTATCAAAAAAAAAATAAAAAATAAAAGAAAACAGAAAGAGAGGGAGAAATTGCCTTAACAGCATTCTGTGCGAAATAAACTTGATTTTTAATTAATTAAATTTTATTTATTTACTTGGCAGCTCAGCGAACTGGGACGTCCATTCACGGGCGGCTCCTGGTGCGGCAAGGCCACCGGACCGCAATTATATTTCAGTGAAACATCCACGGTGACGGCCTCAGTAAAGGTGAGTAAAGCATGCAGGACTTGTGACAAACATTCAGTTAATATCGCTGTTTACCTGGCTTCATGTGGCATCATAATATTGCGATATATCAAAAGTTGCCGAGCAAAATAAACTCTCTCGCCCGCTCTCCCTGCTTATTCTGAATATTATTGAAACTGTCGATATGAGCCATTGAAAGCGTACAAAACATTCGGCCAGGCGCTGTATTCATTTCATTCTTGTTTTTTAATTTTAAATTGAACAACTTTCGCGTTAACGTGGCGTATGCGTAATGTTTACTTGAGCAGCCATTGCCACTTTTTGATTAATATTTAAATAAACGTGCGGCCATAAAAGCAAATGGACAACAGCGCTCGGCCAGCTTGCTGAATACGCCAGCGCATAAATTATGAAAATTAATAAAAATTCATGCTCCAATCGGATTGCGCTCGACTGGGCTGAGGGCGAGTTGCTCCGAGTGCAACAAATTGCTTCAAGTGACGATGAGTTGACGTGGTCGAAGGCGCAGATTGCAGATTGCATAATTAAAGGAAAATTGCGTGTGCAAATGACAGTTTCTCTGCTTCTTCTTCTTCTTCGTCTGCTTTCTGCTGTCACTTGGCCCAGAGTTCAATCAGAGATCGTTCAACTTGAGCCAAAGTGAAACTGGTCTTTGTCTTGGCAGCTGTCGCTCAGTTTTTCGACAAATAAATATTTCAATTTGGCCCCTCGACGGGCCGTCGCGCCGGATCGATGTCCCTTTGTATTGTCACATACAATTGACGGCACACCATTTCCTGTCGTATTTGGCAGCATTGCCAATGCAATCGCCCGACGTATATATATTTATATATATATATATACTTTCCACACTCAATTTTCAGCTCATTTCGGCATGGCATTGCTCGTATTGGCATTGCAAGTCTTTGTAAGATATCTTCAACTTTTCCTTTTTGCAGGTATTCCATCCGCCACGCAATTTACGAGATGAGAAACCCTTTGAGTTCAGCATCAGATACAAATTTATAAGCCAGTCCGATGCAGTCGTCAGGTAAGTTGCAAGAGATGTTGCCACATTTTCAATGCCTAATGAAAATCAATGGACAATAGAACAAAAATAGAAATTGGCATGAAATACGTTGGGGTTAACTATCTATTCTTGTATTAGCCCAGAGCTGGGATGCTGTGCAGCAGATTCTGCAAGTATTTTCAGGGCTAGCTTCAATTAGGCGCTTTGGCAAAGGCCTAATAAGAACTTGGGATAGCAATAGCTGGCCCTGCCCATGTCATGGCTATATCAAGAATCTACTGCACTCACTGTGTAAATTATAGGGATCATACAGCGCTCAGCCAGTGAATTCAGTTATCAATGAGAATTCAGTTATCAAAAATTTTTCTATTTTAATAACCAAAAAAAATTTTTTATTTATGTAAATTGTGATTTAAAGGTATTATATTAGAGGTTCATAACTTTGTGTTAACAAGACTCCTTTATTTGTGACTCTAGTTAATAGCTGATAATTTTTATTTGTTAAGTTTGGCTTGACATTTTATAGTAAATAAACTTTCATTCGTTAAAGACCTGTAAATTGTTTAAAAAAAATTTTGAAAACAAATTTTTTCAGGTTAATATTATCGTGCACTTCGTTCATTTTTTGACGTAACACATTTTTGGTTAAATATGTGTATATAAATAAGCAGAATTGTCGCATTTGTAATAAGTATGGTCAAAATAACATTACAACTGCAAAGCGGAACTGCTGATCAGTTTTATGCCCTGGCGAAGTCATGGTTCATTAATATCTTCAAAACCGACAATGGCCATGACTGTGGTCAAATTTGTGCGCTATATTTCACTAGAACGGAACAAAATCATATTTATTCACTAATGTTTTATAATTGACTATTTAATAAAGTTAATTTTATGGACATTAAAAATATATATATATATATTTAATTCTGATGAAAACTTGTATAACTCTAAAGAAAACTGCATTTCTGATCACACGATTGACGACAATTTTTACGTTAATATTTACAATTTACGCTACGATTTTCTGACAATTTCTACTATATAATTTCTTAAATATCTTCAACCTTAATCAGTTTATCAATTTTTGTGGCAACTAGAGTCTCGCATTACCATTATTTTCCGTGGCTCGAAATAGAATTCTGTCGAAATGTAATCAAGAAATTCGTTATAGAATATATAAGACTTCTATTTGTTTTGGCCTGCAGCTGGCCTGTAACTGTAATTTATCATTTAGGCGTAGAGGCAGCCTTTAAAAGTGCGCAGAGCTGGGCAAGTTAATGTCAGCAGCGAGCGCTGTGACGGCTGCCAGTGTTGGCCTTTGTTTTAACGCACTCGTTTGGCCTGGCAGCCTGAGCCGTCGCTAAATCCTTGTAGCTGCTCGAACAATGCCACTTTTGTTGAAATGCTGCATAAAACATGAGCAGCAGCAGTAGCTCCAGCTACAGCTCCTTCATAGCCAGTAGACGTGGCATGCCATATACGATTCATGCTGCAATCCATTTGTGCTCAGACGTGTGTCAAATTTTCGTATAGGTGTCGCGTTCTTTGTTTGCGCCTGTTGCCAGTTGGCAGTTGCCGGTTGGCAGTTGGCAGTTCGCTGTGCGCCGTGCGCTGTTGTGCCGGATATGGCAATAGTGCTATAAATTGAAATGTATTTTTACGCCTCAGCAAATTTCATACAATTTACACGGAAAAATAATATTTACGAGCGGGTGAATGGGCTGGCTGCAGTTGAGAATGCATTGAATGTACGGCTGTATGTCCGGCCGTACGGACCATTAGCAAACCAAACAATGGCCAAAACACTGGGCCAAATGAGGATTTTAAACTTAAAATGCCAGGATGTATTTTATGCAAATTGCAGGCAGACTAGCAGGTGGGCAGGTGGGCGGACATGGCCCCAAATACCAAACAAATATACTGCCGAGTGGAGGCAGCTAAACTAAATTAAATGCTAAACTTGCATACTCAACGACACCTGGAATGCACACAGACACACACACACACACACACACACACACACACACACATATATATATATATGTATACTAATGGTATGTGGGGCTTACATTACACAGGTATGGACTGCCCGATAAGCCATTGGAATTGGGACGTGTCACACCCGGCACCTATTGTACAAGGCAATTCGATGAATGCTATCGTAACAAGTGTCGCCTGCAAAGTCCAAATTATCCTGGTATGTATCCAAGGAATGTCACCTGCTATTGGACAATACGCCAGAAAGAAGTGCCAACCAGCAAGCATGCCATGATTGCCGTCAGCCAGGAGAATCAGCACAAAGCCCTAGTCAAGCGGTAAGTGAAAGCCGGCGCAGGCCTTCGCCTGCTGCCCCAGCTTAGCTACGTTTCCATTGAAATACCGAATTTCTATGACCCGTGTGCATGCAGCACATTAAATAAGCATTAGCATTTTGTGGATCGAGTCGACCGTGTCGCATTCGTATGACAAATTTCAATTTGGCAAATTGCAATGCGACTTGCACTCCACATTATCACACTTGCAAGCGCTGTAAGCGGCCATTGAAATGAGTGAGTGAATGAATGGCTGAATGAATGAGTGAATGAATGCTGTTATTGCTGCCATGTATTTTGTATATTCCAATTAAATGTTTGCATATATTGTGCTTGCATATCAAATTAGATAACAACGGACAGAAAGGCCGAACAACCAACTGACAGCGACTGTAACTGAATCCCATTTCAAATGCAAAATGTGTATTAAATGTCGCGATTTCCAGGCACACACTGCCAGGCGAGTACTTGGCTGAAGTCAATGAACATGTTACAGGAATTGGAAAAATATATAGAGGGAGAAATAGAGAGATTTGAGGCAGTCATAGCAACTCAGCTCCTTCCATATCTTAAAATTATTTAGGAGTACTTGATCGAGCTTAATGAAGTTGCAACAAATATTTTAAAATTAAGGGAGAGAGTGAGAAGTAGAGAGAGAGAATGAGAGACACAGTCAGAGAAGATGCAACAAATACTTAAAAAATTAAAAGAGCGAGAGAGAGGAAGATTAGAAGCAGAGAAAGGCAATCATAAGACCTCAGCTCTTTCAATAACTTAAACTTATTTAGGCATACTCTGACATGCGAGTACTTGGGCAAAGAGAAAATATATATAAAAAGAGAGAGAGAGAGAGATGGCAGCTATAAGACCACATCTCTTTCTGTATCTGTAGCTAACACTACCAATACCAGGCGTATACTTGGCTGAAGTCAATGAAGATTTAAGAAATATTTTTATAATGAAGAGAGAGAGAGAGAATAGAGGCATTTGACTTCAGCTCTTCTATGTCTTTAGCTAACTTATGTTTACTATGCCAGGCGAGTACTTGCTCAAAGAGGGAGTATAGCTAGATAGAGAGAGAGAGAGAGCGAAAGACACTCATCTTCACTTCATCATTTCACTTCACCTTCACATCTTCAGCGAACTCAGCTGCTCTAAAAAGAGCATTTAATTGCCGTCAAACTATCCACATCAATTGTCACTTGGCAGGCTTATTAACTTTGACAGCTTGGACAGTTTCGTTGCAGCTGCTTTTTTTGCCTGGATTTGCGAAATGAAAATGTTTGCATTGCATTTAGCGCTGATTGCAATTTAAGTTTGTTTTCCCCTGTGTTTTTTGGCTCTAGTGAATATTTATATATTTGAATATTTTCATACTAAATGGCAAATCGATTTTTTGCACTTGCAGCTCGATTGCCAGCTTCAACAAGACCTCGCGTTCGATACGCGCCTGGTCGGATTGCACGGGCGAACGCGATCATCTGATATTCTATGATGGCAGCTCCACGAACGATCCGGTCTTGGCCAAGTACTGCGGCGGCGACTGGTTGCCGCGCGTCGTGTCACGGTAAGTGTGCGCCTCTCGCACTCTGCTCGGGCATTTATTTAACGCCATTTCTCTTTTATGAAAAAGTTAAATACGAGAGCCGAGCACAACTCATAATACATTTACAAGCCCCAGTCAAACATACGAACTGACTGAGCGACATTTTAATGAGCATGTGCTGTGTGTGTGTGTGTGTGTGTGTGTGTGTTGGGCCTGTGTGTGTGTGTAGATCTATGTGTAACTGAATTGGAACACATGCGCCCCAGGCCAACTGCAGTGCAGTGCACTAGGACTGCGGTCACACACACACACACACACACACACACACACACACTCACACACACAGACACTGCTTATGGTGCTTTGTGTGCGCCTTGCAATTGTGCGCAATGCTTAAGAAAAACCGGAAATTGGGTTGCTCTGCAGACAGACAAAAGCAACCAAGAGACAGACTTAAATAGACACACACACACACACACACACACACAGAGAGAGACACACACTCAAAGCACACACTCGACACACACATGGAACACATAAATAGATTTATATGTGCGCCATTTGCAACTTTTTGCCTGACTATACAAAATGCACGCCTATTGAAAACATTTTGATGCATGTGATTTATGCAATGGGTAAGAATCTTTGCTCATTAGGTGCCAAGTTCTTTAGAGAAGCGCCACACTATAAATTCTTAAAGAGCAAAACAAACTGAATGCCTGACACTTGTATTAAAAGTAGTTATATCATCGTGCTATGCAGTCAAAGTTTTTGAAACGAGAGTTCGGCGCGACTTTTGTTGTGCGACTCGCTTAACATTAATTCTTATTAATCTTGTGCTGTGTATGAAAAGTTATGTAAATGCAGTCATGATTCAACTGGAGTAAAGAATAGTTAAGAATATATAGGCTAAGTTTTTTTGTATTTATTGTTTGTAGTAAGAGTTGGCCAAATAAGTACTGCAGAAAGAGACATTGCAATCATATTAAAAAAAGTTGAGATATATTTATATATATATATAGATATTATTTTATGATTCTTGGACTTGGCTAGCAATACTTTCAGCCTTCTTTTTGGTCTTGCATGAGTGCGTTTAATATGTGAACAGGATTTCCAGCATTAAATGCTCGAATATTGCTTTCGAGTTCTTAAAATCTTTTGAACTTATTAGCATGTCATGAGCACTTGACATTGACCCAGAGATAGTAATTAAGGTAACTATATATATTTGCCAATTATTGCCTAAGCATAATCATGGCTTATGAACAATAGCCGCAGTTTTTAAATGCAGCTTAGAAGGCGTTTAAACGACGTTCTCCTCCTCATTTTCGTCTTCAAATTGTGTTGCTAAAACTAAAAATTTGTTATTTAGAAAGAGCTGAGTTTAATTTAAGTGAGATAAGCTGAGGTCCGAGAAGTTATAGATATTTAAATTATAGTTATTTATATCAGTTCATATAGTTTATTATAAAATATCTTCTCAATTTTTTATTTCAAACAGAAGAATCCTTAGCCAAGTTCAAGTTCAATTACTAAAATATGGTCAAGAAGAAAACTTAGCGTAATTTTGGGCGCGTTTCAATAGACAACTAATGCAATAAATATAAGTGTTAGAGAACGAGAAGAAACCTAAGCCTAATTCGATAAAAAGAATTCGAAATAAAGACATTTTTTTAAAAAATATTTTAAAAATATTTTTTCATTACTGGCAGACATTAGTAAATGTAGTCATACATGGCAAATACTAAAAAATATTCGAGTATATAAATAATAGCAATAGCTCAAACAGCTGCTTAAATAAATCAATAGGAAATAGTAATACTCTTGTTGGGTCAGCTATATTGTATTTCATATTTAAATTATATTTTCAAAGATATTTTTCCATTTTCATATCGCAAGCTCATTTCCGTTTGTTAGCATCAGGTATTTCAGTTAGTTCTTCTTCCATTTCCTGTTGCGCCAAAAACATTTTTTGCTTTTTCATTTCTTTAACTGTTTTTTTTTTGTTTTTTGTTGGCTTTTGCTGATTTGCGAGAGCGAAAAAAGTCGGAACAATACATTTGGAAAGCAGAGAAACGCCCGCAGATAATGCACCCTGCCAGTGGCTCAAGTGCAGAGTGCGAATGCTGTGCCACGCCCGCATGGCATTGAAGTGGACGAGTTGCCCCTTTGGCCATTTATCTGGCACTTCACATTCGCCAAAGTTTGCGCTTTTCGCTCACTCTTGAGACATGCAGCTCAGCTTTGATTGTTGTTGCTGCAGCTTTGTTTTCTTTTCTCTCTCTCTCTCTTCTTCTCATGCAGCTGCAGAAACATTTGAAAAAATTAAAAGCCAGTCAGGCAGCGTTGCTGATGATTACAGCTGATGTTCATGTTGATGTTGCTGTTGATGATCATGAGAATCGTTTCACCTTGTTGCTTAATCTCTTAATGAGTTGCTCTCGGGCATTTATTGACATTTTCGTTGTGAATATTGCTAGAATGAGAGCTGAAATCTTATGAGCAAACATGCACAGCTCGGCTGGCGCATCAGAAATGCATATAGCGTAAAATGCACACACGGCTGCTGATGACGCTGAGGCCTGAGAGTCGTTGCAAGGATGTGTGCCACATTGCCATGGCAATGTGTGCCAGGCTTAAGCGCGCTGCCAAAGTTGTCCTCCACGCGGCTTGCTTTGCCAGCCAACGTCTTGCGCGATACGAGAAGATGTATAATACAAACACACATATACAAAGCCATGGCTGCCTGTGTGTGTGTGTGTGTGTGAGTGTTGGCTTACAGACACCTCAGACATGACAGTCATATAATTTTTGCCCGCTTTTGCCTGCCTGACTTTCAGCACACACACGCAGAGGTGGGAGTTGCAGCGGAAATGCTGCCACATGAGAATTATTAATTTCCCTGTGCAACTTAAAATGGCAACAAGCTGCAAGCAGCAAGCAGCAGGCAGCGTCTCTTTGACGTGCCTGCGCATTTTTATTGAACTCTTTGCCCCTCCTGCCCCACACCGCGTGCTGTGCTTCAGCAGCTGTTGCTTTTCTAAGTGCTGGCAAAGTATGTTAATTTTTTTCCTTTTTTTATCTATCTTTTATATATATTTTGGCACTTGTAAGAAACTGAAAGGCGCTAACTTTTTAAGCAGCAAATTACTTTTTTTACACACTTTGCAAAAGGGTTTAAAATTTCATGTGCAAGTTTCTAAAATGCTAATCTGGTATTTATTTTTTGAATTTATTTATATAAATTTCTCTTTTTCTAGCCTAGTCTTAACACATGCTGTCTGCAAGTGCATTAAAACTTCGTTATTCAGAGAGCGCAACTCTTAAATTATTTGCTGTCTCGTGGTTTTAAGCCAAAGTTAACTACCTAAAGATAAAGTTTACATGTGTGCAAACGCGTGTATGTGTGTGTGCGTGTGTGTGTGAGTGTAAATATGTTATGTTGAGTTCTCGTGAAAGCATTTAGTTTGAGTGTAGGTTTTGAGCTAGTTCCACTGCTTATGTGTTTACTTTGAAATGAGTTTTACTATTTGTCAAACTTAATTTAAATTTCCATATAATTTGCATATAAGCTGCTCTATAAGTCCAAGTCCAGAGATGGGTAAGAGAAGAGCTAGATGAAATACAATAAATTTAAATGAAATAAATTCTGAGATGACTGTCAACATTAGGAAAATAAGAAATTATGTATTCCTAGAATTCTAGGCAAATAATAAAATAAAAAATTAATCTATTATTTTATAATCAATTATTTAGGATTAAATTTATTGTTACTCAAATAATCAATTATTTGGGTAAATCATTATTGATGCAAGTGGACAAGAAGAACATGGCAGAAAAGAGCATTTGAGGGTTTCTGTAGAGACTTTTAGATTCATGTGAATTAACCAACTGTTTGCAGCCAAAAATAAGTTTTGATTTGATAAAGGGAAAGGCTGAGGCTGTACTATTCCTCATAAATATAATATTTAATTAAAAAAAATCTAGAAAGAGTTTACGATGACTGCAGAGTATACGCTACATAAAACAGCTAATTATCTTATATAATTATATTTTATTTAATTTTATTATTTAAAGGTTAGAGTCCTGCTACCTTTTAGGCAAAGCACAAATTCAATAATATAATTAATATATTAATAGCTAAAGAAGAGCAAGCAGATATAGACTCTAACTAGCTGGAAAGGTTTAAGCAGATATTTCATATATTTGAGGTCAGGTAGGTCTTAGTGGTAGGTCAGGCAGGTCTAAAAAGATCCTTGGGCTGCAGAATCCAAAATCCTAGTTGGGCTGCTTGAGTGAAAATCTAAACTCTCTAGATATTATTTGCACACTTCCTGCTTGAGCTCTCGCTCAATATGCCACTATCTATTTCGCATATTCCAATCTAATTAGTTTCTTTAAAAGCTTCATTAAAAGAGCATTAACATATACCGTTCCGCAGCTGTATTTTGTAGCTGCCTGCTTTGTGGCTGGTTTATTTTAAACTATTTTATTAGCCATATTGCCCAGTGGCTTGCTTAATTTGACACAATTTCGCTGGTTTATCGAACTTAATCAACTGGCCGCAGGACAGGCCCGGCCCGGCCCGGTCCGGCCCGGTCCGGTCCATTATTAGAACTAGTTCAATTAGCGGGCCCAGCTGAGCTGTGTTTGCTTCTCAAAGCGAGCATCAAATTTGCTGGATAATTCCGTTAGCCTCGTCAGTCTCGCTGCGCACACAAGCCCTCACATCTCTTACATCGGTCGAGAGGCGACCACTTTTAGAGCCGCCAATCTCGCTCGCTGCCGTCGCCCCACAAGACGGGCGGGCGCTGCCATTTGCGGTCAGACATTTTGGCATCGGGGCATGTGCAAATTCGTGACCAAGCGCTGCAGCAGCAGCTGTCGAGTGCTGAGAGGGCATGAAGTATTTCAGGCGACGCATTGATAACCACCGGCAAAGGGACAACGCTTGGAGACGTGTGCCCGGTTTTGTGTTGATTTTACGACACCCGCAAGTGCCGCAGGCCATTAAGTACCCAAGTGCTACGCATACGTAGTGCGTGGCTATGCCACTGGGAGCTGGGAGGGCCACAGCATGCTAAAGCCAACATTTGTGCGCTTTATTAAAAATTAATTTACTTTTCATTTGCAGTTTATTGCACTTGGCAGTGACAAAAAAAAGGAAATGTTGCAGAAGCTGCCACACCCAGGCAACGCCCAGCTCCGGCGCACACGTGTGCCCTGACTCCATCTCTCTGTCTTCCGCACGCTTTGTCCACGTGTCCTTGGGTGTAGGTGTTTGAATAATAAGAGCACCCAACGCTTGACTGCTTGGCTGCTGTCTTTTAGCCACACTTACACGTATTAAAAAGCCATTTGTGTTGGCCATATTTGATGGCTTTTAACATGGGCGCGTGAGGCGCTTTGGCAAGCGCCAGGTGTGGGCGAAAGCTGCTCAAGCTGCGGCCGCCGCTCATTTTTATGTACTTTATACTACTCATACGCCGCGTAAGCCGCCCCCATAAAAATTCAATTTTAAATTTAAATTGAAAAGCTTTGGCAAATTAATGAGCAACAAAAACACTTGCAAGCGTTGCTTAAGCACAAAGCTATTTCAGCTGTAATCAGTTTTAATTGCTTTCATTTTCATTTGATGCGGCTGACCAAGTATAGCAGGACAAATTGCTATGAAGCCAAAACAAAGAATTTTTAATTTTATTTTTTACCTTTTCTTGAAGCCATTTGCAAAGACACATCATATCAATTTATGGATATAACTGTTAGCTCAAATTGCATTCACTCTTGCCTCTACACACATGTGCTCCAGCCAGCTCCTTTATCAGCTAACATATTTGGCCAGTCTCATTTACTTTTATAGTTCGTTATCATATTTCATTCGAGTCGTAGCAGGCGCTACAATATTGCTACGTTTAAAGCCTTTTAACATAGCTGCAGAGGCAGCGAATTGGTTGCCGCGAAAAGTGGCCAAGTTTTATGAGCACTCGATGTCAGTGCCAGCGCTGGCCAACAATTGCAAAAATTGTGACTCTTGGCCTCGGTCGGCTGCTGGCGGTGCTGGCGTCACGTCGTCTACAACAAATGGTGCAACACCCACGGCTGTCATTTCATAATTTTCAGCCGACAAAAAACAAGAGAAAAAACTAAAAGACAAACGGCCCGAAAATTGTTGGCCCGCAGTTGGAAGATTCGCTACTTGTTCGCTTGTCGCTTGTTATGCCAAAAAATTTGCCTAAAACTTTTGGCGTCTGCCGACGCCGCTGCTCAGCGGCAGACAATGGCGAAAAAAGTTAATTTGGCAGCGAAAATGCAAACAACCAGGCGAACGGACACTTCCAATAGGGGCGTTGCGCACCAAGCTGTGGGCGTGGCAGCAAGCTGCTGGCAAAACAGCACAACAAGAGGCTGCGTCATGCTCCCAGGCGCGGCAGCTCTTGCTGGCGCAAGCTCAACATTTGTTTACAAATATATATATTTATATATATTTGTATATATATATTTGTATATATGTATACTTAAGTATATAAATCTGTTCAGTCTGACCAACAGCTTTACGACTTTACTTGATTGTCGAGCTGTGCAAATTAAATTTACGCCAAGCTGCTTTTCGCACGCCTTCAATTTGTGCGCTCATCGTTGTTGTTTAACGTTGCGTATGCGCAATATGCAAAACTTTGACAATTAATAATTGTCTATGTTGTCCAATAAGTTTTGGTATTTGAAGTCTTTTGATTAATATTTGTTAAGTCTTTAAGTTATATTATTGTTATTCTATCTCTCTCTCTTTCTCTCTCCCAGTGGCCCCGAAATGCTGGTCGCTTTTCACTCCAGTCCCTTCTCAGCGCCGCTGCAGCAAGGCATACCCAATCGCGGCTTTGAGCTGGATGTGGACATACTTTTCACCGATTCGGATTCATTCGACTTCGCCCAGGGCACAAAAAATCTTTGTGAATTTCACATTAATGCATCGAATCCGGGTAAGTACACAGCAGAGTTAAGCAATCAAAGGGCACGCGAATTGTCAGCCCCAGCTTAAATGCGAATATTAATGAGCATTGCACGCAGCGAAAATGGGGTCAGCTGCAGCTTGAGTTGCCCTTGCCATGGCTGCTGCTGCTGCTGGAGCATTGTTATATTTATAATTTATTGATATATATATATATATATATTGCTTAATCAGTGATGCTGCTTGAGCGTTTGCCCCACGCACTCCACAAGCACTCAGCTCGAGCTGCAGCCACAGCCGCAGAATTTCACTCTGCGGACAGCTAAGTGTTTGGGGCAGCGCGTCTTATGGCAATCAAAAGTTGCATCCACTTTAAGGTTGATGAAACCTGAGTTGCTGCTACTACAACGACTACACTATTCATTAGCTTGGCCTGGGCGGGCTGTTGGCAGCACCTAAGCTGACTTAATGGCTTTTTAATTTGATTCCAGGCCAGACGAACTCAAATTGAGTTGATCCGACAGCAAACGGCACTGAGTCAGCAGCAATTAACGCACTCGAAATATCTATTTAATTTCGCAAAAAAATAATATCTTTCTACACTGCTTAACAAAGTGGATTTAGCATAGGCTCAATTTAGAGTCAAACTCTTGATTCTTTGCAGTTCTTGCATCAGCTTAAAATTAATTTTAAGTCAAATAATTTTAAATAATATAAAAATCAATTTCATTAAATCAAAACAAATTTTTCATCAGCTTCTGCAGCTCATGGCGCAGTCGGCAATGCCCGTGCGGAAATTTTTCACTTTGCTTTTAATTAGATTTAAAT
The DNA here is from genome assembly GCF_003285905.1 of Drosophila hydei. Taxonomy (NCBI): domain Eukaryota; kingdom Metazoa; phylum Arthropoda; class Insecta; order Diptera; family Drosophilidae; genus Drosophila; species Drosophila hydei. Next base: position 7,279,840 of record NW_022045643.1, read on the forward strand.
TGTTTGCTGAGCTTTTTTCATTATTTTTATCAGCGCCCAGTGCATAAAAATATAAAATGAAAATTCCCAAATAATCCATAAAAAATGAAACGCAAAATTTTCAACAGAAAGCAAACAACAGATTTCTTTCCACGAAGTGCTCTGCTGCGTTGTAGATACGCCCTTAATACACTCACTTAATTGCGGTAAATTGTAAGCTGCCGTCCATAAGCTGAGCTCTTAAATTGCTCGATTTTTATTTTCATTTGCTGCTGGCCAGCGGCAGTGGCGGCGACGGCTGCATTTAATTGAAAAATTATTAAATGAAATTTTTGGGCTCGAATCGCAGGCTGTGCAGCACTAGCAGAAGTCTGTTTATGCCTGTGTGTGTGTGTGTGTGTGTGTGTGTGCAGTGTAGCAGACACTAATGTTCATTAATTTGCACTTAATAAGTTTTGAGTAGGTTTATTTACTGGCCAACGCTTGGTTGGCTTCGTTTTCTTGCTTGTTTCCTTTTTTTTTTTGCAGCTCTCAATCTTTGCTTTATTTGCAAATTTTACTTCATCTGAAATTAGTTTTCGCAATTTTGGCAGCTGTAATGGCAAAAGCCCAGTCCACAGCCACTCACTTAAGTTGTCCTTTTTTTTGTTGCTTTGTTTTGAGCTCTTGCCACGCTCATTAACTTGGCAGCTTATTTGTTTGTTGCTTTTGCCTAATTTTTGACCGTTTAACTTTTGTGAAATGCCTTCAATTTTGCGGCCATTGCTTCGGCTTGGCTTTGCGCTGGGAACTGGCGCAGCTGCCCAGCGTCTGTCCGCCGGCCGATAATCATTAGCAGCGGCGCCATATCTATCATAGTTTTAATCGGCAGCAAAGTCTTAAAGAGCATCAGCAACGGCAACATAAATCACAACAGCTGCTAACAATGTTGCATAAATAAATAATGAAATTGCAAAAGTTCAATAATATATATATATATATATATATATGCTGTGATTAGCTGAGAGATTTATGTAACAAACTTTGCGCAGCGAACTTTTGAGAGATTTTAAAAACAGTTAAGCAAATTAAATGAGCAGCCAGGGAATATTAATTTATTGGCTCACAAATTGAGATATGCTGAAATTAAAGTTGATAAAAAAGTGTGTGCTCTATGCTGCTTTAGGTCTTGAGAGATTTATGTGCGATTTATGTTGCTATTATTATTATTTATGCATATTATTCAGGCTAAGCTGCAGTTGACCAGGCAGGAGTGATGCAACTTTCAGCAACTATATTTCAGCAGCTGCTTAACTTATTGATATTGTGTAGTTGCTTAAATATTTAATAAGGCTTGCCATTTAATTATCATGAATAGAAACCAACTTTCTGCTGCATATAGATAGCTATAAGCTGCGCCATTCAACTAAGGCAAACTCTTTTCAGGCATATTTCTAGCCTACACTGCCATGTTAGCCTCTTAAGCTATCAAAAGCTAATCAAGAATGAATATATGTTTCTATATAGATTTCGCTTTCATTGTCATATCAGCCGCTGAACTGAGGGCTTAGCTGTAGCTGGCCCTATAACCGCTGCGAATCGGATAATTTAATCAAATTAGGCATACGTTAAGCATGGCAGGCTCTAACGTAATACTTGCATGCAAAATTTAATTAAAACACACACAGAGTGAAAGAGGCAGAGAGAGAGAGAGGTTGAGAGCTGAAACTTCAGTTGTGCCAGCTTGAATGCGTTTAGGTACGGCTCAGTGCCGCTGGAGCTCTACATTTAATTAAACTTAATTGATAAAGTTATGGCAAAATCAAACCAAATTAAATATGCAACAGATTTTGTTGCGCAATCAATGAAATGAATATAAATGCAGTCGAAAGCGAACTTGCAACGCAATGCATTTGCAGTATGGTTAATCATACGCCCCGTGTTGCCGACTATGTTTATATTAGATGGGTTTATCACACATTATTTACAGCTCACACACACACAGACATAAATACACTCCCGCACACACATGCATGCAGCACATTATTATAACTTTGAAATGACCTTTGCTGTTCATAATAAATTGTGTGGCTCGCTTTTAGCATTTTACATATTTAAATGCAATGCATATTGAATTTGTTGGCTCCTTAATGATGATGTTTGCTGCTGTTGTTGTTTTTGTTGTTGCAGTGGGGGCAACGCTGTACAAACAAAAACCGCGCTGCGCACAATTGAAAGCAAAATGAAACGATAAATATTTGGTTTACGTTAAAACTTTAATTAAAATCATGTTGCAGCCCGCAATAATTTATTTTTAGCGAACGTTTTTGGTATTTGTGACCGAGCGTGCGTGTGTATGGCTGTGTGTGTGTGTGTGTGTATGTGTGTGCTTGTGTATGTGTGTATTCGTGTCGATAACAAAACAATTATGCTGCTTTGCTTTTTGTTTGTATTTTGCTTTTGCCTCGCCGAGTTCCGCCCTTTGGTCATTATAAATGTTTCATGCGCGAGCACCACATTTTCCTAATTGAACTTGCCACGGAATGTTGGCCAAAGTGCTGCCACATTTTCCATACCCTAAGCCTATTGGCAACAGCTCTTATGGGGTATACTGGTTTTCCGGTGGTGTCTAAAGCGCGTAGAAGAGCGAAGCAAGTGGAGATATTTGTAAATAGCTGCTGAGCTGCTGCCGACAGGTCCATTTGTGCGTCTGTCAATCTGGCTACCTGTCTGTGCGTCTTCATTACCTTTTCTATATTCCGATTGACAAATCTAGCTTTTTACATAATCTCAAGTTGCCAGCTTCAGCGGCTGCTGGACAGCTGTATTGATTGATATTGATATTGAAATTGATATGTGATGATAATATTGATAGATAAAGCCGATGATGCCAATGAGGAGCGCAATGGTGATTATGATAATGATGACGTTGATAATGAAAATGCTGAATGTGATATAAATTAAGATTTTATTAATGATTGCTGGTTATGAAAATGAAAATTGCTGTTGATGATGATGAAAATGCTGATAATGATACCCATAATGATTACATTAGAAAGAATGATATTATTGATGCTACTGATGATAGTGATGATAATGACGATAATGATGATAATGATAAAATTGATGTTAATGATGATAATGATGATAATGATGATAATGATGATAATGATGATAATGATAATGATGATAATGATGATAATGATGATAATGATGATAATGATGATAATGATGATAATGATGATAATGATGATAATGATGATAATGATGATAATGATGATAATGATGATAATGATGATAATGATGATAATGATGATAATGATGATAATGATGATAATGATGATAATGATGATAATGATGATAATGATGATAATGATGATAATGATGATAATGATGATAATGATAATAAGATAATGATGATAATGATGATAATGATGATAATGATGATAATGATGATAATGATGATAATGATGATAATGATGATAATGATGATAATGATGATAATGATGATAATGATGATAATGATGATAATGATGATAATGATGATAATGATGATAATGATGATAATGATGATAATGATGATAATGATGATAATGATGATAATGATGATAATGATGATAATGATGATAATGATGATAATGATGATAATGATGATAATGATGATAATGATGATAATGATGATAATGATGATAATGATGATAATGATGATAATGATGATAATGATGATAATGATGATAATGATGATAATGATGATTATGATAATGATAATCATAATGATAGTGACAATAAAAAGTCAGGGTATATAAAAGTCGGTCCAATATATTACAATAAAGATAACAGTAATCATTCAAACAGTTATTTTTATATAAAAAAATATACAATATAAGAAAAATAATAATATAATATAAAAATAAAAATAAATATAATTTTCTAATAATCCAAATGACATTGAGTCAGGGTGTATCTAAGTCGGTCAGCTCTTAGTATGGCACAGCTACTTCATGGCCGATTTTACTGTTGCTTTATGAAAGCTTGTCATAGAAGTGTGGGTACAAGAGCACCTGCTGTTATTGCTGCTGCTGTTGTGATATAAGCAGTAGCATTGAAATTTTCCGCCTCTGGGCGCATTCACGTCATTGAAATGGTTTCGATTAGCTCATTAGGCGTTTATGAAGTTATTGAAAACATAATTTGAAATTCAAATATGTTAATTTGTAGGTAAATATGAGAAACTGCGGCAGTCCCTGAATAATTAGCAAAAAATGTATAATTTCTTTGGCAAATAAATAGGAAGATGAATTTTACTTTTGATATATTAAGATGTGCTTTATATAGAAACTAATGCTAATTAGAGCTCAAGCAACAAAGACCATTATTCAAACTATCTCAACCAAATACTCTTGCTTGTTATCTTTTGCTTGAAGTTCTTTTAGTTGGCATTGCAATTCACTTGCCAATCGCTTCCTTTTTCGCTTGTCACTTAAGACATTGAGCCACGCCCTTAATCAAATGCCCTGTCAGCGCGCACAGTGAAATGTTGTTTTAATTGCCACAGCCCCAGCCGAAGCGCCTAACTAGCCCATCTAATTAACGCTAATCAACTTGCTGACACTCGAATTGCCACCAAACAAGACATAAACACAAAAGCTAAGCCGCCCCCACTCGCTCCCAATCTTCGAATTATTTTATGTGATGCGAGTGTAATAAATTATTATATGAAATCGCTGCGAGATTTGCAGCAAATTATTTATGCCCGAGCCAAACTCTGCCAGCCACCCACACAGAGAGAGAGAGAGAGAGAGAGAGGGAGGAGGAGATCACAGATGCTATAAATTTATTACTGTACAAGCCGAAGAACATTTCCGCCGAAGCCAAGAAACGTTTACCCAGTCATTTGTATAGATAGATATGTGTATACTAGACATAGCAGAGTCCCTAAAAATATGCTCAAATGTGAGGCAAATATACAACATTTTATTTACAAATAAACCGAAAGAAGGATGCGAGCATACACAACTCTATGCTCATATCAACATATATCTCATATATATATTTGTGTTTTTGCCTGTAAGAGTGTGGGTGTGGAGCTAAGTACAATAGATACATTTCCACATTGGCGGAAGTTGCTTTGGCATTTTTATTGATTTACGGATTATTGTCGAGTAAGTGGAGCGACGAATCTGTGGAGCAACTGGGCGAATGTGTTGTTGCTGCCAGCGAAGAATCCTTCACAAAAAACTTTTCTAAGATTTTCACCAGGCACTCACTCAGCTCGATTCGGTTCAGTTCAGGTTCGGAAACTTTTCGGAGCAAACTTTAAACAAATCTTTTGATTCTTACTTTTTTTACCACTTTGTTTTGCCTCTGCTGCGAATACTTGTTGAAATTTTTACTTTTTAATTTCATAAAGTCAACATAAGAAGAAGAAGAAGAAGAAGAGGCAACGGGAATCAAAGTAAATATGTGAAGCACACAACGAAACGTTGAGTGCGAACACATTTTGCACAAATTTAAATATGAATTTCTGAAAATCTCTTGCACTTTTTCATAGCATACTTTTGTGCGCAGCGAAAGTGTGGCATGAAATTTCATAGAATTGATAAATAATCGAGGAATATGTGCACAATAAATTTGAAATAAACACGTTCAAGCGGCATAGAAACTAGAAATATTTGAATTTTAATTTAATTCATTTATTTGAATTTAGTTCTTAACTTAATTTTCAATAAATAATTTTAAATAAATTAAGTATATAATATACCCAAAATAAAGCAAAATTTAACTTAAGAAACTATCATATAAATTTTACTGAAAGAAATTTCAGCTTATTAAAATTAAAAAAAAAGCAACTCTTATAATAATATATCAATATGCAGCCTTGTTCATAAAAATAGTAATGCGACGAAGCAACACAATTTGGACACAAAAATTTGAATAATAAATACAATATAAAAAAATATATTTATATACACAGATGTTTCATGTAAAATATTAATACTAAATAAAAAAGAAAATAGAGCTTCAATTACACTTTTAATATACAATTGGCTGACAAAAGTAAAAATAATTTTTTTTTGTTTTTCTCACTCTTTTCATGCATGCCGTAGGTTAATTTTGTAGTTAATTTGAAAATATGCTCTTTAAATATTCATGGACTTCTAATTTTTGGACTGAATCGAGGCGAAAGCGAACACGAAAACGTTTCATTATTATAATTTTGTCATAAAATCGAGCCACAATGGCAGCGGATGCATTCAAATGAGGTCATTGGCTGGCTGATTTGGCTGACAGTGGTGCGGTGGTTGGGGAACTGTATGAGCCAGACGGGGCTGTGCGAGCACATATTTGCTGTTGTTGTTGCTAAGTTTGTTTATTGAGTTGCAATTTTGTTTGCAATCAGCGGCAAAATGCAAGAAGCGAGCACGAAACGACAAACTGGCAATCGAAACTAACGAGAGAATGCCGTGGGTGTTATGGCAGCGGGCGGGACGGGGCGGGGCAGACTCGAGTGTGAGTGTGTGTGTGTGTGGGTTGAGTTGTGCAAACAGCAAATTAGCATATTTGCACATAACGGCAACATTTTATTAGTACATAAATGGAAGTGCATGCGTGTGTGTGTGTGTAAAATAAATATTTATACATGAATTTGTCAATGGATTGTGTTTTGTTTCTGTGGCCGCCTATGAACTTTGTGCTTACAATTTCTATTTATTTATATGATTTTTCATAAATATTTAAAGTACTTTTGTTTATCGTAACTGCCTTGAATAGCAATTTAGTTATACTTGAGTAGGCAGCCAGCCAAGCGATTCAATTATCAGGAGCAACCAGAGTCACGACAATCAGCTACGAGATATGTATATATATATATATATATATATATATATATATATATATATATATATATATATATATATATATATATATACATATATATTGGCAATTTAGTTGCTCTGAAAACAAAACGTTTGCAATTAGTCGCTGCTACATAGACTGCACATACATTTTCCTCCTAATTATGGGCACAATCACAAATAAATCAACTAAATTGGCTCAGCTCAAAGTTTAGCTGCCGCCCAATTGCTGTGCTTTCCATGCTCTATACACACAGACGTGTGTCTATGTATGTGTGTCTCTTTAGCCGTTATATATTGAGCTGCTTGCGCTGCTCTCGATTTTTTCAATTATTTTTCGCCTTGCAGCGTAATTGACTCGCTTTTAATTACGCGCACCAAAATACATATTTTTTGTTGCTTCTTTTTGTATTCAGCAAAATTATTTGCATTTATTTGTGCTAGCTGTAGGCGTGGCAGCCTTGCTGAATTAACATGTAAAAGAGTTTACAGCAAATAAAAATATTACAAATAACAATTTTATTTATTATTTATTTATTTATAGCAGCAATTTGATAGAGAAATGCAGGGATCAAGAGTGATAGTAATTGTAGTGGATATAATGCAATAGATGTTGCAGTTATTGATGATGTTTTAATGCTGGAGTGTGCTGTAAGATTTGCCATTTTATAGTAAGCCTCATGAATCAGATGGAAATCAAGTAAAAAATATGTTAATAAAATCTTGACTCAGTTAGGCACACAGCGAGGCAGTTATTTGAGCTAAAAATTGCTTCATTTCTAATGCCCTAGTTCGCGCTTTAAAATGCCACTAAAAACAATGAAATATTTTATTTCCATATGCTCCAGCTTAGTCACTTAATAAACTCTTTGCACACACTTTAAATTGCAGCAGTTTCTCATAGACTAAATATTTATTTGGCGCGTTCATTGCTAGCCGCAAATCAGCAGTGAAAACTGTCAAAAATCACACGAGACTCGCTGATAAGTAAAGCCCTGATCGAAATATATATACGCACACTGGCATGGGCATTGCCTATATATGAATTGTAATCAGGGCTATTTTGTGCGCCATGTGAATTAGTTAACGTTTGCGCACGGCCAAAATTACAATCACAGTCCAGACGCAGGCGAACGTGTGGGTGGTGTGTGTGGTGCGGTTGGCTGATGGTTGGTGGAGCTCAGCTGCAGTAGCTGTAATAAATTTCGTTGCCATACAAAATGGCTGGCCAATACAACAATGGCGGGCAATACGGAAATAATTCAAGGCCCGGAATCGGAATCGGAATTGGTGCTGGGGCCAAAGCTGGCGCGCAGCGTAGCAGCCATAATAATAAGAATAATAATAAGAATAATAATGATAGTAGTATGCTTATCAGTGTAACCAGTCCGTGCACAGTGTGTAGGTGTCTCGGTGCAGGTGCTCGCCAGCCCCACTCAACGGCAATAAAATTGTTATTTTTGCGATTTATTATTAGAGTGCATTTGGGGCTTACGCCGTGAATACGTGTATGTATACACAATGTATACGCAACGCGTTTGCCCATTAAATTATGGGGTGTTAGTTTTATTGATTGTGTTGCTGTGGGCGTGGCCCTCGGTGGGCAGCCCTGCTCCCTTTCGGCTTGATGGACTGGCCATGTTATTCGATTGCCTGTTGTGTTTTTGTTATTTTTCGATTTGTTATTGACCGCTGCGCAAATTAAATACAATTGCCCCCAGGGGGCGGCGCCGCACCAAATCCAATCCAGCCTCATCTACTGCTGCTGCTTGTCTATCAGCTTTTGTGCAATCACAATTAAACAAGAGGAAGTGCGAGCTCAAGGAAGAGTGCATGGCTGACTTTGCTCTGGCTGCTTAAAATGCAATTTCATGCCTATCTCGTTGCAGGCAGCACGCCTATTTGGTATTTGTTGTGCCACCAAATTAGCATAAGTCCCACAGACACAAAGCCTGCCCTTAGCATAGAGTGTGCTATATAGAAATATTTGATAATAATCAGAGAGAGAGAGAAACATGGAAATAAATTTGTATAGAATACAAATGATTTGAGTTATGATGTTGTTTCTAGTTTTATATTGAAGTTAAATTTATGCCGTTATTTACAAAATATAACATGATTCAAATAGCTGCTTCGGTCTGGCTGGCTGTGCTTTAAGCTTAGGGTCAAATACTTGCCTTGATGGGGATCAGCCTTATAACACAACTTTTCCAACAATTTCCCACTTTTAGCCAACAAACGCAAATTTATAATCAAATGGCATCTCCAGTCATATGTTTTTCCATTTAAATATACTCACTAACTTGGTCAACAATTTTTATATAATTATCAGAAATAGCATTACACTTGCTGGGTTAACACAACAAATACTCGCCTTGATGGAGACCAGCTTTATAACACAACTTTCCCAACAATTCCCTGCTTTTAGCTAACAAAAAAAAATTTATAATCAAATGGCATCTCCAGTCATATGTTTTTCCATTTAAACATACTCACTAACTTGGTCAACAATTTTTATATAATTATCAGAAATAGCATCACACTTGCTGGGTCAACGCATTTTTCACTTAAATTCTTGAGCTTTTATCAGTTTGATCATATTTTCGATCTATTTTATGACTAAATTGTTGTACTACGCGCAGCGTCGCCACAATATGCCGCAAATTGAGTTCTTAAATTCTCGGAACACATTGCTTAAAGCAGTCTTAAGTGCCACTCAAGGCGTTTCGCATTGGGCTTTATGGGCCAGAATTGTGCTCAACCAGCGCAATGTGACAATAAAAAGCTCATAAAAATGTATTAGCTTTGTGGCATGAGGCTGGGACGTCATAGTCGCTGTGCCAGTTCGTCCACATTGGCAACTTTTTGCCTATGTGGCAGCTGCAACTTTTGCCGCCAGCTGCCACTCAATGCGGCAACATCAAAACATCCAACTTGAAGTTGAAAAGCTGTCGCAGCAGTTGGAGCGGCACAGGTGTTATCATCGATACCGTTGACGTTTGCTTCCTAGCCAGAGAGGGTGAGAGAGTGGCAGAGAGAGAGGGAGCGCCACACTCAGGCCAGCCACCTTGACACATCCACTTGAAGTATTGCTTCTCCCGCTCCCACTCACTTTGCTGCCTGCCGCATTGCAACAAATCGTGCGACTTTTGAGCAATTGAAAGCGCGCTTCGCCTTCGCTTCGCTTTACTGTTTTTTTTTTTTTTTTTTTTTTTTTTTTTTTTTTGGTGGTGCTTGGTTCGATTTTCTCTCTTTGCTGCTGTTTTTAATTTGTCACTTGAAGCAAAAGTTGCCAAAGTTGTCCCCAGGCAGAGCGCTCAACTGTGCTCTGGATGTTGTTTGGCTTCGCTGGCTTGTTGCCTCCCTCTCACTCTCTTGGACAACTTTAATTAAAGTTAAGTGTTGCAATTGCAACATTGGGCATAAGCCTTACACACATATACAAATTAAATATATATACATATATATATATATATCTATCAATATATATATATCTACATCAATATTAGCTCACGCATGTTGCACTTAGTAGCTGTAGAAATTGTGTTTTGATGCTGCAGGAAAATGTTGTAAAAACAACACTGTTGCAGTTGTTGAAGTTCTCTTTTCGCATGTCTATAAGCAGCTATTTCGAACAGCTGCAACATATTTATACAAGATACAAATATGGCCCGAGGCTAATCTAGCAAGTACCACAACAAGCTCGCATCAAATGCTAACATTTCAAAGGACTTGTTTCAAATTTAACAATAACAAATTGTTCACTTAATGCTGATAACTTGAAGTTTAACTGAAAATGAATATTCGACAAATTACCGTAAGTAGTTTAATAAATTCATCTATGATTTGTGTTATGAAATTATCTTATTTATCAAAGCCAGCAAATTAAGTAACTTGTTCGAAAATTCTGCCTTTAATGCTGGTATTAAATACAGATTTTATAGATAATAGTGTTATTGTAGTAGCTTACAGACGTCAAACTGTTATACGCCTGATACGTATTGAGTCAGCTTGTCCACCTTCCTTTCTCCATTTCTTCGTACACTGACCATCTCACTCGCACCTGACTACACACGCCACTACGTTCAGCAACAGCTATCTTTGTCTTACGCTCACTTAAGGCTTATTTTAAATTAATGTATATAATAGCATGCTAAGCAGAGTAAAGCCACACACTCTTATACGCCTGTATGTTAACTTAACAGTGTATCTCATATATGTTAAGAGAGAGTAAAAAATAAAAAAATAATAAAATATAAAAAAATATTATAATTATTTCTTATTTTTTTATATCTACAACAATTATATTTTTTAATTAATGTGCTCCATTTTTGTTATAAAAATAAATTGTATTATACAAAATAATTTTATTTAACTACATTATGCAGCTTCTGCTTTATAGTCTACAGTGAATTTAGGTATTGCACATGTTCTAAATTGCACATGCCTCATAACTAGACACAATATCTTTCGCACTACCCTCGCATAAAAATAAAAAGATAATCTCTTAACACAAACAACTTTTAATAGTTTCTCTGCTGTGACTTTCATACTTTACTTTGCTTTCTTTGATATCTCAAGCAAACTCTGCCTTTAAGTGCCTCCACGTTCATAGACTTTAATCAGTCCTATAAGATATTTTATTGACTTTGTTATATATTCTCGCCTTTGGCAAAGTGGTTTTTTTATACATATTACATTGATGTAGGTGGGAGTATGGGAGGGGGGCAGCGGGGTTAAAATGACTATCTGCGAGCACAGTGTAAATTAACCTAAATCGCATGTAAGCCTCTTGTCACACAACATTCTTAGAGTATATTAAAAAAAGAAATGAGAAGAGATACGGTCGTGAGTTGGCAGTATAAGCCACACACACTCACACACGCACACATTTACATGTGTATGTATGTATATGGAAGCTGTTATACTTACATGCACATATGCACATCATAATCTCTATTTATCACGCTCCCACTCAGCATATCTAACCATATAACCATCTCGCTCTCTCCCGCTTATTGCAGATGATGTTCTATTCTCACGTCGCGGCCGCATGGGACGCATTGTGAGTCCGCGTCACACGCTTCCGCCGAACACAACATGCACGTACCACTTTCACGGATATCCTGGTGACCTGATTTGGTTATCGTTCACCAGCTACAATCTGCAGATACTGCAGCAGGCGATACACGACAACAATACGCTGGGACGGGTGAGTGAAAACGTTTGAGAAGGCGCGTTGCACGTTGCGCGCCCGCAATTGAAATTTGGGTTGGGCCCGTTACAGTTTGCATAAATGCATAAAATGTATGTTAGCTGTGGGAGGAGCAGCTCCAGGAGCTCCACTGGCTGCACTAGCTGCACTGGCTGCAGCAGCTGAAGTATCCGAGCTGTTTACATTGTATGCTTAAACGCGTCGCGTCGCGCGCGCACTTTCAACGCCCAGAGCCAGATCCACTTGACTATTGTCTTGATTTCTATATATGCTATTAGTGCCAGTCGAGCGACACTTTGTCTTCTCACCCAATTAAAATGTTGCCGCTCGTGTGAATAGAAACACACACAAGCAGTCACAGTTACACCTATGGCAGCTTGTAATAGAGTAAGGACTCCCTGATGTTGGCGTAAGGATTTTGACATTTCGTTTTAAGTCTAAATACTAAAGTCAACCCTGAGGCCAAGTGAAACTGCGCCAAAATGCGACGCCAGCAACAACAATGCAACAACTGTGGCGAGTAGTTGAAGCAACAACAACGACAACAGCAGCAACAACAGCAATGGCAACACCTTCTGTCACTCGGGTGTTGAGCGCATTTTTAATGTGCGCTCTTGCCGGCTGTCTAACAGCCTGTAAATTGTGTCAAGGTACAAACTATTCGCATATATAACAGCTGCTTGGCGTAGAGCATAAAAAACGGACACAAATGGAGTAGTCAGTGCGTTGATGAGTGGGTCAAAGGGTCGGCAATAAACAAGAAAATGCTTTTTTAGGGCAAATAACTTGGTTTGTTCCCTCAATAACAGCCGAGGATAATATAAGCAGAGTTAAACAGAGATGTATCTTAATCTGCTCTTAAAAGCTGGAATATAACATTGAATGTTAACTAAATAACAGCTGAAGATAACATAAGCTGAGCTTCACAGATAAACAGCTTAAGCTTTTCTAAAACACTAACATCTACCGTTAACTAAATAACAGCTGAATATAACACAAGCTTAACAGATATATAGCTTAAGTAGTTATAAGCTGGAATATAACAGTGAGCAGCCTGCAAGTATTACACAAACTGTAACCGCAGTAAAATATATAACTTCTAACATCTAAATCATGTATTATAGTAGAACACTTACTTAGCAGGTCTTAAAAGTGTTAGCAATAAAGCTGCTAAGCCAATTGAACTTAACAAGAAAAGGCATTTAAGGCATCAACTAAAGGCATGCTATACACTTTTGCATCTGCATACTAAGTCTGTTTTCAGAATACAACACAGAGTCGCACTGTTAATAACAGTGACAGCTTACATGCACTTAACATGCCTTTACGATGTTAGCAGCACAGCTGTTAAGCCTATTAGCTTAAACTTGAAAAGCATTTAAGGAATCAGCTCGAGCTCTTCATTATAATTGAGTTGGCTTTAATAAAGCACTCCTCTTCTTCCCCGCCTCTTCTCGTCGTATGTGAGAACCTGCAATCGTCTATTAAGCAAACTCCACCTGTCTGTCTTGAACGTGGCTATAAATCGCTTCAAGTTGCGCAACTTTTTCAAGGTCTCTTTTTGTGTCTAGACGCCCGAAAGAGGCAGCGTCTAATTTTGTTGTTTTGGTAACAGCGTTTTCAAGCACTTGAGGAATTTGTTGGCACTTGAATTTACTGCCAATTAATTTGGAAAATCCCAATGCAGAGACACCTGGAAAAAAATGAGAGCTCATCAGCTGTTCGTTAAGCTCTGCGCACTTGTTTTGGCAATGCCAAAAGCAAAGAAGAAAGAGAAACGTGAACTGCTGGAGCTCGCCCGCTGCCACTTCAAGGATTGGCGACAACAAATGCTCGCATCCTTGTTTTAGTCGCTGCTGGATGCAGTGTCCGTGTCAATTGCAGTTGCCTCACCTACACTTTAAATTGTAAAAAATGAAAAGCTGCCAGCAACGTATGAAAACAACTGCAAAGTAACTGTCGCCCCTTCCCCTCCCTCTCTCTCACACACTCACAGCTCGTGGCTCCATAATTTCTACCCACTCCCCACTCGGCCAGTGGAACAATAAAAAGTGACAGAACAAAAATATGTGTGTAAAATAAAACAGGGGGAACAGCAGCAACAGCAGCAGCAGCGGCAGCAAAAACAGTTCATGAATTTTGTAACAGCAACAAAAGCGACAAAAACAAACAGCAGGTATAACAGCTACAATAACAACAACGACAATCAACACTTGAAGCAAAAGACGAGAGAGAGGGAGAGAGAAAGTGAAGAGAGAAGAGCAGGGCTGACACTGCTGGTACGTGGGTAGATGCGAAATTGAAGGGAATTTGCACAACAGAAAAAAATGCTAGAAAACTTTTTAAATTAAGAAGCAAAGTTAAAACTCCAAACAAAAAACATGAAATACAAAAAGAGAGAAAGGGAGAGATAGAGAGCTCCAGAAGCGAGCTAAAAACATTGGGCAATTGCAAAACAATGCTGAAATAAAAAAAATGAAAATAACAGTGCGACATTTATGAGAGCCAAACATACAAATGGTGACGTTTCGCGAACGCCACAATCCCCTCAACTCTGAAGAACTGCGTAGCAGCGAAGAGTGAGTGCTAAATATAGGACAAGAGAGAGGGACAGAGCAGGCACCCCAGTTGGAAACGCGACAAGACTTAGGCTTACAGAAACTCCAATTTGAAGGCACTTAACAGCTTTACAAGTCTGCTTTAAACTGTCATGGCTAAAAATGAGGTTGAGCAGGTGGCAGCAGGCAGGTGGCAATGTGTATAGAGTGGCAGTTGAAAATTCTTGCATAAGCTCGAAAGTTGAAGCACATTTCCCAGGAGCTTTCAACAAGTTCAAGGTAAATAGTAAAAAAGAGTAAAAAAAGCCACAGAAAACTAAAAAAAAATTTCAAAATGAAAAAAGTCAATAAAATTAAGCAAAAAATAAAAATATTTACGTAGAATTAAAAAATTAAAATATTAAACACCAAAAGGCCAATCCGTTTAAATCTGCTTAGGCAAAGCTGCTTGCTGTATTCTGCTTCAGATACTAAAAGTTTTTTTTTTTTGTTTTTGCCGGTTTTGCCTGACATAAGCCACAGCTGTTTGTAACTGTCTTTTCATTATTAACACAGTCAACAATAATCACTGCCTAGACACGAAAAGGAAAACATTTCCAACAGGCGTCTAGTGAAAATATTTAATGCCTGCAAACAGCCTGCCGGAGATGGAGAAGAAGATGAAACAGAAACAGAGCAAAGCAAATGAAGTAGCTGAAGGAGATGACGAAGAAGAAGAGGCGCAAAAACAACATGAAAACATGACAACAGCAGTGACAAATCGTAAAAGACAAATATCTCACACTTGCAACTGACTCTCATTGCCGCTGTTTGAATATGTGACATATGACAAACATGTTGAGTGAAGGGCGACACAGGGCGGCGGAGAGCAGGAATTGTTAGCACTAACGGAATGCGAGCTAGCCGACAACAAGACAAACAGACACAAACTAACACTAGCAAAACAAACGCACAGAGGGCAGCAGAGTACAGTTAGTGATGGAGAGGGAGGGAGAGAGAGAGAGCGAGGCAAAGCGGAAAAAAATATGCGTGAAGATAAAATGAAAGCTGAGCATAATGGGTTTAGCGTTGAAAAGTTGTCTGTTTTTTTTATAAGACTTTAGTAGAGAGCACTGTTAACTTTAACATTTCGTGTGCTATTAACATGTTTAACACTTTACAGAGCGATCTGCCCCCGTGGATAACACGTTTGCGCATGTGGGACAGCTACGGCACGTATTTGCCCATCAAATCGACGAGCGTAACCACAGGACAGCCGCCACCACCGCCGCCGGTGGCATCCTCGGCAGATGGGGGCAAGCCAACGCTGCTGAATCAGAGCAACTATGGCAGCTACTACTACAGCGCCAGCAATCCGAAACTGAATCGCAATTTGCGCGTCAACATTGACAATGCCTGGAATCCGGTCGACACATACATCTATGGGCCGACACAGTCGAGTGTGTTTAACCAGGAGAACAAGTACAGCGGCTATCAGGGTGGTGCAGCTGGAGGTGGTGCGTCCGGCGGAGGAGCTGCCGCAGGCAAACAATTGGGCGGCATTAAGGACAGCCTCAATTATATATCATCTGGAAAGTCAGGCCGCGATGGCAGCGGCGCCTCTGCGGCAGCCGTTCTCAGCTCTGACAAAAATAGCCAGAGCTCCGTTTCACTAATGAGCACCAAGGGCAAGCGACGTCTCATGCTGGAGATCTACGACTACGAGACGCCCAAGCTCTGTGATCACACGGCCATCGGCAGCGGCGTCAGCGGCAGCAGCGCTCTGATGGGCGGCAACAAGCAGCGTCCCTGCAGTCCTTTGGAGAGCTATGTGAGCACTGGGCGAGATTTGGTAAGTTCGCTTAAACTATATTTAAATAATAATTGTTGTGAAAATTGTTGAGAAAAGTAGAGAAATTTTAATTTATTTATGTCAAAGGAATTTTAATTAATTAATCTAAATTAAAAGATTTTTTCGGTATAGATTTATTGATTCTACTTTTGGGAATAAGTTTTTTAATTGTTGAAATTTTAACATGAGTTTTCTGCTACCTTTTAGGCAACTTAAGATTAAGTTGACATTAATTGACATTAATTAATATATTTTCTTAGAGCTATAGATGATAACAAACACATTGCTTAGGAGTGTGAGTGCAGGCAAGGTGTTTGGTAGTATTTGATATATTGTGGGGGTAGCCACGGTCTGGTAGGTCTTGAGGGAGTTGGCGTTGCTCCTTGCTTTAGAGCACAGTATTTCGACGCCTAATATTTAGAAAAGCATATTTAAATAAATAAATATTCGTAATATAATTTTTTTAATTTGATGAAAATTTGCTGTTATTTAAACACCTTTAAAAGCTAACAATTTAATATATATATAATATATATATTATTATATATAATATTAGATATTATTATATATTAATTCAATAATTAAATTGTTTAATTTAATATTTATTTCTTAATTGCAAAAAGCATCACATCAGCTAGAAAATCATTTATTTTCTAAATTGGAAATATTCAAAAATATATAAATTATAATGATATTTATAATAATTGACTTTTAACTAAGTCAGAAAAAAATAAGAACCAAAAATTCTATTCATATAACTTTCAAATATATTACCATAATTCGAAATAAATTACGTTTCAGTCTCATGAATATGTCAGCAACAACTTCCTTAGATACTTTATGAATTGCAGTGTTGGTAAACGAACTCAGTTGCGATTTAAAGCACAGGCCTTACAAAGCAAGCACAGATTTCTCTAACAATGCCATAACTGCTCACGTACAAATAAATATCTAGCTTGAATACGTGCTTCAAGCATCCTCAAGATATGCTTCAGTAATTTCGAGACGTTAACCTTAAAGCCGAAATTATGCAACACTTGTGTCAGCAGGCAAATGAGAGTCCGTAAAAATGTAGCCTGCTCTCGGGCATTGGCTTGGAAATTTCATTGTTTACTTTGGCAAGACGAAACGAAAAAAAAAACATACAATTTGTTGAACTTAGCAAAACACAAAACGAAAAAAATTAAATAAAAAAAAAACAAAATGAAACGAAGAGAAAAGAAAATAAAAAGCGCCTCGAGTTTATTGTATTTCATGCCACTAAACAGTCAGCTGCAGTTGCGCTGCCTCCCTCAACAATTACCTGGCAACGAAATTTGGCACAGTGCAAATTTGTATTTGCTTAAAACTTGACAAAATTAATCAAATTAAACACTCGAGTGCATCGCCAGACGTGCACAAATAACGACAAGGGGCGTGGGGCGTGGGGCGAGGGGCGAGGGCGACAGGCGACAAACGAAGCCAAAACGAATCCAGTTTGCCCGCGGCGGCTTCTTTGACTGCTGGCAAAATTCAAATTCGCCAAAGCACACACCAGCAGGGGCGTGGCTAGGGACACAGTCGGCTCTAACGACGAGCCTAGCAAATAGAGGGCGACCACCGCAATAAGCTTGCTTAGCCTTTTTGAATGTCGCAAATATGAACTGCAAATATTTTGACGCCAAATTGAAGAGACGCCGCGCTACACTGAGCGAAAATCAGGCACAGGCTAACAAGCTCAAATCAAGAAATCAAGAATATTTGGGTCATTGCAAAAGTAAATAAAACTTTTGTCAGCGAAACTTCTTGTTTTCGCCGCGCCTCGAGTAGTTGCTCGTTCTTTTCGCTCAGTGCACACTTCGCACACTAATTTTGTCCTTCGCTCTGGTATTTGCAGAAACTGGAATTCCACACGCACACGGGCACCGCCCTCTTTCCCGCTCAATTTGCACTGAACTACGAGTTTGTGGACACGGAACAGGGCGGCGAGACGTGGCCGGGACGACGCGGCGAGGATCCAGTGCCGCCGCTCTGCTCACGTGTCTTCCGCAAGCGCAAGGGCAACATTCAGGTGCCGCGGAACGTGTTCCTCTATGGCAGGGGCGGCGCCAAGAACATCACCTGTCTGTACCGTTTCGAGGCGGGCACCTCGGAGCGTGTGAAGCTGGTGCTGCACAACGTTTCCTTTGGCGAGGGCACCGCCTGCACCACCGACTCGGATCTGCATACGGGCCGACCGCGCTGCAATCAACTGGATCCCGAGGGTCGCATCACGGAGCTGCGCCTCTACGATGTGCCCTTTCGAGATGTCAAAATCCAGCTGGGCTGCTTCTGTGACAATTCGAGCGCCCTCTACAGCAATGCGCCGTTGACCTTTGTCTCGCACTCGCGCATCATGGAGCTGACCTTTACGGTGACGCGTCTCAACATTTCCGAAGACTTTGCCGACGTCTTCTTCTCGGCCTCGTATGAGTTCAAGCGGCAGCCCGACTGCCGCAAACAGCTGAAGCTAAAAGGCGCCGGCGGCGAGGACGAGCTCAAATATCCGCTGAAGACACAGGACGCCAGCTGCGAGGGCTTGGCCTGGTACATCGAGGCCCAGTCGTCGGAGCGTTCGCTGTTCGTGCAAACCTGGGGCGCCTATCTGCCCGTCGATCCCACCTCAGAGGACGCCATGCGCTGTCATACCAAAAACCGTCTGATGGTCTACTCGGGCCGTCCTCTGAAGCCCATGCGCGTCATCTGCCCCGCCCAGAGCGGGCCGCGGCCAACGTCCCTGCACATATTCTCCGAGGACTGGACCAATGGGCAGCCATTATTTATGAACAAGTAAGTGGAATGACAACAGCTCAAATCTATATCAAATGTATTCAGTTGCTTCCAGCAAACATTTTTCTGCTTTTGGGTCTTTACAATGAATCGAAGTTGCCGCTTGAAACTTGACAAGCAACTTTGGCTTCAATTACATGAGCTTAAAGCTTTAATGTGCTTTTGACTAAGGCCCCTTTTAAAGTTTGCCAAGCATTTACCTTCAGAAACATAAAGAATCATCTTCTATGCCTTCTGCTATTAATAAAGTTCATTTATATAACTCGAGCTTCCAAAAGCTTTAAAGCTCCGCCAATGCTTTATTTCATTTTACATTATTTAACTTCTTTAATGGCTTACGCTTTTAGCCTTTAACAATATTCACTTTATTTAAAAAATTTCTTTGCTTTCCAAGCTTTTTGTAAATAAGAAATCAATACTAATAATTTTTTTTAATAAACGAAACGTCTTAAAATTTAAAAAGAAATATCCAATATCTATCAAATATTCAAGTCGCCTTTAGGCCATTCCGTTCTTGCCTAGCTTTCAACTGAATTTTGTTTATTTTTAATAAGCTTTAATCAGCTTTCAAATCTTATTTTTAGATAACTATTCTGCTTTTACAACTTAAGCTTCTCGCTTAGCATTTAACTGCATTAAAGCTTTTTTCCAAAGCTTTTTTAAATGTCATCAAATAATTGTCATATCTATAGCTTCACTCAAGCTTATAACCGCATTTTGT
Organism: Drosophila hydei; assembly: GCF_003285905.1. Lineage (NCBI taxonomy): Eukaryota > Metazoa > Arthropoda > Insecta > Diptera > Drosophilidae > Drosophila > Drosophila hydei. The sequence goes on from NW_022045643.1 coordinate 7,299,785, forward strand.
ATTATTCCAGGCGCTTTCAAAGCTGCCATTATATTAAAAAAAAATGTTTTTATTGCCTGAAAATCCTCTTCAAGCCTTTAACCTTATTTGCTGCTCTTAAAGCTTTTACGCACTTTCAAAGCTCGCCATTTTCATCGACTATCATTGTGGCTTTTAGCGAGTGAGTTGCAAAGCGCTCGATTAATTATCTAAAAGGCTCGACACGCTCATTAGTGGGCAGATCCGTAGCCGTAGCCGGAGGCTGGACACTGCCAATTACCCTTTGGGGTGTCGTAAAAATATGTTTCCACATGGCCATGCTGCATGTTTTATATGTTTTTTTTACACTTCTCTCCACTTTTTTTATGGTTGGCGACAAATTTGAGCTGCAGTTGCACATAAAATTGAATGGCAACACGTTTGGGGCAGCAGCAGCACAAAACTGACCAAAGTCGAGTTCATTCTCGTGGCACGCACCTTGAACATAAATTGCCACAGAGCTCACTGCGCCCCGCCCCACAGCCCAAATGAATATTTTTGCATGCTTTTCAACGAGCTCTCTGTGTGTGTGTGTGTGTGTGTCTGTCGGCCATGTTTGTTTGCCTGAATGGTTTCTTTTAGCCTTCTTTGTGCTCAATTTCCTGTGTTTTGTTGTAGCCGCTGTAGCCATTTCCTGTTATTGCATTTTTAAGCAGCCTTTTTTTTCAGATGCTAGCTCATAAGAGCTTCCAACGAATTCGAGGGTTCAGCAAATTGAGAGCACGCTGGTCGAGCAGTTCTTAAATTGCAATTAGTTTGTGGCCGAACAACAACATAAATAAAAGAAGTACCAAATGTACTAAACTTTGAGAGGCTTTGCCTAAAATGCTTTATATGCATGCACACACTTTGACTGAGAACTAATGGTCGAGCGGGCAAAGCTCACCTGCGCATATCATTAAAAGCCATTTGCGTTTAAAGTGGCTCGCAAATATTTCCTGCATGCGTTTATTATACAATTTTTGTGCTTTTTATGCTCGTTCATGAGCCGAAGTGAGTATATTGGCTTTGAGTAATGTGCGCAATGTGCTGTCTGTCCTTCCGTCCGTTCGTATTTCTGTCTGTTCGTCCGTCAATCTGTCTGCCTTTCTGTTTGTCCTTTTATCCCTCCGTCCGTCCTTCTGTTTGTCGGAAAGCCTCTTGGTTCGTTTGTTCGTCCGTTCGTTCATCCGTCCGTCCGTCTGCACGTTCGTCCGTCTATCCGTCTCTCTTTCTGTTTGTCCGTTCGTCTCTTCGTGCCTCCGCCCGTCCTTCTCTCCATCCGAAAGTCCGTTCGTTCGTTTGTTCGTCCGTTTGTCCGTCCCTCCATCCATATGCCCCTTAGTTCTCCGTCCATCCGTCAGCCCATCTGCCCGTTCGTCCGTCTATCCGTCTGTTTTTCTGTTTGTCCGTTCGTTCCTCCATCCCTCCGTCCGTCCTTCTGTACGTCCGAAAGTCCGTCGAACGATCCGTTCGTCGTCCGTCCGTTCGTCCGTCCGCCCTTTCATTTATATGTCCCTTCGTCCCTCCGCCTGTCCGTTCGTTCGCCCGTTCGTGCTTCCGTCCCTCCATCCATTAGTCTGTCTGTCCTTCCCTCCGTCCGTTCATCTCTCTTGGGTGACTTCATCAGCTAAAATGTTAAGATCTTACCGATACGTCCACAAAGTGTGTATCTAATACTAAATGTGGTATGCCACAAATGATATTAGTTAAAGTGCAAGAGACTTGAGTTTAGACTCCAAGATCAAATAGATATAGCTATAGCCCATTGCGAAATCAGGTAAAGTTGTATATTTTATAGTTATATACGCAAAGTTAAACAACTCAAATACAGTTCAGCTCATCCATTGATCTATTAACATTTAAGCCGCGTCCACAGTTTTTTAGCTGACAGCGCTTAGACCATGAATGAGTTTTATGCAGTCTCCTGAAACGTTTTCACTTCTTTTTTTTTTGCATGAGTTAAAATGCATTTGAAATGTTGCTGCAGTTCGGATTTGATACGGCAATTAAATGCAAGTATTTGAGTGGCAAAGCTAATGCAAAGCTTATAGATAGGATCAACGTGGCATGGCCAGTTTTTCGCAGTGGCTTAAATCAGTTGCAAATAGTTGTTGTGTCTAAAATATATTTGCTGTTTAAGTATGCTGCAAAATTAAACATTTAAGCAAAAGTAAGTGTTGTAGCTTTGCACTAATTGTATTTATAATAGCTATCTCTAACATATGCCGCATACACTTACTTCTTGAGTCCACAGCTGTAGTTGCCACAGGAAGCAATTGTGCTGCTTCGCTAGATATCGCAGCTTTGCTTAAGGCATTAACTTGATTATGTGGCAAGATTATGACCACTAGGTGCCATTTCAAGCAGACCTCTCTTTAGCAAGGGTTTCAGCTCAGTTTGATATATGTTTCCACTCACCAAATCGAGCTATATTTAGATCTCATTATAGCACGAGAAAATTAGCTGAAAATATACGAAAATAAATTGATTGATTGCTGTCTGCTCTTGAGACTTGAGCCAATTGCCACTCTTGGCTTATTTTAGCCACTCAAGTCAAGGCAATTTAAATATTATTGCAGCTTTGGCTTTATTCTGCACTCGAAAGCATTAAATGCGCTAATGTTAATGGCGAAATCATCGTCTTTGGCGTCCTTCGGCTTGGCCCACTTAGAAGGCAGTCGCAGCGCAGTGAATAATAGACGAGTATTTTGTCTATGGCAACTGGAGAGAGTTGCGCGTAATTAGTTGCACTTGAGGAGCAACTGACGGGCAAAGGAATAGCCGACTAAGGGTATTCCTTACGTTACGCAGCCAACAACTTGCCTCAAAGTTATGTGGAGCATGGCGAGCAGCTGCATGACAGCCGCAGGGCAGCGAGTTTCGAGGAGGTTTACAACTTTACTTTACTTACGTTTTGCACTCACTTCTCTACTTGCAGACCCATCAGCCTGGTGCTGGAGCCCATCCTCAAGGAGCCCGGTGACATAGCCTTCACATGGCTGGAGATACATCGCACCAAGAATGCGTTGCTGCAGCAATTGGACCTGCATGTGAATGCAAGCGTAACCACGGGCTTGGCCGCACCACCCAGCAACAGTGCTGGTGGTGGTGGTGGTGCCGTTGTGGGCACTGGCAGCGCTGGCGTTGCTGGCACTGGAAACGTTGGGACTAGCGCAGCAGCTAATGAAACGCTGAACGAATTTGGTTTCTATCCCAAGGAGTCGGATTGCGAGTACAAATGCCCCGAAATTGATGCATGCATAGCAGCCAGCCTGTGGTGTGATGGTAAGTAACGATCCCGTGGGTTGCCACACAAGTAAGCCATATAGAGTGGGGACTGCAAAGCAAAAGCTTTAGCTGAGCTCATGACAATTGCTAATATTAATTAGCTAAGGTAAATCATTAGGGAAATATTTTATATATTTATTATTATTATTATTATATATCTATATTTATATATATTTTATATATTATTTATAGATTTTATATATATTTATATAGAATTTATAGAAGCGCTATATGCTTAGGCTTTTGCTTTTACAACATAAACAGCTTTGAGTTGCACAAGTCTGACTTAGTTATCTTAGAGATACATTTCAGTTAGGCTACCTTTGGCATATATTCCTGATTATATATACTTCAATTGATTCTGACGACTATATATATTCGAAATAGTTCTTAAAATTAATTTGATTAGAAAGAGTTGTCTTATGAACTAGTCTAATTCAATATATTTATGCATATAGCTTGGAATTAAATGGGCTTTAAAATAAGCAAAATGCAGACAAAAATTATTTAAGCATAAATTAATAAAATTCATAGATAAATTCCTTATAAAGAGTTATTATTAAAAATATAATTGGCTTATAAAATAGTGAAATATAAAATTATATTAGAATGTCTTAAAGATAAAAAAATATATAACACAATTAAAATTATGCTCTAGCCAATGCAAATGACTTTGATATGTGATTGAAATTCTTTGAGCCTTCTTGGAGATCAAGCACATACATACTATATATATAGTATATATAAAGTCATGAAAACCCGAAAGACTCATTCTAGTATTTTTTTCTAGTAGTAAATATATCAATTAAGATAAATAAATCGAATTTAAATAATATTCAAATATTTTCAAATTAGCTAAAATACTTAAGGAATTATATTTGCCTTGCCTTGCAGCTCAGTTCTATAATTAAAATCAATCTTCCATATGTATTCAAAGAGCATCTCTGTACTCCTTGAATGCATCTGCTTGCAACATTTGAAACAAATTCTGTTGCTCTCATGACTTCAACTAAGACGTGACAACTTAGCAAGCAGCCCTCGCCAAAACATAAGTTTGCATTGCGAGTACGTGATTTTTGGGCTAGTTGGGCCATTGCAACTGCCACAGCCAGTGCCAGCGCCACAGCCAATGCATTTGCTGTTGCTGTTGGTGTTGCATTTGCTGTCCAAAGGCTCGACGCTTGCGAGTAGGCAACAGAAATTTCACTTGTGGTTGCTTCTCTGTTAATTTCATTGCAAGCTGCTGCTGCTGCTGCTGCTGCTGCTGCTGCTGCTGGCCACGTTTTTGTAATCAGGCAAAGTTTTCTGACAACTGCACAAAGCATCGCTGCTGCTGTTGCAAGTTGCTGCGGGTTGTGTCCACCAAAGCCGCCCCAAAAAATATCTTTCGCAAAAGTTTAGCCGCAGCAGCTGACGCCGAGAGGGTGCAGGCAGTGCGGCAGGAGTCGCCTTTTAGGTTCAATTATTTATGGGCAACCAGGCGCGTCTGCAACTGAGCTGCTTAACCAAAAAGGCAGCGCATTAAACAAGCTAACCAACCGAGCGCTTAGCCCCGTTCCCGTCCCCGTTCCCAGCCCAGCCACAGTTGCAGGCCAACCAGGGACCACTCAAGTGACACTGGGCCGCCGCAGGGTCTTTCAATTTGGCAGACCCGTAACCTGACCGACCGCCACACAGATTTCTTTTCAATCAATGCTCCATATATCTTGTTTTGCAGGTCATCACAACTGTCCCAGCGGCTTCGATGAGTCCGAGGAGGAGTGCGGCACGGCGCGCAAGCTGCTGGAGCTGCCCGGCGGCGTGTTTGCGGCATTGGGTTGCATTGCAGCCGCGTTGACTGCCTGCCTGATATTCTGCATGTTTGGGCTGATGCGCAAGCGAAAAAAGTCGGTGGTGCAGAAGGGCGGCGTCGGCGTCGGCGTCGGTGGTGGTGGCTTTATGAACGGCGCCAATGGCAATGGCAACGCAATGCCAGCTGCCTGCAACATTGGCACCCTGAAGAAGGACTTCAAGAAGGAGGCGCTCTACATTGATCCAGCGTCCTGACATCCACTCCAGCCGGTCGAGTACATACATGTGGATCGAGAAACCACCGTGTGATATGTTGCCGCCGGCTATGGCATGTATGAGCAAATGGAGCAAGGCCTAAGCGTTGCCTGACCAGAGCAGAAACTGGAGCAGGAGAGGGAGCAGGAGCAGGAACTGGATCTAGAGCGAGAGCAGATGCAACTGGAGATTATTGCCGGACCGGTGCAGGAGCTGGCATGGAGATTTTAAAGCTAAGAGTGAGTGCAAAATGGGATTTAAGAATTGAGCCAAACAGGGAGAAAGAGAACTAAGAAAAAAGCTAAATTGTAAGTTCTTAACTTTTCTAAGCGCTTCAAACAGAAAGAAAAACCTAAATACAGAATCTCGCTCTGTATGGGTGTGTGTGTGTGTCTGTCTGTGTCTGTGTGTGTGTGTGCGTGCGTCTAGACTTAAGCCTAGGATTACTAATACGAATAGCTATGTGTATAGCATTGCGTTTTTAACGAAATACACTTATGTTCTTTTCGATTTCAACAAACAAACACTGCCTAGCAATTTCTGTAAATACTTATAAGTATTTCCGTAAGTTATTGTACAATTATTTTAAGCAAACATCTGGATTGAAAGCAAGTTTTAATTGATTTGCATATTTATTAAAGACGACTTACACTTTTGACTTGAAATTTTATTTGAATATTTTTATTTAGTATTATACATATTTTTTTTAATTTCCATTTTTTCAAAATACTTGGTAAATATTTAACAATAATATATAAAGATTTAAAAAATTTATTTGATATTTTTATTATATTTAAATAATTTAAAATATATTGTACTATTAATTGTTAAGAAAATTATTCACTAGAATTTATTATTTTAATTTTGCCTTTATATATATACATATATGTTTCTTAATGTATATATTTTTATTTTGTCTTTTCTTTTATTATTATATTTTTCCATATATATTTCTTAATATTTTTTATTTTTTATTTTTTTTTTTTTTTGCAAACAAGAAAAGTTAATATAAAATTATAATAAGCTGCAATACAAAGCATGTTTACTTTTTTTTCATTTATTATATTATTTATTTCTTTTTTATATTTTTACAAAATATAATCCGAAACAAAAACAAAAAATAAAATTATTTAAAATTGCAGATAAATTCTTATATTATATGTATATTAATATTTTCTAGTTTAGTTGTATCTATTAGAAAAAAAAAACAAAAAAACATTAAAAAGAGTTTTAAATATTTAATTATATTAACAGATTTATTTGCTCTACAACAGTCGGGAAATGGCTCCATTTAATTGAGATTCTAATTTGCATTTATAACACGTATACAATATTCATTGAGCTCCTGTGCAGCTGCCTCAGTTCACTTATCGTTTAAGCTGCAAAATGAAGGCAAAAACTATTTGTAAGTTAGGTACCTTAAATATATGGTTAAGCGAATACTTAAAATGGCAGCCAGTGGCAAATTCAGCATAGCGCACATAGCACACACTGAAAGAAATGCAAACTAGTTACAATTAGCAGAAGGAAAACGAGGCAAAGAAGATCAGAAATTACAATTAAATTGTATAAAAGATGAAGTGAAGCGAAATGCGAGCAAATTCTATAAAACTTTATGCACTCTGGCATAAGGTATAAGAGGAGGATATATAAGAAGTTAGGAATAGTTACGATTATTATAACTGTTAGTTGCATTTGATGAGGGCAAAATCTCGACAGTGTTGTGAGCCAGGACAAGCACATACTGAACTATATATGTAGGGCATATATACGATATAGTATATATAACTATAGAAGGACTAAGGCATTCGATTCGGCAAACTGAGGCAGAGTTATCATACGATATTATGAGTATGTATAGTTATATATAGCATAGTCTAAATAATAGAAAGCAGCACGTGCGTTTTTTAATACGGCACACCCACACACCTACACACACTCACGCACACCCACATAGGAACACCAACTAAATAGAAGACATCACATAGTGGTTTAATTGTTATAAATTTATTCAATTAAATAAAAAAATATATATTTAAGATTCTGCAAAATAAAAACAAAAAAAACACACATTTATCACACAAGAAATCAAAACTGCCATAAAATGTCTTCAAGTCGCTTAAATAAAATAATTTTCGAATTTTTTATTATTATTTTGTTCACTTTTCAAGACTCGATACATGTAAGATGCATCTGATTTGACTGCACTTAGCTTTTCATTTGTAGCTACGAATTCCTAATGATATTATAAATAAATTAGCATTTAACATAAACAATTTGTAAAAATAAAAGAATCCCCCACACACCACACCCCAGATATATAGAAGTATATGATATACGATTATAGAGTAAATTTATGCCAATTGTATGCAGTACTCTAGACACTAAGACATACTACATAGAGCCCTATACATAAAAAAAACTATCAAATAATAACAACAATCAAATTTTTGGCAGTTTTTCCAATTAGAATAACTAAGCGAAATGAGAAACTCATTTAAAAGTTAAGACAAAAATACTTTATTTAAAAGAAAAATGCACAAAAAAATAGAAAACAAACTTCAAAAAAATAAAATGAAAACTAGAAATCAATTAAAAAAAATATGCATTCAATACATGAAAATATTTAAATGTAAAAAAATAAATTGGAAATTCAATTTATTTTATTTTATTTTTCAATATAAAATACATAAATGAATAGCCAAAAAGCGCACTTTGTACAACTTAATGAGAGAGTTTTTATAATTTTTTATGATTTTTGCTCACATTTATGTAAGAATAAACAATATTTACATATAAGCCAAAATACAAGTGGAAAATCAATTACAAAAACAATTGGTGCATAGGCCAAATTGCGAAACTGGGGTGACCAAGCAGGAGTGAAGCTAATTTCGTTAATTATGCTGCCACAGCTGTTTAAGCTATTTATGATATTTAATTTTATAAAGATGCTATATGATTTGCCATTTAATAATTAAATATTGAGAGCTTGCAAAATATTTGAATATAATTTAAAAAAATTAACGAAATTTCGATTGAGATTTTGCGTTGCGTGTCAAAGAAGCAAGGCAGAGTTAGCAGTTTTTGGGCGATATTTGGCAAACTTATATGAATTTATAGCTCTCGATAGGTTTCTTAGAGACTACGTCAACTCCTTAGCTTACGCTGACAAAGTCAACTTTATGGAAGAGCCTTGAGACTAACATTCGAGATGCTAAAATCAGACTGTCGAGCTATTCAAAATGAAGCTTAACGCTTGAAGCACTGCAAGCTAAGCTGAGGTTGCTATTTGTATGCTGTGTTATTATACATGGAATGGCATATTTATAGCTTCAATATAAACTAAAAGCAAAGCTATATCTCAAATAAATTTAGTTTCATTCAAATTTAATTTCCTATTACTCCTACTTGGTCACCCTAAGCATAAATATATACACAAAATATATAAAATATGCTGGCAAAACATTCAATAAGTAACTTTAAATAAGATCACTGCAATCAGCGACTCACCGAGTCACAATTAAAGTCACAGTCACAGTCACAGTCACGTTTCTTCATAGACTTTTGTGCGTGCCAACTGTGTTTAAAGTAGATTTCAATCCATGAAAGAAGACGAAGTATAAGAGGAAACGTGCACGAAATGAAATTAAAATAAAAGTAAATAAAATACATGGCATATAATTTATATGAAAAATATTCGAGAAGTGAAAAGCAGCTGTGTAAATAGTCGAAACAGAAAAGCGAGAAAAACTGTCAAATATATTTCAAAAATAGTTTTCATTATTCAAACCCCGCCCGAAGACTGGGCTCATAAATTTTCTGTTGTATGCCATAAGTTTCACTTGTATAATAAACAAAAACAGAAACAGAAACAAATAAAGAAGATATTAAATATATAAAAGAAAATATATAAGTATAAATAGTACGATATAGTATGAGAAAAAATAAAACAAAAAACTTATAATGATGACGCACTGAATCAAATAGATGAAACGAGTATTTAAAATATAAAACAAAAAACGACAATTAAAAACCAAAAGGAAACAAACTTAAACGAGAATTTTAAAAATACCAAAAACCTTTGTTTCATTCGAATTGCTTTTGGCCACGGCTATTTCCAGGCGCTGATTGGACTCATCCTGGCCGAAAGGCTCGCCAGGACGGTGTTAAAGTTAAGGCAACTGCCAAGGCTCGAGGCGTGGCTCTAACTGGGTTGGTTGACCCGCATAACACATAAGCCAGGCAGAGCAACAGCCACAGGTATTGTGCCCTGCATCCCTTCCCCCATCTGCCACGCCCACCTCCACGCCCACTCGCCTTGCCATCTGGCGTGGCTGTTTGCTCAACTGTGGCGCTGTTTATTGCCGCCAGCTGACTTCACTCTCCACTATTCACTTTCTCCCTCTCTCTCACTCTCTTTTGTGCCACCTGACCATCACCTGCATCACCCGCAGACTAGACCAAATGGTGTTGATAAGCCTAACTGCGAGAGCTGCGAGTAAAATATGTAAAACATTGCGTCATGTTCAGCCTCATTTATTATTATATTATTATTAGCTTAACATTTTTGGGCCTATATGCAGCGGATTTCAACTGTATTATATATTATATATATATATTATATGTATATTATATATTGTCTATATTGCCATGCTCTCATTGAATATATCTTTATATAATATTGACCTTTTTCAGGCATGGCTTACAATACTATAAACTACAAGTTCCCAAAAGGCACAGCAAGTTAAGAGTATGCTCTAAATCGTATCTGAAGAGCATATGTATCTTATATATATGTGCGAAAATAAATATATATTTAGAGGATATATAATTTTAAGCATTAATTTATCAATAAATCTAAATGCAACTAAACAGGTGTAAGAATAAACCTTGGTGAATATTTTTAAAAGCTAGATAAATCGAGAGCTGAAAGTGAAGTTAATTTAGAAATAAAATATAAAATGATTTTAGTTAAATTATACATAAAATATAATTTTTTAATTAATTTATAAATAATCATTTTATTATTTTTTTAATTAAATTTTTGTTGATTAATATTTTTTTTTATATATTTATAAAAAAAAGTTTTTTATTTACTAAATTTATTAATAAAATATATTATTATTTTAATTAAATTAAAAAGAAAATATATATTTTAAATATAAGATGAAATACATTTTTTTAAACTTATTTATAAATGAAATACATTTTATTTTTATTTTATTATTTAAAACCAGTGTGAAATAATGAAATATTTTTTAAAAATTGAGAGAAAATCTTTTTGCTCTAAGTGCAAAAAGTTTCATTATGGAAAGAAAATATAGATTGATGGAGTGGTTGATGAAGTGATTGCTGAATAATCCAGTCAATGAAGGTATACGAAACCTTTACAAGCAACTCATAAAATATTTAAATACACTAATTATAATATAACTCAAATTAAATTTTGTCCAAGCTTAATCTAATTTTCGGTTAACCTAAATTTCTATTTTTAATTTCATTTTATTGCATTAATTTAAACAATTTAATTATTTAAATATATTATAATTTTAAAATTTAAATAACCAACTCTTTTTTCTACAAACAACTGTTGCAGCACGCCTCGCTGCTGTTATGTGTCTGCTGCTGAGTCCACAAACGTGCACAAATGTATTTGTATTTGCGCCGAGGGCCAGTTGAAGTTGTTTACAATCGAGTTGCCCGTTCAGCACAATTGTTAAACCAGCAACAATGCGACAACAACATCACTGGCAACACTGACAACAACAAGAACAACAGTTAGGTAGAGAAGAAACTTATTGCCAGACAATTGCAAGCTGATAAACGAACACTTTGCAGCGCCCAGGCCTGACACAAACTGCAGTTGCTGCTTCTAAATGAGCATTGTTCGGCCCATCGTCATGATCATTATGATCAGCATCATGATGTTGATTGTGGTTTGTCGCGTATGACAATTCAAATTCACTTCTCGACCAAAAATCTGTGCAATCTGCTGACAGAAATTTCGTTAAACAATTCATGATTGCAAATCGATTTCAATTGATGCTGCATCTGTCTTATATAATCGGGCTGTCTCGCTCGCACACATGCCACTCGCCTCTCACTCACTTATCCCAGCTAATTGTCGTTAACATAAACAACGGCAATTAATTTATGTTTTTTATGCTATTTGTTTATTTGTGTCTTTTTGTTGCTTTTGTATAATTTTGTGTTGACTTCGCGCTTTTCGGTTTTTTTATCAAGAAATTTACATGAATTTTCAGCTTGTTGCAAAAAGTCGAAACAATCAATTTTTTGCTGTTCGATTTACTAAAATAAAAAGTAAAAATAAACAAAAATAAAAAGAAATGGGAAAAAAATTAAAAGTAATTCGTAAACTTTTTGGCCAACAGCCGACAGACGCCAGTATGAAAACTGAGATATCGCAACCGAACAGTGCTTGCAAGAAGTATGCGTGCACTTATAATGGGAAGCTCTTTTTATAGAGAATTTTGCAAAAGAAATTAGTAGACAGCAGCCAAACAATGCTTAACGAAAGTATTCAGGCACTCATAATAGAAAATGTTTCAGTATTTTAATAACTTATTAGCAAAAAGAGTTTTAAAAGATAGTTCTTAATGGAACAGTTTTAACAAAAAGTATGCGCAGTCTAGTTGTAGTCATTTAAGCACATATATTTATAATAAATAATAATTATATAATAAATAATTAAAATACATTAGACACCTTTAATAAGTAAGATAATTCAGGGGCACAGTGCTGCCAAAAAGTATGCGTACTCATGTAGTAATAATACTTAAAGATATATAAAAGTGCAGAGAGTTTCTCATGCTAAATACAAGTATATAATAACAGTAACAGTGCCTAGAACAGGTTATATAGGTTATTTCCATGGAACAGTGGATGGAAACAGTATGCGCACTGAAATAAAGTGAATTGTAAAAATTTTAATTGTAAATACACAAGTTGTCAAGATAGTTAAACATATAGTGAATGATGACAATTTGAAAGCGTACGATAAGAACAGTGATATGTAAAAGTATGCGTACACTTTTAGTGGTAAGCGAATATATATAAAAATGATTGAAGAGTTTTGCTAAATTAAATAAAGAACCGGAAAAGTATAAATATTAAAAAAAATATATATATATAAATATATAAAAAATATATATATTATAAATATTAAAAATAAAACAGACTTGAGGCAAGAGTGGTATTAGAAGAGAGAAAGGAAAAGAAGTTAAAAAAGTCGTATAGAAATATAAGTAATAGAAGATGAAACATGAGAAATGATTGCTAAAAAGTTTTTATAGCGGTTTTTACTGTATTATCAAATTCATATTCAAATTGTGCGATTCTATAAAGAACTTCCTATTTCATTACAAAATAGTTAATATATATCAATATCTTAAACGCTCGCTGTATGCATTCTTTCAGCGCTCACTGTTCTTAGGGTCAATGTGCTCTATAAGCCACACGTGCTAGACTGACTGAAAATGTAAACATAATTAATTTATACAGAAATTTTCGATTTTTGCTTAACAAATGTCCAAAGATTAAATTTTTAAAGAAGTGGAAGAAGAATTAGAAATCACATTAACCGGAAAGGTCAAGTTGTGGTCCATTGAGCGGCATGTGTATGTGTGTGTAGTATGTTTCTGTGTGTTTCCAGAAGAGAGATAGATATTTGAAGAAATTCTGAGCGAGGTTCACATAAGCAGCAGCTGTGCAAAGACTGGTGACGTCTATTAATTGTGACAGGTAACAATTTATTGTTTGGGTAGTTGGTACGTTCACAATCTGTGTAAATATTAGCGACCCAAATATTGTATAAAAAGTGGATTTCGATGCCAGCACAGGCAGTAAAAAAACATTAAAACTTTGTGGACAATAACAAAAATGCAGACTTCAAATGGCCCACAGTGGCGTCCCAAGATATTGTGCCACTGGCGAGGTAACTGAGCTAAAGAGCGCAAATGTTGGACGACTAAGAGAGATGCCCGATCGAATGAGTGTGCAAAAGAAAATGGTAAAAGCAGCTGGCAACAGCGGCAGCAGCAACAACAAACGGTAAACGTAGCTAGCGCTCAGCGCAGACGCAAACGTCGACGCTGCGACGTTGCGACGCCGCAGTCGCAGCTGCAGAAAAGCCGATCAACATTTGAAGTTGGGCCAAAAAGGCGGCCAAACGCTCACAGGAACATTCAGTTGTGCCGCGAACGTTGTGCGCTACACACGTGACTCTCTCCCGCTGTCGTGCCGGGCTGTCAGCTAACCGTTAACAGTTAAACGCAACTCAATAAGTTTACAGCACTTACAGTAACTGTAATCTTGTAACAGTGTCAAAGAAGATAATTAGAAAAGCTGCTTGACGTTGAGCCGAGAGTGTACTACATTTTGCCTCTGTGTGCGTGTGTGTGTGTGTGTCTTTGAGTGTGTTTCCCTGTGTGTGTTGTAAATGTCTCTGAACGCAGATCGTTCATACAAAATGAAGCTGCGCGATGTGGAAAATGCCTTCAAATATAGGCGCATACCTTATCCTAAGCGGTGAGTCTTTCAAAAATAAAACATAAATAATTAAAGCGATTTTAAAAATATTTTTAAATTGAGAAAAAAACTTGTAAAAGTTTTTTATATGTGTTTTCATGCTTGCTCGAATTGGACTCAAGCATGTAATTGCAAACCGGTCATAATTGCTTATTGGACTCCAATAAGACTCGACGTGCTCTCAATTCTTGATTCTCAGTTGTTAACTTTCGGTTTTCTCAACTGGCGTCGAGCAAAAGTGAAACGATTTTTTCTTGTATCTGCACCGATTGCAAGTGAAAAAAAAGTCGTATAAAAACGCATTTCATGGTCAGCGGCAGCGACTGCAACTGCAGCTGCCGCTGCCGCTGCATTAGCCATCCAATCAGCATGCTCTTAACGTGCTCCAGTTTCAAATAACTTGAAGTCAGCTCAAATTTTTTCTTTCGGCTTGTTTGTTGGTTTTCAATTGTTCTGCAGTCATATTTTATTACGGGGCCAGTGTTTTTTTCTGGTATTTTTTTTGTGTTAGCCAAACCTCGAAAACTCAAACCCAAACTAAAAGTCAAATTCAAACTCAAGTATTTCAAGCAGCCCCCACACCAGCTACCAATACTTCTTTGTTGGTTTTCTTTTCATTGGTTTTTGTTTAGGTTCTGGGCTGCCTTTTAAAGCGCTCAACTGATGGCTGACTGGCTGGCTGGCCGCTCATTAGGCGCTGCCCGGACTATAGCGGGCCGGGCCGGGCCATTAGTTAAGGTGTTTTGGCCACGTTGGTTGCGTCCGCTTGTTGTGCAACTTGCGGCAAGACCCAAATGTGTTGCAATTGAGAGCGCATTAGATGTAAGCTAATGATATACCGAACAAACACTTGTTATGGCCTAATTGGTATTTGAGAAAAGCCAAAAGCCAAAAGCCAAAAAAAGGCGTTGATTGTTGAGGTTGTGGGTTTTCTTGGAGGTGTGGGAATTTGCTTTAGTTGCACGACGAATAAACATTAGGCAAATGTTAATGAAATAAAAACAATCAGCAGAGTTTTGACTAATGAAATTCATAATGAATCACACCTGAGGTTTATGCCTGTTTAATTTTCAGTTACTTAAACATATAGTAAATACTAGGATTAATATTAATTAATAATAATATTAATTAACATAATTTTAATATTATCAAACGTGTAACACAATTTAAAAACAATTTCAACTATTTATAATTTATAATTGAAACATAAGCAAAATATATTTTTTAATTTATAGATATATTTATATAAATATATATATATATATATATATATATATATATATATATATATATATATATATATATATATATATATATATATATGTATGTTTACTTATATTTTTTATATTATTTATCTATTTTTAAAATTCAATTCTTTTATTAGTTCAACCACTTATTATATTAACTTTATGTTAATCAAAATAATTTAAACAAAAAAAAAATATGATAATATGAAAATGAATCAATTAATGGAGCTGCGATAATTAAGTTCATAATGGCACACATTAAAAAATTTATTTTAATTGCCATTTTTATTTTATATATTTAATATTAAAATTTAAATATTTTTTTAAATTATTTTAACTTCTTATTTTATATTTTATGCATAAATAAAACAATAAGAAAATATTGTGCTCACGAAATATACAATATAAAAGGAGCTTAGAGAATTAAATTAATTTTAATGTATTAAAATATAAAAAATATTTTAATAATTAACTTTTTTTATTTATATTTATTTTTTTATTAATAATTTTTATTTTCTATTATTTCTTTTTTGTTTCAATATATCAACATATTTTATAATTAATTTAATATTAAATATACAGAGAACTGCAGTTGGCTATGAACGATTTCAGTTTAAATAAATAGAAGTTAATAAACACGTATTTAATTATGCTTTTTATATTGTTGTCATGTTTAAGCAAGCATCTGTCCGTTAAGGAAATAAATTACTTATTTATAAATTAATTGCATATAATTTTTCCAACGGAGCATGCATTAAATTTTCCGCTCATTTTGACAATTTGTACGCTTCGGTCACTTGGCTATTTTAATTTAGTCAGTCGGTCAGTCATTCAATCAATCAATTGGTAAACAGCTTTTAATTGGCATTGCAATTAACCAAAAAAAAGAAAAACTTTTGTTTATGCCATAAAATTAAATAAATATTTGCCGTGTGCCAAAGTGGAAAAAGGCGTAAAACAAAATGAAATCATTTTAACAAAATCAAAATAAACTACAAATATTTATGCAGGCATTGTGCATTTATTTGCATTGCCCTTTTGTTGTTGTTGCCTCCGCTGCTTAATTGATATTAATTAAATTAATTAATTTAAAAATCGTTGCATCGTTTGATTAACAGAACTCGTCGTGAGCAGCTTTTGAGTGCTTGTTTAAAAATGTATACACAGAAATGCACTTATTAATTAACTAGCCAATTTATGTGGCGTTTGTTGAATTTAACAATTAAATTATGTGGATTACAGAGATGTCAATTAACAGCTGCTAGTTGCAGCCTTTTAACAGCTCTGGCACTGTTAAAACCAACACGCACATGTTATTAACATACAATTCTTTTGCTGGTTCTCATGGTAGCTTTATGCACAAACCCACACACATACATATGCATATGAGCAAGAGTAGTCATGTAACAACAACACATTCGTTAATGCATGCAATGCATACAATCAATAAAGTTCACTTATATATATATATTTCCATTACCACACAACATTGTGACGTCACACGCTGTGTATAATTAATTAGAACTTTTGCACTTGCACTGCGGGACATGTAAACCAACACAACTCGCACTTCGCTTTATCTCTCCCTGTCTCTCTCTCTCTCTCACTCTCTGCGACTGTTTTTGGCAGCTGCTGTTATTGTTGTTGCTGTTATTGTTTCTGTCGTCTTTGATCGACGCCGGCGACTGTGGCTTGGGCACTGCTTGACAGCAATTATGCCATGCACTGCTTGATGACAATTATATGATTTTCTTGGCAGACAGACATTCAATAGAAATCATTTGCAGCAGGTGGGGGGCGCTCTCAAAAAGCTAATTATACCAGCTTTCTTGTAATAGGTGTGACTGTTTGTCGATTCAACTTACATACACATATTTTCTGTATGTACAAACAATTAATTAACTGTTAGCCGGCAAATGCTACTGCCGTTACAGAGTGCCGTTTGTCAGTTTGCTTTGCGTCTTTGCCTTTTCCGTTTGTGCTTTTTATTTTTACAACAAGAATGTGCAAACTGTCGTTGCAGACGGAAGCGAAAGCTCTAACAGTTACAGTTTACAGGCGGCGCCTGCTGCTACCCTGTTACATATATGCAGGCGCTATAACAGTTGTAGAGTATAAGAGCTGCTGCTCTGTTACCCGCATCTGTTAGCATATCTTTTCGCACGCAATTTAATGCGAGTGAAAGCCTAAAATTGTTTACATTGTTGCCAACTATTATAGCCATTTTATAACCGCAACTATTTAACGCCTTTTGGTGGCACAAATTTTTTCGATGTTGACTAAAACGAAGTACGGACACGCACGCCCACACTCCAAATGGCCAGACTGTAGTATAACAGTTGTTAGTTATAGCCAAAGAGAAACATGAACTCTAGGAGAAATGAAACTAAACAAACGAGCTCAGAAAACAACGCCCACCCACAGAGGCAGTTATATTATGCAAAGCGGTCAAAAGTCACAGCCAAATTCGCTATGTTTCACTAAATTGAAAATGCAAAAACAAAACAAGTATCAGACAATATATATAAGGTAAAAACTGATTAACACAATCATGTGAAAAATGTGCAACACAACAGTTTTGGCACAAAAATAACAAACAACAGCAAAAAGTGGAAATTAAGTGAATAGCTTTCACTTGATATACAAATATGGACAGGGCGGACCCAGTCGGCGAGTGGGAGGGGCGGCCAATGCGTAATGTTAACGATAATGTTGTACATTATGTTGTTGTTGATAAAGCTTTTGTTGCTGCTGTTGTTGCTGGCACGCGCTACTGAGTTGCAATGCGATGCAAATGTCTTTAATATTTAATGGTAATAAAAAAGCAGAGATATATAGATAAATATTTACCCTAATGAAAAAGGGGCTAATGGATTGTTAATAATATGCTTAGATATAATATTGTACTGTGTATAACACGTCAGCTTATAAGAGTGTACTTTATATAACAACATTATAACACTTTATTGCACTTCATTTATACTACAAATAAGGCCAGACGTGGATCATTTTCTAAATTACTCACTTAGCGGAACAGTAATTTATAACAGATTAGTGAATATAAAATATTAAATTGATAAATTTGTATATATAAAACTCGACTGTTGTCTTATAACACTTTATAAGACTGTACTTTATATTGCTTAGCTCTTATAAAAAGTGTTATATGAATACTCAAATGAGAAAGACAGCTTTTTATGAGACTTCGCTATATATATATAACACTTTACTCACTGCACTCTTCTGCTATAAATTAATAAATTTAATTATAAATATAGCTATAATAATATATATTTATATAATTATAATAATATAATAATATATGAGTATCTGAGCTCATTAGCTGTGCCTAAATGTGCCTTTTTGCCTTATAACACTTTGCTATTTATAACAGTTTTTATACATTTATAACACTTTATACTTTACATCAATGCTAAATAGCTTGATTGAGGCACACTTTGACAATTTGCTAAATTGCTGACTCAGCTGGCCAAAAGAAACCACTTAGCATCTTCAGAGTGTTTGGTTAATATTTATATATATATATATATATTGGTAGAGTTACCTGCATAAAAATTCAGCCTGATGCTAATTGCTCTTTTGCAATTGACGCCCCTTTGCTTTCACTTTACGCCCTTTTTTATGGCGACGGCATCTAATCGATTGTGACAGTTCTGCGGCCGCATTGCCCAACCGCCGCCGCACCACCCAGCGCGTAGTCAGTTTTCTATGCTCTTTGGTAAGCCGAGCATGTTCCATGGTCCACGCTCTTTTGGGTGCCATAAAAAATTCTGCTCGCCAAGTGGCTGGCGCCCATAAATCTGCACCGTGTGCTGTAGTTAAGGTGATTTACATACTTGAAAGACTCCACTCTGAGTCTACATCGCTGTCTCCATACTTTACGCCAGGTAGTTACTCACTTTCGCTCGTCTATGAGTACGGCAAAGGCAAAAGCAAAAAAAGTAGATAAATTAAATTGAAATTTGTTGCTGTTGTTTAAGAAAAACACAAAAGAAAAAAATAATTTTTACAACTCTTGCATGAAATTTTGCTATAAAAAAACAATCAAATTTTATGCAAACATCTGATTATTTGGAAATAATTCAAGCAGATCTGGCTTGAGATTTATTATAAGTATAACAGTTTTACCTAAAGCAAAGTGAAAGGCTCTAATGAAGCTCAGCTTTGTAATCTAAATAAATTTCAGTTCATATAAAAAATATAGAGATTATTTTGAGTTTTTTCTCAAGTATAATAGTATAACAGTTCTTTCCCAATAGAGCTCGAATTGTAGTTAAATAGAGAATTGTTATAATGTAGAGACTGTATTATATTTTTCTTGAGTATAAATGTATAACACTTTTGCCTAAAGCAAATACAAATGCCCAAATCATCATTTTCTGCACCATAAATGAGACACAACAGACTTTCATCAAAATTAGCTTTGAGTATAACAGTATAACAGTTTTACCTGAAGCTCATAAAAAGGCCTTAATGAAGTTTGTCTTTGAAACCGGAGTAAATATAACAGTATACATATATATATATATATATATATATATATATATATATATATATATATATATATATATATATATATATATATATAACAGTATAACAGTTTTGCTTTAAGCAAATTGAAATGCTGCGACGTAGTTTGTATTAAACAGAATAAATTTCAGTGAGTATTAAAATTGAGCTTTGTTCTAGGTATAACAGTATAACAGTATAACAGTTTATCTTCAATTCAAATTTTATACTTAAATGAAGTACAGTGTATTTCGGCTGATATTAAAACTATGCAGCCTGCGCTCAAATTCACTAACAGTTTTAGCAGTATAACAGTTTTCGGTAAGGGTAAATGATTTAAGTTTAATTTTGTAATCTCACGTTAAACTTGATAGATATAATATTTGTTAGCTGTTAAAAGGAAAGTATGAAACATATACATCTAAGGCAGATTCTTGCTAATGAAGCACAGTTGTGAGGGCTGAGACTCACCCGTGGCTTGGTTTATTTGTTGTTTATTGTTGTGAAAGGCTAAAATCAAAAATGGATTTTAATGATAGCAAACAGCAAGCAGCTGCGGTGCATATTGAAGTTCGAGCAACATGTTCGTAAAACATAAATCTTTTCAATCATTTTTTTTGTTTTTAGGTTTTGTTTTTTTTTAGCTAGTCAATGTGTTGCCAGCCACGTGCTGTGCGGCCAAAAACTCTCGTTTCCCAGGCGTATTAAGGGCATTCCCATTTTGCCCATATTACGTATTTGATTGACCGCCCGCTGCCGCTGCTGTTGGATGAGCTCGGCGCTGTGGCAGGTGCTGTGACCCACACGTAACTTGACGCAAATCGCAAACAGCGCACCTTTCACCAAAAATTAAACAAAAATCAATAATAAATTTCAAAGTAAAGCTCACTTCGCTGAGTGCTTTGCATCTTTGCTCAGCTGCCATTCGATGCACTCGCAGTGCCAATCGAATGGCTCATGCGTGCAACCAACGGCAATGCGGCGTGGCAACAATGGTTCAGCTTCCTGAATGCCAAATCTATAAACTGGTTTCCAGCTTAAGGAGCGTGTTAACTGAAAAAGCTAATCCATCAACTTGTTCAGACTCAGTTAATACAAATTTAAGATAAATATAAATACGAAAAATGTTTTCCATTTACTTTTAAATATTTTTTTATATTTCTATATTTAGACTTGGACTTTGTCTAGAAGCTGCTATTCAGCTGATTTTATTTTTTTAGTTAACAATTGAAAGCAACTTTTAAAGTTTTGAAATAGAAAAGATTTTTATATTGGAGTCGAATCATTTTCCAGCATTTCGATTGAAACATCTTGATTTGCAGACTTGACTCCCTCTGAGATGAAGCCGAGTTTTCGCAGCAACTTTAGCTTTTCGCCTACTTGACAAAATCTTTTAAGATTTCAACGCTTTCAACTAGCTAGCCTAGCTTTTCGATTGGAAATTTGTAATCCATAAACCTTTTTCTACTCTTGGCCACTTCTGGAAACCTAGACAGCTTTGAAAATATATATTAAGAAAATATATAGAAATATTAGAGCTTGAAATTAATGCTCCATTAAATTTAGGTAATTTCTTATATACTGCAGCCTATTGGGACTTCATTTGGATTTCATTTGTTTTTTAATACAAAAAATACATTGGAATATCAGAGCTTGAAATTAGTAATGCAACTGTAAATTCAAGTCACTTCTTATGCACTGAAATCTAACGGTACCTCATGGTTTCCTTTAATTTATCCACTGTTTGTGAGTTCAAGTTCGACCGGGCCAATGCATTGTTCTACAGCGGCGAGAAGATAACGGGTAGAATCATATTGAGAACTACGACCCCGAAAGCTATAACTGGCATCTATATACTCTTTGTTGGCCTGGCGAAAGTTGCCTTCGATGAGACTCGAAGCAGTCACACAACCGATGAGATGCGAAACGAGAGATTCGTCTCGACTGCAGTCGAGACGTACACGAGATTTGAGCAGAATTTGGCCGAAAGAGGAGAGCTAGCGGCCGGCACGCATAACTATTCATTTTCCATACCACTGCCGCCACATTGCCCCACCTCTTGCCTGGGCAGGTATGGCAAGGTGTCCTATAATTTGTCGCTCGTGGTGGATCGTGCGCTGATGAAGAAGGTGTTCAAACAGCCGCTGGCTGTGCTGCAGCACTACGATCTCAACTTGCATCCGGAGATGCTGAAGCCCATTGAGCTGACGAGCACGCGGACATTTTGGCCCTCTAGCGGCGACGTCCAACTGAGCCTCCACATACCCTTTGGTGGCTACGTACCAGGTCAGTCAATCGACTACACCCTGGATGTGGATAATAAGTCGGAAGTAAATCTCAAGGCTTTCATGATGACCCTGATACAGACATACACATTCAAGGTCAATACTACTCGACGGCATAATACATCATACAAACGCGGCGAAAGACAGAACGAGGGAGTGACACGTCAGACGGCACGAAAGATAGGTGCCAGCTACGAAATACCAACCGTGCCGCCCTCGACGCAGGGGCCGCACATCATAGAAATAGGGTATCAGCTCAGACTAACTGTCATTTTCAGTGGTCTCCATATGAAATGGAATATCACCGTGCCCATTACAATCGGCACAATTCCATTGCGGGACAGTGGACCTCCCAAACCAAGCAGAGAATTTATACCAGACGCCAAGAAGATCTCGCGAAGTCACGTAGACCGACCGGCTTTGTATACTAGTGAGACAGTTCTCTTGCATCGTCCCGAAAAGATTAGTAGGCATTCCATAGAGCTGGTTGACGACAAGTTTATGCCATCCTATACTGTCAAAGCATTGCCCAAAGCACCTGTAAAGAGCAATGCATGCGACGCTACACCCGAGGCTGATTCGAATCAAGATGTGACTGTAGCTCCAAGCCAATCTCCAAAAGAACCAAAAAATTGATGAATGCTTGTACATTGGTAGTGTTTGAGAACAGTCTCAATTATTCCTTTTATATTTATTTAAAATATATATCCTAGTCTTATAGATAAACAAATATTTTTTCTGCTATCTATGTTATGCCTACTTCCTTGAGGAATTACGAATGTGCTCATCTTAAATTTTTTTTATATGATTCTATTTTTTCCACACATTCTCTCTATCTCTCTTTTAGAAGCTCCCTCTGCCTACCACTTCCCATTTTTTCACTCAGATATATCAATTTCTTCCACATGTTCTAATATCTCCCCTCACAATCTCTCTCTTATACTCTCACACTTGTATTCTCTCTCTCTCACTCTTACACTCTCTCTTATACTCTCTTATACTCTCTTTTTATCTTACACTCCTCTCTTATACTTTCTCTCTTATACTCCTTATACTCTCTCTTATACTCTTTATACTTTCTCTTATGATCTCTTATACTCTCTCTTATACTCCCTATACTTTCTTTTATAATCTCTTATATTGTCTCTTATACTCTCTTTCTCTTACACTCTTTCTCTCTCTTATATTTTCTTTCTTATACTCCTTATACTCCTTATACTCTCTTATACTCCTTATACTTTCTCTTATAATCTCTTATATTCTCTCCCTCTCTTATTCTCTATTTCTTATACTCTCTTATACTCTCTCTTACACTCTCTCTAACACCCTCTTACACTTTCTCTTGCACTCTCTCTCTCTCACTTCTACCCTCTCACTCTCCCGCTCTCTTACACTCTCTCTCTCTCTCACTTCTACCATCTCACTCTCCCTCTTACTCTCTCTCTCACATACTCTCGCCCATGTTTCTCCTCCCTCTCCCTCCCTCCCTCTCTCTATCTCACTCACTCTGTCTCTCTCGTTTTCCATTTCTTCAGACATCTATAGAGTCCCGCCTCGCCTTACTAAACAAAGCCGAGCTAACTTCCAATTTATTTTTTTTAATAAACATTACAAAGAAAAAAGTATTTTAATTATAAATGCCGACGATCTTATGTAGTTTATATGTACATTCACTTATGTCGACTTAATTTCTGTTTCTGCAACAATTTTATTGTTTTGTTAACGTGTAGCTTTTGTTGCTGCGGACCACTCCTCAGCGATGCTGAGACTGAAAAATGCAGTTTTAAGTTTTAATTATAGTAAACGCTTAAAAAAGTCCATGCTGGACTGGCTCTGGAGCTGGCCTAGACGCAGCCACAGCCATAGCCTACCCCGCCCCACCCTGCGGTTAGCCGCTGCCAAAAGCCAACAAACACAACTGGCAGAGCACATGACTCGAATGCGACCATTGCGTCATAGGAGCGCACTGCAATGAGCGAAAAAAAAATAACGAAAAGCTGTAACCATGCACAGCAACCGCATATTTGTCGTGAGCATTTTGTTACAATTTCAATTTGTTGCTCCGAGACTTGTCTTCGACTTTTATGCGCGGGTCGTTCGGGGTCTGTTCGGCTGCTGAGGCGGCATTGGCTTCGACTTGCCTTTGTTTTTTCGCCTTTTTTTGTTTTATTTTTTT
The DNA here is from genome assembly GCF_003285905.1 of Drosophila hydei. Classification (NCBI taxonomy): domain Eukaryota; kingdom Metazoa; phylum Arthropoda; class Insecta; order Diptera; family Drosophilidae; genus Drosophila; species Drosophila hydei. The sequence continues at coordinate 7,323,904 of NW_022045643.1, forward strand.
TTTTTATTTTTGAAAGTGCATTCGGCTTGGTCTTGGCCAATATTGGCCAACAACAACCAAATGGCTAAAACTTGAACTGCTTTATTGCAGTTTTCGGATTCTTTTTAGAGCAAACTGCCGGCCTTTTATGGCCATTTTTTGGTAGCTGACAATTGTGAAGTGTGCGAGCATTAGGCGTGGACTTCAAGTGCAATCGATTCCAGTGGCCAGCATCAATTATTGGCGCATTGAGTTGTTGCTGAAAGAATTTAAAACAATTCAGCTTCAAATAGCCATTTAAGGCTGAGTTTTCAATCAAAGATTTAAAGTCAAATGGAGCTGTAGAAGAAAAAAGTATTTGAAAATGATCAGCTTCTGATTATATGGAGTTAGAGCTTATATATAACTTGCAAAATATATATATTTGTCTCTATGAATCATGTAGAGAAAACTTAATTAGATTAGTTGTAGTCTAATGAGATGTAAACACTTTTGCCTTTTGAAAAACTTAATTTATAAATTTTTTTTTAGGACCAAAATCATATTTTAACATAAATGTCATAATATTTCCCGTCTAATATAACTTTATTTGTTTATAAAAAAATTTTAGTTCTATATTTTATTATAATATAAGCTTGTCAAGCTCTAGAAAAAACATTCATTATATATTAAGTATACGCAGTGTAACTCCAGCTTTTATTCTGCTTTGTCGTGCAGCAGTAACATTCAGGTTTCTCTGCTCTTTTAGCTTACAGCTAATGTGTAAGTAGCTTTCAAACAAAATATTATGATAACAATTTTATACACCTAACTATTTAAGAAATTAAGTATACGCAGCGTCGTTCGGCTCTGTTCGTTCAGTGTCTATAAATTATTGAATTTATTTAATACATATTTCCCACACTTTTCATCACATGTTACGTTATATAACAATCAATTGAAATTGAGATTTAGATCTTATGCAGCTTTAATTCAACTCTGATTGGTATATAATTTTCTGTTGTAATTATTAAGCGGGCTTTCTCTTGAGATTAACACCCATTAAATTCAGTTTGAACGCACACTTTTCCCTAGGAAAGTGGCCTTCAGCAAAAGAGAGAGGAAATGAGATCTCTGCCGGTGTAAATTGATAATTTTCTTGATTGCAGCTAGAAAAATGATTTCAGTTGAATGCTTTAGAAACGCTTTTCATATTAGAGCCGGCAGTCTCGCTTCTGGCTGTGCGGCGATTATTTGCAATTCAGTCTTAGCACAATGCCATAAAGTGCCCAAGTTGAGCTGCGATCGAAAACTGAAAACTTGCCATTCAAATTGGTGTCAACCAGTCAACGGGACGCCAAAGAAAGTGGCGCCAGCTTCCAAGCAGCAGCAGCAGCCGCAGCAGCTGACGCCCGCCTTGCCAGGCGAAGGCTTTAAAGTAGGTCGTCAACGTCTGTAACTCGTTTTACCGCACACACAACTTGCACATAAAAATATCAAACAGAATACATCCCAAGGGAGTTGCTGCCCACACAAACACACACACACATACACTAACAGCGCCTGGTTAGTCGACTCTAAGTTGCATTAAAATTAAATTTTATTTGCAGAGCTCGCAACTCGCATGCTTTCAATTTTATGCCAATCGCTTGGAAATTAATTAAGCAATTTTTCTTTTCTCTCTCTCTTAGTATCTCTCTCTCTGTGTGTAATATGCATTTATGCTAATTGTCAGGGGTCTAGATAATGGCTGCTGGGCGTGGCAAGTGGGCGGACAGCTGCAGCACATGGCGAAAGTTTAAGCAAATCGAAGACATGCACGATTATTTTTCTTTTTTTTTTTTTTTGGTAAATTACTGAAGCCAAGCGAGTAAATTGAAGAAATTAAGAGCAAATTGAGAGAACAGAGACTGTGCAGTAGCTAAGGTTCGATAAAGGCGCCTTTATGCAGAGGCAGTTTCACAATTTCAGCTTAAAACTCGCTTTAAGCTCATTGCACCTGAGCTCAATTGATAATACGAGCGTTGCATACGCTTATCTTGGCCCAAACAGCTAACCGAGCCATAATTGGAAGCTCGCCTCCTGCTCCGCATCCTCTCTTGATGGCTGAGCCATGCAGGCGTTAAATGAGAAGCGTTTGACAACTTCTAGTTGTTGTCAAGGCTATGGCTGAGATCAGAAATTAGTGTGCCGAGCTGCATGTCTGCATCCTGACCTAAAATCTACAAGCAACACACACACACACACACACACACCCACACTCGGAGGGAGAGCAAGCAAAAATTAATTGCAATGCCGCAAATGACAGCGTCAAGTAGTAAAAGTAAGCAGAAGATGGCTGTGTCTGGCTATGGCTATATGCGGGGCGTGGCACGTGCGCTAGTTGCAACAAGGATGAGCTCGTTAAAGGAAGCAACGACGACAACGACAACAAAACAGCGTCGAGTGCGTAAATTTCGCTTTGCTGTTGCCATTGTTGTTGCCAGCAAATGTTATTAACATTCGCTGCAAGCAGCACGTGCTGCTGCCAAGTCAAAAAGTGGGCGTGAGCCTTGCCTCTTACACACACATTTACCGGGGCCTGTTTGTCTTGAACGTTTTTCGCGCCCCTGCAACATATTGGGGCAGGAAAACGCGTACAACTTTTGAGTAAATTGCACTCCGGCAAATGGCAAAGTCTTTCGCCTAGGCGACCACACGAAACATCCGCATCCGCAATCCGCAATCCGCAACCCGCCGTCCGCCGTCCGCCATCCGCACAACCGAATTAAGCTCCACTGCAATTCCTGTGCCAGCAAGCAGCCTCTGGCCAATTCAAGAGCTGGCAAAAACAGCAGCCTACTTAGGTAAATTTTACTGCCCCATGGGCGTGGCCATGGCCTGAAGTGCATTTCGGATTTGCCGAGTTGCACTGTTGCTGTTGTCAGTTGTTGTTGCTGTTGCTGTTCCCGTTGCTGTTGCTGCTGTTTCGCATGCTGCTGACAACTTAAAGAGCAAAGCTGAACAAGATCTACAAAGCAGCCAGAAGTAACGCTGCACTTGGATATTTAATAAGATTTTTGCGTGAAGCACAAGTAGACTCTGAAAGTGGGAATAAGCACAGCAAGCAGATGGCTTAAGTTTTTAGTTGATTAAGAAAAAATTATTAACTTTTATTGAACATTCAAATTAAAAGTTGTGTTTTGTCATTTATAAACTATGCTTCAAATTATGTTAATATTATATTATTCTACTACACCAAGCAGTCTCAACTGCTTGCTCTATAAGTGCAACCTCTCTTTGCGCTTCTCATTATTGCTACGTTGCCTTTGTCATTATGTTATGAAGTATAAAGAGTTTGTTCTGCCTGCTGTTGGCTCGTCTGTTCATATGACTGGTAGTCTTCAAGCTCAGCAATTCAAGCTGCCTCTGTTGTTGAGCAATTCATATATACAAAAAGTTTTGACATGAAAAACAAAAATAATTAAAAATATGTAGAAAAATTGCAGCTAAGCTATGAATGCCTTACGCTCATTTGCCATTGCAAAGCTGTGATACAAATTGGCTTTAAGCTAAAACTTGAAACAACAAAATAGCTTGATGTGTCTTGATGGTAACTTCATTTCCTACTGCACCTATTTGGTCATCCTGTACATTACGTTAGCTCCAATTGCTGTTTACCTGTAAGGCTTGCCTGGGCCCGGATTGCAAATAGCTGACAGCCTGTGCAAACATTGAGCGAAATCGCTAATTGTTTACAATTAAGCTTAGAGCTGGCAAACAGTTTAGCACACATCTGATTAGAAAATTTGAAATCCACACACAAACACACGCACACACACACACAACACGCTGAGTTATGTGAACATTATGAAAATTGTTAATTGTCACAATTAGGAGCGCTGCGAAGGCCAAAAGCAAATGTAGACCTCGCAGCTGTGGAAAGCCAAAAACAAATGACAATCAGAGTGTGTTAATCGTTGACAAACTGGCAGCGAGGGGCGCTTCAAACGTTTGCACGCTGCATGCACAGCAACACCTACTGCTCCGGGACGCCAGAGAAATGCTGCTCTTAATGAATTTGTAGCTAAGCATTTTGACACAAGTTTTTATATTTGGTTTACACACAGCCCACTCGACACTCTCCACGCTGGCAGTTGGTGTCGTTGTTGTGTACTTAGGACTTTATGGGGCACACTCGAACAAGCCGCACGTACATAGATTTTACAACTTAATTACGGGAGCTGCGCACTAATCCAAGTCAAATGAAGCACAACGCTTCACAAGTATAAAAACAACGAAAATGGGTTAGATGACGTTTTTATAAATGAGGTGCCCCACAGCAGTTGCCACATCACGTGGCAGCTGCTTAACAGGTAGCAGCAAGTCTCGTGACTAGCTACAACCATTTGTTGTGAAATCGTATAAACATATTGTATGCATATCACTTGACATTAAATTAATTATTTATGTATTTTTTTCATTATTTCCTTTTTTTTAATTGACGTGAGTGGGAATTCAGCTAAGCTTGGAGCTCGCAAAATATTTTATGGCTACAAATTTTTAATTACATTTATTTTACAAAGCATCAAGTTGGCTTGTATTCCTAATTGATGGCTGCTGAGGCTGATAATATGACTGTGATACGGTATTTTATTGATATATTTAAAAAGTTGTCAATATAGTTTGTTTCTCTTTAGAGGCCTACAACTTTAAGTAAGCAACATTGATTTATTTGACAACACATTTAATAGTTGTTAATTGTTTCTTATTGAATTTTCTTTGACATTTTATTATAAAGAGATTAAAGTCAGAGCAACACTAGATTTTTTTTTAATTTATTAAGAAAATAATTACCTTGTTCATTCTTGGTTAATGGAGTCATTGGCTAATGCTTCTTCAAAGTTGTTGTCGGTCATTATTGTGATAATTATGGAAATAGATAAAATTGATAATAACGGCCACAGCTTTACATATTTATATATTGCCATAAATTAATTTATCTAACTAAGCTAATTTCATTGACATAAAAATATATATTTTAATACTTTATTACAATTTAAACTTGTCTAACTCTAAAAAATCCAACTAATATATTATTTTTAAGGCAATGTGCAAAGGAAAAATCTTTCCCTCTCTCTCTCTCCTTCCCCTTCTTTAACACTATATAAGCTTTGCATATACATACATATATTTATACTTAAACAAATATAACTATTTGCAACATTTGAGTACCTCTGAATACTTTCCATTCATAGCGAAAAAAAAAAAAATAAACGCTGTGAACAATTGAGAGAATTGTCTTTAAAGACGTTCAACTTGTAGCTTGCGGATCGTAATGATTGCCTTGATAATGATGCAGCTAATGATGATGTTGGCCAGATTGACACTTTTATTCAATGACCATGACTCTGACTGTGACTCCGAGTGTGACTGTGACTGTGACTGTGACTGCGATTGTGTGAATATTCGCGAAACGAAAGCAGTTGGCAAAAAACAATTTGTCGCTAATCTAAATCGGCGGCCTCAACGGACTGCTGCATATTGCAACGCATGTTGCACGTTGCCCGTTGCAAGCTGCCGTTGTTAGACGATTTGCAATTGAAAGTCGCAGCATGGAAAACCGCAGCAATTCATCGATTTGCTTTGCTGTTGTTGTTTTCAATCGAAGACTTTCCCAAAATGAGCCTGAATCCGAAATCATGAAATAGAGAGCATGCAACAAGCATATTATGCTAGACGGTCCATTGCCGTTTTTATGAGATCACGTTCTATTAGATACGTGAAATATTTCAACAGCTGCTGATGGATATGCAACTGTCATGCCATGAACAATCTAGAGAGAGAGAGAGAGAGGGAGAGAGGGCGAGTGAGCGGTCTAGCATGCTTCACTAACTAGCTGGCACGTTCAACTTGAACCAAGTGCGTGTTTAACGCTACTTTGGCTAACAACGCCAGCACCGATACACATGTAATACGTTGCCATATTGTAACTGTTGTTGCACAGACGCCAAGAGCAAGTCTTGGCCATGTCCAACTCTGGGATACTCGCGGCCTATTACAATAATCGCATTCATAAAATGATTAAACATTATTTTGATTATACTTAAACATTATTTTTATTATACTTAACGCTCCAATGCCAAAAAGTCATTAACTTTTTCCGTTTTATGTTAATGCTAGTCTAATGAACAGTTTGAGTTTTGTGATTATTATTATAAAATTATCAACGAGAGGCGAATGCTTCTGGAATGTAAACAAGTAAATGTAAACAAGTATTTGCTTAAACAAATATTTGTGAATAAGAAATTTTGAATATTTAAAAAGTACTTAGTAGATAGTCAAAATCATGTGAGTGCTCGACTAGCAAATACCCTGAACTGATATACCAAATATTAAAAGCCTTTTTTTATATCAAGGAATAAAAAGTTTAAGTGTAAAGGAATATCTCTTCGATATTTGAGGTCTACAGATTGACAGTTAGACTACAGTTCGCCTTGCTGAACACGAATTTCTATAGTTGGTGGGCTCTGCCATGCCTTCTTCTGCTTGTTACATTAATTTTCTTAAAATCTATATACACTGAAGTCCGATATGTTGTGTGTTCAGGCCAAAGACACTCAAAGAAATTTACATTCAGCTGCAGCCAACACAGTTCTTAAAACACTATTCACAGTCTTCGAACTAAACTAAACGAGTTCTTCTTCTAGACTCCTAGCAGCTCGCTTAACAGCCAAGCAACTTTTTATATAATTAATAAAGCTTATGAATTCCCAGATTCTTTTCAGATATATAAACATTTATCTGACAAGCGAAACACTTAAAAACTTTCTAAATTCTGTAGAAATATGTCATCATTTCATATACAAATTTTTATGCTTTAAAAAAGTTTCAAAGCATTTTCCTATAGGCTTGATTCTTGGAGCCTACAATTATGTCCGTCTGCCGTCATGTAGCAATTCCCAAATGCGCTTTGGGCCAGTTTCTGTGCCACGACTGCCAATTAAACTATTAACTCGGATCTGATAGCAGCATCGACTGCGCCGAGCTCCACACAAAAATCTCTGTACAACAAACTAGGCCAATTGTAATTAAAACGTTCTACGTGCCATTCGCTCTCCAGCTCTCTTGACCGACTTTGGTCCAAAAGTGCGTAAGAAACCGGTAAGCTATAAAAATTCGGAGAGGCAAGTTTGAAGCTCGAATTGAGCCAATTGAATGGAAATCGAGAAATCAAAGCGAGCAGCCAGCGCACAAATATATATAAATAGAGAGTAAACTAAGAAATAACAAATTAAAAATAATAACAATAATGCAAGGCTTGTTTTGATTAGAAAGTTGTATAATCTTTGAGAGCAGCGATTCGAGGCATGTGAATTTTTTACGCAATTGTTTTTTAGGTTTGTTATGCTTTTCTCTCTCTCTCTCTTTCTATCTCTCCCTCTTTGCTTTATTTTGCACTAGGCCGAGACTTAGTTATTGTATAAGCAACTACACAACAGCAGCAGCAGCAGCAGCAGCTAACAACAATGACAAATACAACAATTTTATGCTGCTGAGCTTGGCATATGATTTAATTGAAGTCTGCAGAAAAAAAGTATATAACGCCTGAGAGGCCAGAGATCTCCGGCGCTGAGGGTCTGTTAATTGAAACAGCTGAGAAACAGCTCACAAGTTGAGCAGCTGAGAAACTGTTGCAATTTTGTTTATTTTAATTTCATTTCACATTTTAACTATATATATATTTATATATATATCTCCACTGTTTATTTTAATAACAAACCACTGGCGGCATTTAAAAACAAATCAGCATAAATTTAAAGCAGAAACCGAAAGCATTAAAAATATCTAGCCGCAATTACCGCAACAAAGTAATTGTCATAAAGGTGAGCGTAAAGAAACAACAGCCGAAAATCAACAAAACTCTGGAAAATTGTTGCCCTTAAAAAAATAGCAAAAGTGTTTTCCATTGTTCGGGCCGGGCCGCATTGCCTTGAGTGAACTTGCTGTGGCTAAGTCCGTTTTCTTGCAGTGGGTCAACATTTGGACGTGGCCCATGTTAAATAACCCTCGTCTAATTATTAAAAAGATGGCCTTACTCTTCTGTTCAACTGAGATGGAAATTTAAGAACTTTAAGCTAATGGAGGCAAAATTTCATTTTCTAAGCAACTCAAGTCTTATCTCATAATAAATTGTTTACGTCTTTGCTTTCTTCCACTTCGTGCTTGGCTTGGAATTCTCTCTATTCCGCAACATTCTCACAGTTTCCATAGATCTATCGCAAGACCTTAAACTGACCTCGACACCTTGCGCAGTTATAAATTTGCCAAGTAACGGCATCTGCTTGAGCCACCATCCATAGGGTCCAGCGACTCTCTATGCACTTCTCGTGGCGACCTTAGCCACCTGCCTTTCACACAGCCATTGCGAAACAGCCTTCCGTAGGCCTCATTAAACCGAGCCCAGTTGACAATAGCAAACGGGCATTAGCTAATGAACTAGCCATAATGATATGAAGTCAAGCGAAAGGTTTGCAGGTAAAAAGCAAAAAAAAAAGCCAAAATTAAAAGTCGTAAAGTTTATTGAACTTCTGTTGAACAAAGGTTAATTTACGTTTTTATATTTCTCATTTTGCGCATATCAAATAAGCCAAATCATCCTTCTGACCCGGCGGCCAAACTAGTTATAAAAAGACGCAGCTGAAGTCGATGCCATGTGCTGATTATGTCATGGCCAAGCGGTTCTGCGGTGCGCTGTATGTTAATGACCAAATAGAATCTATGGTCAAAGTCATGGACGTGTGCAAATACTCAATATTCATAATTCTTTTCGGCCATGTCATGGGTTCTTTCAACTTGATCTGGTGCTGCTGCTGGAGCTGGTGCTGCTGCTGCCACCACTTGAACGCAACAGCCAGCGGGCCAATAAATTTAACTAAAGCCGGGTTCAAACACCTTTCGAAACTTGTCTAATGAGTTCGAGTATCTATTGATTGCTTCAGGCTGTTGCCGCTGCTGAAGCTGAGGCGGCACCAGATGCTAAAGCTCAAGCGAATGCTGAAGTTGAAGCTAAAGCAGATGCTGAAACTGAAGCTGTAGCTGGTGTCAATGCTGAGGCATATGATGAAGCTGATGTAAACGATGCTAAAGCTTGAAGATGATGTCAATAATAAAGCTGAAACTTAAACTTATGTCAAAACTAAACCTAAAGCTGAAGCAGTGGCAAAAATTAAAGCTGATATCAAAACAAAAACTGATGTTGAGCTCTGAGATGTAGTTGAGGCTGAAGCTCATGTCAGTGCTGAAGCTAACTTTAAAGCTGATGACACAGCTGAAGCTGAAGCTGATGTAAGTTAAAGGAGAGATTGATATCAATGCTGCAACTGAAGCTAAGGCTACATCAGACTGATGTTAAAACTGAAGCTAAAGCTGAACTCAATGCTAAAACTAAAGCCGAAGCTGATGTCAAACATGCTGCAACTGAAGATGAAGTTGAAGTTGAAACTGAAGCTGAGGTTAAAGCTGAGGCTGAAGCCAACGTTAAGGCTGATGCCATAGGTGAACTGTAGCACTCACTGAAACTGAAAGTGCAGCTGATGTCAAGTCGATGTTAAACTGATTAAAGCTAATGTCAATATAGAAGCTGAAGCTAAAGTAGATGACTAAAACTTAAGACCAAGTCTTAGGCCAAAGCTAAAATTGATGCAGAATTCAAAGCTGCAGCTGATGTGAATATTCGCAGCAGAAGCTGAGCAGCAGTTGATGTCAATACTGAAACTGAAGCTAAAGCCAAGTGAGACTGAAGCTGCAATCGATGCTGAAACTAAAGCCAAAGCTGATGTCAATATTTGCTGGAGCTGCAGTTGAAATCGAAGCTGAAGCTGGGAAGGTGCAGCCGATGCTGAGGCTTAACTCGATGCTGAAACTAAAGCTGAAGCCGTTGCTAAATCGTTTTGCCACACGCTGCGTGTGGCATCCCCATTTGGGTCAATAAAGATTGCGCAAAATGCTCGAGCAAATGCTCAAATCAACAAATGACTTATAAATTTTTGTCAATTTACGGGAATTATCGTTGCGCCGGGCTGCACATGAAGTCAACTAACTAACTAACTAGCTGGCTGCCTGGCTGGCTGTATGTATCGCTTCTAATGGTCGACGTGCCACAATTTGTTGACTGCCGTTTGTGCATTTTTGCAGTTTGATTAGTTGGAAAATTTACCATCGTTTAATTAAATTACTTATGATGCAGTTGAGCTTACGTATAAACGACAGTGAACGGAAATGGCGAGCAATTTGCATGCGGCAACTGTTGCTGCTGCCATTTGCTTAGTTTTTTTTCCCATTTTTTCTTTCTATTATTTCTTTCGTTCGCTTAGGCAACACTGGAAGTGAAAGGCGTGCGCCATTTCAGTGTTGTGTGTGCAGCGCAATCAGCTCGAGGGGGGAAGAGGTTGGAACGCTGCTCACGAGCTGATTCTTTGCATGATTTCTAAATAAATTTGCAGTTCGCTTCACTTAAATTGATTGCGGATCACCTAATGGAACAGTTTCGTTTACTGTTATAAAAATTTGATGGTAGATTTTGAATTAAGTTAATTTTTTGTGCGAATTGCTTGAAGTTTTAAATATATATTTAAAGTCTAGAGTATAATGTGTCAAATTTTAATAATAAAAAAATATATTAAAGTTAAAAATATTGGACTTTACTACTGATTTTTACTAATGTTTTTAAACATAATTTGAAGCTTAAAATAAATTTCTTAAGCAATAAAAATAGGTTTTAAATTAAATTTTTTTTTTAATTTCTTTTTAATTTTAATAAAAAAATCGTATATATATTATTTAAAAATAATTTAAAGCTCTAAAACTTCTTTTTTTACTTTTTATCATTCAAGGCATTAAAAATACATGTTTAAGCTTATAATAATTATTTGTTTTGTTTTTTAAGTTTTTTTATAGAAAGATATTTTATAATATAATGTAATATATTATATAGAATATCCTAAAATTTAGTAAACATTATTTTTTTATCTCTAATATCAATAACATATGTTTAATATTTTAATTTTTAAGATGATTAATAATATATCATAAAATGTTTGACTTTAAAAAGTGAATTAAAAATATTTTTAAAAATATAAAAATAATACAGTAAATGATTTTTTTTATAAATTTTTAAAAAATTGTTATCATACTTATTCATATTTCTAAACAATGGAAGACTAGAACCAAGAAACCGTATAACATTTTAAATCGTTTTATTTGCAAAACAAGATATAAATACTACCTAAATGTAACATAAAAGTCAGATAAGAGTAGTTATTATTAAATTCAATTTTTAATTACTATTTTAAAATGATTAAATTGAATTCAATTTAAATTCAATTTTTATTTAATTTTTTTAACATGATTACAAACGTGTGATCAATGGCATCAATATGGAATTATAGTTCTATGACTCGACTCGTGCGCCTCATTTTTCGCAGTGCTAGCGTCCAGCATAGTTATCAGCGACATGCGCTGCTCCCACGATCCCCAACACATAGAAATGCATGGGAAATAGAAAGAGAGAAGCAGAAATAGAAATAGAACTCGTTTCGCAGGCATACACAAAAAACGCTAACGAACCAAGTGTAGGTCCCTAATGGCAGGCACATGTGGTACGTGGCAGCAAACGAACTGCAGTCACCAGTTGGCCGTCACCAGTTGGCAGTTGCCAGTTGCCAGTTGCCAGTTGGCAACTCAAACTGAAACTGGAATCCAAACAGAATCCGAATTCGAGTTGGAGTCGGCACAATGTGTTGACTACTATGTCCGAAAAAGAAATCGACGCAGTCACGTAAAATTATTTTAATAATCACATAACTTTCGGCATTTACACGCCATGCGGCCCTTGGGGGGACGCGCGCGGAGCAAAAACAAAATGTCAATAAATTTCTGAACAAACGAGAAAAAAAGAAGCGGAAAAAGTTGTACAGAACAACAAGTTAAAGTTGCTGCGGGCGGTGGGGTGGGGGGGCGTGACTGAGATCTGAGAAGCAGCTCTTAAGTGGGATTTGCGGCGCACTTTAGTGTCAACTTTAACAATAAGTTGGCGCACAAAGATGAAGCTGGTGTGAGTGTGCGTGAGAGGGAGGGAGGCGGAGTGAAATGATGGGGCGCAATGTCGTCAAACAAAACATAAGTAAAATGTTTTTGGTACGCAAACTTTCGGCATCAACTGTGTATGCTCGGCTAATGAAATAAACACCCACGACCAGAACTAACTGAGCTAAGTGCGCACAGCAGGTGGCCAAAAAGCTAAAGCGCCTTATGGCCATGCCGGCGACGGTGTCAGATCCGTCAGATACATTTCATTTGACTGCCTACCTGACTGACTGCCTGGCTGCCTGACTGGCTGACTGCCTTTTGCCTGGCCACATGAAAGTCAGCCTTTCGCTTCTAGCTCTGCGATTTGGAGCAGGCGAACGGCTACACTTACCACTTACCAAAGCTGGCCCAAGCTGTGCGCCGGCTCCACTTTCAACTTCTACTCAGTGGCAGCTAGTGCAGTCATTTGAAATAAATTACTTTTTGCACCTGATGAAAACTAAGCCAGCAACTGCCCCACAACAACAAGCAGTCGACAAAACTTCACAAAACTCCGCCTAGCATCTCTCGCTCTCTTTTTTCTCCATTTTGCTTTTTCCTATAGCCGCATTTATTGTCATTATTATTTTGATACTAGTTGTTCCAACGTATTTCTTTATTTTTGTTTATTTTATTTTCTATGGCTGCTGCTGCTGCTACTGCTATCTGTCGGTAGATTTATGCCAACAAAAGCAAACAGTAAAAAATATTTTTGCTTTTAATTTTTCTGCTTCTTTTTTTCTTTTGTGATGCCTCGACAGCTGCATTAAAAAAGTTGCCCAAAGAAAACAGTTTGCATTGCAATTTCGACTTGGTTTATTTTTGTGTTGCTTTGTTAGCTTTGTTTTGTTATCAACCCAACAGAATGGAGAATATAAAATAAGCAGCGAAAAATGTTTCAAAAAGTGTGCAGGCAAAAAAAAATAGAGGCCAGCAAGAAGCTGCTTCCGGTCTGCGGCGACCAGCTTAGCCCCTGTGGCATGGGCCGCATCTACCAAATGGTGCATTGCTTTAAAACTTTGCTGCTGGCTGTACTTGAAATTTGTTTGAAACAAAAAAAAACATGAAATTATAAATTTATGCAACTAAAAAATGTATAAAAAATTAATTTAAAAAATGTATAAAAAATGATTATAAAAAATCAAAATTTTAAAGCGATTTCCCAAAAAATAAATATTAATTTGATGCAGTTAAATTATAATCAAGCTATAATTGAGCATGATTTTAAGCTAATGCCTTTTTATATATATTGCATATTATCTTTATATATAGCTAGTCCATCCACATCAATCATGACTTTTAATTATGGCACAACTCTTACAGAAATTCTCCTTATAAAGTTTAACCAAACAAGCCAAATAGAAAAATCAAATTGGCATTAAACCAAAACAACTACAAATGTAATGTTTATGGTTTCATTTCAAAGTTACGTGCGTGCTTTGCTATAGGAAATCATGCAAAAAGTCTTACATAAGTCATTAAAACTGAATTGACTTTCGATTCTACAGACGCAAGAACTGATGCCCGATCAAATGACGAAGCTTATCAAATATTTCCATGGCTGAGATAGTAACACTCTTTAGTATAACCCAGCTACTAGCGACTGCTTCTGTAGTCAATCTATTAGCACCCACTGTACAGTGCCGTCGCTGCTGTGCACCTTGCGAGGCATATTGTTTGTTAATTTCTTGTATAATTTTTATAGTTGCTTTCTTTTGCTGCAGTGCTCCTTGTCGCTGCTCTTTGTTTTGTTTTGGTTTGTTTTGGCTTGTCAGAACTTAATTAAATGTTGTCACAGCGCATACTTTGTAGTTCTCGCTAAGGGCAGCAGCAGCTGGAGGGTAGGGGGTCAGTTGCAGCTGTGAGAGTATCGCAGCTCTCTGTGTGTGACGGCGATTCGAAGTGTAAATGAAATAATAGCTGCTAAAAACCAATTTGGCGTAAATTACAAAAGCTCAACGTTTACATAAATAGTATGCTGTGGCCCCAACCTTTGACTAACAATGTTTCAATCATCAATTTGCTCTTCTTCTACGTGTTTTGCAGGTCTGTGGAGCTGATTGCCTTGCTGGCCATATCGTGCACCTTCTTTCTGTTCATGCACACAAACAAATTAAACAGTCGTCTGAAGGAAATGGAGGTGAAGCTGCAGCCATCCGAATTCTCGGCCCTGGGACTAACTGGCAATCACATAAGCGGACATGATGCGGGCAGTAAGTAACCAAGATACGAATCTAAATACAAACGCATCGGGGCTGTTGTTAGAGAGAAGGCCAGCCAGGCTCGAACTGTGTCAAAGTTTTCGCTCGATTGTACATGCTGTACGTGCGTAGATACGGAGACAGAGACAGAGACAGGCTATAGATACAAATGCAGCTATCTGATAAGCCCTTTACACAGGAAACTCAAAGCAAACACAGTGCTGCGGCTACGCCCAATTGATTTTTAATGACCACACTGACCCAGCCAATAAACAAAACGGCAAATGCCTTTTTGTTAACACTTTCTGTGCAATGTTTTTTCGCTGGCAAACCATAAATTAGTTGAAAGTTTTAAGCCAAATTAGAGCGCGACTCTGCGATACATGCATAAATTATGACACAAACACACAAACATGAGCTCAATTATAATAAATATATTGAAGTTGTGTCCATAGATGCACTTCACCAATTTATAATAATAACATCGCATTGACCATATATCCATATACTTCATCTATTTTTCATATTTCAGCATATTTATTAATTATTTAGCTATGCCAGCGAACAGCTTTTCCCAAAAGGGGTCTAGTTCATGGCTTCCCAAACAGCAATTTAACCTTTTGACATGCGTTAAGCATTCGGAAACGAAATACATAAACAAATATATGCACACATATATGGGCAGATAAATGATGCAGTACTTTAAAATATATGCATTCATATATTTATTAATTCAATTAGTAAATATTCATAAGCTAGAGCGAGCACAGTTTTTAAGCTGCGGAAATTGTGAATTATGCTATTCTACGGAATATGCTGCAGTCAAATCTATTTTGAATATGCTTAAATCCAGATGAATAAATTAAATCGTCTTCTATCGCTTCAAACAATTTGCATTCAATTGAAAATTGTATTTCTATAATTCTATTATTATATATTGTATGGAATTTAAAGTTAGCTGAATGATTATATATAGAATAATTATATCACAATGGCTAAAGTTTATTATAATTATAAATTGGGATTATGGAGTTTTAGAGTTTTTTTTAGAGTTATACAAGTTTGTTTAATAATAAATTTAAAAAATAAATTCATAATATCAATGAGGAAGAGTTTATTAGATAGAACATTTAATTCCAAAGTAGAAATAATAGAAGATCTGGTTGTTATTAGTAATTTAATATATTTTCACTATCATCACAATCTTGATCATTATCGTTTTGCAGTCGCATGAACCAATATCTGTGGCTGCAATGCTGTTTCGATACCGAATTATCCGCACTCTAAATGCAACAATTTTGTTTATTTATGTGCCAATTCAGCCAGAAATTGACTACATCATTATCTACGCCATAAAATGGATGTAGTGCTGATAACGATAAATTTTACAGAGTAAATATTTTCTTAAAAATTGCATTAATTTGCAAGGATTATTCTGCTGTAAATTTATCTTTAAAAAATGACAATTTAAATGGCATAAAATCCAATTATCTATTATCAAATGGATTATCAAGTAAACCTGCATTGTCAAGTCGAAGTTGTATAGCTCTAAAAAGAAAACATTTAACTATTGATAGATCAGGTAACATGTGTCAAACATAAATTAAATAAAATATTATTAGTTCCGTCTTAGCCATTAATACATCTAAGTTGATAGATTCAACTCACACAACGCCGCAAGCTGTAAAAGTTCTTCGTCAATTTGACGACTCCACCCGACGAGATCTCGTCAAACAGCTGCCGCAATCACTAGATTCGACAGTTTACTCAAATACTTAAAGTTTTCAAGAACTCTTCACATATTCGAGTTACTATTACACCCATAAAATCGCACACATTGAAGCAAGTCGTGGAAATTTCAAGAGGGTCATATCTTCAATTTAAAACTAGAAACAATGTCATATATCGAATGGTTTTTTTTTCATTATAATTTCTTTTTCATAAGATCACATTTCACATGTCGATTGAAATTACAATAAGTAATTCGAGTGCCACTTGAAACTGTTCTTTGCATTGTGTGCTCAAATGTGTTGCTTGAGGCGTCACGAACCCCGTCTGAAGAACGTGCCCCAGTTGTTCTTTATGCAACTAGCTGGTGTTATAGCAATTGGGCTTATCATTAGAATCTCGGTAGTGAAACCCTCACTTATGTCCAATCAACTCACTAACTAATAACTCCATTATTACTGCGAGCTGCAGTACGGCGGAATACGTTCATTCGAAATCAAATCAAACTTTCCGCATGCAAAACCCTAATTTCAATGCCGGAAGCTTGAGTTCGTCTAGGCCTGCAATTCCACTTGCAAATTAGTCAGAGCTGCTTACGGTGCGGCAGCTGCTGCCACTGACGAAATACGAGAGTCGCAGACGAGAGTATGCCAAAAACCCAGCGGACAGATTCATACGTGGCTCACGCAGGGGGCTCGATCGGGGGGAGAATGCGACACGGCTGCTTCACGCCAAAGTGCGGTGATTGCTGGCAATAAAAGCCAAGTGAACCAGGCACAGTGGCGTGCGAGAGATAAGTAGCTGATGAAATTATATAAATGATAAAGATAAAACTCTACACTCACCCGAGTAAGAGCAAATGGCTAAAAGTATTTCTGCATATTTCGAATCTGAAGTTTGCCTTTCGAGCTGAATGGACCTGACTTTATACAGCATATATTGCAATTTATTGCAGGCTTGTACCACTGTGCCACGGTCATGTGATCACAATGATGATAGTTCCGACTCTGACGTCGCTTTGTCTGCAGATGCGCTCCAATACGAAGACATTCAGCCAGTTGTGGGTTGCCGTTGCGCAGCTGTTGTTGCGGCTGCGGCTGCGGCTGCGCACGCGTCAATTGTGCCCGCTGCGAGCTCAGACGACAGTTACAAATTGTCTGTTTAGGCCCGAAGCCAATGAGAAATGGCTAATGGCCAAAACAAGAGAGAAAAAAGTGAATATATAAAAGAAAAACCTTCGCTTGACACGGCTGAGATATGTTTTGTTGCCTGCAGCAGCGACAACCGCCTTTTAGCCTAAGCCAAGCATTCGTTCATTCATTCATAAATATTTCATTTAATTGACTCACACGACTTGGAGAAACAAATGCGAGTACACTCGAAATACTCACACAAGTCAAGCTGATGACACCTTCAGCTGCTGTTGTTGATTTTTTCTTGAACTGTTTAAATAATTTTTTTTCTCTTTTATATGGCAGCCGCATTGAACTTGACTTGGGCTAATTAACAAACAAGGCAAAACGTTATGCTGTGCTAGGTGTGACTGTGTGTGTAGCATCTTGTTAACTTGCGGCTTATATGTGCTCTGATGAGCAAGTTAACACTGTTTGCAGCTAGTTAAATGTTCTTGAAGCTAAAGCAATGCAAGCGTAGTCTGAGATTTGATTAAAAAGATAATTCTTGTAGCTATGAATGTATAGCTATTTGCACTTCATATACAGTTACATTACTACTAAAGTAAGGTACTAATAATGGTAGATAAAATGGATGCAAGCTGTCAGATATAGAATGACCCAGGGATACTATTTGCCATAGCTATATTGCCGCAGCCGATTGAGTTATCGACAGACACAACTGTTTAAATATTTATTAAAATCTGCCATTTATTCACAATCATGGCTTATGCCTGCCAAAGTCAATGACTAAGCTTTAACTTCAAACTAAAATTAATAAAAATAATTACGTTATTTTTTCAAACAGTTTTTGCTTTTTAAAAATTTCTTTTGCTATGGCTCTTAATTGTGTCAAGCTCTTTTGATATTTCATTTCATGCTTACAAACACTTCCCATTGCACACTTAAATTTAATTAATTTAATAAACAAATTCATGAGCAAAGTTCCCATTCCAATACCAAATAAAATTGCATGCAAAAACCAGTTAAATGCGGTTTGGCCTAAACCGACACAAGTTTTATTTTCAATTGGAGCGCACTATAGACACTTAACCAGGTAGTTGGCCTTTGGGCCAGGCAAGACTATAGTTAAAAGCTGTTGAAACTAAATAACCACAAATAATAGCAGCAAAAAAAGGGGCTAAGCCAAGTGGCTGCTACTTTACTGAGAGATGCTGAAATAAAAACAAAACAAGAAATTGGATTTTATTAAAAGAAAAAAATATATATTTTATTTGAAATTTAAATTAATTATTTAAAATTAAGCAAAATAACAGACGAACTAGGTTAATGATGTTACTAATTGCAAGTCAATCTCTACTAACTGCAATTGACACCAACTTGATGTTCCGCTGTTAAATTGTATATATATCGAGTGACCGATTGAGTGGGTACATGAGCTCATTACGTATGTTTTTTGTGCTCTGTAGCTGACACCTGTAATGTGGTTCACCTTCAATGAGCGCCAATAGCCGGAGCTGGCCAAGAACAGCATAAAGAATGAAAAAATTAAACTGGATTTGAGCAATTGTAGAGTAGCCAAGCCGAGAGGGTGTAACTAATGCAGCAGCATGAGATACATGGATGTAACCCAATTTCAAGACCGCACAAAAAGTGCCAGAAAAAAGGCTTCAGTCTGGCCCACAAAATGTATTTCACATTGGTTCAGTGACTTGTCAGCGAGAAACAAGTTATGCTTGGCGACTTTCATTCAGATCAGTCAGTGAAAATGACCAAACCAATGACCAAAAACCAGACCACAAACACACATCGAATCTGGTTTATGGGCATTGGTTTTGTTCGACTCGAACTGGATGCCAGCTTCCTTGTTCGTCGAGCCAGGCTCCAGCGGGCAAATTATGAAATGTTTAGCCGCAAAACGAAAGTGGTGCGAGCTACCCACACTACCCAAGCCACTTCCCATCTCCTGCAGCTCTCAAAAAAAAAAAATCAAGACGTTTTCCGCCTGTCCAAATGCTGAATTGCAGTCATTTAGTGTGCAACTAACTGCAAGCTCTTAACACAGAAACCAGACTCTGTCTGATGCTGCTGCTGCTGCTGCTGGGGCCTACCTACGCCCGAGCCTGACATATGCATGGCCATTAAAATTTTAATTGCCCTTGCAACACTGTGCAGCCGAGCGTAATACGCAGTGGACACATTGAAAAAGACTTCATTGTGCCAACTTTCGAAATGGTTAATAAGACTTTTTTCACTAGACGGGATCTGATATGCCCCGATAGGGTAGATCATCCTGCAGACTGCGGCGCTGTGCGAAAGTGAAAGGAATCTTCATGAGTTTGCATATTTAGCTACACTCACTCGACATTCGTTTAATATTTCTCTCGGCTTGCGAGTTCCACTTGCTCATCGAGTGCTCTTCCCTATCGCAAATATTGCATAAACACTTTGGCCCGCAACAAAAAAAGTAAAAGTATTGACAGACATGTCGCTGGGGCGGAGTTTGGCACTGCCCTCGGTGAGTGGCTAAGGTCAATGCAGAAATATGAGCTAATAATTGTAATTGATAGACAGAAACTGGAATGACATAAGGAAAATAGATGTTGAATGTGAAATTGAATGTGAGCTGAGCAGCTATAAATTGTTATAGTTTTTGCTAGCTCAGCAGCGATGGATTAAAAACCTCAAGCAGCTGGAATTCTTTTAAAGCATGTTTTTTTAGAGGCGTACAACTTTAAGTTGACAATGCGGCTTTATTTGGCAAGCCATTTAACAGTTGATAGTTGTTTCTTATTTAATTTAGCTTGTCATTTTACTATAAATGCAGCAATGCTTGAAAATTGTAGAAATTTTTTAAAAAAACATTTGTTTTTTTATTAAAAATAGCCCAAAAGCAAGTTCTTTAAGTGAATATTCAAACATAAATTGTAAATTATTTTAATTCAATATATTCTTCTATAATTTTCTCCTCTTGTAGAGCACGATGATATTAACACACTCCATGGCACCTATCAATATTTGAAGAGCACTGGTCAGGTAAGCGAAAAGCATTTTCTATATGCATATATATGTTTATATATATGTTTTATGATTCGCATTTGCCATACATTTGTCGTAAACATTATTGCATACATTTTGGTTGGCCATAAAAAATTCAAAATCAGCGAAACCATCCAAAGCATTTCAAAGCGTTGCAAATGTAGCTCTGCTACGGCTCCTTGGTGTTTGATATTTATTTCGACGTGTCTCTTGCCTGCTGTTTGCCTCTCACTCTAGCGCTCTCTTGCCCTCTCGCTCATCAACGTGAATGGACTCATATGGTTTGCTCATCGAATGTCATAGCACTCGCTCGCTCGCTCGCTCGCTCTCTCTCTCTCTCTTTGTCTCACACGCATACAGCACATACACATACACTTACATATACACCTACATATATATATACAATAGATTAGAAACCTTTTGTAGTGCTTAGCGCTCGCTCTCTAGCTCAGGCTGTGATACCTTCTTTGGTCTATCTCTCTCTCTCTCTCTGTTTCTCTCCCTCTCTGTCTTTACACTAACACAAAAACTACACTTTGACTCAGTCTTGGAATTTTGTTAGCGCAGTTTCTTCTTTTTTTTTTTAATTAAATTTTGATTGGGCTAGTGCCAGATGCGCCAGTTGCATCATAGAAGTGATAGAAATTCGATTTATAATTATTGCACAAATCATAAACGCGTAAAGGTAAGTCCACGACTAGGATTTTCATTTGGCTAAGTGTCAGTTGCGAAAGCCGCGTCGTTGACGTCGATGGGTTTATAGGCAAATGAAAAAGAAACTGTGCCCAGTTGGCCAGGCCAGATGCCTGTTGCCTGTTGCCTGATGCATAATACAGGTTGCCTATTGCCCCACAGCCCAATTGTGCCTGTTGCTTCAACATAAATCCGCTTATAGCCTACAACTCTATGTGTGTTCCATTTACTTGTGTACTTGCTGTGCTACCCACTCATCTTTCCTGTACCCGTGTTTGTGTGTAAATGTAACAACAACAACAGCAATAGCAACAACAACTGCAACAGTTGCCAACTGCATCCACTTTTCGCAATCCGGCAGCTACAAAACCTGACCAGCGCCATGCTGAACAACACGCCGCGAGCTCAACTGGATACATTATTCTTCAATCGAGTGCCAAAGGTGGGCAGCGAGAAGCTGATGGAGCTGCTAAAGCTGTTGGCCAAGCGCAACAAATTCCAGGCGCGTCGCGATCCCGAACAACTATACGAAAAGATACTCATGGATGCCGGCTTCGCACGCAATCTATTAAAAACTGAGATACTCAATTGCAGCACAGCCAATTCGTATACCAAGCACATGGCCTTTCTGAACTTTACCACGTTCGGGCAGCCCTGGCCCATCTATGTGAATCTGGTGCGGGATCCCATTGAGCGTCTGGTTAGCTGGTTCTATTACGCTCGAGCGCCCTGGTATCTGGCCGATCGTGTGAATGCCTTTGGCACTAAGTTCAAAATGCCAACACTGCAGTGGCTCAAAAAGGACTTCAATCGTTGCATTCTCAGCCACGATCCGGAGTGTGTCTACGAACAGCTGGATATGGGAAATCTGGGCGATCACAGGAGACAAACGCTGTTCTTCTGCGGCCAACAGACCAAACGCTGCATGTGAGTAATTGAGGAGGTTTGCTCGATCAGTTTCAAGTGACTAAAGCGTGATTGATGAAGATAAGAAATTATATAAGACGCTAGTTCTATTTGGCTTATTGAATAAGGTTGCTCTTTGACCTGGAAAGGTTTTAAAATGTTAAATTATTATATTAAGATTTAATAGGCCAGATAAAAGTTAGACTATGAAGCAAACATGGTATGAACAGGTACTATTTATATAAGACCTATTCGAGCTGCTTGGAGCTAAAAGACTAAATAATTTTTGAGAAATTTAGAGAGCCCTTAAATAATTGTGGAACCAAAAACTTTCTAAATAATAGAGTATTAAATAGATATTCAGCTGCTCAATTTGAATATCTGCCACTGCAAGTTCTTCACTTGACACCCAAGTCACAGCTAACTCATCGAGCAACTCTCGCTGCAAGAAACCTCAGTGCATCCCCTCAAAAACAAATCAACCTTCGCAGGCCCTTTAACTCCCAGGCAGCCATGCAGCAGGCCAAACGGAATGTGGAGCAGCGTTACGCTGTGGTGGGCACCTGGGAGGATACGAATACAACTCTCCGTGTACTGGAGGCATATATACCGCGCTATTTCGCTGGCGCCATGGATGTGTACTATGCCATGCAGAACAATATGGAAAATGTGAATCGGAATGCATTCAGACCCGCAATCAGCGAGCAGGTACGAGCGCTGCTCGCTCGCAATCTGACGCAGGAAATCGAGTTCTATCAGTTTGTCAGGCAGCGTCTGAATAAGCAGTTTATAGCAGTGCAGTTGGAGAAAAGCTTGAGCAATTAGCGCATAAGATTTCAAGAATAAAAGCCATTCTAACTTTCGACCAGCTTGGTCCTTTCAAACTCTCAAAACTCTTCTAACTGTGTAGTGTTAGTCGGCTATTGCTGGCCTCGAACTGGGCATGGGACTTGGATACAGCATAGATCTTTAATCAAAGCCTACTCCATGCAGCTACATGCTCACAATGTGCACGCGCCCAGAAGCGGCGAGCGGATGCATGAGCTAGACAATCATCATGTGGCACACACATCTCACAATCATTTGCACAAGGCTGGTCACGACAGGCAGCTGGCGATGCCAAGGAATATGCTCGATGACGACGATGTCGATGATGCTGTGGATGATGAAGATGATGACGAGCCTGGCTATAATATGGCCGCGGATGCGCTAAATAATACCAAGCATGCGCAGGCGGACTTCGTCTTCTTCAATCGGGTGCCCAAAGTGGGCAGCCAGTCGCTAATGGAGCTAATGCGACGCCTGGGCAAAATCAATGGCTTTGTGCATGCACGCAATCCGGGCAGCGTCAAGGAGACGGTCATGATGCCCAAGGAGGGCCAGAAGAATCTGATTGGTGATCTATTGACACGGCCCAAGCCGCACGTCTACAGCCAGCACATAGCCTACATCAATTTCACCCGATACCATCTGCCGCGACCCATCTACATAAATCTGGTGCGGGATCCCATCGAGCGTATTATTAGCTGGCATTACTATGTGCGCGCGCGCTGGTACTACAACGATATGAAGGCCAAGCTTGGCGAGAATGCCATCGAAATGCCCTCGGATGAGTTCCTCAACATGGACTTGGATACCTGCGTACGCAAGCATGATCCGCTGTGCACCTTTGAGCAAATGCAGGTGAAAAATCCCGCGGGTGATCATCGCAGGCAGACTCTGTTCTTCTGCGGCATGAACAGGAAGCTGTGCATGTAAGTAGCTACTCGAGGCGACTCGCAGCAAAAGCTCCCACTGAAACTAACCATCCCTGAGCCAGGCCCTTCAACTCGGAAATGGCCATGCAGAAGGCCAAGCACACAGTGGAGGCGGAATACGCCGTCGTGGGCACCTGGGAGGATACGAATATCACCTTGACCGTGCTGGAGAACTATATACCACGTTACTTTCGCCACGCCAAGGTGGCCTATTATCGTAAGCACCATTTAAGATTCAATATTTGCTGCGTGGCAAACGGATTTGCTAACTTTGGCTCGATTTTGCAGTGGGCGAGGAGCGACTCTCCCGCATCAATCGCAACAACATCACACGCATCGTGAGCGACGAGACGCGCCAAATACTGCGCAAGAATCTGACCAATGAAATCGAGTTCTACGAGTTCTGTAAGCAGCGTCTCTATCTGCAGTACGCAGCGCTGGGCAAAAAGTTTGGCGAGGATGACTATTTGCTGATGCCCGAGCTGCGCGGCGATGATG
This sequence comes from Drosophila hydei, assembly GCF_003285905.1. Classification (NCBI taxonomy): domain Eukaryota; kingdom Metazoa; phylum Arthropoda; class Insecta; order Diptera; family Drosophilidae; genus Drosophila; species Drosophila hydei. Next base: position 7,347,925 of record NW_022045643.1, read on the forward strand.
CTAAAGATGACTATGAGTATTAAACAGACTTGCATATATAATAGATATATATATATACATCAATTAAGCTTCAATAAATTCCTAAACACAATAACATTGCGCATATGTCGACTCTATCCCAGGCTTTCATAGATAGCTTTCGCTTTTTGTTTGTGTTTGTCGCGCTGCTCAGCAATCTCTCTCCCTCTCACGTACTCTTTGCAGCTGTGGCAGCTCCAGGCCTCTAATCTGAACAACACTCAGTTGAGCAACAGCGAGCTGCTCTTCTTTAACCGTGTGCCCAGAACAGGTGGCAAGACGCTCGTCGAACTGCTCAGCCGTTTAGCGCAGCGCAACAAATTTATTCTCGAGCACACGCCGTTCTCTAGGCCCATTGCCAATCATTTAAATGCCAAGCAGCAATCGGCTTTGCGCCATTATGTTTCAGATCTGGCAGCCAGCGCGTCCCTTGCCTATGTCGAGCCCGTTGGCTACGTTGAATTTCGCGCCAAGCCCATCTATGTGAACTTGGTACGCCACTTGCTGAAGTCTGTTTCCATTTCTTACGATTCCCTGACATTGCTAGGTGCGTGACCCGGTTGAGAAGGTCATCAGCTGGTTTTATCACAAGCGTACGCCCTGGACAGCTGTGAGCATGTATAAAGCCAAAGGAACATTTCAGAAGCGCGACTTCTACACGCAGAGCTTCGAGGAGTGTGTTTTGAGACGGGATGCCGAGTGTCGCTATGATTCTGGGATGGGATTTCGAGGCGATGTCGGTGATCACAAGCGTCAGAGCTTGTTCTTCTGTGGACATGCGCCGGCTTGCGAGTGGGTTTGCCTCATCAGCAATGGAGTTTTTTTTTTTTAATATTTAATATCGATCTGAACAGAGCTTTTAATACGCCAGCGGCCATAGCTCGCGCCAAGCGGCATGTGGAACGGCACTTTGCTGTCGTCGGCTCTTGGGAGGATGCTAACGTAACCCTCACCGTTCTGGAGCACTATATACCACGCTTCTTTAAGGGCGCCACTCAGCTGTACTTTGATGCGAAACCTCTGCATGACTGGTCCCAGCCCAATCATTGGAAGCCGCCAATTAGTGAGCACATCAAGAGCTTAGTACGAGCTAATTTTACATTCGAATATGAGTTCTATTATTTTTGTAAGCAGCGATTATATCAGCAGTACTTGGCAATAAATCGTTAGTTAAAGTTGTGATCTCTGATGGAATATGGAATATTTAAAGAGCAGAACAAGGAGTTGCTCTGAGCTCTGATTAGATTAGATCTGATCTGATCTGATCTGATCTGATCTCTGAGACTTGCTTTCACAGCTCTGATCTATGATTTGATATGACTCCTGTTGCATAGGAGCATAAAAAACTATATTTTGACAGAGCTAAGCTGAATTTTAATATCTGATGTTGAAGCTGTGATCTCTGATCTCTGTGTAGTAATAAATGTTCTACATGGGATATCTGAGATCTGCTTTCAATGCTCCGATCTCTCTGAATGGAAGGTTTGACAACAGCTTTAAGAGCTCTGATTTTATATGAAAGCTTTTCAGTAGGAGAACAAAGATCAAGGACATTTCCTATTAAACATAAATTCAATTAAGTTTCAGTATCTGAATTAGGAGCTTTGTTGTCTGAGTAGAGGCAAATGATCTCAGAGCTCTGATCTCTGATTAGCTATCAGCGCTGCTTATCAGAGCTCTGATCTATGATAAGTTATAAATTCTTTGTAGGGAGATCTGAGATCTGTTTTCAAAGCTCAAATCTATGATTAGCTGCACTGAGCTCTGCTTATCAGGTGATTAGATATAAAATCGTTGATTGACAAATCTGAGATCTGCTTGCAACGCTCTCAGCTCTTAGCTATAAAATCTTTGAATACCAATTGGAAGTTCTGCTCATAAAACTCAAATTTCGGATGATCATCGAACTTGTTTTGAGATCTGTTAGATCAGTTCAACTGGCCTCGCAACTGCTTCAACTCTTCCACTAACTCGCTTTGCTTAGCTTCCGCCTAAGTTCACATGGTGCATGTGACCAGCTCTACTTTTGTCTTCCGTTCAAGCTGGACACTCTGACAGCGGCACAGCTGAACAATACGCCGAAAGCTGAACGTGAATTCGTGTTGTTCAATCGCTTAGAAAAGGTTGGCAGTCAGAGTATGACAAAGCTGTTGGGTCATTTGGGTGCACTGCACGGCTTTGCCACCTATCGCAATGAGATACCGCCCACGAAGAAGATTGTGTACAACTTCAAAGAGGAGCTGGCCTTTGCCGAGGAGCTCTTAGAGCTGGAGGAGCCATCGGCCTATGTAGAGCATACAAATTGGATCAATTTCACGGCACACGACATGCCACGACCAATTTACATAAATCTCGTGAGGCATCCCATACAGAAGGTGATCAGTGCCTATTACTACCATCGGCATCCCATGATCTATGCCAATAGCCTGTTGCGCAATCCGAATAAGCCCACAGAGCGCAAGGAGTTCTTCGAACGGAGTTTCAACGATTGCGTCAGACAACGCATAGCGCCCGAATGCGTATTTGATTCGCATTTACCATACAACCAAGACTGGCGCCGTTTCACCTTGCATCTGTGTGGCAATCAGAACGTCTGCACGTAGGTAACTGCCCCACCAGTTGACTGGCTGTTGGTCTAATTGCTGCCATTCCTCAGGCACTTCAACTCCGAGATGGCCACCCAAATCGCCAAGTTGCATGTGGAAAAGGAATATGCCGTTGTGGGCAGCTGGGAGGATACAAACATAACACTGGCCGTGCTCGAGGCATATATACCTCGTTTCTTTACCGATGCTACAAATCAGTATTACTGTAGGTCCACTCTCCCCCCCTCTCTCTCTCCTCCTCTTTTCTTAATGCATATTTTTCATGTTGTGTGTGTGCAGCGCATCAGGAGAAGTTTATGATAAACGCCACGCCGCACGACAGCCACCTAGACGAGGATGTGGAGGCCTATCTGAAGCAACAGTTTGCCTACGAGATTGAGCTATATCACTTTTGCAAGCAACGCCTCTATAAGCAGTACATAGCCATCAGAAAGCAGGTGCAAGTTCAGGATAGCAGCTCCACTGAAAACAGAAGCGTTTGAATCGCCACAGATTAAGATTTGATTTATGCCTATCTCGAACAAATACAGCAATTTAGTATTATACATATATAAAAAGAAATGAAACGAGTCTCTTCCTTTTCGCTACTAATCTGAAGTCGGTTTTTGGGTCGCTGCTTGCTGCTTGCAGTCACTGTGTCTGGATGCGCTTCTGAGCTCTCAAACGGTATTTGCAGATCCTGCAGCTGAATCCCAATGAGCTGAACAATACCAAGAAGGCAGAGATCGATGTGCTCTTCTATAATCGTGTGCCCAAAACGGGCAGCATACAGCTGATAGAGCTAATGCGTGCCCTGGGCAGGGTGCACGACTATGATGTGGAAAAAGATCCACAAAATGGCGGCATTCGGCCCTTGCTCGACGAGACCGAGGAGAGCGACTGGATAGATAATATAGTGGGCCTCGAGGATGGCACCGTCTTTGCCAGCCATGTCAACTATCTGAATTTCACCAAGCACGAGCAGCCCCGACCCATCTACATCAATATGGTGCGCGATCCCGTCGATCGCGTCATCAGTTGGTATTACTATATACGCGCCCCGTGGGTCTTTGTGCCCGGTCGTCGGCGCAACAATCGCGAAATGCCTAATCCCCAATGGGTCAACACCGAGTTCGATCAGTGCGTGCTCAGTGGCGAAAAGGTCTGCACCTACATTGAGGGCTCGCTGCTGGAGCGTGTCGGCGATCATCGCCGTCAAACGCTCTTCTTCTGCGGTCACAACGAGTTCAAATGCACGTGAGTGTGACACAGTCTCAGTCGTTCACTTTCCACTCTCACAACTAACCCAAAACTGCAGACCCTTCAATTCGCGCCTGGCCCTGCAGCTGGCCAAGCAGAATGTGGAACGCGAATATGCGGTTGTGGGCACCTGGGAGCACACCAACGAGACCCTGGCCGTTTTGGAGGCCTATGTGCCGCGCTACTTTGCGAACGCCTCCAAAATGTACTACTGTAAGTACAGAGCAGTCGAACACTCGTTTGCCGTTTACACTAACGACGCTGTTTGCAGCGGGCCTTCACGCTGCCAAAGCGAATGACAATCCGATGAAGCCTCACATTAGTGAGGAAATCGTAAACATGGTGCGACGCAACTTTACGCGCGAAATCGAATTCTATCAATTCTGTCGCCAGCGACTGCACAAACAGTATCTGGCACTGAAGCTCAATGAGCTGATGCGACTGGACAATAGTTTAGTTGAAATGAAGGCGGGCAACGAGCTGGCCATAAGAGAGTAGCTAGTGGAGCACTTAGTTTAGTAATGGAATCTACATTTTCAGGCTATTTAAATAAAAATGCAAGCTAATATAATAGAAACTATTTTCATAGCTTTATTTATTTATTAAAGTGCATATAGAATTAGAAATTGAAAGGGCTAGAAGGATTTATTGCTTAGGCCTTTTTAATAACCTTCACTTAAGTCTTGAACCAAGCTATCTATGCTATAAGTTTAACTGCTCCCACTGAACTGCTTCGGAACTACTAAGGCAACTGCTTCTACTTCGCGACTAACTGCGGATTATATGAGCTTAAAGCTGATACGAAACTGTTCTGCAGCTGCAACATCTGAGTGCCGAGCGCCTGAACAACACACGATTTGCCGAAATCGATGTTCTGTTCTTCAATCGTGCCGCTAAGGTGGGCAGCGAGGCAATGCTCGAGCTGTTTACGGCACTGGTCGAGTATAACGATGACCTGCAACTGGAGCGCAGCGGCTTGCATGTGGGCACAGTGAGGCAAATGCCAAAGCGAGTGCAACGAGAAACTGCCGAGCTGGTGGCTGGCCTGGACGAGGGTACCATTTACATAAGGCACGTCAATTGGCTGGACTTTAGCGAGTTCGACTTGCCGCTGCCGATCTATATAAACATGGTCAGAGATCCGGTGGAGCGGGTCATCAGCTGGTTCTACTACGCACGCAGCTCCTACAAGAATGCCATCGAGTTCCGCAAATCGCCCAACAAGAAGATCAAGCCCGAGTCCTGGTACAAGAAGAACTTCAACGATTGCGTGCGCAGCGGCGATCCCGAGTGCCAGTATGTGCCGCATACAGTAAAGGACTTCATACCGAACTTCAAGAGGCAATCGCTCTTCTACTGTGGCCATCACTCCGATTGTATGTAAGTAGCGTGCGGTGATGCCCACTCTGAACCGAGCGTCTTGAACCAAGCGTCCACTTTGCAGTCCCTTCAATTCGCCCACAGCCATACAAATGGCCAAGGAGCATGTGGAGCGAGACTATGCAGTGGTGGGCAGCTGGGAGGATACGAACATAACGCTGACCGTCTTCGAGCGCTATATACCACGTTTCTTTCGCGGCGCCAAGCTGATGTATGAAAGTAGGTTAACGAAATCTCACCTGCCAAATGCCGTTGCCGTTAACCCTCTCTCTCCACCCCTTACCCTTACCAATTAGTGCATAGTAACAAGATCACAAATCGGAATAAGAACAAGCGTAAGCCCTACATTGAGCCAGAGGTCAAGGACATGATTAGGCGCAATTTCACATATGAATATGAGTTCTATCATTTCTGCAAGCAGCGTTTGTATAAGCAATACTTGGCCCTCAACTTGCATGAGCTGGAGAAGCACGGATTGTTGAATTAGTCGAGCAGCTGTAGTTGGTGATAACGTATTATGCCAGACAAATAAATTTATTTGTAGATTCAGAACAAAACACACTAAAAACTCTTTGTTACTTGCGCGAGCACAGCCCAGTCCATTTTGTGTCTAATCCTATGTGTGTGTGTGTGTGTCAACTGCACTTCCTTTAATCCCTTTACCCTTCCCACCATCCCAACTCCTGCCAGCTGCATGATCTGACGCCAGCGCAGCTCAACAACACGCCCAAAGCCGAAATGGATCGCTTATTCTTCACACGCTGCGCCAAGGTGGGCAGCGAATCGCTGCTCGAATTCATGGAGAACCTACAGGACATCAATGACTTTGATGTCGATCATCTGGGCCTGAAGAAGAGCTGTCCCCGTCTGCTAACGCCCAAGCAGCAAGTCAAGCGCGCTCTCCGCCTTTATAACCAAGATCCAGGCACTGTCTACATCGAGCACACCTCGTGGATCGACTTCCATCAATACAACCTGCCCAAGCCCATCTATATCAACCTGGTGCGTGATCCCGTGGAGCGCATGATCAGCTGGTATTACTATGTGCGCAACTCCTACTTCAATGCCATATTCTACAGAAAGCACCAAAGTGCCACACTCAAGCCCCGCGCCTGGTTCACGAAAAGCTTCAACGATTGCGTTCGCAGCGGCGACGTCGAATGCCAATATGTGCCGTATTCGGTCAAAGATAACGTGGGCAACTATAAGCGACAGTCGCTATTCTTCTGCGGTCACGATCGGGATTGTCTGTGAGTAGCCCCTGGGCACCCTTAACCCATTAACATGCGGTGTCAAGCAAAGCAGAGTTTAGCATTGAGCAACATTTCGTCTCTAAGACTCTGAAGTTCATTGAAAGAGTAGAAGATATATCTCGCTTTTGATCCCAATTGTTAATGGCTTAAGCAATGGGGCCAGCAACATTTCTTAAGCCATTCGGTTGCTTGCAGACCCTTCGACTCGCCGCTGGCCATACAAATGGCCAAACGCAGGGTCGAGGAGGAGTACGCCGTTGTGGGCACCTGGGAGGAAACAAATATTACCCTCACCGTGCTGGAGCACTATATACCGCGCTATTTTGCACGTGCCACCGCGCTCTATCCAAGTAAGACGCCACACGCTGGCTGAGCTGCAGCTAAATACAATTTACTTTTTGCAGTGTATCAGAGCTCGCTAGAGAATCGAAATCGTAACAATCGCAAGCCGCAAGTCGATGCAGACGTTAGAGCCATGGTCAAGCGTAATTTTACCTATGAATATGATTTCTACTACTTCTGCAAACAGCGCCTCTTCAAGCAGTACATAGCGCTGAAGCGGGCGGAGCTGGAGCGCTTCAACTTCGCATAGATCCTAAGCAGGCATCAATTAGCAAGCAATTAAAGCATTTATCTCAACAGACCCAAAGATATCACATAGTATATATATACATGGCCTGATCTATAAATAAAAGTCTTCTGATTTCTACATATATTAGTTATTTAGAGTCTAGTCGAATTCATAGTTCCCCTTCGCATATCTTTTGTAACTCACCCTTTGCTTACTCACAATTATCTGTGTTGTCTGGGCTTACAATTATCTAGCTAAAAACTGCTCTCTTAGCTCATCAATGTTACCACGCTGCGGCTGAACAATACGCGACGTGCTCGACGTCGGGTCGTCGTCTTTAATCGTCCAACTCGCGTGGGCACTCAGCACATGTTTCCGCTGCTGCGCCTGCTCTGCGAGCATAACAGCGTCAACCTGGTGCTCAAGGGACCTGTGCGCAGATTGAGTCGCATGCGCACGTCGAAGGAGGAGAGGATTGAGACGCGCTGGGTCAGTCGACTGGAGAATGGCACGCTTTATCTGGCGCACGGCAATTGGATCAACTTCGGGGCATATTATCGACGCAAACCCATTTATATATCCCTAGTCCGAGATCCCGTGGAGCGCATGATCGATAATTATTATCAGCAGCGCACGCTGACGAAGCAGATGATAAGTCGCAACATCTATCCGGGCTATTCCCAGCACACGGATGCCTGGTACAAGCAGAGCTTCAATGAATGCGTACGCCGTGCCAGTCCCGAGTGTCAATATATAGAATATTCGGTGAAAGATGAAGTCAAGGACTTCAAGAGACAATCCTTGTTCTTTTGCGGCAATGACGTGGACTGCTTGTGAGTAAAGCCCTTAAGGACTGCGACGATTACAGTACAATTTACCCAACTGCAGACCCTTCAATACCCGCTATGGAGTGCAACTGGCCAAACGCAATGTGGACAAGGAATACTCCGTGGTGGGCACTTGGGAGCAGCCAAACATTACGCTCACTGTATTGGAGAAGTACGTGCCGCGATATTTCAATCATGCGCGCTCCCTGTACAGCTGTAGGTTAACTCTTATCATATCCTATTCCCAATCCCAATCCCCAGCCTCTTTCTCTCCCTCTCTTCGCAGTGCACAAACAAAGCTATAGAAATTTCAATCGTGGCTATGCAGTGGATGCCGATGTTAGGGCTATGGTAAGGCGTAATTTTAGCCGGGAATATGACTTCTATAATTTCTGCAAGCAGCGGCTATACAAACAGTATTTGGCGCTGCAACTGGAGAAGAATGTGCACTGATGCGACAACACGATTAATCTCAATTTATGCCAAAAATTAAATTTAAAATTAATATGAAATAAACGTTTTTTATATTTTTATAAAACTTGCAGCAGCTGAAAATAATAATAATATATAACATAATAAATATTAATAAAATATTATACAAAATAATAAACATAAAATTAAATCTAATACATAATAATAATAACATAATAAATATTCATAAAATATAATAAAAAATAATAAACATAAAATTAAATCTGTAAAAATTAATTATTAAAAAAAGGTTTTTATATTTTTTATAAAATTTGCAGCAGCTGAATATAAAAATATATAATATAATATAAGAAAAATAAACAAAAAAATTAAATCTCCAAAAATTAAACTAAAACTATATGTTAAAAATAAAAATTTGTTTATAATTTTGAAAAACTAAAAAAAATAATAAAAAATAATAATATCATATAACATAATTAATAATAAAATATATTAAATAATTATATTTATTTTTAATCTGGTTTCAAGTTTTAAAGCTGCTTGGAATATTGAAGCTGAATGTTCTTGTCCCTAAATAGTTAGCTTTGCAGCTTTAAGCTGCTTAAAGCTCTTTTCACATAGCAAGTTGCGATTTCTTGTACTCTTTTTGAATATATTTAGAAACCAATTAAATATCAAACACCAAGGAACATGAGGTAACTATGTTTGCAGCTAATAACAAAAGGCAAATTAAATTAAAAAACAAAATAGACTCAATCTAATTCGTCTCTTCTCTATTCTAACACGTTCTATTTCTCTTGCATCAGATGGCCACGCTTAATGTGCGCGATCTGAACAACACGCGCAAGGCCCAGATGGAGCTGGTCTTCTTTAATCGCGTGCCCAAGGTGGGCAGCCAGACATTTATGGAGCTGCTGCGTCGCCTGTCGGAGCGCAACAACTTTCAGTTTCATCGCGACGCCGTCCAAAAGGTGGAGACCATACGCCTGGCCGAGGATCAGCAGCAGGAAATGGCCGAGGTCATCAGTGAGCTGCCCGAACCATCAGTGTTCATTAAGCACGTCTGCTTCACCAACTTCACCAAGTTCAATTTGCCCACGCCGATTTACTTGAATGTGGTGCGTGATCCCGTGGAGCGTGTGATTAGTTGGTTCTACTATGTGCGTGCTCCTTGGTATTTTGTGGAGCGCAAGGCGGCATTCCCAGACCTGCCGCTGCCGCATCCAGCCTGGCTGAAGAAGGACTTCGAGACGTGCGTGCTCAGCGGTGATCAGGAGTGCACCTACACTCAAGGCGTCACAGTCGAGGGCATTGGCGATCATCGTCGCCAGAGCTTGTTCTTCTGCGGACATGATTACGAGTGCACGTGAGTTGGCAACTATTAAGAAAAAAAAATCATGTGCAATATATATTTCTTGCCTCCACAGTCCCTTCAACACGGTGGGCGCCTTGGAGCGTGCCAAGTTTGCTGTGGAGCAGCAATACGCCGTGGTTGGTGTCCTGGAAGACTTCAATACAACGCTCTCTGTATTGGAGAAATATGTGCCACGCTTCTTTGAGGGCGTGCGGGATATCTATGCGAGTTAGTAAAATAAAAGTTTTAAGAGAAAATCAATACTAAAATTATTTTATATTCCTGCAGATAGTGCCGAGTATCTGACCAAGATCAACAAAAACAACTTCAAGCCGCCTGTGAGCGAGCACGTCAAGGACATCGTGCGTCGCAACTTCACAAATGAAATCGAGTTCTATCAATTCTGTCGCCAGCGACTGCACAAGCAGTACCTGGCTGCCCACCTGCCGCAGCGGATTATAACGGCACATGCAGCAGCAATAGAGCGCAACTGAGTCAACCTCCGGGCGCAATGCTGTTCACATTTGTAAAAATAATAATCGATCCTGTAGCCAACTGCGCTACCCTTCCATACGAGCCCAAGCATATTGTAGAAAATAATTGATTGTTTAACATTTTTGTATATTTCAAAATGGTCTTTACAACTTATTCATATATTATATACAAAAGCATAAACATATTTATATTGTTTAGTTAGTGATTATGAAAAATGCATTCGAATTGTGATGTCTTCAAGTGAACTGTTGAAATTTGTTGTTTATAAACGCCTAATCTTAAATAGCGATAAGAATTTTAAGCTCACAAACTGTAAAAATAATAAATTTTATTATAAGAACTATAAAATACAGTAATTTCTTAATTTCAAAAGGCACCGAATAAGAGGGAATAAAATCGAAAAGAATTGGGTTGACATAGAGTCAAAGCAGCTGATTGCCCCAATTGCTATCAATATATATATTATATGAAACCTGGCCAAGATTACGACAGAGTTCAATAAGCAGAACAAAAAGATATTTCTGAGTTGAAAACACACTTTGTAGTTTATTAATTAAAATATATAATGACAAACATAAAGAACGTAAACAAATATAAATAGGACTTATTGAGTCTCGCTGTTGACGTGTGGCTATTGCAAAGTATAGCAAGCGCTGATTGTGGTCGGAGTGGTTAGTCGATCAAAGCTGCGTTTCTTACTGTTGACAAAATAAAATAGAATGAATATAAACAGTTCATTGTATTCAAATGATATGAGAAACGTACCTGGGGTCGCCATACAGCGGATAGGACTCATCGGAATGCATGTCAACGCCAGGCGCCGTCTTCTTACGTAGCACGCACACACATTCCTCATTATTGCCGTCACAGGGAGCTGACTCAATCCAGCGTTCCGGTGAACGTAGGTAAACTGTTAGGGGATCGCAGTCTATCAACTGCAGTACATGATCATCATATAAATCTAGCCACTCCTTGGAATCAGCTCTCACATCCAATAGGTGTGGCTTACAGCGCCGTACAATCTTGCACAAGATGTAATCGAAGGCCAGAGCCTTGGGCTGCTGGTAGGCACCTATGTGGAGGCGCCACCGTGCCATATAGAGCTTATATATCAGATGAAAGTCGTCGTAACGGTACTCAATGCGTTGGCCATCGGGTGCAATGCGTGCCTTGAGGAAGACGTCATCGAATTGCATATCTTCGTCGCTCAGCAACTTCAGGCGCTTGTTATCGCGCCGTAGATAGTCCCATTTGTCCACATCGAGACCGCTGCGACTGTTGTGAATAATATCAAAGAGGTAGCCATGTCCCATCATTGGATAAGTGAGCAACTCACTTTTATCCAGAATCAGCGCCTTGATCAATTGAACACCTCGCCCGTTATTGTCATCGCGAAGAGACCGCAATATTTCGCTTTTCATGTCAGCAAATATCTTATCCACGCAGACAAGACCGTTTTGCTCATGCTACGGAATTAGCCGCATATTAGTATTATAGTATAACAAATATAAACAGTTGACAGTTACTCACATCGAAGCTTTTACCACAAACTTGTTCCCAGTAATGCGAAAATGGACCGTGTCCGACATCATGTAGCAGCGCCGCAATCTCTACCGATTGTCGACACCATTCTGGCAGTTCCCGCTCATAGTTAGAATTTCGCTTCAGGGCAGTCAGCAAATCTTGCGCGCTTTTGTATGTACTGTAATTCAGCTGAGGTTAATTAATTTCCATTTCACATCACCAGCTGCTCACCCAATGCAGTGCTCGTACCGCGTCTGAGTAGACGCTGGATTTACGGCCAATGACAGTAAGCCCGTTTGTTTAACTCTTTTGAGGCGCTGGAATATCTCATGATTCAGAATCTCCTCAATGTGGCTTGGGATTTCAATGACACCATGAACCTCATCCTCAATCAGCATCTAGAGAAAACAAATTTATATAGGAAAAAATATAGTGAACTTGGTAATGAAATTTACTTTGCTTTCCTATGCTTGGGACTCTTCGTATGTGTCGCCTCCGCAAACAACTGAGAACTGACAAATACCAAGCTGCTCACTGGTTAGGCAAGTTCTTGTATTGAGATTCAAATGGCCTGTGAGAAGGCATGAAACGAAATACGATACGAGGCAGGGCTTGTTTATGTGTATTTTGTATTTCGATTTGTGTTCAACTCAAAAATATGACGAATGAAGCTATTAAATAGTTAAGAGCATTGTTACATGACATTTAATATACTGCACATTCAGCTGGTTTTGGTTACATACAACATATAAGTTGAAATATGCTCAACTTCAATTGAATGCAATTGTAGGGGAGAATCAGCTGTGCTCAGAACCAAAATCCAACTGTTTACAGTTGCCATGGCAACGAGTCACTGGGCTGATGCTCTGAATTGACTGACCTTCGCAGATTATAAATGAAAATTGCACTTACATTGGGAACTGTGGCTGCCCCATCGCAGCCCAGCAACTGCTGTCGTAGTAGAAGCTGCTGCTGCTGAATTGGTAAAGCGGGCACCTGCGTAGACTGCTGATTTTGGGAATTGGCACACACCAAAGTGGCTGACATCTGGTATATATAATTTAGCTTTCGCTTCTGCTGACGGCGTAGGTGAGACAGTACAATATGAAGGCGAAAACGCCACAGGAAACACGTATTAAGCGTCGTATTTAAAGCTTATTTTGCAATTGGCAAACATCAAACACGTAAAAACAATCGTCAGAGCGAGTCAGCTGTCTGCAACGAGTACAGGGATGTTAAGCTTCAACCTAGTTTGCTACCAGGGCTGCAAAGCAGTTGCGCAGAAAAGCTTTCTCCGAATAAAAACATTAACTAAATTCGAAATAAATGGAAGTACTTTGACAAATCGCAATGTTTTTTATTATTTTTTAAGTTAAAATTGTAATAAAGGTGGTTTATCAAACTAGAAATGAAATATGATTTTCACCTAAAAGTATGCAAATATATTTTTAGTTTTATATTACAAATGATTTACATTTTATAAAATGGTTAGAAAATAGTGATATTTAAAATTGTGCAACAGCAATTAAAAAATCATTTAAAATACACTGTTAACTGAAGTTAAAATTAATATTTATTGATAGTCATATAAAATATATATAATGTTTAAAGTTTGATTATCTAAATCATTAAATTTCTATCAAATATAAGAACTCCGGGATATAAATTGCTATAAATAATTATTACCAAATCAAAATCACGCGCTAAATAAAGCCGCTTTAAAGCAAATTTAAACCAGCTTCTAGACACAATCAGTGTGCGGTGGCAGAGGTAAATAATAAAGAATGATTTTTGTTTGTGGGAGAGCGCCGTCGCATTGAAATGAAAGCGAAAGTAGCTTTTGACCCACAGCTGAAAGTGGAACAAAAGAGCGAATTATCCAAATAGCAGAGCAACAGACCAAGAGAGATAGAGAGAGAGAGAGATAATGCGAGCAGATGAGAGAACTACACCCATAGCGTAGCGGAATAGTTCGTACGCTTGATTGTTTGGATAATTTCGAGTTACGTATGAATACAATGCCCAGGCCAGCATGTACACAAATACATACATATCTGCACATGTACAGCTGCATCTGCATATTACACATACACATTGAGAGCACAGTAATTGCAGTACTGTTGCATCAAGCAGGCCAATTGCGGTCAACGCACCTTTAAGATGAGAGAGAGGAGCACAGAGCTCCCAAGGTATTAAATAATATACGTACATATATGCAATATGTTCATGCAGAGACACACAGAGGCAAGCATATTAGTATATGTATGCACGCAAAATATCTTAGACAAGCTGGCAGCTGGCAAAACAATAAATAAATTGCAAATTAAAAACAAACTGAAAACTAAACAAAACAATGAAGAAAATTGTTAACAAACATTAAGCAAAACAATAACAAAATAAAACTATAAAAAAAACGCCGGTTTTACACTTGACTAGGTGGAGTGAGAAGAACTGAGAGAGAGTAAGAGAGCGTAATGAGACTATGTGAGCAGCACATCATGATACAGTGGGACAATATTAATTGGCTTATTCCGATTTTTTAAATAGTTTATAATAGTTCTGGAACAGGTAATACTAAATTTTGGGGTGGAAATGGAATAAGACAAGGGAAGCGGAAGCTAGCTAGTGAGCTGAACTAACTTGTTCCATATATTTTATAATAATGGTTCAAATTATAAATTCTTTATTAAATATACTTATTTAGACAATTTACGCATATTAGCATTTAACCTTTAACATTTTAATAATTTATCAATGAACTTTAAATTTCTTTGGATTTACCTAAGCTTTTATACCACTGTTCGATAGCAAAGAAATTGGTGATTCTCCCTCTCCCTCTCTCAGAACACGCCAACACCACCCAAGCCCACCCATTGTATTAGACGGAGAGCAGATGAAGTATAGAGAAAAGTGAGAGTTTCTGGCATGCCGCAAAGCTTGCAACATGCTTGAATTCTATTAGTCAGTTGCCACACGACAGGACAACCGCACGGGCGAGCAGGCAGGCTGAATCGCAAACGCATCGCAACGCAATGCAGCAGCCGACGCGTCTGGTCGCAGTTACAAATTTCTAGAAAGCCATTCGTGAGTTAAAGCGTTACTGTATCTATAAGATACGCTCGCAGTAGCAGCAGCAGTTGCCGTTGAGTATCAGCTACTGAAGGCAAATTAATACTAATTAAAGCGCAGCGTGCGATCTACCCGGTAGCTGCTGCTCTCCAACTCTCAATTCTCATGCACACCGCTGACGCTCTCTGAATGTGAACAAATTCTCTTTTTGGTTGCGAAAAAGTGCTCGTATCTTTGTATATGTATCTGAATAAGGCCCATGCCAATGCGTACTCTCAGCAGCGTAGCCCGCCGCCAGTGGGCGAAAGACGCAACTGCCGACTAGCGACTACCGAGAACCGACTGCCGACTGTCGACTGCTGGTGAGCTGCTACGACCTTGCAATGCCCTTGAATGACACTCTTATTGCGACCAAGTCGCCGTCGTTGCCACTACAACTGGCGGTGCTGCCACGGCTGCCACGACGAGCGCTGGCAAAATACAGAAATGGATTTAAATTGAAATTGAAATTTTGTATATCGTATTTGGCGTGAGCTGTTGTGTGTGTCTCGGCGTGCTTGACATTCGCCACGAATAGAACCCGACGGTCTTAGCCCCTGTTTTCATAAACACAACTTTCCCCAGCCGTCGCGTGTGTGAAAGAAAGAGAGAAAGGCTCGTAAAAATACGTCAAATAAAATAAAGTCTTAAACCAAACATATCCGCCTTCAAAACAGTGCACACAATTTGATAATAAAATATTAAAAAAAAAATAGAAAAAAGTAAAGAAACGAAAAGTGTTATCTAAGCAACTAGCGCCATCTGTGGGCACAAAACGTGAGTGTGTGCGCGTGTGTGCACTAAAAGTGAAAGTTCAGGCCAGGCAAATCCTTCGTCAGCCCCACTCGCTGGGTCACCTCCTTGGCACAGTTTTAAGGCAGCGGTGGCTATGTATATACTACTACATAACGATACCAAAGCACGCAATACATAGCCAAACATAACGACGACTTCCAAACTGTATATACCATATATAAATATATATATAAACATAAATATATAGATATATATATTATATATATATATATATGCGATATTTATGCGACAGCTCTGACAACACATATTTTTTTATTACAACGTCAACGGGCAGGCCAGAAACTTGGAGAATAGAAAAAAGGAAATCTATTGGAACTAAAAAACTCAACAACAACTCAGGCAGGTTAGTAAAAATTTGTAATCATAATAGAATCATGGCTATATACACACGCATATGCGAATCTTTTATATACATAAGCTGTGCGTGCATAATTTTTTTTGCTATTGTTTGCCCTATACAAATTAGCCAGGCCGCATTGTTGTAGTCATAATTTATATAATTATGAACAAGTGTTTCAATTTTTTTATTTTGACATTGAACTGAATACGAGTGGAACATGGAACATGAATAAATTAAGTAGAATTTTCTAGGGAAATGACAATTTTTGCTGTTAGCTTTACACAGATTTAATGGAGTTTTAATTAATATAGTTTACATATTTTATATATTTTATAAATATTATATATTTTATATATTATATATATTTTATATTTTCGATTAATTTTATGTGTTATATATATATTTTAAATAATTTTTATTGAATATAATAAATTTGTCCATCACTCAATATTAATGACTCTAGACTCAGAAATTCATAGCTTTATTACATTAATTTTGATAGATATTTATAGCTTACCAATTTACATATTTAAATTCCAAGCTATAGAGAAACAATTTCTCCTTCACATACTCTTGCCCACCTATTTTCCATTTCCTACAAACACAATTGGCCAAAAGAGAAAAACAACTTAGCTACTGTTATGCCAGTTAGAGATATGAGCAATCGGCATTTCTTCAAAGCAAATTACACCTACTATTCTATTTGTCTATCTGTTTATCTATTTGACATGAAACACAAACAAAGGAAAATCTTTGCCCAGCCCTTGACACCATCTTTGGCAATGCTCAGAGACTACTAACCCAAAGAGGCTTCAATAAATGGCCCATTCAAATCAAAGCATGAGCTGTAAGCGAAGCCAGCGGAAAACGAAAGCATGTGAAAATCGAAAGTATCTGTGCAAATGTATCTGTATCTGCGCGTGTGTCTGGATCCAATACGGCACAAGCGATTTTCGCATTGCTGTTGTTGTTGTTGTTGCTTTTATTATTATTATTATTATTATTGTGGCCGTGCTTGGCTTTGTTTGCTTTTGACATTTCGGTGGGTAGCAATGTCATACAAATATAAATAAAATACACGCGCTGCCCCGCCAAAAGAGCCACCCACACCAAAGACGAAACACGCACTGACCGCGGCACACACACACACGCGCACACACACCGAGCTATGTAGCCGCGAGATACTTGACTACTTAGCGCTATCCGTGGACGCAACTTGACATAAAACGTGTCGCTTGTGCATGAGCTTTATGAGCTGTATAATCTATTGATTGTTTTGACATCCAAAAAAATTAACCAACAATCGATTGGGTGCCCGCCAAAGTTTCCACAGCTCCGGCGCTCCTGGTGTCGCAAAGGCGCTGAAGACGCAGTAGCATACAATCCATAGGCGGTGTGGCATGTTACGTGTGTTTGTCAATTTGGTTAATTCGCCATAAATAAAAAATATATATATTATGAAGATACATATATACATATATATATATGTATATATATTAATATATTATCTTGCTTATTTATAAATAAGAAATATCATTCAGCGCCAGCACAGTCAGCTGTTGTGGCTTGTAGAGTGGGTGGCACAGAACAGCAAAAAGAAATGCCAAATTAAAGTATGGAAATCTTATGTAGAATTGCATATAGAAGATACAGAAATACATAGATATTCTCATTATATACAGACGTAGTTAATAATTATGCAAGATCATGTGAGGATAATTGAAGGCCTTTCGCTTTAGCTAATGCTATTTTTGATAAATGAGCCAAAGTAAGTTCAAAGCTAACATACAAAGTGTCTCATAGAGAGAGAGACATTAGTTTAGCCAGTTCATGTTCAGCTATTGGCGTCTCTCTTTCTAGTTTCTCATCTGTGAAACTTATCTGCTAAATCCCTTATTACAACAGCAATCAATTTGTACAAAGCAAAAGCAAATCTGAAACGTGCACTGATAACGATTCGAACATAACGAATCGCTAATAGCCGCAACATTTGGATAACATATTATCAAAATCGCAGCGGGATATCATTTCTGACAAGTGGCTTTCGTTGACAGCCATTTGTGTAGCTGATAAGCCAGATCGTAAATACTATGGGCAGTAAAGATATTTGCGAACAAATTCAGCTCATGTAAGGGAAAGCCACGAAGTTTAAATACCCTAAAGAGCCGACTTAGTTAAATTTTACTATGTTTAAACTAGCTTTCTGCACCTTGATTCCAGCTGATTCTAAATTATGCTTTAATTCAGTTAAAATATATATATTTATTAAATATTGCCTTAAGCAATTTCTACGTGTCCTATCTAATAATTAATGTGGCACAGTTGATCAGCATAGCATGATGCCCCTTCTCTTTCTCTCTCTCTGTCGCTCTCAGAGGGTAGTAGACTACGACGTCGCTGATCACGAGCATTTCTCTATGCAAGCGGCTGTCTGGCAATGGCTGCGGCAAGGTGCGGGCAGATGATCGCCTCAGTCGCTGCATTTGTCTTACCTTTGGGATTGCAGCGATTACGCTTACCCATACAAGCTCACACACAGATACGTGATACACGGCTACAGATGCCGCTGCAGCTACTGTTACAAATGTTCACACACACACACACACACACACACACACACAGGGCACAGAGACATCTCAGTTGATCAGTGACAGGCCAGACGCTGGCGGTGCGATTTGCTGCGCTTCGATTTTGCTGCCTTATCAATCAGCGCAAGTTCGCTTAATGCCAAAAAATATATATAAATAAAAAAAAACGCTTTCAGTGCATGCTCGCCACAGAACCACCGCAGACGTGGTGCAGTCCCAGTCCGAGACCGTAAAGTTGTCGTTTCCCCCAATAAAGTAGCCAGTGTATATTAGAGTTGGTGCCTCAACACGAATCGGTAACGGAAACGGGTTACCAAGCGATCAGGTAGCAGCAGCAGCCGTTGGTGTATGTGAGTAAGCGAGACGGCGCTCGTTCGGTTCGGTTCCATTCGATTCGGTTCAGCTCAAAACGGGTCAGAAAGTGCGCTCTGTTTTCAAATCGATGGCTATAAATAAATGTAAATTCGTTATCAATACTCATAATCGAAACGCCGGCGCGGCATGATTAAATAACGCCCCCGCACCCTTAAAGTCACGTCAGTGCCAGGTGAACTCAACCCAAACTCTTCAGTCTATTAAATATACAATGGAATGCCTTTCGACTGGCAATCGATAAGGAATTTTATCTAAGATCTAAGATGAAGATAGTCTCAACTAACTAATTCAATTCAAATGTTGTTAATATATTTAATTGAGATATTTAAGCAGTTGTTTAATGGCTTATAAACAAATACGCACTGCCTATAACCAAGTCGCATTAGATTATATAGCCGAGTACCTAGGTAGCTGTGTAGAAATACAAAGTGCAATATCATCTGTGAAATGCGTACCTAATCAGGCCACTTATTATAGTTTTTTGATAATATTTTCATATTTCCGTATATATACAGCCAATGAGTCAGTCGACAAATAGAAAGGTGCAAGCAGAGCAGACGAACATTAATTAGTGCAACTAATTTCGGACTGCTTACTAAGCAGCTGTGACTAACTAGCGACCAGGCCGAGGCTTGAATACAATATAACTTAATATATATAGATTTATTTTAGTTGACCTTCGGTCCGTGGCCAATAGATCTTCTATCTTTAAATTGACACCTTAGAGGCGCATGTCGTTTATTATTTGCTCGTTTGGTTCAGTTTCGTTGACCACAAAACAAAGTTAACTAATCAAACTCTATGCAAAAGCTCTTGCTGCCCCAGTGTGCGTGAGTTGTGAGGGTCCCACTTTAGATACAGACAGAGACATATCAATTGATTAACATGCCGGGCCACACATTTGGCCCAATTTAATTCAATTAAGCTGCTTACGGGTGACACCACAAACAGGCCTGAGAAGCATCTATCTAAGTTTATTTTTTTGAACACTGCGTGGCAGCCGAAGACGACGCACTTGCCAGAAAGTACAAGAACATTATGAGCTACTCATCAAAACAAAGCATAAATTCAGTTGAAAGACGTTATAAATTTCACTGCCACAAATATAAAAATAAAAAGTATAATAGAAAAGTTAAAAACGGAAATGTTCCTTTTGGAATTATACATCTGCGTTGTTCAATTTTTATTTTTAGCAAATTCTTAGTTTCCACTGATTTGCATGCATTATACGAATGCCCACAGATACTAGATAAATCTATGATTTTATTATGATTTAAAAAATATCTGAATTCTATTTTGAGTTTTTTAGTATATGATGTAAAAATAATTTTCTTATATTTCTTTATTAGTACATTGAACTTCTTTAGAACGAAATTGTCATGTTCATTGGAGTGCTATTTGGTCATAAATTATATAACATTCTCAATTAGTTGGCATTTTTTTTATAATTTTACAGCTTTCTAGTTCCTGTTAGTTTTGACAGCCACTGGAATTAATTTAATAATTTCCGAAATGTTTTCCCATAAAAGTTTCGTACTTTCTTCTATCTCACTCTTTGCCCCATTATCTCTCTATCTCACTCTCTATCTATTTTGCGCGTCATCTGCCGCCTCCCAAAACGCATTTAGGCATTTGGACCTGGTCCAAAAACCATTTTCATTTGGCTCTAGCAAAAAAGGGACTGAACCAAAGTGAATGCGATGCGCTCTCGCTCTCTCAATATGCAACCAAAGGTGGCAATATGATTCACAAATATGTCAGAACGCCACATGCAACGCCGTATATACAACTAGATAATTCATGCAGTTCTTTGCCTAATGGAGCACTAAGTAATAAGTAAACACAATGCTGCTGACCTCCTTAAGTCGATCGATTGGCAATTGCTTCTTTATTTTATTACATTTGTGCCTTGCAGCCTTTGGCAAAGCTTTAATTCAATGTTTATTAAGCTTCCTGTGCAGGCTGCCAGCAAAAATTGTATAGAAAAGCCCAAACACAACAAAAATGTGGCTAAGTTCAAGGCCAATTAAACACAACAAAAAAAAAACAGCGACGCGATTGGTGCATTCGCTGTCCTCCTCTTGGGTTGGGCTATAACTGAATTGGCTTACTGTAGGTGGGCGTGCCTTTCGGCACCTGATCGGGCCAGCACGTGTCGCACTTGATACAGCGTCAACAATAAAAAGGCGAACCACCTGCCAAAAACAAAAAACAAGCTGCAATTAGTATTCGGCAATTGGGTTTTTGGGGGGTGTGCTTAAATTCTATTATCCAACTCATGCTGAGCGTCACTTGATCACGTGCCACCAAAGCAGAGACCCCTTTCAATTAAATGTTATTTAATACAAATATGTAAAACACTTCAGACTTCATTAACATATGCAGCATTGTCACGCGCTTATCCGATGATATAATACAATTTTTTTTATATTTTTGCTATCACATATTTGAAGTGCGCAAAGCGCACAGATCCCCAAAATATGCTATAGCGAAATAACTTGAAGCATTTGATATATTTGTCGAGCTGTGAGTATGCTAAAAATGCATTAGTGCAAATGCCGACTGCTCATAATAGCCCGAATAGGCTATTTAAATAATTGACAGGCAGCTAAAATTAATTCAATCGCGCAAAATATAAAAAATAATTGCCAGCTGTTTTTCCCATAGAAACAAAAAATAACAGAACTGAAAGGAAAATGTAGCGAAAGCAAAACAATTCGAGCAAAATTTATTTGTTTACTTGCGAAAATCTCGCCTGTTTCTTGGCTTTAGTCAGTATACGAAAATAATAATGCCAGCGGACACGTCATCTAAGTATATCTATCTATCATTCTGGCTATAATGAATGTATCTATTTGATTTTGCAGCATTGTTGCAGTTGCCGACGTCGCCCACCGCGCATCGCAATATTGACGTGACGTAAATGAATGAACCCGGCGATATACCATTAACACTCAGTAGCACGCCGGACAACAGGCCGCCCTGCAGCATTATCTCCATAATACCAAACATAGGGATGTCATCATGCCGTGGTCGTGCCGAGGCATTCGCGCGCAGTTTGTCCTCAAAGCTGCGCACCTTGGGATCACAGGTGAGCTGGCAATAACTAAGGTATAATAAGGAGCAGCGAAGGAGACGGGGGAGAGGGAAGGGAGAGAAAGAAGAGGAGGGGGAGAGGGAGGAGCAGGACCAGGAGCAGGAGAAGAACGAGCAGAGAGCGAGAGCAGGGGAGTGATTATCATTACCATTATCATGATAATAACTATCATATATCTATATCATTTTATTAGTGTCATTATCATTATCATTATCATTATCATTATCATTATCATTATCATTATCATTATCATTATCATTATCATTATCATTATCATTATCATTATCATTATCATTATCATTATCATTATCATTATCATTATCATTATCATTATCATTATCATTATCATTATCATTATCATTATCATTATCATTATCATTATCATTATCATTATCATTATCATTATCATTATCATTATCATTATCATTATCATTATCATTATCATTATCATTATCATTATCATTATCATTATCATTATCATTATCATTATCATTATCATTATCATTATCATTATCATTATCATTATCATTATCATTATCATTATCATTATCATTATCATTATCATTATCATTATCATTATCATTATCATTATCATTATCATTATCATTATCATTATCATTATCATTATCATTATCATTATCATTATCATTATCATTATCATTATCATTATCATTATCATTATCATTATCATTATCATTATCATTATCATTATCATTATCATTATCATTATCATTATCATTATCATTATCACGTTCATTATCTATTAGTATTAGCATTTTTATTATCATTCCTCTTATCAGTATCAATATTCATGTAAAGAGCTTAGTCCAAAATAATTTATCTAGTTCCTACTTACGGCTGAGGCTTACACACTATTCATCCTACTTTCTATGTACCAGTATATTTGTAATATAAGTTAAAAATTATAAAAAATTATTCGATCCAAGCAATCGCATTATTATCAAGCCGTAGCTCAGCCTTGTGTTGATCGAGTAAATTTATTCAGGCTTCGTACGAGTTACCTAATATTTGTATAGTGCTGTCACAACTGCTAAAATGAATTTACTGCGCAAGCCAGCTCCTGAGATTAATTCGATTGCTGTGATGGCAATAAGCGTGTTTCGCGTGATGACACTTCAAGAGTATCGCGGCAAATATGTGACGCTGATTTTCTATCCGGCCAACTTCTCGTTCGTATGTCCAACGGAATTGCATGCATTCAGTGATCGGGCCCAGGAGTTCCGAAATATAGGCTGTGAGGTGATTGGCTGTTCGACGGACAGTCACTATTCCCACTGCGCTTGGATGATGCAGCCACGCAAGGCGGGTGGCCTCGGCGAAATAGATATTCCGTTGTGGGCAGATAAGTCCATGAAGATAGCTCGCGACTATTATATGCTGGACGAGGCAACAGGCATGGCAAACCGAGGCATGTTCATAATCGATCGTCTTGGCTACGTACGGCACGTCTCGGTGAACGATTTGGGCGTGGGACGCAGCGTGGAGGAAGCATTGCGTTTGGTCCAGGCCTTTCAATATACCGATGAGTTTGGCGAAGTTTGTCCAGTCAATTGGAGACCCGGCTCCAAAGCCATGAAACCTGACAACTCTGGCAAAGAGGATTACTTCAAGAATGCCTTCTAACATTGAGTACATATTAAAGCTTAATACACGAGGGAGTGCAAGAAGAAATGTTCTTCATATTATACAAATATCTAAACATTAATAAATGAGAAATATTCCATTATTTTTAAGAATTTATCTATGAGCAACCCTAGCTGCAGTCGTAGACAAAATAAGTTTTTAGGCAACATTTATACGATTATTAATCAGTTCTTTCTGGTCTATCTCTTCCCGTTCTTTGAAATGTAGACTAACGAGGAGGGGGCTGCCAATGCAGAGGATGAGCCGATCATAAATGGCAGCAATACCAACACCTGGGTTAATGCACACGAATCGGAACAGACTGTCACCGATCTGCAGCCACTGCGCCAAGAGTCAGATTCGTTTTTCGACTTTGACTGCGAGCTGGAATCGCCAGGCAGCCCAGTGGATGAGTGCGAGTACCTGCGTCTCATAGAAACCGCCTCGAATACACCACACAACTCAACGGCTGAGTCTGGCTATGCGTGCGCCTCGGCGGCGAGCAGTCACAGCAGCACAGATGGTCCCTACTTTGATGCCGCTACCGGCAGCAGCAGCAGCATAGGCACTGTGCCGCAGGAGCTGCTGGTCACCACCAAACAGCCGACACAGACAGAGCGCAGCAAAGTGCCCGGAACGGAGCTCAATGAATTTGTAAATACATTGCAATTGAACGGAACACATGAGCCATTAACAAATGGCGATGAGCAGCAGCAGCAGCAGCAGCAGAAGGAGCAGGAGCAGGTGAATAAAGAATTGGAACAGCAGCAGGCGGAGCAGGCAAGAGAAGCGGAAGATGAAACGCTGCTGCAGGCGCAAATACTAAGCGAGCTGCAGCTGCACAGCGAAAGCATCAAGAGTCCAGACAATGGCTTTAGCGAGGAGCAAGTGGATGAGCCAGCATTGGTCAATGGCTATATAGAAGCATCAGAAGAGCAGAAGCTTGATAATGAAAACATAGCACCAGCGGCCGAAGTCGTGGAGGAACAGAAAACGCCAGACAGCGGCACAGATGAGGTGGACAAATGCACGGAGAGCAGCAGTCTAACTGTGAACGTGGAGCTGGCACAACTGGAACAGGCTCAACAGGATGTCGACGAGGCCAAGGAGAAAACGCGCCAGAGCCACGGCATAGACACCACAGACGATGAGGACGATTGTCGGCCGCAGCGCGTGCGACGCTGCTCCTCACTGAAAACGGGCAAAACGCCGCCGGGCACGCCGGGCCGCAAGAAAATCGTGCGCTTTGCTGATGTGCTTGGCCTGGACTTGGCGGATGTGAAAACTTTCCTGGACGAAATACCAACTATACCGAAGTCGGCGTTCGAGGATTTGGAAATACTCGACACAGAGCCGCCGCTGCAGCTGGGACCCAAGTCCGACAAGCTGTTGATGCCGCTGTTCCAGCAGCCTGGCGGCCTGGCCACATTCCTCGATGCGGTGCGCGAGAAACAGGTGTCGCTGGAGAACGCCGCTGTCACCGACAGCATCAATCAGACAATCGCCGGTTCGGTGCGTGTACGCAATCTGGACTTCCACAAATCTGTGCATGTGCGCTACTCGCTGGACGGCTGGCGCAGCTTTGCAGATCTGCAGGCCAACTACGTGGAGAACTCGTGCGACGGCTTCTCCGACAAGTTTACGTTTGTGCTCTTCGGCAATTCGCTGCATGTGGGCCAACGTTTGGAGTTTGCCGTACGCTTTCAGTGCAAGGGTCAACAGTTTTGGGATAACAATTATGGCGCCAACTACTGCTTCCAGTGCTTGCCCAGCTCGAATCACACGGCATCGCCGGCGTCTGTGGCGAATGGCGCCGTGCAGTCGCATCATGGCAGCAATTTGGTCGGCCTGCTAAGCCCCACAGCGGGCGATGCCTGGTGCAGTTCGTTCTACTAAACTAAACATCTAGTTAGTAGCAGTTACGGGGGCACTCCGAGGAGGCAGTAGACGACGCGGACGCGGGTCGTTGCAGTCAATGTCCAAGCAAGGCACAGCGCCGTCAATGCCATTGGACATCAGCAATTGGTGACGGTCTTGACGGCGTGTGCCAAGGACTTCTGTCACACCCAGAGATCAGAGATCATAAACTATATAGAGCAAGGTGCAATCCCCAATCCTCCCCACACACACACATACAGACACCCCTCACATACTCTCACTATCTCTCTATCTCTATCTCTCTCTCTCTAACTCTTCTATGTACGTGTATGTAAGGCAAATGTTTATATTTTTATAGAGTGAAATTGAAGCAGAAGACGGAGATGTTGGAGCAGAGGCAGCCGCTTCGATTACCAAGTTAAAGTTAAAGATTGGCCCGAACTAAATATATGAATAAACAGTGCCAGCAAAGCGCGAATGAATCCCAATGATAGTTATTAGTCTTACGTTATAAGAAGAGCAAGTGATAACTAATGATGATGAATGATGAATGATGATGATAATGATCAATGATGAACAGTTTTTAATGTCTACTACAATTTTCGTTTCTGTAATTCTCCTTATATAAATATTATATTTATGGTTTATGGATTGTTCAGCCATGTGTAGGGAGGCGAAGCTACAGTAGCTCCTCGATTCAGTTAACTCTGTTTACAACTGTAACTACAACCAAATAAAAAACTTTTATTTTCTAGTCAATTCAAGTTTACCATAAGACTTTCAACGGGCTACAACACACATTAGCCAACTACTACTACAAGGCGGAGCAACAAGCCTTAGCCGAATCTCTTGCCAAAAATAAAAATGATAAGAAACTCGTTAGAAAATGTGCCAACAGATGCGCATTTAACTCCAAGGCGCCAAAATGCTTGCGAACTCAATAGTTTGCATCTGGGCTCATCTATGAGAGACAAGTACAGAATTTCCTAGAACCGTCCGCCCCGCCCCCTCACGACCCCCTTTGCCACATGCTGAACAATCTCGTTTTTCGCTATGCCAAAATAATAATTATTAAATGTTTTTGTTTTTTGTTTTCTGTTTAATTTTTATTTCTATTTTTATTTTAAATTTAGTTCGACTTTATTTTACGATTTCGATGTTTTTTATGTATAATATACACACACATATAAACGATATACATACATACAACATAATATATATAAAATATACGAAATAAAAAACTATAATAAATTGTAGTTACACTTTTGTGGCTTGTTTTCGTTTATTAAATTTTAAGTTTAAGAAAGAGGTTCGGTTCATCTCACCTGTAGAGAGTTATCATAGAACACTTTGAACACAAGACACAAAACAATGTCCAACACATCTGACCCACACCATTCACATACACACATACATATATTTATATATATATATATATATATATATATATATATCAGGGATAACCAAGAACCTAATACAAATAGTTAATTGTTAAATAAAATACACTAAAAACAAAATGAAGAACGAAAACAAAACGCAGCTACCTCAACGTTTTCAATTGGGAAAACTACGTAAAAGTTAATGAAGCAACTCTATAATAATGTTATATATGTTTATTGCATAGCAAACATGTAAAGATACCAACCCAATAAAAGAACTAACTTTAAAAGTTACAAAATATTTATACAACATGCGACAAAAAAAACTATGAAATCAAGTGAGAAAAGAAAACAACTTTTCGAACGCCCCACAGCAACGGCACCCATTAACAATTAGACTGAAGCGTGAGTATAATGACAGCCAGCCCAAAAATAATTTGAATATTATACCCACACACACCCACACACATGTGACTGCTTATAAAAAATTGCCTAGAAAAACAGTTCCAAAGAACATTGTCTTCAAGGTACAGATTGTTAAAATTAGTTTATCTAGCGTGCGGGGCGATTCAATGTCATAACTAAAGATTTAATAAATAAATAAACTTTACCCAGTAAACTTTTTGAATTTCTTTTCATTTCGGACAGAACTAAGTGTAACGGATATTTCCTGGAGAAAAAACTTCAAAAGCAAATTCCTTTGGCTGGCGTTGCCACCCTGTTAGACATGCGCACTGTTTACCCGGCAAACAACTGTGTAATGTTTTGCCTGCTTGCAAAAGCTCAATGCTATGAATGGATTCTTGTACAATTCAGCTTCAAGTTTTTATTATAAAAAACTGTTTTAATACAAATTTGAATTGAAATATATTATTGTAATATTTATACATATATGCAGTACAGTCATATTGAAATAAAGAGTTCTTGAACAGTATAGGAAAAACGATTTGAACATGGCAAATTATATACACTGCATATGCGTTCTAGCTAAAGTTTGACTTATGTGTAAATAAATTGCATTTGCAGTCAAGAGGAAATGCAAGACAAGAGCATTTCAGATACAGATCTCTGTTACAGATGCTAGAAACCATTAGCAAACCTCATCTTCCATGGGCGGGTCCTCGTCGTCCGGCTGCGAGACGCTGACCTCAGCGAAATCCTCCTCCACGCTGTCCACGAAGCTGGAGACTCTGCAAGCAATTAAGCAAACAGTTTAAGTGGTCACCAATTTGTTGAATGTGGCATGTGCTACTTCTCAAAATCGCAGTGTGGCAACAGACCCACGTCCTTGAAGTGACCAGCGCCACCGCCGAATCTTAGCAGCGTGCAGAGACGCAGCTGCGCCAAGAGCAGGAGAAGCATGCCCGCCACATAGCTCAGCCACAGATTGTGGGGAAAGAGTATCAAGGCCACGCCCATGGCGACATAAATGGGCGTCGGCCGCCAGCTGCCCAGCCATGCTGACAAACGCCAGCAGTTCAGGCAGCAGCCGCGGCTGTGGTAATTATCACTGAAAATTAAAAATAAATAAATATATATTTGCGCGCAAGCATTAAATTTATGGCCGTCCTTTCATCGAACTCCTTGCTTACTCGCCGCACTGAAGCTGCAGGAATATGTTTATCAGCCATTTTATCTCGATGAACAGCACCAGCAAAGCTGAAAAACTGCCCGAGCATTAAAATTTTTATGATCCACGACAAAGCAAAGTGTTCAGACTCACAGTATGTAGAGGCCCGCCTGATAGCCATGCATGTAGACATCAACGCCCACTCCGCAGATAACTGAAATGAAAAATGACCACAAATTGGCTGTTGGCTGCTCAAGACATTGGCAGTGGAGCAGGAGTCGGAGTTGGAGTTGAAGCTGTGTTATGAGCCTTGCGTGCTACAGAATATATGCGTATAAAACAATATAGAATTGTCTCGAAGCAAATAACATTTGCTTGGGGGCCATAAAATATGCCAAAACGCAAATATGTAATCTAAGTTACATTGATGAGACAGTCGCTATGTGCGAGGGTTGAAGTAGAAGTTTTGCAAGTAGCTTAACAAGATTGAGACTTAGTTATAGTTAGCAAAATATTGAAGACTTAGAACTTTCTTCTATAGGAGTAAAAAAATAATAAATATAATTTATGCTACATTAATTATTAACAAATTATTGTTATATGTATATGCAAACTATATATAATTGTTAAAACCCTCAAAAATCCTTAAAAAAAAGCCAAATATATAACAATTTTGGGAATAAGCTTAGCATTTCTGATACTTTTCAAAGTTTTTTCAGGTGCTGAATTCGAAATCAAAATTAAGTTTCAGCTTAGCCTTTTGGAGATTTGTCAGTTCTTTGTCATAAACTGAATTCGAACCTGCAGCCTAGAATCTGAAACCTTAAATCTGAAGACTAGAGTAATATGTGACGACTTTAATAAATTCTATTATTTAAGTGTAAAATTCAGTTGTTTAGGTACCAAATGTAAGGCTTTAAATTTAATTTTTTGTTGGGAATACTGAGCTAATTTGGCTATTATGTATATGCAGATTAGAATACAGATGAGAGCTCAGCTTTAAAATCATCAACAATCTTCGATAGTCTAAAGGATAGTTGTAGTAGTTAGTAAATCCAGTTGATCTGTGCTATTTATTGTATAAAAATGCAGATTTCTTTACGTTAATTTGCCCACACTTAGAACTTCTCGAGCTACCCACTTGCTCAACGCATATACACAATATATATATTTATATTAGATTCTAACCATATTATGCCTATCAGCGGTTACTTTCCCTATGTGTAAATTATGACTCACAAAGCAACAACAACAAAGTCAACAAGAAGCAGCACGAGAAAGACGCAAATCTACTCAAAATTCAATCTAATTAAGTTGTTATTGTATGCGCCGGGAAAACAAATTCGATTGGACTGCAGATAAAGGCAAATGAGCTTTGGCCGCACAGTCCGCAGTCCACAGGCCAAAAACCAAAGCCAAACCAATTACATTAAACGCTTTGAGAGCATCAACTAAAGCAACAAAAAAAAAAAGCTGAATAGTCGATGAAACGTGCGTCTATAGAAAATCAAATAAAAACTAGGCAAAAATTATGCGCAGCTCTCTGCGTGATTAAGTTGGGCATGGGACATCCAGCTGAAGTTATTTTTTTTTTTATTTGGAGGGGGCCAAGCGACTGGCGCCAGAAAGCCAACAACAAAAATATCCGTGCATAGGGATAAAAACCATAAAGGGTTGCACTTGCCAAGGATGTGCGAATGCAGCTGCTGACTACAGAAAAAAAAAATAGTAAAAGAGGGCCAATGCCTTGTTAATGGCCCTGAGAGAGCTTCTGTGCACTGCTTCGGTTTTTTGTTTGCTGGGCTATCAGATCTGTGAGCAGCACGCAGCGCTGAGGTTTATGAACTGTGAGTTGTTTTGTATAATGCAGACTGGCAGACTTGGTCCAAACAAAAACAATATTGCTGGAAGAATCATTTTGAACTTGACCCAAGCAGCAGCTGCGGCTGCCGTTGCTGCTGGCACGTTGCTGGCTTAAGCATCGCTCATTTATCACATTTCCCAGTTGGGGCTGGTCAGGCTCGCTTGTGAAGACTGTTGCACTATTGAAGGCGACCATTACAAGTGCATTAGACGAGGGAGCGCTGGATGAGCCAGGATACAGATGACACTCATGGGAAGTGTACGGGCTGGGCATGACAAGCGTTAAAGCTAAATTTAATAACTGTAGCATATGCAAAACTCGTTTTGGACAGATTATAAATTGCATTGAAATGGTGAAGAAATTAACTCGAGCTTCCTCTAGAAGCATGAACTTGCTAAAAATGTACACTTAATCATATAGTTGTATCAGCAATTCAATCAACTATAATTTGGTTTTAATATTCTTGAATTTAACATGCTAAACTAGATATCAAAGAGAGTTGACTAAACTCAGCAGACAGAATATGTTTGAGCAGCTTCTAGCAGCTTAGGCAGACTTTTGTTAGTTAATTCAAATATTCATTTCAGCTTTCAAAATGTAAAATTTAACCAATAGTCACATTATTGTAAGACTAGAATGTAAATGTCCCAAAAGCATTAACTTTACATTCCCTTTGGGGTTGTTCATTAAAACAGGAATGCAGAGGTTGTGGGGCTGAAAAAAGCTGGAAATAAAATAATATAAAGTAAATATAAAATTTATTATTTAAATAATAGCAATAAAGAAAAAATATATAAAAACAAATAATTAGTTTATAATTATTTTAAAATAGACAAAATAATTAAAAATACAAAACTTTAATTAGATCTAGTGCTGCTGTGGCATTTAAGACCATTCACTTAAAAAAGTCTGTAAATCATGAGAAATGAAAAGAAATGTTTGCATCCTAAAGTCTTAGGAAAATAATTGTTGTTCCGATTTCCTTGCATTTCTAAGCAGTTTTTCAATTCAATATTAAATATAACGTAAATAAATTGTATAAATCGTTACAAGATTAACTTCTTAGCCTCATGCGACATTAAACGGCACCTGAGTTAAATGCAGCTTATATGCTTCCAGCTCATATGGCTCACATGAGTGCACGCATAAGTGCACGAGTGTGTGTGTGTGTGTGCTTACCGAATGAAGTCAGCAGACCAAAAACTCTTATCACAGGACGTAAACAGTCGCAAGGCTCGACCGGCTGACGGCAATGGCGACGACGTCGTTGCAGCTGCTCATGTTGTTGATGCGGTTGACTCATGCTGCACTTATAAATTATATTTTTTGTTTTTGTTATTTTTTCCTTTAAGCGTTTCGGTTGCACATTTCCCAACTACAACGGCCAACAGATTGGCAGTCCAGTGGCCACGTTAATACATCGGCTAATACTCGTGGACCAACGTAAGCTCAGCGGGACTTAGCTGGGAAGACACATTGTGTTGTGCATTGAATATAAATCAAGTGAACTTTTACGGCAACGTATCCAATTTCTTGGCAAGCGACTGCCCGACGATTGCCAAGGATAGCGGGGACACTGGCGACAACAACAGCACGACTAACGAATAAAGAAACAATAAGCAGCTCGTTACACTTTTAAATTTCAGCGTTCACTTTGAGCCAGCATACGCTGCGTATGCGTAATGCGACCGACACTTTCAACGTTTGCACGTATAATTCGTTTTCCTTTTCAGTAGCAGCAGCACTTAATCACCGTAGCACTGTGTGTGTGTGGCAACTAATGGCTGCAAATTACCGTTAACATGCAGCATTCAGCTACCTGCGCCGCGCCACACGCAGAACGTCAACAACTGAGTTTTTAAAATGTCCGCCAAGCTTGTGCAGGTGCCACTTGCCACTTGACTCTGAAGCCAAAAGCCGAACCCGAGTCACAGCCAGAGTTAGAGTCAGCAGAGTCAGAGTGTGTCCTAAACTACGTCCGCACGCTTCTGGCAGCGCCAAGTGAATGAATAGAGCAATCGTCCTCGGTCGCCTTTCAGCCAGTTCGACTCGCTAGCCAAAAAGCGGCCAGCAGGCCAGCGAAATGCCCTACTTTATGCAATACTTTTTTCATATTGTTGCTACGCGCAACTGTGAATTGAAATAATAATATCAGCTGTGTGCCCAGCGAAAGTTTTAACATGATAAAATTGTGAAACTTTTTTATATGCAAATTTTGTTGTTGTGCGAATTGTTTAAATTTTAAGCAGCTTTAAATTGTTTCAGTCTAATGTCTAGTGTTTCAGTTATGAATGCAATAGAATGCAGCTTAGAATATTTTAATTTAGTGTTTGTCTATTTAAATAAAATTACTGAAAACTAATTTGAACTGAGCTTGCTTAGACTTATGTTATAGCAGCAGGATAATATTAAAGCTATATTTAGACATGTCTTTATTGTCTAGTATAAGACAGATTGCAAATAAAAACAGCAATTAAAAAAAAAAAATAAAAAATATTTAGACATTTAAAATTGAATTAAATCATAAAGGCTTAAGTTATTTTTGTCGTAAAAATGTTTTTTTTACACATATTTATTTTGAGATTTAAATTAATATTAATTAATAATAAAAATAGAAAAGCTATGAATGCTGTATTTTTTTGTTGTTTTTTTTTTTTATAATATTATATAGCAGTATTATAAAGTATTTCTTATTAATTATAGTAGAAGCAAACAACTGAAAGAATCTTAAATTTCTTATTCAATGGATTTAATTAACATAAAAATAATTTTTTATCTTTAGAACCTGCCTTTGATAACTATTTTTGTATATATGAAACTTCATACTCCAAAACTTTGTAGCTCAACGGCTTTTTCAAACACTTCAAACTAAATACTATAAACTATACTAGTATTCAGCTAGAGCTGCATATTTTCAGCAATAAGAAAAACTCATTAAAAAGTCTGACTTAATACTCAAGTGCTTAGCGTACTCTATGAACTCTACTTAAATTGATTGTCTTTTCATTCAGGCAGCGCATGTCTTAAGTGCCTGAAGCCGACTCTGAATTTCTTTGTTGATTCGCTTTTATTTGTCACGTTGCCCTTCATGTTGTTGCTGTTGTTGCTGCTGGTGTGTTTTCCATGCTACACTTGCCTGCCCGTTAGCCTCAGCTCCGTTGGCCAATCCCCAGCCCCCGCGCTCATCACTTTGTATGTTTGTTGGCGTCGTTTCAGTAATTTTCATAACTGGCGCTCTGCGTGGCAATTGCTAAGGAAGGGCGGAAGCAGCCGCTACCACTGCTGCTGCTGCTGCTCCGCGGAGCAGTTGACAATTGCGCCATCTACGCCGCGTGTGGACAAAAACATTTTTCGGCAGTGAAATGCCACCATTCCTTGGACTTACCCACTACCCAGCTAAGCCCCCGCCCGCTTCGCCCATGATATATTAAACACAGGAGTAGCTGAAGGAGCAAATATTTTTTTAGCCTGCTTCAGGTTTATCTACATCTCTTGCATCTCTCATTTTGCGTTACGTTGCGAACATTTTGGAGTACGAAGCTGTCGTGCTGTTTGCATTATGCGCCATTAATGGCATCTTTACGGGCACGAAGCGGCGTATGCGCAACGCTAATGATGCGCCAGCCGGGCTTCCTCATTTGGCAAAGTCTTTACGGCGTTTCATTATCTTACTTATGCCAGCCACCATGGCCACCTCGGGCAGGGCCAGCTTGCTGTCCTCCTGGAAATCGCAGCGACGCGCCAGATGCAGCCACGTTCGTTCCGGATTGAGGGACAGCGGCATTTGCAGCCAGCTGACATAGTCGATCTTCAGCGAGCCCGTTAGCAGTTGATCAAACGGCGTATTGCCTATGAAGAACATGGACTTGAGCACTGAGGTCTTGGCCTCCTTTATGTTCTGGCCCAGCACGCCCTGAAACGGACTTGGCTCGTTGTCGCCCGTGCCCAACTGCTCCAGCAGCCAATCCTTGTTGAACTTCAGATAATTATAGATCACTTTGAGCGCCTGTTTGCCAATGTTTGTGGTCAGCACATCACTGGCCAGCACCTCGGCTATATAGTCAGCAATGCCCACATCCAATTCCATGGCATAGTTAGCCGGTGGACTGTGGCTCAAGCGCTCCGATTCAGCATTGTTCATGGCGAGGTCGTCCATTTTGACAGTGCTGACGGCGCTCATGCCGCCAGCGCCACGTCCGCAGCTGCCGCCGAAATCCGTGTCCAGATTGATGCTCTCCTTGGCCTGCTTAAGAAACAGCTCGATCTGATCAGTGTGCTTATCATCCTCGTCCACAGAGCAAATGGCCTCCGACAGCGAGTAGCATACGGCAGCCTTATCCTCGTTCTTAGCTGCCAAGCCGATAGATTCATAAATATATAACGATTCTATAACTCACGTCTGAAACTTACCCTGCTCATGCACTTCGGCTGTCTTTATCAGCTCAGTGTAGAGCGCTGCAAAAACCACCTGCAGCAGCACCGAATCGCCCAGAGGACGCGTGGAGACTGGTATTATATCCTGTAGCAAGGCTGTTATCTTATACAAGCCCTCGGGCATGCAGTCCCAAATCTCTGAGATGCACGTCAATGCCAAGGACATGGCCTGATACATGCTGGCGCCATTCTCGACGGCATTGATCAGCATCTCGACGACGCAGTCGAGCACTGGATAAACAAAGTGCATGATGGCCTCTAGCCAAGGTGTGCGCTTCTGATTCCACACCTGGCGCTTGTCCAGGCAATCGCTCCAGCCGCTCACAGCATGCTCCTCGAGCGTCTTTATCAGGCAGGATTTGATATCGACGGCCTTGCCCACGGCCACAACCAGGTATGTGAGGGACAGCACAATTTGATAGTTGGACTGCCCAACGGGATCTACGGGAATCAGAACAAATGAATATTATTAATGAAAGATTGTGAGTTCCAAAGAGAACTTACCTATGTCCGCTGCTATGGAATCGGTGACATTGAAGCACTCGCCACGGCACAGAAAAGCTTCACACTTTAATGGAGCGCCCTCTGCGCTGGTAAACGAGTGCTTGGCCACATTCTTGAAATTCTCTGATGACGGCAAATGTTGCATTAGATGACGCATTATGATGCCCGTTAGATAGGCATCTCGCATGAGCAGGATCTTCAGCAGATACGACCAATGCGCCTCGGGAAAGGCCAGCAGCACACGCAAATCCAAGGAGATGGCCGTGTTCGTGGTAAGATCAGCAAACTCTGTGACCCACTGGCAGGACTGCTCCTTGGGAAAGTACCGCGGCAACGCAAAGATAATCCAGGCCGATGGCAGACCATGACGTGAACTAAACATTTCCATGTTATCTAGGCCTTTGCGAAAGACCTGGAATAGTTAGAAATTTGAGTCCTTAGTAATCCTTATAGAATAACATTATTTAAGGAGACATATGAAGTGATGTTAAGCAGCTATCATAGCTGCCTTGGTTAACTCCAATTATTAATCTGTTACTAGTATACATTCCCTAAATAATCTCACCTTGGAAAGCACACCCAGAGGCGCGCCACGCAGCAGCAGGCAGTAGAAGAGTTCCCGGCATTTGGCATGAATATCCCTAACGATGACGCTCTGATTGCTAAGCTGAAGGCCCACATAGGCCTCGCCGCTCTCGCAGACATGGGGCAGCAGCTCGGCAATGCAGAGCAGCATGTTGCAAATGTCCACCAGATGCAGTTGGGCACGTGCAACACTTGTCACAATCTGCGTGTAGCGCACAGTCAGCACGCTGAGTGTCTCGTTCAGCATTCCAGCAAAGATTTTCTGTGCCATTTTCGGTGGCACCGAATTCCAGAGATCGGCTTTGGTGCCGCGCATATAGTGCCACCACATTTGCACCGTATACGAGCCGCGTTCCGATTCGAAGAACGGCTGCGTGTCCTCCCAGTGCAGACAGTCCGCGTCCTGAATGATATACAGCAGCAACAGACGACAGTGCAGATCCAGCAGGCGTTCAGCCAATGCCTCGGACATCTGGGCATATTGCTTGAAGCTCAACTTCAGAGCGCCGCCCTTTTCGTCACCCTTGGGCGGGCAAATGGTTGTCGTGGCTGCCTGCATATAGACGCTCAACGAGTTCTTGACCAATGCAGCGGCGCCAATGGTGGCCGTTAGCACGGACAGATCCGCATGATCCAACGACTCCTGCGAGAGTCGATGTATGTGCTCCAACAGGAGATCTGCTGACTTGGTTACCAAACTTACAAACTTATCCGGATCAGAAGTTTTAACCGTAACGCTGCTCTGTACAGGCAGATAGATTAGATAGAAAGAGAGGCAGTTTCAGACGTGGAGTATCTGCAGATACACAGATAGTTAATAAGAGACTTCAGTCACTTACGAAATCGCATTCGTTCAGCTCCTTTTCGGTATGCAATAGACCCGAATGCTTGCGATAGGAAGCAAAGTATTCATCCTCCCACCTAAACGAAACATGACCCAGTCAAATTGGGTACAGGGAAAACTTTTAGAGCAACATGGCCTACCAGCGAATTAGTTTTATGGATGCAAACGATGCATAGCGCGGAAAGTCGAGTTTTCCGCCCACCACGCCCGAGCAGATGGGCTCCTGCAGCACGCGCTGATGCGTCTATTCGTGAAACAAATCAAGAAGGGGCAATGTGAGAAACAATGTGTTAACGAGTTTTCCCAAAAGCACTTTTCTCGCATTGCGGTCAGCTTGTGCGGGCACCTGATAAAACTCCAAATCGCGCTGCAGCAGAATGGGCACGCGGTCCATTAAATTTCCCTCCTCGAGCACTTCCATTTCTGCAAATTCTTTTAGCTGCCAAACTGCAAAACTGATTAGCCAAAGGCCGTGGCTATCGAGCAAACAGCTAACTTGTGTCGAAATGTTGCCAGGACAACAGCAACAATTGCTGATGGATGATGAAGCGTGAATAATGATAAGAAAATTCTGAAGGTATTTGCAGATATTTCAAATTCGATAAGCGAAGATTATGTTAGAGTTTATATTGTATATTTTTTATTTAATTAATTTTTTATATATTCTCTTATTACAAACTACTTTGAAACTCTATTACACGTCGTAAAAATAATTTACAATAGCAGAGGAGCTCTAAAGCTGTAAGAAATATTACGGCTCACATAAAATATATATTATATAATTTAATAGGAATAAAATAAATAAATAAATATTTGTCTTATTTTTAGAGAAGAAATAGTTTAAGAATATATATTAGCTTCAATCTTCAATATAAAAAAAGATAAATATATTTAGTAAATTATTTTTTTTTATAATGCATAAAATATAGTTTTTAATTTGTATATATTACTTTTTCGTTTACTAAAATAAAACAAAGCAGTAATTAATTTTCTGTTAATATATGTATTTTTTGTTTGTGAATCATAAATAAATATATTTTAGTATTATTTTTTTATTTATGTAGCGCCACAGTGTCCCAAATTACAGGTTTTATTGACTAATTAATATAAATATATATTTTTGGGGCGTTTGTTTTGTATACTTTTTTAAGTATTCTTTCCATGTTAATTAAAAACACTTATTAGCTGAACATTAATTTAATAAAAATTAATTTAATATATATAAGTAAAGTTATAAGAAAAATGCTTATGATAGGGTTTTTATATATTAATATACTATAATATTGTCTTACTTAAACTAAATAATATTTAAATATATTAAATGTCTAAGCTGAAACAATGAATAAATTTTAGCAGCTAGAATATTTTGTCAATAGCATTTCTATAATGAGCTGTTACTAAATCTTATCTGATACATAAACTCTGTTTTTAATAAGGTGTAACTGCCTTTAAACTAGCAAGTAGCCCGAGAAGGATGGGCAGAGAGGGGGAGTGAAAGAGGGAGAATTCTATAGATAATGCTCAGCGTTCGCTCTCCGTATGGGTGCTTATATATACATATATATATATATATATATATTGCTCACTCAACGCAAGATAAGCTCTGCTGTTGCTTGGGTCTGAGTTTCAGCGGTTCAGTTGATAATTGAGCGGTGCAGGGAGCACATCGTATAGCAGCGGACCTAAGTGGACAACAAAAGTAAGTGGACTCAAGTGGATTGTCGCTGCTTCGGATGCAGTGCTAATCAGTAGCAGACCTCATTGCTGGGGGCGAGCTGTCGGAATATTTTCAGCTACATAAAACAGCGACAATTTGACGCTTATCGGTGCGATACGGTGCGCGTATCAGCCGTATCAGTAATCCATAAATCTCACTGCGTTTCTTTTTGTGTGTTCTCTTCTTGGCACAGCATAGCATGATCGCGAATTTGAGACATTTGACTGGGCGGCTCGCCGTGCAGCGTGGCCTGTTGCAGCAGCAGCTGCGCAGCGCCTCTTATCTGATCGATCAGCCAGAATACAGCTTCCTAAAGGATCTCGGACTGGAACGTGACAATCCCGGCGTCTATTCTGGCCACTGGCAGGGCCGCGGACAGAGCATCACCAGCTATGATCCCGGCACTGGTCAGGCTATTGCTTCAGTGCGTCAGGGCACAGTGCAGGAGCTACATCAGACCATTGGCCTGACCGTCGAGGCCTACAAGCAATGGCGGCAAGTGCCCGCTCCGGTCCGCGGTGAAATCGTGCGTCAGATTGGCGACGAGCTGCGCAAATACAAAGAGCCGCTGGGCAAACTTGTCTCCTTGGAGGTAGGCAAGATCTACAGTGAGGGTCAGGGCGAGGTGCAGGAGTTCATTGACATTTGCGACTATGCCGTAGGCTTGTCACGCATCTACTCCGGCCAGCTCATCAATTCGGAGCGTGCACAGCACACCATCTTGGAGGCGTGGCGTCCGCTTGGTCTAGTCGGCGTCATATCCGCCTACAATTTTCCCAATGCCGTCTTCGGCTGGAACGCAGCCATCGCTCTGACCACAGGCAACAGTGTGCTGTGGAAGGGCGCTCCCAGCACACCGCTCGTCTCCGTGGCTACCACTAGAATTGTAGCCGAGGTGCTGCAACGCAACAATTTGCCGGCCGTGGTCAGCCTCTGTCAGGGTGGCACCGATGTGGGCGCAGCTCTGGTCGCTGACCAGCGTGTCAATCTGGTCAGCTTCACGGGCAGCTGCAAGACAGGTCGAGATGTTGGTGTGGAAGTACAGCGTCGCTTTGGCAAGGTTATTTTGGAGCTGGGCGGCAACAATGCGCTGATTATTGACGAGTCGGCCAACATTAAAATGGCCTTGGATGCAGCGCTCTTTGGCTGCATTGGCACCACTGGACAACGCTGCACCACCACCAGGCGCATCATTGTGCACGAAAAACTGCACGACAGCTTTGTCGAGGCACTGACGGCCAAGTATGCGCAGCTATTGCCACGCATTGGCCACCAACTGGAGCTGCAAACACTTGTGGGCCCCGTGCACACGAAACAGAATGTCGATAGCTACAAAGAGACCATTGAGGAGGCCAAGCTGCTGGGCGGCACTGTCGCGTTTGGTGGACGTGTCTTGGAGCGTGATGGCCACTATGTGGAGCCCACAATTATCACTGGACTGCCACATGATGCGACTGTGGTGCATCGTGAAACCTTTGCGCCCATTGTCTATGTGCTCAAAGCGCGCAATGTGGACGAGGCAGTTGCCTGGAATAACGAGGTAGAGCAGGGCCTTTCCTCGGCCATCTTCACGGAGAATATTAGCCAGGCCTTCAAGTGGATTGGCGCCCAGGGCTCCGACTGTGGCATCGTTAACATCAACACCACCACAAATGGCGCAGAAATTGGCGGCGCCTTTGGCGGCGAGAAGGCAACTGGCGGTGGTCGCGAATCGGGCTCCGACGCCTGGAAGCAATACTGCAAGCGCGCCACCATCACAGTGAATCACTCGGGCGAACTGGCTTGCGCACAGGGCGTGGTCTTCAACGTAGAGTAAACAAGCTATTGGAAATGTAATTTAGTTGAACTTTGTTATCTTGATTTGTATTATTAAAATGTCTATAAAAATGCATTTAAATTGATTTCTCTTTTTCTAAGCTAGTGGTTTGGTGAGCTGTGTCACAGCTCGCTGAGGTCGAATCGCCAAAAGTCAACCTCAATATCCTTCGACTTTTGCTTATGGAATTTGTAGCTGGCCTCAAGGTTATAGCGCAGCTCAGCAATAACAGTACTACGAGCGCCCCACTCCTTCGACTTCTTTTGGATATAGGTGCTGCAAGAGAGAGCATAAATACAATTTCGATTATATAAAAGGAATTCATACAGTATAGCATATAGACTAAGCAGTAAACTAGAACAGTTTCAATAATAAGTGCTTACGGAACTTGCTTCAAAAATTCATAAAAACAGAATTGCTTATCATAAAAGTAGTTGAAATAGACTTATTTATTATATATTCGCTTAGGATAGATAATGAACGTATTTCATTTAAAATCACAATAAATGATTTACTGCTATTTCACTTCTTCTAGAGTGGTTAGGATCAACCATTAACACTTCAATTTGGTCCTGAACAGTCTGTAGTTGATGGCATTGATAACATTCACATTTTTCTCGCCTTTGACTCAGGTAAATGACATTATTATTATAAAGTTTTTTATGTTAAGTTTTCTTGGCAGTTGCTCACTCACCGCGTGGATGTTTTGTGCAGCGAGTAGACTGCACCTGTGGCCAATCGCATGCCTACATCCAAGAATCGCATATCCATGCCGGCATTATGCTTGGTGCCAAAGGGCGGATTCATGACAACTGTGTCGAAGGCATTGTCCCACTTACTGCACGGCAATTGGAGCACATTTGCACGGATGCAGTCAACATTTGGCAGCTCCATGTCCAGCACGTTTTGCCGATAAATGTCCACGGCAGCGTCGTCCAGCTCAAAGCCAACCGTTAGCTGCGCTCCAAGCAATGTAGCACCAATGCTTAGCATGCCGCAGCCACAGCCCAGATCAGCCACCAGTTTGCCTTCGATATCGCCGTGCTGTTCTTGCATGCAATGCGTCATACAGGCAGCTATGTGTGGTGGGGTTGGGTATTGTTCAAGCAGTATCTTCGGCTTCTCGAAGCCATCGACGCACTGCAGATACTCCTCTAACTTCTTCAGCTTTAGACGAGTCATGTTGAGGGACGTGGACGTGTGTATTGTTCTATGAAATTACTTGGCGTTGGGCGCTGGCGGGGTCGACACTGGTTCCAGGCGTGGCAACACGGGTATAAAACTATTTCCAAAATACGAATCCTGCGGTATAAAGAAACCCAGAGTTGTAGAGCTCGTTGGATTAAATGCAGATCGTGGCGCGGCGATGCCGCCAGCGGCATTAGGTGTTGCGCTCACGCTCTGGGCAAAGTCGGCTGTCACTGTCGGCTGTCCAAGCAGCTGCGGTGCGGGCATCTACAAAGCAAGCAAAGTCTATTAACGAGTCGCTTAATATATAAACAGCTCTATATTTACATTTACCTGATTCGTTGTGCTACCCAATCCGATGAGCAACTGCTTCTTGGTTTGTATTTCTTCAAGTATTTTACGGTTCGTTTCTGCTTGCTGTGCACTTGATGTAGGAAAAGCCATCAAAAATAGACGAAATTTTGTATGAATAACTAAATAAAAAGAAATTAAATAATTAAAACGGTTCAACACGCGCTTTTTTGCTATTTTTATTTTTTTTTTGCATTAAAACTGTGTTGAATCGTTCCGAAATAGTTCCAAAGAACGATTCACTAAACGGAACGATCGAAGTAATTCCAAACTATTCCAAATATATAAATTTGGTATTTTAGCTATACAACTATATATAGTTATAAAATTCTTTATTTTACGATTAAAATTAAATTATTTTTAGATCAATTAACGTTAAGCACATCAAAATCAATAGAATTGCGCACATAAATTGCTACATATAGCTCACTTTTTGAATAATGGCATTTGGTATTTTGGTATTTTCGGCTTGCTGCCACACTGATTGTTATCCAAAACGTGCGCTGGCAAACAAAATAAATAACACGCATACACAGAGACAGACGCTAGGATAAAATATCAACAAAGTGCTGCAACGCCCACAGAGCGCTAAAAATTTTAACTACTTTTCTTGAAATCATAACAAGAGAACAACTCCAATCATGAGTATGAGCGACGACGACAGAGATATTGACATCGAGAGTGACGTAAGCACAAACCACGACGCACATTGACGTCATAAATAATTTCGAACATTCTCTTTACATAGGACGACGGAGACTCTGATAACGGTCTTGGCTCCTCGAGACACACAAGCACTGCTAATTTTACGCCGGTAAACAAAAGACAGAGCAACAGCTCACTAATAACAACAGGAGGCCCACGTTGCTAGTGTTTATAAACAGACGCTCGGTGCTAGCTCTACTGTTGTTGTTCTTCTTCTTGTTCTTCCTCTTGCTGACTGACTGATGGCGGTAATAATTAGTTGTTTATTTTTATTTCAAGGCCGAAAAACGAGCACACCACAACGCTTTGGAGCGCCGCCGAAGAGATCACATAAAAGAGAGTTTTACTAACCTGCGCGAAGCAGTGCCCACGCTAAAGGGTGAAAAGGTGAGCGAATAAAGATCTTAAAAGACAGTAGATGGTTACATATTTACCAAGACTAGCCTTAGTTTGTAGATCGTAGCCCCAACTATGAAGATTTAATTCAGTATCAAGATCTTAATTATTATTATTATTAGTTTATCATGTAGACTTATATGTTGTTTTATATATATACCTTGACCTAAGTCTGACATATTAATCTCCTCGTTCTGCCCACTTTAG
Organism: Drosophila hydei; assembly: GCF_003285905.1. Taxonomy (NCBI): domain Eukaryota; kingdom Metazoa; phylum Arthropoda; class Insecta; order Diptera; family Drosophilidae; genus Drosophila; species Drosophila hydei. Next base: position 7,391,030 of record NW_022045643.1, read on the forward strand.
GCGAGCCGTGCGCAGATACTCAAAAAGACCACAGAATGCATTCAAACGCTGCGACGCAAAATAAGTGAAAATCAAAAGGACATCGAAGACATTAAGAAGCAGAACAGCATACTGGATGAACAAAGTAAGACTAATTTAGAAATACACGTATTTTGTTTGGTCTAAACAAATTTCTAATTATTTAGTACGGCGCCTGGAGGGCAACACATCAAATGGCAGCGATTTTTTGAGCGGCGATGAGCTAAGCAGCGATGTGGAGGATGCTTTGGAGCAGTCGGAATTCAGTCGACGCAGTAAAAAGATGAAAACCTTTCATGCATAGCCCATAAAAACGTCTGCTGTACTTTGTAAGGTTTACGCTAGCATCGTAAACGAATCAATCAAAACAAAATTCTAATGCCTGGACATTAACAGCAACAGTATACCCTATAAGTTCAACATTTATGCCCATCTATACCTTAATGTGTGCGAGCGAGTGTGTATGCGAGTGAGTGTGTGTGTATGTTGTTTTGTACTCTCATACTAATAAAACATTTGTAAGTATCTAAAGATTTAGATAAGTAATACAAACGAAAAACGAATCATTTGAAAATTTGGTAAATGACGTCTATTAAACAATGAACCAATCTATCTAAAATGTATATAATATGGATATGTTTATCAAAGTGTTGACTTCGGAGATGAATTTATAATTAAAATTCCTGAATTCACAGATTTCCACCTTTGTCTATGAACCGCACTTTGTAGGGTATCTAAAAATATATTTTTTTATAAAATTAACATACGGTCACACTATTTGAACTTGAGCGTCAGCCAGAGCAGCACAAAGACGAACAGCACGAAGAGGAACATATAACACATTTGCTTGGAGCCGCCGCCCTGCTTGGCCAGCCGTACAACGCGTGTCATTGTGTTGCCCAGAAAGCCGCCTGTTCGATCCATGTCATCGTCGATGCCGCGCAACAGCTTGTCCTGGTAGCGCACCTCGTTGCCAATGTCTATGGTCAGCGATTTGAGTGCTCCGATCTTCTGTTGCAGTTCTTCTGCCGCGCGTTCGTTTTCCGCCTCAAGCGCATCATGACTAGCGGGAGCACTGGGTCCTGGGTTCTGATTCAGGGGCTGGTAGGGATAGTTGTTGCGTCGCATGCTGCCACTGCTGCTGCCTGTGTGTGCCAGTTTGGCATCAATTTACCTGCAATACTAAAGAAGGATGGTCATTATACATGCTGTGACACGTAAACCAAATGTGTCGAATTACTCACTGAGAGGCAAAACAGCTGCTGCGCACGTTTTTAGTGTTAGTAGGTTTTCGATCGGTTTGACCTTTGAACCATCCAAATGTCTATGAACTAAGGGAGCTTTATAATTAATTAAGGAATCAACAAAACGCAGGTTCTTGCAATATTCAATTCGTGTAATGTAATGTTTATTAGAGTACTAAGTTCCGTTCCAGAACCAGTTTCATTCGAGCTGATTTCAATTGAACTATGCGAGTATGACACCAGACATTTTGCACCATACATTGAACGTCATATAATTATGTTTTAAACTTAGCATAACAATAAACGGGCAAATGTATTTATACACAAGCTTTTAATTCTAAAAAGATAAATAGAATAATACAAGAAAGATAATGGGTAATTGGAAATTGAACTAAAATTGTAGTCGGTGAACTAGTTATTGTTATCGAACTATTAATATCGACGAAAAACCAGCTGTTGAGACATAACGTAACGGCGTATGTTTGTTTTATTTAATCTATTTGGCATAGCACCTTTTAAACCCTTTTCGAAAATATGTGAAGTGATAAATATCTGCGAAAATTTAATCATTCGGTTTGTGAAGTTATATAAAAACACGCTTAATGAATTGACCTGCTGTTACGTAAATTAACTGTACTTGAGAACTAAATATATTTATAAGGTAACAACTATAACGTTCTAAAGGTTACTATTCAAGTGGTCTTAACCGTTGAGATATATTTTTGATTGCCTTGCTCAATCAATACAAATGAAATATTAAGCATATGGCCTGCTTATCAGCTTTGCATTTCCAAATTTCGTCATGACCCAGTGGCGGGACTGACGCGATGACGTTGACCCTGATTTACTTCGCATCGCTGGGCGCAGCTAATTTAGTCGTTTAATGCTGATTCAGACAACAAATTAGCTGCTCGTTTCATAGTTGAAACAGTGATAATGAGAAACGTGCGTAAATCAGTGCACATTGAACCGCAACATATGTTCTGATAAGGCTTCCTTCGATCTACAAAACATTTTTACTGATAAGGCTTCCTTTGATCCACAGCACAACAGCAGTAACAACAACTACAACAATGGAACTTACCGAAACGCTGGCCCTCAAGTTTGGCGTGCCCGTTGAAGCCTTTCGCCTTATACTCACACTGATAGCTGGTAATATGATTTAAATTTGACTGTCACATGCCTCTAAATAACCAATTTAAATCATTTAGGTTATCCGATTGCAGCGATTTATCGTAAGGTGATTGTTAACATAGAAACCAAAGCGTTGCATCACCTGTTTTTCGCCTTTTGTGGTCTTAGTTTATGTTATTTCAATTATGGCAAGGACACATATCATTCGCTTTTGGCTATTAGCGTCACCTTCGTGCTGGTTAATCTGATGCGCGGTGCTCCGCATTTGCTGATAGGCATTAACTTCGTCTTTCACATGAGCTATTTGCTGCTGGGCTATTACTTTACGGCCAGCAACGAGTACGATATCTTGTGGACCATGCCACATTGCATATTGACGTTGCGCATGATTGGCTTTGGTTTTGATGTGGCCGATGGATTGAAGCCCGCGGATCAGCTATCGAAAGAACAGAAGGAGACGGCGTTGCGAGATCTACCCTCATTTCTTCAGTTATTGGCGTATGCTTACTTTCCCAGTGGCTTCTTGGTTGGACCTCAGTTTCCTTATCGACGATACCAGAGGTTCACAAATGGCGAATTTCTGGAGCACGCGGGCTGTGTGGACGCCGGCCTTCAGCGTCTAGGCATGGGTGTACTCTACCTTATTGTTTGTCAAGTTGGATTATCCTACCTACCGGATAACTATTTCTTGACACCGGAATTTGTACAAGTGAACTTCATCAAGCGCATCTTTTTACTGGGCTTTTGGGCCAAGTTCACTCTGTACAAATACATTGCATGCTGGCTATTCGCAGAGGGAGCTCTTATGTGCATTGGTTTCACGTACAAGGGCAAAGATGCACAGGGGCAGCCGGATTGGTTTGGTTGCACCAATGTAAAGCTAATGCTGCTCGAGACCGGCAATACCATGGAACACTATGTGCAGAGCTTCAATGTGAATACCAATCAATGGGTCGCTCAATATATATTCAAGCGTCTCAAGTTCCTCAACAATAGGAATATTAGCTACGCGGCTGCTTTGAGTTTTCTAGCCGTTTGGCATGGCTATCACAGTGGCTATTACATGGCATTCGTTATGGAGTATATGATTGTCAGCACTGAAAAACAAGTGAGTAATTGATGCATATATAGATACAGCTTTTAAGTTAAATATTTTCCATTGAACAGATCGAACGAGTTTACACTAGGGAAGTGCTGCCCAAATACGGCGAAACGTTAAACAATTCTATGATCTATAAAATACTTAATTTCGTGGCCCTAAAATCTTACAACATCGTCTACATGGGCTGGTGTCTGACCTCATTTGTTTTTCTCAAATACGAACGTTGGATCAAAGTCTATGCCGCAGTTAACTACTTTGGTTTCATATACATGATCATATGGGCTTGCATGTTCCGTGGCTATCGTTTTTTGGTTGGCAAAGAGTCTCGGAATGTTGAATCTACTGCAGCAGTAACTGGAAAGCAATCCACATATTAGTGGGTCAACAATACGTGAACCTGTATGCGTTCAGCAAAGCTTCTTTCGTTTAAAATTGATATCAAGACGTTACCAAATAATCATATTTTACTCTATTATATATATAGATTGTAAATGATTAAATGCGATAAGGAAACGAGGCGTGGCGTAAACGTTTAGCTGTTTTCAATCGTTCATAACATAAAGCAATGTCTAGTCAGTGAAAAATAGTTGAGTTGCTCTATGAACGCGCAAGTGCAAAAAGGCACCGAGACTTATCCAACTATAAAGACAATTTTATACGATTAATAAGTAAATACAAATATATATTTTGATATGCTCAGAAACTGTATAAGAGATAAAGAAATACACGGAAAGTGTAAATTTCAATAAAATGAAAGCAATGAAATCAGATAGAGATAAGTTCATTAACATTTCCTTGATCCTTGTAAATATTGTAGAATCAAGGCTTTTAAACTATATCGTAGTTAGTTTTTAACACTGTATAACGCAATTGGTTATATCAAAACATTAATAAACTTCTTGCTTGATTCACCTAACGAGATTGAACTTGTCTTTCAAGTAGAGATACCTAATAGACCAGCAGCGGACACCCTAAGATTGGAGGCTGCAATCAAAAATCTACCAGCCCAACATTCCGTAATAAAAAATCCATTTAACTTTAGAGCTACAATGCATTTTGTAAACATATTTATTGGGAAGTCGGAAGGTAATTATGATGAGAATGTATGAGAATTGTTCCGGGCAATTGCAGACTAATGTTCCATGGGCTGTGCATCGCCATCACCGGTGTCCACACGACGCTTGGCTCCTCCGCCAGCGCCAGTGGCTGTAGTCTCCTCTTCAAGCTCATTGATCTCGCTGAACATGTAATCATCCTGATACTCCTTTAATATTTTGCTGGAGCGGTTCTCATCCAGGAACAGGGAATATACCTTTTTAACGTCCTCTGTGTTCACTTCGGTAGCTTTGCGGCGGCGACAAACCAAATTGGCCGTGGTTATCAATTGTATAGCGTAGCGGAGGCTGGTGTCGGTGGCGATGCGAGTTAGAATAGTCAGGGCATCGGGATGCATGATGCAGTCCTCCTCCTCGCAGCGTATCTTCAGTATCTCCTTGACCTCCTTTTCGGTATATGGAACGGTGCGTATGATAATCATGCGATCCAGCAGATCAATGGGTATGCCATGTGGACTGCGATAATTGGTGCCGCGAATGCGCGTTATACCGCGATTGGTAGCCATAACCACGACCGGTGCCATATCGGATTCCAAGGCACGATTGAGATACGAGAAACACTCGATGTCCAGCATATGCACCTCGTCAATGAAGAGGACACCTGGATTGATTTCGGCTTTGCCCTCCTCGCGCCATTCCAGCACCTTGTTGTTAATCTGATCGCGCACCTCCTGCTTGATCTCTCCAGTATCACCCGAGAACAAGGCTAAAAAGCCATGGGTGCGACTGTTGATGACATCGATCTCGTGGAGCGTAACAGTGTGCACCACTTCCTTACGCTTCTGGAGCTCCCCTTCGGGGCACTGGACAAAGCGTGTCTGTGCACCAGTAGCATCGTAATCACGTGCACGTGTGAAGCTTCGTCCCAGCTTGTTCACCTTGCCAGAGGCTTTGTCTATAGTGATGACATCGCCGGCCTGAATCTTCTCTTTCATAAAGCATTCGATGATCTTGTTGCCCAAATCGTAGTTCGTTTCCATTTCAGTGGTTTTTAGCGTCACTTTGCCCACCTTTTGCCCAGTGCCGGTGGCTGGACGTTCAATTTGTATTTCGACCACTTCGCCCTCTATGATCTCCGTCTCCTCTTTGATGCGCACTCCAATGCTCTTGCGCAGTGCCTGTGATAGAGCTTCAGTTTTGCTCATCTCCAAAGAGTAGATCTCTGAGCCAGACATACTGGTAAACGGTGTCTCAGTGCCCAGCGCCTGGGCCATGCCCACAGCAATGGCTGTTTTACCAGTGCTTGGCTCACCGGCAAGCAAAATGCAACGTCCGGCGATTTTTCCTTCTCGAACCATTTGTACTACAACGCCAGCGGCACGGCGAGCATCCTTCTGGCCCACCATACCCTGCGACACGGCACGAGCCTCCAGTACATCGTCCAAACCAAGGCCGCGAATGTGCGAATGGGCGCCAATGCGCTCGATGCGTGTTATGTCGCGTACTTCGATTTTCTCAGCTTCGCCCATGATTTGCAGTTTCTTCAACTCACTTTCAGTGATATATATAATTACTTAGGCTTCTCGTCGACAAATGATTCGACTTGTTTAGAAGAAATCAACAAATTGAACGAATATTTGATATTTAGTTGCTCAGCAACACAAAACAAATTGCCGGCTCGATAATTTTGACATGTGTTTTACTATCGATTCAAAACCTATCGCATAAGTCTGACTACAATACAATAGTTTGATATCGATATTTATTTGTTTTGTTAATACATTCGATAAACTTAAGAAGAATAATTTCGAATTTGAAGATAATTCAAACTGCTCTAATAAAGAAAATGAAATGGATTAATTTAGGTGTTTCAACGAACATTTCACGGCAGTGTGTGGTTTTTATTATTATTATTATTAAATATTAATTACATTTTGAATTTGTGTACGAAGTATGAAATGAGAGTAAAACTCTAATATTATTAGCAAAAACTTAAATGCTTAACAAAGTGCGGCAAATACAAACAGGTTAGTGGTTAGCTTTAGCTGATTAGAATTTGAGCCCCATTGAATTGTTGATGGCATCCTTAGCACTTGCCATTCGACGGCGTCTTGGGACGACAGATTTTACTACGTCCATTTGCGCCGTGAACAATATTACAGGTGAAGGTAAAGTAGCCGCACGTCGACGATTTCGTATAGTATGTGGATTGGAAGTTTTTGTTCTCCTGGGGCGGGTTCTTTGAGTTGTCCATGCTGCCAGTCACTGACTTGGTGACTGTTACATAGCTGTCAGGTGCACGTGGCTTGTGAGCGGCTCCATTGGATGACTTGGCATCCACATCCTCCAGACTGATATCAACCTTTTTATCAGTGCTGTGCAGCTCCAGGGCTTTGGTGTGGAACTTCTTCTCCACATTGACTGTACCACGGAAGCCACTGGGCACGTCTTCGGTGGTGGTGCGTATCGGATATGTGTTCACGCGTCCATTTTGATTTTGCACCACACGATACTGGCCTCCGTTCGGGTTGGCCACCACCGCCTGTTGCTTCTGAGTGGGTGACGATTGCATATAGGTCAGTGGAGCAGGTGCAGATGAAGTCAGTGGGCCAGGCGCTTGGTCTTTGACTGGGCTAGCAGCTGAGGGATTCTCTTCAAGTTTCACAGGTTTTTCATTGTAATAATCTTCCTCTTCGTATTCATCATATGGCTCGTCGTCATCCTCTGATTCCTCATCCTCGGCTAGCGTAGGATGTGTCTCGCCCTCCTTATTGGTTTCCCCTTTGTCAGCCTCTTCTTTGCTAGTCTTTGAAGACTTCAACTGAATTTCGGGTAATCTATCTGATTCGGGAGCAACGGCTGGGCCACTGAAGACTGCGTCAACGCGATCCGTAACCCTGGATATAATAACTTTAAGTTCATATTTTATTCTTGGGTATCATATCAAATAATTACGCATTTCCAGTGTTTCCAAACTGACTGATGGTGTTAAAGAGCTCCCTATTCTGTTCGCGATACGTGGCCACCTGTTCCTTGGTTCCCGATGCAGATTGAGCAGCGCCATGGTAGGACACTCCAAAGCTACAAAGTTTAAAGTAAAAAAATCGAAAAACGTACACGAAGAAGTCTGTATTTCGATAGGGCTTACCTGGATGTGCCGTGTATCTGGGACTGACTTTGACCCGAGTGACTGCCGGATTGAGCTGACGCTTGTCCACCGCCTGCTGTATTCACTTGGGTATTATCCTGACCAGGACGGAAGCCGATTTGTGCTTGCGATGAAGTCTGACCAGGTCCGCTCGATTGTGCATCAGCCAGACCGCCCTTATCATTGGCTTGGACTTCACTCTGGCTCTGGTGTATGATACCTCCGCTTTGGGATGAAGCCTTAGTACCACCATCCTTGCCATTAAGTTGTACTTGAGCTTGGGACTGAGATGGACCTCCGGAGCCCTGAGATTGACTCATTGCTCCATCCGCATTGCCTGTCACCTGAGCACTTGCAGCACGATCGGCATCAGATGTCATTGCGCTTGCACTGAATGAACTGCCCTTACTGTAGCTGCCAGACACTTGTGTTTTAGCAGTACCTCCATTCTTTTTGCCTTGAGCGCTAGCTGATGCTTGGCCATCACCAATAGCCGACTCTGCCTGTGAGAAGGCATCATCGGCAGCGCCAGTGCCAACAGCTCCAGGGACGCCTGTAGGACATAAGTGTTAGCAAATAGTTTGGGCTCTTGTTAACTATTATTTACCAATACCACCGCCAGGGACAATGGCTGTTCCTACATCTGTGTAACGTCCGGGAGTACCAATTTGCCCAGCTCCAATTCCAGGTTGAGTTACGTAGCCACCGACTCCGGGCTGGCCCACAATTTGAGTGCCAGTTCCAGGCTGACCTGCTCCTCCTCCAATGCCTGGCTGACCGCCCCCTATTCCAGGCTGACCTCCGCCTATTCCAGACTGACCTCCGCCTACTCCAGGCTGACCTCCTACGCCGGGTTGAATTCCGTACCCAGCAATTCCGGGCTGAGTTACATAACCAGTCTGACCTCCGCTAATTCCAGGCTGTCCAGCAACACCTCCGATTCCGGGTTGGCCTCCTGCTCCTGGCTGAGTTACGTATCCAACTTGACCCCCTCCGGTCTGACTACCTCCGATTCCGGGCTGACCACTAATACCTGTGCCGGACTGAATATTACCTATTCCAGGCTGACCAGCAATTTGGCTTCCAATTCCAGGCTGACCTCCGCCTATTCCAGGCTGTCCCACAAAGCCTTGTGGAGGTCCGTATCCAGGCTGGCCGCCACCGATTCCGGGCTGTCCGCCAACGCCAGGCTGAGTTCTGTATCCGGGCTGTCCACCAACTCCAGGCTGTACTCCATATCCGGGCTGACCACCACCGATTCCGGGTTGTTGACCAACTCCTGGCTGAGTTCCGATTCCTGGTTGTCCTCCAATTCCAGGCTGTGTTTCATATCCAAGTTGACCTCCTCCAATTCCAGGCTGTCCTCCTACTCCAGGCTGAGCTCCGGTAATTCCAGGTTGGCCGACGCCAGCCCCGATTTGCCCACCAGTTCCAGGCTGAGTAACGTATCCCGGTCGACTACTAGTATAGCCTGTCTGTCCACCAACACCAGGTTGGGTAGTATAGCCTCCTACAATGCCTGGCTGCCCTGCTCCGCCAATACCGGCTTGGCCTCCTACGCCCGGCTGAGAAACGTATCCAGGCTGTCCACCACCAATTCCTTGCTGTCCAGCTCCAGGTTGGCTTCCATATCCAGGCTGAGTTTGGTACCCAGGCTGAGTGCTGTATCCAGGTTGCCCGCCAATTCCTGACTGGCCTCCCACTCCAGGTTGAGCTCCATATCCTGTTTGTCTTCCATATGTTGGCTGACCACCGCCTATTCCTTGCTGGCCACCAATTGCAGGCTGAGCTACGTAGCCTGGTTGACCACCACCCACTCCGGGCTGCGTTCCGTATCCGTACTGACCACCGCCAATTCCTGTTTGTACTCCAGCTCCAGGCTGAGTTCCATATCCAGGCTGACCACCACCAATTCCAATTTGTCCACCTACTCCAGGCTGTGCTCCATATCCGGGCTGACCACCGCCTATACCTGGTTGTCCCCAAGCTCCAGGCTGAGTTCCATATCCAGGTTGACCACCACCGATTCCAATTTGTCCACCTACTCCAGGTTGTATTCCATAGCCAGGCTGAACACCACCAATTCCGGGTTGTCCACCAACTCCAGGCTGTGTTCCGTATCCGGGTTGACCACCACCGGGCTGCCCGCCACCTGCAGGCTGAGTTCCGTATCCGGGCTGACCACCACCGATTCCAGGTTGACCACCACCGATTCCAAGTTGACCCCCACCGATTCCGGGTTGTCCGCTAGCTCCTTGCTGAGTTCCGTATCCGGGTTGACCACCACCGATTCCAGGTTGACCACCACCGATTCCGGGTTGTCCGCCACCTCCAGGCTGGGTTCCGTATCCGGGTTGACCACCACCGATTCCGGGCTGACCACCACCGATTCCGGGCTGACCACCACCGATTCCGGGTTGTCCGCTAGCTCCTTGCTGAGTTGCGTATCCGGGTTGACCAACACCAAATCCGGGCTGTCCGCCACCTCCGGGTTGAGTGACATATCCGGGTTGACCACCACCGATTCCGGGCTGACCACCACCGATTCCGGGCTGACCACCACCGATTCCAGGCTGACCACCACCGATTCCGGGTTGTCCGCTAGCTCCTTGCTGAGTTGCGTATCCGGGTTGACCACCACCAAATCCGGGCTGTCCGCCACCTCCGGGTTGAGTGACATATCCGGGTTGACCACCACCGATTCCGGGCTGACCACCACCGATTCCGGGCTGACCACCACCGATTCCAGGCTGACCACCACCGATTCCGGGTTGTCCGCCAGCTCCTTGCTGAGTTGCATATCCGGGTTGACCACCACCAAATCCGGGCTGTCCGCCACCTCCGGGTTGAGTGACATATCCGGGTTGACCACCACCGATTCCGGGCTGACCACCACCGATTCCAGGCTGACCACCACCGATTCCAGGCTGACCACCACCGATTCCGGGATGTCCGCCAGCTCCTTGCTGAGTTGCGTATCCGGGTTGACCACCACCAAATCCGGGCTGTCCGCCACCTCCGGGTTGAGTGACATATCCGGGTTGACCACCACCGATTCCGGGCTGACCACCACCGATTCCAGGCTGACCACCACCGATTCCGGGTTGTCCGCCAGCTCCTTGCTGAGTTGCGTATCCGGGCTGACCACCACCGATTCCGGGCTGACCACCACCGATTCCAGGCTGACCCCCACCGATTCCGGGTTGTCCGCCAGCTCCTTGCTGAGTTGCGTATCCGGGTTGACCACCACCGATTCCGGGCTGACCACCACCGATTCCAGGTTGACCACCACTGATTCCAGGTTGACCCCCACCGATTCCGGGTTGTCCGCCAGCTCCTTGCTGAGTTGCGTATCCGGGCTGACCACCACCGATTCCGGGCTGACCACCACCGATTCCGGGCTGACCACCACCGATTCCGGGCTGACCACCACCGATTCCAGGTTGACCCCCACCGATTCCGGGTTGTCCGCCAGCTCCTTGCTGAGTTCCGTATCCGGGTTGACCACCACCGATTCCAGGTTGACCACCACCGATTCCAGGTTGACCCCCACCGATTCCAGGCTGACCACCGCCTATTCCGGGCTGTCCGCCAATTCCGGGCTGACCTCTACCGGCTCCGGGCTGACTTCCACCGATTCCGGGCTGACCAGACTGAAACACTCCACTACCAGGCTTAGTTATGACTCCCGCTCCAGGTAGACTGCCACCTACCCCAGGTTGGCCAAATTGATTGTAAGCTCCAGGCTGCGTACCATAGCCTGGTTGGCCACCGATTCCTGCCTGCCCCCCAGTTCCAGGTTGGGCTCCATAGCCTGGTTGACCGCCTCCTATTCCTGGCTGTCTTCCAGCTCCACCTGCTTATAATGAATTGATTGTTTCTTTATATATTCATTTGATTGTGCAAAATAATTAGTCACCTGGTAGATTTATAATGGCATCGGGTCTACCGACACGACCACCAGCTACACTGGGGCCACTTGGGTATAGGTTAGAGCCTGCTGAGTAGTCCGTACGATATCCGGTGCAGTCACTGCAATCTCCAGCAGAGAACTGGCTTTGCGCTTGACCCATGCCATGGGAACCGGCTAAAAAATGCATTCTGTTAATCAGCGAGATCGGAAAATATATTTCCGCTGCATGCGACTTACAAACAGTTGAACGCGATCCACCCTCATTGGCCTCCGCTTCCGCTTTGCCATCCTCCTCGGGCTTACCAAAGTTTAAGTACTGAGACTGTGTTTGTCCTCGGACACTAGAGATATTATTAATTCAGTCAGATCCACCATTTAGTATTGGTTTTTCAGCTACTTACTAGCCTCTGCCGCTTCTCTTAGTGCGCTCTAATTCAGTCAGGGGATTCAGCTCCGCATCATCATCCACAGATGATTGATCCTGTCGTAAAATAATTAATTTTGATTAATTAAGTTCAATGCTAATGTCAGGCTAATCTAAAATCTAAGCTCAGTTTGTGACTAAAACTGACCTTGGTCACAAGTCTACCAACGCTTCGGCTCTTATCTCTTCTAATTTGGGCCGAGTTCATGTGCATTGAACTACTCTACTTTCCCTCTCTCTCTCTCTCTCTCTCTCTCGCTCACTCAATTGTCACATACTCGCATAAACTTAAATCGATTTCATTAACAAATTTTGACACTTACAATAGCCGCTCCATTTGTGTAGGCTATAAACAGCAACACGCCTAGCAGCATGCCCCAACGAAAGGGCAACATTTCAATAAATCTAATTTGAATCCAATTGGAACGCGTGCTCGAAGTGCTCGACAGACAGCAAAACTGTGAATTGAAATTGAAACGTATTATCAACACATTTACTTGTTCGTATACACATATGTATATATATATTTATATTTTATTATAATTTTTATTTATTTTATTAGTTCTCGGTTTTTCCTTCAAGTGCGGATCGTTGCTCTGCTCAGTATCTGCCACAAGGGGTTATCACCAAAGACACTTTTTTCAAATCAGCACGCAAATGCCAAAAATAATAAAAAAAACGTAGACTTCATGTATTTAAATTATAAAACTATATTTGTTCTTGGACTCAATTATAGTTTTTGATATGATGTAATAACATGTGCTGGCAAATATGAATATAGTTGATTGATAGGTATTAATATATTTATTTTTATATATTTAAGTTTCATATCTGATAAGAATTTGTATATTTTATAAAATGTATTACAAAATATATTGTGAAATATATTAATAAAATATATTATACACTCAAACACTTTCACTTTCATTTCAAAAATTTCTTGTAAATACATTTTCAGAATTTTTTAATTCACTTTTATATAATTTCCAAGTAAGTAAATATTTTTATAAAAATTGTTAAAAATCTCTTCGCTTAAGAATTTTTTTTTAATATCCATAATCAATTTTTGAAACTACATTTTGTTATGAAATATGAGTTAATATGGTGAAATATAATATATAAATATTCTTATATATTTATTTATATTTCATATATATATTTGATTTTCACAAGTTTTATAATACATATTGTCCACTCAAACACTTCCACTTTTATTTCAAAAATAACCTCACAAAATATTTTCACTTTTATTCCTCTTTTAAAATAAACTGAAAATTCTTTTAAATAATATTCATAATGATTTATCTGATATCCTGCTCAGTAATTTGTATAGATGGGAAAGAGTTTAATCCTTCATGTGCTTTTATATTTAGGCTTATCCTTGACACAATTGAGCTGCACTGATAATATCTTTGGACTTGAAGCTGTTTGCACTTGTCTTTGTATGTATTACACTTGTTGGCAGATATCCTTGATAAGAGTTACATAAGTATTCCAAAAGTTTGTTTCTTTACTGGAGCACACATACTTCTTCGCCTTGCGTATTTAGGATCCAAATGAAAGTTCCGATCTGCAGCCGAACGCGACAACTGCTGGATTGCGAATAACGTAACGCTGTTGGAGCATGGAGACGTAAAGTTCTCGAGCTCTGGCTCAATTCATTGAAAGCCAAGCAATTTCAAATACATTTGCATGGGAGCAGCAGCAACAGCATGAATATTTATTGAGGATTCACACATAGAGCTCTGCCTTATCGCACATATGTCTATACATTCAGACGCAGAGATACAGAGACGAAGCACTTAGAGCTGACTGTGTGCTGTGCGGCGTTGTGTGTGTGCATCGTCGCCATTCATTTGAGTCCATTTTATCAACACTTTGATCGTGTCAATCGATCACTTCGTTTCGGGGCGCCCCATTGAATGCGTCTGCGTTGCAACATCGTCGCCAATGGGGGAGACTTTTGACCCATTTTAGGCAAATGTGCGGCCATTTATTAGCATATAAAGATACTCAATTGTGTGTATCTTACTTCCATTATCAAGTGTGTGTGTTTGCGAGTGTGTGTATCCCATCACCGCCCCTTCCCCATGCCAGGCTGGCTCATTAAATATGCATGTGGTCTCTCTATGTTGCAATTGTCGAACCAACTCAACGATCGCGTTCTGTGCTTTGTTTTGGATTGTCTTCAATGTGTTTTAGCGGAAGCAATTTGCGCTTGATAACCTCTGCGATTCCTTGAAAGCCTCGTCATATCTATAAATAAAGCTCTGCCACACCAATGCTAAGCTTATCTGTGACCAAAACACAAAAAAAAAAACTAGAATATAAATTGTTTAACATTTATTTATTTCTTTGAACTATAGACGAAGTATTGAACTGTACATAAATTTAAAAGGCTTGATGAGTTTGTTTCAAGGGTAGCAATATTTTTAATTGAAACGCGCTCAGAGAGCCGAAACAACCTAGTTTGATAAGATCAACTAGAAGCAAACTTTTCATTAATAACTAATTGCCTAGGCCTATTGAAATAAATTTGCATGCACCCAAAAAAAATCTATTGAGAGCATCTATCAATGAAAATGGAATGTGTTTTTTCTTTATTTTGTCAAGCATAAGCTTGAAGTGTCAGTTATTTATTTTTGTTTACATTTACATACATACATACACTGCAAACATGTACATATATTTCTTTCGAAGTAAAATCAGAATTTTTGAGTCTCTTTTTGGCGCTTCAATTCAAATGGCTGTATGTTACTGATTCACCCTGTGCTATGTCCATTTAATACTAACATAATGTTTTTAGTATTTTTTAAATATTTCGCCTTAGCCACACTAATAACAAACTGGTCTGTTTTTTGTTTACGTTTGAAAAGAAAGTATAAGTTGTAGAAAATATATTTTTTATTTGAACACAATGGCCAACGGCGACTGGATGCCTTTGATATTTTGTGGCCTCTCAGTGCCCATCTCCATATTCATGTGGCTGGGCAACGTGGCATTCTCTAAATTTTGGAGCTACGATTATGAAGGTAAAGATTGAATTACTGCATTACCTGATAAGACGCCGACTCAACTCGATTTATTAATAGAGCCGTTGGTCATATCACCGACTCGTTGGTTGTTTTCCACATTGGCGCCACTGGCACTGATGACAATTGCGCTGCGTCGCCGCTCCGTGAGCAAATCTGGTGCCGCACTAGGAGTGGTCGTCGCCTTCACGCTGTCCATAGCAAGTCACCCGTTCTTCGCTAGTCTGGTGGTGTTCTTCTTTAGCTCGTCGCGTGCGACCAAGTTTCGGGCGCAGCTAAAACGTCGATTCGAGAACGACTTCAAGGATGGCGAAGGACAACGGAATTGGGTGCAGGTCCTATGCAACGGTGGCATGGCCACGCAGCTGGCATTGCTCTATTTGATTGACTGTGGCAGCGGGGAGCGTGCCATTGATTTCGCCAGGGAGTACCGATCGAGCTGGCTAAGCATTGCTGTGATGAGCTCCTTTGCCTGCTGCAACGGAGACACCTGGAGCAGCGAACTGGGCAGTGTGCTCTCCACACGCGACCCCATCTCGATTATCAGCTGGCGTCGTGTGCCACGTGGCACTAATGGAGGTATTTCGCTTGTAGGCGTCGTGGTCAGCCTGTTGGGCGGCTTGCTCGTTGGCTTTGCTTACTATGTCACTGTGCGCTATACAGTTGAGGCCAAGATGTTGCTTGTTAGTCCGCCACAGTGGCCCATCATCTTGTTTGGTGGCATAGCGGGTCTCTGTGGCTCGCTGCTGGACTCTGTGCTGGGCGGATTACTGCAATTCTCTGGCATAAACGAGAAGGGTAAGATAGTGGATACACCTGGCAAAGGAGTGCGTCATGTGAGCGGGCTACGCATACTCGATAATCACAGCGTTAATCTCATCTCGACAATTGTCATTGGAGTTACGATGCCTCTGTTAGCTCTCAAATTTTGGCCCGTGCGCTAGACTCCGTGGTGCTCTCACTCAAAACTGATTCCTATTTTCATATTGCTAACAAGCTATAAGCAATTCAGCTGACTTTTGTATGTAAGGCAAACGATAGACTCGACTCGACACAACGACTGGGGCAACTGCGACGAGTATACTCAAGAGAACTGACATTCATATAATAACTAAAGTTTTCCATAATTTTCATGTTTGTAAGAGCTAAGGCTAGAAATACAGTCGGCCTTAGGTTCATCGAATCATCGAACATATCAGATATCAGACAGCATAAAGTAATTGTTATATTAATATGTAAAAATAATAACTTCAGGTGTATCAAGGATACGTACCATTTCGAAACATACCTGACTCAAAGTTAACAAAGCTAAAATCTAATTCTAAATTCTAGTTGAACATTTTATAGACTATTTTGTTCTTCAGATTGAAATGTTTTGGATTTTGGGTTTCGTAGTTCAACTACTTTAAAGACTTGTATCTTCCTTTGTGCTAATAATGTGCTCTGTGAAACATCCCACTGACCTTGTTAAACTTCTTAAGAACATTTCGAATACACCTTCAAAGATTGTTGATGTGACTAATATAGAATCATTTATTAATGCCTTTGAGTTTTATTGATCCTCCTCAGCTTTTGCATCTCTATGCTGCGCAATAAGTTTTGAGAAAGTGCACGCAGCGCCTCGTTCGAGGGCGGAGCCATGCCCGGCGCTGGCTTGGCGAAGCCTATGGAGAACTTGATCATAAGATCACCAATGGGCGAGTTGACGAACTGCGAGCCGGTTGAGATCGTTTTGAAGATGATGCGACGCTTGTGCTGGTAGATTTGTGGATCATGTGGCAACATGTTGCTAGAGCTGAGATTGGGCTTCGCTTGTGGTCGAGGCTTGTTGGATGCAACTGGCGCTGCTGTCGTCGTTGAGGGTAGCTCTGTTTGATTCGCCGGCGTTGTGGTTGTCAATTTTGTTTGCTGGCTTGCCTTGGAGCGTGTTGTTCTTGGCATCTGTGTGGTGGTACGTCTGCGTTGAGGACGAATACGTATGGTGGTGCTAGGGCTGGGGCTGGTGCTGGTGGTGGTGCTGGTGCTGGTAGTGCTGCTTGGCGATTGTGTGGAGCTTGGCAGCAGTGGTGCCTGATAGCCAACATCGGGCAGCTCCTCGCCAGCTGCTGCTGCATCTGGCTTGTCTACATTGCCCAGACCCTCCTCCAGCTCTGGCGCAATCTCGTCTACGTAATCCTCATCCGCATCGGCAGCATTGCTTGTGGTAAAGATTGGCTTGTTGGGCGGCTGTTGAACGCGCTGTCGCTTCGTCTTCTCATCCTCATAGATGGGCACATCGGGTCCAGTTGACGCCAGCACTTGCTCCATTTGCTTTTGCAGTATTTCATAGAGCGGCGTATTCTGCTCATCGTCTAACAAGTCAACAGGATCACTGGGCACAAACTGATTGTTGACATATGCGCTACGTCCATCCAAGTCTTCATCGAGATCTAAAATATCCTGATCCTGTTTTTGAGCACGGGACTCAACGTTAGGTTGATCTGTCGCCGCATGGCTTTCGGCATCAATAGGCGCCGCTTCACTGTTGAGGAACACTGAAAGAGGCAAGTTTCGGGATGTTAATACCTGCTGTTCTGGGCAGACTTTACTCACCTGCACTAAGGAGTAGCAGCAGCTTTAAGAATTTGAGTCTGTCGGTTCTGTTTGCCATTGCAGTCGCTTGGCTACTGTGTACAGTGGGTGCA
This sequence comes from Drosophila hydei, assembly GCF_003285905.1. Taxonomy (NCBI): domain Eukaryota; kingdom Metazoa; phylum Arthropoda; class Insecta; order Diptera; family Drosophilidae; genus Drosophila; species Drosophila hydei. The sequence continues at coordinate 7,408,784 of NW_022045643.1, forward strand.
TTTCTTGGATCTTTTATAGGTCGGCCGAGGGACAACCTGCTGATGTAACGATCTCTATGTTGTTTCTTTGTGATCTGATATATGTTTAACTGTCAATCAACTCGTTTAGAACTTCCATAGAACTTGTTTGACAGTTCAATGAACCGAACACCTATGCAGATGTGCCCAAATGCATTTATGCATTTTTTTTTCAAGGGTCTATGTAGTTAAACCGCCCACATTTCATCAGTTAACGGTTGATAAAAGTTTTCTTAGAGCTTTTATTGTTTTGGGAAAATACAAATGGAATTACAGCTTTCTTTTACTTAATGAATAGATATACAAATATTTTTAAATTTTAGCTTTTCATTTAAATTAGATTAAGTCTGTAACTCAATTTGAAAGTTACAAAAAATGTTTATATATATTTAAAATTATCTTTCATTAGATTTCACTAAGGCAATCTAAGCTCTAAAAGATATTTGAGCGCTTTTTAAATATCAAAATATTTATTAGAGATTTTAGATATATTATTATTATTTTTAGTTTTGAATATATTTCAGAAGAAACACATTTGGGGAATTGTTTATATTTATAGTTTTATATATTTATATATATCTTAGAACAAACAAAGAAGCAATGCTCCTCTATTTGTATTTATAGCAGTCTCAAATTCATTTTAATTTTAATTTTATTTATTTATCAGACTGCCCTCGCATTTCCAAAGGCATTTTTTTAAGTTTTTTAAAAATATATTTTCCTTGTTTTTTATTTTTATTTTTTATATTTTAATGTTATTTATTTCTTTATCTTTTAATTCTTTTAAGCCACCCTCGTGCTTGGCACGCTTACAATAAAATGCATATAAGAATTGTTGTTTAATATTTTTTTTATAATTTGTATTTAAATGTTTTTTAATTTTAAGTATTTATATTTAATACTAAAATAAATAAATTTTAATTTTAATTTGAAGTAGCATTTTCTTAAGAGACCACATATTTTAGTTTATCCTTGTCGGACTTGGGCTTGGCCTGTTCCGTGATTGGCTCTGCAGGCGTGGCAGTTTTCTTGACCTCGATTTTAACCTGTTCCGCAGCTGCGGGTAAGGAACTGGGGATTTGAGGGACTGCAGCTGCAGCTGCTGGCTTAGCAGCTTGCTGCATTTGGGCTTCAGTCAGCTTAACGGGAATTGGGGGTAGAGCAATGGCTTCCACAGGCTTCGGATCTGTCACAGCCAATGGCGTGGGAACGGGAACAGGGTCTACGAGCACTTGCAATGGCAACGCAATGGGCTCTACTTTCTGCGGTTTGTTCTTATTGCCTTTCTTATCCTGATTCTTTTGCTCCTCGCTACTTTCATTGCTTTCCTTGCTCTCCTTGCTGTCCTTGTTGTCCTTTTTCTCTCTGTTGGCATTGCTCTCACTGTTGACTTCAGTTTCAGCAGCTGTTGAATTGTCACGGAAGTAGGGCGAGCATCTGAATTTCTTGTCTGTGTAGGCCGTTTCCTTGGGATACATTTGCTGGCACTGATCGTAGGGCAGATCGGTCCACAGGCCATGCGTACGACACTTGGCCACATTCAGCTTGCATTTGTTGTAGAAGACGGCCACCTCGCTGGCTGTACGGCCACAGATGGGCTCATAGGCATCCGTGCAGTCGTCGTCGCACAGATAGCCCTGGCTTAGGGAGTTGGCAGCGCTGTTGATGGCAGCCGAGTTGCTGGCCATCTGGCAGTCAGTCTTGGTTGGCTCACAGGCGAACCAGGCAATGGGTATGGCCAGGTAGGGCGGACTTTTACGTTTGCCATCAGCGCCCGTAAAGGGCGCATAAGTGCGTTTCATAAAGTAGGAATGCTCCTCAGTGGCCACTTGGGTCTTGGCACCATCCAAATCCGACGAGGTGTAGTACTTCACCTTGGACTTATGAGAGTCGTCGCCCTTGTGCTTGCGACGTCTTGCCTCAGTGCCGGCAGGTGCCACCAGCAGCAGAGCGGCCACTGCAATGGACAAATTAAGATTTCGATGCCGAACTACCTGGAAATGTTTGGCACAACTTACCTACGATGCAGGCAGCCTGATATGGTCTCATCTTTATTTAGCTGTGTGTCTGTGTGTGTGTTGCTGGAACGATCTTAACGGTTGCTCGCTTTGACTATCACTGATCGCTTCTTCTACTGTGTGGCCTCTTAAGTATCATAGCGTTGGGCTGCCGCTCAGCTGTGCGGGGAGTTCTGTTTCTTTTCCTTTACCGGTTTTCTTGGTAATCTAAAAAATGAGAATAAGTTGAAGCTGTATTTTCTTCTGTTTCTGTTTGTCTGCATGGAAAGTACGCAAAGCTGAAATTTTGGTGAAATTTTTTATGCAAACTCATGTGGTCTCCATTTATCAGCGCATGCCCGTATACCCTTTTTGGCTTCTTCGTTGACGAGCATCTAGAATGTTGTTGAATGCTGTTGGACTCGAACTGGTTATCTGTTTATCACCTTACAGCCACCAGGCCTGGTCCCCGCCCACCCGTTCGGAGCGCAGCGGCTACCACAGCGAAAGCCGGTTCCGGAATTGGGTCAATCCGAAAGGTTTACTGATCTTGTTTTACGGCCAGCAGACAATTCTTTTCGCCTTAGGAGCTCATCGTGCGTTCAAGTATCTGACTATTTACTTCAAATTAACATCCAATCATGCTGCTTGCTTGTTATCAACATCTAAAATTCTGTTATTGTTGCACTGATTCGACTCGCTCTTCTGCTTCCAATTTCTGTTCACTGTTTATATGATTATTGTGATAATTATTGTGAGCAATGTTTATATTGTGGAAAAAAGTTGAGCTCTTATCGTTGAATCTCTGTTTCTTGACCCAGTTGCGATTGATGGAGAAACCATAGCAGACTGAGACTCCTTTCTATAAGTCATTTTTTATATATTGTTATATTCTTATGTGAAATATTTATAAATTATATATCATAAAATTAAAAATGAAATTTTAGAACACATAAAATGTAGCTTGAGAGCTTAAGAAATTAATCAGATGATTTAAAACAATTAACTTAATTCATATACATATATATAATATATCATTTTATATATAATATATATCATTTTTATTCATAAATGCATTGATAATTAAGTAAAAAATATATATATGTATAATATTTGAATAATCAATAATCACTAACAAAAATCTGCAAGGCAGATTTTGTTGATCAATTGCTTTCTCCATATTAGAGTGAATCACTATTGATTGCTTTCATTGTTATCAGATGCATTTGATTTCCAAATTAAGATCTATGGAAAAGTTTTTGAGATGCATTAGAAAGTTCAAAATGCGATTGTGTGGGAGAAATGGACTTAATTATTGCATAATTAGGCACGGCCTGTGGCAGGGGCAGAGGCAGATGCAGAGGCAAAGCATTGACTGATAGTTCAAACGAAACTTAATCAGTCAATTAGGTGCGTCATGCTTTTGTTGTACAGCAACAAGAAAACTCTTTTAAATTGTAAACATACATATTTGCATATGCCCATAACAGCAACAACAACAGCAGCAGTAAGTCTGCCTCGTAACGCCCGCAACTGGCAAATGGCTGTTAATGCCTAAGCCAAATAGACGAGAGATGGCCAAAAGTTTTGAGCATAAATCAACAAATTTATGAAAGAAGTGACCAGAAACCGAGTTTTGAATAAATGATTTCGGTTTCTTTTGTGTTGCGTAGAGGAAGAAAAATAAAATGAACGAGCTGAACAAAAACAAAATAAAGCACAAAAAAAACCAAAACAAAAACAAAATAAAAGAAGAAAGAAAGAGCGCTGAGAGCTTGCTGCAGTAAAAACGTTGGCTTGACTGCTGGTCTGGCTCTGAGACCGGAGACCAGAGACCAGAGACCAGCGAATAGCGACTCCCCCCCAGTACAAAAATGAGCTTGCCCGCTCGCCAGCCTGGCCGAGGCCTGGCCTTATGCATACTTTCATTTTAGAGACAAAACCGCAGCCGTCGCATGGCTATAAAAAGCGAAAGCAAAGCGCTGGATTCGCTCATAAAGACCGCAAAACTGCAAAAGTCAACTGCGCCCCGTTCCCGTGCCCGTACCATACCATAAGGATTAGCCCAAAACAAGCAGCAAATATGGCTAAGCACATTTACATGACACTGGGTAAGTAGCAGGTAGTAGCAGTAGAATAACAGCTTTAATGTACGGATTTGTATTATCCACACCCACACACAGCTGCACTGCTCGTCTTGATCATTGCTGTGAATGCGGCACCCGCGCAAGTGGAGTATGATTTAGTGGGAGAAAGTGATTTGCCAGCTCTAAATAAAGCTGAGGAGGCGCAAAACTCTAGCGCGGAGAGCGACGAGGAGGATGATGACGATGATGAGGATGAGGCACAGAAGCAGCAGAATGATGATGATGATGAAGACGACGATGACGATAATGAGGAAAGGTTTATCAGACGCAGACGTCGTGAGGCTGTTGAGGAACAACCAGCCAAGGCAACAGCTGAAGTTCCAGTTGCGCCCGCTCCTGCTGAAGCCGCGGCACCCGCTGAAGTAACTGAGGCTGTTGAGGCTGCTGAGAGCGCCACCACAATTCCAACCACAAGCTCAGTGACAACGACGCGTAAGCCCGTGCTCGTCCTAATACGTGATGCGCTCAAAAAGGTTACCACCGGCCTGCCCACCGAGCAGGTGGCTAACAATGCCTTGCAGTACTTCCAGCTGTTTGAGCATTTCATACAGCAAACCATCGAACAGGTCATTGATGCCGCCGCCGACGATGAGGAGGAGACTCCCGCAGCTGTCGCGCCTGCCACAGCAACAACTGCCACGGAGGAGGACAAAATACCCGAGACGCCTGAGACGCAGCCCGAAAAGCCAATCGAGTTGGCTGCTCCAGCTCCAGCTCCAGTGGAAAATCTTGTCAAGCCCGCAGAGCCAGCAGCTGTCAGCAATGCAGTCTAGTTACTAAGCCCCAATCACATACCTCAACTATTTATTTCAACTATTTATTGTTAGCCATAAGGTTTGCAAATACACAAAATGTTTTTTACAAAAAAAAACCCTTTAGTTCTCAATGCTCGTAGAGCTGGGATTTTCGTAGAGGTCCGAGTCGATGTGCTCCTTCAGCGCTTGAATCTTGCTGCGGCTCTGGCTGCGATGTCGATTGGTCGTACGCCTCTTGGGCGGCTCAATTTGTTCCAGCAAGCGATTGAAGTATGAGTTGGGCGATTTGGTGGACGGACTCTTCTTGTGCCCTGAAGTGCGCCGCTGCAGCTGCAGTTCCTGATCGCCAACGAGCAAGCTAAGCGGCATTTGGCCTGAGGTATTGATGTAGATGGGTATGGTGATGTAGATGGGTGAGCCAGGAAGAGAGTCAGGCTTGGACTCCTGAACATTGATGGAAATAAGTTGAATTGATTAAGTAACAGAAAGAGGCCATGAATGAGTCGAGTTTTTCGAGTTGTTAATGTCTAGCGTCAGTTACCTGTGGCCTGATTAACTGCGTCTGGGGTTTCGTTGCATCAGCTTGTGGCATATTAGACTCTAGCAGAGCTATAGTTGTGTCCGTCTCTGGCGCTTTCAGCCGCTTAAGGAAATGCAAGGGATTGGCGTCATGGCTTAAGCTATTGAACTCATCCTCTGTCAGAGCAGGCAGACGATCATTATGAAAATTGTAATCGTGATCCTCCTCGCTGGCAGCTAAATTGATCTTGGTTTTGGCTGTGGAGCTGCTGTTGGGCTTTTGGGTTGTGCTCGCTCGACTGGCTTCCAGCAAAGTCTTCAGCTTAAGCGCCTCTGCAGTGTCAAGTGGATTGGCAGCCTCTTGGGCCACACAGAGCGTGCTGCAGAGCAGCACAGCTGAAAGGGTCAAAATAGTTGTGAAGACGTAAACTAATTTAAATGCCATATTTTATTTGATAAAATATTACAATCTAGAATGCCTAAAAGTAACTTAAGCTAATGCCCAGCCCTAGCCTAAACCACATGAACAGTTCAACTACTCTAGAGCGCCGTTCGCTTGCCATTGAGCACGACGTCTGTGAGTCCCAGCTCCTGGAACTGTTCGAGGCGCTCAACTTGGTTGCACAGCCGCTTCTTGAACTGCACCTCGCGACTGAGCATCTTGAGATCGTCGACGCTGCACATCTTGTTATAGCTGCACATATTCTTGGCTATTAGCTCGGCGGTCAACATGATCTTGGCGCGGGACAGACGCAGGTATGAGTAGTTCGTACTCGATCGACGTAACTCCTGGCGGTACAGGAACAGCCGATAGTCGAAGCTAATGTTGCCCGTTGACATCTTGAGTCGCTTTTTAGTATGTCTCTTCAGCTTATCCTGCTGCTGTTTGGTCTTGGAGTTGTGCTTTTTGAGCTGTTTGCGTCGCTTCTTTTCCGCTCTCTGTTCCGGGTTGTGGCTGCTCATCTTTCACTGTTGACAGTTTGACGTTTCTTGCGCGTTTAGTGTCAGGACTTGCAGCCGTTTTTCTTTTATACTATGCAGGTAGCCGCCTAGCCAGGTAGTGCATCTCATTAGCGCATGTGCTCGGGCGCGTGTAGCGATCATAAAGAACGCTTCCAGGCTTTTCATTCGGAATATTTTCCACAAAGATTGTCTGGGTATTTCCTTAGTTCATTTATGGCTTTATGACTGGGACCCCGCCGGCTGTGTCCAGTCTTAAGCCTTAATTACGGCTACCAACTAAGCGCCGAAATTGGAAATCTGTTCATGTCGCGACTTTTGGGTTCTGTGGCGTTTTGGGTTTTGGGTTTTGGGTTTGGGTTTGGGTTTTCGCGAAAAACATTCGAGCTCAATTTTCCTGGAATTTGTGGATGATTCTAACAAACTCATTTATAGCAATAGCCAATGCTGGCCTTGTCCCCATTTCGGTTTCTGAGTATTTGATCGACTGAAGTCGTTTGGCTTTGGAAATTTCTAGTGTGTTTAGCGACCTTAAATTGTTGAAGCATTGCAACTAATTTTCAATTAATTTTAATTGAAAATTCTTATATACAATCTATTATGGGCTAAACTATCTAGTTGATCTTATTTACAACTACTCAGCCTTCCTTTTTTATACAAATTAATAGGCAACCCTCGCACATCGCCTTGGCTGACACAGCATAATGCATGCTTCAGTTCAGATGCGGCAACCTGATCCCTCGTCATTGTTGGAAGAGTTGGCTTGGCAGCTACTACTTTGTAGTTTAAGTTGCTATGCAAATTGCATTATTCGACAGCTTGTGCCTCGACTCATTGATTGCTCAGATTCAGCTCTGTTCGAAGAGCTAAAGCTAATGCTTGCCAGCAGACTTAAGGCGCCCACAAGGGCACGTCTCTGGACCAGCTACTAGCATGGCCGAAGCTTATTAATTTATGTACTGAATTCCTATACCAGATCTATAAAGCTATAAGCTATTAATAGAATTATTTTAGCTTCTTTCCAAGTATTCAAAAACATCGCCAGTCACAATTCTTTATAGTCTTTGACCTCTTGTCCTGTGCTTCAATGGAACACTCACTCAACACTCATACATAAAACTTAATAATTTGAAGACACTTTTCACTATTTTGTCTTTTCTTAACTTAGGTGAGGAACAAAAACAAAGACTATTTCTTACAATATTGTTTAACGCACCTCCACAGAGCAGATTGATAGACCGCATCATGTTCGTTTCGGAAATAATACTAAAACTGCTTTTGGGCAAACATTTCTATTTTATAGCGAGAAATAAGCAAGAAATTTCACTAGATGCGAATCTTGTTGAAGTTCTCTTTATTTGGCTCATTCGCATATTAATTCGCCAAATCGCAATGGCCATCTTTTCTCTGCTATGCAAATTATTTCTAAAAAAAGTAGGTGCTTTAAAAGTTTTCAAAGTTAAACAGCTTCGTCATATTGTTTGTGTTTTATTTTATTATTTTTTTGATTTTTTTTTGTTCCGCATAAATAATGATGATGCGCCAATTTCATTTTGGTCTATTCAGCCATTTGATTTGTTCATTTTGCATGCATTTTATGAATTTGGAATCATCTCTTGTGCTTGGCCATTCGAGATGGATGCGCCTGGGTGCGCAGCTGGGAAATGTGCTCGTTGCCTTTGTCAATAGGAATTAGCCAGAGCACAGCCACACAGCCACAGTCATCGATGAGTTTTATTTAAAGTTGATTTTATTTATTCTGCATTCAACTGCTGGCACAGAGGGCCATGACAGGACAGGACTAGGGCAGCAACCAGGGCAAAGCAGGGCATTTCCATTTGACTTGGCTCTGACTGACTTGCATAACATCTTCAGCCAACGTCTTTTGTGGTTTGCGTTTGTCATTAGACAACGTCTAGACCAAATTTTGCTAGCCCCCGCCCCAGCTCCAGCTCCAGCTCCAGCTTGAGTCGCAGTCATCGATAGCTATGGCAGACGCATGTCCTCAGCCGAAGAACTTGGCAACACAATTTGGCCAGGGGCAAATACATATATCGAAATTGGCAACGTTTGTGCATGTGACTGACTGAATGCCAAATACATTCACCACGTTCCCTGCCCTCCTGCTCGTCTGCTATATTGACTTACTTTTATGCTAAGCAGAACCAATATCTTGAAGATATAGCCAAATGCGACTCTTTCTCTCAATACCCTACGGCATGGCTCGACTTTTAACAACAGTTATTTACAGTAAATTTTTATATATTTTTCTCAATCTGTCCACTTTCATGTACTGCTCTCATGCAAAGCTTTTAATTAGCTCTCAATCAATGAATCTTTGAATAAATCCATTTGTAAATTGCTTTTAATCGTTCTATATTTTTTGATATTTCTCTGAGCTTCAACACATTTAGCAATTTATTTGAAGTCCTCTGACTAGCGCAGGTTTTCTTCTTTTAGACTTATAGATACCCTATTAGAAGTAAAGATACTCTTTGATAATTTTAACATGCTATGCAGTAGTACAACTTTCAAGAGTTGCTGTTATAAACACGTGCTTTATGCTCAGGTACATGACTTTGAAATGATCTTCATACATAGGTATTCCCCATACCTGTTTAAAGGGTATTGAAATCGGCAGTTGCATATATATCCGGGTTTTCATTTTCATTTTTATTGCACAATGACGTTGACTACGTCGAGGCAATAATTTTTCGACATTGTGTTCGCAATTTGTTAGCCATGAGGCCAATAAATTTGGCCAAATATGCACCATAAAAAGAAGAGAGAGAGGGAGAGAGAGAGATCCCAAAAACCTATGCACTTTATAATGAAATAAATTGACTTTCATGAAGGCGGTATCAATATGGAAGCCAAAGCAAATAAATCGCAACTTTGAGCGAAAATTAAAATGGTACTGGAGGCGTGGCAAGGCGAGGGCGGTGCCGGTGCCGGTGCCGGGGCTGGTTCGGCTGGGGTATACGAAAGGGCAAACGCTTTGGCTCGCCGCTCAATTTGCAATAATGCCGCACATCCAGTTTCATTTCAATTGCAACAATTTCGGACCGAGCCAAAAGGAAAGATATAAAATAAATACGCGTATGGCAAATGTATATATGTATATGCAGATATATGGATAAGTATTGGAAGTACACGTATATATATATATGTGTATGGCTAAACTTCTGTTTCATGTGTGGGTTTTTGTGTTGCCTGTTTTTCAGCTGTAAAATGCATTTCACATTTTATTGTGCACTCAATCAAAAATCCATTTCCGTTTGCCGTTTGTGCGAACGCCCAACGCTACCAACTTCGCACTCCCCCACACAGGCAGAGACACAGCCACAGACACGAACACTGACACGGACACGGAGTCCTGGCACGGTGCTTGTTTATTCGAAAAATATGCCTGCACGTGTGAGTACCGGAGGCTGGATGAGTGAATAGCTGAACTGAAACAGCGCGTCAATCGGCCAGCCGGCCGGCCGGTGGCTGAGCCAACTGGCATCGGCATCCAAAGTTTGATAATTGAGTTGAAGCTGCTCGCGCCGCGCTGAAGTCGTGTCATCATCGACGGCTTTTACCAATATTGCAATAACAGAGCACTCGGCTTCCATATAAATCGCGCATATGCGATTGCCCATCCATACCCGTGCCCAGCGCACGTGCCAAAGCAATCCAAATCAAACAGCAGCTGTAGCCCATCCCCTTGGCGATTCTCTGACATTTTTGAGTTTGATGAAACGCGGTCCGCAGGGCCATTCGGCTTATTGGAGTTAAAGTGCGCGCCCTCCGGCTGCCAGCAAAGGAAACATAGATAGCTGTGAAAACAGTATATCGATTAGACTTTAGCTGCAAATCTGTAATAACTAGTGTTGCATAACTGTCGAAATTTACCTGTGTTGTGTAGCCGAAAGGCTTTTAGTCTATGATAAGTCAAAGCAACAATGGCAATTGATCAGAAATCTACAGTAACCAGTAAAGCTATTAAAGAAAAGATTAAAAATGTTAGATTTTTTAGACATACATACATTGAATACCATTTGCTTAACTTGGCAAGATTCAGTGCTGTGCAGCTCTGGATTATTGAGCTAAAAATTGCTGTATGTCTATGTCAATATCATTCCTAATTTAACTCAAGGCCCGCCTAAGCTTGCGTGAATATTCTACATATCGCCCATTTCAATTACTCTCGGCCCGTACAAATTACCCAACTTAAAGAACTCATTAATTTAACTACACGCATCTTTATAACTCGTCGTAGTTTGTTTCTTTGCGTTTCGTATCGTTTCATTTCGTTTCTGTTTTGTTGTTCTTCCTCTCCAGTCCGTTTTCTACTCGTTCACGAAGTGCAAAGGAGTTTATTGGTTTTGAATTTTTTTGAAGCTCTGACAGAGAAAAATTTATATATATTTAGAAATATAAACATAGATAAAAACTTGGAATTTGGGAATTCTTAATTGTATATAGACTCGCATCACATTAAAAATAGTTTGTATAGCTAATAAAAATATATAAAAAATATAAAAAGTATTTATATACATATATATTTCTACAGTTTTTTAGCTTGAAGATCAAGCTTTGGCTTGTAGCTTCATATTGAACTTCTCTACAGATTAATAAGATGTATATATAATAAGATATATACATAAAATAAGCTTCGCCTAGATGGTAGAAAAACAAGCAAAAAAATGTTTATTTATTTTATGTATATATATTTATTTTATTTATTTACTTTGTCAATCAACAAGCTTCTCTTCGTCTTCTCTCTTCTCTAAATTCTATGATCCAATTCAAATCACATAATATTAATATTTGATTTATTTAGGTGCATTATTCAGATTTAAACTGGACTATGTACTGTACTGAGTATTGAGCAGTCAGTAGAGCTCGACTTCCTTCCATGTTCCTTCTTTTTTGGCAGTTTGTTTGGTCCTCTGCCTGCTGACATGACATGAACTGTAGTTTATTTATTATTTGCTCTGATGCTTTTTCTTTTTCTAGCTTTTTTTTGATGCTGCTACTGCTGCTGCTTGTTTCTCTTAATTTTGTTTATATCACCGAGGCAACTGTGTACATACATGTCAGCAGATTCATGTGTGTGTGTCTCCTGTAGTTTATTGTCAATTGTTTGTGGCATTTATTTCGCAATTGCTATTCCCTCTTTTTGCCCACTCTCGGCGTGTGCACTGTTTTTGCTCTTTATTTATTTATTTATTTGATTAGTTTTTATTGCTCGACTATTTTGACGACTTTTGCGACTGCATTGCAGTTGAGTTTGACAAGTCATGCGACAGTAAAATTAATGTAATTTTATTAAATTTTGATTTTCCAACCAGTAACAACTTCTCATGCACACAGTCTATATGGAAGCTCTGCTTCTTCCTGTTTGTTTTTCAATTTTCCTTGCATTAAGGTTTTCCCCCAAATCCAAAAGCAACCCCTTTGTGCATTTACATACCCGTATTGTCAACCAATTCACGCATAGAGCTACTCCGTCCACAGCTTTGGCTAAAGACTGCGGTTATTTGGCCATAAATTTTACGTACCATGGTCTATTAACTTAACGCTCCACGCTCCCCCATGCATGAGTCATGCCTGCTTTGTGCTGGCGTGCATGGATCCCCACACCCCCTACCTCCTACCTCCCCCATCCCCCTTTGTCTTAATTTGTGCAAGGTTTATCTATGAATCTGATGGCGCACAAATCAAAATACTCGTTTATATCCCATACAAAGTAGCTGGTGCCAAGTTCGTGCTTCCGCCAGTGAATAGCGAGCTTCATTTGCCCGCTTATCTATCTGATGTGGAAATTGAATTTCGCCACACACACGGTCCAAATGGCTGAGAGAATGGGCATGGGCATGGGCATGAGTCCATAGATAATTGCATGATAACAGGCTAATTTTCAATTAGCGCCATTTTGATAAGCTCACATAAATTAAGTATTCTTTTCGCCTGCTTCTCGCAACAAATTGCGAATCGTCTTTTGTTTGTGGCATAAGTAGATGCGCTCTTCCGCTTCGGGCATTGTTTCCGGCTAGATGATGCCCGTAGCTGGTCAAAGAAACGTGACTAGTTTATTGATTTGATCGAAACTACGCCAAACATAAATTAATAATAATACGAGCATTGACCAAGTAACAATTTGCTATGCTCTGCAAAATGCTTTTAAGCAGCCCTCGGCTTCGGAATCGAGAAACCCAACCAACTAAAAGTCAAACACTTGAGCTGCCTTCTTGCCTGCTGCCGTTGTCCTGCTGGCTACGTGTTGGCCATTTTGACGTCGTCGTCGTCGTCGTCGACATCGTCGAGGTCCTTCGAAACCTGCTCCATATAAAATTCCAATCATACTTGACCAAAAGCAAAACACTGGAGAATACCTAACCCCTGCCCACTCCCCAAAAAAAAAGAAAGTTAAGTGAAGTGCGGCGCTTAAGCCAAAGGCATTGAACGGGTGGCTGAGTTCTCTTCGATTTTGGCTTCTGGCAGCAGTCAGCAAAATTCTGCGCTACACTTTCGCCAATAACTTGCCATTGCTTAACGGTATATTTTATTGATACACTTGCAAAAGCAGAACGAGTTGCTTTGTTAGTTTGGTTAAAGGAATGACAGACACCACTAGCTGTATGTCTATAATCTCAATAGCTTAACTTGGCTAACTCATATTAAGTCTTTCTATTCGACTACAGTGGGTGAAAGTGGGGTAGACAGAGCAGGTCTGAGGAAGATATAGTATCTCCCTCTTTCTCCCTGTAATTATCTATCTTTCTCTTAATTCTGTTATATATTTTACTCATGATTTCACACCTGATCCAATTATATGTTGGCTTTTTTTAGAGCTGCATAAGTTTAAATCAGAATAAAATTTTTTAATATATTTGTTATTTCAATAAAATGAGCTTTGTTTGATAGCAAATTGTATGACATTATATTAATTTCTACAGATATTATAATCATGATCATAATCGATTTTGAAGACATATTAACCAATAACTCCGCCATTTCATACTACACAGTAATTTTTCGTAAATGTTTCGACAACAGCTTGTCAATTATACTTACTTCAAATGCGATTATTCAGCTTATTCAGCTATAAAATATATGAATTCATAACCTTGACTTTTAGCACAATTTTTCTGATAACAAATTTAAAGAACTTATATATATAAGCTATAATATATATATATATATAAATAATTATATGTATAAGCTATAAGCTTATTCATAATGAAATGTCCTACACAACTTTCTCTTCATTCACATCCATAACAATCCCTATGAAAACTTCAAAACAATGTGATCTAGTCTTCTTTGAGCTTTGTTAGTTCAACTCTAAAGGGTATCCGAAGATCGACTTTAGTTATTGCTGCCTTTTTCTGGTTGCTTTGCTAAACTTTGGTCCAGCAACTTGACTGCCAAATGGCCCCGCGCCGCATCGTTGCATTTATTTGTGTGCTGGGGCTTATTTCCAGTGCACACAATTTTCGACAGATTTTCAAAATAGTTTCCGCTGCATAGGTAAAATGCAGCTTGGGACTTAACTGCAGCTCCATCTCCAACTGCAACTCCCACTCCAACTCCAACTTCGAGTTCGACTTTGACTTGCAATATTTGCGGTTGGCTTTGGCGGGGCAGGCGTCGGAACTCTTTTCACTTTTCAAACATTAACCTTTAAACACTTTGTGAAGGGTGCTGCTGTTGTCGTGCAGGTTGTCACAGCTTAATCGATTTGAAGAAAAGTTTCATGTCGTTTTCTACCTCTTCCATGTTACTTTTATTTTTACGCCCCATTTGCTTGGAAGCGCTTACGGTAAATTGCAAAGGAAAATCCGTTGTCGTTGTTGTATCGAGCACCTCGCCGTGCAATGATAAACTTTCGACACATTTTTCATTTATTTTCAACACCTTTGATTGATATATTGAACACTTGGCGCCCAACTTAAGCAAGAGTCTTTGGCTCAAATGGCTGCTGCTGTGCCACGCAGCTGTTTATTCGACGGAAGCTCGCCCCAGCTGGCGCCCATTGTGCTAGCATTTCCGCCGGATGCCAAGAGGTGAGGCGAGCTGAGCCCCCAGATGCCGTTCCTCAATGTCAAATGCTGGGACAAAGGTGACGACTTTGCTCAGCAATGCCACTTCAATTGCTGGCTGATAGTTCAAATTAAACTCTGAATCTTATACCTACCTAAGGAATCGGAAAAGGTGTCGCCATCAGGCGAAATCACTCTTCAAGATCTTATTGGGTGAAACAACCTGGAGACGATTCAAGCTTAAATTGTTAAAAGCTGCGAATAAACCAAACCTCTAAACAGAATATAAATCTGGTCAAAAACTTCCGTATATAACAAGCTATAAATAAGAAAATATCATTAAACTAAGGCAACTAACTATTCCTGTTCCCTGTTGCTGAAGCTGCATCTGGTCCCTGCTCCAATCCCATAACAAGTATAAAATGCTTGCCATTCAAGGCAATTGCCCAACTAGTAACAAAACACACACAACACAACAAACAACAACAGCAATTGCTACCGGTAACAGGCAAAAAGGAAATAAGACAGTCAACTAAACAAAGCCAAAAGATGTGCCAGGACATAGCCAGGGCAATGGCGCAGGCGAAGGCGAAGGCAGACCAGGACGATGTCGATGCGAAGGGGCAACTTTTCATAAACATTATTAACAATTATTGTTGTTAGCAGAAGTTGCCTGAATGGCTGGATGGTGTTGCTTGTCGCGTGCAGCCAACAAAGTCCTTTTGGGCTAACACACACACACACACACACGCAGACACAGACACAGCTGCGGAGTAGGCGAAGTTATAAGCACGGCAAAAGTTGATAAGAATGAGCCATAGACGTCGTAAGGCAGCTACTTTTAGCAGCGAGTTCTTAACACGGCAGCTTTGTGCATTTTTTATAAACTAACGCGACGCAGACGTAGATGAGTCCTCAGTTTGCTGCAAGTTTTCTAAAGCCGGTATACTTGCACTTAATATCAAATAGGGCTTATCTTTCACATAGAACATTTAGCAAACAAAGATTAGAGTCTGACTCGCGATATCACTTTGAAGGTTAATTTCTTAAGGTCACATCAATCAAATATTCATAGCAGCCTATAAATATGCATGACAAGTCTGAAGTAGGGCTGTTATGCTAGCTGGATATTCAAGTCATATTCAAGTCTAAAGAGTCTAAAGAAGCTGAAAACAACAAATATCGATTGCATAATACAAATCGAGATTTTTCAATTTGCCTCTAAATTCAACTAATATACTCTCTTCACTTCGTGAACGAGCAGTAAAAACGGCGGCGGCAGACAATGTTTTTGCTGTTATTTTTGTTGCTGGCATTTGCTTGCTGCACATACTTCAAATAGTCTTATAGAAGCTGCTGCCGACGCCATTGTAAAGTTCATGAAGTTGCGACGAAAAACGCCCACAGGTTGGCCACGTTCAACGAAGGCTTTTGTAGCCATTGCTCATACGCCACGTTGGACGCAGCAGAATGAGCAATGTATAGAGATAGATATAGATGGAGCGAAACTTGGCTAGTTTATTTTTTTTATCACTTTTTCTTGTGGCGACCGGCGAGGGCAAGTTGCAAGTATTGCGGGAAAGTTTAATTGAGAAAGTTGAGGAATTTCAATTAACTGAGGATATTTGTTATTTTTATTTCGGCAGCGCCTGTCCTGCCCCGCCGCCGCCTACGACTCCAACCCCGCCCAAGTACTTCGTGTGTTGAGTCATGTGTGCTATTGGCTGGCAAGTCTTCGTTTTGTTTTTTACGTCTAGCCCCAGCGCTTAATATGCCATTAAGTAGCTGCCGCAGTACATTAGCTGGCATCGCTTAACTCATTTAAAGTGTTTGTAATAAAAGAAGATAAGTAACCTGATATACAGGCACAAGAGCATGTACTTACTACTATGCTTATAACTTATATTTATTTAATCTATATATATAGAATATATATCAAACTATGCCAGCTTCGTCTCAGCAGAAATCAAGTGAAATTTGTCTGCCGAATGAATCGAATGAATGTTTCACCTAATGGCAACTACACGTTGCTAGAATTGTAACAAATGAATGTGTGGCGGCCCTTGCTGAGGCTTGTGGCAGCCATCATTCAATCAATCAATTGTAAATCACGCTGCACAGCTGCGCCTCTGCTCCAGGTAATGTTGACAAGTCATGTAAGTCGTGTGTTGTTTAATTATTGTGCTCGTGTCTGTTGGCTTACCAATAAAGCGTTAACCGCTAACGAGTTAAGTGCTTTTGAATGCCCGCTGAGCCTTGACCGCAGCCGCGGAGCAATAAGTCGCAGCACAGAGACAGAGACAGAGCGAGACCGAGAGAGAGAAACAGAGAGAGAGAGAGAGAAATTGCCTACAGCGCTGACATTTCCTAAATGAGTTGTTGACCAAAGTCATTACATGAATGGCTGAGGATGTGGGTTGCTGAATACTTCACTTGACCTGAATCAAAATTGACTTCCCTTTAGTTATTATATATATAGTTATTATATATACATATGCAACTGATGGCATGGCTGTGTGCACTATGGCTGCATAAAGTGATTGGTAATGGGAAAGCCCAATTAGCTTATTAAGCGTTTTAAGGCAATAAATAAAAAATATAAAAAAAATAATTGATTGATTTTGATTATGTTTTAAAAGCTGTTAACACGTCCGGCAAAGTAAACTTCAGATGTGTTTTTGATTTAAAATACGAATGGATGGTTGATATGAAGCTGTTTAGCTACATTTCTTACTAACATCGACATTTCTGAAATTAAGAAATATTAGTTACTCATTAAAAATTGTAAATAAATAAATTTAAAATGAATACAAACTTTGGGTACCGGCAGCTTCCGCTTTCTGTACGATTTCATTCACATATAAAGCTCCTTGGAAGACCGTTAAATTGCTAAAATTGGGTGATTGAAATATATCAGTGATGTCCAGATTCCTAATAACTTCGTTGAGGACCATACTAAATTCCAACTTAAACTTTGGCAGAGTGAGTTCCAAGGTTTTAAAATCAGTTGGTGTGATGTCCTTCAACTGGAAGAATCGTAATCTGCTAGTAATAATTGAAAGCTTGTCGACTGCCTTCAGTAGCAGAATAAGCATAGACATTAGTGGGCTGCTGAAAGGTAACTCTACGGCATGGGCGTCTAATTTCGGGATGAACAGGTATTTAAATCTGTCCGTGATGGACATTATGTCAACCAAATTCTCTACTCAATTTCCTTTGCTATCAACTTGCGCCGTATAGAATGGTTTCTTCGCCGTCAATGGAATATTAAATGGCGTCAGCCAAGAGCCTCTAAAGTAAATGGCACTGGCAAGTATCAATTTTGTGGTTTCGTCAGCTCTGTCTATCAGCTCAACATTTTGGGCGACATAACAACATTTGACTCTATTGTCAGCTGCAAGGCTTATCCAATTAAAATCGTGGCTACACAGTTCGCCAAGGTCCATTCGACAACACTCGATAACAGGAGCATGAACACTGGATAACTGGAGAGCTGCGTCATTGTGATAGAACTGATATTTACTTAACGTCCGTTGGTCTTGTATAGGTATTGAAATGAGAATTTATTAGTCTTGCATTATTCTGTTTTAAGCGCTTTTAGTTCCAGACTAAGCCGCACGGCTTATCAGCTAAATTCCGGGCCTATAGAGTCAATGCTTTATTTACGTCCACAAGATTGTAATTGGAAAATCGTGTGGAAGAGATTGCTAACAAGGTAGCTTTATAATGCCATTGAAGTGCCTATCAATGAAATTAAATTGAGCTAACTTTTGCACAAGTTGTGAAACTTAAATAAACAGCCCAGCTCATGAAGTCGGAAGACACCTTTACAATGAATGCCATATTAGTTGTATTCTTAAGAGGAAACACTTATGTTTTCAGGAATTCTCAATAATTATGCTTGATTTGATTCGAGTTCATTTGGAATGGATGCAAATTGGTAAATGCTTCAGTTGACATTATTAGGAATTAAGGGTAGCTTATACATAAAGGCTTACAGTGCTTTCTTTGGAGTTTAATTATGATGAGGCATTAATGCATTTGCAATGGAGAAAGAGAAATTCAGCTCTTTATTTTGCACATAATTCAATGAAATTGATGGTGTCAGAGTGAGACTTGCAAGCGAGAACTTATGGCAACCACTGTTAAGTAGTAGGCAAAAGAACTTGCCTGATTAGACGACTGTTGCATTTGTCACGTTTGCGTGCTCTGCTTTGCCTCTGTTTTGTTTGTCGAATCATTTGCGCATTGCAATATTAAATAATGCTTTAAAAAATAAAGAAAATTGTGATATTTTCCGTTCATTTTATTTATGCTCTTAACAAAACCCTTAAAAAGCTGCCCGTATGATTCGTTTGCTTTTAATCGGTTTTATTAAAATGGAACTATGTATAAGTCGGTATACTATGTGAGGTCAGAGCTAGAGCCAATCAACTGTAGATCCTGATCAAGAATATATGCGCCTTATGCCTCCTTCTGCTGCTACACTCATTTGAGCAAGCCCATTGTATTTGAAATTCCCATTTCGAATGGGTTCAGTGTACAACAATATTGTCTTGTCCTTAAAGCTTTATCTATACTAGCTAAACCAGTTGCTAACTGTCATCCACATGACTGTTTGAAGCCGCAAATCCCAGCGCAAAGTCACGCGAGGCAAGCGGAGAGCGTGTAAGAGATAGAGGCAATGTAGATACTGCTAACATGCAATCACGTTGACAGACTCTTTTAAGTAAAAAATGCGCAGGTAAAGAAGAGAAAATAATCCCAGCGCAGGCAGTGCAACTTTTAAGTAGCAAACAGACACATGCACACGTACACACACACACACATATATATATAGAGAGAGTATTACTTGATCCGTGCTACTTAAGAAAAACTAAGTGAAGCATATAAGTAGAAACTAATTTTCAAGCTGATGTAACAGCAGCGAAAAAGACGACAATAACAGTAGAATGGAAGGACAGAAAGAGAGAGAGAGACAGCAAGCAAGCAGACTGCAGCAGCCATCAGCAGCTGTCTCTTTGTCTCTTTGTCTGTCTGCTTGTCCATGTGCATGTGTGTGTGTGTAAGTGTACGCGTCTCTATTTCGTTGCTTCGCTGGAGTCTGTGTCTATGCGTGCGTGTATGTGTGTGTGTGAGTATTTGACGTCAGCTGCGCTTAATTTCAGCGCATTGCTCTTGAATGCGTAAGGGAAAGTAATAACAAAGCGCATTGCATACCTTTATATACTCTACTTCCAATGAATCCTGAGTCATTCTGCTTGAATTTTATTGATTATTATTATTTTTATTATTTTTATTATTATTAAGAAAATTTAATGATTTTTAGTCTTCAGAGCAGCATTTTAAAGTCCTCTATATTGATGCCATAAGTTGAACACATAAAAATTATGGAGCTATGTGCAGGGTATTGGCTAGTCAGTCTTCACTCTATCTGCTTGTGGTCTTAGGGTAACAAAGTCAAGAGACAAACTGGCAAAGTAAAAAACTGCCAAAGGCAACGGTTGACTGGCTGTGGTGGGCGTGGCAATGCCTTGAGTGCACCTCGCTCATGCTTTACCGAAAGTTGCCTAAAACAATTTAAAATTATCTCACGTACGTGCGAAATTGCAAACGTATTGTGGGCGTGGCTATGACGCTACAAACACCCAGCCATCTCAGCTCTCAACAATAAATGGCAGCTTATAAGTCAAGTGAAAAGCAGAACAAACAGAAACTGAAGCCAACACTGAAGGACTACGGCAATTTCGGGTCTGGATCTACTCAGGCAGCCAGAGAAAGAAAACACAAAATAAAAATAAAAATAGAAATAGAAATAGAAATAGTAACTGATTGCAAAATGTTTCATTGTGCAACAGTGGGCGTGGCACATGCGAGTGGGCGTACGCAGCTTTGCCAAGCTGCGGCGTTTTAAGTACAATTTTATAGAGCATGCCGAAAGGCTGATTGAGTGGTAGAGAGAGAAAGAGAGAGAGAGAGAGAGAGAGAGAGAGAGAGAGAGAGAGAGAGAGAGAGAGTTGGAGACTATTGATAACAGAAGGCATAGGGTAAAGTTAGATAGTGTGAAAAATATGAATAGATGCTAGCCTGAATGGTCGTAACAGATAGGAACGATCTGATGAGATTACGATTGAACGATGAAGATGAGATTACAACATCTGAAAATAGCAACTATTTTCTAATAATTACAAAAGGGATATATGAGTAGAAGTTCCCTAGTCCAATGACATTATTGAAGATTATTATTATGCAGCAAGAAAAATTATCAAGCAGTTTGTTGTGATCACTTAATGTTCTTATGATGAAATTGAGACTCTAAAGATACAGCAGCTCAGTTCATTTAATTAGCTGCTTTCATAAGCAGGGAAAGTTTTTGTTCTTGAGCTTGATATGATAGTCATTGCAAGCACTTAAATCCTTTATTAAATACTTTATCATAGCTAAAAATTGTTTCTAAGCAAGTGGGAATTTAAGTTTTGAAATAAAATTTCATAAAGCTTTATGAGTCACTCATCATCCACTTCAGTTATAAAATTCTCTAAGCTGCTCAACAGCGATAAGTTATCAAAGTCAGCCATTTCTGATCTCTTCCATAATACTTTAAAGCGAATTCAATTTTGTAAATGCTATCCAGTTATTAATAATAATAAGACATACAAATTCCAATTGCAAAGTGTTTCATTGTGCAAGAGTGGGTGTGGCACATGCGAGTGGGCGTGCGTCGCTTTGGCATGCTGCTGCGTTTTAAATACAATTTTATGGAGCATGCCGTAAGGCTGCAATTGCCAGACGAGAGATGCCAGGCTGGAAGCGCAAAAGTGGTCTCCGATGACAGGGAATGAAGTGTTGCTCGTTGTTGTGTTTACTTTTGTTAGTGTTGCAGCAATTGCTGTTTTGTGCATGTGCAGCGAGGCAAGGCAGGCTTTGAAGCCAGGCGACAGAAAGCTACTTGTGTGTGTTGAGTCTGAGAATTGCTGGCCGAAAGATGACTATATGGCAGCTAAAAGGGGGTTGTAAGTAGAGCACAAGTCAGAACTAACTAAAGAATTAAACTACAGAGCTGAAGAAACATTTGTCGCCTGGACATTCGCAGTGTTTGAGTCACGGTGAGTTGGCCTCTGGCAGTCCCCAGCTGCCTGGGTGCAGGAAATGCATTATCCACTTAAAAGTCAAGCTGAAAAGACTTTCAATTGTGAGTTGGGCTAGTTGTAGCTACTTAAGCCGTCAGATGCAAAGCAGACAGATTTTGCGCCTGGCACCCTAAAACTGGGCTAATTTTCGACACCTTTCGGGCTCATAAAAAGCGATTATCACGCACATTGAACAGCAACGGCTGGAGACACATTGCATGCGAACTGTAGATACAATATTGCCGGAACAAATCCAAACACAATAACACTTTAACTCTAATGAGCGAACTTTAAGTGGGCCAAAGTTTTACCTGGGTGTGGGCGATGCGTCGTGCTATATCGTGTGTGATTTGAGCCATAAAGATAAAGCACACGCTGAATGCAGACCCCCACAGCCCCCACAGAGTCACAAGTTTGTGGCTAAAGTTTGGAGGGGGAGGAGGAGGATGATAAGAATTCGAAGGAAGAGTGCGTGTATACGTTTGGCACTTTGGCAGTCACGTGCAGCTGCTTAGCATCTACCTCCATCCATTGTATCGCAGCAGCCCGCGTCATTTGCTCCATTAACAGTAGACGTCGCTGCGATATCAAGCGGCTTCGGATTTTGAACTCGCAATCTCAGTGATTGACATGCGGGTTGCAGGCATTCGAAGCATTCGAGCCTTTCAACCATCGGACGTGTTGGCCGCCAGACAAACACCAATAAAAGGGGTTTATTGTTTGGGCTTTAAGGGTGTTTGTATATATATATATTTCTCCCTTCAAATTATGCCTTGATGTATTAGCTAATGCAATAGTTATAGCTTCAGATTTAGTTGCAAAGGAAACTTTATATTGTTACTTCTATTTGGACTTTGCATAAAAAAAACTGAAGCGCAATTGTCATATTTCATATTATGATAGAAGAAACACTTGACTGGTCGTCTGGCAGTCTGTCTGCCTGGCTGTTCGGGTCTAGCAAAATAAATATATTTGCCTGCAGCAATATTGTATTTCAATTGAGAATTGAGCAGTGCAACGGGCAAAATCTGAGACGTAATCAAATCATATGAAAAAGCCAAATCGAAGATGAATTCCAAATCGATGTCGAGACGAGGTCGACGGTGACGCTGCCGTTGCCGTTGCCGTTGCCGTTGACGTTGACGTTGACTTTGACGACGATTTGCAGTTTGAGAAAGCTATAAAAAAGTCTTTGCATACTTTTAGGGCTGGCGGATTTGCGCAACTAATGCGCCTGTTGTTGTTTGTGGCTTGTCAATGGTTATTGATTGTCTGGTGTCATGTGTGCCAGCCGAAGGGCCACGGAGGAGGAGGCTCAACGTCTAAGCTGGCATGTAAAGCAAGGCGGAAGCTTTTAAGATATTTTGTTCCCCTTCCGCAGTCAACGGCATTTGAAATGTGAGCTGAGCTCGTGTTGTGCGCGTGTGTGTGTCCTTAGCATTTACATTACAACAAAAAAGGTTCTCATTTCTTTTTTCTTTCAGTGCCGAACTCTACAATCTGCACATGAAAAGCAGACGCATTTGGAAATATTCAAACATGAAATCGGCTTGGCAAATCCTCAAGAGCTAAGCAGCGTATCACAAACGGCTCAGCTCCATTTGAAGCGAGATAGAGCGAGACAAAAGCAAAGAGACAGAGCGAGACACAGTGAGCGAGAGCGGTGGACAGTTAGTTGACAGTTGGACATGCGGGAGCGTGAAAACTTTAACAAAAACTTTGTCATAACTTGCTGAATTAAATTTGTAAAAGTCAAGCATTGAGCGTGCAACGATAGAAGCTTTCTTTATCTGCCCTCTCCGCTCTGAATTGTGGAGGAGTCCATGGCTGGCGAACTTTGCCAAATGGGCATTGCATAGTTTTGGGCGTCGATTGCGATATGACAGCGCAGTTGGTTGCACTTTTCTGGGGTGTCTGCTGGCTAGCAGTTGCTACCCAAAACGTTAACTATTGACGCTTTCATTCGCACTGCCTTTGTCTGGCTCGGGGCTTGAGTAGAAAGTTTTTAGAACAATATTGCATAGCTTTTGGGCTGACATGGTAAAAAACTGAAAGCTGAACACAAGAATGTCGCCTTGCAAGCTCTAAATAATAATCACATATGCTGCCGACATCGAAAGTTATGCCACACACACACACTTTGAATGCACACTGAATCCACTTTTCTAAGATATTAGACATTGCATTAGATGTTAAGCAACTTGAAGACTTACCTTCTCAGTGCATTCGCTGTGTGATTACTAGCTTTATTTGGTCATGTACATTGTTAGTTTGAGGTATTGCTGTCTTTATGCTTATGGTCCTTGAATAGTTGACATGCCTCAATCGTTGGCTGACACCTTAGGGCACTGTTGCAGTAATTGGTTTAGTAAGTCAAGCCAACAAGTTTTGGGTTATCAAGTGAGTTAGTTAGCTGCTTCACTTGCAGCATGGCAATTCCGTGTTGATGGCAGCAACAATATTCAACTGAGTGCTCAACAGTGTCTTCGAGTATGCGTTGATTTGCCTTCCAATTCCAATCCCAATCGCAATGCCAATGGCGACGGCAATGCGCGCTTCGTTTGCTTTGCAGCCGTTTTGCATGAATATGCATGAGCAGTTACAAGCCATCAAAACAAGCCACACACTGGTGCACTAGCTGCAGAGAGTAGAGAGATAAAAAGCAACTATAGCGTAGAAGCTACAGCCATAGTTGGCAGCTGGAGTTGAAGTTGCTTTAAGACTGAAAGATGCGCAGCGCTTCCCGTGCCATTGCCATATGAAATTTAACCGCGTGACTAACGAGTCTATCGTTGGAGGCGACCAGACCACTCTACTTCACTTCACTTCACACGCCACATCAGAAACATCACAACATGTGAACAGCACAGCAAACTAAACCGATGCCAATGGCAGCCAGCATGGCGTATACTTGACGTCTGACGTTCAACGTCCGACGTCCAACGTCCGATGTCCGTTGTCCGACGACTTTGCTGCTGTTGTTTGACGTGTTGAGTTTAATTGGAACACTCGACGACGTTGCTTGATGGCAATGTTGCTGCTGATGTTACCATTTTGCTGTGGCTCGGCATTTCATTCGTGTTGTTGCATTAATTAATGCAGTCTCAAACACACAGACCTTGCTCATATATATTTCTACATTTTTATTCCTTTTTTTCAGCACATAAAAGATAGCGTTGCAGCTCCTTTCTGTCATCCTTAGCTCAACATCATTAAAGCTGCTACGAGGTGTGCCGCAGAGCGTTGCATTTTGCTCAACTCAACGGTTCATTGCCGCCTTTTAGGGTGGACCTTCACGCAGCTGAATGAAACGGGCTTTTCATTTGCGCACAACAAATAAATATGATTTAACGAGTCTGATAGCAATATTTTGTGATATAAGTTTAAGTTACCATTTGCCGTTTGAGCACTGCGAATCTATTATGAGGCATAAAGAGAATGTTGAATGCCGCAAAAACTTAAATACTTGTCATGGCAAATACTTTGTTGTTGTGGGCGGCGCTCGCAAGTGTCGGCAAATGTGTCTCACTCTCCCCCCTCTCTCTCTCTCCATGTGTATTTCTTGTTGTTGTGCATTATGTTGCATTTGCAATGCAAATGCGTTTGTGCTTTTTTCCTGCTGTCGTTGCCAACACAACGATGACAGCAACAATAGCAACAAGCACAAGGCTTATATGTTGATGCAGCTGCTGTTGTTGCTTTTGCGTAGCTTTTTATTTCTTTATTGCGGATTTCACAGTGCGTGCGTGTGTGCGTCTTGCATTTCCTTTTAGCTGTTTATATTTCTAATAAAAATTTTACATCATTTTATGCATCGATGCGCAAACACAGTCTTAGACGAGATAAGTGGACGGAGTCTTGAGATGGAAGCATAATAGAAAAGAGATTTACGTAAATGTCATTTCGCACCAATGATGCACTCAGCTCGAATTACTAAGACTTTTATTTATTTTTTATGCAAAATATTTGTTTGTCTTTGCTTCAGCTGTGGCCTGGCTCAATGCAAAATCAATTTGTGACGCTGTCAGCCCCACTTTCACGAGCGAACAGAGACGATCGACGAAAATAAAAGAATCCAATCATTTCACTTCCAGATCAGATATTTATTTTTGTCCCTAGATATGCAACGCGTCCAGCCAAATAAATATTCGAGTTGTCTTTAAGTAAAAATACAAATGGACGATTGATTCGTAAGCGTTTGGTTGCTGCATTCCCTGAGTTTGTTGCAATCATTAAAATTCAGATTAATGCTTTGAAATGCTAAATGTCGAGACACAAACCTTGGTCAGCTGCAGATTGAGCGCGCGGCATAATGGGTTCGAATACACTTTCTTGCACGACGTGGTTCAAATGAAATTTACCTCGATAGTTGGTCATGCGACTTAGTTCAGCAGAAGGTTGAAATATTCGAGTGATGTTGAAGTTTTTAAGAATTTTGTTAAAATTCATTTCAGATTTTAAAAACAAGTCTGGCATTATGAGATCAAATGCTTTGAGTCTTGTTGATGTCAGATCCGCCATGCTGAGTTTATGTAGGTTATTCTCGATTGTCTTAATACCATCCATTTGTTTTGGTACTAGGAAAAGGAGTTTCAGGTCTGATTTGATGAAAGGTATTGCAATGGCGTCTGCATTTACTTCTTTCAAATAACTGTGCGGTAAATTAGCTTGGGAAGAAATCGCGTTAGTCTTAAATTTGTTCATAAATCCTTTGATTAGAGGTGAATAGAATGTTGCATTGATGTATTTCGGATTTGGTAATTCTAACGTCTCATTAAAATATGTAGCGCTGAAAAGCATTAGATGTCTGTCTGAGTTCATCTTATCAATCAGTTCCGTTATATGTTTATGGGTATGTCTGATCACCCAATTCGTGATGATTTGAATTGATGAAAATCAGTTTTGAGTTTATTTTTTATTACGTTTCGATACGTTTTATTTATACTGATATTTTTGGCCACAAATACACTTGTGGCCGCATATAGGTTCTCATTCAGAGAATGGGCAATAATTTGATTACCATTTGTCAGCTCTGCGATTACCTCGGCCCTTGTTTTGTGTTTAACTTGTAGAAATCTGGCGATTTCATTGAGTGTTTCACTTCTAGCTCCCATATAGATTGCATAGAGGCTGTCGACGAATAATTTGGGCGACATAACAAAATTTATCTTATCAGTGCGCTGCAAAACATTCCCAATTATCGTCGTGGCTGCAGTATTCGCAGAGCACAATTGAACAACACTTGTTAGCAGCAGCACAAGCACTGGATAACCACAGAACTTTACCATTCTAGAGAAACTTATAATTGACTTTGCATTCGCGGCAACCTTATATAGGTTCTGCATAGATAATGCTTTAGTCTCGCATTAATGCGTTATGCCTTTAAGAGGCATATATAATATATAAGTGCGATTATATAATTTATTTTTATACACTGAACCCATAGAAAACGGGAACTGAGTGAAAATGTATGCCACAGGTAGAAGGAGGCGTGCCATAGCACATAAAAAATATATATATGTTTTTGATCAGGTCGAGAAGCTGAATCCATCCAGCCATGTCCATCTATCTGTCCTTACTAAGGCTTTGATATATACACACATATGAATATCTTCAAGCTCTGAAAATTAGATGAAGAAAGTTCAACCAGAAGTAACATTATGCTTAGACTAAGTAGCTCCTGCGTATGTGTGCGTTGGTTGCGCAATGGTTCAGGGTATCTTCTAGTCGAGCAGTCTCGACTAAGCATACCTATTCGATTGTATACGTTATATACGTGATTAGTTCCGATTTTATATCACATTTATTTTTAGCTTGTGAGCTCTTTCGTATATTTTGCTAAGAAAGGTTGAGGCTTTCGAGTCAATTCTGATGAAATTACTTAGTCAAGACTGTTTTTCTTCAATGCTCATCATCAAATGGACGATTCTAATGTCTGCATAAAAACAAATCCCTGCATTCAGGCACATGTTTTTGAAGAATTTCAGGTATGGCAATAAGAATTGTTCAGGTTTAAATACAATGCTTGAAGACTTTGAAAAAATGCAGAGAACATATTCATACCTAAGGCTTGTCTACTTATTGCCAAAGGGCGCTGCAGTGTCGCTCATGTTTTCATTGGGCGTGGGTTTCTTTTTATGACAAAGTAACTGAACGCACCACAACGCAACGCAGCGCAATACTAACAAACAACAGCTCTAAAATAGCTGCTGATGTAGTTGCTAGTTGCTGGCATTTGTTGTTTCTGTTGCCGCTGCTGTTGCCGCTGCCGTTGCATTCCATTAACATTACAAATGTATTCATTGTTTGCAACTGCAGCGGCAACAGCAGCAGCAGCAGCAACAACAATGACGCTATTTTACGCCGCATTATGCGAAAATGTGGCAAGTGATAGAAAGGATAATGCCTGCTCTATGCTGGCATGGCACACGCTCACGCAACAACGACAATAGCAACAACTGCAACAAGAACAACAATGAGTCGACGCACAGCAGTATGTTTTTTCCCCGTTCTTCTTATGCGCAAGTGGCTTTATTATTTGTTTTTGCATACAACGCTAATATGCCAGTAGTGTGCGTGTGTGTGGGTGTGTTTGTGTGGGTGTGTGTGTGTGTGTGTGTGATGCTCTATCGACGCTGACAGTCTGTCTAGCTGGAAGAAAACTGTAACTGTGCTTAGATACAGATTTCATACTCTATCACAGTTCCATGTTTGTAGATATGTTTATGCATAGAGAGAGAGGGAGCGAGGGAGAGGGAGAGAGAGAAAAACACATAGAGACTGAAGAAGTATTAGGAGAAGAATAATAAGAAAAAGAGAACAAGATGCCGTGCACAAGTGAGATAGAGAGAGAGAGAGAGAGGGAGGTAAAGGAGATGTTGAGGTTAAGTATGATCATAATACATATATATTTATATATTTATAGGCATAGATTATAGTCTCAGCTCGACTAAGTTTCATCCTCTTCTAACGGTCGCCCTGCTGCGGCTGATTCACACAACACACAAAGCCTAATGAGCTTGCTTCAATTTTTGAGAATCGCATAGTAGAGCGCTATTTACAGACCTCGCCACATTGATTGTGATCAATTGATTGGACTCATAAGCACATAGGGTATTAATAGCAGCTACGATGGCAAAATCACAGCTTGTCAAATTGTTTTCCTATTATTGTTGCCATTGTTGTCGCTGCCATCGTGTGTGTGTGGGTGTGTGTGTGTGTGTTGGGTGTTGTTGGTAAAGCTGATGTTCTTGTTGGGCTTATCGTTATTTAAATTAGCATTACAATGCATTCACACAAACAGCTACAGGCACACGCATGTCTGCCATATTGTTGCCGAAGGAGAATTGCAATTGTGTGCGTCGTGTTTGGGTTTCAGTTTGTGTGCAGCTTGTTTTTTTTCTTCTTCTCCCTTTAAGGGCAACAACAAAATAGGTTACGCGTTTTTCAGCTTCTTTCAGCCCGTGTTGGGTGTTGTTGTGGCAGCATTTATTAAATTTTTAATTAAACACGAGTTGCCATACAGACGATTGACAAGCAGGCGACTTAACTGACTCTGTGGAACGCACACATGGCGTATGCGTGATTTATTTTTAACTCTGCTCCGCATTTGTTTAGACTGTTTGCCATTTTAAACATTTAACTGAGCTGAAAATGTGTCATGTTGGATGGCGAAAGCGAATTGATAAAAACTGCTGGATAAATTATAGCGAGATCTGCAAGCGAAACATGTTGACTTTAATTGCGATTCAGGCTAACGGAAACTGAGTCTAAATATAGAAAACTGGTCTGTTTACCTTAGTAAGACTTTCAGCTAGTGTCTTTGCAGCACGCTGAGAATTGACTCATGAAAGTCACAGCACATGTGCAGCAGCTCAACTAAGATTTGTCTCTTATTTATCATTGCTTAGCCAGGCCAAATATGTGAGCTTAGCTTACGTCTAAAAATCCATTTTATATGTAATATATAATTTAAAAGAAGAGAGAGAGCAGAAACTAAAAACAGAGACATTTCATGCCTCAGTGAGAAATGCTAAACATTTATAAATTTTACACTTACAGTTTGCTGCCTTTTTCAGTGAGAACATTTTTTAGTACGGCCAAGAAAAGCGATACGCTTCAATGGGAAGCAGAAATCTACTTTGATGTTATGCAATCGTGCGCGGCTGAGGCGGATGGATGACATGAACACGGCACATGTACAGGCTGGGAGAGAAAGAGAGAGACAGAGAGGGAGAGACAGGGAGAGGTAGAGTGGCGTACATTATTCATGTTATGGCCATGGCTTTTGCCTTACTCGCTGTGCAGACAGGTGTGTGAAATAACTGGCAAATATTTTACAGCTGTCGCCTTTTTGTGCATGTAATTTAGCATTTATTTGTTTGCTTTTTGCCACACACACACACACATAGATAGAGAGAGAGAGTGTGTGCGTGTGTGAGTGTTCTAAAAAATGTTTCGACATTTCTAGTCATTTCTCAAGCTTGATTGCCGCCTTGTACAATTATTAGTTGACTTTGACATTTTAAGAATGATTGCATAAATTATGTTGCCTCACATGGCGTGTTTGCGCTTATCAACGAGCTCCAAAGCATACGGTTATATAACAGTGCTATTTAAATACGAACTAGAATTTGGAAAGTAAAACCCAACTGACTGCTTGATACTCGCTCACACTTAACCAATTTTGATAACTTCTTTCTTGGCCTAACTGAAGAGAAGGTGAACTGAATCTCAGCTCGCAATCTGTGGATAAACAATATCATTTTCCAACTTGCCATATTGACATTTATATGGTCTAAGCATGTAGCAGCTATAGCTATATATATATTCCACATTATCTGCCGAGACACACGCACAGTCAGCAAGCTAAAAATCGCACGAAACCCATATACTGCTCTCGTTTCGTGAGCTAATATAAAAACATTGTTTTCTTTTTAGAGCACAGCTTATCATAGCCGGAAAAGTAATTTGGTTTCGATTAGGCTCTGTAGAGGGTTCATGTTCGATAACCCAAGAAAGCTGACTAAATTACTTTCCTTATATAAACTTGTATTTATATTATAAAGGTCATATATATATTTATATAATATATATATAATATATATGCCATATATATATTTATATATTTATATGTACACTAAGTGTTGTCTAAATAAAAATTTAATTAAATAATGGATTAGATTACTTTGGCCTTCAAATGTGGTTTAAAAATGGACTTTGTTTTCAGTAATATATTTCTTAATTCTATATATCAACAAGAGTGAATATGAGAGAGGATCTCAGCTTGATTATGTATAATATATAGCTGCATCTTCTCTTCCGCTCAGCGAATTCTTATAAAAATCTAAGCTCGATATAAATGCCAAATTTTTATTTACTCTAATTTATGCCTGCAAATTCAAACGAGCATTTAGAATTTATTTTAGAAATAATTTATTTTTACTTCAAAAGTTGTTATTTAAATAATATGGAGCCCTAAGATCTAGGTTGGCGTTGTCCATGGGCTGTATTGTCGATCAGTTGGGGCTTACAAACTGTGAGCTAAGTCAACATATGAAAATCAACAACACTTGAAACAAACAAATGAAAATAACCTTAAACTCGAGCAGCTGACTTTCCTGGAGCCAAGTCGTGTTTCAATTGCATGAAAAGAGCAACACGAAATATCCAAATTAAAACACAGAATGCCCAACACGGAAGAAGACGCCACAAGACCCTACAAGCGCCAGCGTTTGAACATGGATGGAGGTGGTGCAGGGGACACAGATCAGCCGGCCGGTTCGAGTGCCGTCGATGCAGCACGCACTGAGCCGGAGCTGAGCGAGCGTCTGCGCAAGGTAATGCTGTGCACTGTCTGCCTGGAGCTGCCCCATCCGGACGATAGCTATCAGTGCACCTTGGGGCACATCGTGTGCGAAGATTGCGTGACTCGTCTGCTGGCCGAGGCGGCGCTGAACAGTCGCGATGCCCAGTGCCCGCACTGTCGCACCCACATCAGCTGGCAGGAACTGACAAAGAACCTGGCCGTGGGCCAGACGCTCTGGGAGCTGCCGAAAAACTGCTCCGACTGCGAGCAGCAAATAGAATACAAGAGCCTGGCCAAGCACCTGAAAACGGAGTGTACTAAGCGCTTGGTGCACTGCAAATATCGCTGTCTGGGCTGCATCTGGCAGGGCTGTCAGGAGGACAGCGCCCAACATGAGGCCAGCTGCAGCAATCTGCAAATGTCTAGCGATGAGATTCTGACCGCACTAAGCACCATAGACCAGCTGGAGCAGATGGCTGTCCAGCCGCTGCGACAGTGCCATCGGCAGCTAAGTGCCCAGAGGATTTCGTATGAGGATCTGGATTTGCGCTGGCCGCAGCACACATCTCGCCTGAACGCCGAGCTTCGCTTTCAGTCTGCCACCATTTTTGTGTTCGAGGAGTCGTGGCGCTTGCGTGTCAAGCTGGTGCTCGGCGCCACTGAGCTGCGGCTTAGCTATAGTCTAAAGATCCTGTCGTCACCGCGTGAGATATTGCTGGTGAAATACTTTGCCACCTTGCCGGCCATACATGTGCGGGCCAAGCAGCTAATGGATGTGGAGCCGCAGCTAAATCAGGCATACTTCAACATGCCCGGCCAGAGTTCCGACTTCAAACTGCTGCCCATGAGCTGCCCTATAGCCACTTACCGTCTGCTGGCCATGCCGCGGATCAAGCTGCGACTCTGGATGATGTTGAACTAATTACGAAATTGATTATTTTGCAAGTTCTTAAACTTTTATTGGGATTGTTCGTTGCATGTTCTGGTGTATTTATTGCTTCCTACTTTTCTCGATGTCCAAGCTGAGCTTGTCAACCCAACTCTTAAACAACTTGGTAGCATCTGCGCCGAATTCTCCAGCACGTGTCGTAACCAGATCGCCAGTTTTCTTCAATTCCTGCATATGAATGGAGGTCACAATCGACAATCAACAATCAACAATTCTATCGTTGCCAACTACTTACATCAATATTCTTATCGCTGAACAGCTGCTTCACGCTGTCGACAAACGGCTGCAGAGCTGGGCCCAGACTGGGTTCTTGTATAGCATCACGCGTCACGCGATTTCCGTTGCAGATCTACGAAGGAAAACACGAAAATATAAAAGCCAAACACGCGGCCACGCCCACTGTACTTACGGCAACGAGTGCAACAAGGACGAACAGGACAGCGATCTTGGCCATTTTAAGTTGTTTTGGAAATTGACTTAGCTCTGCACAGTTCCACACGAAGTTGAGTTCTGAATTCACTATTTGCAATTCACTCGTAAGAACACCTTCTTTTGCGTCTTCTCTGCGTCTTTTGGACAGCAGCCCACCGACTTTGCGCACTTATCAGTAGCGTCGGGCCGAGTGTGCCATAGGTCGGGGCAGCAGCGTGCAGGTGCTAGTTGTTTGTACATTGATTATAATTTCGTGTGCATGTCTGGCCACACCACATGCTCAACTTATATTTTCATAAAGTGACCAAAGCAAAAGCAAAATATCTATACCTAAGTAAATTATCATGCGAACAAATATAATATATAAGGTTGATTTAAGAAACATGTTTATTTGTCTTTTATATTTATTATATATTACAAATTTAATGTTTTCGATTCTTGCTTCATAAAACATAATCTGTGAGCATATAAATAGATAGCGGAAAGATAGATACTTTTTGTTCTACGTATCTCCTGCCTTGTATTTCTGCTAATCAAAATGAATAATGCTTTACAGTTTTAGATTGGTATTAAGTGAATGGCTTTACGCTCTCTTTATTGGCATTTGTTTTGGCTTATGTCTATACATTTTCATGCAGCTTGTTTACAACTAACAAATCTTAGTTTTGTGGCTGGTTCTTTTTTTGGTTTTCCACAAAGTTCTTGGCGTTGTCAATGAATTGGTTGGCATATTTCTGCATCGCCTCCGGATCCACGTATGCTTTGACCATTGTGGTTAGATTGGCGAATACATTTCCCAATTGGGCGCTAAACTGCTCGAGTTGTTTGACCTCCGGGCTAACCTCGTTGGCGGTGCAGAGCTGCAAAATGATAATCGACCAAGACAGACGAGCATAAACACTTTCGTACCCACACTCCATATGCATTCACAAGTCAACTTACAGCCAATAGCGCAATGACCAGAAAAACAACAGCGATCTTGGCCATAATTATAGATTTACAAGTGTTCAACGCAGCTCCAAGCAGCCAGGCGACGAGATGAGTACTAATACAACAATTGACCAGCGATCCGAATTGTTGCCTCAGCTGAAGAACTTTGCTTCTCAGTCACACGTGCTTTGCACTTATCAGCTCCAAAGATGTGATCGGCTGTGCGCAGCGGGAATCGAGCGAGATTTCGAAGGGAATTCGGGGTAAACTAGAATTATGCTTAGTTCCAGCTTTTCTCTTTGGGATGGAATGGATAAGGGAATCGGAATGGATAAGGGAATTCAGATTTCTGTGTGGCAGGAATCAAAAATTCCATTCATTTTGGAATCCTAAATTATTAGACGTGCGGGATTTGTTCTAATATTGTTTATTTTTTTGTTGTTTTCTTTTTGGAGCACAGCTTATCATAGCCGGAAAAGTAATTTGATGTCGATTGAGCTCTGTAGAGGGTTCATGTTAGATAACCCAAGAAAGCTGACTAAATTACTTTCCTTATATAAACTTGTATATATATTATTAAGGTCATATATATATTTATATATTATATATATATTATATATGTCATATATATATTTATGTATTTATATGTACACCAAGTGTTGCCTAAATAAAATTTTAATTGAATAATGGATTTGATTACTTTGGCCTTCAAATGTGGATTGAAAACTGACTTTGTTTTCCGTAATATATTTCTTAATACTATATATCAACCTGAGTGCATATGAGAGAGGATCTTAGCTCACGCAGCCGGAGCTGAGCGAGGTAATGCTATGTACTGTCTGCCTGGAGCTGCCCCATCCGGACGATAGCTTTCAGTGCACCTTGGGGCATATCGTGTGCAAAGATTGCGTGACTCCGCTTAAGAGATCCACTTGAAACTATTATAGATGATAATGAATTTGATCCACTTTTCTGTATTTTATTTAACTAATTAAATAAATAAACTAAAACGCAAAAATGAAACAGCTAAAATCTTACTCAAGCTCTTGATACTACTTAATGGAAAATCGCATCTGAATATGGTCTGTGTGTTTGCCTTTCTATGAAGTAGAAATCAAATATTTCACTATGGCCTGATTCAATTTACTAAAATAGAAGGCAAGCTGATTCAGTTTGTGATTTCTTTATTTTATGGTCAACTTGGAAACATTGAAGATTATTCAATCTTCAGTTTATTTCAAGTATATTTTCATTACTTCCTTGCTTTCTTTTCAGTCAGTTTTTCGGCGTCCTTTTGGGTGTCAGTTATGAATTTTTTGGCATTTTCACCGAATTTTTCGACGAATTCCTTGACTTTAGCCTGGTCGACGTGCTCGTTAAAATAATCCTTAACCTCCTTCAGACGAGCCTCAATAGTGGCCTGAATTTCGTCCAGTGGCGAATCCTTCTTGACCTCATCAGCGCTGCACACCTGTAACGTGAAATTACTTTTAGACTCTGCCACAATCTGACAGCATTAAGTGACTTACAACAACAAAGGCGCACACAAGGAACATCAACACGAATTTCGACATTTTGAATAGGATTTGTTTCAGATAGATCTAAAAAGCAACGCTGACTGCTAAGAACTGAGCACTTTGCCACGCTCGATCAGCTTTTAAATATGCTGCGATCATCGGGAATTACATTAATCAGCAGCAGATTATGTAATAGCAGCTAGTTCAAATATTAGCTGCTTACATTGTCAGACGTAGGGTATAGAGTAGGGCATAAGGGGCATATCTGCCATGAGAGCAATGACACTGACATTTAGGTAAATCATGATAAAACTTTAGTCCAGTTACTTAAGCAGCTTCAGAAAGCAGCTGCCTTTTGGATCTGCAGCTTAAGAGTTATTAACAATATGCATATATATGTATATAAATATCTAAAGTAGAGTATTAAACAGTTGCCTACCAGCTTCTTTTTTTTGACTTTCTTAGGCTTGATTTCATTTTGAGCTTTGGTTAGCGGCGACGTCAATGAACAACATGTGGAGCATATTAGCTCCAGTTTTGTTTTTGTTTATATTTTTGATAAGAGGCGCTGCAGTTCAACACATTCAAACTGTGAACTTAGGCTATGCTGAAATTTAGCTAATGTGTGTCACAGGCGGAAGGGCAGACTTCAAATTGATACTCAATTTCCTATCAAATATCTCATTGAAGCCCAAGCCATCCGGTTACGTTACAATAATATTTGTTCACAAATTTGTTTATTGTCTAGTATAGACAGCTTAAAAATATTAAAAAAAAAATAAATAAATTAAAATTAATAAAAATTAAAAAAAAATATCAAGATCATAAAGATCAAGTAAATAGATCATAGTAAGGTCTTAGTAAATAAAAAATATATAATTTCAATTCGAAAAGTCTGCTATAAACACTGAAGATTTTTGTGGCATGCCAGCATATATATATACAGGGTATACAACTAGAGACGTAATCAATCAAGTTGAGAAATTGAAATGAAAAGCAATTTTTTGTACTATAATATACAATAGAGATAAGTTATTGTCTAATCATCACTGAGGTCAAACTATCGGGGCCAAAGTAAACATTAAAAACATCTGCAGCGGGTAGATTAGTTGTGCGCTAAAAGTGCACGTTTAATTCGAATGTAGCTGGGCCAGGGTATTAGATCTTCGACTGCTCTCAGTGCTGTCACCGGGACACATTGAGCACACGAAAAGTACAGTTTGGCACGTTGAGCCTAGCATTTACATGTTTATACAAATCGAAATGTGAATAGTGATAAGCGCTGATTACGTGACGTGGTCGACATCAAAGCTGACCTGTCTGGCAACGCACGCGATTTTGCATTTTGCATTTTGCATTTTTCATTTTTCACTTTGTAAATATTTAAATGACATTTACAGCTGGCAGAGAGCAAACAATTGGCCCCGATCTTGATGCAATATATTTTAGCCACATCGGCCTCATCGGGCACTGTCCGCATTTCTGTTTGCATTAAGTAAACACAGCAATTTATTATTGTAATATCGGCCTTTTAAGCTATTTACACAAATATGTTATTTATGTGTCTGCTGAAAAATAATGTTATTCGATTGAGGTTGATTGGAAAATGAGTAAATAAAATTGTCATATACTCCAGAATCATTGAAATTAAAGCATATATTCAGTTTATACATTTTTATACATATATATATAAATTCCGGAGCAGGGTAGCGACACTTCATAAGCCCGCCCAGACAGCATCTGTTTTTGTTGCTCTTCGACGCTTAGTTTCAAGTGCAATCCATTAAAACAATTTAATGTAAAATTGCGTGCCTGAAATTAAGCGGATGCTCACTTATTGGCTTCAGCTCTGGCTCTGGGTCTGGCTATGGCTATGGCTCTGTCTGTGGCTGTGGCTGTGGCCGGGTCTGGGTCGGCGTTGCTGTGCACACTTTTGGTCTGAAAAGTTTATTTTCCACTTGAAAGCCAGAAGCAGCGAAATTAATAGCGAATTCTAATAGACAGACAGACGATGACTTTATGCCTTTGCTCAGACACAAACAAATTAAATCAAGTGCCGACAGATATCGAGACCCAGACCCAAAATACAGACACAGATGCCGAGTCGAGATATATATGCATATATATATATATATATATACATATCCGGCAAAACTAAAAACCGCTAATAAATTTCCACTTGCCAGTGCACTGTCTGCTGTTTGGCTAATTAAAATCGAAGGTGTTTAAAAGCAATTTGCGTGTGTTGCTCTGGGAGAAACAATTTAAAATTATTGGAGACAATCGATGTGACATATATTAATCTAAGGTACAGAATTGAGAATATGCTCTGGTACGGGTGGATGACACTGGGGCAAAGGTGGGCCCAAAGTTGGGTATGTGCGCAAGCGCAATAGCTCCAAGATCGTTTGCAATTCCAAGACGTGAGCATAGTGCTTACGCACACTGTCCAACAGCTGACGATGGGTCTTAATCTGTTCCATGCTGAAAAAGAGAGCTATCAGTAATCTGAATCGAGGCTATATATATATATACATACCGTTCGTGCTGCTCGCGATCGCGACGTTCTTCCATCATAGTGTCGCGCATTGAGCTCTTCAGAGCAACATCGACTTTGAGCCGATCGATTTTCGAGTCAATCAAATGATTTTGCCGTTTTTTCTCGAGAGTCTGCCGCTTGACATCGTCGATTTGAATATTGCTAAAGTCAATTGTAATTAGTCTAAGTTTTAGGAGAAGCAAACTGAAAACTTACACGCGTTCGATCTGCTTTCTGAACACTGCGATTTTCTGCTCTATAATACGTTCTATGGCACCGGCCGTCATCATTTTCTGTCGATTGGCCTTCATCTTCTCCCAGTTGCGCAGAATGTTGAGAAACTCGATGGTTATCTTGCACTTCCCGATGGCATCCAGCATATACTTGAGATAGGCTATGTTGGCCTTGTACAGCTTGTGCTCCCATTCCTTGAATATCACCTGACGCCTGAAGACGGCGACGCGCTGCATGGCCTTGATCTTCTTGTTGCCAGCGTCCTGTAAGTAGAGTGAATATAGTCGCCGCCTCACATAGATTTATATATCTTTTCTGAATACCTTTATCATGCGATTAACATCATTGATGTCATCCACATGCATCAGCACGCTGTTTGACAGCGCCTTGACGGAGCCCCTAACTGACACCTCCACTTGGCCCAGTGTCAAGGTCAACTGAAGCGGCGCATTCCTCAAGACCTCCAGCTGAGTAATAGGTATAATAAATTATAGTTTTATTTAACTAAATCTGAATCACTCACGTAATTCTGTATGGTATCGTCCGTTTCCTTTTGAGTTAGAGCCTTGGTATCCTTCAGCCCGTTTATATCCTTGGTAAGGCTGTTATAGTAGGTTTGGCTGTCTAACACCTGATGTCCGAGGCCCTTCAGGCGCAGTTCACTTTCGATCTTTTGACGGCGCAACTTGACAAAAGCATCCCAGGACTTAGCGTCCACCGAGGTTGGACAGTTCTTGGGTGCATCATTCTCGGCGATGAAGGCAAGAAAATCGTGTATCTCTTTGGGCATGGGGAATGTCATACGATTCGGTTGCTTGGGCCCGAGCTTTTGTGCCACTTCGCTGCAAATTAGATGTGAGTTGAACAGTTTGTTAGATAGCTTGGGCCGCTTCTTGAAGAGCTTTGTCATCTCGTGGGCGGCATGCGGCACAGAGTTTAAGTAATTGCCCCGGAATTGCCGTTCGAGAGCGCGATCTCGAGTCTGCTGGGCCTCGAGGCGCGTGCGCACTTCCTGCATGGCCTGTTCCCAAAACTCCTGCAAGTTGGTGTACCGCCTTATGTAGTCACCCAACTTATCAACATGGGCTCGCAGGGCAATGATATCCCGGCGCAGTTGACTGCGTATGAGGTGGATTTCCACAAAATTGAGCGTGCGCATGCGACACTGTTTCTGGGCAAAGTTGTACTTGAACTTGAGCAGCATCAGCTCGGCGACGCGATGGTTCAGCTTGAGAATTTGCTTGGTCTTCAGCTGCAGCGTCTTGGCTTCGTTCTCGTTCAAGATGCGCAAATATTTGCGACGATCTTCCTGTAGTAAGTTGACGGCCTCCTCGTAGGCACGGTAAATCTTTTGTTCCTCCAGTGAATACTCATGGGGCTGCTTCTTAAGCACAAACTCCGGCACTGCTATATCCTTTTTGATCTCCTCCTCCCACAGCTTCTCAATCACGCCATCCATCATGACGATTAAAGCCCGCGCCCAGAACTCCACGGACCACAGCAGCAAGCGACCCCGTTTGCCGCCCGTATCAATGGTCTTCCTCCTACGCCGATTGATTGCCTTAATTTCGCAATCATCGACCTCCACAATACACCTGATGATCTCGTCCCTGGCCAGCTTTGGCACGGTCAGCTCAGGCGGAATTAACGGATCCATTCTCAAGAGCCTCAGCATGCAATTCATGTTGTCATAGATCTTAATGAGCACGTTGTTTGTGCTGAGCACATTGTCGATGGTCTCCTTCTTCAGTTGCTGAGCCTCGTGGAAGTACTTGTTGAACTCGAGCTTCAAGGGATCAACCAAATAATAGTGATATTTTGTATTGTCATTGAACAATTGATTCGAGGTGACTGACTTATAGTTCTGCAGTTGAAATTGTGGCGACATTATGTGATCGTAGACGCAGGGACCTTCCACCACATAGTTCTTAAGTTCGCGAAATGTTTTTTTGGCGCCTTCAGTATCTTCGCCGGACACCAGCTCCTGACTGCCGTCATTCTCAATTTCCTCAATTGACATCGCAGAGAGTCGTATATGATCCTCCAGATCATAGAAACGATACTTATCAAATTCCACCATATTCGTTTTTCGCGGCAAAGAGAAGCATTCGAAGTTCGCATCTGCGAATATAGATCGCACCTTGTAATTAATGCCTGTCGCCTCGCGCGTGATCAGAGTATAAATCCAATTCCTAATGCGCGTCTGATCCTCGATGGCGCGCATCAGTGACGCCCTCTCCAGCTCGCACAGCTTATGCGCCTCCTCCGTCACGGTGTCCAGCCATTTGTAGTGAAAGCAAAATTTCTTGAATATGCCCTTCGTCTTGCCCGTTACGGAAATGTCATAATCGATCAGCGCCGTCACCTTGGCCGAGAAGTCTTGTATCATTTGCAGCACCTTCTCTCGCTTGAACAGATCCGCATGTGCGTACTCCTCTTTGACCTCCATTTTCAAAGTGAGCGGCTGAAAGGTGCGTGTCACCATCGCCGTTGCCTGTATTACGAATTTCTCGGGCACTGGCATTTCCGAGTTCTCGCGTATAAAGTCGGCAAGCGAGGGCAGGCGACTTACAGTCATTATATTTTTGCTACTCAAGACTATGAGGTATCTGAAGAGAGAGAGAGAGCCAGACAGGAAGATGTTAGTGTAGCTCTACATCAGCAGTTCAATATCTTTTTTAACTTACTTCGAATTATAGCACTCCGTGACGCGTTTCAAGAAGGCTGGCCTCAGCAATAGCAACAAGAAACGCGACATCATGAATGGCTGTCGGGAGCGCTTGTGCTGGCGAAAGTGAAGCATGACGCCATCAACGCCCCATGTGAGCAAGTGCTTTGTGACGGTAATGCCAGTCAGGTGGCCAAAGTGCGTCGTCTTAATCGACGTGGACCAATGGAGATCGTTGTTTTCGTTGAGCGTTAATACATCAAATACTGTGCTGTCCTTGACCACGGCCGCAATCTCAATCTGCACCCAGCGGCCCATCGGCGGATGTATGTGGAAGGCAACATAGCTGTTGGGCAGCGACAGCTCGCGCCTGTGGAAACGTCTGTCTTTGCCCCAATTGTAGATCCACATCTCCTCCGCATGACCGGGCTTCTCTAGACTGCCGTCGCGCGAAATCATGACCAGTAGACGCGGCCCTTCGACCAGCAGAAAGGTCTGAATGAACACCTGCGTGAGCAGCTGATCGTCATTTAAGGTGAAGTAGTGCGTCATCTTGGGCGGCCGATATTCCACGTTCACGACGTGCAAGGCCTTTGCCTGGTCTTGAAACACGAAGCAGTTGTCGTAAAATGACATATCATATACAGCTGGCGTATTGCACTCGATCCGGGACACTACATTTGGAGTTGACGGCTTCTCGTAGTGGATGAGCATAAGGATGCCCTCAGCCGTGCCCACAACAACGAAAGGGTTCGCGCGATGCACGCAAAAGACAGTTGGCGACCGGATGGGCACATGCGAGATAACTTTTCCCGTTGGCAAGTCCATCATGGCACAGCCGTCGTCGTGTATGACCGCAACAACCTCCTCCTTGAAACAAGCGAGTATGCGGAATGCGAGAATGGGCTTACCGGCCACAATCATCGACTCTAGCTTGCCCTCGTTCTCCCCTAGCACCACTCGATCAATGCTGCCATACCTGCCCGATGCATAGACTTCACCATTGTTGCTAATGAACAGCTTAATATTGGTCAAGTCCTGTTCGATGGTCCACTCCACGATGAAGCTGCCGTGCTTCTTCTTGATATAGAACGCCCTGCTGCTATTGCTGATCAGAAATCCGAGTCTATGTGATATGATCGCGTGTGCACGTGGCCCCAATTCAGCGACCCCCGTTTCAGTAATATAGGTGGGCTTCCATCGCGACTTGATTGCGAAGCAGGGAATATCAATCTGCGAGAATTCGCCAAAATCGTTGACCACATAGAGCCCTTGGTCATCGCCGAAGCACATGAAATGCCTAGCCGACTTGGCATAGTTCCTGCCCATGGTCACTGTGGATGTGCTATTCAAATACGCGATCTTATCAATGAAGAACATCTCATAGCAAATGATAGTCATTTCCATCTTGTCATACTGAACTATTGTCGGCAAATTAGTTGTGCCCACCATCAAGGAGAATTCTGGTGTCGCTATATTAGTCGGATGCTCCAGAAGAGTTGAGCCGGTGCGATAGTTAAACACACAAATCGCATATCTGGGATAGCTGCCGATGCCAATCAACAGATCGACCTCAGAGAACCTGATCATTGTAAAGGTCAGCACAATGTCAGCTGCAATTGCACTTTAAGCTAGGTAAGGAAATTATATATATGTATTGGGTTAGCCTACTCACACTTCAGCGTTGTGAACTTTGTGAATTCGGGATATTTGCATACGTAGATGTTGGGATGCAGAATGCTTTCGGCGAAGCCAAAGAGCGGAAAGCGATTGTGGCCAGCAAAAGCGCTGATTTGTAGACCAGTTGCCGGCGTCTCCGCACGAAAGTAGCTGATCGTCTTAGTCGATATCTGCAGGAATTTGAGCAGATTGCCCTCGCGCAGGCAGAGCACATCGGGACCGACATTGACGATACTTTCGCTATTGTAGCAGTTGCACCAGCTGAGCAAAGAATATTTCTCAGTTAACATTAATGTAATTGCCTTACAACTTACCATATAGTCGAGCTAATATTCATCTTGCTGTTTGTTTCTCCAAATGTTTTGGCTTGAAATTCCCTAAAGCGTTTCCTTTGAATCAACAAAGTTTTTCCGTTGCTAAGGCTCTGACACTGCCTGCCATGGCAACTGAAATTGAAAACGAATTGAAAGCGAGTTGAAGAGAGAACTTTAGTGTGTGTGGGCGTGTGTGTGTTTTGTTGTTTCCTCGCTTTAATTGTTCAACCTGGTCGTCACAATTTCGGCAGCAAATTTCCCAGGCGGCAGCTTGAAGTGGCAGCCATAAAGCCCGAAATAACATAAGCTGCGTCAATAAAACGCCAATGTAAACGATGCTAAAAATTAGGCATATATACAGCATATATATGTACATAAATATATATATAGAAATTTTTTTTTTCACATTTTTGTATGCCCTAACTTCACTTTAAATGGGCATAAACGACTTGCGAGCTCCGCTGAAGACGCTGACTTAAGATGAGAGCTAGACCAATAAATTGTAATAAATGAAATATGCAGAAAATTAAAGGTTGTTTTATGTGCTTTTATTGTGAAGCCTATATTTATGCCATCAGCTTCAAATGAGCGTCTGTGCTTCAAGTAAATTTTGTTCAATTTTGTATGATTCCCTTCAAGCTTTGCACTGTCAAAACGTTTCTAATGTTGTTCTACCGAAATGGTGGGATACTGAGCTCTTTATATTGTCTCGGCGAAAATAGTCAAATGTTGAGAAATCATTTGATTATGGCGGGCAATTGAACTACTTTGCTTACTTGGCTTCAAGTGCAGCAACTCAGTTGGAATTTTACTACAATTTAAATCTTTTGTACACATTAGGGGGATACCTGCTGATTAACGATTAAATAGCAATACCCATACAGTATTTTCACAAAAAAAAAAATTCAATCAATATTTTAAGCAGCAGCTCAATTATAGTTCATGAAAATAGCCTTTATATTGTGCATAATTTTTATTACACAAACTTCATTAAAGAGGAATCCCTTCATCAATTTGAGGGCATTTGCTAGTCGATCACTCCCCATGACAACACTTAACTTTATTTAAAATAAAAATGAATGCGTCTTGTTATTTGTATCGCTTAAATATTATTGCAAGCGTCTGCTGTCTGGGACTGTGTTTAGCTTCTTTGTAGGCCGCTCGAGTGCGATTTGTGTGTGCTTGAGCTTGTTGTGATGAAGCCGCAAGGCTGCATTATTTATTTAACACAAAGTCGTTCTTCAAAGAGATTTCAGCCGCGCCAGACTAATTTCATTTATGTATGAAATATATTTTCGAGACCCTTTCTAATGCATTTGTTGTCGCATTAAATAAGGCTTTACTCTTAAATTTTCTTTTAAATTAACTGACTAGACGCAACGCAATTCTAGTTTTTTTACTAGGCCGTTGTTAAAGTGACTGGAATTCGGATTTGGGCACAAAAAATGTAGTGCTCATCAGCAGTAACTCGTGCATTTAGGGCCTGCCCACAGAATTGGCATAACTAAGTAGCTGCCCTGTCTATTCGGAACCATTTTTCACATTCGCTTGCGGCACCTGCAGCCCAGCACTTTGCTGCCTACTTTGGGGCGCCACTCAATTATTTATATGCCC
The DNA here is from genome assembly GCF_003285905.1 of Drosophila hydei. Taxonomy (NCBI): domain Eukaryota; kingdom Metazoa; phylum Arthropoda; class Insecta; order Diptera; family Drosophilidae; genus Drosophila; species Drosophila hydei. The sequence goes on from NW_022045643.1 coordinate 7,453,028, forward strand.
CTGCAGTGCAGCAGGTTGGGGCTGGAGCCGACTCCAGCACATGTGCCGTGGTGCAGTTTGGAAAGTTTTTCGTAGCTGGCAAGCAACAGCTACACAAAACGACGACATGGCATCTCTTTAATGTTAATGACTGAGTGCAGCAAAAGTTTGAAGCGCTTAAGGCGGCTTTGCGGCAAGACGTCGTCGCGTAGATCGGCATTGCAACTTTGTCGTTCTGCATAGCCCACAGAAATCTCTGGCGACAAGTTTTTCAGGCTCATGTAACTTTTTTCTTCAAAAAATATACACACACATATATATATATATATATATATATATATATATATATAGACACTCATTAAAAGCGCATTAACAATGCATTGTAAATCATTGAATGCCATGTGATAAAATTTATTGTGAAGCGACTTTAATAGAAACTGCTCATTTTACAGCAACAACATTCAGTAGAGGTTGAAGCATAATGTTATCAAAGCCATTGCAATGTCCTCACTATAATAAATATTTCATAAAGGCCAGACAATGACTAAAGTGCCAACAACAATAACCTGTTAGCGAGCGACCTTTTGGCATAATAAAAAAAGGTAAATTTCAGCCAAAAATTGCGCCGCTGCTCAGATGTGCTGAAAATTTCTTCCTTCCGCCGCTGTCAGCCCGGCTACAACGTCTAGGCCACACACAATTGACTGCCAAATGGCTAAGCTGTCTGTCTGTCAAGCGACAAGTTTTGCCTGGGTCCATGTGTGGGTCGCCATGTAAAATGTATGCTAATATTTCGTAGCCCCTGGGAGTGTTAGCTAAGTGTGTGTGGCGTTGTTGTTGCTGTGTGTTGCTACATTTCTTTATTCATAAGCAGTTCTGCATGCCAAGCTTTTCTGGAAAGGAAATCCTACATTAATTTTAACTTTGCCAGCAGCCAAACGCTGTTGTTGTTGTTGCCTAAACTAATTTGTCTGGCCGCAAATAGTTAACAAATTTAGAAATAGTGTCGAGCAAATTAGTTGTGCATAAGCGCACAGACATTAATAAATGGAAAGCCCATTTAGAGAGCATTTTCGCATTTAGAGTCAATTAAACGTGCTGCGTTAACGTTGAGAGGATTTTAGTGCACGCATTTGGCACTCGTGTATTAACGGCCCGCTGCTAGTTAAGCTATGCAAACTATGAAACAAAACGCTTAAATGCTTTAATTGCATTTACTGCAAAATAAATCTCGATTTAGTTTATGAATCAGCGGCGCGATGCAAAAGTAATTTAAACCGCACTTCATATGGCGAATCACAATAATTTTGTAATTAAGCTCAATGCAGTAGAGAGAGAGAGAGAGAGAGAGAGGTGGAGTGGGGGTACAGTTAAACCAGCTAAATAATTGATTGTATAACACATTTGGGAATAGAAAGATTTAAGCCAATTTTAAATTGCAAATTTAGTTAGAATAAAAATAAAGTTGGACAAGTAAGAGAAGCCGACTTTCAGATACGCTGAATTTAATAAATAAACTTGGATTTGCAACATATTCAAATATAAATTAATATATCTAGATTATAAATCATACAGCCTCACCCAACAAGAGTCTTGCATGCATAAATTTACTTTATCATCTCTCATTTTAAGTCTTTAAAAATTTCAAATTTATTAAGAAATTTAGTTAAAAGAAACCCTGATTAAACTAATTACAAATCGAATTTCATTTCGACTTTTTATCAGCTTTTTATGCTCTCCCAAATAAAGGTTGTGTCACGTCAACTATCCAACGAGTTGTTTATGAGCATTTAGCTTCATGTGCTCGTTCTCTTTCCCGTGCCCAACTCTGTTATCGGACTGACAGCTGATTCTAATGTATAGCTATTGTATGGCGATGTCCTGCTATTTTATGCCTGCTGCTTCTTGTTGGCGTGCAACTCGTTAAATTTCCATCAGTGTGCGTGGTGCGCCATATTGGCCCAAAATGTCGCACAGTGCAAAACTTAAGCAATGAACCCTGATGTCCTCACGTATTTGTGTAATATCGATTTGACTCACAAAAGCCACGCATATGTGTGCGCTGCACGAGTGTCTGTGTGTGTGTGAGTGTGTGTCACTTAGCTGCCACACATGTACGTAATTGATATTTTATGAATGAAATGTAAACAGTTTTTTATGTGCCCAGGCGACTCGGCGAGTGCTAAAACTTTGATGCGATGTGCCATGTGCACCCTATACATTTGATGTGCTCGGTTCATCAGGAACCAGTTGCCTTACAGCAGATGGCAGCTAAATATATATATAATATATATAATATTCATCTATTTATATTGGATAAGGACTGCAACTAAGACGATAATTTTTAACAATAATTCTTAAAATTTAAAGTAGCTGCTATAAGCTTCGCTTCGCTTTGATTAGCAGCCACAGCCGCAGCCAAAAATGAGCGTTGCATCATAAAGTGGCAACAAAGTGTCGAACAAAATCTGCGCCATAAAAGAAATATTCTCAAGTGCTTTTATACAAAATATAACTCATAAAATGTGCCTTGCTTAACCCGCAGCAGAATGGTCAGCGTTTTGTGTCAGTCATAAATATGAAATTGCATTCAAAATGTTTTCCTTGCACAGACTCATATACTTGAAACATATATATATATACATAATACATATATAGGTATATATTTATATATGTATATATTTCGTGCACACTGCTTTTATTTCATTTGCATTTTAAAAGCAAAGCTAGTCAAAAAACAAATTGATGACCAAGCGATGATAATATTTTAAGCGTGCGTCTCTGTGAGCTTGGCTGCATGGCTTGTTATCATTGGAAATGTTTATTTTAATTATTTTAATTGCATGCAAGCATATGCAAAATATATAACTGAGCATCTTGCTTTCTTTTCATTAGCATTGTCATAATGGGAATGCTAAATGCTTCGCTGGCTAACAGTGCGTATGATTGACATGCCGTCATGGCTGGCAAGTTTATATTTGCTTAATTCGTAAATCAATCGACTGATTTTTATTGCAGCTGAAGGAAATTTATTGAAAACTTGCAGCTCTTTGTTATTTCATTTCTTTCTCTGTGTTTTTCTAAACAGATATGAAAATTGAGCCAAAGAGCTGTTGATATTTACCCAAGTGTGATAGATATTTGAGCTCAAGTGGACCACAGCTGCCTTTTGCGACATCTTATCGCGCTTCGTGGCAGCTGCGCAGCTGTTTAGGCGCAGAGCGTGGCATGTGTCAATGCCAGACGCAGACATTGCCACAGAAAGTTGTGCCTATGCGCTGCCTGCTGTTGGCATATGCAAGCCGCACTACAAAATGATATATGAGCCGACACAACAACCCAGAAATTTCGAACCGTAAGTCATCCAACATACTTATATGTTATGTGCTCTATCAGCTCTATAAATCACGCGCTGAGTGTGTGCCGCGCGTATGTGGCAAAGATGTTGTAATCGTCAAAGATGTCTTCACAATTTGACTTTATATTAGATTCAGCTATCAGATAACTATTATTATTGCCAACATTACGCATACGCACTGTTGTTTGGTATACCTTGTGTAGAGCTTTGGTAAGCTCTGATAATGCCCTCAAAGCTATAAATTGAATCATTTATAAAACGCAATCATCGCTTGTCGCTTCCAAATTTTTATATTTGTAAACAAAAATATATTAAAAGCAAAGCAAAGCCAGTGAAATGTAGTTACTATGTTTATGTGCGGCTGGGTCTTCATTGGCAGAAGTTGATAAGATTCCTTTTGAACATGTCGTATGCGTCATATTTGCCAACAGCACGTAGCAAGCCAGAGTACACACGCCCACGCACAAATAGAAAATAGCAACATGGACAGACAAACAGAGATAGATCAAGAGGAAGAAATGCCATCACACACACATTTGCATGCTATGAGTGAGCTAACACACACACGCCGACTAGAAAATACGCAAATTCCATGCTCAATTTCAGATTTGTGCCGGCGGCATACCTGAGCAGAGCCACACCCACTTCCTCAACAGTCTCCCACTCCCGCGCCATGTGGCAGACGTGTGCCAATGATAACGTGCACTTTGTGAGCATATAAATTGCGAGTCGCTTGGGTTGGGCTCTTTGGGTCTGTCCAAATTGCCAGTGGAAATTGTGCGGCCCAGCGTGCTTAATGATTCAAGGAAGAAGCGGGGCAGCGGTGCCAAACGATGTCGATAACAGCAACGTGCGTGCAGCAGTTGACAGCTTTGCAGCACATCAAGTATGAGTATTTTTGCCAGTACTCAATTATGAAGATTCCGTAAATTTCGCAGCTGGCACTTGATTTGCCATTGTGGGAACACATTTTGTAGCATATTTGAAAACAGCATTGAATCTGCGACGATAAAGTGCTCAGTGTTAGCATACGAAATGGCAGGATAGAAGCTCAATAGTTGCCAGAGATAAGTTAAGAAGTGCTAAACGTGTTAAGTTACATTGATTGTCAAATTAAGTTCATGTGGACAGGCAGAGAGAGAGAGATGAGTTTTTGAGAAATGTTGAGTATACGACTAGTTAGCTGAAGAGAGTACACTAACTAAATAACGAAATTATAACTAAGAATCTCTTTAGCTCGTTGTGTATATATTTGCGCTGCTCAATCAGCAGAGCCATCGCATTGCTTTTGCCTTCCGCTTGCCCCATGTTGTTGCATGCTTCCTCGTGGCATGGAAGCCACATACGTTTGCTGCCCTGTCGTGTTGCGTCTAGCACGGAAATGAACTTAATTTATGGCGCTAAAAAGGATTTGACTTTGTGGCCTCGCTCGCCCTCAAACCACTCGCTCCTTCTCTCTCTCTCTCTCTGTCTGTCTCGTTTGTTTTGTTTCATTTTGGACCCTTTTTAAAAAGGCAGCGCGGACTGTGATTCTCACAATCGTGGCTATAATGATTTGTGTGGTTAACGCGGCGCCGCCATCGGCCACGCTGCTGTCGTTGTCAGCTCTAAATTATAAACTATCTGCGAAGCACAAAACATTTTACGGCATTGCCCCCCCACACACTGCACTTGCGATATATGAAAACACGTTTACTTACACACAGACACACTCTCACACAGATATGTGTGTGTGTATGTGTTAGACTTAGTCTGCAACTTTTGCTGAATTTGTGGCCAAAAGTTATAATCATATCCAGTGGGAAGCCAGTGCGTGTGCCCCGCCAAGCAATTCCAATTACAATTTCCTTTAACATTAATTAGCATGTCAGTTTTATGGCAAATGGCTTTTAATTTCGCGCTCAGCCAATGGCCGTGGCAATGACAATGGCATTGGACTTGCGTTTCATTTGGCAGGCCAATAATTATGCAAAGTAGCTGCCCACATTGAATGACAGTTAAGGTGGGCAGGCCAGCAGGGAGTCAGCAAGTGGTTGACGATGCGTATACTTAATAATGTACAAATTGGCCTGGCAAAGTACTTGATAGCCTAAGTGGATGTTTACCAATAATTACTTGGCCATTTTTTTTGGGAGAAAATGTCGAATCTATTTTAATAAAGATCTAATTTGTGTATTTGAAGAGCCGTTGCCATCAATTGGCTTGGCATTCTATTTTAGCATCACTTGAGTTCCATAAATAGAATTTACGCTTTGGCAGCTTGGTCAAACCTTTGCGACGTTTTGTTTCTGTTCGGATATCAGCGGGCTGGCAGAGTTTCATTAACTTGTCAGCGCAGCTTGCCAAAAGTGTCAGGCGACGACATCGCTGGTTTTTGCATGCCAGACAACAGCCAAAAGATTCATCTCCAAAAAAGAATTGCTATTTGGCGATGGCATTGTTTTTTTGTTCGCAATATTCGTAAGGCTGGCTGTCTGCATCTGATAAATGGTTCAGGTAGACGAGCAAGCGCACGGCGTATTTGGCGTAGACGTGGGTTCAATTTACGGCTTTTGAGATGTCTGCGACGCGGCGAACCGCATGTCGAATTGCATATGGCTGACATTTGCCTAAGTGACTCCACGGATAGATACACACGGATAGAGAGCGAGCGCAAGGACTCAAAGGCACTCTGCGTTGCTGCAGTTATCATAACAATTATGTTGCCAGAGACAATGCCAGCAAATGCGCTCGAGAAACCACTTCAAACAATGACATAAAACAATGCGAGGAGTCGTTTCTGCATTGTAGTTTGCAAATTAAATAATTCCCAGTTACATTTCCGTTTCGCCAGAGCGTCGGCAATATTATTTCGCATTTGCTGGCTCCTCAGCAAGCATTCACAGCTACCATCCAGCTAACAGTTTCCCAGTTACCCAGCTCCCCAGATGCCGAGCTGCTGTTTCCGAGTGCTAATTGTGCGGCCGTTGCTGTTGCCGTTGCCGTTGCCATTGCCTTTGTTTAAGCACGACAGAGTCCAGGGCAATCTCTGGAGTTATGTGACTGCAATAACACTAAATTGGCTAGATATCTCGCGGTTACCCAAAGTTACCCCATTTCTCTAATGTGTCAAATTTGATTTGATTTATTATCATTATTATCATTATCATTATCATTATCATTATCATTATCATTATCATTATCATTATCATTATCATTATCATTATCATTATCATTATCATTATCATTATCATTATCATTATCATTATCATTATCATTATCATTATCATTATCATTATCATTATCATTATCATTATCATTATCATTATCATTATCATTATCATTATCATTATCATTATCATTATCATTATCATTATCATTATCATTATCATTATCATTATCATTATCATTATCATTATCATTATCATTATCATTATCATTATCATTATCATTATCATTATCATTATCATTATCATTATCATTATCATTATCATTATCATTATCATTATCATTATCATTATCATTATCATTATCATTATCATTATCATTATCATTATCATTATCATTATCATTATCATTATCATTATCATTATCATTATCATTATCATTATCATTATCATTATCATTATCATTATCATTATCATTATCATTATCATTATCATTATCATTATCATTATCATTATCATTATCATTATCATTATCATTATCATTATCATTATCATTATCATTATCATTATCATTATCATTATCATTATCATTATCATTATCATTATCATTATCATTATCATTATCATTATCATTATCATTATCATTATCATTATCATTATCACTATCATTATAATTATCATTATCATTATCACTATCATTATAATTATCATTATCATTGTCTTTGTCAGTCATTATCTTAAGCCATTTTATCATTGTCATTACTCATTAATTTTTAAATATTTATTATCGATTTCCTTTGCTTAATATGAAGAGTTTTTCTATAATTCCCACAAAATTTGGATGGACTTACATGGATTTTTGTCCAGTGTGCGCTCAGTGGGTTAATTGACAAATGCAAGTTGACGCTATCGTCCAGTGCGTTTAGCTTTTAATTGTAGCAAAGTTTTTGGGGCGCTGCATTTGCATATAATTATGTTGGGAGTTTAATGCGCATTCGCGCTATCTGGAACGCTTCATTCCTGGCACTCTGTGTCGTTCAGCAGTCATTTGTTGATGGCACTGCGACTGTCACTGGCACATCGCCTAACCATATGCAATGCAATTGCACAAAACTGTCCATCAACGCTGTCATTTACTGGCCTGCCCAGGCCCAAGCTGTCGTACCCATCCTGCGGCTGACGCTTGGCGGCTGCTGATGCATTTCTTAAATGTTTGCAGGCTGTAAAATTTATTTAAACGCGTCCCTGTCATACACATGACACGCAGAATGAGATGCCACTGGGCGGACAGCACAGAGCGACATACGCAATGCGTCATCGTCATAGCCATACTCTGATTCTGATTCTGATTCTGATTCTGATGCTGATGCTGATCCGATTCTGGATTTTGCATCTCGCTGTCCCTTGTGAGCCAAGTAATTTGCATTTATGCGAGAAACCCTCTTGTTTGCAGTGAGCCTTGTTGCAAACTATTGCAATTTGTGCGCTGGCTGCCATTGACAGATGGCTTAGCCGCAAAGAAACCTCATTTCATATGTACAAAACTAAATATTCACATTGCGATATGTCGTAACAGCGGTCTAATTTGATTAGAATAAATTAGAGCACAGTTTAAATATTTTTATCCATCCTTAGTAGTTCACTCTCGACAACCTCTTAATTTCATACTCTTCAAACTCAGTATTTGTTCTTTTCAAGCAATTCTTTACGAATTGTTCGTTTTGAACTTAAGAGCCAAGCTCATTTCAGACTTGATATGATTTTCTCTCTGTGGCCAACTGAGCGAACTTTGTCACAAATTTGTCTAATATTTTCGTTAACATTTTTGCTTGTTGCCAAGGCAAGCCTTAACCTCATTTCCCTTTTGAGTTGAGGCATTACACATACGACAGGTGGTCCCACAGCCATTGCCAGAGCTGAGCTGAACGTTTGTCTGGCCATTCTGATGTTTATTTGGGGCGTGGAACGTTGGAAACTGGTTTGACAAATAGCCTGCGGCTCATATACAATGCTGAGAAGATGTCATTGTCTCTATTCATGTTGTTGCTTGCTGTGGATGCTGTGTGTGCTCTGTTTGTTATTTTTTTGATGTTGCCTGCAGTTCTTGCAATTCTTGTGCTTTGTTTTTGCTGATGTTGTGGTTGGCTTCGGGTTTCTTTCCCTTCTGCGTACATTTGCTGTGCCAGCACTCGATGCTGCTGCTCCAAGTGTGGGCTGCAAGGACACGAGATGCAGCACATACGCTTGAGTGCCATTAAAATGCGCCCAGGGCTGTTGATTGGTAAAGAAAAATGTAACATGTGGTTTACCTAAACTTTTACTGGGCCACCCGAGCACAAAGTGGTTCGAGCGGGGCGAACTGCCTGCCAGCCAGCCAGCCTGCCAGCCCGCCTCAATTGATGGCTGCCTGAGAGCCTGACACCTACATATCAACTTGAAGACAAACGGGCTTTTAAATGGCAAGAGAATCCAAGCTGAAGTTGTGGCTGTGAATGTGGTGGGGCGTTGTGGTTAAGTGGTTGCCATTGCTGTTGTAATGTGCCTCAGCTGTGCTAACTGCTGATAATTTGTTGCCAGCTAAGATAGACAGCGTTTGTCGAGGAGCTAGAAGCAGGCAATATAAAAAATATATAACAGCAGCAGCTGACAAGCATTGAATACTACCAAAAAAAAAAAACTTCATTTTAAACATTATTTAACCTATGTTTGTTAACAAAGTGGAGAACAGCATATTGTATTTATGCTCATAAATATGCAATGCAATTTGTTTAAATTCAAAGCCCGTTTCTTTCCAAATACCCACACAGCACATGCCAAATATTTATTTTGGTTAGTTTGTGAGCTTAAATACGCATAATGAATCCATTTTCCATTTTTGGTTGAATTATTAAATATTTAAACAGCACTTAACCTTTTGCTAATACAAATTATACTTCCACAGCGCCTTTGTGTGTGTCTGTTTGTATGCAAAGTAAACATTTATATGCTCCACACATACATATATACATATATATATATATATATACATATATACATACATACATATATATATATATATATATATATATTATATACTTTTATGTATGTAGATTTTGCGCATAATTATGCAGAGTTCACTTGGTTTTTGTTTGGCCAACGCAACACTTTGAATTCGTGCAAATACTGTGAGAGAGTTATCCAGGGGCGGATTAATTTATAAACATAAGGGGGCTTTAAGTAGTAAAAGATATACTAAAGTCCATTAGAATATTGAAGAAATGTGAGAATTTCGATTTGGCTGCTAAATAAAACAGAATCGAGTGTCACTTGGGTGAATTATTAATGTGAAATGTAAATAAATGTAAAACTGTATTTATTATGAATTCTATACTCCGAATACATTATAGTAACATAAATCCCTCTATTAAAAATTTATGCCGCTGCCCCTGCACCTATTTTTTTCATTCCCGGCGCACTGCTCAGGCTCTAGAGTGAAAAATAGTTGCCAAAGCGACCGCACAAATTTTCTTAATGAGCTCAAACGTCACACACACACACACACACACAAGCTAACACACACACTCACACACACGCACACATGCAGCTTTGGCCTTTATTTACCGAACACACGGTTTATTATTTCTTGTTTAAAATGTGTAAAAAATTTGCTTAGTTTAGCGTGTGGAAATTCATTCCAGCCAGGCAAATGCGAATGCAAATGAACGAATGCGGAGCAGGCAAAAAGTTGCCTCAAAGGCGAGCGTCTTAAAGCCATGCCCAGCCACGCTCCACAGCCTTAAATGGCAAACAGCAGGCGACGCTTAAGACATAACAATTAAATTTCATAAGCCGCCAAGCGATTTAAGTTTAATTATTTTTTACGGCTAGCCAAAAAAGGAAAGAAGACGAAGATCCGCAAAAAATGCTGGAAAATTAAGGAAAAAAGTGAGCTAAAGAAAAGACAGAGCTGAAATAAAAGTCTCGGTAGTCGAATTATGAAAAGTGTGTGGGGGAGCGCACAAAAGCAGAGAGCTATGTTTGCGAGTCTGCTCTCTCTCTATCTCTCTTTGTCTCTTTTTGCCCTGCCTGTTGTTGTTGTACTTTGGCAGCTGGGCGTTGGCAGCTGCTTCCACTCATTAGGCGCTTTATTAAGCGAGATAATTAGCCGAAGCACGTAACTTGCAGTTAATTGATATTATTTGAACTCCACGCTCATTATGTTAAGTCTCTCGCAGACGCTCTCTCTCTCTCTTCCTGTTGCTGCCTCTCTCTCTCTCTCTCTGTCTCTGTCTCTCGCTTGTTACTTTCATTGTTGCAGTCACTTAACCTTTGAACTTTTTGCAATTGTGCACAATTAAGTTGAAAATTGTGTTATAATGTTAAGTAATTGTTTATGAGCCGATTAAGCTGGCCAACAACATTTCTGGCTGCCGAAACACTCAAAGGCCATTAAAAGCAGCCGTGAGCAAGAGTTGCCAACTTAAAGTGTCGGCTCTTGGGCGAAGTCCCTTGGCTCTGTCGACTGCAGCAATTTGATGGGCTCTCTCAATTTGTACACGAGAAACTTTTGCGGTGTTTTGTTTAGTCCTATTTTGTGGTCCACGTCCATTGACCGAAGAGGTCATTTAAATCTATGAGCTGCTCATTAGTCGCCTTGCAGTTCATTAATTTGATTTAAAATCTCGCACACCTACACCCACAATGAGAGCAGTGGAAAACTCACCTCACTATGGGACTTAACGACTTTAATTAAGGCAAAAGTCGTTGCCAGACATTGACGACAACTGCGACGACGACTGCTACGCACTGACCTCGTTTTTTATAGCCGCCTATAAATAACAGAAATTATGTACACACTGAACTGGACAGCACTGTAAAAGACGAACAGCGACCAAAGAGTGGGCAGGTCGCGGGCATGGCCTGTCGCAGTTTTTGGGCGCGTTTTTCAGCGCCAGTTAAACGCGCTGCCATGAATTTTAATTCGACGACACTTTGGCCGTGGGACACGCAACACGACAGTCGCCAGTCCAATCGAAAAATTTAACAAAAAACGAAGGCAAAACGAAACGAAATGGAGAACAAAAAAAATACATAATAAGCGTAGCGAAAAGAAATTTAAGTAAAACGCAGCCTTGGTTCAATGTACATTTGCACAGCAGAGCAGAGTAGAGCAGAGCATACGCAGCACAGCAGGCTCATCAAGTGAACTGTGGTGCCACAAGCAAATTTCCTCAGTCAAAATTTGTATATCGGTTAAATAATATATATTTCTAATGTTTATTTTATTGTCTTCATAATAAAATTAATTTTATTTTAAAATAAATTTAATTTTTATTTATATATATTAATAAACTATTTTACGATATTTATAATTAAATTTATTTTATTAGAAAAATAATTTTACATGTCTATAATATAATAAAATTAATTTTTTTATTAATTTAATTATTTTTATGAGATAAATAATAAATAAAAAATAAAAAGTTAAGTTTTAATTTATTGGATTTTTATTATATTTTATCAATTTTATTAGAAAAATAAAATGTTTACAATAATAAGAGTATATAATAATAAAAAGTATTTGTCTTTAAATTAATTGAACTTACATTAAACATAATATAATTAATTTATCAATATGTAATAAATAAATAATTGGGCATTATTATATATTTTTTTATAACTTTAAATTATAATAATCATATAAAAAAATATTGAATTTTTCTTAGTAACCATCAATTTTAATAATATCAACATTTTCTCATGTAAATAATTATAATATATTATAATGTACTATATAAAATAATATATTTAAATTATCTATAACTCAGCGATGGATTGGAGCTTTCATTAAATTTATTATATTATTAATAATTTAGCCCACTTTCAACTTTTGCGTTGTCTGTTGCCTTAAGCTGCGCTTTAGCAAAAATTTATGGAATACATTAACGTTTATACGCATTAAAACCGAATGTTATTCAATTAAAGCAAAGCAGCTTCTAAAAATTCCCATTTTTTATATATATTTATGGCTGACAGATTAGTACTTAATAATTGTGTGTGTGTGTGTGTAAGTGTCTGTTTCCTGTTATATTTAGCTACCTCAATTTCATTTGGTAACTTTTCAAAACTTTTCCATTGTTTATTTGCAGGCAAATGCGAGCGCTGTCAAGTTGGCGACGCTCAGACGCCAACTGCCCGTCCACCACAATCGGCATTAATTTAGCGGAAGTAATGCGAGAAATTGTTGAAGTCCCAGCTCCCAGCTGGACAGGGCGAAATATATTGCTCATTGTGCTGGGCATTGGGCGGAGGCTAATTGGCCGATGGCCTCATATAGGCAGAACGAGCCTCATCTGTATATAGATATTGGCCAAAAGGGTTTCCCGAATGTCCTCCTTTATTTGTATATTTACTTTTATCTATTTTCTTGCTTGGTTAAATTTAATGAACAAGACATTTGGCTTTATATTTATATTTTTTGCTGCTTCTGCTCGCTTCTTTAATTAAATAAACTTGCCCTTTCTTGTTTTAATGGGCATATTAGTTTTTATCGCTCAACGCTAGATCTAATGCGCCCGCTGCACTTGGTAGGGGCTCGTTCAGAGGGGCGTGGCGGTTGCTACTAATTGCCTTTTTGTGTTGCCCAACGCATTATCTAATGGTGTCCATCAACAGAGCCTATTTCATTGTGTTATGCTAATGTTATTCTAACGTGAGCCATATAAATATAAATATCTCGTAAATATAAATATCTCATTATGATTTATAGGCAATAATCACAATGAAACTAATGGGGGCATTTGATATGGCATTCGCCAGTTTTTGGATATTGTAGAACAAACAAAAACTTACCTTAAGATATAAAATGATATATAAAAAATGTAATCCTTAATTTTTTTTTAGTCTGTGTCAGTGGCTCAGCTCTGCTCTCGAGCTCTGCGGTTAGCTGTCGCCTGCATTCGTTCCACACAATTTGCTCAGCCTGCAATGAATTTTGCAAGCATTTGTCTCGGCTCACATAAAAACAGAGAGCAGCCAGCAACCACTTCGGGCCTTCAACATGAATTCGACACATATTTAAAAACTCATTCACACGTCCTGCCAACTTATTTAACAACTCAACTCAGCCCAGAGCTTGGAGCATTTGTATAGATCTTGTGCGATGTACTTAAATTACTTGAGGACGAATGCTGCTCAGCTTGAATGCAATTTAAGTACGTACTTCACAAGCAAATGTTTCACAGAGCACCCATCTTATAGACACATCCACACCCACACAGAGAGTAGAGAAACACATACAATATCTAAACTGTAGAGCACTTACTTTTCGACCAAAAAAGACACTTTGCACGGGAAGCTGTCGAAATAGGAGCCGGCTTTCTCATCCTTGTCTCCATCCTGATGGCACTCAGCGCTTCGTATAGTATTTCTCTTTTAGTTTTTGCTGCTGCTGCTGCAGCTACTGCTGCTGTTGTATTTTATTATTTAAAAGCCTAAAATCTATGAAGTGCGGTGCAAATATTTGAAATTGTTAGAGCAACATTTGCAACTGACTCAGTGACTGCTGCATTTGACAAGAATATTTAATTTAACTGCTAAGCCACAAGATGACTCACCCACACACCCACACATGCTGAGTCGTTTTGCCAGCTACGATTAAGGTAAACTTCTGTGATGTGTTGGGGTACAACAATTTTATCAGCCCGTTTGCAACACTTGAAGTTGTTGGCATTCTAGATAAATCTGAAGAGTGAAGTTATTTCAAATTAAATAACAATTTAAAAAAAAAATAAATTAAATAATGAAGTGAATTTAATTTAAAATTGAAAAAAGTTTGTAAGCTTTTCTTTTTTAAAAACTTAACAACAAATTTGCTTATATATCTGGTTGCATAAATATATTTATTTTTATTACAGGGTGACCAAATAAGAGCAATACTAACAGAAATAGCAATAAGACAATAACTATTTGAGATATGAATTTTGTTTTGTATTATTTTAAAAGAATTCATTCTTCTTACTCGTCTCGGACTTATTGACAGCGTTAAACTTCAGTTATCAAATTTTACCTTAAAAAGTTCCTGTGTTGCTTAGCTTGTATGACATCTAAAGCAACAACTCAGTCCCCATTTCGTCATAATCTTTTTATTATTAGCATAATTTACGAGCTCATATCAAGTCTTAAGACAGCCTCTATTGGCCATATAAGAGAGTAAGAGAAGAGAGTGAGAGCAGTTACCATTCTCTTACCCTTAAGAGTAGGCTAAGAGTCGACTCTCCTGCAGCTCTTTTTCGATTTGCATTTGCATTTGTTTGCTTGATATATATTTTTTTGTTCTCGCTGTTCAGCATGTCGTCAAAGGTATTCAGTGCTGAGTGCTGATGCTTCCGTTTCCGGTTTCGTGTTTACATTTGTGTTAAATGCAAAGCCTGTAACTTGTATGTTGCAGTTCTTTTCAAACTCAGCAGGGGCGACGCTCGGTCTCAAATTGCAGCGCAAAGCAATGCTCGAGTCAAAGTCAAATGCAGGCGCCCCCACAAACTAAGCCCCAACTCTATTTACCTTTAATATTTAAAATGCTCTATTTACCGTAAATATTTTCATGGTAATTTACGCAAATTTACATAAATAAAAGCACTGATATACCATGCCTCACCTACCCACACACACAACGAATGCACATGCCTAACTGTTTTGGGCTCCATAGAGCCTCATTTGAAAAATGTCAAACGCAGTCCAGCCATTAAATTGTGGGCGAACGCAGGAAGCGGCAGCAGGAGTCGGGCCGGACTTGGGTGCGCCAGCCATCGTTTGTTTGGCCTAATAGCTTTTCTATAATTTATCATGGAATATTTATGGCACGCGCTTTTGTATCTAGGAATTATGCATTTATTATTCAAAATGCTTTTTATGCCACCAAACAAACGACTATGTTGTCTGCTGCAAATTTCCATTTGACAGAGGTGGCTGTCCCCTAAACGTTGTCAGCGTTTAGGTTAGTTTGTTTGAAAAATTGTCATATTTACAGGACTCGCCGAATGCTTCGACTGGACACTGGTCCGGCTTGCCCTGACCAACTTAATTGGCAAATTTAAATTGAATACATTTTTCATGATAGTGCATTGGTCTTTGGCCAACAACATATTGGATGTGTGTGTGTGTCCGCATCTCATCATTACGAATAATGTTGTTGTTTGAGCAGTTTAATGATATGTCCAGGATTTATATAGCTCAAGCTCGTAATTGACAGCCATAATGACTGCGACTTAAATTGATTTCATTATTGCCCATAGCACAGATGTGGGTTAAATACTCGCTTTAGCATTAGACTGAATGTCGTCAAAGTTAAGCGGGTAGTTAAGGCTAGACAGCGTAAGTTAACTGCTATCGCAAAAGGTGTTTACTATGAATTTTCATCTGCATCTGCTGGAAATTCGCTAAAAAGTGACAAAGTTATTATAGCTTTTTAAGCTGCATAAGAGTTTGCGGGATTTCCTTTAATGCTATTATCGAAATAATTTTGTGTGCAGCTTCGCTCTGCCACATAAGTAGCTTTCACCTGGCCTCGTTTGCTCGCTTTTCCCGTATCCATTTCAATTGCATGGCTTTTAACTTTCGTTTCCATTGCCAGCTAAGTAACCTCAAACAAGGAACTCTACTTTAACTTTGGCCGCGACAAACTTTCGCAATGCGTACACCCGATACCAAGTGGATGCCGAAGTCTTGCCGGTGCAGCGCTACGGTAGTCCAATGCCATAAATGTCAATAGACCAAAAACCATTATGCATAATATGCCAAGCGGCAGTGCCACTTGCTCGGGCAGCTCCTCTGCTTCGCCTGCACCGTGTAAGCGTGTCGCGCGACTCAGGCTCTATCTGTGGCTCTGCTCTATCCCTTCTATGCTTGCTCTGGTTGTCAATGTTCATTCTTTACTTCTGTCGCCGCATGCTAAACAATATTTCTCCATTACAAAACAATGGACCGGGTGCATAATGTAACTTCTTCTACTGCTGCCCTGGCACCTGCTGCTGCTCCTGCTTCTGCTCCTTCTCCTGTGCAGCTTTGAGGACAAGTAACACCTTTTACTTGTGGCGTTCGGTGTCAGTGGAAACTTTTGCTTTTTCCACTTGGCTTTTTATGTTAGCGCGTTGCAGTATATCCCAGCCAGCCAGCCAGCCAGCTAGACACGCCCTGGCCATCCCTTGGCCAACTTTTCGTTGCCTACTTTTGTGCGGAGGCACAAAAGTTGCGCTTGCTTATTGTCCAGTGCAGTGAAAACTTTGGCTGTTTGCTGCTAAATTGAAAGCGACTTGCTGCGCAGTGTCCTTGTCAACGCCCTGCGATCAGTTGGCCTTGGCGGTGTAAATTGCAAAACAAATAAACAGCAGCAATTTCCGCCACTCTCAGGCAACTTCAAGCATTAAATTTAACATTTTATATATATAAAACTAAAAATCGTAACGATGCAGCAGAAGCTTCGCACTTCAGCTTAACTTAATTCGTTTGCATTGATTTTCAAAAGTTACTTTATTTTAAAAATGCTTTACAAAAAACAATTTTTAAACTCATGCAAAGCAACTGGAATCGTCAGATTTTCTTATCTCGAAAAGGACATCACCCGCTCTTGGCATGCAATAAATTTTAATGAATTGAACTTTTAAATTTGAATAAATCAATGCGTATAACTTTGTAGAAATTGCTCGTTAACGTAAATGTATAATGATGTTTCACTGCCTCTCATTGTCTTGTGCTCTTTCGACAAAAAAAACCTTCCACTGAATCGCGCGACAACTCGAGTTTCTCGCGCACAGTCTTATAGTACTGGACGCCTTTGAGCTGTTCCATAAACTGGCGCAGGTAGCTCAGATATTGTATTTTGCCCTTGGGCTTGGCATCGTCCGGGCACCAGCAGAGCAACACTAACTTTTCCCGTTTGATTTCCTGTTTGGTCACCTCGCACGTGTGACTATATTCCAGATCGAAGACACCGTAACGGCATTCAATGGATCCATTGCGTGTCAGGTCTTCCAAGAACTGGTTGTAATCGTTGTCTCGCGGACCGACGGTCTCCACGTCGACAACGGAGTCGGAGACGAGGCGAAAGATTATATAACGGTACTCTTTGCTCTTACGAATTGCCTCGTAGATTTCAATGCACGTTGGTCGGCAATTGTCGGCGTTCATTGTGTGTGTTAACTTATCAATGTCTAAAACCCGAAAAAAGGTGGAGAACAATAAGAATTTGAGTTTTTTTGCTGTTACGTACTTGTCTGAAGTGCTATCAGAAATAACTATTTCAATCATAGCTCACTAGGTTCAGTGTGCGTTGCGAAAAAAGCAAACCTCGTTTGATGGCTAAATCAACAGCAAACACGAAAAACTGCCGACAACTGGAAAACTTTCAATCGCATCCATTTCGCATTGCACATTGCCTGCAAAACCCACTCACTCATATCCCGCATACATATACACACTAAATACGTGAGTGCATATCTTTAGTTGGCATAGTTTTCTTAACAGTTTTCCGTTCCATTCACATTTTTTCCGAGTTCTAAACTCGGCCTCAGACAGGCGGCTTCAGCATTTTTTCCCATCGAAGTTTATTTGATTTGCAAAGTTTGTTGGACCACAAGAGCAAAAAATAAATGCTAAATGATAATTGAAGTTCGCATGGCACACAGATAATAAATATATTCGTTTGGCTGCCTAAGAAGAACAAATGCAGAAAAGTATGTTGAGTGCTGCATAGTTATTGAAACCAATTTAATTTATAGGGTGAAGTTGTAGGAAATATATAAATATAGTTGAAGATTTGTTAAAGGGATAAGCAATGTATTTGAGAATTGCATAGAAAGGCGATTTATGCTTGTAAGAGTATGGAAGCGGAGCGAGAGAGAGACAATTAAAAGAGAGAGAGGGAGTTGAGAGAGAGAGAGAGAGAGAGAGAGAGAGAGAGAGTGTGAGAGAGAGAGCGCTTGAGACAGCATTCAGAGAGAGAGAGTGAGAGAGATAGAAAGAGTTAGAGAAAGAGAGAGGGAGAGAGAAAGAGAGTTCAGAGAGAGAGACAGAGAGATATATAAAGAGAGAGAGAGAGAGCGAGAGAGCGAGAGAGAGAGAGAGAGGAAGACAGAGAGCGCAGGGGAGAGCATTCAGAGATAAAGAGAGTGAGATCGAGAGAGAGTTATATATATAAAGACAGAGTTATATAAAGAGAGCAAGAGAGAGAGAGGGAGAGAGCGAGAGAGAGAGAGAGATAAAGAGAGAGAGAAAGAGGGAGAGAGTGATAGTTAGAACCAGAGACATTTAGAGCGAGAGACGGTTAAGAAAACGGGAAAGAGGGAGAGCAAACAGAGACCTCAACAATGAGATACATAACGAAGGGGAGAAAAGTCACGGGAAAGAGACAGGAAAAGTCGAACATAGACAATAGAAAGAAAATGCACAGAGAGTTGACTTATCAGAATATTAAAATAATTTGCAAATATATGTTAATTGAAAGCAATAAAACACACAAAGGAATCTCATAAAAAGAGGCACAGAACGAATTCCAATTGTTTGAAAACAAATGCATATATATGTTTGCTATTAAATTAATTAATGCTGTGCAATTAAAGGCGAAACTCATTCATAAAACCATGACAAACGAGTTTTATTGCACTCGATGTAACTAGGCTGGGTGTTTTTTATGGTAATCTGTGTGTGTGTGTGTGTGTGTGTGTGTTTGGCTTACTCTGTTGTTGCCTCACGCCGATTAATCACTTTACGCTTTAAAACGTTAATCATTTGGTGGGCGTGGGAGGCTTTTGAGCTTTGCCATGCTTTTAATTCAATTATGCTGCGCTTTTGTCAGACATCCTGGGCAATGGGCAATTACCAGTAATCGAATTTTGGCACGACGAATCCGCTTGAAACAATAAATTGTTTAGCTGCAACCCCGCTGGGGCCAAAGACACACAAAGCCATAAAGCCAGTGTGGGGCAGGGGCAGTCTTAGTGAACTACCCGAAAATGCAAATGCAAAGGCGCGCCGACATCGTGGAGGCATTGAACTTAGCACCGGCTTAAGCTCTTAAGCTGAACTTTCACTTAACCGCAGCAAAGCGTTAAAAGCATTCCATATTAATGTCTAATTAAATGCAGCGGGCGCTCGGCTACGAACAAACGAGCAGCTTTATTCGCTGAGGCCCGAAAATGAAATTGCGAGACGGCTTCATTTGCATTTTAGATCTGGGCATCCGGCGATGACAATCGGATGTATTTCAGTCAAGTGCTTCAAGTGGGCAATTCGCTCCCTGCTGCCGCCTCCTGCTGAGGCCAGTTGCAGTTGATGCTTTCCTCTTCCTCTCTCTCGCTTTTCGTTTCTTCAGTTCATACATTTTTCAACGTTTGGGAAAAACAATTCGTGCGCTGCCAGCCATTCCTCAGCTGTTGCATTTCTTTAATAAAATATCAGTTGCCATTAAAGGTGCTGCAGCCGGAACCGTTTCTTTCGTCTGCTCTGCATGAAGGAGTTGCGTTCATTTGTCACTTGACTGCGTTTGACAATTAAAAATTGCAATCAGCTGAGAACAGGACAGCTGCCAGAAGAATCAAGTATATCTGCATGTTAAGTCTGTCTGTCTTTTCCCCAGCTTTGACCACTGCACTTTGATTCGCCAAGCAAATTAATCGCAGCTGCAAAGTTGTCAGACAAAAAGTTTGCACTTGGCATTCATGATTGCCCAGCTAACAAAGACTCAAAGAGCTGGTCCATGTGTGTCGTTGATAAAAGTTAGCAAACGTGCATGCTAATTAAGCTCTCAAGCTAAGATACTCCACTTTGACCATATATATATATATTTATATATATATATTAAATGTTATTTACTTCCCTGCGCTTTCAGCTGTTGTCATTGAAGCTTATTAGACACCTTTGTGTGCACATGCTTGCCCCTGCCAGCGATGCGCTTTAATTTGCGATCTATTATTGTATGGCTACACGTGTATGTATTCACACGTACGCACAGCCGCACACTCACATCGATGCGACGCCCACAATGAACTGTTAACGGGGCGTATGCGTGTTAACATATTTGATTTGTATATTTCAATAGGCAATGTCGCTGTGTGTGTGCGGTCCCCACCCAATGCTATTTGATGGGTTTATTATTGGGCAAATAAATTAAAATTGTTTACCTTTCAGCATATCCATATATTCGCTGCGTAAAGCGGAGATAGCATGCCTTTCCCTCTTTCTCTCTCTGTCCCTCTCGCTGTCTCAGTCCCGATTCAATTGCGGTTGCGTGAGTGCGCGTATGTTGTGGCAACTTTATTTGCGCAAATTAATGGATAAATGTTGGTACATACATGTCCAACCACGTGCACACACACACACACACACACACACACCGCCTCATGTGTACGCACATATAAAAACACATTCAGCATCTGTAGATATATCAAAAACAACAATGCGAAACACATAATAGAACATTCAATATAATGTGCTAGGCAATATGATGGCACGCAGGGAAATAAACAAAAGTATGCGTAATATATTTTGCATATAACAACAGACAATTGAACGAAAATATTTTCAACTGAATCAACATTGCGGAAAAGGGGAACAAAAAACAACAGAAATGCTGGGAGAAGTCTACAAGAGATTTTCTAAAAATAATTTCAAATCCAAAACATGCATATATAAAATAATAAACAATAAATATATCTAATAAATATTTCTGTCTTTGACGTACACTTCTGAATTAATTAAATTATATATTTAATAACTTAATATATGAAATATGTATCCATAAAATATTACCCCATAAAATATTACCCATAAATATATTATGTACCCAATATATATTATATTATATCATATTTTCATAAGTAGTTTCCGTTCTCTAGTCGATGTTGTATCATTAGCAACTTTATTTTGTGGCTAGTTGCTTTGTTAGATATCAAGAAAAACATATTTTTATTTTCTTATAAACGCATAAGCAATAGATTTTGCCTAGAAGCTGAAGCCTTGAAAATATTGGTATCTATCTCAGCAGTCTCTTACGACAAGCCAACACAGTCTGTAAAGGTATTCCAGCGCCCGCCAACCACAGGTGGTATTAGTATATAAAATACTGATATAACTTGGCATGGTTCTTTATCATAGAAAACTTAGTTGAAGCTGATTTTAAAAGGGCAACTTAGATATTATATCAATTAATGAAGCATAAGATTTTTAGCTGAACATCTCGATACTATCTTATTGACAGTTGATTGTTGGTTTTTCAGGTTGTTCTGATTTTGCAGTAGATCTAAGGAAGTCTGCCAGTCAAATGCTGACTCAAGCAAAGACTAGGTCTTATAACAGCCATATATATTGCTACACTCAAGGCTTCTGTTGAAGCATGAATCAGCCATGAAGTCATCAATTCTATGTAGGCAACACCTGACGCCGCCAAGTGAACTGCGAGGGAGCATTGAGAAATTAACGATCATCCCCAGCGTCAACACGATCAAATAGACTTGTATCCTAAGCTCAAGTTAAGTTGTGAGTTATTTATTTAAAGAAAAGGCAACGCTGAAGCTCAGTCACTAGAGTGCAGCCTAGATTGCAGTAACTCAAGCAGCTTCCTTAACTAAGCCGAACTGAATCTGCCATTCCACTGATATCTTTGCACAGTTACCTTATACGATACGCTGGCTACTGTATTTCTTTCTCTCAATTTTGATGCTTAATGAAATTGCTTGAAGTGTACCCATGTATATCAAAAATATTCAAGTGTCAAAACTGGCAGCTTATGGCGCAGAGCCTAACAAAATAATATTGAAAGGCGGTCAACAGGCAGAAGTCAAAACTTTCACACAATGTCAGCCAGTTGGCAAAGCAATACAAACTAAACTGTATGAAATGAATGCACAGTTGACATACGAGTAGACGGTGGCTTCAAATGGGAAATGGAAAATGGAAAATGGAAAATGCACGTTGCCACACGGCATGGCTGGCAGAGAGGCAAGAGCTGACGTTGATTGTTCGATTCAAACATTTTGGCATGTTTTGGTACATTTGCAAATGTTTTGCGAATTGTCGAGGCTGGAAAAGGTCAGCCAGTTCCAGAATACTGAAAATGCGTTAAATCCGCTATAAAAGCGGTTAACCGACCAAACTGCAAATGCGAAATGCGGTTCACTTCGGTTTGGCTCGGTTTGGTTTGATTTGGTTTGGCTTGCATGGCAGCTTGGCAACTGCTGACGGGCTATTTCGACCGCACTGGGGATTTGTGTGCACAGAGTAGGCCCCGCCCCAGATCGGGCCAGCCCTAAAAAATCATCAGATTTGTTGAATTCAATCTATCATCCATTTTACAAGTGAAAATTATTTAAAGTTAGACATATTAAACGCACGAAAGCAGGGCCGGGCACAATGTCTGAGGACCAAGAGGAGCTAATGTCTAATGATGAGACCTTCTCATACTCTCCAGAGATTGTGGAGGTGACAACGGTGGTTTCATATGCTAATTGTCCAGTCATATTCATGTCCTTCAATATTTTTAGACGTTCACCGAGCTAGAGACCGAACAAGCGCTGCTGTTTATCAAAGACAATAATTTGCCGATGTCAGATCTACATTATGCTCTCAAATATATACGCATTTCGAATCGCGCTGTCGATCTGGATGATAAGTTCAAGGAAATACAACAGCGTCTCAAGAAGCTGCGAGAACAGGATATGGTTGTCGTTACTCCACCGAAGTGCGGCAATCTTAATTTCAATTTCTTCAACAATCCATAAATGTGATGAGCTTTAATTAATAGAATTAACAATAATTTTGTGATTTATTGAAGGCAAGTAAAACGATTTAAAGCCGCATTCGGCTCTCAGCTTACCCACGACATCTACCGATCTTCAAATAGTCTCTGAAAACGTGTTTTAAAACCTTTTTTATTCGCCTAATAGATAAAATTTGTTGCTAGATAAAAAACAAGTTAAGAACGGTGGGGTAACTGGGCTGGGTGGATTGGCTAAGTGTGGGGCTAGAGAGAATTGCATGCAAAGCAAGGAGACAAAACAGCACAAAAGCAAACAAAATTATGTTTAAGGTTATATGCTATGCATAAGTAAATAAGCAGACAGCGCTGACGGATCGGACGGACTCGGGGGCAGCCAGGCAAGCGGAAACGGAAGCTCAAGTATCAAAAGAAAGTGTCTAACTGCCTGTGTGCATGTGTGTTATACAGAATGTGTAAGCTAGAATGTGTATATGTATATGTGTGTGTGTGTCTGTATGTGTGTGACTTATGCAAGAGCCGCAGGCACTTCCGACAATTGGCAAAACACAACAGAAAGGCAACCAGCCAACCAAGCAAATCAGCCAGGAGCGGATTAGACAGCAACAGCAGCAAAAAAAAATATTTTGAGCATTAATAAAATAAATTTAATTAGTTTGGAATGCATTAATATTTTATATGATTACACAACAAACTTGAAGCTAGCACAAAATTCATAAAATGCAGTTGTGTTGCAGCTTTAAGCTGCATGGACAGAGTCTATATAGAGCATCTGTTGAGCAGAATTTGGCTGAGTTTCAGAAGCCTTCAGCTAACTATATCAGTGCGCTCCTGATCGATTTTGGTTGGGCCAACAGACGAACGGGCAGACAGGCCACAGAAAAGGATGCCTTGCACACGCGCCGAGCGAGATAAAACATTTGTATGCGCTGATAAGAACGCATCCACTTACTTTTGGTCGCACATGACCTGAATTTTTGTGCATTACACAGACACAAGCACACACAAACACACAAATACACAAACACTCGCGCACATTGGTAAGCTGAAAAAAATATATTAGACTTGGCGCTTGAACTTGCGAGCAAATGAAGAAATTTAAATTTTAAGTCGTAGAGAGCGAGTCAAGCACTATCAGACAGACGCCCACTACGCAGACTTGTTAGGTGAAAATGTGCAGAAACAATTAGATTGGGCAGAGAACTCATTATATAATATATATAAGTCTGTTATGTGAGAAATGCTTATTGACTTTTACGTACTTTTGAGCTGAGCTGAGCGCAAACTCTTAAAGTGTAGCTTCGGCGCTTGCTTTTGCGACACGCGAGTGTATTTTGGGGGCAGCATTAAAATGCGGCACCATGGCCAATCGAGTCTGCGTTGCCCCAGCAACCAACTGTCTGTCGGAGAGTAGTAAAAAACGAGCAGAAAGATTCAGTTTTTCATTCCAAAGTTCCAGTTCAGTTACACGAAATTTGAACGGAAATACGAAAATGAAAGATTCGTATCTGGAAAAGTTAGGGCGAGATTGATGTGTGCACAGCAGCAACAGCAGCTGGCTGGGCCCGCACCCTCTCTTCGCCTTAGATGGCCACACACATGCACATGACTCCTGTGAAGGAGTAGCGCCAAAAAAAATATCGAACCGCCCGCAGCACTCGAATGTGGTTCATTTCGTCTGATTCTCTGACTCCTCCTCGAGGTCTGCCTCTGAGTGAGTGCACCCCTTATGAGAAAATAGGATTTGCTTGCAAATTTTTGCCAGCCTGGCAAATGGGGTGACCATGTGCGGGTGCGGATGCGGCTGCGGATGCGGATGCGAATGCTTTGCGCTCGTTTTGTTTGTTTGACACTTGCGTGGTTAGTGATTGTCCATATTATGTGACACACTGTGTGACAGACGAGCAACGAGCAGATAGAGCAGCTCTCACAGCCAGACAGAAGGGCAACTGTGGTAAGTGTTACAGAGCGAGTGTGAAGGGGCATAGTAAGATGACGGCAAAAAGAAAGTGTGGCTCCATTTCGTGCTGCCTCAGCGCTGAGCTTGCAAATTTGGCCAGCTTTCGGCATAAAGTTGAGTTCAAGTTGTCAAAATTTTGGTATGTGATTGCCCACAGGCACAGCGCACACTCAAGCCTATCGAATAGACAGACTTGACTGAAGACAATAAACTGTACTTAAATCTTAATTCTTCTAACACATAATGAAGTTCTTTGCAATATTTTTATATACTTTCAACTAAAAGATTCCACAAACTCTCTACTAAAATATTGATCTAAATTTGTTTCCGCTTCTGAGTTTCATTTGAACTTTAACTTTGGCCTTTTTTTGGCCAGCGAAGTTCACTTTGCACAAAATCCATTAACAAGATTTTTTGCATATGCCGAAGGGTAGAAGAAAAGGTTTCCCTACCACATGAAATGCGAGTAGTAAATAAAGCAGAGCAAAGAGTTACAGGCACATCCCGTGTGCATAAATTGTAATGCCAAATCCATGGACGGATCGCACTAAGCCAACTAGCTAGCTGCTAGCTGCTGGCTGGGTGACCCCTACCACGGCAGACAACGGAAATTGTTGAGATTTATGGCGCCTGGTAAAAAGGCCAGCGCCATATTTATTTCAAAATAAGTTTGGCCATAGGCAAGTGGGCTGTGTCGGCTGGCAAACGAGTTTACAAATTTCAGGCCCCAAAAAAGGATATTACATATCCTGTTGCTAGTCGTGTAAATGCCATTATAGATTGAATATTTGCAGCGCTGTCCCGCCCCGTTTGATTTACGTTTGCGTTGCTCCAGCAGTTCCTACACTCTGTTGTACTTTGCGAGGATTTTGTTTGCTTTGTTTATTTGCTAGCGTCTTTGCGTCTCTGGCTTTCAAGTGCAGAGCGCCGCCAGAATTGGCCTTGCCATTGGCTCTGGCTCTGGTCCCGGCTCTGCTGCTGCTCAGCTCTAACTCTGACTCTGAGTTATGTATTGTGCTGCGGAGCATGTGAGACTATTAGAGGCCCAAACAGACATCCGCTACGACGACGTGCAAGCTGCGTTTTTCACACACTCGAGCAGCATTATCAACATCATCAGCATCATTATGGAGTTGGGCACGCGATTATTGCCATTATGGAATGAAAATGAAAGCCGCTCAAATCGTAGCAGCTCTCCTCTGAGCTCTTTGCTCCCTCTCCCACGGGCGCGTCTCAAGTGACTATTCAGAAGCCTGAAGATTTATTGAATGTGCGCGTTTGCCGCCTCTGCTGCTGTCGCTGCTGTCGCTGCTGTCTGTGGCTGCTGTAAGTTCTGCTCCGTCTGCTCTTTGGCATTGGGTATTGAGTGTTTATTTATTTTCAAGCATCATAAAAAATACAGAAAGCATCAGGCAGCAGGCACAAGGCAAGCACATACACTAGCACAGACACACACACACACACACACACACATTCAATAATATTTTCCTGGTAGAAGCAGCTGCAATTTTTACGCCATTTTGTGCTGTGCCAAGCCAAGTGTAATTTGTGGCCCGGGAACTTTGTCTATTGCCCTTGTACATATTGCTTTTGTTGTTGTTGCTGCTGTTGATGTTGTTGCTGTTTAATGAAGCATTCGCACTGAAGTAGCTGTTGCAATTTTTATTTCGTTTGCCGGTCAATGAACATTGGGAATGTGTTAAGTGCCATCGCTTGTCTTTAATTGTCTACAACTTTGCTGAATGGCTTTTAATGAAGTGTTAAACGTTCATTGCCACATCAACGCCCCACAGCCTTTGCCACTCAACAATTGTGCTTTGATGTATTTCATATAAATTACGCATACGCCTCATAGGCTGCCTGTCAGCTGCTGCTTCCCAGATACTCTCTCTTAACTAGCAGCCGAATGGTTACACAAGAAGCCACTGCTCAAAGGCCACAAGATTAGTAAACATTTAATATGCTCTCTGTTCAGTCGAGTTTGCTTAAAGTAAATTTTAGCTTAGTTTCTTGCAGCTAAAACCGCTTTTAATTTGACAAGTTAGAATATGTCGCAATGCTTACCAAAATACTTTGCCACACGCCAATCAGTGGGGAAAAGTGCATTAGGTGAAGGTGGCCCCGCCCTTAACTGCTAGATGCATGCCTTTGTGCCACATGACGTATACGCAATGTGATTTCTCTGTGATGTTGCCAGTGCAGCTTGGGGGCATTTCCGCTTTCGCCACCGCCATTACTGTCGTCATTTGGCGCTCGACTAAAAAAACACACACACGCTTTATAAACTCGTCCAGCGTTAGTTTTTTTTTCTATATACTTTATGCTTGTGTAAATATAAATATGAATCGGGTGCGGGAGCGGTAGCGGGATTGCGTACTTTTTGTTTTATGCATGCAGCGACTACATTTTATATTACACATATATTTTTCATAAACTGCAAATTTAGGTCACAACCACGGGGTATACGAGTTAGCGTACGGGACATGCGATGTGCCGTGGGCGGGGGCAGGGGCAGGGGCAGTGGCAGGCACGGGCAACATGCATGACAGCAGCGCTAATGTAGCAACAGCTTCGGGTTCCCAGCGGTCAACGTACCGCGTTGACGATGGCGACGTCAAAGCGTCGTCAAAATGAATATGCGCATAGTTGCTGCGGAAATATTAAACATACGCCGTGTATGCCGCATCGCGAGTGTTGAACATAGCGTGATGTGGCGCAAGCGACGATAACGAGCGGACCAGTTGATATTTCCACTGTGTTCCTTAAAGCCAAATCGCAGCGAACTGCGCAGCATCTACGGCTAAAGGAATTTCCATTGTCAGCAAAAATTTCAATTTAATATAAATTGATTTCACTCTTAACTGAGTTAGCTCCAGTCTCATTTCGTTTTGGTGAAATTGCTGCGAATAGCAATCGCGGAACACACACAGCTGCCTTGGCCTGTGCTAGGGCTAGGTCTTGCCTCCATTTGCCAGCCCCATTGCTCGACCCCAAAGTATGATTGCGTGCCTAAGCGCCATCTTACGGTTGATAGCTTCATTACAGTGCTGTTGTTGCTTATTACCCGTTAGTTTGTTGTTGTTCTTGTGCTTGTGCTTGTGCTCGCTGTTGCAGTTGTTGTGGTTGTTAGTGTTGCCGGCGTTCTTGGCATGTTGCAAGTGCTGATTACGAAATGGCGTCAATGTGAACGCCTGCAACCTGCGCTAGTTTTTATAGCCGCTTCGTTGCAGTCAACGGTATTTTTCTAATTTTAGTTAAAGTGTTTTTTCGGTGGGGACCTGGCGCATAGTTTGCTTAATTTTTAAATTGCCAGCCCGAGCTCTGGGCAGAGGCCTGCCTACCTGCCTGCAAACAGCTGGCCTCATTCCGTGCACCAATGAGTCGCTTGTTAGCGCGTCGAGTGAAAGTTTCAGTTAAGGCGCAAGTGTTATGAGTGCTCTAAAGATGGTGAAATTATGATTGGCGTTTGAAGGCTTTCCTGTTAGCTGTTGTTACTGTTTACCCAAGTGCACATATCTAAAGTGCTTCGCCTCTTTGCCCAGCTGTGTAACAGTTGGTTGTGCTCTACACAGTTACTAAAGATATCGCATATCTGAGTCATTATGAGTCCTAATCGCATCGGAACGATGCAAGTGAGTCAGTCGCAAATTAATATGCTGTCAGACATGGCACGCGCCTGTCCTTATCAACTCACGGCTGGCATAAAATATCAAGTTTCAAGCTATATTCAAAATTGTCAGCTCGCACGCCATCAAAGCCAGCCGTCACATCAGCCTCAGCCTCAGCTCTGCTACTTCCTTTTTTAATACGTGTCACTAACCGAAGGGTTTCAATTCTGCAATATTGAAATGTCAAATGTTGTCGTGTTGTTAATGCATTACGAACTTTGGTATGGCTCCGTTGGAGTTGGCTTACCCTAGACATGTCAGGCAGACAGAGAGAGCGTGAATCTGGATATGTAAATGCTTGAAGCATCGCTCATAGGGTATCTCCTAGTCAACCACAATCAAAGCATATTTGCTTATTGCCACAATACTCAATGTGAGTTTTGTGTGTCTGCAAATAATTCAATTGCCGAAGAACACGATTTGAGCCCAACTCAAAGAGGACAAACAGGCAGACAAACTGGGTCTGGCAGTCAGACGACAGCAGCAGGTGCAGCAGGTGTCAGTGACAAGAAAAGAAGCAGCAACAAATAATATGAAATATTAGGAATTTCATAGCGCATAGCTCAGCAAATGATCCGAACTGTTCGATTTTCAATGTCGACGTCTGCCGTTGCCTGCTGCCTGCTGCTTGCCGCCCGCTTCCTGCTGCTTATTGACTTTGCATTTGAAGTGCGGTCAAGCATGTTTTTTAAATAAAATTTGTGTGCAATCGGATGACTGATGCTGATGCGTAAGCAAAAACATTTTCGTTCAAGTGAAATTCAATTGTTATCGAAGTAGCAGACGTGGCACAGATAGTCTTCGACATTTGCATGGCTGGGGTTGAAGTTCGAGCTGAAGCTGCAGCTGTAGCTGTAACTGGAGCTGGAGTCATAAACTGTTTTCTTTTGGGGGTAGCTTATCATAAGCAATAAATGCTAATGGCCGAGCTTTGCCTTTGGGGGGTTTTGCTTGGTCCTTCGGGAAAGCATCCATTAGTTGCAGTGGTCGCCACTCCCGTGCCGTCGGCCCCACCCCCAGTTGTTGTCAATAATAATCCTGCATTCAACTACCCCACACATAATTCACCCCTGCGGCTGCGGACCAACAAAGGTGACAAAAGATATCGCAATTTTATGAGTAATCCCGACACTCTTTTCATGCCACGTCAGGCTCGAAGGTGGGAAAGATGGTTGCTGTATGATGACAGGGACATGCACTGATTACGCCTCGGTCGACGGATAGTCCTAGCAATGGTAATAAAATTCTCACTTCTGGATAGATTTTTGCATTGTCGTTAGAGTAGATAATATGTGTGTGTGTGTTTGTGTGTTTGTGTGGGGGGAACTTTGGCTTCAGCTAGTGCTTCGGCCTTTTGCATTGTTTGTCAGCGTCTGTCTGGCTTCGGATGCTGCGGATGTTGTTCTGAGTCATATTAAAAAGTAACGAGCAAAATATTATGAAGCCAGACAAAGGCGTTTCCGGCAAAGCGACGAGCCGAGGACCAGGCCCAAAGCCAGAACCCAATATTGGATTCACACGTTGTAATGTGGGAGCAAAGATTGTGGATTGGGGCCATGTATAACGCTGTTCATGGCTGCTTTTTGTTGTTTGTCGGCTGCCCCATTTCATTTGCCAGCAGCCAAGCAACATGATGTGCCCGCCGCTATATTATATTGTATTTTTAGACCAGACAAGTCTGCATTGCTGCATGTGCCATGTTCACTGTCTGCGAGTCTGTGTCCTGTCTGTCCTGATGAGCTGCGCAGATAGCAGATAGCTGCCCCTGTATTGTTCTGCCATTATTAATAACCATAACTCAAATCTATTGCCGCTTTACTGCTCATTGAATCCTGTTTTATGACCATGGCCTGCGTAAGTTTTCTCTCACTCATTTTGAGTTTTCATTTGACCAGGAAAGTTATAAGAAAAAAGCTGCAATTTAATATATATTTATTTAAAATGAGATGGAAAAATACTGCCTGAGATATGACATAAAATCAAATCAAATCAAAATCAAAATGTGTTGATATGAGCAAAGACTGATTGAGCTAGAGCTTAGACAAAGTGATACAGTTTTGAGAGCTGCGCACTTTTTGCCAAAATATATAAGTTAATATTAAGTATACGTAAGACATATACAGCAGAATATTAAGTATACGTACAACTTTTATTAAATATATTTAACCTCTTATTAATTATTAAATAAACACATTTGTGTTTGTTCTTCTTTATTACATGAATTTGTTTCCCCATTCAAAATGAGTTACATTTTTTTAACATTCATATTCAGCTTACTATGCAGACATTGGCTAGTAAAGTTTTGGAAGAGCTGCTTGAAGCCCAATTTGAGTTGCTTTTGTTCAGTTAGTAAGCTGTCGGCATTTGGCTTATCATTCAAAGCTTCAGCTTTGATATGCGGCAAACGGGAACTGGCCTTTGCGCGCTAAGTTTTAATTGTGCTCATATCTCAAGACCCGTTCAAGGCCCCTTTTCAGAATGTGGAGCAGAGCCAAAGTTTTGGCTTGGCCATTTGTGTGTGGCTCAAACTTTTTCGGGCTACACACACAGTCACAAATTGCTCAACAATCCATGTTGCCATTTTACAACACTTGAAATTTCTTTGGACATTTGCTTTTGGCTTAGACCCGGCATCATGTTGACTTTTGCTTTAGCAAACGGCAGTCGAGCAGGGACCGCTCGACGGGTAAGCGGGTTGGGGGTTCGGTTCGTATAATTTCAATGTGCACTGTCGTAAATAGCATAAGAAGCAGTGAGTAAGAAGCAGAAGCCAGAAGTAGATGCCGGCGTTGAGAACGATGAGTATTTTCTTAATTTTCTTGCGCTTCCTGCACAGCAAAGTTTTGCAAGCAAAGTGCGAGAGAGTTTTCTAGCTTTTCTAGCTGCAGCAGCTTTTCCGTTTGTCACGACAGACAAGACACCAACATTAAAGTATTATGCAAGCGTATTAATGCACTCAACGGAACGAAGAGGCAGCAGAAGCACAAGCACAAGCTGAAGAGGCTAAAGTGACCAGCTAGATAGCTGGCCGGCTATGTTGATAAGCTGCAAGTCAACTTCGGGCCGGAGAAGCGGACACCGATTCGGACTTTTGAGCACTCACAGCGTGTGTCACACGGCCAAAGAAAAACAACTCGCTAAATGTGCAAAAAGTTTTTCTCAAGCAGGAAATAATATTGGAGCAGGCGAGATGCGTTAGCAACTGTCACTTGCCATTGCCAGAGCATCTAAATTTTAGAATTTTCCTGCACATTAATTGCTTCAGAGACAGTGAGCGACATTTAATTAAATTAATCCAAAGCAAAGCAAAAACACAATCGAAACAATTGCCAATCCTCCTGAGAGTCACCAGTCGCTGGTCTAGAGAGTCTGCAGTCCGTCTGTCCGTCTGTCCGTCTGCCCGTCTGTGCATGCTTTGTTCTGCTGTCAGCTGTCAAATTGAATTCTAGCACATTATGCTCAATGGCACAGAACAGACCCTCAGCATTTCATACACATGCTATCAATGCCGATTCCTTGGTGTATTTCGATTTGACACCATAACTGATGATGCCCCAACAAAGGCTGAGGCACGCGTTGACCACTCTCTCTCTCTCGCTCGCTATCGCTCTCTGCATTAAACGTCTGCACATTAACATGATGTATGATCCAGGTCCAGAGTTAACCCCACCCCAGCCATTAGCAACAGAAATGGCCACTTAATGGCAGTCAAGCCCCAAGCTTGGCTGCTCCACTTAAAGTACGTTCAAGTTTTTGGGCATACGCAAGTTCCAATCAGACGCCGCCTCTCACCTGGCGCGTAATCAAGTCATGCTCAAACAATTGCAGCTATGCCGCCTCCCTCAAAACAAACTACCACACACCCGCATTCAGCCACACACCCACACACACACACATAGCTTTACACACTTCACTCCTACACACAATGAAAACA
Source organism: Drosophila hydei (assembly GCF_003285905.1). NCBI lineage: Eukaryota > Metazoa > Arthropoda > Insecta > Diptera > Drosophilidae > Drosophila > Drosophila hydei. Next base: position 7,485,817 of record NW_022045643.1, read on the forward strand.
CATTGAGCAAACACTTTAGCGCACGATATTCATACACAATTTACACAATCCAACAAACGCGCTGCAAACTGTTTCCACTGCGCAGCTGTTGATGCAGTCAAATGCAAATATTTTTAAATATATATAATATATATTTATTTATACATTTTTTAATAATATTTTAAAGCTATGCATTAAATTTTATATTTTTATATTAATTAATTAAAGAGTTTCTTCTATATAATTTATTTGTTCTCTTGAAGATAAAGAATGTCTAGGGAAATTTCACATATAATTTAATAAAGATTTACGTACACACATATATATATATATATTTCATAAATATTATATACAGTATAAATATATCTATAAAAAATTTAAATATATATTTATTATATATTTTTTCAGGACATGTTTGAGCTCTTCAGAAAAATTTATTATTTATTATTATAAATTCAATAATTCTTAAGGTAATTCTTTTTCTAATTTTTGTTTTAATTTAAAATTTTTTAAAATGAGTTTTTATAATGTACATATTTTGGTTTTTATTACCAAGAGCAAATTTTTGATCTTTTCAATTCCAGCTTCCAGAATTCCTATGCCTTGCTGCGTGGCAGTGGAAACACGGCATTTGCTTGGCTTTCGAGTGGCTTCACATCAGCACATGCCCGCGCCTTTTATGCCAAATAATGTAAGCGTAAAACCAAATGCACTAAGAGCACTTCGAGTGCGCCAATGGTGGGTGGGCAGGGCCCGACAAGACGTGGGCTGTGCCACTTGAAGAGACGGTTATCGTTATGTGATGGCAGGGTGAGGGGTGGGCGATGGGGGATGGGGGATGGGCAATCGGTGTATGTGGTATCTGGCAAAGCCTCGAGACTGCCTTTCAATCACTTAAATTTGCCACGCTGTGTATGGAGGCCATGCATGCCCAAAACACTTGAGAGGTCCAAAGGTGGTGTCGGGTGGTGCGCGACTTCTCTGAGTGAGTGTGTCATTTATTGTGTATTTATTTGACAAGCGCATGCAGCGCAGACACATGAGAAAGAGACACGTGTGCTGAAGCGGGTGGGGCAGCTGTTGGTGGCAGGGGCAGCGATGATTTTTAGCATGTTTAAATGTTAAATGATGCAACATTTACTTCTGTATTCTATTGCAATATTTCAGCAGCGCTTGTTGATTGTTGCTTAGTTTGCTGTGGCACATTTTTGGTACCTTATCAGCAGGGGCTTTGCACGCTGTGGCACTCACCATTAGTTAATGTCGTCAAGCCCCACAGCAGCCCGTTTGTTTTACTTTAAGTTTGATTTATGTTTCTCTCTGGCTGGCTGACTCGGCTGACTCAGCTGACTCAGCCCGAACTCGGCTCGCAGCTGCAAAACGAATCTAATGCCCACGTAAAGTTCTTTCCTGCTCATTTTTTATTTCGTTTCCTTTGTATAACTTTGTTTTTTCGATATTAGTTTCGCCAAGTTTTTCTATATCTTTTTGGGGACGCACATGTGATTTTGATTAAAAAGCACAATTGGAATTAAAATAGAAAGGTGATTTATTTCGGATAAAACAAGTTTCGTAACGCACGGCCCCGAGTGGCTGCCTCCGTTGTCCACTTGACATATTTTTACGGTTGAAAAAACTGACGACTGAAGCAACACAGAATGTTTCATTCATTCATCAATCAGCGCGCGACATTGCATGAAAAATGTCAGCAGGAAAAGTCAAATAAAAATTGAAAGTCAATCGATGCAAGACTATTGAATGCCCTGTAAAACAAAGGAGACAATCAAGTGAAGCGACAAATGTTTTATAAAAATGAAAAATTAACATTTTAAATATTTTATAAATCATTATTCAATCGTCTTTATATCCATTTATATATCGTGGAAAATTATCTTTGCATTCACTTCACTCTTTCCAGTATACCCCTTACCCTTCCGCGTTATAGGGCAACGTGAGTTTTTCCATCTACACCCACATCTGCGCCTTGGCTGGGACTGCTATTCATTTGTCGCCTCTCAAGATTGGCAAGTCACTTTTCAGTGGTTGCCGCGCTGCTCTTGCCACAGTCATCAATATTGATTGCATAATGAATGACAATCAATGCTGCGTTTGACACTTTCCATTTAAACACACACTCACCCACTCACACCCAGACACACACTTAGTCAATGCCAGACAAATTAGTTTAAAACAAACTACAAACCACAAAAAAAGGGCATTCTAATTGCATTTAGTGCCGAGCAATTTCGAAAAGTTCAATTGTCAAAGCAATGCAAAAGATCCCAACGATGATTCAATTGACATTCTAAACGGACGGCCAGCGGATGTTGATCCATGGAAATGACCTCGTCTACTCACGCCGCTAGCAGCTAGGTCTGCATTCAGTCGTGTGCATGTCCTTTTGACAGTTGTCCAGCATCAGCTTCAGCTTCAGCTTCAGCTTCACTTGCCTAGGCAGCCGCACAATGACCGCCACTTGGATGCTGCTGCTGCTGCCGCTGCTGTTACAGTTGCTACTCGACAGGTCCTTCACAGCTGGCTTCCCATCAGCATTCGCCTTTCTTTTTTGTTAACTTTTCGACAACGTTCACGTTTACTTCGCTGGCTTTTGCATTGTTTTGTTTTATTTTGTTGCATTTCGTTTTATTTTGTTTGCTTCCCATGCGCCAATTTTCCTGCTACTGCTGCTGCTACCTGCTGTCCGGTGTCACTTATACACTGCAGTTGCAGCTGTTTTAACGAATAGTCCGACACATAAGAAAAGCAGTTTTAACTTATTAATAACTAAACAGCTTTGACTGGGTATTCAAGGGATTGAGACTGAGAAAGCAATGCTCGCTTTTAGCTCTATCTCTGTTCGGTACTTTTATAAGGGCATTCAAGTTTCTCTATATGATAAAGTATCGCTCGATAGTTGTTGCTGTGTGCATCACTCAATTGGTAACCAACCACGTTTGCTTCGCTCTGTTCGTGTGTTTCTGATATTCTCTAAATTGAACATATTTCCGTTCCAAATGTAGCACAGACTATCGCTTTTTTCTCCCTCTCTCCCTCTATTTCTCTCTCTCTCTCTTTCAAACGGTATATGCATTTCCTGTTTGCCGCAGCTAAAGACTTGAACTCATCTCTCTAGCATCAGACAATAGTTTTTAAAGTATTTTTGTTTAATAAAAGACTCATGCGCTGCATTGGACAGTCTGAAATTAAATTGTTTTTTTTTTAAATATAATTTTCATGGAATTTTAGTCATTTAAAATCGAAGAAAGAGGCCTGTTTGTGTTTATTGAGCAGTAATTAATTTGTTTTTAATGCATTTGAAAATGATTTCACTTCAGTGGCCATCCATCGTCAATACGTGCTTTTTTTCAAAGGTTTCAATGAATTTTATTAACTTTTAAATGGCAATTTTTTATGCGAATTCAAACACAAAAGGCAGATAGAGAGCGGTGGAGAGAGGAGAAGTATTGTGATTTAATGAAATTAAATAAATTTTAATTGATAAAATCTTCGTACATTTAGGTTTAAATGGGTCAGTAAATTGGAGCTAATGTGGATCAAAAGTAGGTTTTATAGTGCAAACCTTAAAGATATTCAATGCAATCCATTTTGTAATAGAAACTTGCGACTCAAAATTTATTGATATTTTTAAATTAACTTTTTCATTAAATTATATAAAGCTTGTGTACATAATACACCTAGAGTAAATTATATTACTAAATCGAATAAAGAGAAGATAATAGATTGGTTTGATGCCATTTCAAATTTGACTTTAACAGGAAAATAAATTGCCAAAGATAATATAGAGAAGTGAAAAGATTGCACTGACACTATCAAGGCAAACTGACTGAAGCGTGAACATTTAGGACTCAAATATATGATATAATAAAATAAATTTTTAAGCAATCCACTCAAGCTTTTAAGTTTAATATATCCAGACATATTTAATGTATTTTTTTTTTTAATTTTCCGTACTATAAAATTGTTAAAATAATTTAATAATGCTCTGCTTATCATTTGCTCTGCGAATACTGATCAAAGATATTGAATATTCATTAAACACTAAATTTAAGTCACTATTTTAACAATTTTTTCTTTGGCAAATTTTTACTTTCATTTGAAACTTAAACTGAATAATCGAAAGTGCTTGCCGTGCACTTGGCGCACTTTGGTGTAAATTTAATTTTATGCATATCACTAGAAATACAGAAGATAAAAATTACAAAAACTGAGTGCAATCTCTGCATTACATAAACTTCATTCTGCCAGGGTCAGCGCTTTCATTTTTTCACAGCTCATTTTTTGTTTAAGTTGTGTGTGTGTAAAACATGCAACATAAAATAAATATTTTAACAAGTGTTATTTTAATTGTGTGCACTGCGGCGTGCACAGCAATTGTTATTGTTTTTATTTACCTTTGTTTATTGCACTCTCGCATATACAGACATACGTATGTGTGTGTGTATATGGCATATACTTAAAAAACAATGCATGTACATATGTATGTGTGTATGTATGTGTGGTGTAATGGCAGGTGTGTTGCAGAGCTTTGCACATGGTCTGCGTGTGGGCGCATAACTTTAGGCAAGCCACTCGCATTTGCATGGACACTCGAGAATTCGAATCCGGAGTGACAGGCGACGTGGGTATGGGAATGGGAATGGGAATGGGTTGGGGTATTGCATATTCATGCGCAGATTTTTACTGGCTTTAGTCATTTTATCTGATTAACGCTTCACGCATAAATCCCAGCCGCGCCCTTCAATCGAAGCCTCGCGCTCCAATTTAATTTGCCAACGAGCGCGCGGCGATGGCAAAAGTTTTCACTTTGTCACCTTTGCCAGCAGCAGCAAGTGGCAATGGCAAGGGCTCTGAGCCAGTGGCGGGCTGCTGGCTGGTGGGTTGGTCTGCATAAATCAATTCAATTTGTAATAAATTTCAAACTTTTCATTTTATATTAATTTTTATGCCAGCGCTGCTGTCGCTGCGCTCGGGCTCGTCCCTACGCAAGAAATCAATTTTATTATAATAAAATAAGTGAAAGAAAAGTTGTGGCTCCTCGGTTAGTTTATCGTGTGCTGACTCCACCACCACCACCATATTTTCCTACCACTTTAGCTGTCTCTAGCCGGCATCTTTACCATTCCATCGCTTTTCTCTCTCCCTCTCTCTCTCTGTCTTTCACTTGTGACGCATACGCCGTGTTGGCCGTTGTCGAGCCGTACTGCTGCTGCTGCCTCTGCTGCTGCTGCTGCAGCTTAACAAATTGACTTTCTCCGCCTTAGTTTTTTGTTGCATACTTACGTGCGCCGGGCTTGAGTCGTGGCCGTAGTAACTGGACTCGTTTCATTCTTTTTACTCTCTTTATTATGATTATCATTTGAGTTATTGCTGCAGGCAGCCGCAGTATCAGCAGTCCCAGCTCCAGCTCAGCCCATGGCATCCTTTTATGGGCTGTCTGGTCGCGTTGTCGTCACTTTGTCTGCGGCATCGTCGCCAGTCGCCGCCAGCTCAGCACATAATTTCCAATGCCAACTATTTTTGGGCGTAACTGACAAATTAATATGCATTGATTGTTCAACGGCAGCCGCAAAATAAATCGAATTGTCTAAGGAATGGCAAAGAGTAGCTGGAAATATAATTTGTCGATAGCTTGGCAAGCTGACAGCTTAACCTAATAGCAGCATTTGCGAAATGAATGTCTTTTAATTACAATTTAATTGTAACATATAGAAATAGCATAATAATTGATTTCTCTATAAACTACCATTGTATTTTGTATTCATTTTAGAACATCTAAGATAACTAATTAAAACTCTTATTACATTACATATAGCTTAAGGTTATTTTTAATTAGTATTGCATAATTGTATTTACATAAATTTGTGTTCATATAGTTCGAAAATTAATATTTATGGAAACACTCACCTCAAAATACCCACTCATATGCATGTCAAGTTGATTCTATCACAGCAGCACTGAGATCTCTTGCCTCTGCTTCTCTCTTGGAATTATCATCATCAGCTGCTGCATTGTATTCTATCAGAGCTCAGGCTTCTAATGCGACTGATCTATCACTCAGCTGGCTCGCCCTTTTATAACTGATCCAACTGAAGCTGAGCTCTTGAGTTTTTGTTGAGTTTTATACCTGAAAGCACGACTTCAACTAGAGCTGAGCACTTGAACTAAGTTGATTGGTCTGAGCGTTTGCCAACTAAGAAGTAATAATTTAAAGCAATAAATTAAAGAACTTCTGGTAATTCTAAAATAATAAGCACTGCACTGCAACTGATCAAGCTCAAGCTTTGTCACTGAGCTCGCTCGCCCTGATTTGCTCGCCTTAAACAGCAGCTGAGCTCTTGAGTTGTTGTCAGAGTTGAGTAGATCGGCATGACTGCCTGCCAGGCAAACTGGATTACGAATCAAACCAAACTATTCGCTCTCTCATACAATACCTCAGCCCAACACATGCATCATGCATACCCTGTCTACCAAAGATTCTACAGGATATAAACTTGTTTAAATGCCAATTAGTTAGTCAGTCAATCAGGCTTTCAGACATTTCACAAATGATATGTGATTCATGCGTTATTTTACTATGTCTCCCGCTCTCGCTCTCTCTCTCTCTCTCTCTTTCTCTCTCTCTCTCTCTCTCTCTCTCTCTCTCTCTCTCTCTCTCTCTCTCTGTGTGTAACCTACTTTGCCCATTGGCTGACTGCCTTCAATGCAATGCAATCAATTTGCGCAACAATTTTTATCATTTGTTAAATTGGAAATTTCTGGCTGCAGGTCATTTTATGCCGTTTGCCTGATTCGACTTCATCTTCGACTCGTGTCCAGAAAATTCCCTTGGATATCTCAAATGCTCTTTGTGTGAGCCTATACTCGTATCCTTTGGTCGCCCAGCCATGTAATGGAATTTTGTTGATGGAACCGCCGCTGGCGAACTCAAAACTGGTTTCAAAATAGGTTCTATTGTTGATTTTTAATTGTGTCGCCCCTCGCCCGCTAGCACGTTCGTTGTGGCATAGACAGGCAAATGAAATAATTTAGAATCCACTTGCCACAAAGCAGATAGACGACCACAAAGTTGCACATGTACTGAAGCATGGACTTGACTCTTACAGCTCCGAGTTCATTTCACATGCATTTGCTAATGCAGCTCATGTTCAATGGAAACGTTTCGTAAGGCCTAAAATGAAATGGAACTCAAAAAGGGTTTTACGAATGTCCATTGTGAATGACAAGTGCAGAAGTAACCATTGCTACAATACGGCTCCATCTTAGGAGTCTGCAAAGGGAGAAACAGCAAAGAGATAAAAAGAGTTTCATCTTTGATCGATTTTATATATATGACATCTTCTTATCTTACTTTCTAAATATAATAGTTTCAGCCATCATTTCACTTTAAATTAAAACCCAACAGAGTCTCGCACTCTCACAATAGCCGCAAAGCAAGTTGTTCTATTGTTGTAGCAGCATCACGTGGCGTATGTGGAATGCAATTGCGTAAATGTCGCGACGAAAGATGGACAGACAATTGCTTTGTTACTCCACACACACAGAGAGAGAGATAGATAGCACACACGTTTTATTGAAGTGTTTACCTCTTTGCTGGACATTAAGAACGTCTGTTGTTGCTGTATTTCCAGATGATGGCAGTCAAAGCGTTTGCAGCGATGTCCTTTTTACGGCTCACACTGACAGCAGATGCTGCTGACTGCTGACTGCTGACTGCTAGCTGCTGCCTGCTGCCCGCGTAGCACTCGGACGCATCTTGGACTCATCATCAACGTCAAGTTAAGGCCATTGCAGCAGCAGTGAATGCGGCTTTTGTTATTATTGTCGGTTGCTGTCAGCAGTTCGTCGCCGTCGTCGTCGTCGTCGTCGTTGCAGTCTCGTCTTTTGGCTACTGCAAGTTGTGGCATTTATGGTGCACTTGCGACGCAATTGGCTTTAGTGTTCTTTCGCTCACTAGCTTGCTTTGTATGTCATCATGGTCTGGCAGGACAATTAATTAAATGTTGCGCGAAGTGCAGACGACGATGATGCAGCAGCAGCTGTCAGCTGCTCCACAAAGATTTTTGCTTCACTAACTTTGGCGCTGACACGTCGCTTATTAAGCAATATCCAGCAAGTGAACCTAGCCGAGTAGCCGAGTATATTCATTAAGCAAACAAGAGACTAGAGAGAGAAAAGCTCTTGTAATTAATATCTCTATTTGATTCTTTATAGCCTATAGAGAGTGGTTGCTATATTCTCTTAGATTCTACTTGAATCAATTACATAAATAATAAATGTTAAAGAAATCAAAATTATATAAGTTAAGAATAGTATATATTATAATAGCGTTGTTGTTTTCAGAGTTTGATAACTTTAAATTATAATAAAATTAAGAAATATATCTCAAAAAGCAATAAAACTAACCTTTTAGTTAGAAAATATTATGACATTAGTGCTTCAGTATTGAATATGTGGCTGCCACAGGGCTCAATAAGGAACACCAATTTCGACAATCATCACAATCCTGACCACCATAATTTTTAAAGTCTATGGACCAATGACTCTGCCCCAAAAATCCCAAATTGTTGTCAAATAAAACAAGGTTTTCAGCTTATATAGTTATATATAGCTATATATAGTTATATATAGTTCATTATTAATAGATCATGAATTTTAGACTTCATTTTAGGCAGGCAGCTGAGTAGCACCATGAAAATCAGATGAAAAACAAATAGAAAAAATATTTTATATATTTAAAAATTTTAAAAATATCTTCAAAATAACTTGATTAAAAACAATACTTGATAGCAAAAAAAAAAAAAAAAATAAGTTAAATATTCTTGTATACAAAATATTTAAAATTTATATAACATTTGTTCTACATTCCACATCTATATCTACATTCAAATAAAATATATATAAAATAAAAATCAAAATAAAATATATAAAAAATAAATATAGTAAAAAAATATTTAGCTATAATGGAAATAAAAACAAGGTAAAAACAAATCAGAGACTATTAAAAAGTTATTCAGCTAAAACTATGTTTCTAATATCATTGACACAACTCTATATAGAAGACTTAATTATTCAGTAATTCTGTTTAGGGAATATTCAAATTAATTACTTTGTATTCCAAAATTCCATATCCTTTACTTTATTTAATCACGTTTCACTGCAGTTCAGTTCTAAAACATATTTCTTTATAAATAGCAATCGAATTGAAATGCCTTTTTGCTGGCAGCAATCAACATCCGTTACATTAATTCCATGTAGCTGCGCTGCTAACAATATTAAAATCTTTATCAAATCGAAATTAAAAACCAGTTTGAATTGCTTCCTGGTGACCCCCCGAGAGGAAGGGCGACATTGCAAACTAGACTCCCTCTCACTTATGGATCTACATCCTTTGGGTCTGGCCATAAAACTTTAAATAAATATGCAGCGTGTGCTGCCGTTTCCAATGGCGATGGCACTGGCGATGTCGACGTTGTCTTCCTCTGCTGTCTGCTCCGTAACCGATAACATCATTATTGATGAAGCCGTGGGTTGCCGGAGCAGACGGCGGGTTAGAAAAGTCACTTCCAGCAAATGGCAAAAAGGCAGCAGCAGCAGCAGCAGCAGCAGCAGAGCGTGCGCCGCACGAACAGATTGCAGGAATGTGCCTCAGCTGCCGCAGCCACACGGCTACAGCAACGGCAACGGCTACGGCTCGCACTTCCGACATTCGCCGAGGATTGCGCATTGGCAGGGGGAATATACAGCTCTCTGGGACTCTGGCATTGGCACTTGGGGTGCCATCGGAGGGCGGGTCGTGCGCTCGTTTAGAGATTGGAAATCGCAGACATCGTCGACGTAGCAGTCGTTGTCGTAATAACTGTAATTGATTTTTGATTTGTGATTTAATTCAACACAGTTAAATGAATTGAAGTCAAGAGCCAGCGCCATGGGCGCAATCTAACCAGTGGGCTGACTGGCGGACTAAACTAGGCTTAGCTTATGTCTTTGCTCATTGAGCAGCGACAATATTTATCAGAGCTAAGATGCATTTGCTTTAATTGAAGCTAAGCCAAGTAAAAGTGGATATTTACTTAAGATGATTGTCGGCAAATATGGGATTTGATAAGTCTTAGAAATTCTTTCAGACAATCTTCAAATAAAACTCTTTCATAATAAATTGATTTCGCTTTCATTAACTTATGGTCTACACAATATTTGAAAGACTGTTTTGTCCCCTTGTTTTCTTAGCAATTTTTCTGCGGCTTTCAATTTAGTTGAATAATGTGAATCTTGGGCAAACCCATTTGTTGTTCTCAGTTGCCGTTGAAAATTAATTTCCATTTATGTAGCTGGTCTATTTTTCTTCCGTTTTTTTTGCATTTTCGGTGGTTGCAAATTTCATTAGGCAACAAAGAACTCGCCAGGCAGTACTCTCGGAAATGTAGACCCCATTCAGCTTCATTTGCAAGCAAACAGCCAACAGCTGAAACTCCAACTCCACACAACAATATCAACAACGAGCACAACTCTTGACTTGATTTTATGAGTTTTGGCCCAACTAGCAATGACTGCAATAACACTAAAGCACAACCCCCACTGGCTGAAGAGATGAATCCACACAGCTCCGGCCGCATTCACATCCTTCAAAGCACAGCCAGCCGCAGTCGCAACTGTGTAACCCTCTGGCCAATTATATTGAAAACTTTCGGGCTGTGCGGAAAGCCAACAGCTCCAACCAGCTTCAGTTCCCCCAGCCCGCGCGTGTCGTGTATTTCTGACTAATTCTACATTTTAATTGATGCTCGTTTTGTTTTATGTGTATGGCGGATGGAGCCACAATATCTAGCGCTCGTCCAAATTGTGGCTGAAGTGCATTGTCATTTGCATATCTTGCCCGGCATTGGGTTGTTCGGTTGTTACCAGGCCAATTTATGAGCCACTGGGCTGTGGTTAACTTTTCCACGCCATCACATCGCAGCCACCTAACCAATGACTGGCATAATTCACACGCCAATGACTTTGAGATCGGCATAATACTTGCATGCACATATACATATACATATACATATATATAAGTATATATCTATACATATATGTATGTGCCCATATGCATTATGCCATATTATATAGCACATCTTGGCAATCTTATCGGGCATAACACAGCTCATGTAGCGTGGAAATCGCTCGAATATTGAAATTGGCAATTTTGATATTCATTAAATGCGTCGTCCCCTGCTTGGCCCAATTCACTCAGCAAGCTCTGTGCATGGGAGCGTGCTTATCCTGGCATCAGCTTTCGCACAGCGCCAATCAAATTCCATAAGCATCAACGTCGCTAAGCAGCGAAATCAATAGGGCCCCGGTTCTGGCCCCGATTCTAGCTCTGGCTCTGGCTCTGGCTAAGTCTAATGCCTTTGCTCACGCTCCCTCGCCCTCTACAGCCAGCTTCTTGGGGTTGGGCTCTGTGTATCTCATTTCCGATAACCGCAAAAAATTTCGCACGCTTCTATACATACATATTTAATTTGTTATTGGGCGCCGCGATATTGCGTTTCATTATGAAGCGCGTCGTTTGATTTAAACCTTAAAGGCGTTTGCCCGCATATATGTGGTCGCTGGCAAGCAGGGGGCGTGGTCTTCGCCACGCTTCGACTTCGTAGCGTTCTGTAAATTTCATCAAAATAAATACAATTTATAGCGTAATAAGCCAATTTATGCACCATGTTCGCCATTCTAGCTAGGAAACGCACAATTTACATAAATTTTCGTTTCGGACAGGAAGAGGGGTGGGGGCGGAAAGGGCACATGTTACTTAACATGAGTATATGGCAAATGTTAAATGTTTAAATGGCAAATAAATAATATTTGATTGCATCCAGCCCAAACCAAGTTCATATTTTAGTCGCACTGAGTTATGGCTCGAATTGCTGTTGGGAATTACCAAACAGCTCGATCTGGGCCACATACTTGGCCTGGATTTTATGACCCAACTAAAAAGCCCATGCCAAAAATTCGAAAGAGATTTAACTGTTTGATAGAAATAAAAGCAACTTAGCCTTAAAGACAAGAATATTTGTACACTACTTTGCAGAGATACTCGTAATAGATGAGTTCAATAAATTGAACATTTCCAATTTGAGCAACATTTGCAGATGGAAATAATTAAGAGAGTGCGAAAACAAATGTGGCAGGAACCAAACGAAACGAAGACAATTTAACTGTAGCAATAACAAAAGCGAAAACCAAAGAAAATATTCCGCAGGAGAAACAGAGCAGAAGAGGAAAACCAAATGGATGAGCTTTGACAAATTTGTGAGCTGAAAAAATAAAAGCGAAATGAGAAAAAAAAATGCCACACGAGGCAACATTTTTAATTGTTGAACATATGTAACCGTAATTGCTCTGGCAGTTTAACTGACGAACAGAGAGTGGATAACGTGAGAAGACAAAAGGAAAAGCTGTGTGTAAAGAGACTGCCAAAAGGGAAATTTAGCGAACTTGTTTTAGCTAGAAATGTGGGAGATCTTTTTAGACTAGATTAATATGATAAGCTTGGAAACCTCATTGAATTCGAATCTTAAATAAAATAAAGTTCTTTGACCAGTTTCCCATTATTTACCATAAGTTTCTTTTCACTTGCTGTGAAAGGAATTTCTGAATTTTAATTATGTTACTTTGCTTTCTGCTGGCGCTGCCTTTTGTTCTAGTGCATTCAGTCTGCTGCTCATGGCATTGAACTGTTAACTACCGCAGCCAGAGCTAATAATTCAATTCGACTACTACGGCCGCACGGTCGAAATGATAAATTGTGTAGCACGGCGCACTAGGCTCTAAGTGAAAAAGATGTATATAAAATAAAAATGGGCGTACACGGAAGATAAACAACCCGGGGGCGGGGTGTCGGAGGGTAGCATAAAGTAAAACTGTATTTAATTAACCGACATTGCAATTACAAATTCTGTGCAACGCGGCGCACTGAACCAGGGCCATGTCCAGGGCCAGGCCAAGCGCTCGCCCAGTGACCAAAGGCAGCAGCAACAGCAGCAACAGCAACAGCAGCAGCAGCAGCAGCTGTTCGGCATACTAAAAAGGACTTCAAAGCCCAAGCGACGAGCAACACACAGCGGCAGCAAAACAATTTCATTTTATTCTCAAGCGGCTGCAGCAGGGGCACTGCCAGGGCGATGACGCCATAAACGTGGCTCTGCAACTGAAGCGGTCGGGGCTGGGCCTCAAATATACACAATGCAGCATTTTCAAGGCGTGCAAACAAAAGCTCAAAAGCGCAGTGCGAAATGCAGAGAAGCTGCAACTGGAGCCCTTTGTTTATGGCCTCGACAATTTACACCTTAAAGAAGTGAAGCCAACTTCTTCCCCGTTTCTCAAACGTTGTCCTTTGCAAAATCATAAAAAGGAACAGAAAAATTAACAGTAGCCAAGTTATCTGCCAGCAGCCAGCAGGCAACCAGCCAGTCGGGCGAAGCTCTTTATCAGTTTTGTCTACAGGCGTTAGTCAGACGCTCTTCACTCCAGCACTCCTTTCGAGCCATTTGTAAAACTGATAGAAAAAGTTGTGAATAACTCAAAGTCTTAATGAATTATGGGTTCGCTCGATGCCTTTTGGCTTGCGACTCGAGCTGAGCCTCGTCCCTTTGACTGGCTGGCCAAAGTTTGAATTGAGTTCGAAGTTAGCTCAACCCACACGCTGAGTGATAAAAGAGATTACGATGATCATTACGGGAGCAGCGCCTATAGAGCCTCTCTTATGTACGCTGATTTTCCAGTCTATTGAGCTCTGCTTCATTAATTAATGTGCTGTACACTAGAGTCTGTCTATTTTTTGTTTGCTCCATTTGTTTTGATTCTTGTCATTATTATTGTTCCATCCATGCACTCGACGCAAACAAAAACATGCGCCATAGTTGTAACACTATTTTTACAGCAGACGAACAACTTAAATGTATGTAAATAACGGAGCTGGAGGGCTGCGGGTTGCGACACAGTTCTCTATAAATAAAATGCGAAAGCATAAAATCTAAACAACTGAAATGAATGTTGCCTGGCAGCAAGCGAACACACAAGGACAACAAACAAATAATTTTATGTCATACAATGATGAAAGTTTTGTAATTTGATGGCGCCCTGCCTCACTCCCTCTCTCTCTCGCTCTCTATTAACTTTGTGCAGTGCAGAAAATTAAGCAATTTAATTTAATAGATACAAAGCATCAGCCAGAGCTCTGAATCACAATGCTATGTGAGGCTCTGGTGTTGTGCATTGTGCAAATTTCCTACACCCCGGCCCCAGTCGTAAACTGGGCGAAACTTCCTTGTACTTATGTATTGTGTGCTTGTAGTTTGCCTGCTGCCCAACTGCTGCAGAACAATAATTCAACACATATTTAAATGCGCATCTCTGAAGCTGAACACTTGGAGCCTGTAGCTGCTGCCCCTACTGGGCTGTCCAGCAAATGAAAATTTAGTGTGCATGTTCCTGCTGCCAGAAGCAGAGCTTCGGTTTCAGTTGCAGTTGCAGTCGCAGTTCCAGTTCCACTTCCACCACCACTTCCATTTCCACTTCCACAAGTTCCACTGGCAGTTGGCGCTCGAGCTCTGCCCCTCCCCACGGCATGAAATATGCTTGTGCCAGTTGTCGTTGCGTTATGTTCGGTGTTCGGGTAAAAGTTGTTGCTGGCGCTCAACTGCGCTGCATCGAAAGCTAAATCAAAATTTCTATGAGCAGCAGTTGAAGATGATTCGTATCTGAGCCTGCTAAGCAACTAATTTCAGCTTAACCCACTTTTCCAAAGCAATTACCGTGCCTGACCCACTCGCCTCCGTCTCCACGTCTCCCTCGCAACTGATTTATGGCAGTGCGAGCACAACAAATGCAGGCTGGCAACGGATTGCGAATTGTGTTTTTATTGCCACTGAAAAGACAGCCTCAAAATCGCCATTTAATGTAAGTGAAGATAAATTATTACAGCAACAAGCAACAACAAGGAATGGACGCAAGCAGCTGTGGAGCAAGCCGTCAACAAACCGGAGATCAGGCAACATCCGCTCCATAAACGGATGTCCGGTTTGTTCGCACGTTCACGCTGTGCTTCCATTGAGAGAAAACCCGAGTTTCACGTTGGCTGAGCAGCCTTAAAGGCGCTGGTCAAGGCGCACGGAAAAAGGCTTTAACCGACGACTTTGTGCTATCTCTCAATCGGCTCGAACAATTTCATTAAATTTGCATTATACGTTTGACCATTTCCATTCCATTTGCAACTTACAGCCATCAGTCATCGATACGCTCAGTCTCCAAACTGGAGTATTGAAGCCGAATTGAATTTCATTCCACAGAGACAGGCGCCACGTTGAAATATTACGCGAATTTAGCATTTCAATAGAAAATTGAATATTTCAAGTGGCTGGTAATGACATTTTCTCAAGTAGCTGTTGTCCCAGTACCCTGAACCTGAACCAGAACCTCAACAATTTCAATAGCCTGTCTGTCACTCACTCGCCTCGCGCAATCTCTGAGGTAAGATTTGGATTTGTGTGTGGAGCGGTAATTGAAGCTGGCATCTGATTTATTAACTCAATTATGGCCCGGAGAACACCCCCAAACGCACATTTCCTTCAGCTTGGCAAGCTGTTTATGCCTCTTAATGCTTTGAAAAATTGATGCAAATTTACGCAATGCCATGCAAAAATGAGATTCCACTTAAATTCTGCACATAATTCGATTTACACGTAAGAAATGTTGTTATTCAAATGTATTGAATGAAATTGTGAAAGGGATGTTGAAAGGAATGTTTGGTGGTGAGACTTGATTGCTTTGAGCTATATGAGAGAAGCAACTGCTCCATATGCTGATAAGATATTGAACAGATACAGATCTTCTTTCAACTCTGTCCTTGGCATCTACGTCTCGTTAAGCCTGCAAATTAGTAATGGAGTTCGAACTGTGCCCCATCAACAGCCATTTAAAGACTTTGTCTTGGCTTAAATGGACATTGCTTATAATTTATGAGCTCAAATATTGCCATTCGCTGGCTGTAGTTCGACTCCATTAGACAATTACGCAATAGGCTTTTAGCCATGGCCCGAAACTCTTCGGCCATCTTTTCGTTTTGTTAATTATTTCTTAATGTCGTCTGTCAGTGAAGGCCCTGCCGCCTTCGCTTCCGCTTCCGCTTGCCCTTCCGCTGGCCATGCCACTGTCAATGGAATATGGTCGTATCATCAATCTGAATCAGCAGACAAAAGCGCCGGAGGGTCTCGCACAAGGGGAAAATCTTTTAAGTGGCGCTTACAATTACGACATTCTGTCTCTGAGAACATTATTAGCCAGCTATATGCGAGCGCATTTGAGTTTACAAAACAGGACAACAGTTGGCATTAGTTGGCAACACCTAACTAATTAACTAACTACTTACATTTGAGCACTACAAGATCTGCATAAGTACGTGGGGCCAAACACTTGGGCAAACAAATTACAAATAATTACATGGAAAGGCCATGGCATAGTTGCAGCTCTGCAACTGCTGCTGCTGCTGCTGCTGGCTGCTGTGTGCTCTCGCTCACCTGGCCACAGTCCAACTGTAAATTGGCCCCATTTTGTTGCATGTGTCGCTTATTGCTGGCTCTTGCGGTATTCGACCTCCTACTCCACGTGACGATGATGATGATGATGATGACTGCTATCGTTGTCGTTGTCGTGGCTGACCCACCCAACTGATCCCTCAACACATTGAGGGCATCACCTTCAACTGGCACTCATCAGAAATGCAATTAGAAAGCATTTGGAGTCACAATGCCAAGCGTTGTTAGCCAAAATTCATTTGACTCTGCTATTTGTTTTTGAGATTTCTATATGGATTAGAATTGGTCATATTTACTGAAAAATTTCTTGATTTAATTTATTTGCTATGAATCAGACTAAGACATTTCTAAAGGCTTTTGATGAGAGATATATGAAGTTTTCTCTCTTTAAGTGAGTTTTAAAATGTTCTAAAATTAATTTCTTTATGTCAAGATTTGAATATTGAAGCAGACTTTCGGAAAAAGAGGCTAGGAGAGATATCATATGGGGCAGAAGTTCAATCTGTTGAAATAGAAAAGTTTTTTTTCCTAAATTTTACAAGGTTTTGGGAGCAAAGTAACAGTTTTTTATATACTTTAACTACTCTACTCCAGGCAATAATATTTCTTGATGCTATGTGACTTTAATTGTACTCTAATGCCAAAATATTTGAAAGCCCTGACCTGATTGAGAACTTCTGGTATCAACTCCGTTTCAGCAGCTTAACCAGCGAACTCTTTGTTAGCTGGCCTATTTTATTATTATCTTACTTTTAACTTGAACTTTTAACTCTATATATTGCCGATATTAAAATCGAAATTCTATATTGCACAACTTTCCTCTTAATTACATTTCTGAGCCGTCGCTTTTGCAATCAGAATCAAATATGTCTGGCATTAGGCGAGTCCTTTCCGAGTTTAATGTCCTGCTCATGCCATGTGCCACATTTGCATTGTTTACACATGTGTATGTGTGTCTCACTGTGCGTGTGTGTGTGTGTCCCGTGACGTTGACAACGTTGTCGTCCTATGGCCATTGTCTGCGACTATTGTGGCTTCCTTTGTTTTTGTGCATCGCGCGCTGTCGTCTAATAAAAGCGCCTCATAATGTGGGTCATTGTACCGCCATATGGCGCTGCATTTGTCACTGCTACCAACAGCAACAACAACAACAACAACAGCTACAGCAGCGGGAACAACAATAAGCGAGATGCTTGGGCTGCTAATTGCAAATACAGTCGCCTGAAATAGTCGCAATTGTTGCGTAGTCCTTTCATGCATCGTGGCATGTCAGCAGCTGCAACATAAAGCCAGCAGCAGATTATGCTCTAAATCAATAGATTTATAAATTTAATGTAAGCATAATTAAATTTAATTTAAATTACACATGAATTGCCTAGCAATATGATTGCAGCTTAATTACTAGAACTAGGTCACATAGAGTCGAGGCTAACTGTTTAGGCTTCTTTAAAACTGCGTCTCTTTACTTTACTGAACCAAGCCTGCTTTTTATAGAAAAGTATATGGAAGTAAAGTATATATAAATATATAATAAATATTTAAACTCTCACCTCGACTCCGCCTTCTCCTAACCTCTCAACTAACGCATTAGCTGCCTGCTGCTCCATCTCTGGCACTCACATTGAAAGCAGCCAAAAGCTTAAGGACCTACTTCAATTCATGAGCACCACATAGTGGGGCAACACGTTTTTTATTTCTAAATTGGCATTTCAGCGAACAGTAGATAAAAAGATAAAAATTTAGCATACTCCTGGGCTGGAATATTTTCAAACATTTGTTTAAAGAATGCGCCTAAAAGTGTGCAAAGGATTTAAGTTTTTTTCCATGGAAGCTTGCAATACGATAATAGCAATAGATTATGTATAATATTTAATAAAAAAGTATTTATTTAATTCACGCTTCAAGCTTCGTTGTCTATGAAAAAATACGTAGTTTATTGGAAATGAAAATCGTTTGTTGGATTTTCATATTTTTTCCATCGGAGCAATTAAAAAATGTTTTTTGATACGTCAAAATTATGGCGCAATAAAAATATATTTGATGCGAGTTTTTAGTTGGATTTCAATTTATTCATGCATATTGCGCTGTTATCAAAATATAAATGAAATCACTATCTACCGTGTGTAGATAGCCGGGATTATGTTGATGGATTTCCATAGTAGATCAAATATTCTATTCAAAGAAACTAAAGAGATATTTGGCTTTCAAAATACTTTACTCCTACTTTCAGTCTACTTGGAAGTACTTTACATGTTTTTCGTGTTGACTAATTAAGCGCTTGCATAACACAAATCAAATTCACAGCGAATGTAGGCGAATGTAGTTGAACATTTGTCGTGGCTGCCTTTTGAGATGTTTGCCGGGCGATAAGTGCGGCTGGCAAATTTGTAACTGAGTCGTATGCAAATTTCGCATGACTTTTCTGACTTTCCACTGGCTGTGCAGATCCGATGGCCAGCCACTGCATTGAGCATTTAAATCCGCGCCTCTGAGCGCTTTTAAGACAAATTTCCAATTTGTAATAAAACAACTGGGGAGCAGCTCGGGGTGCTTTAGAAAGTACGAGTATGAGTGCGAGTGCAAAGGTATTTTATATGTAGAATGGTTGCAAGAAACACAGCACAGCTTTGGCCTGGTCAATCAAGTTTTAGTCTGCAATAAATGTGGCAAAAAGAAAGGCCCGCATGCAGCCAGGCCAAGTGATAGATTCGCTAACTCATTGAATCAGGTTACCAGCCCAAACGACAGACAGACAGACTGACAGGCAGACAGGCAGACAGGCGGACAGACGGACCCACAATTCGGAGCAGCTGGCAGCAAATGTTCTGCTGCTGCAACAACGGCTCGGGCGCCTTTCACTCTTCCGCTGCTACAGTTAGATACGAGGCCCGAGCATCGGGCATCTTTGGCATCGATTTGTGTTTTTTGTTGTCGCTGCAGTGCTATAATTTTATGGTTAGAACCCGACGCTGATTTCCATGGCCCGGGGTTATGACTCCAGCCGCGACTCGATCGTTATGTTCGGGGCTTGTCAGTTCCTGGCCAATGAAGACATATTATGATTGTGAAGCTGGCGCTCTTATGGCTGCCCTATGGGCTCTAAATTCTTGACATTAGAAGGGAAATGCAATCTTGTTGAAGAGCACTAAAAACTAACTATGTATACAGCTTTAATAACATGCAATATTTGCTAGAGACCAATTTTAGAAAATAAGAACTCTGATCGGAATTGTTTTCCAACTTGATTATTGTCCTAGCATATTTGCCTCTGGCCTTGACTAGAAATTTGATTTGATAAACTTCACATTAAACCAATCAATGTAGAAACCTAAAGTATTGCATATAAGTTGCATCCACACGCTCATAATTTGCCAATGCGAACTGCACTAAAGTATAACTTTTCTGTCACACCCTGCCACGCCCCTCTTGCCCTCTCTCATTATGTAACGGAATGCAATTTCCCACTCTCTCTCACGCAGAGTTTCTCATGTGTGTGTGTGTCAGCATTGCGCTCGCGGACAATGGCAAAAGTTTGCGCTGCGGCTCGATAAAGTATCTGTTAGATACAATTTACAATATTTTTAGCTACCGCCTGCCACACACAAGTGAAAGTTTTGGCCTGGCCAAAAAGTATGGCTTTAATGATAATGACTTTAGCTGAGCAAAAAGTGGCGCAAAGTTTAGAATACGCCAACGCAACGCTTTTGGGGATTCTCAAAATGCCAAACATCAGAAGTTTCCCTCCACACACACACGCACACACAGCTCCCCCAGTTACTTGCCACACATGAGCACACACACACACAGACACAAAAGATACGCAACGAGTTGTGCAAAAAGTTTCCTACGTGTTGGTTTGGCAATATGAAATTGATAAGACATTCCGGCGTACGGGGTAGAGCAAAAAGTGAAGTGGAATCGTACGAAGTGACTGCTCTCAAAATTATAGAGAATATGTAATGTCTGAAGTTTCAAGTTTAAATTTAAGCGATCAGAGTATTTTGTAATAATTGCTTGAATTGGCTATTAAGGAAAGAAGAACTTGACGAGAGAAGAGAGGAAAGATGAGAAAAGAGGAAAGATGGGAAGAGAACGAAGAAGAGAGAAGGGAAAAAAGAGAAAAGGGAAGAGAATCGATAGAGAGAATAGAAAAAAGAAAACAGAAAACAGAAGAGTGATGAGAGAGAAGCTAGAAGAGAAGAGAAGAAGAAAAGAGCATGCGAGAGATGAGAAGAGAATAGAGAAGAAGTGAGGAAGAGAAGAAGAAAAGAGAGAAAAAAAGCCAGAAGAAGAGAAGAGAGAAGAAGAAAAGAGAGAAAAAGAGAAGCGAGAAGAAGAGAAGGGAGAAGAAATGAAGGAAGACGAAGTGAAGAGAGATGCTAAAAATTAAGATTATGAGAAGAGAGAAGTATAAATTAGAGAAGAACAGAAGAGAGAAGAAAAGGAGAAGTGAAGAGCTAAAGGGAGGGAGAAGAAGAGAGTAAGATTAGAGAGAAAGAGAAGTAAAAAGGAGACTTAAAAAGGATAGAAGACTACACAGAAGATAAAGACATAAAAAACAGACGAAGAAAATACGAAACACAGAGAGCAGTAGAAGAGATACAAGACAGAAGAGAGCAAACATATAACAGATGTGAGAATCTGCTCTGTTTTCTCATCTTTCTACCATTTACTCTCTTCTCTTTTTTAGATGACGATTGAGAGAATATTCTCTATTTTCTCAACACTCTTCTGTTAACTCTCTTCTCTCTCACTCACTCTCTATACTCTACTTTCACAATTTTCTTCTATTTACTCTCTACGCTCTCAGTTGACAATTGAGTGAATCTTCTCTATTGTATAAACGTTCTTCTGTTTACGCTCTTCTCTCCTATGTCGCATGGTCTGTCTTCGCTTTGTCTGTATCTTCGATATATCTCATGCATTCTTTGTAATTAGCATTTTCCGAACCTAACACTAATCGCAGCAGTGCTTAGATCTTAAAAATTGTTTAGCCCTTCACAACACGATCTTGACTTGCTACGATTTAATTTTATCGCAGGCTCCCAACACAACAATGTCAGCGATTTATTGCATCAGTCACAACAGTAACAACAACAGCAGCAACAACAGACATTCGGTAACGTTGTAATCGCCAAAGAGATACAATAAAAAAATAGCGAAAAACAAGCAACCTCAGCAGCTCAGAAGCCGAGCTACAAACCACCTCAGTTGCTCAGTTGCTCAGTTTAGCGTCCTCCACCCGTTCTGTTTGCAGTCTGGGGTATTTGGTATCGGGTCTCTGGCATTTCGGCAGCCTCGTCAACGCGCTAACCTTGTTGTTGTTGTTGTTGTTGTTGTTACTGTTATTGTTGTTGTCAAGTTGGCCAACGTTGTGTTTGTCGTCGTTGTCGGCAACGTCCTCATCATCAGCATCTTCGCCTCAAACCTGGACTCTCTCAGGCTGTTAAGAGTTCAACTCGTGATGTTAGTGGTTCAAGACAAGGCAGCGCGATTTCCTCATTGGTCCACTAGTTGTTGTTGCTGCTGTTGTTGCTGTTGTTGCTGGCGACATTCTGTCATGACGATCACGAACCATTCGTAACACATTTGTTGCAATTTTCGTCGCTATTTGTTAAGGTTCAAAAGAGGTTGTGGCCAGGGGAAATCGCGTCTAGTCCCATCTGGGGGCCTCTGTCGCCGCCTTGGCGGAAATTAGCAACGTGTAAAATATGCACTAGCTGGCCATAAAGCTTAGCAAGCAACAAGCGAATGGTGGCCACAAGTCCAGCTGCTGTCGGCTGCGTTCTTAGCTCTCAATGCAGATCATAAAGAACTCACGCCGCTGACAAGCTTCAGACATGTGAAAAGACTCAAGTTATATTGACGATCTATATATATATATATGAAATACATGACATAACTTTTAGCACTGCTCTTCAGGTGAAATGGCATAAAATTCTCCTTATCTTTGTTGCGGTTTCTATTTGATTTCCATTTGCTTATATATAAGCTAGGTAAGCAGCTTAGATGCGCATTGTGCTCTCTGCTCATAATTCATTGCTTCGGCAACTTGTGGTGCCCACAGCTAAATCAATCGGTGGTGCACTTGAAAATTAATCAATTATCAATTGCAGTCGTGTGGGGCAACCAGGTGCAGATAGCACTGTGTATCTTCAGTTGACCCTTGCCGCCTACGTCTGCTCAAATAATAGTCCGCTAATTGTTTAATTGAAACTCTATATGGCAACAGAGCGAGGGAATTGAGCTTGTGCCGTCGCCTTTGCTCCCCATTTTGTGGCTGGCCATCATCAATTTGTGCAAATTGCACGCACGTAGCTCAACGGCAGGGCACCAAAACCGGTCGATAAACATATCAACACCTGTTATAAGGTACGTACATATGTAGGCAACCCGTTGCAAATATTGAAATCACAGGCAGCATTGTGCCACACACACACACACACACACAGCCCTGCCACATGCGACTGTCTGCTAGCTAAATAGATTTTATTTGCTTGATTTTCGATGCGGCGCGTTCGCATTTTTATACAAATTTACTCAACAATGGTGAGCCAAACGAGCTGCCAGCAGAGTGACGTGTAGCCTAGTCAATCAATGAAGCACTGGACATGCCGACAGGCAGACAGGTGTGAGCGCGTGTGTCCCTTGTGTCCCTGTTAATCTCACATGTTGGCTATTTGTCGCGTGCAACAATATTTTTGCCTGATAGCTACAACAATGTGAATTTCACACGCCAGTTGTCCTGCAGGACGAGCTCTATGCCATGTATTTTGTTGCTAGCCATTCGCGGCACGTTCAATTGATTGAATTGAAGTCGCTTTAGCTGCGCCTGCATGCCTCCACGCTTGACCAGCCGCCCGCCTGGCTGGGCCTGTTAGCAACCTGACTGCCGATCACATGTCCCGGCTGTTTGTCCAGCTGCCCAAAGTGCACGCCAGCTCTCAATGCATGTCCAGGCAACAATTATTCAATTTGATGGGCCCGCCTTTTGTTTAGACCATGGCCAAGTGCCCTACTCCTGCTGCACAGTGTTGTTGTTACACTTGAATGAGTGCCAAATGTGTTGCCCAGTGTCGTGGCGTCAGAGTTTACACCTGTTTCGAAGTGTGTCTCCACAACGGAAGCGGCCCGAGCCGGAAGTGGATTTAATGCGGCTGCAATTTGCAAACCCGTTTAGCCAGCACATTAACACCAGTCACACACCCGCCCATCACAGACTCCAGGCCTCTCTCTCCCTCTCTCTCTCTCTCTCTCCTTGTGTGTGTAGATAATATTTTATTGATGTCGCAATGATTGGCACCTTCATCCGTTGCATATGCTGCACAGCATGTTTAATCTAATTATGCTTGTGTTAATGATGTGTCCGATGAAGGGAGAGAAATGTAATTTACAATAAGAATGGCTGGAGCATAATGAAGTATGTAACAAGAGCTCTTAGGTTGTATCACAAGTGAAGCTAACTCTTCGATCTTTGGCAAAGCAGTTGCGGCTGTGTTGCATTAAATAACTCGAGACAATTGTTGGCTTTTTGGGGGGATACGAGCTCGCAGCTGATTCCCACAGTGGACTGCCGCCTGGGCCAAGTTTATGCAGACCACTTGATGCCCCTCGTTACACGCCACTTGCTCATTATGCTAATCATCAAAGCAAACGCAGCATAATTGAACTTAAACGGAAACTCATAAAATGCACTTTAAAAAGAATTCCCCTTTGGCTCCTTGGCAGCATTCAGAGGAGTGCAAGCAGTTAACATGCTAGGCTTGTGGAGGCTGCCACAGCAGCCCACGCTGTGTCAGTCGATTAGTCAAAGCAAGGCGTAGTGGAAAATGCAAAGGCCTAAAAACTCAACTCGAGTGTCAATTAAATTAATATCAATTAAAAGCGGCTGCAACTTGTTGCGCGCTGCGCGTTGCTTACACTGCACACAGCTCTGGCAGCTCTTTCAGCTCTTTCAGCTCTGGCAGCTCAACTCTAGTTGCAAATTATGCACACGTTATCAAGTGGCTGTCTAATGAATGCAGCATCCAGCGGCACGCCACGCCGCGGCGCCTTCATGCTGCAGATTTTTTCCGCTTTAATGAGCGGGTCGAGTCGCGCCTAATGAAGGGCTGCCCCCGCGCTTCCCCACTCTGTTGCCATCAAATTTAATCAGCAATTTCCTGTCCCTACAAAACGGGACATTTTTAGTTACGCAAAGCTCGAAATGATACCGAACGAAAGTTGCAATTTAAATTTATGGGAAATAAAGTTGATTATGAGCTCAAGCTGGCAAAGCTTTAACAAATTAATCTGAATTTAAAATAAATTTTATAGTCAGAGGCCGAAAGAATTTCATTGAATTATCATAGCTATTTCCCATCTCACGCGTAAATCCTTGTCGGACTTTCAACTAATGTCATTGCAATATAAAGCCAGCTTCAAAATTGATTCTCGAACAGTTTGTCAGCGTCAGGCAGCATTAATGGAGCGGGAAGCCGTTGACTGGCAGCGCTCCCGTGGGTGAAGTGTCACAAAATTTGCACGCGACTTGGCGTAAAGCCACATGGCAAAAGATACACATGCGAAGTGAAGACCCGGTGAACTGGTGTCGCTGGCAACCAGCTTGACTGGCGCACATGTCAGCATGTATTGAATGTTGTCGGTTGCTGGCAAGGTTGTCGTTAGAAAAGGAAATGGCATACCCTGACTGCTAGCAGCTACCAGTTAACAGCGAACACCGAGCAGCGAGCAGCCAACAGGGAAACCAGCTAACAGCTCGTCAGCTCTTCAGCTCCTCAGCTCTTCAGTTCTAGGCTAAATCTTACGCACGCACACGCATCGATGGCCAAGTCAAGGAAATGTGCAAAAGTTGCGCAGTGGCAAATTTATAGCGACAAATGTTGACTTGAGATACGACGCAGAATATTCTGCACTCCCCATTGCCGCATGCCCCACGTGCGCCCCAAGACAAGGCGCTGTCGAGTTGAGTGCTGTTGTTGCCTGCTTAAATTGAATGTCAATCGATTTTAGTTTTTTAATTTAAAAAGTGCTGTTGAATTGAGCTATGCGCCTGATTGCAGCCTCTCCAAAACGTCAATCTCATTTTCAATGTGTGTGCTTGTGTGGGCGTGGCAATCAAGCCGAGGTTTAATGGTTCAGCTAACGGCAAATGAAGCCACAGCGGCGACATGGGAACAATCTATGTTCGCTCCTTTGCCAATCAGAATGACAATGCCAAAATAAATGTTCAACGACTTGGTTAAAGCTACAGCTCAGATGACGAAACATCTCTCAAGCTAGCGTATTCATATTTCTTTTTATATACTTCAGTATATACACCTGATAAATCTTTGATTATAAAGATGAGCCAAAAGTTTTTGCGTGATGCAGGAAGCAGACGAAAATCTAATTCACTTATCGTTCTAACTCGAGCAACAATATGCGCCTAAAGACTTGCATATAGATCGTTTGTATTTATATATATATATATGGATATAAATATATCCTAAATACTTGTAATAAATATGCATAAATTGTTGATGAAAAAGAGAAAGATAAGACCGCATCGGCACTTGGATCTTGGCATAACTTGGCAGCAATTCGAAGCGTCGCAACAAATTTGACAAGCTGCCACAAGAGCCCAAAAGCGAGTGAGACCTTAACTCAAATCATAACGGCAACTCGAACTTATTGCCAAATGGCTCGCCAGCAATTCCTGGTCCAGGCTGGCCAGACTGCAGTCATTTGTTGTTGCTGTTGCTGTTGTCGCTGTCGTGCCTGGTCGCCATCGATGTGGCTCTATGCGGCCGCTCTAATCGCTCATTAAATGGCCACAATTTGCCTGCACAGCGCTGCGCTGCATTTAAATTACTTTCCCATTGCCTTCGCTCTGACTGCGGCTGTGGCTAGCAAAATTTGTTTATGAGGCCCAGCGAAACCTTTTAACTAAAACTAAAACTAAAGCTCATAACTTTGGTCGCAACGGTTCGGGTTCGTTCGCGTGAATTTCAGCAATCAGGCGAGTCCCACAGGCTGCAGCTAAAGTCGAAGTTGGAGCTGGGCGGCTCTGTGGCTTGCCGTCCGTCCCGTCGCATTCATCAAAAACGTTCAAGTCGTGCAGCTCGCTGCCAAATCTAAGCTGCGCCCCAACGTGTTTCTTCTTCTTCCAGCCTGCAATTCGCATCAGAATTTTCCTTTGCATTTTAAAAGAAATGAGCCCTGGACAACGACGACGTGATATTAGAAATTTAACTTTAACTTCAGAGTCTCCACCTATTTTTTCCTTCGAGTGTGGCTCTCGTTGCCACATTTGCTGGGTCAGGTTCTTGGCGCTTTTCTCTTTTGACTCAGACATGAGAATCTACTTTCATTTCGCTGTTCAGCTATATAGCAGAGTTCGCTTACCTGCTGCTCGATGACAGCCCACAACTAATTTTGTTTACTTTTTTTTGCCTTTATTTTGAAAATCACTTCTAATTAAAATGTGCAGCCATTCAATACCCCCGCACACTCACACACATGTAGCCTGCAGCCGTTGTTGTTGTTGTTGTCTATATTGCTTTCAGCTCAAACTCTCCAACTATTCTATCTTCATGCCTTAATTTATGTGGCCGACGGCGTCGCAGCCCTGAAATATCTATGGACCATACTCTATACTCCCTCCCTCGCTCTCTCTCTCTCCCTCTCTCACCCCCTCTCTCTTTCTGCAGCCGCTTCACTTTGCTCCTTTCCTGTCTATTTTTAATTTCGTGTGCGCTGCTGCACGCGTCGCTTTTCAATGTCAGCGCTGCGCTGCGCTGCTTCTATTGTTCCAATCCCTGCCCTGTCCCAAATATCCATATATTATGTAATGGGCATGAGTCTAATGTTAGGTTGAAGTCAAGTTGAGTGGAGTTTTGGTACTCCCTCGCTTCGTCACCTTATTATTACATGGCATTATTTTCGTAGCACTTGAAATGCGCTTAATTGGTTCCTCAATCTGCCCCCTTTGTGTTTGCGGCAATCGAAATAGTCTCTAGTCGAGTGTGGCGCCCCCGGCGCGAAGTTGGACTTGCGTTATTAATATTTACAACCTGGCCAAGTAATTTACAACAGTTATGAACCAGCGCGTTGCGTCGCTTCTGCCCACTTAGCGCTCAATAATAAATAATTTAAATTCCTTTTGAAGTGCGTGCATTCGTGGGCTTTAGTTTGGGACACAGACGTTGGGATGTTACAATCTGAAATGGGGGAGCTGCCCTGGCTGTTCGCGTGGAAAGTGTTAAAATTATACATTTATTTATGCTGGAAGTATTCCGTGAATACCAAACATTTCCTGTTTGATGAGTTTTCAATCGATTTTCGAATCAAATGGCGGCTTGAGGTGCCATGAAGCTAACATGATGAGGTCAAACGCTCATGTATTTTTGATCATTTGAATAAGCAGGCATATATGTTTGAGTTATCTCTCTTACAAATCATCAGCAATTGCCTCTGCTAGCTAGATACTAATATTACATTGCTTTCATTTTGTTCTCAACTCAAGTTGCTGCCTTTTTGCTTTGTTATGCATTGTGAGTTGTTCAATGAGAGTCTTATCTTTGCTCAACAACTCCCTCACTGCCTCAATAAATGTTGTTTTTTCTTATGATTTGGTATTTTATATTATATATAATAATATATTTTATATTATTATATTTTTCGTAAATATATTATAATTATAGGTTCAGCATGATGAGCTTATTGTCTTGTTTAATATCACCCAGTTAGGTAGACTCTAGACATAGCTCTCATTCTTTTAGTAACTCAATTTGTTGTTGTTTTATATATTTTGGGAATTGTTCTTACTCTCTCTCTGAAAGCTTAACTTGTTTTTTCTTTAATTATAGATTTATTACACTATAGATTTATCATGAATTGCATCTACTCTAGTTACAGATATCCTAGCATTCAGTCTCTTAACAACTTATTCATAGGCTCATCAGAAATTCAGTTTGCACTAGAATCTCATTGCTCCTTTACTTCTTCAACAATTTTATAGCAACACTCAACACTCTTCAATACACTTATAGGTTCATCATGAATTGCTTTAACTTCAGTTTCATATACCCTAGCTCAACCAACTTCTCATTCTCTCAGCAACTCAATTTACTTACTTTTTGCTATAATTAATAGCTTCATCGAATATTTATTCTGCTTTACAATCATTGCTCTCAGTCGCTCTCAAATCTCTAATTGCTGTCTCTTTGATATGCTTCTCCTCCGCCCTACTATAAAACTCGACTCACTCTCTCTCATCAGCTCTATTTTCCTTTATATTAAGCATTGCTTTATTATAATTATCATAGCTAAATAGCAGCATTATAATCACAATATCAATCATATTGTTCAGGTGCACAAGCTGTTTGATTTACGTGACTTTAATGATGGCTCGCAACAATCATCTGTAGTTGGCCCATACAAGCAACGTTAGCTGCTGCTCACTAAGAATAAAAACAAAAACTTTAGCAAGTTCGTGGCTTAAGTCACAGTTGCAGTTGCAGTTGCAGCTGCAGCGCCGACTTCAACTGCCGTCTTCTAATTCCAACTCCAGTTTGATTACAGCAGAGGCAGCGATTGCTGGCTTCTCGGTTCAACCAAGCGCTATTCAATATGCTGGCCACTATAAATTATGCCATTGAGCTGAGCCAAGCAAGAAATCGAAATCATGACCAAAGTTTTTTTTCCGCTCGTTTTTTTGCTTTTTTTGCTGATTATGAGACTTAAATTGACTGCAGCGAGCAGCGATCGCATTTCGGAATTGCAGCTCGGAGTCATAAATAATCATAGTTGTGCCATTTATTATGACAAAATATCATTTCGGACATTTGTTTGCAGCTACTCCTGGAGCAGGGCTGCGATTCGAGCTTCCCCCCAGGTTCATGGCAGCGAAACCTATCCGAGCTCTGCATCTCTGGCCGCACATCTCTCAGCGCATCTTCCCGGCGCGACTTTGAATTGTTTGCACAATTTCATTGCTCTGTCTTTATGCTGCGTTTTAATATAAATTATTTTTAACAATTTGTGGAAGGCCCTGCCCGCACCGCACCCTTCAGCAATTTGAGCAGCATCGCCCTGTGTGCTTTTTGCGGGTTGCGCAACCAGAGAGCCCATGACCGAGGACGAGGCCGCAGGTCGAACAATACAAGCGTCGCATTGGCCAAAAAAAAGTATAAGAGAAGACTTTGGCCGGCATCTCTGGCCCTGACTTGGAATAGTGCTGGCCCTTGCCGACTGACAGCGGGCTGGGGGCAGCGGGCATTGGGCAACTGGCGGCTGCAACCAAAGGCGCATTAATCTCGCCAACGAATGTCAAGAATTGTGGCTATGCCGACGACCGAGATGCAATTTTTTCTGTTGCCTTTTCTTTCCTCTGTTGCTGCTGCTGCTGCTGCTGTTGTTGTCTCGGCTTTGCTTTGTTGCTAAAAAGTGTAAGTTTCATTTCTGTTTCACATCGCTTTTATTTGCCAGTAATTTTTAGCTAGCATTCCACGCTCTGATGCGCCAGCAATGCGATTTTGATAAGCTGGCAGTAGCTGCCTCCAAATTCTAGTCTCTAGCCCGCGGGCGACTCGAAGGCGTCGCAGCCGTTGTCAACGGCGGCAAAAAACAAAAGACGCCTCAACAGTTGTCTCGCTGCCTAGAAGAGCTCCACAAATCGAGCGAACAGTTCACATTGCCTTGGGCTAAATATTGTCATGATTATTATTTATGGCCCACCAAGAGCCGAAAACCTCTCACAGCCCAAAACAAACGGCTCGCTGTTGAGCTTGAAGTGCACTTTAATGATTTGCTTTGCTTTGCTTTGCTTGAACTGCCTGATTGCAACTTGCCTCGTCGCATGCTAGCAACCAGTTAGAACTATGAATGCTCATCATATCGATACCCGGAAGTATTATAAAAGAACGTTTTTGACTGCCAAGTCGATAGATCAAGTATACTTTTGGTAGATATATATTTTTATCTATCTGGTGTATACAAAAAAAATATCTATGTATATAAAAAATTTATTAATACCTATCCACCAATGTGATGACTAATATTCCTTAAATACATAAATACTTTTTATATAAATATAAGCTTACACCATGCAAGGAGGCCAGATTCTGCAGGCAGACGAGCCTGAAGTTAACTCGACCGAGGGAGCCAGATTCAGCAGTACAGATTCTACACTAGAGATTCTCCAGTCCAGATGCACCAGCTCAGATTCTACAGTCCAGATTAAGCAGTCTTACTACAGTCGAGACTCTCTAATCCAGGGTTATCTTAACTTCGTTAAACTTCTCCAGTCCAGATACATCTGTTCAGATTCTCTAGTTCGGCTTTTCCTGTCCAAATTCTAAAGATCAAATTTTCTAGTTCAGATTTTTCACTCCAGATTCTTCACGCTAGTTTCATCAGTCCAGATTCAACAGTCAGCCGAGGCAGACTCAACCTTTCACATTTACTGAAATATTGAATTGTATACAAGCTACTAAAATCCACTGAGCATCAAGTCTATTCGCCTGTTTGCGCATCGAAATACTAACGTAGTAGCAAGTGGTTGCCTCACTTATATGTATATAAATATTTATATATATATGTATATATATATATATATAAGTTCCATTCGATTGCTTCCCTCTCATTTTTTAGAGCTCAATCATGGCTGACTCTGAAGATTGATATTGTTAAATATTTCTAACATCCAGCTGCCAATAAACCTTCTGTCAACTCAAACATACCTATTGCGCTGGCTGACGTTGCCGTTGGCTTTTCCTAGTCCAGGGTTTTCATCACTTTTAACCTATACGCTCTGTTTTTTCTTCGCTCCATCGTATGCTCGTTTACTGTCGAGTTTTTTGCCATTTCAAATTAAACTTAAACTTTTTTCATTTCCATTCACATACATAGAAAAAAGTCTCTACCCCTGCTTTGTGTGAATCCGTTGCGCACATGCGTTTCAATTCAACTTTTTTGTTCATTTCTGAATGCCCTGTACAAGTGTGAAGAGGGTATGCTGAACTCAATAGAAAACTAGTGAAATGCTGAGCTCAAGTACAGTAGTATTCTAGCTTTATGTGTATTACAGATACATGTTTTCTGTGTGGAAGCTGTAAGAGCTTGACAGACAGGGTATATGCTAGTCGTGTGGTATTCTACTTAATTGCTTTAGCGCTTGTTCCTGGTACGCGGCGTGCTCAGCGTGTTGTTTGCTTATTTGAAGTTTCCGCTGGGGCTAGCAGTAGAGTCGCATGGAACTGGGGAGTCCAATCGTCAAGTCGAGTCGAATAAACGGGCGCGCAATATTAAATCGTCTGTATTGTTTACAATCAGAAAGCGTTTTATAGACTTTATGGACGACGCTGACGAATGAGCAGCAAGAAAAAGTACACTAATATTAACAACAGCGCGAACAAGAGCACAGCCAATATATATTGATTTAAGCTGCTGCTAGTCGTCCCCCTTTCCGACTTGACTTGCCGCCGTCTGTTGGCTTCACAGTCCAATAACTTTTTCAGCAGTTGGCCGCCTTGCGATTTTCATACAAAGTCACGTTTTAATCGCCGCATTACACAAATCATTAATCAAAATTAAATAATAATTATGAAGCATAGCGAAATCAAAGACCCAAAAATACACCTACAAAAAAAGGCAGCTCAATGTGTGACTGGCCATTGCCCAGTTGGTCAAGTTAGGTCAATCAGCAGCTGCTCAGCGGCAGGTGCTTAGCCAGCTTTGTGGGTGCCTTCCCCAGCCTGCCCAGCATGTAAAAATAGCAGCATACGCAGCACAGACTTTGCCAAAAAAAAAAAAATAGCCAATTTTTTTTAAAGCCCTAACATTTAATTGAGTTTTAATAATCCATAATTATGCGTAGAGATGAGATGAGAGAAAGAAATAGAAAAATGAAAAACAAATTACCAACTTGGCATATCGGTTAACAGGCAGCGTGTGAATAGCATTAGCTACTGATTGGAATTAAGAAAAAGTCTAGACAATAATTAAGATGTTCTCCGACCGATAATTAACATTCTTGTCTATAATAGTGTAGAAGACAAAAAATACTTTGGGAAATTTTGTTTAGCCCAAACAGTGCATAAATTATATTTTAATGCTTGAATGCATCAAAAAAATATTTCATATATTAACTTGCCCCATAAAATTATAATTAGAACATCCAATGAAATGATTTTATCAATTGTAATATATTTTATTTATATGTACATTAATACAGCTTTAAAAATGTCATAAATTGTAACTTAACTAATTACAGAAATATTTTATATAAAACAATAATTGCGAATAAAAAACATATTTTAATAAAAATATCTGATTTAATAATACAAATTAATTAAATATATAATTAAAAATTTATATTTATTGAAATATTCAATAATTTGCTTGAAACTTTAATTTTTGTATATTTTTATATTTATGATTATATAAAAAATGTTTAATTTTTTTTTACTATCTTATAAACAAACATTTGATATTATCAATTGAATCATATTTGATTTATGTTTGCATTAATTAAGTTTCCATAAAAATATAATGTTAAATGAATTGTTTAACTAATTATATTCAATGTTGCACTCATAAATTTTTTTAAGTTTTATAATTTTGTTTAAAAAATTGTATTTTATTTGGTTTATATTTACATTAATTAAGTTTTCATTAATATGAATTGTTTAACTAATGAATGTAATGTTTTTTATAAGTTATTTTATCAAAATCAATTACAAAAAATAATTTTTTTTTATAAATATCTGACATTGCTATGAATAAAATCCTTTAATTTATTTTTATTGTAGTATTCATTTATTTGTTTATCATTTTTATTTTTTTATATATTTTTATTCCTATGATATGAAACATTTCGAATTTTTAATTTAAATTTTACTCTCTTATCTACAAAAATTTGTCATAAAAACTAGAAATATAATTTTTGTGTGAATTTAATACTCGAACATTTGAGCTTTAAATGCGCTGTGCCTTGTTTACATGCATGTTAAGCTAAAAACCCACAGCAAACAGATTGTTTAAATTGCTTGTAAAAATAACAACAACAACAATTGCAATGACCACTACATGGAGTTTATTTTTTTTTAATGCTCGCTACTGAATTGGTTTTTTTTCCCGTCGACTCCAACGACTATGGCCAACGTTTATGCAGCAATTGAACCCCAAAGAGCAAAAGGGTAAATGCGAAACATCCCACTCACATAGGCGAATGGGCAGCTGATTGGGTGTCGGCTAAGTCTATACATAGAGCTATATACATATATATATATATTTTTTTTAATGAAATGCGGATACGTGGCGAGCGGTTGCTAACAAAGGAAGCACTGCAAAAATGCATTTTATTACACGTTCGATTGATTTTTGGCAAAAACCATGACCAGGCTGAAGCGGGGGGCGGTGCAGCCTGCGAGACCTTTGTTAAGTATAGAGTTTATGTTTATATTGCCAGGAGAGACTCACATGTGCATATACATATCGTGTACATACGCAACAACAACAGCCCCAGGGAGTCGCCTCAAATTGAAATTGTCGATTTAACATTTTGAATTATCGTTTAGCAAATGGTCAATATTTTGTAACAGCTAAACTCCTCATGCAGCCCCAGCTCCCCCGCAGCTGAAGCTGCCCGGAGCACACATCAAATTGTGCCACATAAATTGTGTTGCTATAAACAATCAATTACTTTGTGTGATTCCAGTTCCCAGGGTCCATTTCTCGAGGGAGTGCGACTGTTTGCTTCTCGATTGTTTACAAAAAGTTTGCGCTGTTCTTCTTATAGTTCTATATAATGTTAAATGGACTTCCCCTTGCTCTTTAGCTCTTCATTATTACTTGCTTGATTTCATATTTTTTATTTGTCCGATTCAAGTTATGTGGAAATAAACACAGATGAAACTTTAAATGGTCTTTTGTGGCATTGCCTGGATAAGTCAAGGGCATTGTGAATAGCATTGAAGCTCTCATAACGGAGGCGCAATTGATTATTTATCCAGAAAGGGATAAACAAACTGAAAACTTAACTAAAGTTACAGTAACTTTTAACGTTTAAATAAGACGGAATATGAATATCAATAAACAGCATCTTGATTCACAAGAATGATGAATGAAGAAGAGATAAGCCAATATTTTCACTCCTTTGTAGTACATACACTACTCCATAGATATTATTAGGTTAGGACTTATTCAGCCTGGAATACTACGGCTATGGCATTCTTATAATAAATGATGTAGCCATAGTAAAAGTAGTAATTGTTGAAGTAGTAGATATATAGATGGAAGTATTATTGTTATAGGTTTGTGTACTAGAAGTAGAATAACATGTAGTTGAAGTGAAAGAAATAGCATTAATAGTAGTGGAAAAAAAATAAAAAGTGGAGGCATTAGTATCGAAAATAGTAGTAATTTCTAGGAGTATTTGAAATAGTTGTATTTTGATATGGCTGTAGTAAAGGATGCACTAATAGTAATAGTATTATAAGTATTATACAGAAGTAGAAATAGTAATAGGAGTGAAAGTTGTAATATTAGTAGCTCTAGTAAGGAGAGAAGCAGTGTTAAGAATAGTATAGTATGAGTAGCAGAAATAGTAGAAGTAGTAGCAGTAGTAAATAGAGTAAGAGTATTAAGAGTAGTAGAGGTAGTAGTAGTAATAAAAATAGTAAGACTACCAAAAGTAGTAATAGTAGCGAAATAACTAATATTAGTAGTAGTAAAAGTAGTAGCAAAAACAATAGAAGTAAAACCTTAAATACTAATTGTAACCGTGTCAATAGTAGTAGAAGTAATAATAGTAGCAGGGAACGTAGTTGTTTTAAATGTGACAGACAAAGTAGTAACAGTAGTAGAAATAGTAATTGTAAATAGTAAAAGTCGAGTCAGTAGTCCATACAATAGTATTTTAAATAGTAGTAGCATTAATAATAGTATAAGGTAGTTAATTGCAGCAATAGTAGTAATAGTAATAGTAGCAATAGACTACGATTTCCATTACTAAATACAACTTGCAATAATAGTAGTAGTACTTGTAGTAGTATACCCTATAACGATTACTTTAACCTTTAATTATATAAATTTCTAAATGCCCCTCTCGCGATATTCAATATATCCCCAAGTCAAGAGTTACTGACATTTAAGGAATTCCTAAGAGTTCCCTTTGTCACAATGGGATTTCCTCGGTCTGGGTGCTGTTTCAGTATCGAAATGGAAATCATTAAAGCTGCAATCGTAAAAAATCGCTATATATATATAAGATTTCTTGGCAAACGCTTCGACGCTTTTTATTTGGCAGCTATTAAACTCACAACTTTATGGACATGACCAATGTGTGCACTAAACGCTTTGCCCGGCAATCGCAAATACTTTGCCCAGTTCCGAGCGCCGGTCCAGAGTTCCGCTAGTTTATGTTGTCCGTGCCAGGCGCGTACCCCACAGTATACAGTACACAGTACACAGCATACAGTACATCGTACACAGTGCCCAGTCCCATGTGTTGGCACAAAATACAAGCCATATATTATTCGAGTGGAGCGCAGGGGGCGTTGCACGTACAAGTGTGGCAGCTCGGGAGGTAGGAGTGAGCGGCGTTCCTTTCTCTTCGCTCGCTCGCCAAGGGCCAATTGACAGCAGCCTGCAGAACAGCATCACAATTAACACATGCCGGAATACCCAGAATCGCTGCTCAGCCGGGGATGGAGTCCAGAGTCGAGTCGAGTCGACTCGAGTCGAGTCCGGGACGTGAGTGCGCTGCAAAATCCGTGAAGCGTTGCACGTGTCACATCAGAAGCAGCGTCGAGTAAGTCACTCGCTTGCATTTCGCAGCTGTGATGAGGTTCGTGGGTCGCTGCTCTGTGTCCTGCTCCTGGCTCCACCTTCACACATGGCCTTCGGTTTTTGCCGCTTCTGCTGCTGCTGCTGCTGCTTTTATTACGTTTTGACGCATTTTAATCGTTTTTCATCATTTTGCTCTGAGGGTGGCTTCGCCTTGTTCGTCACATTTCCTTCAGCCCTCGCCGACTGACAATAATAAATTATGCTTTGACTTTTACAAGCGACCCCAACCCCTCGGCGCAGGTTCAGTCTCATAAATTGCGTAACGTCGCCGACTATTAAAAATTACATAATTGCTTAACTGCAGCAGCAGCAGCAGCAGCTCAGACAAAGACAACAATAGCAATGTCCATCCAGGCCCCGGGCCCGTCTCGACTCACTCCGCAGCGCCGACGATTTTTTGCGTAGCAAATTGCATTATTTACTTTTCAATACATTGCCAAAAGGCCAGAGCAGCAAACTACAAAGAACCAGGCGAAGGCTAAGCGAATAAATTTGTTTATAAAATTATGAAATCGACCGTAGCTAATCGATTAGCTCACGACTGCCATAGTATTTATATTATTTCCGCTTCGTTCTTATATAAAAAATACCTTCATATTTTTATTTTTACATTTTTTTTTTTTGCCAAATTTAATGCAATTATTTCTGTGCACTTGACAAATTGACAAGAAAAATCGCATAAATCATGTCAGAATTATTTTAAAGGTAAAAATTATTTAAAGTGCAATATTAAATAAACGAGAAAATCAATTTATGTGCTTAGAAAAAACCAATATTATTTTGATTAAAATATATATTAAAACTTATCCACTTCATAATTGCCTTGCACGTCTGAGCTTGTTAAGAGTTGTGGTGGAGGTATTAACAGAGTTAGTTTGCATCTTGACTTCTATTCTGAACTTCTCATTTAGCAAGATAGAGAGAGATAGAGCGAGGCAAGCTATAGCTAGATAGCTGTACAGCCGAGTAAGAGTAAGAGGCCATTTGGATTAGAAATTGTCATACGGCAGAAGGCCAACATGGCAGCCAGGACAGAGAGGATTTGATTATGTAGCGCGATTGCAAAAATATAAATTAGAATAGAAGCTGCTCAAACTGATATAAAACCCTACATACATGTATATAGCAAATATTTATCCAATGAAATGCAGTGTATGGAACTAACTAAATTAGCTCTATTTTGCATTAATAAACAGCGGAAATATATAAAAAGTTATATAA
This sequence comes from Drosophila hydei, assembly GCF_003285905.1. Lineage (NCBI taxonomy): Eukaryota > Metazoa > Arthropoda > Insecta > Diptera > Drosophilidae > Drosophila > Drosophila hydei. The sequence goes on from NW_022045643.1 coordinate 7,523,445, forward strand.
GAAGAGTAAAAGCAATTGGATATATATAAGCCGATTAAGTACAGTCGACTTGAAGGATACAACATTCGATTAGCTATGCAGTGAAAGTTTGGTATAAGAGGTAGCGCCTACGTGGAACAGCACGAGTTTCACTTGTGTCGCGAGTGTGCCGGTAGTTCAATAAAATCTGGAAGGAAATTCAATTGGTAAGTCAGCAGAAAGCAGGCAAAGATATTACAAAAGTAGCTGAGAAATCAAGATGGAATAATAATAATACGTGGCAATCTAATTGATATTTTGTTCTCAATCTGAACGTCAAATTGAGCGGCAGCATTTCATTGGGAGGCTGCACTTAGTCTGATAACATCATCAGTTACTCTTAGCTGCGCTGCAGCTGGCAGCGGTTATTGCCCCAAATTGTGGGCCATCAATTCAGCAAACTGTTCCACTCGAATGAAAAAAGTTGCGCTTTTAACTATTCAACTTTGTTGCAGTTGCAGCTTTGAGTTTTCAACAGCTCACCCGCTGGCTAGTTGCTCAGAGAGACCGACTGACTCGCTGACTGACTAACTGACTGACTGACTGACTGAAGGACTGACCGCAACTTAATAATCATTTTTGCTGCAACAATTTTTCTGCGTTCGCTTCTTCTTGTGCTGCGGCAATTAAAAATTTTTACCTTATTTGTTCCACTTTTCGAGTGTTGTCCCTTCCATGGTGCTCAGTCCCTATCAGTTACCATTCGCTTCGCTACAGTTTTGTCTCGCCCCAGGACGAATTTTGCATGGTCATTTACTTTTGCTATTTTTTTTTTTTTTTTGCTGTACACACAACTGGCAACTGGCAACTGTGACTGCGTTTGGGGCACTCTGTGACATCAAGATTGTGCGCGCCCCATCGCAGCACACGCATATCCCTGACCAATGTCCTGGCATTGTGGCAGCGCGCTGTTACTAATTAAAAACGCAAATGGGTTTATGATGTTGCACAAGTTGCGGTTCGCTTAAGGGGGCAGGGGGCAGGGGGAAATGCTTTTACTGCTGTCGCTGCACAAATGTAACACAATAAGTGGGCAAAGCAGGAAAAACTGAAAAGAAGCTGTAAAGAAAGCGCATAAAAGTGCGCGGCATTAAAACAAATTTCTGCAACGTTCTCTTTGCGTCAGTTTTGTTTCGCTTTTTTTTCGGCTCTGTTTCGCTGTGTTTGACAAAAACGGGGCGAAAAATACAAAACAAGTTGGCAGCCCAAGCTGCCACCCCCACACACCCATCCTACCCCTTGTGCTTGCGGCTTTTGCTGACTGCCAACATCTCGTTCTCTATCTGTGGTTGGGCCATGCTTTTCATGCTGTCTCGCTCAGCTGTGACTGGCATGTTTTGTGTTTTATTAGCGTGAAAATTTTTCAAAGGTGTCAGCAGTTTACACACACACACATACATATATATATATATATACATATATATATATATATAGTCCCTCTAGGTATGAGTTTAAATGTTGCTACGTTTGCTTAAAGAAGCTATTGCAACTTGAAAGGGAAACAATGCCACAACAACAACAACATATTTAGGACCCAGCCAGAGGAAATGCGGTCAACTATAGGGAAAATTCACAGTTGTAGAACAGTAGAGTATGAAAAATATTTTTAATTGCCAAAAATTTATGCTAGAGAAATCTTTTTTTATTTTATTTTTTTATTTATTTTTTTGTATTTGTTGTTTTTCTTTTGGTTTTCAAAACAAAAGCAGCCACGCCCTACGCCTAGCCGCTAGTCTCAGTTGTTTTGTCTGCTGTGCTAATTTATATGTTAATTTTTTCGTTTTATGCTCTTTTCCATAAATATATATTTCTATTTATTTCGTATAGTGTGCATATTATGAGTATTTTCTGCTAATTTTTTTCCTTTTTTTTTTTGTATTTTTGTTGATGCGCTCGCTTTATTTTTGAATAGGAAAACAGGAAAGGATCCCAGCCGCTGTTCTTGCCCATTGAAAGGTCGTTTTATTTCATTTTTGGGTTTTCTATTTTGCATGGAATTTGTGCTGAGGCACACAGAAAAAAGGGGCAGTTACTCGTGGCAACTTTTTAATTTTTGTTGGGCACAAATTAGAATAATAGTCGAACGGATATTACACAATAGATCCTGTGGGCCTGGGTCGTCGCCCATTTTGTTGGCTTGTGATGCGTGTTGTGCGGATTTCCGTTCAGTCAGTTGTGGTCAACTAGAAACCCAAATAGCGTTACTAAAAGCCTGCCCAAAACAACACGACTTTCAAACATTCGCAGCAAGTTGAAGGAAACAAGAACTGATAATCGTGGCTTTAAATAGCTATTTGTGCGTGGGTTGACGTATACTTGATGAGTTCCTTTGAATACCTATTCAGTCTTCAGTTTGAATTTTTGCTTTAAAGCCAAAAACATTTATGCTTCTACAGCAGACTCCATCTCGATTGCCTTCATTCCATGTCCTTGCAGTCTAACTTTTTGGGCTCGCTTTGCCTTATGTTATGCTCATATTTATGCCCGCAACAATGTGCGCCTCGTAAAACAATTTATAACTTTTGCGCTTTTGCCTAATAAGTTGGCATGTTGTGGCCAATAAGTTGCCGCAGCTAAAACAGGGCTCCTGCCCCGCCAAAGCTACGCGACACAAGCCGTCGCAGCAGTGCAAACTATGCGAAGTACGAAAAGTGCAACGCGCCGTCTGTCCCCCATCCCAACCCTTGTTTCCTAAAACTAAATTACAAGCATTGAGGAAACAACAACAACAGCAACAACAACAACAGAAGCAGCAGTAAGAACAACAGCCTGCAGCACTCTCTAGCGCATCTAGTTACCATTTTCCTGCCTCTCTCACGCTCTCTCGCTCTCTCGCTCTCGCCCTCTCTCTGCCGACAAGCTGGCTGCCATTTGCCGCTGTTGTTGTTGCTGCCTTAACTACTGTTAATTCTTCTAATTGTGTGCACGTTGTTTGCGTGCGCTAATGTCGCATATGCACAAACAACAACAGCAGAGACTGCAACAGCACCTATGGGAGAAGTCGGGCGCAGGAGGCGTGTCATGCAAATGTGTAACTGTTTATGCGAGCGTCGCTCGGCTTCTACACTTGAGATTTTTGTTGTTGTTGTTGTTGCTGATGGTCGTCGTGTGTCGCTTGACAAGTAACAAGGCAACTGCAAAGCGAAAGACAGAGAAAAATGTGCGAGCGAGCAAGACAGATACAACGACAACGAGAGAGAGAGGGAGAGCGAGTGATGAAGAGCATGGAATTAGTCTCTGTTCTCGCACTTATTAGTGCAAAACGCAGCACGCACTGCGTGTGTGTGTGTGTGCATGCTTTGTTATTGTTAAATGTAATTAAATTATGCAGATGAGTGCCAACATGTCGCTGCTGCTGTTGCTTGCTGCTTAGGAAAACGTTTAGCTACTTTACATATTCGTGTGGCGCAAACAGCTGGCCAGCTTTTGATAAATGTCCTTAGCAGTTAGCAAAACATTTAATTACACAAGTTTATTAAATATTAAAAAAAAAATTACTTATACACCTTGGCAGCGGTGGGATTCGAACCCACGCCTCCGAGGAGACTGGTGCCTTAAACCAGCGCCTTAGACCGCTCGGCCACGCTACCACTTGGTAGCCCTTCGAAAATAAAAGCTTCTTGAACATAGAACTAAACAAATGAAGAGTAAATATATGTAGCTATCGAATTATAATTTAATTTTCATTAGAGCAGCTCCCTCTATGATATATGTTTGCTAATTGAGACGAGAGCTTTGTTGCTTTGCTGCTTGAACTTGATTTCAAGGGCTTTTCTTGTATTTGCAATATTTTTTGAGGCACTTGTTGACCCAGTTGTTTGTTTTATGTTATGTCTGCTCGTTTTAAATAAGCTTAAACTATATTTAGTGACACAATTTATTTCTCGTTTAGTTACTTCAACATGATAAAATTTAGTTTATCGCTATTCTCACTTATCGCGGTGCTGGGTATTGTTTCTGGACAAGGAAATGGAAATCTGAAACATCTTCTATTGGGCGATTTGAATCAGTTTTTACTTGACGGACCACCGCAGCCGGCCATCTACGGAAACCCGAATCACTGTATATCGAAAGTAGGTAGCTACATATATGACATTTTTGCATAGAGGCTGATCAAAATTCATTTCTAGTTATGGTCCACTGAGTGCCCGACTGATCCGCAGCCGTATTTGATACCTATGACACCTTCAATAATTGAATATATTCTTAACCTTCACAACTACTTGCGTAGAAGCAGTGACAATAGCGAGAAAACGATCCCCTTACGCTGGAGCTACGAATTGGAAAACTTAGCTGAATCTAATGTTAGGCAATGTAAGGTCGCTCATGATGATTGTGTGTCCACGTCTTACAAGTCAACCGGACAGAACCTGGCACTTAATGTCTATACGGGAACATTGAATGCTCGAACCGATGCCGAGTTGGTATTGGCATCCGTTCAGTCATGGTGGAACGAGTACAAGGCTAGTAAGAGAGAGAAAATTGGCTTGGGCCTGAGCTTAGTTGTAGGTTGTGCCGCCTCTAGATACTATTCAAAAGGTTCGCATAATTTTCTAATGACCTGCAACTACGCTACAGTCGATGCTTATGGTCGTCTTGAGCGTGTTCAAGCAGGAGGTCCTAAGGGTGCCATCGGCATCATATTTTAAAGAAGGCTTTATTCTTGAAAAACGGTTACGTTAAGTCTAACCATATCAATTCGATATTTTCACAAGTTGTATAAATAAAGCTAAGCATACATCAAGCCATGTTTCCATAATCTTTTCAGTTTTTGTGGGTTTTCAATAAATGTTTGATTGATTTTCTTTTACTTTCTCAATTATTTGTGAACTGACAAATATATTTTTAATTTCTCAGTAATAATTTGTATTATTGCTTTGCAGAAATGTACCTCTACAGTGTATCCCTCAGTTTGATTCTACTAAACACATTTCTCCATGCACTGGGAGATGAAAAAATCGATATAACTGCACAAAGCCAGACCAATGGAGCAGTTGACTTTGATGAAAATAGCCTGAATTTGAATCATACAGAACTGGCCCAGACCAAGAATAAGTATGACAGCAATAATCATATCTCGAGAAGAGCAAAGTCCTACTTAAATATAACTGTCCCGTTTCTGGGTCAGCTAAGTGGCAGTCTTGATTTTACCTCAAACACTGCACAGAATGCCAACGACCAGACCTCAAATGTTGGAGCTAGCGGCAATGATCTGCGCAAGAATAGTTTGCTGTATATACCAAAAATTAACATCTCGAACAATGGGCAGTATATCATGAATGGCCAGACATCAAATGGGGGATTTGGTCCTAATGGTCATATTCCGATAAATGGCAACTATGAAAATAATGGTCCGACCTCGAGCAGTGGACAGTATCTCCCTAACGGTCAGACCTCAAATAGTGGATCTAGTGGCTACGGTCTGAACTCAAATGGTGGTTATGGTCTGCCTTCAGTTACAGGAAAATATGACATTAATGGTCAGCCCTCAAACAGTGGTGCTAATGGAAATGGTCAGATCTTAAATGGTGGAAGGTATATCATTGATAGTCTGGCCTCAAATAGTGGTTTTAGTAGCAACGGTCAGATCTCAAATGGTGGATTTAGTGGCTACGGTCTGAACTCATATGGTGGACTTATTGGTAATGGTCTGACTTCGGTTAATGGAAAATATGACATTAATAGTCAGACTAAGGGAACTGATCAGATCTCAAATGGTAGAGAGTATGTCATTCATAGTCAGACTTCAAATGGTGGATCGAGTGGCTACAATCTGATCTCGGATGGTGGACTTATTGGTAATGGTCTGACTTCGGTTAATGGAAAATATGACATTAATGGTCAGACTAAGGGAACTGGTCAGATCTCAAATGTTAGAGAGTATGTCATTCATAGTCAGACCTCAAATGGTGGGCAGCAAGTAAATGGACAGTATGTCATTAACAGTCAGACCTCAAACAGTGGGCAGCAAGTAAATGGACAGTATGTCATTAACAGTCAGACCTCAAACAGTGGGTATAATAGCAACGGTCAGATCGCAAATAGTGGAGGGTACATCATTGATAGTCTCACCTCAAATAGTGGTTCTAGTAGCAACGGTTTGATCCCGAATGGTGGATTTACTGGTAATGGTCTGACGTGGGTTAATGGGAAATATGACATTGATGGTCAGACTTCAAATACTGGGAAGTATGTAAGTGGACAGTATGTCATTAATGGTCAAACATCAAATAGTGGTCAAAATGGCAACGGACAGCCCAATGTACAGAACGGTCTTAACATTGCTGGTTTGGGGGGTGTTTCTGGTAAATTAGGCTTACACATACAGAACATCCTTGGTCAGGGAATTAATACACTGAAGTTTAACGTTGGCGAGTATGCCAAAAGGTGGCTTCAAAACTGCCCTGAAAAGGTATGTAATCACATGGGTTTCCTTATTCGGATCTAAAGGACCATTTTTAATTTCAGATTTGGGCAAGAGGCTGCTTTAAATCTTCTAGGCCCTACCTAGTAAATATCGATGAAATACTAAGAAATCAGATACTCTACATTAGCAATTTCTTACGCGACACAGTAGCAGCGGGCACATTGAATTCCGGGAGGAAGGGCATGGCTACAATGAAGTGGAGTCCGGAGCTGGTCAGCCTGGCTGAAAATAATGTTATGCAGTGTGAGGTTAAACATGACGGCTGTGCGGCCAGTGGTTATAGGGTAACTGGGCAAAACGTGGCACTTACAACCTACTCGGGCACCTATTCTGGACAATCGGATAAACAGCTGGTGAATGGAACACTTCAGAGCTGGTGGAATGAATACCAGCTTTACAAAGGGCAAGCTATGAGCTCTGACCATCCTAAGTATGTAGCGCCAGTTGCTGTTGGATAAAGTAATCGTAGTATACAAATCTTCTCTATCACAGCCAAGATGCTCAACTAACGGCTATGCTGAAGGCCAAGAGCGATACCGTAGGCTGCGCTGCTGCCAGATATTTTGAAGACCAATCGAATCAGTTCCTAATGACCTGCGTCTATGCCACAGCCTCACCTCCAGATCTGAAAAGCAGAATTGGCGAAGCTAGCCCCGGCTGCACCACTGGCTACAATCCGTTATTCACAAACTTGTGCAGCTTAGCTGAGCAATACTATTCTTAGCCAAGGCAGCAGCCATAAATATTCCTCACTGAATGACGTTCAATAAATATATTGAATATGTTAAGTTTGTCGTTTATTTGATTTCATATTCTAGTTCTTGAACAGTTTAGCAAGTGTTTATTTTCTCAATTGCCTTCCATAGAATCTCTTACAAACCCGAGAGTTTCCGTATTTTTATTTATATATATATTTTTATTTACTTTTGTTCCGCTTGCGAGCAGTTGTAATACTTGTACAATAGTAGAATATGATCATATATTTTGTTTTTGGTTGCCTTCCTTATCGTTATCATTTTTAATTAAATGTGTTTTTATTCCTTGTTACGTTTTAATTAACGATTTTAGTTGTTTTAACTATTCATGTCCCTTGTAATTTGCTTAAAGTCTATAAAAATTAATTTATTTATTTTCAATATATTTATATATATATATATAAATGTTTGCAGATGAGAGATTTGTCGTGTTATGAAATATGAATATGAATTTACGTTTGAATAGATATTTCAATTACAATTTTTTTGTGTTGTTCTTATTTATTTGTAGTTGTTCTTTATTTTGCTTTTATTTTAGTTTAGGTTACGTTTAACTCCCTTGTATGTGTTTTGCATTTTGTTCCATTAAATTGTTAAATATGTACAATTATTAAAACAGCGCCAGCAGCTCGTCACAAAACAAAGCCCGCAACCAAAATGATATGAAATGATAAACGAAAAAAAAAAAAACAAAAAATTGTGAAAATAAAATATTATAAACATAAATAATAAAAACGAGAAACCAATCAGCCAAATGGCTATAGAGAAAAACAACAGAAAATTACATTTGTTCGAGCATACATTTTTTATTTACACATATACGTTCATATATATATTTATATATATATATTTATATATACTTTGTATTTATTATGTTGCATAAATTGCTTTTGTATTCATATTGTGTCAATTTGTAGTACCTTCTTTATAAATATTGTGTAGTTTTGCATAATTGTTGCTATTTGCTGCGTTTCGTAAAACTCTTTATTTATGATATTTTATTAATTCAATAAGTAATTTAAGTTTACCTTCTGATTCTATTTATATGGAATTTATTAACTATAAAAATGTTACTCGTTTTTTTTTCAATTATCTCTCAATTTTTATTTGTTTTCTGTTTAGATATTGTTTTGGTTTTTAATTGTTTTAAATTTATTTTTACTCTTGAATTGTAGTTGTATTTTTTATTTGTTGTTTTTAGGCTAAATATATATATATATATATTTATATTTTGAATGACTTGTGCTTAAAAGCGTAAATAATTTGTATACAAATTTAGTTTTTAGTTTTTTCCTTTAATTTTTTTTCGTGTTTTAATAATTTTTGTTTATCCTTTGTGCATAGCATTTAATTATTTACATGAATTTAAATGTCTAAGTTAAACTTATTAAATAAATCACTGGATGCGAAAAAAGACAGCTAAAGAAGATGACAGCAGTGTTGGCTAACGTCAGCAGCCCAACGACCTAGCGGCCAGTGTCAACTGCTTGTCAAACTGAACTTGAATAACAGCTGAGTGCAGTGGCTGCTGCCTTTTTTACTTGAACTAAACGCTAATTTATACAACATGATTTCGCCTGAATAGAAGTAACTAAATATACAATACATAAATATTAATTAATGCATATATCAAGTAACAGAATGTGACCCAATTCCATCGCCAATTCCGATTCCTTATCAGCCCTTGTAGAAGTGGTAGAGCTCAATGTCTCCGTTCCGCTGCTGCGGCTTGGTGCGGCCCAAGGTGCCGCACGACTTTAGCGTATATCAGTGATACCGACGCAGGCTCCCGTTGTTGTTATTGTTGCCGTTGACCAGCACTGGGTTATTGTTTGACAGCGTTGCCACATTGTTGTTGTTGGCATTGAAGGAACGGCGGCCAGTCGTATTGCCATGCACCAGAGCCATGCCCATGCCGTTGCGCAACGGCAGCGCCGGCGGCGGCGGTGTGGGCGTAGGACTCGGCGGCATATCATGGTCCAGCGGCAGCGAATAATGTGAATTGTTGTGTATGTAGCCGGCATCAGCCATGGCATCACAGGGCTTGGCATAGACGGCGCCATTGTGATTAAAGTGATCCTGGGTGAGGCGTATGCCGGCATGGCCATTGGCAAGCGGTTGGCTATAGTGCGACAGGGTGCTCTCCTGCACGCCGCACTGGCGCACGGCCATGTGACGTGGCAGCGAGGCATTCAGGCCGAGTGCCTTGCCCCCGCCATTTGCCAGCAAACGCATGTCCTGTTGCGAATGATGCGAGCGCGGTGTGGTTGTTGCTGCTGCTGCCGTGGCTCCTGTCTGCGGATTGTTGGTCATGTAGTGAATGTGGCTGAGTTGGGCAAAGGGCGCATGCGATGCATCGACGGCGCTGGGCACTTGCAGCTGCTGCAGCGCTGTTCCTGAGTTTGTCGAGGGCGAGGGACCGTTGTGACTGGAGGGGGCACCACCCCGACCCCGCAGCTGAGGTGGGGGTGGAGCTTCTAGCTATAGCTCGGTGACTGGTATCGGCCGGCTGCCCAAATACTGCGATGAATTGTAGCTGCTGGGGCAGGGATAGCCCGACGCTGGATGCACACCGCCGCAGCCAGGTGGCTGCCGTGTCGTATACTCCTCATCCGAGAAGGTCTTCTGATACTCACGCTCCTTGCGCCCCAGCGCCGAGTGGCCCTTGAGCATTTCGCGTATGCGACGACGGCACGCGTAGATCACCAGCGCCAAGGTGGTTATCAGCGCTGCACAGCTAACGACCATGATGCCAATGATGGCCTGCTTATTGCCGCCGCCATGGGTGCAGCCCAGCAGTGGCTCGGCCAACTGCGTCAGTGGCAGCTCCCGCAAATTGGCCGGGTAGGAGCAGATGACGGGCGCATATTGGCTGCTGCCATTTCTGCTGATGAGCAGATTACGCAGCCACATCAGCTGGCAGTCGCACACGAAGGGATTCTCTGAGAGGTCCAAGGTCTGCAGGTCCGACCAGGGAAACAGGCTCTCGGAGAGCGTGCTCAACTGATTCTCCTTCAGGATGACAGTGCTCAGGTGTGGAAATCCGCCCACGGTATTGGCCAACAGCTCGTTGAGCTGCTTGTTGGCCGACAGATTCAAATGCTCCAAGTTCGTGTTGTCGGCGAAGGCGCCGCTCTCCACGCGGCGCAAGCGGTGGGCGCCCGTGATCTCCAGCTGCCGCAGCTCACGCAGTCCCACGAATGCGCCTGTTGCGATTACCTCAAAGTCGTTCTGACCCAGCGACAGCTGCTCGAGGCGAGCCAGATGCTGCAGTGCAGCAGAGGGCACTGCCTGCAGGCGGTTATCGGAGAGATCCAGAAAACGTATACCCTCCAGGCCCCTGAGCGCATCGCCTGATATATTGTGCAGCCCGGCACCGCGCAGATCCAGACGCGTCAGAGCCATCAGATCCTGAAAGGCGCCAGCCGGAATGGTCATAAACGAATTGGTGCCCAAGTAGAGCTCCGCCAGGCCGGGCAGTGCTTGGAATGTTAGCTGCGATGGCACCGTGGTAAGTGTATTATCATCCAGATACAACATGCTCAAATTGATCAGTCCGTCCAAGGCGTGCGGATCGATGTGACTGATACGATTCTGGCCCAGATTGAGCTCCACCAGCTTGACCATGGGCGAGAAGGTGCGATACTCCAGCTCGGCAATCAAATTGCCTCGCAGATTGAGCACCGTAATTGTGGATAGGCCCGTAAAGGTTTTGTTCGTCACTTGTCCAATCTTATTATGATTGAGATGCAGCTCCTGGAGCTTGGCATGATAGGCGAATGAGCGCTCCGGTATCGTGACCATGTCATTGTACGACAAATCAAGGAATGTGAGCTGTGAATAGAACTGCATCGATGAGTCGATGGTCTTCAGCTTGTTGTTCTTAATGACCAGCCGCTGAATGGACGGGTTCAATGCGATGGGCAGCACATCGAGCGTGCCCACACCGCAGTTGACTTTCAGAGTTTCGTCATCGCATTCACAGCCATTTGGACAATTTGCCAGCCCATTTGTCGGCACGAGCAGCACCAGCAGCAGCGGCACCAGCAGCAGCAGCAACGTTGACGGCGACATGGTAATTGCCGTTGCTGTTGCCGTTGCCGACGACCCTCGTCTGCTCATTATGTGCCTCTTCGTCTCTTCCTTTTCCTTCTGCTCCTGCTCTGCGTCTGTCTCTGGCTCTGTCTATGGGTTGGCAAGCCCCCTTCGGAGCTCTACTCCCTTGCTGTGTGCCTAGTCTGTGGTGTGGTTAGGTTTGTTGGTTAGTTGCCTCTGCTGTGACCAGACGTTGACTGTCTGTCCAATAGATGCAGTTGCTTCTCTCGCTCTTTGTCTCGTGGTCTCCCTTGCACTCACTTTTATTTTGGGTTAAATACGTTTTAGCCAAGTTTGCCAATGGCTTTCGTATTCGGCGTCCGACATTCGTGGCGCTCTGTCTGCTGTTTAGCCTGTAAAGGGAAAGAATTAAGAGGGGTGAGGCTTTAGTATGTGCGCTTTAAATTGATTTTCCATTAGAGTTCAAAATTGCTTGGCTTTTGGATTTTCATTGGATTTGGCAGCTGCATTCGCCAGCTCTCGCTGGCTACCCGGCAAGTTAATCGGTAGTTTTGTGGATTATTTCGCCACTGCCTGTCCAACTCCCCCACCGTCTGTGTCTCTATTTTGTATTCTCTGCCTGGCAGTAAACAAATGAAGACAATTTAAATGGCCACGGCAACAACATTAGCAACGGCTTTCGCATTAGTGGCAAAGCCAAATGGAAGCTGGCAATGGCAGAGCTTAACTCGGGGCATCGAGCAAATGTAGCTTTAATGGGCAACTAGACGGGCGCGACTCCATTTCTGTCTGAGGAATCCTTGAACTGAATGTCCTAACTAAACAGGGTCAAATAATATACAGATGTAGTGCTATACTATATAATTCCGCTTGCAATAGATGAGATCAGTTTCCGGTTCTAAATGCAATCAAAAATCTATGGAAAGAGAGCTGTGGCTACTACAAAGCCATCAACTGTGGTAGGTAGTTCAGGAGGCGTGGCATCAACTGCCTTTGCCGTTATAAAACAAAAATAAAAAAACAAAAATAATGTAAAGACCAAAAAAAATATATAAAACATAATTTAAGTAGTTAGACTCATGTTAAATAGTTTTTTTTCCCTCTTTAGTAGCCACTACTATTTTTATGAACAACCAAAATTATTTTTTTCTTTTCTTTTTTTCTCAAGCCAAAAAAAAAAAATCGAACAAAATAAAACATTTTATTTTTTTTTAATTTTTAATTTTAATTTTTAATTTTAATATTTTAACTTTAACATTTTAATATTCATCTCAAATGGTTCTCAAAACATTGTGCCTATCACTAAAAAATGCAACTTTTCGTGCTCAGCCGCACTACTATTTTTATGAACAAGGCTCTATACATATAAACAAAAAAAATCTAAAAAAATAAAACATGTATTTTAATTTTAATATTTTTATATTAATTTCAAATGATTTTCAAAATATTGTGCCTATCACTAAAAAATGCAACTTTTTGTGCTCAGCCGCACTACTATTTTTATGAACAATTCTCGATACATTTAAGCAGTTTCAATGCCACGTTTCTGGTCTTAAAGCTCCAGTGTTAATTACGCTGCTTTAATTTAGAACAGAAAGCACGCACAGTTAAAGTTTTGGGACACCGAAATTGCTTTGGCCTGTTGCCCCTTTTTCTGTTATCGGATTTTTAGGCAGTGACCCAACCCTTTGCGCTCAGTTGCCGCAGAGTCCCCAAAGTCGAAGCCCATTCAATGGCCGGGCGAGGGCAGCTCCCCAAAGGCGACGAGGCCAAAGATATGCCACATAGTTTAGTTTTTGGTCGAAACTTGAAAAACAACTTGCACTTTGTATGCTTCGGGGACATTTATCAGAAAATGGCAAAAGGAAACTTAATTTAGCGCACAACTCCGAGAAGTTCAAGGATGCCAGAAAGGATATGGGCGAAAGGCGCAACCCCAAATGGTCTATCAAATAAATAAAACAAAGATATGGAGAGGGAGAGAGAGTGAGGGAGGCAGAGAGCGGGAGAGAGAGAGGGAAAGCAATTTCTGTATTTTCTTGTTATTGGGTTTTTTGTTCGGTTCTCTCGGTCAGTCCACAGTGCGTATAAACAAAAACACAGCAGTTGGCCACGCCCCAGCTGAAACATGTTTGGCGTTGGCTTTGGCGCTGCCTTTTTCATATTTTTCAACTTTACGCATTGTGCGGCATGGAAATGGTTCGGCCCCGAAGGCGTCATGAAAATAATCATAGATGTGGGTCATACTTCATGGCGTGGGTGGGTGGTGCAGACAACTGATGGCTTTGTGTATTGTTTGCGCTGCGCCAAAAAGGATAACTGCTGGCAACAGCTCTCGAGACTGTGCGTCTCGGCTTCAGCTCCGACTTGACTCTCGTTTTTATTATGTAAATATCACATAAACACCCGGGAGCGACTCGGGCGCAATCATATGAAACAACGCCACAAAAATGGAGCGTCAGCTCCCAGGTCCTGGGTCCTACTCTGGGTCCTCAGACAGAGCAGCCTCTCATCATTATCATGCATATGCCATAAAGCGACTTGTTGAGACTGCGACTGAGAGGTTGCTCGCTTTTTGCTTATTTATTTTTGGCAGCTTGACTCGAAGCCCAACCGTTAAAAACACAAAAACAACTGACAGCAGAGCCGAATAAAGAAGCAGCTAAAGAACTGACGGCCTCTGCCAGTGTGCGGGTAGCAGCTGCTTAAGCAGTCAGTCAACACGCACTTTCAAACTGGCAAAATATTCGGAAAATCAAATTTAAATTGCTGAAATGTGAAATGCTGCTAAATGGCCAAAAACAATCCGCAGGCCAGGCAGGTTGTTAAATGGCCCACGGCAGGCATCAGACAGGACATGACCCGACTCGCTGCCAGCTATTGGCTTAGTCTCCCTACAAATGACGGCTGTTAGCAGTCTGTTTTGTTTCAGGCAAGACAATACGTTAACAGGAAGACACTTACGCGAGCCCACAACAAAATGTGGCCTAAACCAACAGCTCAAGTAGTACACAGAGCTGTAGGCTAACAGCTAACATGTGTAGACAAACTGTGTCTCTGCGTAAAGGTCAAAGTATCTTTCTAATGTTGTTTTGGCTAAGAACAAGTCTAAATTTGGAAGTTAGTCAACACTGGTCCACTTGCCGCTCGCTTTAACTTTTAGCTCTAGCCCCCACACACACAGTCAACACCTTTTAAATTGTCACCCTCGGCTCTGTCGCTGGCCTCTGTCCAGCTGACGTGTCTGCCGCTCAAAAGTATGCTCTAAATATTTTATAGCTAGCCGCTGAGATTTTCTTGTTTTCTTTTTTTTAGACATTTTTATTTGGTTTACGGACGGCGTCGGCGTCGGGCAAACCTTTTTCGACTGCTGGCCCCCGGTTTGTGCTGAACTCATTTATTAGTTCTGACTGGGTCCGTGTCTGTGTCCGGGTGTTAGCCCACTCCCAGCAGCTGACCATTGTTATAAATGTTTGGCTGTCAGTTCAACTGTGGCTGTGTAGCCTTGCGGCCAAGCTGCACACAGAAAATAGAAAAGCAAAATGGAAAAAGAAAAACCTAAGGTAGCACAAAAAACACACTCTTTTATTGTGAGTGTGTGCGTGTGTGTGTGTGTGTCTGTCTGGTTCCGCCACAGTGCCAGGCCCCGTCGGCTAGCTGCTCCGCCAGGCTGTGCTCTCGCTAGCGCTATGACTTCCGTTTTTTGTTTGCTCGGCCCCTGCACCCAGCTTTGTTGCTGCTTATTGTTTAGTTGGGTGAGTTTTTGAAAATTTGCCAGAAACAAAAACAAAAAAAATCATGGACTTTGCAACAGTTTTTCTTTTGTTTTGCCATTGCCAGGAAATTGCTAAATAAATGCATGTTTCTGATTTAATAGAGGCAGGGGGACGGCTGCAGTGGAGCAGCTCGTGCTCAATAAGTTTTCTACAGTTTTTTTTTTGCCATTTGTTGAAGTCTGCAGTGCTTTTGGGGCAGTCAAAGGGCCGCCCTCCCAGCTCCTGCTTTGCCTGCTTTATTAATTCCTTTGCCCATCTTTAAGCGGCTCCAATTTCCACTAACTGTCAGACCGGCCCCTGGCCAAGCCCCTGCCGTTGACGCTAGCAATAAACTTCAACTGGTTTGTTGTTCTTTGCCAAATGTTTAATATTTCAAAGTAACGCCAGCCAATAGCGCAGACCCACTTTCCATATCCGCATCGGAGAGTGGAGTTAAGCTTGGGAGGGTTGGGGCGGAACCGCTGCTGCTCCCTTTCGCCCTAGATCCTGGTGTTATTTATATGACAATTTCGCTTGAGCGCGCGTTAAAATAT
Organism: Drosophila hydei; assembly: GCF_003285905.1. Lineage (NCBI taxonomy): Eukaryota > Metazoa > Arthropoda > Insecta > Diptera > Drosophilidae > Drosophila > Drosophila hydei. The sequence continues at coordinate 7,539,010 of NW_022045643.1, forward strand.
CGCTGACAATATTTTATGCTCATGCTTTGCCTCATGTTTTGCCAACGTATCACGCCCCCACCCAATGCTCCCAACTCCCCCTGCCACTCCGTCTCCTCCCATTTTGCTATGATAAACTTGGCAAATTTATCCTGCTTTGTGCCATACGTCTTTTGGCACAGTTTTAGTCCCCGTCGACTAACTCGCTGGCTCACTATTTGCACAGTTTACAGTTTCGACTTGGGCTTCGCGTCTGCATCTATAAGATACTTTCTGCTGCTGAACAAGCACAGTCAAATATTTGCAATGCTCTAGAAATAACAACAATAGTCAACAATGGATAAAGCAAAAACAAAAACAAAAACAAAAACAAAAACGAAACAAAAGAAAACAGCGAGCACTTGAAGCGCACGCACGCTGCAAAGTTGAGCGCGGTATTTGGGGCACTTCCCAGAAAGAAAGAAAAAACCATTCCTACTCCGCCCAATACTCCACCCGGCTGAAGGCTCTGTGTGTGCCAGTGAAAGTCAGTCGATGGATGAAGGCAGCCAGCAGCCAGCAGCCAGTCGTCTGTGAAATAGAAAACGAAACAATGGCTCCATTCGAAGGGGGCGTAACGAGAGAAGTCAGCCGCTGACGCCGCCCGACGCCAGAGGGCGCTTTACAATGCCATTGCGCTCGTCGTCGTCTCCGTCACACATGTTACTTCAATTCTTCGTTTTCTTTTCTTTTTTTTGGTAATAGTAATCGCAGAATTGCAACTTGCAACTTGCAACTTGGCAATTGCAAGTTTCGGATTGCTTTGCCAGTTTGCCTAGCAATTGATTTAAATGTGGAGCTCGAGTTGCAGATCGCAACGGTTCCTATTGGGAAATACTTGAGTTTTGTCAAGTAGCCACAAAGCCAGATCGAAATTCAATTTCTGTTGCTTTACTGGCAGGGAATAAGCAGCGGAGAAAGCAAGCTGAGCTGCAAGCTAACTTAAAAGTAATGCCAGAGACATTAAAGCAGGAAATAATTTGATTATTGCTACGAGAATTATTTATGGTTGAAGAATTTTGTTTTGAATGACTAAAAAGGAAAAGTTAAAGAAATTTTACTCTCGCCTTTGCAGAAGTATTAAGCAGATGGAACCTTTATCAATTGAATACTCTATTTCAAGTATTCAAACAATGCAATCTGAAGTAAATCATTCTAAATGCATCTCTGCCTGCTTAGTTGAATGAATTTATATTTTAGTGAATGCTGAATTCAAATCTTAATTTCAGAATTATTTTCTATAGAATTTTATTCACGTTTAAATTAATAATTCAATATTCTTACATTCCCTTTAACATCATATTCTAGCCCAAAACTAACTTAATTTCTTCAAATTCCTTTCTTCATTTCTTAAGCAATTTCCAATTATTTCCACATTCATTCCACATTTTATTAAAATTTCATATTCTAGCCATGGTTAAATTCAACTATTCCATTCAATACACAAAGTCTTAAGTAAGACCTATTGAATTCAATTTCTTCCACAAATTAGCTTTTCAACTAACCCCAAGAAGACGCTTTAAGCGCTCCTTTGGCTCATTTGCTGGCATGTTTAATCGGAAGTTTCGTAATCTCTCACTCTATAATACGGCAAAGTACAACGCTTTAGCTGCAAAAAGTATTTTATGTGTCCCTTGAACATTGACACCAACTAAGCGACGAGGACGCGACTTAGAGACTTGCAGGCGGACCAGTTGCAGCTCTGGCCAAGAATTTGGTAAAGTTGGCACTACGACGACGCTTTTATGGCATAATTCCTGGCTACGTCTTTTTTGTTTTTACGGCCAAAAACTTTGGCTGCCCGAGACGTAGGGAGTTGGCCAGGCACAGCGAATTGGCATGGCTGGAAAGTAAAGAGTAATACCCAAAGCAGTCATAAAGTAAACCAAATATTTTACATATAAACGACCGCAAGCAGACGTCAGAGTCGAGGCGCTCGGCAGAGTAGCGCTTTCCGGGCAGAGTGTGGGCTAGACGTCGTCGCCATTTTAGCCATAATTTTTGGTTTTTTTCTCGCTCTTTTTTCTTGGACTCGTGCCCATAAAACGGCGACAGGCCAAAAAGTAGGTAAGAAACTTTAGCCGACGACCTTGCCACACGCATTCCTCGAGCTCGACGCAATCGTCGTCGTCTGGAATTTTAAAGCCAAGGCAAAGTTATGTGTGGCAGACAATAAATCCCTGCTATTGATCCTTGCTACATGTCTTAAACAAATTTATATGGCCAACGGAAAACTAGCTGGCTCCACTTGCAATATACTGCCACATTTCGGCAGCCACCACAACCCCTCCCCACCTCTCTCCCTATCTCAGCTGCCTGCTTTTGATAAACGGGCATATGGCATCGCAAGAGCATGTCGAACATAAACCTGGCACGGCTGGAGATTTGCCATGGATTTGGAGCAGCGTTTAGTGCAGCGAAGTCGAAAATTAAGGCAAGCGTCTACGAACATTTTATTACAATGTTTATGCTAAGTGCGAACTTAAAGTAGTGCTATAAATCGTCAGTAAGAGAGAGTGGGAGCAAAGTGCTGGGCGATAAGCTAATGCGAAGATCAGCTGGCAGCGCTATAGTTGGCTAAATGGATATAAAACTCAATTTAAATGACTTTCGGAGAGAAAAGAGAGTTGGGTGTGGAAAGCAATGGAAAGAAACTTTAACTGAGTCAATTCTATTATGTGCTGGGAGGGTCAGAAATTTGGGAAAGGATCCTTTCAATGATGGAACAGTTTATAAAATTAGATCAAGGATAAGATATCCTTAAGTGTAATCACTCTTAAGCCTGCAGTTGCTATAGGAATTGCTTAGCTATGGATATAGTTAAATAAAAAAATAAAATAATAATGGTCTATGCTTTTAATTTAGAAAAAGAAACTTCTTAGCATCTGTTAACCTCGAACAGCTTTAACTGAATATAATTTATAAATTAATTTGAATAAATTAAAATATACTAGAAAGCTACACGTAAAGCTAGATTTCCAGGCACTGACAAAGACCTAAAGTAGCTTCTCTAAGTTCCAGCTAAAAATCAATATAAATTAAATAGACTAAAAAAGAATTAGAAGGCTTTGAGTAAGTCCCTTAGTATAAGACTGTTATAGAGAACCAAGTCAGAACCATTAGATGTATATATTAAATATATAAACCTAAAACTCCAGCTAAAAGGCTTTAATAAGCATAATTTAGACAGCAATCAGTTAAGGCTCTTTTCAGCATTTTAGCGCCAAGTAACATTTCCAGTGCCAGGTAGCCTTATATATCTACACACACACACACACCTCTGCCTGCTGCTTGGGAAGTTTGCCAACTTACGCCATTACTTAGGCTGCTTATCGACAAAAGTCAGCTTGCAGATCGGATTTGTGTTTAAATTAAGCGCTAAGTAGGCAAATACATGGAACAAAAAGCAGGAAAATGAAAGCGAACCGAGAATTAGGCCAGCTGAAGTACGCATAAAGGATTTACCAGCAGCAGCAGCAGCAGCAGGAGTTGGCCAAAAGGTTTAGGACATCTTTGCGACAATGCTGACAGGCATTAGGAAGCAGCACAGACACAACGGGCTGCATTTGTTGCTGACTCGGCACGCGAGAACTGCAACAAGCTGGCAGACAAAAGAGGAAGCCCAGCAACGGGGGCAGGGGCTGGGAGCAGGACTACCTGAACTAAGTAGCGCCCGCCAAACGGTGACCGCCGCCATGGCGAGCGCCATAAATCTTTGGAAATCGCGAAGCGGGCGCAAAGTGCGCCACAAAATGGCGAAAATTGGACGGCAAGGAAATAACAAAAGGGCAGCAGCCAAGCAGAGAGCGAGAGCGAGATAGCAAGCAAAGCAAAGAGACCAGGAAGTCGCAAGTAGACACGATTCTAAGCGGGCAGCCTGGCCCGGAAAGCCCCGGCACATGCTCGGAGTCGGTGTTGGTGTCGGTGTCGGAGTCGGAGTCGGTTTAGTTGCAGTTGGCGTGTGCGAAATTTAGTGCGCTTGAAATTTAGTTGCACAGTTGCGGTGATTTAGTTGGCCATTGCACTCACTAGTTGGCCCAAGCCGTGGCCCAGCTGAATTGTGGGCGGCAATGCAGGTCAACGCGAAGTAAACAATAAACTACGACTTGGGCTACAAAAAGCAGCTTTAAGACTGCTATTGGACACTTAGCTGCTTATCGATTCCATCGAAGAACTGACGTAAAGCTAGAAAATTTACAAACTAAAGCTAAAGGCTACACTGATTAATGTAAAAATATTTTCCCATACCCAAAATGCCTTTCATTTTCATCAGCGAAATGCCTTTCTTTGTACCACTGTGCATTTAAATTTTCCAGGCTCAACATTGTAAAAAGTTTTGCCTACAGCCGGCCCGGCCCGGACTCCCTCAATGCCATGAGCCACAGACCCCAACAGCAATGTTCCCTCTTCTCATCTTACGCCTGCTGCAGCATCTGAATTTAACATGAAGGAAACCAGCAGCAGCAGCAGCCGCCGCCGCAGCAGAAACGTCACATGTGCCATGGGCTTGTTCGGGAATTCGGGGAACCAGAGATTGGGGATAGTCGAGGTTTTTGCTTTAAACAGTGCCATTGTTTATGCACAGGCGAGACAGAGAGAGAGAGAGAGAGCGGCCGCAAGCAGACTCATTTAAAGACTCCGCGCCGAGCAGACCTCGACGTGAGTTAAGTGCGTTTGGAAAAATTTATGCGAAGAATGCAGCAGCAATATGTGCAACAGCGGCAACTGCAGCAGCAACAACAACTCGCACAACTCCAGCATAGCCAAAGCAACGCAAACGAACCACATGGCACACAAAAGGACCAACAAGGCAGGCGAATCGCCTTTTTACCAGGACTCCATATATATATATATTGTTTGAAAAATGTTTATGCCCAGGAAGACTGCGTTTGCCTCTGCAGGCTTTCAGACAGCGACTCAATGCTTTAGTCTCGCTCTCTCTCTCTTTCTCTCTCACTCGTTATGTGCAACGGATACGCAAGTGTGAATAAGAAAGCTTTTGGCAGATGTTTTTTCAGTTTTTTTTTTTTTTGCATTCCGCCCGTTGTCCACTACTCAAGGCATTATTCATAGCCGTCTCAGTGGATAGGCTGGCGAGAACTTAATAAGATTTTAATTGAAGCGCAAGAATTTAATTAATTCAATAATGCGTGCTAAAGACCAGAAAGAAAGTGAGCAATATAGTAATAAAATGACGTATGTCCGCCTGGCATGCTTACAGCTCGGCTCTGCTCTGCAGTGGGTCGTTGGAAATGCTTTCAATTAGAGAAAACTATGCTTGAAACGTAATTTTAATAACAGAGATTGCGAATTCCTTGAATTTAGCAATTATAGGACGCATAGTTGTATATATACTGAATGTAAGCTCTGGACTTTATATGCGAAATTCTGGCGAACTGCTATCCTTACTGCAAACAGATCATGATTGAAATATTTTAACTACATATTGGCTGGCTTAGAAAGTCTTTCCTCAACACTCAACTTTTGCCAGATAATTTCTCTCTATATATAAATCTAAAAAAAATTCTTTTCTCTTTACGCTCAAACTTAGCTCAACTCTATTGAGAATCAGATTTGTATACGATTTATATTCATTGCGTTTTCTCTCCATTCTTTCCTTGCTTCTTTCGCTCTCAGCTGGCGCTCATTGTTCCAGTTTATCACTCATTAAATGTCAACTCTCAAGGGTTCTACATTGACTTGCCTATATTTATATAGTACAAAAGTGAACATATATTTGCTTAAATTTCTTGGAATTGACTCAAAAAATCTCTGCAGCTCAACATCTATTATAAGCGTCTTCCCTTGCGCCTCTCTATGCGATTTTCATGCTTAGAAACTTTCTTTGCAAAACTAAAAAACAAATTAAATTATACTAAACAATATTTATGCATGTATTACTGTTATGTTTAGCCATTTTCCACAAACTTATCTGGACCAAACTAATTAAAGTTCAATACATTTTGCAAAGTTGGCCAAACTTGCATTTGTTAACTTTAACTAGCATCCTCTAGCTGCGCTAAGCTCAAGTTTGTTTGGGGCTTTTGGCTACATACGTGCTGCATGTGTATTTATTCTTATTTTTTTTTTTGTGGGTCAGCTGTGGAACGTTTGTACACTAATTGCGAGTTGTTAATGTTGCAGCTGCAGCTTGCCGGTTGCGGCAAGCGGCGACTCAATTGAAAATCTTTAGCGACTCTAAAACTGGAAGTAATATAAATCAGACAAAAGGTTCAGAAAGTAACCCAATGCCGGCATTGTTGGTCGCCTGCTTAATGACGCAAGTAATTGCAACTGCGCAGCGAGTTGCAAGTTGCAAGTTGCAAGCTGCAAGCGGCAAGTCGACTGCATAACAACAACTGAATGGCACAAGGGAGCGACTTAATGAAAATCAAACACAAACGCACAAACAAACAACAACTCAAAGTCGGTCAACTGTGCAGTGGAAAACGTCGCCGAGAGTTTTGCGACCCCCGAGAAACTCTCAAGTGGCGCATACCAAACAATAATTGATAGACGAACAGATGTACAAGTGTTTAAATGAATGAATGATGTGACTCTCTGCATTTGAAATGTTAAATGTGTAATGTAAAATGTGAAATGTTCTGCTGAGCGGCTTTGATGTTTCGACATTATTTGCAAAGGGTGCATTGGACGCGAACAGCAATCGGTAATCGGAACGACCCAAATCAATTGATTTATGCACTGCTATATGTGTATGCTGCCGTCAATTGAAAACGGTAATTCAATTAACAAAGAAAGTTGACAAACTGTAAGATCTGTTGTTTGGCTGCACATAGTTTATTGAGTCTACGCTCTGCTATTAATTAAGTTACGCACTGGCCAGCTTAACTGGAGCGCAGCAGACGCGGCGGCATGTGAAAGTCAACGGCAATTATTACGAGAAGCGCATAGAGAGGCGGCAGCGAATGTAATTGTCACGCAATTGCCGTCGACCAGACCAAGTGGGGCCAACGGCCCTGGATCAACGCGGAAGCTAAATTGCATGCACGAAATTGCATTGGAATTCTTCGATGCGCACAAGACGTGCTTCACGGCCAGACTCACAACTGATAGCGCAGCTTGTGGCATAGTACTGGGTATGTGGCGCATTAAATGTCACTTTGAAATTCTTGCTGACTTCTTATAATTTCACACCTTTAATTAGCATTTGTATATGCTATCGCAGAAGACAGCAGCTGCTGAGCCTTAAGCGTATTAAATTCAGCTGAAAAGCGAAAAAGCCATAAATAAAGCATTTGAATTCTCAGAAATCATTGAAAACTGATGAGTTAAGCTTTGAAATATATAATTTACAAAGCATAAACAATAATATAATCTTTCTATGTGGCGGGTAAAACAAATTAAACAAAGCGTACCAACATTTTGCATAAGCAAATGACAAACGAGATTTTCGAGCGATTAAAAACGCGCCGTCAACTTCAAGGCGTTTTAAAACGCGCCGCGCAAATTTGCAAACCAAAAATGAACATTTTATAAATGGACAATAAAATTGTTTGTGATTGTGCTTGGTGTTGTAATGCAATCAGTTTCGATTTGATTACCTTTAATTGACTTTTCAGCACTATTGAACACACGATGCTGGCAGCGGCAGCGACGTCGACGTCACGAACATTTAACACTTTTTGTGTCTCATTAACAATTCAAAATGTGGCGCATGCTTCTATCTTTGCTCTCTCTATCTCTGTCTGTTTCTATCTCTCTCTTTATTTTCACATATAACAATTTATTATTTCAATTTCAATTTCAACGCCGGAACTTTGTTGTCAAACATATTGCATTATATTAATTTTCTTGTTGCTGTTCTCAATCTTGTTGTTGTTGTGACTGCATTGATATGAATGTGTTGCAAAAAGCATCTATAAATTATGCAAGACAACAACAAATTGCAGCTGCAACAGCGCTAAATTGTTAATAACGTCACAATTTGATGCCAACAATTTATGACAAAAGCTTAAAAAATGCATTTAAATGGAGAGAGCGTATGTGAATGTGTATATATATTTTTAATTTGCACTCAATATTTTTAAATTATTTATGTTAATTTTTTAATGGTTCATTGAAATTCGCAATAAAATTCATTTTAACATTCTTTCGATGCACTCAATGAAGAGTAATTGAATTTTGTGAATCGGCTTGAAACAGAAAATTCGAACTGACAGACTCCGAGCGGGAGGAGAGAGAGAAATAGATTTGTAAAAAATAATATATAATAAAGTATATTAATTTTTAGTATTATTATATAAAAAAAAGTAATAAAACTATTTTAAAAAATATTAATAGGAAAATAATGGTTAGAATTATTTAATAAATAAAAATATAATAATAAAAACAAATTTTTATAATATTAATATATGAAATTTAATAATATATACATAATAATGTTATCAAAATATATTTACAAAATATTTAAAAATAGTGATATTCAAAATAAATTTAATAAATATTAGAATTAGACACTAATAATATATAGAAATAATAAAAAATTGAATAATGAAAAAAGAATGAGTTTAATAATAAAAAAGATAAGATTAACTTTTAAGCACAATCTGATATTAAAAAAAAAAAAAACAATAAAATAAGAAGGTTATCAAAACTACACATAAATGAAAAATATCCTAGAATATTTTATAAAGAGAAGCTGTTAACGTATTTATGCAGAAAATATCAACTGTGGCAAATGACTGCAGATATGAGCTATAGAAAGAGCAATGATATTCAATAATAAATATAAATATAAATATAAAATTAAAAAAATAAAAAACAATAAGTTTGGAGTTTAATATTTCAATAGCTCAACGAGAAATTGAATTAAAAGAGAGAGTTTTGCCAAGAGAGATAGAGCAAAGCGAAAGTTAACATTCCCTTCATGTACTCAATGAGTCTGCTCATATTTATATTTACATAAATATAGAAAACATTTATTTAAATATGCCAAAGCTAACATATTTCTTAGCTTGTCATGGGAAATTTATTAATTTTAATTAAAACATATTTATGCCCTGATTTCCACTTAGACAAACATGAATAATTATCTTTTGTGCAATTAACTATGCCAAGCGCAATGTCGCAATTGAATCAAGCGCCAAGCAAAGTCAACAAAAAACGCTATGCAAATTGTGTGAGCATAATTAATAAACTATTTGCAACGTGCTGCATTAAAGTAGACAACAACAAAAACAAACACGGGGAAAAACGATGCCGCAAATTTAAAAATGAGCATTTCGTTGGCTAAAAAGCAGCATAAAGCAAATGTGTGACAACGAGAAAAACCGCAAGAGTTAAAGAAGTGGAAATGGGAAAAAGCGCAAAGGGAAATGCAAAACGCGCGCCTGGAGAGGCTGCGACAAGAGACTGCAACTGCGACTGCGACTGCCACAGCTACGGCCACAGCTGGAACACCTCGCCTCGGCCGCGGCCTCGGCCATGGGCCGCAGAGTGGGGCCTGCAACTGGAGACTGGGTACTGGGGACTGGCGCTGGGTCTGGGTCTGTTTCATATGTACATGGCAAGTGTTGTAAGTATGTGCTTAAATACGCATTTATTCATACAAATATGGCCAACGGCAACAGCAGCAGCAGCAGCAGTAACAACCGCAACAGCAGCAGGCAAAACAATAAAACAAGTTGCGTTATCAGTGTGCAGGGGGGGGACTACGAGATACCCTGCAAAATTATTTATTTATAACAAATAAACTGACTACAATAAAATATAATTATGTATAAATATTTCTAGTTTTTTCTGATTTTATTTTGTAAAAATTGTATTAAACTTTGAATTAGAGAATATTTATATATGGGAAAATATGTAAACAATTTTATAAATTAAAAACAAAGTCTTTTTCTAACATCTTCATATTCTTCTTCTTAATGCCTAGAATAGCAAAAATATATTATTATCATAAACAAATATGAATATATATATTTCATTACATATATATTATTCTCCTCCAGTTAATTTATTCATAATTTAAAAAATATTCTGATATAAAAGAATTTTTATATAAATGATTCCTAAACATATTTCTCATTAAATTTTTGACAATTTCTTATGGTATAAAATTGTGGTTGCTTCCACATATAAATCTGTAGCTGCTGAAACTCTAGATCTGTGAAACAGTATATACCCGAAGGAGTTGCAGGAAAAGCGAATGAAATTTCCATGTCGTTGCCGTCGTAGTTGGGCAAATCAGATGCGCAACTAACGAGCAACAACCACGACAACGTTGCTGACAACGGGCAAGGACTAGAGACCATGTAGAAGCAGCGCCGGACGCTGTGCCGCGGGCTATTCTATGTCTGAGCCCGGACTCGAACCCGTACCCGTACCCGAACCCGAACCCAGCCCAGCCAGGCGAACATGGCGCAAATGTGACAAATATGGGCATAAAGTGTGCAAGTGACAAGTCTAACATACTTACAAATTTTCATGTGGCAGCCGCAGAGCCAACAGCCAAGACCACATTATCACCCAAAAAGGGGATGGAAAGACATGGAGACACACAGCGAAGGCACACAGTCATCGCAGCACAGGAATTTGCGTTTTCAAATGTATGTTAATGATCCAGCGGGTCGCAACAATGATTTCCAGCTTCAGTTTTCTTCTCTGTCTGCACAGTTAGCCAAACGTATTTCCTGTCTTTTTGTTGCTGCTCCCAACACTTGGCTTGTTTTTATTTTAATGATATTTTTTCAATCAGCAAAAAAACTGAAGTTCATTTGAATATGTGCAAACTAATGCTGTTGATGAAGCTGCGTTTTCAACTCTTCTTTTTGGTCTGTATTTTTGCTTTGTTTGCGCGCAAATTAAATTACAATTTGAAATTTTTTCCCAAACGGAAATACTTAATTTGAGGGCTGCTCGGCTGGCAGCTATAAGTAATGTATTTTGGATAGAATTAAATTGAAAATAAACGGCTTTTTAGTGGGCTACAATTAATGAACAGGCGTCAGGTAGCAAGATCTAGCTTACTCTGTTCTCTTCTACAAAATCTCTCAATCTGTGGCTGGGCTAGCGGAAATGCGTGTATTACGCGCTAAAGTTGACATAAGAGTAAGTCACAATGGATGGCCGTGCAGCGGAAATGACAACATTCCCCGTTGACTAACAAACGCGCCAAGTGCAGGCAATCAAGCAAAGCTTGAAAAAAGTAAACGTTGCCAGTTAAGAGCTCAGCGGCTCAGCCAGCGAACTGCTGAGAGAAGTACCTGAAATACCAATCATAGCTGCTTGCATGCAGCATGCAATGTGGCAGCCTCACATCCGCCTACTCCCCCAGCTACTGCTCCTACTCCAGCTACTACTAACAAGCTGTCAATAAACGTGGCAGCAGCTGCTCAACTGTGCATTCTTTTTCAGCTTTCAGACTCATTTAAATGCGCACGCTTGAAAATGACAGTGGGTTAGATGCATGCAACAGCCATTGACCTAGACACGCACTCGACTCATACGGCAATTGGCTGCTACACGCACTTGGTTTGTCAACTATATCTGTCGCATCTGAAATTACATAATTACCAGCAGTAAATTGTAATTACTGCCTTGAGATACATTTGCTCAGATAAACGGTTTTCCGTGTCGTCTATGTCGGCTTTCTGTGTGTGTTTGCACTTGGTGGTTTCGCTTCGCTTTTGGTTCGCCTTTGTTGCTGGGCTCGACATTGACTTTGGCCCGGCGTTGGCATAAATTACGCTCAGCAATTACAACAAACCATCCAAAATGTAAACAAACTTGGGGAATACGCACACCCAGAGCCCCAGTGGACGGGGGGTCGCATCGCACCGCATCGAAAAAGAGCACACAAAACGCTTTTAAGTTCAAAAAGTGCGTGCATAAATTTTTCAAGTCTTAGGTAATTTATACCGATTTGTTTTCAACTAAAAGGCAATGCGATACGATGGCTGGCAGATAGGCGGCAAGACGTAACTAAATAATTTATGAAATTAGTGGCTTTAGGTAATAAATAAAGTTTGATATTTTTTAAATACTTTAGAGGTTAGATATTTGGAAAAATGGAAAAAGTAACAAAGTGTGGAAGAGTTTGATAGTTGATTGATACTAAAACTGGTTTATACGAGAATAAATTATTGCGAGCAATAATATATTGAAGCAATTAAGAGACTTGTATATATTTTGTGTATTGTTGTGGATCGGGCAAATACTTTTTGCTATAGATGAAAGAGAGTATTATTGTAATCTTATATTTTCTTTGCTTTTCTCTTCTCTACTCTTAACTTCTAGTGTTTTCTAAGCTTCCTACAATTTTTTTTACTCTCACTTTTCTACTATATATATATATATATATGCATATATGCTTATCGAGCTTAGGTAAACATACTTTTCTTCATTTAATGCGAGCCATAAAGTTCCTTAAAGAAAATCCATAATTTTAATGCATGATTTAAGCTATATAATAAATGAACTTAAGTATGCACAGGCAAAGACCACTTGGCCTTGAGCCTTCAATTCACTTTCTACGTGAGGCGGGCAACCTTAATCCGTCAGAGTCTCGACTTTTGCGTAGCTAAATTGAATATCAAATCAAATACATATGCTTAAGTTACGAGCAGCTGAGCAATTCCCCAAACACGAAAATACTTTGACAAATTGAGCTGTGTGTGTGTGTGTGTGTGGCACAGATTGCAAAATTGAAAGTGCAATTAAATAATAATTGAGGCAAAATATATCCGATTGCAGGCGAAAATACGGCAAAACATGTTTTGTTTTGTTATAGCTATAAAATGCAATTTCAATCAAATTGGGTCAGCTGGGGCGTGTAGCGGAGGGTAGCTAATGACATAATCGGAAATTTGTTAACGTCTGTTGGCAGCTACAGCTGGCTGCAGCTCAGTATTCAAATTTGATTTGATGCGCTCGAAGGGGCCGAGAGGTGTTTGAGTTGTCCTAAGCGAGTGCAGCTCATTAGGGTCACAGCACCGGATCGAACTCATTTATTATGGCCATAAAATCGAGCTGACAGGGTAAATTAAAAAAAGCGATAAATAAATAAAAAATAAAACAAAAGTCAGTCAGTCCGAAAAGGTTTTTGGCGCATTATGCAAAAATTTCGGTCGCTTTTAACAAATGTTTTGCTGACTAACTAGTTCGATCTTTTGTAAGCTGCATATTTAAGTTTTAAGCTCGAAACGATTTGCATATTTAATAAACAGCCAGCAGCATTCAAAGAAAACCCAAAATGCATTTCTATATATTTTATTTATTTATTTTTTTGTTGTTGTTAAACAATTTCACATAAAAAATGCAAAATCAATGGGAAATAAATGCGCATAACGTTTAGCGTAATTATCTTATGCAAATATATACATATATTATAATACTAATATATATATATATATATATATATATATATATATATATATATATATATATATATATATATATATATACATGCATATGTGAACTATGATTAAAAAAGCTGCCATTGATAACACAAATGCTTTTTGTTTATTTATTTTTTATTTTTTAATTTATTTTAAAGGTTAATTGGCTGTTGATGCGCATTGAGCCGCCTTCGGGGCAAGAACAGAGACGGAAAATGCGATAATGAACCGCTTGAAATATATTTTATAAATTTCAAACTAATCAGCGCTTTTACTATTTTTGATTTAATTTGTTAACAATTTCTCACATAAGCTTATAATTTGCAGTAAGTTATTCAATTTGCATAGCAAGAGAAAGGAGTCTGCGTGGCTGCACACTGTTCCTATAGAGTCTATAGATATTAGCTATACTTTCACTGCGTCTGGAGTATTGATAGAATTATTTATTGTGCTATTGAAGCTATATATATATATATAAGAGTCTTGGCATATTATATAAGTACAGATAAATATCTCGCTCTCACGCTCCCACTCTCTCTCTCTCTTTCTTTGTTTCCCTGTCTATCTGTGTCTCTCATACTCTCTCACTCTTTTTAACTTTCTCTCTCTCTCTCCCTCTTCACTGCGCACAATTCCCACTTTTTGCTTTAAAATTAAAGTTAAAATATAACTGCTTTTCTAGCGTGAACTAAAAACTTTATTCTCAATTTATTCAGCAATTATTTTAATAGCTATATATCATTAGCATTAGCATTACTGTTATCGTGCATTATTTTAATTTAAATTAGTTTTTAGCTATAAGAAAAAATGCAATATATCTTTTGGATAACCCCCATTACGGATGCTTGAACAAATTGCGCATTTCCTATATCAATTTGTTCTATAATCCGCACAAATGCAAATCATCGCAGTTGCATTAGCTTTAACATTCAGCTTGGGGTTGGCTTAAAGCCCGCCACATTAAGCATTTAAGCACACGGCCACGCCCACTGTGATGTATTTATAGCGGTTGTACGTAGTTTTTTTGTCTATAAGCCCGTAAGTCAAATCGTTGCGGTTATTTATTTATTTATTAACACAATGAGCCAGCCCTATTCGAGCACACTAGCTATTCCCTCTGTTCTATTCGCAAAGCCAGCTCAAGTCCATTTCCTTGGCTCATTTAATTTCGCTAGCGGACCACACACATCGCCCTTTGCTGCCTTTTTTTTGTGCTGCTGCTGCTGCTGCTGCTGCTTCCACTATTAGTTGTTCAATTTAAGTCTGAGTTTTTGTTGTCCTCCTGGTTGCTCCATTATGCGCGTCCATTATGCCTCTGTTTGCCTTGATAATGCGCCACGTCCCATGTCGCCCAAGTCGGCCAAGTTGGCCAAGTCTTATGCCATTGTCAGCTTTTGCCGGCCGAATGCCTTTTTGTCATTTCAGTTTTGTTGATTTTGCAAAAAAATAAAGAATATTTACCACCTCCCCAAAACTTGAGGCGGCAGAGACTGACTACCTAGTTTCTGTGCTGCGACTCCTCCGCCAAGTCGTTGGGCCAATGTAAATAATTTATTTATGGTCTTGTTTGTTTACTTCTCCCATCGAGGCATTTTCCTGCCTTAGCTGCGTCTTGTTTGTCTAGAGCTTAGAAGGTGCTGGCTCTGGCTTCCCAAAACTTACTACTCTAGCAGCAGCTAGCAACAGCCCCCTCCTAGTGTACACTCGTCATATGAGAAACGTGTGGCATTCACATTCACATTCACATTCACTTTATAAATAAGAAATCAATTGATTTTGTGCAGGCTCAAGTTAAGAACTGTTGCCTTTGACAATATTTGCCAGCCCTTAAGGCGATTAACAGCGATTCCATTTCAGTTCTCATGTAAATATCTGCGCTTTAAATGAAATTGAGGCACATTCGTTTTCGGCTTGTGTCAACAAGCAAAATGACATAAATATTATTTCAGTTTCACTGGGAAGTGAATTCGCGTGGAAAAAGCGTTGATTGAATAAAGTTAATTTCGTGCCAGCTCAGAGCTTTTAATTTTCATTAATGTTGATGTTTCTGTCTGGTTTTTAAGTATGCAATTTTTGCGTGAGAAAATTCCAATGATTCCATAAGCCATACACACAACGTCTTTAATCAACACTTACCCAAAAATGCACAGTCAAACAAAAGAATTGCCATCAATTAGTTGGAGGAAGCTGTCTTTTACAAACGCATATTGCTGTAAGTCAAAAAAAAAAGTTTATAGATTAGTAAAAGTGTTAGAAAAATAGAGCTGATTTATAATTAATTAAGTTTATAATACAAATCCTCAATATCTAACTTGTTAGTCAAGCATAAAAGGCTAAAAGTTATATTAGAATCAATGAGAATCACATAGAAAGGCACTGATTACAGTTGGGCTGGCTTCTCTATATTCAAATGCAACTTAAAAGCGCTACGAATGAGACTAAATATCTATTTATACATAAAAGTTAGCAGCTGAATGAGACTAAATATCTATTTATACATAAAAGTTAGCAGCTGAAACTGCTCTAATAGAGAGTGCGCGACTAGGAGATACCCTGCACACTGCTAAAAACTGAAATCAAGTAATAATTTTCATATTTTTCATCTAATATGAAACAAAACTTTCCAACGCTCTAACAGAACTGATGCAATCGATGGCTCAGTCAATGCTTTGAGCTGCCTTCAACTTTGGCCACACAGTTTGCATATATCTCTAAGGTCAGATCAGAGAGTTGAGAACTGTAAAGTGTGCACACCAACGATGATGAATCATTGGGGCGATTATCGATGGACTGACCACGGCACATAGCAATTATGCAATTTGCCACAGACCAAAAACACTTGTCGCAGTTTAATGCGCAGTTACCAAAGCGAAACGTATCTGATGATTCACACAGCTCAGGTATTTGTGTGCGATGCCAGAAGGCAGGCAGAAATTGACTCAACGTATCTGCAGTTGGTTAAACAAAGCACATGCAGATTGAGATACAGATGCAGGCTAAGCACGATAAGCGAATCAAAGCAGAAATCTTACATTTGAAACAATAAAATCTGGCATTGACTTGCAGTGTGTCTCGTCTTACAGACAGCTCATATCAGATGAAATAAACACACACACACACACACGTAGAGTGAGTGAGAATAGAGAAATTGCAGATGGAGGACCGCACATGAGTTTTGCTAGAAAGCCGGAGGGGCAGCTTGAACATCAAAAGCCACAGAGAGAAGTGCCGCCAAAGTCTCGACACTACGTAGCTGTAGCTACAGTATGTCTCGTCTGTTGTAGCAGCTAACTGTAATTGTATCTAACAGCTTCAGCTGACAGGCCCAGGCCAGGCCAAGAGGCGACTGTAGCGACAGCCTGGCAACGCGTCGCTCTGGAACTTGTCTTACTTTTTATGGGCACAGCAACAGCAACAACAATAGTGAGAAGAGGAACGCGTGCGGCTTCTCGAGAGTATCTCGAGGAGGCGTCGCAACGCTTCGAACTGCGTGGCCACCCAAAAATGGTCAGCAAAGCGCCACCAAATTGACTGCTTGCCCCGCCAATGGATGCGACCAGCTCGAAGATACTTTTCTACCCCAGTTGGCGCATTGCTTTGCTTTGCTCTGCTATGCCATTGAATTATTGTTTGAAATCAAAAACTAACCATTATTTACCAGCCAAGGAGTGCCAAACAAAAGCCAGCAGCAAATAGCAAAACAAAACAATGTGAGACCAGAGCGAGAGTTGCTTGACAGTTGGTTCGATGTCAAATGGGAGATAAGTGAAGCAATGAGCTGAATTAAATTATATTAAATATAAAAATCAGTTGAATTAGAAAATATAGACTGAAAATCTAGCTAGAAATCTGAATTAAACATAATTTTTTTTTCTTATTATACGAAAGAATTGAACTCTTATTTCAGTTTCAGTTTATCTATAGTCTTTACACAAAATAGTATAATAACTTAACTTGAATATATAGTTAGACAGCAAATAGTTCTGTATGTAATAATAAGTTCCTTCTGTGATTATTATAATTTATTTTTGCATCAATTTATCGATACTTATCGATATATATCTGACTAATATCTATTTTATATCTATACAAGCTATATTAAATGCAAAAAAAAATCTACTTTTCTTCCACTAACATCATATTTTACTGTATATATGCGTAACTTCTCAGGCCACCCTCGCCAATTGCAAGCGTTGGCCCATGAAAGTTGTATTGAAAGGCGGGCGACAGAAACAGAGACTCAGCGACAGATACGGCAGAGTCAGAAAGACAGTCAAGACAGCCAAAAGACAACAACAGCAACAACAACAACAAGTGAGCGAGGGGCCACAGCACAATTGACTAGCAAACTGGAGCTGTACATCCTGGACACTGTGTGGCAGGAACTGGCCTCCCCCACCCCCACGCCTACCAACTGCTTATAGCCAGAGCAAATAATAACTTATGTCGAGTGTCAGGCCAAAAAAGCCGTAAGCGCTACGGGAAATATTTTCAGTGTGTGCCTTTCCTGTGCTCCAGTATTTGTCGTAGTTAGCAGTAGTCGTGTGTGCCATATACAATGTAAATAAAAAGTCTAGCTATTGTTGTTACTGCTGTTGTTGTTGTTGGCCTGGCCTTAACTTGGTTTTCTCCACAAGCTGACTCTGAAAGTATCTCTCAGTATTTCTGCAATATTTCAACATGCCGGCGCGTATCTGTTGGATGCCTGTCTGTGGCTTTTTATTTCTCTAGTTTTTTTTTGCTTTGTTTTTTTTTGTGGCCGTATCCGTTATTGAACTATTGTGCAGAGCACGTAATTTAAGCCAGCCACGCCCCTTGCAGCCAGCCATATCCCGATTGCCCCCCTTGAGTGGATTTCGTCGTCCGCTCTGCGCTTTGCCCAATCGAAAATTTGTTTATGAAAGGGAATTTTCTATGAAAGTAACTGAGACCTGAGCACAGAGTTCAGCTAACATTTAAGTGCAAATTATTAGACGAGAAATTAGTAGAGCGAACCAGTCTGCCTGCAACTCGGAAACGTACCAAATAAAAACGACAGAGAACTTTTGAGCAGCTTTTTGTGGCACATTGCGGTTGCATTTGCTAATGGAAATTGTTGTTAGGTACGCAAAAGTTTTTCTAGACTTTTTTTGGTAAATGTTGTGGAAATCTAAAGCAAGGAATGGTACATAAAAGTGCTTTTTTATGATTTGGATATTGCCTAAAATTTGGAACTAAAAATTTAAGATATTTTAAAAAATACTTTAATAACATTTATTTCAATGAAAAATAAATATTTTAAAAATATTTATTTAAATGAAACTTTGCTCAGGTTAAGTTATATATACAAATTTTTTTTTTAATATTTAAATGAAATATAAAATTTAATTGAAGTCTGCCTCTCTTGTGGCATATTAGACATGCGCTCTTGACCACATTTTCAAATTGGCATTATAAATACTAAAACCAACAGTGAAACGCCTGCACACAACCCGAAAAGCAATTAAAGATTAAAGTCTCAGCACAATAGCAACAAAAACAACAACAGCACGAAGCGAACGAACTTCGACTGGATAACTAAACAGGACACAAGGAGCAACAGCAGCAGCAGCAGCAACATCTGAAATGGATGACCAACACGTGCTAAGCTCATTAGATGCTCTGATTTCTCAAGTCTCAACTGGGGGGATTCGAACGGCAAACTTTTGGTGCCACATAAATTCTGGCAACAAACTAATAACCAATAAAATGTCTTAAGCCGTCTAAGCTCATAAATGCTATTTTAAAATACAGCCAAGACAAATCTAAAAGCGGAGCCAAAGGGCAAACAGCTCGACCTGCAGCCTTTTAAATTCACATATATACTCACACACACACACACACACATGTGTGTGTGTCCACATAGATTGTATTAAAGTGGCTCAGGAAGCCATTCAAGTTGAAAAGCCCTCTTAATAAGCATTGGCCTGGGGTCTGCAGCTGGCTTGCAATGCCAACAAGTGGCCCACCGTAGGGATTGGATTCGGGAAAGGGGGGAGCCATGCAGAATTAGTGCGAGAAGCCTCTTCGTCTGATGTTTGAGTGAATGGAGTCCAAAGATGAGATGAGCAACAGACGTCAGGCCAGCGAGGGCAATGATTGGCAGCCAAAGAGACCTCACCTCCCCCTCGCTCTTTCCAAACAAAGACTGGCTGTAAAATAGAGCAATGCCAGCAACAACGTCAAATGCAACAGCAGCAACAACAACAACAACAGCAGCAGCAGCAACAGTTGCTCTGTCAGATACTCTGACTTGCGGTCGTTTTGTTATGCTGACATAAGCGAGGGCTGCTACAGCTGTTTTAAAGCGTTATTCAGCTGCAATTTAGCTATGCAACTTTTAGCTTTTTTTTAGCTACTTTTAAGCTCGTTTTAGGTTAGAAGTTTCGATGGAAAATGGATTCAGATTTTATGTATATGTTCTGAATTACATTGTAAATATTGTTTATATAAATAATGCAAAAGTTTATATATATACCACATTCATGTGAGTCAAGAACTATAAACTAGCTTAAACATCGAACTCAGAGTTGCCTCTTGTTCAGATCATCTAACCTATACTTTATCTATCATATATCTAATAAAATATTTGCATTATGTCTCACAACTTTTAATTCAGAAATATTATATATATATAATATATGAAAAATCTTGCTTTCCAAATTGACAAATTTCTCTCTTAAATTTAATCGAAATAAATTTTTTAAAAATTATATTCAAACTCTCTGAAGCTAAAGTATCTACGGTTCCCAACTACATGATATACAAAACGCTTGAGTTCTGCTCATATTAGCTTGCTATACTTCTAGAGCTGCCCTCGCAGCTAGCTGTTGCCTCACGGCAACTGGCAGGCAACTGGCAACTGGCAACTGCAACGCTGTTGAACTTTTAATTTGATGAATGATATACATTTGTCTCGAGTGCAGGCCGGCAAGCGGCTGGCCACAGATTGCCTAAGCCACAAGCACAAGCACGCACACACACACACAGACACGCACACACATGCACATAGAGTTGCAGTAATTGTGGTGGATCGCAGCTGAGCGAAGATCTGCACCGCTGGCATATTTACACAGACATGGACACATGGTCAGAGTCGAGTCGAGTGGCCGCTCTCTTCGCCCTGTCGAGAGGATGACACATGCGTTATGTGCGCTGTGTGAGAGATCTGTGAAGATCGGCGTTGCCAGCGCCGCAGTGGTATATAATTTTTGCTTAACTGCAATTATGAGATGTGGCGGCTGATCTTGGAAACTGCCGAGGCATAAAACCACAGCACAGCCGCCAACCGGAAGCTTTGTCTTCGTCTCTTCTGGCAGTTTGAGAAAACTTGTTCTTACGGTTATCTCTGTTGGTTTTACAAGTGCCTCGAGTAGAGCGCGTCTGGCATGCCAGCAACATACAACATCCTTAATTATGACAATCAGCGCTGCTTGAATGTTAACTCCAGCTGCAGCGCACCACCTCTCGCTGCTGATCCAGATCGGTTGCAATGTTTATGCGCGTATGGGAGCCACCACTCGATCGCCTGATTGCGCTCTCTCGGGCCGTCCTGTTCTGATTGAACTGGCACAGTTTAACGTGAAACGCTTCGGAATGTTGTGCCGGGGTTGCAATCGGCTAAGGATCGTTATCTGCAGAGCATGAGAGCGTGAGAGAGACAGCCAACTGGGTGGCCAGGCCCCGAAAAGAGCAATTACATGTCAAACTTGAAGACATTAACATATTTTTGTCGAACAATTGGCCGGGCTGAGAATATCTGATCCGGCTCAGATTGATTTAGAAACCTAATTCCAGAGTTCAAAGTCAGCCAAAAAGAACCTCGCGATGGCCATTTAGCAAATAAATCGATCGTTAAAATTAATCACTAGTTTATCTAAACTTTGGATCGTTAAATTGATTTTGACTTCGAACTAAAACAAGTTTATAAATTCTTACGACAGCTGAGAGCTTCAATATTTATGAGAGACAAACTTGGAATTGAAAAAGAATTTATTGGAATTTTATTGAAATAAATTTCAAGTGATGACAACATCCGGTTGATTGTGGATTGATATATATCTAGTTAAAGTATCTTCCACTCAATGCCAGCAAATATTCCGCTTTCATTAAGCTACTGTGTTACCTAAGCTATTTGCAATCAGCCACAACTGATCAAACATCACTTTCGCTGCCCAGCTCAACCACAGCCCATTGACCGCCCCAGACACACCCCAAAAAGAGAGTAGTAAACCGCAGGGGCACATGTAGACAAGACATGCGAATGCTGGAGCGTTGATTGATTATGGGGCAGCCAGACAAGGGGTATACAGAAAACAATTAAAGGTTCAGCTTTCACCCGAAGGCAATGCCAACTAATTACTTTCACTTGGCCAGAATGTCGAGCAGAGTTCAATCTTGCAAATAAGCAGAGCCGCGCGGCCAGCTTCATTATCATCATCAGCAAGAGCAACAGCAACAGCAACAGCATCAGCATGGGGGCCATAGGTTAATATGGCAATTAGCCAAGAGCGCCAAGTGCGCTGCCAAGTGAAAATAAGAAAGCCATCGCAGTCGTCGACGCTGGCAATTAACAAATCCCAGAAATCAGAAATCAGACATCACAAATCGACCCAAAACTCGAACTTTCAAATGTGATTAAGGTCGACAAGCAAACAAGACGAAATATGTAATAAAATACAACTAAATCGACAGGTTCTAGGCGCAATAAGACAAATAATTATGTTGTTGCTTCTATTGATGCCGGCCCAAAGAAAACAATCAAAATGCGTTTGCGCACAGACAAATAGCCAACGGCTCAACGGATGCTGGCTGGCAACGTATTTCAACAGGTTCACGCCTCTCCAGTCTCAGTCTGGGCCCACAACAAGAACAGAAAAAAAAGAAACAAAAAGAAAAAACGAGACCGAAATCAGTGCAAGAACACATTAAATGTAATTTTCGAATGGAGGCAGTCGCTCGCTGAGATCGCCCAAGCCAAAAAGAAGCCGCCACAAATCCAAGCTCATTGCCAATAAAAACGAGAAGAGGCAGACAAATCAAATAAAAAGGTAGACGCACATTAAATACCCTAAGCCATAAACATTGATGAACTGTTTGTGCCTCCGTTAACATTTACGAGCCACTAAATACGCAAATTGAACTATTATCGATCGAACTATAGCGAAATCAGTTAACTATTTGCCGATGCTCTGCACACAGCTCATGGCTACAGGGTATCGTAGCCAGTCAGGCGACGCTCCACTTGTAAATGGTACATCAAAATTTGAACAGTTTTTCAAGTGTTTATGACGTCTCATGGTGGTGGCGCGGCGGCGAGGTGGGGCTTTTGAATTGGTGTGATTATCGCAAGTAAACTATCTCTCACACAGCTGGGTCCGGCTGGGTTTTGGCTGCATCGACAGCCGCTGCCGGTTTTTGTTTTTATGAAGATGAATTTCTTTTTTATTCGAGATTTATATGTGCCCCACATGACCCCCGCCGCCCCACCATCCCCACTGCCCCTCTCACTCCACGAGCTGCGCGCGGCTGGAGCTCCAATTACTTCACTCACTGTTGATTATTATGTTGTATGTTGTAGTTTTATGAGTTGCTGTTGTTGTATCAGAGATTCCGCAAAATCAATGAAATGCTTGGCTGAATGCGAGTTTCCCTACGCAGCGTGTCCGAACTGTGTGGAAATGGTTAAATATCGCATGAAAAATTGTTAAAAGGGCAGCCAGAACAAACCTTTGTTCATTGGAAACAAAAAGCAATTGCAATCGTTTGTGTGTGCCATAGCAGCAGAATGTATTGAAGTTTTGTTAGGGCAACAAAAATGCTTTTAAATATCAAGAATTGTAATATTAATATAATGCGTAGTGGGAAGCTGATGGAAAGCAGAATACAAATTTACGGATCTTTGCTTATGTGAAATGAGAGCTGAGTTACTAGGAAAGACTATAAAAAGCTGTGGCTATAATTAGCTATGCAGATCTTTGTGGCTTCTTCATTTAATACTATATCAAGCTGGAAAGTCTTGGATTAGTTTATGCAACCTAATTCTAAATACTGCTATCTATAATACCCTTTTCTATAACTTTAAAAGTTATAATTTTTCTTCAATCTGAAACACCTTTAAAGTCTTCAGTCAGTTTTCTTAACTCTTTCAACTACCAAATCTCTCTTAAAACCTCTTCTCAAGTCTTTCTTATGGTAATGAAAACCTTCTGAAGCACCTCATAAGCCACACTTGAAACCCCAACTATTAACTTTAGCCCTTACTCAACACATTCTGCGCTCAACACTCATGTAAGCCAATCAAATTAGTCATCAAGTCTATAGAGCAAACAATATCAATATTTATACACTGACTAAAGCGTAAGTCGGACTAACTTACTGGGCTAATGAGCCGCACTTTTGGGGGTCAGTCGGCACAATGAACGCAATTTACATAGAATACACATCATGTGGCTGCGCAGCCAGTTGGTATTTATCATTTTCAATAAGCCGCAACGCATTGCTGCCATATCTTCTGTGACAATCTGGCAGCGAGTTCTGATCGTGTGGCATAAATCACGAGCGGGGCCAACCGAAACCAGTTTCTGTTTCTGTTTCTGTTTCTCTGATCTAGCGCAAAAGATCTAGGCGCATAAATTCAAATTAGATAAAAATAAACTTTTACCAAGCAGGTGATTTAGTACTTGAACCAAAATATAACAGCAAACGCAGGTGTTTCGATGCAAACTCAAAAAAAAAAAACAGACAAAAAGAGAAACAAGTTTTCCAGATTTATTTTCAAGTCTGAGTTTTTTTTTTGTTTTTTGCCTACGACTTGACATATTTGCCTGCTAATTTCTTGTTATTTATGCGGCCGTTACGCATTTTCTGTGCTGTACAGCCCCAAGCGCCCACTCCCTGCTGCCGCCGTAGCCCAAGTCTTTGGCAAACAATGGAGAGCTTAGCACTTGCTGCCTTCTACCGCTGCTGCCCCACAACGCGTCGCAGTTGAGCCTATTGTTTGTCTGACAAAATGACAATTACATGTGAGGAATTTCAACAAAAAAAAAGAAAAAACCTAAAAAAATTATTAAAATAAATATTTGTGTGCTAAACAAATTGCCTGTCGAGGCTTTAGATGAATGTGTCGCTGTGTCTGCATGTGAATTACACTCGAAAAAAACAATAAAGAATATAAAATTGTTATTGATACAGCTGACAAATGTAGCTACATGAGAATTGATTTTAAAGGTTAACTTTCAGCTGGAAGTTTGAGAAAAAATTCCCAGAAATTTTAGTAGCTGCGCAAAAAAATAGAAAAAAACCAATAACAGGTCTGTGAATGTCATAAATAAATAAAAATATTATATAAGAAAACACATAATATATTATTATGTTCTACAGATTTTAGATTAAAAACTAAAAAATATGGAAATTAGACAACAGTTTGAGAACATTTTGGAGTTAAACTTCCCATTAAATATTTTTTTTAAAGAAATTCTATATATTTAAAAAGAAGTAAAAGAAGTATATCAATTATTCTATAAAAATAAGAAAATAAAACAAAAATAAATAAATTTAAAAAAAATACAATAATAATAAAAAATAAATTAAAGTAATAATAAAAATAAAAAAATTAAAAAAAAAAATTAAATTAAAAAAATTAATAAAATAACTTTTGTTATAAAACAACAAATAGAAGAATATTTAAATATTTTTTAAATTAATAAAAATAATTAACTATTTGATTGATATAGAAACATGATTTTAACCAAAGAATACTAACAATAATATAACCACCTATAATAATAATAACCTATACAAAACAACTATTTTCAGTTAGAGGCAAATCATAATATTAAATAAAATTAGAAACAAATTTAATCAAGTAGATTGCATTGCATAGCAACTGAAGTTTCACTAAAATTGGTTTAGATTTCCAGCATTATTCGGTTAAATTACAATTCATAAAGCAAAATCATATTAAGCCCATTTAAGAACTGCATCCAATCAACTTGGTTAGCTCGTAGTTTCCTCATATGTAATTTATTCAATTGCCAACCTCATTTCGGCAGCCGCCCACACACGAATGCCTTTTGGCCAGCGCCAGAGCCAAAGCCAGCACCTTCGGCGCAAACACCAAGATAAACAACTCAATGGCAGCTCTTTGTGCAGTTTGCGGCGACTGCAGCTAAAAGTCGCATGTGAAAATTCACACTGTCATCACAACAACAACAACAACAACATCGACAGCAAGTTAAGGCCTTAGGCCAAGCGAGGCCAGGGCTGGGCTTTGGGAATTGGCTGGGATGGCACTTCATTAAATAGACACCGCGGTGCTTTTTCGAGCCCAGCCACGCCCCCAGCATTACCCACTTGTGGGGGTAACACTTCTTATTTTTCACACATGCTCGTCGGGAAAAACAACTGCGAAAAAAGGCCAAAGAAAATAAAGAAAAAGCCAACAGCAAAACGAGGCAGAAATTTAAGCAACAAAATTTTGTTTTGCCTTTTTTCGTGCTCTGTTGTTTATGATGACAATTTTTTGTCGCTCTCGACGACGTCGACATGTGGCCATAAAGTTGTCGGTAAATAACAAACAGGCGGCGACAAACGCACAACAAGCGACTGGGAGGCGTGGCTGCCGCCCACAAGGCATGCCACAAAATGGAAAGAAAGAAAGCGAAAAAAAACGCAGGCGTCAAATTTTGTCTGGCGCACACAGGATGCTTGAGCGCTGGATCCTTGAATGCAAAAAGAAAAAAAAAAGACCACGAAAAGTATCTCACGGATTGCAGCCAAAGTATCTGCGCTCGCAAACATGTTGCATGCATTTCCGCTTGCCTCCAACAGCAAAAAAAAATAAATATATAAATGTTATTTCAACTCAATTTCGTAATATTTTTCAGCTGCGCCACCGAAATTATGCCCAATCGAGCGCAACATTTGCGCATTATGCAAATTGTTTTTGCATCGATACTTAAATGTCTGAGCGAAGCTCAACAAACAAAAAAGATACAGATATAATATATATATATTTATATACATGTATACATAGAAACAAAAGCAAATTAACATTTGCACTTAGCGCATTTTGAAACCTGTTTTTAATGAACGACCTTGAAATGCTGCTAATGTGTGACTATAATTAAGGATTAGTCATGGCTTCAGGTGGAATTATGACTGAAATTTGCTGCCTTAACTTGGCCTTGACTTGTGAATTTTATTTAAATGAGTTCAAAGCTCTTTAAGAACTTTATGCAACTTTCATTGAAGACACAATTTATTTTTGTATCTTAGCCCAAGAATCGAATACAAATTATAATCACTTAGAGCGAACAAAAGCTTTTACTTACATTATATATACTTAATCTATTCTTTATAATTTTGTAGCAACTTCAATTGAAAACATACTTTATTTTTGTATCTTTGGCTTAAGTAAACATATTACATATATATTATCTATTCGACAAAATTCTGCAATTCTCTCGCAGCATTAAAATGCCATTAAAAATTGACTTCAAACAAAGCCTTAGCCCTGCTATATATAAAGTCAACTTGTGGATCAGACACTCACTCACCCATAAAGTGCTTGATGCTCTGCGACATGTGTCTCCACTCGTCGACTAATCCACACACAATTTGGTCTGTCTATAATCTGTAATGAAGAGCAAAACATATAAATTTAATATGCTGTCCCATAAATTCTCAATGCTGCACTTAAAAACAGAGAGTTAAAAACAGAGAGAGAAAGAGAGAGTGAGCGAGTGAAAGAGAGAGTCGATTCAAAGTTAAAAATATCTAAAAATATTTCTAATTAAATACGAAAAGAAAAGCGGAAGATAGAATGGAAAATGTTTTGTCAGCTGTTTAAAGGATTGACAATGAAATTGAATACGCAGCGAGAACTTGGACTAAGTGAAAATTAATAGCACACACTCTCAGCAAGAAGAAGCAGCAGCAGCACCAGATGATGAAGAAATGCGTAAAACTTTCACTTGAAATTTGTTGAAACACGAAACTTGAAATGACTTTTTGAACTGTGAACCTAAAC
This sequence comes from Drosophila hydei, assembly GCF_003285905.1. NCBI lineage: Eukaryota > Metazoa > Arthropoda > Insecta > Diptera > Drosophilidae > Drosophila > Drosophila hydei. Next base: position 7,566,439 of record NW_022045643.1, read on the forward strand.
AAAGCCAAGTCGAGCTAAGTTGATGATTGGAGCTGAAATAGGATGAGCTCCCGAGTGGAGTGAAGTGAAGGAAGGCATCATAAATATAAATAATACACATATTTCGAAGTGTGTCGCCTTGTAACTAACACGCTCGCCCGGTCTGTCCGTCCGTCTGTCTGTCTGTGTTTGGGGTTGGGGCAGCTGCCTGCATGCCCCAGCAATTTGTGTGTGTGGCAGCATCTCCATAGCGACAACATTTTGACACACTTAAGTGTTAGACAGAGCTCCGACAGCCAGCATCATCAGCAGCATCATCGTCATCAACAACCTCATCTCTATGATCGTAGTACAAGTTGTCAGAGGGTCGCAGCGATAAATTTGGAAATTATGAACATAATTCTTCATTAGGTCGCAGCATCCGATAATGGAACTGAAGAGGCGTCCGAAAACGCAGTCAAACGAGAGTGAAAGAGCGGCAGCAGCGGCAGCTTCCCCCTTCCGCTCCACCCTGCCCACACTCGCTTTCGTTTCCCGCTGTTGTTGTTTGTGTGTGAAGCCTAACGCCTGGTGATAAATTGGCGATATTACGCACTCGGCTTGGGGATTATTTTCAAATTTTTGCACGTGGGCGTCGATCGAAAGTCCCGCCCAAAAGCTCCAGCATTCCAAGAATGCCACAAAACGCACACGCAAAGCAATAGATAACCGGGCCGGGAGTCAAGTCCCATTGATGGAGCTGCGATTGTTGGGAATTTCAATTGAAATAACGTGATTTTTGTGGTCCGTTGGTCACAGGTCCGCCGCCTCTCTCGAGCGATGGGCGGGGCCAAATGCCACTGGCATAGATTTTTCCAAAACTATTCCGACTATTGTTTTGCGGTTTTGCGCAGATTTTGTTTGCCTTCGCTTTGTATTTTTTTTTCATTTCTCTATTTTTTCGTAACTTTTTTCGGGCTTAAATGAATCGGAACGCACTTTTCACTAGCCTCTTTTTGGGGGTCGTTATGTGTGGGTGGGTGTGGCCATTATACGGCCTTGTGTGCTTAGCTTTTCAGCGAGTTATGACCTGTGGGCCCAAACTAACTGACATTGGCAGCTGCTGGAGCTTTCTATTTTAAAAATATTGAAATATCACTGAAATACTGCGTGTCCGTTGCATGAAGGCAGTTTATTTAATTGTTTGTAATTTAAAAAATAAAAAATAAAATAAAAAATCACTTTTCAGTCTCTCCCCGACGGGGAATTGAACCCCGGTCTCCCGCGTGACAGGCGGGGATACTAACCACTATACTATCGAGGACGTTGAGTTATGATTATCTAAAAGTCTACATGAAACGTCTTAGCTATCAGCCAAGCAAATTAGCATGAGCAAATAACAAGCTTAAGCACAGCCAGAACAACGTCACGCTTCAGTAACTTTTTGGTATGAAAGCTTACAAGTGTGAGTAGTTTTCCGTTTATTAATCACACGCATATATTAACAAGTTGTATGTGTGACTATAAATAGCGACAAGCTTTTGCATAACTGTTTGGCGTTTGCTTTGTGGTTCTTCTTTTCATTTTCTTTATTATGCGATGTCATTGCTGATTTTATGTTTATCAGCGATTCTCTTGTTTTGTTTTACTTGTACAGCGGCAAAGCTCAAAGCAAATACAACCAATGCTATATGACGTCACAGAAGTCAATAGATTATTAAATGCATATTCCATATTTCCTATAGTTGTTGGTATTCCTAAAAGCAATTTAATTGAAGTTCAATATTTTTGCAAAGAAATATTTGTGAATTTCGTAGAGAAGATTTAAATGCACCTTGTTCTGTGTGCCATTTTAACAGCACTCCAAAGCTGTCAGCACGTCAAACTTTGTTGATAACAGCTCTTTGGAGACCTATTACAAAAACTATCAAACAACTGGCAACAAAGTGCCGCAGTCCCAAAACGATTTCTGAACCATTCAGACATAATGCATAAAGCATAAAGTAAAAAAAAAATAGAAAAAGCTCGGCTCTCTGTGCTCCACATGCGAGTGTCGACTGCATTTGGGTATCTCACAGTCCAATTCACTCAGCGCATAGCGATTGCTAGTGCGAGCGAGACAGCAGCTGCGGCACGCGGCGACCGCAGAAACCGCAAGGTGCGTTTGTGTTGTTTGCTATTATTATTATACGTATTATTGTTGTTGCAAAACACAGCGCGCCAAAGGATGGAAGGGATGGAAGGGATGGAAAAAATCGTGCAAAATATAAAAAAAAAACTGTAAATAAAAGAAACAATTACACAAACAATTCGATTGCAGCCGACGCTGCTGTCGCCGCTGGCAGCAAATACGCCACTCAACTGACACTCAACTGGCAGCAGCAGCAGTGACAGAGGCAGCGACAGCGGCAGCGGCAGCAGCAGCAGATCTCCCTCTCTTGCGCTCCCACTCCCTTTTTGAGTGCAATCATGCAAATAAAACATTTTTTATATGCATGCCTTTCTGAGTAAGCGTGTGTGTATATGTGTGTGCGTGCAAAATTTTAACCCAAATATTTTGTAGACATGCAATATTTATGCTGCAACAACAACAACTGTAGCATAGCCACAGTGCAAACAGGCGCAATTACAACAATAACAATAACAGTCAGCAGACAGGCAACAACAAAAACAACAATGTTTTTGATGTAATGGACATTTGCTACTTTGCAAATGGGTTTCAATTTTAGTATGGGACAAGAACTGCAACTGACAAACCAACCCCCGCCACCACGCAGCTGACTGACTAGTTTTGGGCAGCTGTAGATTTTTGCATTGCATTTGTTTTGCGTTAATGTCCCTTAATGCAGCTGTCCCTCAAACACTCGCTCGCTCACTCACACTCTGTCGCGCTCGCTCCTCTGCTCACTTAACAACAAACAGCAACACTGTAAAGCTTAAAAGTCTACACTCAACATATATTTCTCTCCCTCTCCCTCTCTCTATCTTTTCGCCCGCATTTTGCGAACATTTCTAATTTTCATAAACACATTAAAATGATAATTAAAAGGCATTTCTGTATTTTTCTTGCTTTCTGCCACATTATTTATTTATTATGTATGCAAATGCATTTAATTGCATGGACAGCATAGTAGCAACTTTTAGTGGGAGTGGAAAGTGAGGAGGGACGACGTCAAACAATTTGCATATTTTAGCATGTAATGAAATTTGTAATAATTCTGCAATTAATTGCGTGCGTGTCCTTGTTTATGGCCACTGCAAACCTACGTGGAACAGCAGCAGCGGCGCCAGCAACAGTAACAGCAACTGGAGCACACAGCAACAATAGGTGCTGCTTATATATACGTGTGTGTGTGTGTAGTCTTCATGTGGGCACACATGAATATAACTCTACACACGCGCTCGCGTTCGAGCACAGCTGCTTGACAAGCTTCGAATTTTGCATTAAAGTGAAAGCTTTTCATTATTATAATGTAACAGTAATGACTGTGTATATGTGAGGGTGTGTGTGTGTTAGCGAGTTTGTTTGTGACAATTGAATAATTAATTTAACAATTATTCGACTAGGCGCATATCCTGTAAAATCAACAACACACATTTGATTTTCATTCAATTTTCAATTATTTTGAATCGCCGCAAGCATTTATTTATCTATAAGAGCGACCAATTGCAAGCAGTTGAGTTAGGTTGGACTTTGAGCTCGAACTGACAATGGTGCAAAGTGCATCTATTTTTCATTTATTTTTCATTTATTTGCATATATTTATTTTTATTAAAATTGTTTCAAAACGCTCTATTGAGAGTTAAATTTTGTGTGTATAAAATACAATTGTTGTTATTTTATTATTATTATTGATACTGAGCCAATAACTGTGCTGCATGCCTCGCTTTTATTGCATGTTTATTTTCAATTGCAGCACAAATAACACGAAAAATATATACTAATTTTATTTATTTTATAAACATTTATATGTATATATATATCGTGTATATCAAACTTTATCTAGAAATTGCAATTTTTATCATGTATCTTAAGAGATATTTTGATTTTCATTTTGATGTCGTTTGTTTTGATGCTTTTCAATTATGTAAGGGCTGGGCATCAGTTGTTGGCATTTTCCCTTGATTTTCATTTGATTTTCATTTGTTTTTTTTTCTCCGCTTTTTCTCTGTTTTGCCATTTGGCCGCTTCATTGCATTTGTCTCGACTCTGAACCCTCAAGGACAGACAATAGATTTCAAGGATGGTTTCCTTTTGCTTACTTACGCAATGCTGCCCAGCTGCGTTACTGCTTTTCCGCTTTTCTATTTTCTTCTTGTTTTTTTTTTTGCTTTTATTTTTATAGCTTACAATCATCATTTCTGTGAAGCGAAGGCAACACAAAATAAAATCTAATAAAATTAGTGGCAAATAGCTTTAAAACTCAATGTTTTTCTAACGTTTCGTAATTATTCGAATTACTCTCACACTGACCCTATTTCTCTCTCTCTCTCTCTCTCTCTCTCTCTCACCTTCTCTCTTTTCATTATATTCGCGCCTTCATAAGACTCGAGGCCTTGCAGCCAGTCAATTAGTTGCCTTAGCTCAGCTGAAACCCATGGAAAATATTGAATAAAAGCAAAAAAACAAACTTTTTATATTCATTTTATTCGCAGTCGTGATGCCCATTTGTTGTGCGTGTGTGTGTGTGTGAATGAGACTGCGTAGCAAATATTTTAATTGCCACAATTCACGATCCGATGCAAATGTGCGAAAATTTGATACGCTCAAAATTAACAATAATTTAGACAATTTGATAGATTAACAAACAAAATGTTTAACAAATCGAGCTATTAGCTATAAATGTTAAAATATCATAAAGTTAATCGTGAAATGTTAAATATATATATACTGATATATATATCTTATATTTATTTTATTTTTTTATATATTTTTACTGCCATATTTTTTATTTAATTTTCCTATTTTTATCCGTCTAATTTTTTCTTTAAATTTAAGAACAAGAAAAACCTTTTAAGTCTTTAAGACATTGTGAATCTTTTTATTATTTTGTTCATTAGAGCACAACATAAAAATAGATTTGTAAACATATATATGTATTTATATATAGATATATATACTATTACTTGTTGTGGTCTAAATAAAATTGTTGCAGGAAATAAATAGACAATAAATACAAGCTTTAAACAGAACAAAAACCCAAGGCCCAATGGCTAAAATAATAGTCAATAAAATATATGCGCTCAAGCGCAGCAGCACGCAGGACTTGGGCCTTGTTACAAAATAAAAATAAACCATAGCTAGATGGCCAAAAGACAGTGCTTAAAAAAACGTGTACGGTCCTTGCAATGCGAACAACATTGGAACAAGAAAAGTTTTTTTAGCCAGGCTGCCTTTGAAGTAAGAAACAAAAAGATGACAGTAACAAAAAAATAATACAGGACATGTGCGTTAGGGGTATTCCATCTCAACTTGTGTGTGTGTGTGCCAAAGAAAAACAATTTACAATGTTTTGCTTTCTAGTTGAAGACGTTTTATTCAATGCCAAGCGACAAGAACAAACGACGAACTCTTTACAAAGTTTATTTATTTTTTGCTTTTGCTTTAGCTTTTTTTGTTATTTTTGTTGTTGGTTTTTTTTAAGCCCGGTACGCAGCTTTTGTGACGAAAATTGTTAGCCATGAGTTGAGCATGTGCCAAGAATAAATTTGTATGTATGTGTGTGTGCGACCTTCTATAACAAAAGGCGCAACAGCGACGAAAGTAGAAGAAGCGAGCAAAAAACAAAGCCGGAAATGGTTCAGGATATTGGCCAAAAATGGGGGGCGTCGTGCAGTCAGCGTGAAATGCGACAACCCTGGAGATACATGCAGCTGGAATTGCGGCTCACTTGTAGCTCGACCCCGTCAGCTACTTATGGACATTTTAGTTAAATTTTACGAGGGTCGTAAGAGTCCTTTTCGCTACGCTTTAGCGCTGATTTCTGCAGCCAATCTATTGAAATTGCGGTCCAACGGGGGCACGCAAAAAAAAGGTCAACACATTAAATTTATAATGCGATTGAAAAGGACGAGCCGGCCAATGTGAATGTGTGTGTGTGTGTGTTGGGAAAGTGCCGTTAAGTAGGTCAGTTCGGTCTGTCATAAAATGCAATTGGGGCGCATTGAAGTGCCGCGATTCTGGCAAGTGAAATGTCAAGTTGTAAATAAGACGAAGCAGCGTGGGCGTGGCCAACCAGTGCAGAGGGCGTGCCCGCAGCTGCCTACCAGTGACATCGTGGCAAGTTGCATCTTCAGCCAGATATCAACTAAGACAAGCCGAAATGAATTTCAACTCAATTTAATAGCTTAAATAAAATCAAGTACAAATCTAGAGCAATAGCATGAATTGCTGTTATATGATTGTATTTTTATATATTTTATTTTATTTGTGATACGCCTTGGCTGGAGGCCAACACCAAACGAAACGACCTTCGTCAAAATCGAATGACAAACGGCTGCTGTTGGTTTTATTGACAAAATGCATGTCAATGTGTCAATAGAGACAATCAACACCAAGGCACAGCCCCAGCTGCCTCTCATAAGCAGAACTTTGACTTGATATGATTCTCTCTCTATATTTATTTATATATATACAGAAATCTTTAGGAGTATCGCCGCATCTGCCGCAAATGAATAGCGACAGCTAAATTAACGACGTGTGGATAAGAATCACGGATCGTTAAATACGTTTAAAATGCAAGTATTTGCACACAGCCAACAAAAAGACAACAAATAATATTATTAAAAAAAAAAAAAAACCGAAAACAGGCAGCAGTCAAGTCGAGTGTCATTAAAAAGCCAACGACTATCAAAAACTAACTGCCCGGGAGACAATTTTTACTTTTTATTTCGTGGGTCTGACTGGTAATTAAAACTTGTTGGCAGACTGTCAGGCAGCGAGTTAACAAGTCGGCGGCATCACACAGAAAAAAACGAGAGAGACAGAGAGCGGGGCAGAGAGAGAGAGGCAGATAGCTGGCGAAAAAAAAGAAAGAAAAATATTATTTAATTGTGAGGCGAGCGCTAATTAAAGCCGACTCCATGCAAAAGCCGCGTCGCCCATTTGGCCATAAAGTCAAACACTTTACGGCTCTTATTTTGGGCAGCTATCTCACTCACTCTCTCTCTGTCTGTCTCTGTCTATGATAGCTGCTCGTGGCAGCTATTTATGTTTATCGACTGGTAGCTGGCATCATCATCAGCGTACAACATCATCTGGCTGAGGCTGATGCTGCGAGAGTTGACTTCACGTTAAGTTAGTCATAACTGGAATGCCAAAGAGTAGGAAGAAGCAGAAGAAGACGTCAAGCCCAACTTATGGTAATTGTTGCAAATTATTTATTTATTTATGCATGCTGATGCTACTGCCACTGCCACTGCTGCTGTCGACGTTTTCGACGCTTTTGTCGCCTGATTATGTGCTTATTTATAAGCGCAGGTAACGCGACACATACTCCAGCTCTTATAAGGATGTGCGATGCTAATGAGATGCAGTCAAACGACAAACACAAAATCCACATATGAATATCAATTATGAGACCTGAGACCTCTCCCCATCTTTCTCTCTCTCTGTTTCTCTGTACCTATCTCTGTCTCTTCCAATTGACTCAGTCATATATTGTTTTTATCTTTATTTAAGCCATCTGGAAAGGGGCTGGGTCGGCAGACAGTAGCTGGGCCTGGCTAAGCATTCAAACACATTTAGACAAACGAATGCTTTTAGCCAAAAAAAAAATATATATATAGATAAAAAAGATAAAGATATATGTGTTTATTTATCTGAGCAAATTATTATATATAAATTATATATTAAGGTACATTAAAAATCATTTATAAATGTATTAAAAGTTGTAAGGCCCTTTTCAATTTGAAAACCTTTTAAATGTTTATAAAAAACGTTCGCCAATTAAAGCTGTCCTGTTTGGTACCAAAATGTACCTCATCTATTTCGCCAATTGTTTGGTACATTCAGCTATAAACGATACACCTTGTATCTTAGCAAGCATTAATACTCAAAATGTACCAAGTGTAATACTTTGTAGAGTTCCTACTGTAGTAACAAAAATGACTCATATTGTACCTATTGTTATTAACTACATTATGTACCTCCTTAAAATATACCAATTGTGGTAGATTACTCTTGGTACATAACTGAGCAACAGTACGCCTAATGTACCAACTCTTATCAGAAATGTACTTATGTATCTCAACAGCAAACAGCACTCCAAATGTACCAACTCTGTTAAAGCATATGCATAGGTACCTCAGTAATGAAAATCAGTCCAAATGTACCTACTTTTAGAGAATATGCTTTTGTAATAATTACTGTTGCCAAGTACCTAATGTACCCTACTTATCAGTCGTTAAGCTGTACCTTTATGTATCTCTAACTGCACTTGTTATGATAAACGATTTACTTAGGTACACAATTTCATTCAAATAGAACCTGTTCTGGTAGTCTTATGCTGCAATTAAAGTGTACCATTAGGTACTAAAATGTTAGTTATGTACCTCACATGCAGTAGGCACTAAACTTACTGCAATAACAATAAATGAGGAAGTCCAATTGGAATGTACCATTTTACACACCTGTAAAGCTTAATGATATTATTTAAAGCTCAGCAGGCAATAAATTGTTAAAGTCTTTATTAAAATACCAATAGAAAATCGCACACTCAAAACTAACATTCAATTGGCCAATTAGCCAAAACTTCAGACACGTAACAGAAACAACTCGAAACTGATGGCCCGAAAGCATTCGAAATTGTTTATCGGACGCACAACACCTCGAGAAGGCACTCGATGCGCTGCGAACAACAAATGCAATTAAAATAAATATATGCAGTATCAATAGAGAGGGAAGGAGAGGGGGGGGAAGGGAGTGAGCGAGCTCGCTCAAGTAGCCAACAGATACTTTAAGCCAGTACGTGCCAGAGCCAACTGGCTGGACGGAGGCCAGTTATTGAAAGAAAATTGCAGTAGCCATGCGAAATTTGGCATGCAAAGGCAGTTGACGCCAGCCAAGTGGCAACTGGAGTCTGCGATTGCGATTGCATTTGCAACTGCAGCAGGAGCAGCATCTGCTGCATGTCGACGAGTTCAACTGATGGCCATGTCTAAGCATGACTCGGCAAACGATATACGATATACGGCATACGATATACGTTATATATTCTTCGTTTTGGGGCACCGCCCGGTTTCTAATGCGCATTCGCTGTCTGCCGTCAATCCATTAAAAATTGTAGCAGCCACAAAATGTGGCACGTACACAGACACACGCGCACATGTACAGTTTGATATTTGTCGGGCGGTCAGCAGATAACATTTGTATTTAAAAGACACTTGCAAACCAGTCGCTTTGACCATTTGTAGTTTATCTGTGGCAAATCTTGAGGCAACGCCACATGTCAAAATGTCCATTTTTTTTCTTTCTTTCTCTTTTTGTGGCATGCAAAATGCACATGCCACATGTTGCGTAAACTAGTTTGGCGATATATCACCTGAGCGGTCGGCACCGTCGGGACGACGCGTCGTCTGCATAGTTTCCTGCCAAATGTCCGCACTTGCAATTGCATATTTTATGCGAGCGAACGGTTGAACGGGCGAACGGGCGAGCATCTCGTAGCAAAATCCATTCGGCTGTCAGTCCCCTGTTTGTTGTTGTAATTCAATTTGAGTCTCTCTATGATAGCGTACATGAATAGCAAGCGACTTGCTGCTTGGGGGTCTAGGTTTGGGTTACAGTTTGACTATGCACAGGGGGTAACAGGCAGCCGCCGGAGCGTGTTAAACAACACGTGAACAGAGCGAATTGGACACATTTCTGGACATTTGGACTCGGGCACATTTAGTCTTTTGGCCAGTTGAGCGCCCAGATCGATATATGCAAGTAGTTGAAAACTTACCCCTAAAAGTTAGCAGCTGTGGCTTGGCCTTATCAAATTTGTGCTGGCATTTAACTGTAAGTAGAGAGGAATTATAAAAAAAAATAGTTAGTGAAGTGAATATGAAGGCGAGTTCCAAATAATCAAATAATAAAGAGTTGTTAGAGAGATTAAGGTATATTTTAATATAGTGTAAGTGACTAAAGGTAATATTGATTATTTGTTATGTATAGCTGAAGGTATGTTTAGAGTTGGTGTTAAACAAGTAGTATGAATAGAGACTTGAAAATGTATTTTCTGTAGTGCAAAAACTATTTCTTTATATAAAAGAAGCTTTAATAATATAAAGTAGAATAAAGTACAAATGATACTGAAGTTCTAAGAGTTTAAATGAACTCAAGGACTAATGAAAGTTTCAAGAAAATATTACGCTTCTATGTAGTTATAATATAGATAAAATATATAGTTACAATATATAGTTATAAATATAAATAAAATAGCTGAGGTTACAAAATTTGCATTTTTTAGTCAGATATTGAGAGTTATACATAGTATTTATGGGGCAACATATAATACACTGCTCCAAATTACTATAGTAACATTAGACATTGACAGTTCTTGTGAAGCACACTCGAGCTTTAAGCTCTCATTGGCGTCAATTTGGTACAGGAACACAAATGCATATCAAAACTTAAAGCTCATTATTACTAAAAATAGTAGCTTACGGGTAAAGCACATTATAAAGCTTATTTATATAAGTACTATAAAATATATGTTTTTCTTTAATCCTAAAAATAGCACCAATTTCAGGAATATTTTTTACACATAAGGAATTTTTTCAATTAATTCACATATGGTAAATTAGTATCTATACAAAAGCTTTTTTCAGTTATTACCGGCAACAAAGTAGCTTTTCGAGCAAAAGCTCACTAAAACTCACGCAAATACCAACACATAAAAACGTTTTGATTACAATTTTGGCTCTTAAAATTGTGAGCTGCTGCAACATTCGCAAACCCTTTGAACTTTGGCGCATTGAATCCGAGCATTCTGCCGTTATGTAATTAAGCTGCAAATTAATTGTGCTATTCGGTTCTAAGAAAAGCTTTCGTCACGCTATAGAAATTACTTGGTAGCAAACAAAAACACTTTATGAGCTGTGGCTGTCGTGGCATGAGAATTTCTTTATTCGCTTCTCTTTTTTTCACAGTATAATTAAGCACACTTTTAAATATTCTAACCTATGCTGAAGCCGACTCGTAAAAACTAGAGTACCTCATAAAATGAATGGAGAAAGAAAGACCACCCAGGTGGCGTGGGCCATGCGGCTGTGGGTGCGTGTGCGAAAAGGTCAACCTTTTATGTGTATGGTGTTTGGCGCTAAGGTTTTTTGGCTCTGGCTCTGGCTCTGGCTGATGGAAGGTGTTAAATAATAAATACGTCAAGCGCGCTTACTGGGAATTGGACTGCCATTAAAAGCGGGCGCACGATTGAAGTTGCGTGTCTTGACTTATCATTCACAGTTCAGCGGCTATGCTCGACTACCCCTAATACCCTTTTCCTTTCCCCTTGCCGCCCCTCTTATGATGACATTTTAATAGCCCGACCCCAAAAAGCCTAGGCAATAATATTTGCTGACTTTTACGAGTTGTTTGTGCAACGCATTGAAACAATGAAATAAACCAACACTTTACTGTTGCTCACAGCTTTTTTCCCCTTTTCTTGATTCCTTTTCGAGCTGAGCTCTTTCGGTCTGCAGCTAACTTCCAGGGCTCTAGTCTAACGCGCATTTAATGGAATATTTAAGCACCTGCACATAAAATGGCCAGGTCAGGCACGTGCTGAGCCCAGCGCCTTTTTGATGGCTTATAAAATGTATAAACATATTTGTTATTAATTGCTTTATTTTGCTACGAATTTGTTAGTTGGCAGCAGCAGCAGCAGCCGCCGCATCGATTTTCGCAAAGCCGCTTTAAGTTCAGCCCTCTCTTTGCCAGCCGCAAAATAATGAAATTTTCGTAAAGAGCGTCGCCCCGAGGTCACTGCCATTCAATCTATTAAGTCATTTCAGCAGTCCAACTAAAATAACACAGAAGCAATTAAAGCCAAACAACAACAACAACAAATACTATAATAACAGCAAATTTCTGCACTAATTTAATTAGTCAGTGTTGCCCTCGGGGCCGTAGGTTGAAGGGATTGGGCCTTGTTACTCAGGCTCTTTTGGGTTACTCAAGCGTTTGTTTCTAGGCCCGAAACTCTCTGCCTGTCGACCCGCTTAGCCAATTGCTGTACATTTAATCAAAGAAGGGAAGCAGAGCCTGGCAGCAGGAAATCAAATGTCTGCTTAAAGGTGTATAAGATAAGCTAAGATAGTAAGAAAGCGAAGGAGTTTAATGGAACCTGCAGCAAAAGGAGAAATATACAATCAAAAAATATATTAAAAATACTATTTCAATGGAATTTATATGAAAAATATTTAAAATATTAAAAATATATATATTTAGTTTAAGAACATTAAAAAAAAACACAATAAAATAATATTATAATATTATTAATAACAAAATAAAATAAAAAACTATTTAGAAAAAAAACAAAATAATTTTATTTAAAAAAAATATTTTATAAATATTATTTTAGACAAAATATTATTATAAATATAATAAACAAAATATTATTTTCATTTTATATTAAACTTGTTGTAAATTAAATATTAAAAATATATTAATATCTGTAGTATTTATGTATTCCAAGTCGCACTTACTTCCAAAAATATCTAAACTAAATTATGAATAATATCTTAGACAGATGTATTTGAATTAACTTAGTGTTTAAGGATGAATTCTACTAGGGGTTAAGATTCTCAGTAGAGCATATGCAGCAGTCTATAGCATTCAAATTTCAATAAAAATCGGAAACAGTTTTTGGAGCTACCTTAAATTTCAAATATGACTAAGAATATGACTCAAAATAAAATACAATATGAGGGTTATTGCGCACTATTTATGCCTTTGAACAAGCATTACGTGTATAGAGTTGGCTGTTTTCTAGGTATTATTTACCCACATATCAAATTTCTAAATTGCAATCAAAATATTTTTTCTATAAATACATATGAAATCTCAGCCTCAAATAATGAGTGAAGTTACAAACTTCGAGAAAATGTAGAACATTCTAAAGGACTTCATGTACTGTCTGTAAACTTAACTATGATATCATTTTATTATTACTAAAAGTTAAGACAGCTGCTAATTAAGTTTTAAGCACTATACTCAGTAAGCATATTCGATTTCTAAGTCATATAAGCAGTTTCTGACTTATGAGTAAGTAACTCTAGCTAATTAGACTTTTAAAGCTTTATTTATACAAGTGGCAAAGGAGTTCTATATCAAAACATTCACGACACTTCACAACCAGCCCACATTCCATGTTTCTAAGTCATAACTGAGTTATGAATAGAAACAATATCTAAGATAAAACTGATTGCAGTCACCAAGCCTCGTACATTTTTAGTTATATCAAGCTGTACACTATCTGAACCAAAATTACTAAATCATTCAGTCAAGCACTTCCTCATTTATATGAATTAGCCGCAGCTAAGTCGCCTTTTACCTGCAGCTGCACATTGATCGCTTGTAGTGATAAGAGTTATCGTGTCAGCGACCCGCCGCTCTTAAAGCGATATCTAAAAGTATTTGTCAAAGCTCTAGCTAGACATGCCATTGCTCTCAAGCTGTGACGTCACAAGGTGGCGACTTTGACTGCCTGCGACACATAAATAAATATTATATTACCAACACACACGCACACACACAGAGAGGAAACCTTAGAAGACGACGCACATATGAGACACATTTATGCCCGCCACACCTCCCTCCCTTTTTCACTCCCTCTCTCTCTCTCTTGCTTTGTGTGCTTTCGCTTGCTGAGTTGTTAATTAAATATTTACGCTGCTTATTTGCAAAATGAATAATTTTAGCATTTTATTTCAGCCAGCACAATGAGCGCTCCTTGTCTACGCTCATGCCCTCCCCTTCCCTCTCTTATACCCTCTCTCTTTCTCTCAGGCTCTTTTGGTTGTTCACTGTTTCAGCGCCTGAAACATTTTATGGCTGTTTTGTCAACAGAACTCGACGTCGCGACGGTGTGTAAACCTTTTAGCACATTTGCCTTTTGCTTAAGCTCCTTATTAGTTCGAGTTGGCGGCTCTTTAACTACATCTTGGGCAACCCTCGCAGCGTGCGTTTAATTGGCACACAACTCGCATGTAGTGCCCGGAGGGTTCGCGCCTCTCGGCCTCATCGGCAGCACAGGACTTCCGCTCAGGCTGTGACAACTGAACTGTGCTCCAACTTGAGGCCAATGGAAGATAAGACACGAGCCTAAGAGCTGCACAGTTTAAGAAATTTAAGTTGTGTTCGCATTTGAATAGCAAATGCAGGAATATTATATGAATATAGAACAACAGAGGGAGAAGCTTTAAAGCTGAAAGTATTTAATATAAACAGAAAAAACATGGATAGAATGAATAGAAAATCTTGGAAGAGCTTGCCAGGTAACAAGGTTTAATTGCTGCTGCAGTTAATCGACGAATGTGCTGAATAGCTTCAATATTAGTCAGAACTTGGCATGCAAGGAAAGAAGAAATTCTTAAGATAATTTGAAGAAATTGTTAAGAAAATTTAAGAACAGTGAAGTAAGTCTGCATCAGCATCAGCAGTTAGTTTACATTCTTAAGAGAGCTAGAAGATAAAGAAAGAGAAGAAAGCCTTTAATATAACTGAAGACATTCTTTAAGAAAGGGCAAGGAAGTCTTGAGAAAGAAAGGTTGCTTAATGTAAAGTTTAATATTTCCGAAGTCATACAAAAAAGAGAAGAAACATCAGAAAATCTATGACAAAAGTCAAAGGAATGCGAGCCTTAGGAAGAAGCTTCAGCAAGTATCAGATCTTAGTCTAGTAGGTATTATATGAAATGGTTGTCTTCAAAGAAGTGGAAAGTCTTAAGAGAATTTGTAGAGCACCTTGAAAGAAAGGGAAAAATATGTAGGAGAACTTGAATAGTGTCTTCAAAGAAAGGAAAAGAGAATTTTCATTCTGCTAAAGCATTTGTTAGAACTTGGCCTTTAAAAAGAGTAGAAAGTCTGAAGAGAAATTTAATGAACGACTTCAACGAAATGTAGCTTAGCCATGTGCCAAAAACTTAGACTTCAAAGAAGCAGCACAACGTCTTAACTAAGTTTGAAAGAAAGCTTAAGTATGCATCTAAGTGGAAAGTCTTAAGAACTCTTGTAGACAATAAGTCATTATTGTGCTATGAGCTGTAAGAAGACTAAGTTGAATAGCCTAAGCATTAGTCTTAACTTCCTCTTCAAGTAACACCAACAGCACAATTAACTTGATATCTGCCAAAGTCACTGAAGTTCTTTTTTATGAGCACTCTTCGCAAGACACACTCAATCTCTCTCCCCCTTTCATCCCTCATCACCTAGGCCAAGGCCTGTGAAACCTACCTTACCAAGCGAAACCTATGCCAAGCAAACTTTGATGAAATGCCGACCAAATTGGGCTGCAAGCCCGAACGCATAAAGGCCATAATTTAAAAACCGAATTTGATAAACAAATTGAGCAATAACAACAACAGCAGCAGCAACTACAATGTGAAACCAGGAAGCAAATACGCAGCCAAGTAAAATATTTTTATTTTGATTTTCGATTTTCGATTTCATTTTTCACTCTTTGGCTTTCGTCATCTCCCTATCTCTGCCCCTTTCTTTCCATAGATATGTGTCCAGTGCTGTACGGCGCTTTCGTCTATTCATTGATTACATTTCTGTTGACTTAGCCCAAATAATTTTCGAGTCAAACAAACATTAAATAAACAAACAAACAAGCAAGCAACGCAGCAGACAAACAACAAATCGCATAGAAATATCAATAATTTTTATAATTTTTTTTTTTTTGGTAACTCCCTAAGCTATTTGAATAAGTATATAATTAGTGGCTTAGACAATGCAAAGAAGGAGAGAGTGAGATAGAGTCTTAAAAGTCTTATAGAAAATATTGACTTTTAATCAACTTCGAGTTGAGGAAATGTCCACACATTTGCGCCCGGTGCACTTATCTAATGTGTGCTTAAGTGGAACTAATTATTGGGTCGTAGCGCTGTTAATCAAATGGAAAGAGACAAATATAACTGGCCGATAGAGGGCGTAACTCAGCGACAGAGAGTGAAAATCTAGTTCATTTAAATATTTAACGATGAACGCGCATTTGAATCCAGCTTTTCAGATAAATACCGTAGGGGCGTGGCCACCTGTTCGAACAATGAAACCACAAATTATTAATTAACTATGCAAAATTCTCGCACAGCTGCTGAAAGCGTCTCTAAAAATTTAAATACAAATGAGCTGACTCACCTTGGTAGCCGCGTACAGCTAACAGCTAACAGCTAACAGGCAACAGGTAACGACAACAACAAATGGAGTCATTTGTCTAATGCAAAGCAGACTTTAGACCAGGCGGTAAAACACTTTTTGGGTGCTGTGTCAAATGGCTGCGAATGTCATTTTTGGCATTGCAAAACACGTTTCACATGCATGGGAAATAAAGGCGAAAAGCAAACAAAACCGAAAGCCAAATGCAAATATATATACAAACTATATACATATATATATAATATATATACTTGCATGTAAATCATGAGAAAATGTCATAGATTTTGCATGCCGAAGGCCATTCAAATTTAATTGATATGATGTAAGCGCACAAAACAGGTCTGAAAATTGAAGCTAAGCATGAAAGCTGAATGATATTAAGATATGACTAAATATGCCTGAGTTCAATTAGTATTATATCAAAGTCTTCTCGTCACTCAGCAGCCTTGACTTTTAATCACAATATTTTCTTATGCAGTTATCAGCAGTTAGCTCTCAGCAACTCGTCCACTTAGCCCATTGCGAGTTCTCAGCTCAAAGTCAAAACAATTTTCTATTTCTGTTTTCTCGCTCGACTAATCAGTTTAATAATCAGGCCGAGACCCAGTCTGAGTCTATTAAAAGCACATATTTCGTAATTAATTTTTACAACAAACTGAACAACTTCGACATGCTTGTTTACCTGAGCGATATTAATTACCCAATCTATGGCTCTATTATTTTTCGGTTAGCAGTTAAAATAATCACAAAATGTAATTAAAACAATTCACTGGCCCAGCTGTTCGCATGCGGCTGCTTAAAAATTGCACTCACGTAATATTTTAAATATGTATCATTTAACAAGCTGCAATTGAGCGTCACTGACTGCATAATACTCGTTCGCGATCGAATGGTAATAAGTAAATAAAATAAAGTTAGGCAATTCTTTTGCTTTTAGTGTATAGGAGAGGGTTGTAAGATTTGTTGAGATTAGCTCTAGAAATGTGGATCTATAAGGACTTTCTATCTAAAGATCTAAAAGATATAAAACTGTCGAAAAGTGTGGAAGATCTATAAGATCTATCTATCCATGGAGATCTCTCTATTTATAGATCTATAATATCTATCGATCTATTTATAGATCCATAAGATCTATATATGGATGAGCATAAACTGTCTATAAATGTGGAAGATCTATAAGATAGATTATGAAACTATGGGATTTTTATTTTATATTTTTTTAAGCTTAAATTTCAAAGCTTTATCTGATGGGTATATATATTTTCAAGTCTCTAGCTGTTTGATCACCGTAAATAATTGCATTTACATGGCAAAATACTACGCCTTAAGTGGGCGTAACCAATCAATTTCAACACTTCATAAAACTAGACTAAACGTGAGTTTATATATTTTATATATTACTGATGAAAAACAAAACATAAAGTCGAATACGCTCAGAACACTTAATGAACGCACATAAAAACGAAATCAGAAAGCGACATCCATATATATAAATATGTAGACATATGTATACATATCTATGTATTTATGTGTATATATGTGTCCATATATAGTTGCCCTGTAGGCTCTGTCCATTGCATGCATTCTTAGCAGCTGGGAACGTGCTATTCACACCGATCGGGCGCGAAAGAGAGAGACAGCGTGGGAGAGAGAGGGAGAGATTTTGAATAATTGGAGAGTTAAACGATATATAGACAATGATATGGCCAGAAATGGTTTAATAATTAAATTTTGCTGAATTTTGATGGCATTTTGATGAATGTTGTGAGCCATTAAATTGATTTGATGCGTATTCAAAAGTTTTCTAAATGCTTTTTGGCTAGCGGCCATCAAAATGCGATGCGTCATGTATATAAATATATACAAATATATTTTTATGGCAATATATATGTTCGTATACATCCATAGTATATATTGAAATGCAGGCAAATGAGTCGTCAGCAAGTCAGCTCTGCCTTATCTACTGTTTACCTTTACCATTTCAGCTGATAACAGTTCGATAAGATAAAAAGCACAGCCAGCGCGTAGCTGAGTAGGTGACTAGCCCCCGAGTTTGCGATAGCTAGGCAGACCTACCCGCGCCCCACTCTCGCCCTCGGCCTCGCCCCGCTCTGCTCTCATTTAGTTGTGATTTCTATGAACTGCGGCTGCAATTGTTGTGCAAGCGCATTTGAGGAAATATCGACGCGGTAACGAAACCCTATTTACTTATTTATAGCCGCCTATTGTTGGTCAATATTTGCCAGCTAGCAGCAAACCAGAATATAATGTAGAAATAATGTCTAGATAAGATATGCTTTGACTTTGATGGCGGCGATTGACAGGCCCAGCAAAGGGGCACAGGCAAGAAAGGTCAAAGAATGAGCTGCTCTATCAAATGTATGTCTTCTAGAGCTTAGTCTAGTAAAAGCATACAATAATGTATATATTAGATATAACGGTAGACGAGCAGGGGAAATCTAGATAGTTGGCAGAACAGCAAATGGGCAAATGAAGAGAATTCTTGATGACAGCAAAGGTCAAAGAATGAGCTGCTATAGAAACTAAAGTCTAATTGAGACTAGTTAGTAAAAAGGTGATTCTGAGATACACATATATATGATAATAGATTGAAGTGAAGCGTGGACAAATGATAGAGCAGGAAAGGCAAAGTATTGATAGAAGACAATAGACTTGACAAGCGAATAGAGCCTTGTTAGTATATGGAGATACTAGATTCTTTTGATTTATAGATATGACTTGAGTTAATATGAAAACTAGAGACTAATAAAGTACAGTTAGTATAAGAAGTTACTAGATTGTAAATACATGTATATATTATAATTATTTGATATTTTTTTTTTTTTTTTTTTTTTCGTTTTTATTTCTTTATTTTGTTGCAGCTTATTGTCTTAGACTCTATAGCGCATTTAGCTCTAAACCTTAACTAATGGGAGGGCAGATATGCCAATTATTCTGCACTTGTAGCTACTATCTTAATTAGTTCTAATATTGTCTAGAGGATGCAATCTCTTCAGTCTTCGCCTATTGTTGTTTATAGCCAGGTTGCTTGCGAGATGGTTAGGATGCGCTGCAAGTCTGTCCGCGTATCTTGAACTGTGTCGCCCAATGAGTTCAGCAACTGTGGGAATTGCTAAATCCCTATGTAAGACTGAGTTTCTTACAAACCAGCTGGCTCCAGTCCATCTGCGTAGTGCTTTATTCTGCAGGGTCTGAATTTTGTTCCTTGTAGTCTTCGCCGAGGAGCCCCATAGAGAGATACCATATACGAAGGTTGGGACAACTATTGCCTTGTAGATGGCGGCCTTGCTGCTGTAAGACAACTTGCTTGAAGCTCTCAGCATCCAGTCGAGGGTTTTTAGCTTGCTTTTGCATTTTGAGGTTACTTGACTTATGTGCGCTTTAAAAGTCAGCCTTCTGTCAAGAGTGATACCAAGGTACTTTACTTTTGAGGCTTTGGGAATAGTGGGCCCCAATGCAACGCTTGGGCAATCTCCTCTTCTAGTGGCGAAGGTAGTATGTACAGACTTTTGTGCATTAATGGTGATACACCACCGTTTTGCCCAGCGTCCGAAAGAGTCCAGATATTTTTGTAGTGAGTCTGAAGCTTCTTGCGCAGATACGTGACGTGATAAGATGGCGGTGTCATCTGCATAGGTCGCTATGAGTACTGCATCTGTACTTCCTATATTTGGCTCGGGAGTTGGCATATCTCCTGTGAATAAAGTATAAAGTGTTGGGCCTAGAACACTACCCTGTGGTACTCCAGCCATAATTGGTCTAGTCAAGGATACTGTTTGCCCCCTTGACACTTGGAAGGTTCTTCCAATAAGGTATGAGGATAGCAACGCGAAAAATGGGGCTGGAAGGGTGGTCCTCACTTTCTGCAGCAGTCCCAGGTGCCAAACTCGATCAAACGCCTGTTTGATGTCTAAAAAGACGGCAGAGCAGTACATCTTTTCTTCAAAGGCTCCAAGGATATGGTGCACAACTCTGTGAACCTGTTCCGGTGTTCCATGCTGTCTCCTGAAGCCAAACTGATGGTTTGGAATGGCCTCCTGGCGTCCCAGATGTGTCAGTACTCGTTCCAGAAATATTCTTTCGAATATTTTGGAGAGTACTGGCAACAGGCTAATTGGTCTGTACGACTCAATTTCTCCCACGGGTTTGCCAGGCTTAGGAATCATCACAATCACGGCGCGCTTCCAGCAGGCTGGAAAGTGCCGGATGCGGAGCATGGCGTTGTACACCATAGTTATGTAGTCTATGGTGGAGTCAGGCAGTGCTCTAAGGACTCTGCCGTTTATTAGATCATATCCAGGGGATTTTTTTGCCTTCACTCTTCTGATGTGTTCAAGAACCTCTTCTTTTGTACATCCAGTTATCTGGTCTTCAGCTGGGAGGGGCGAGAGAACGATGTCTTCTGTTGCTTCGATTTCTGAGGCCTCTGCGGTAATCACCGGCGTGAATTGGTCTTGAAGGTGGTTTGCAAAAGCCTCAGCTTGAGCTTCGTCTCCAATGTGCCAGGAACCAGAAATGCTCCGAATGGGATGACGTCGTATTGGCTGCCGTTTGAGCTTTCTTGTAAATTTCCATAATTGAAACTCTGCGTCAGTGGGCGATTCAGCTCGTACCAGCGCATCGCTGATACACCTCTTTTGAAGCAGGGCGAGAGCAGCTTTAAGATGCCTCGTGGCTTCGTTGTACATGGATTTGGCATCAGGCGTGCGTAATCTTAACCAGCGTCTCCTGGCCCATCTTTTGTGTATTAGTAGGTGTTGGGCCTCCAAGGTGAGGGGGATGTTGTACGGAGACTGTTGTCTTGTTTGGCAAGATGGTGGGGCGGCTTGGTGCGCAGCTTTGACTATTTCTTCCTGCAGTTTGTTTGCTGCGTAGTCCACGTCTTCAGGAGTGTTAAGTTCCATTTCTATGTGCAAAGAGTAATGGAGCTCGCGCCTAAAGACTCCTAAATCTGATCCTGCTGGCAGTAGTTGTTTCCTAATGGGCAAGGGCTGTGGCTGCGCGTGGATTGTGACTATTAGTGGCAGGTGGTCAGAGGATAGGTCCAAGGATTCTTCAATGGTCAATTGCCGGTCACAGATGCCTTTGTAGACAGCGAAGTCGATTGCCGAGGGCCTGTGTCCATTAATTGGGTAACGGGTGGGGGCTCCAGTCGCCAATATGCTGAATTGTAAGTTTTGAATCGCCTCAAATATGACTTCTCCGCGACGATTCGCACTATTGCTTCCCCAAAATGGGTGCCATCCATTCCAGTCGCCGCCGATGAGGGTCTTATTCAACCTTTGGCCTAGAACCTGTTCCATGTGATGATCACACAGACCAGTGTTTGGCGGAAGATAAATTGACGCAACTTCGATCGCTCCAATAGACGTAGGCAGGGTGATGGCTGAGACCTGCATTGTTGCGTTGCAAATTGGCAGTAAAGGTGTATGCGGTATTGTTGCTCGTATGAGGATTGAGGATCCACCAAAGCAGTTTGCTCCTTCACCATGAGCCTGATAGTGTTCGTATCCGAAAATTTGTGTAGTGGGGCACTCATGAGTTTCTGTTATTAACATTATATCTATGTTTTCTTGTGAGAGAAACGCAGCCAGTTCCTGAGTCTTGTTTCTCAGGCCATTGGCGTTCCAGATACCCACACGTAAAGCCATTATTTGTAGGCAAGCTTGGTTATGATGGCCATTAAACTGTTTAGCATGGTTGCTTGTTGGGATTGTACTTCTCGCATCGCTTTGAGCTCGGCATTAATTGCGTCAAACTGACGTTGTTGTTGCTGAAGCATTTCAGTGAACAAAGTGTCACTTGTGGTATTCTTATTTGACGGTCCACCTCTAGCGGCCTGTGCGTAAGAAACACCACTAATAGGCGTTGCAAAGCTCGTGGCTTGGGTAATGCTCCGGGGCCTTGTAATTTCGGAAGCAGTACTCGGACCCGTAGACGGTGTTTGTGTGGGACTCCTTTTTTGTGCTGGGGATTGCAATTTGCGCAACCGCTTGTATACTTGGCAGCCCTTATAGTTGGCTGGGTGCTGTAACTCACAGTGCACACAAGTTGGTGCCTGGTCCTTTTCGCGGGTGCAGTCTTTGGATGCGTGTTTCCCGGCGCAACGCACACATCTGGGAGCTTTGTGGCAGTAGCGTTGTGTGTGTCCAAATTCTTGACAGCGATGGCATTGTGTCAGGTCGTTGTATCTTCTTGGCAGTTCCACTGTGCAGCGTTGCCTGCAGACAACTCGAATGTCCAAAATTTCTTTGTTGTTGGGGGCCTGAGCCACGTCAACAAAAAATATATTTAGCGGTGTTTTGTCCATACGGCTCAGTGGGTTGTGCACATTTGTAATTGTGTGGCCTTTGGTTTCCAATTCCTTTTTAATTAGTGTTGTATCAGTGCTGGAGTGAAGCCCTTTGAACACGACTCTATATGGTTTGTCCTCCTTAAGCTGGTAGCAGTGGAACTCCAATTCCAGCTTAGTAAAGTGGTCTATAACTCTGCGATAGTCCTCACTGCATTGGGTTAATACACCTATGTTATTCTTCTTTGGCTTAATTACGTATGATTTAGCATCAATTACTTTATCTATTATCTGTTGAAGTAGGGCCACAGACTTGATGTTTGGACACCATATGGGGGGCGGACGAGGTTTCGGAGTAGTTTGCTGGTCGGTCAATACTGGGGCTTCTGGAGCTACAGGTGATTCGCTGTAGTCTTCATCTTCTTCTACGAGCAGTGAAAATCGATTTTCTGATATTAATGCTGCATTGCTGGTGCTTGGTTCGTCGAAGATGAGCCTTTTCTTGATGGTTTTTGGTGAATTTGGCTGTTTACGTTTCGTGTTTTTGTTGTTAGTGATGCCTTGCACGGAGGCGATATCTATTTTTGAGTTTATTGGCATGATGGAGGCTTGCCTATTTGCCATCACAACGTTAAGCTGGGCTTGCATTTCTGCATTTACCTTTACAGCTGTAGCGAGGTTATTGACATTAGATGTCATCGCGGATTGTGCTTTTGAGTGCAGGCGCACTCGCGCCAAGCGACGAAATTTCGTAAATTGCAATTAAAGCAATTGAGTTACGCGGAAGCAAGCGATAAGAAAACGCTGCGTGTGCGGTTTTTGTTGCTGTTGCGTTGAAGAATGCACCGCAAAGTTCTATTTTTAGAACTCTGCAGCAGTAGAGCTTAAGCGAAGGCTGTTCGAATTCACGTCTTTACAGGTCGAACGACTGATCGCGATTGATTTGATATTAGATTAAGCTTAAGTGGCAGCAATTGACAGCGCAACAGAGAGAAAATCGAAGTCTTAATGGCAGCCAGAGCAAATGTTTCAACTTATATGAAAAAACTAGAGTCTAATAGAGTCAAATTAGTCTAATGTGGATACAAGATTCTACATATATGTATATGATAATGAGTTGATACTAGGCAGGGCTTAAGCGGGAGCAATTAACAGCAACAAAAGCTTCAAGTTTAGATGGAAGCAGGAGAAAATGCTTAAGTTAATATGAAAGTTGAGTCTAGTTCGTATAGATTATAATAGATAGACTCAAGTTAGTACAAATTTTAAAAAACAAGAATGAATTTGAAAAGAGGATGAAGATAGCAGCAAAATCTTGATAAAAGAAAGAAAACATGCAACAGAGCTCAAAGTGAAAAAGTTGCTATGGTAATTGAACTAATCAGACTTTTAAAGAGAGAACTGTGAACTGAACTCTCACAAAGTTAAGCTAATATTAAAGTGCAATTTATATAAATATTATATATAATGAAAATGAGCTAAGTTCAACACGCAATTTATTTCTAAAGTTAAAGAGAATTGAACATGAATTGAGTCTGAACACAGCAAATGCTTATATTGAATGACTAATATTATATGTTTATATTATATATATCGTATATTTATATATATGTGTCAGTTAACTGTAAACCAAGTCACATTTATTTATAAAACACATTTATCTGCTGCGCATTTGCCAACAGCTTTCAGCCGCCTCATTGGCCATATCATACTCAATTTAGTCTTTAATCTTTTAACTTAGAGCAAATGAATTATCATGTGCCACGCCTCTCTGTCACGGCCATGTGTCAGCTACTAGTCAACCATCTGTCTGCACAAAAACTATAAACATTTCTAAATATATTTTACTATATACAGCGCGCTGTCCATAAGAACAATGAAAATACATTTTTGAAATTTGTCGAGGCATTTAATAGTTGAACATTGTTTGAAACATGCCCACAGAAAACATAAAACACAACACACAAAAAGAGAGAAAAAAAAACAGTCTAGAGCCAAGCAAAAACTCAAGAGCAAAACATGGGCAAAAACATGATCATAAAATGGAACCACAAAATTTATGACAAAATATGCAAAAATTTGTTACACTCGAACTTGACAAAACAGATAAGTTAAAAAAGGCAGCAGAGGGAGAGGGAGAAGGAGAAGTTTGGCTGTGGCCACATAGTTGACGCCCCCGGAAAACAAGCGCAGTCCAAATAAAACATAATACGAATATATATCTATAACTGTATATATATATAATAAATCTGTGGGCTGACAACAACAACAAGAGCAGCAGCAGCAACAATTTCTTTGCTATTTATTTTGTGTTTCAGTTGTGCTTTTTAAAATTTATGGGTTTATTGATACTTGTGGCAAAAGTTAAATTTTTGCTTTATCAGCAGCCAAGTTTCACAAAATAAACACAAAGCTATTTCCAAATGTCACAAGGCGAAACAAAGAGAGAGAGAGAGAGAGAGAGAAAGGGAGAGGGAGTGCGCGACTCGTCTTTAAAGTCGAGTTAAAATTAAATGCTTTCGGGCCTCTGGACTGAATGGCTAAGCCACTAAGCCTAGCCAAGCGATTAAACGGCCCAAACTATCTTAGGTACAAAACTTTGCTCGCTGGCCCAAAAAGCCACTCGCAAATTAAGCCAAGTTAATTTCGAAAGCAACAGCAGAGTCGAAGCCACCCGCACATGTCAACAATATTTGTGTGTGAATGGGAATGGGTTATGCGCCAGGGTCCCAGGTTGGGTCTACAAAGCAAATTAACTCGGTAAACAAAAAAATATTTGCTTAATTAACTGACAAAAACTTTGGGCACAAAGCAGAGACCCACAAACTCCCACACACACACACAAAGGATGCGGAAAAGGCGCCGTGTAAATGTTTTCATAACGCACACTTTTCACCTAGGCAAACATATTTGCAGGACACGTGTCTATAAATAGTCTGACGAAAAGCTATTGACAAGCGCACACAGCTGATAGTGAGCCAGGCGACGGCCATAAAGCAAAGCGTAAGACTTGCAAATAGTTGCCTTACGTGGCGTATGCGCAATTAACATTTATGGTTATTAATTATATTATGTATGCGACGCGTTGTACGCAGCAAACATACAAGGCACAATTAGCGCTCTGTGTGTGTGCGTGTGTTTCTGTGTCTCTTTTGCTGCTTACATCACTTTATCTAGATTATTTTGTAGACAGACTCTCTGTCTCCTTTCTTTCTCTCTCTTTCTCCCTCTTAATTAAGCCATAAAAAATGCATGCCACATGAAAGTTTGCCAGCTAGTTTTGTCCGCCGCCTCGCACTCGGGCGTCGTCTGAAGACGTTTAAACTAATTTTGGCACAAGGGCTAACAACTTGAGACCCGGCGGCGTCTCCTCTGTCATTTTAACTTGGCCATAATTATGGGCAATCAAACGTTTTTACTAGACGCTCCAACTAATGATCTTTTGTTCCATGAGCTCCGACAAGGTCAAGTCTTTGTTTTAAACTGACATTCAATACTCGTGTTTTAAACTGACATTCAATACTCGCTCGCTGCTATTGAACTCTGCTTGTGGCTTTTATTAATTGCAGCCACAACATCTGATTAGCCAAGTCCAAGTCCAAGTCGAACACTAAGATCGGAATGCCTAATTGATTGGCCAAATGATATGGTTCTGGAATGTGTTAGCTTGAGAATTGGAAGTGCTGCGAAATATGGACTGAGGGCACAGACAAACAGACAAATCTATGCTAAACACAGGCTGTCGATGAGCAGGCGCTGAGCTCAGTTATAATTACGACTCGAGCTGTCAGAACACAAAAGCAAAATAGATGAAGTCGAACAACTTGTTACCAGTCACTAAGCAGCGCTGTCTATGCTATTAGTGACTTGACTGATGAATGGAAGTTTGTAATGAGCACGATTCGCAAGTTGACTATAGATATATTCGCTGTGTTCAGAAAAATAGTAGTGCAACTAAGCACTAAATATTGGACAGCAACAATTTAGCAATAAAAACAATATTTTGAAAAAATTTGAAACGAATATTTAGATTATATAATTTTTAATGATTTAAAAATATTTTAACTATAAACTGAGCTCGTGCACTTCAGATAAATTATTAAAATTTAATTGTTCATTAAAATAGTAGTGACTACTCTGTCTTTTCTCTTCTATTTTATCAATTGTCTTCCATCTCTTAGACTCTTAAGCCTTCTGTCTACTCTTTTCTCTTCTGCAGTCTTCACGCTTTCTTCTCTCTCTCTCTCTCTTCTCTTTCCAGTCTCTTCTTTTTGCTCTAATTTTTGTTCTCTTTTCTCATTGCTCTCACTCTTCTTTGCATACTTCCCACTCTTCTCAGTTCGTCTCATTCCCTCTCCGCCGCCCACATTTCGAGCTAACTTATCTAATTAAAACGTTACTTAATATCAAAACAAAGGTACCGCTACTTATGGCCCAGCTTCAGGTCTACTCCTACTGCCTTATCAGTGGCCTCCATGCCATTCAAGCGGCCCAAAAACTAAACACTAACAAGATTTATACAACGATTTCAAGGCCAAGCACACACACACACACAGACACACATATATATCAACCTGCATTAGCTAATCTGAGCAGACGAGCAGCAAAAACTTTTTAATTACCTACAGGAAAAGCAGTCGAGATAAGCGAGAGATGCAGAGGCTCAGGCTGAGGCTGAGGCCGAGGCAGCTAAAACATTTACATAAATTTCAAATATAGCGAGAGGAAAATTGTGTTTTGGGCAAAGTTTTATGTGCGAGCTTATCAAGAGACGAGGCTGAGGCTGAGGCTGAGGCTGAGGCTGAGGCTGATGCCTAGACGGAGTCCGAGTCACAGTCCGAGTTTCAATTTCTGCCCAAATCTAAACCTTTAGAATTTTTTTGTTGTTCTGCTGCGCCTCGGCAGTCTCGAAAGGTATTTATGACTTCTGTAAATACCGGAGAAAAAAATCAACTTTTTTTTTCTGCTTTCAGCCAGCTCACGGCAGCAATTTTACAGCTTAAATATTTTTTAGCCATTAGATAAACAAACAGAAAGAGCCATAAACAGTCAGACGAGGGCGGGGTGAGGGGCCAAGTGCCACAAAAAGTAACGAAAATATCTTTCAAGTACAATGTTAGGTAAATATAAACAAAAGTTTTTTCTGCCTCGCATCTTTTAGAACTCGGCTGCTGCACTTTGCTGCTGCTTATTGTTGTTGTTGTTGTTTTATGTTTTTTTTTTCTTTTTTGGCTACGTTTAAAGCTTTTAGAGCATAAGAAGTCATATAAATTACATTAGCTAAGTGCTGGGCGGCAATTAAAAATACGAGACGCCGTGAGAGAGCCACGTACCGGTGTTAGAAATGTGAGCGAGCGGCTGCTAATGATGTTATGGCTGCCCCCACTCAGCAGCAGCAGCAGCAGCATCATCATCATCATCATCATCATTATTGTAATCAGCAGGAACATTATCAGCAGCATTAGCAGCATCATTAGAGCGTCAACTTAATCAAGGTTAAAAAAAGCATGCGGCATACCGGAAAATGTTTGTGGCGCGCTTATGCAACACCAGCTCAAGTGGCATGAAAACACACACGCGTCAACAAATAAACAAATATATAGATACATATCTATATGTGTATTTAGATGTAGTCTTTGATCATATATTCCTGCTGCTGCTGCTGCTGATGTGAACAGTCAGCGTGCGCATAATTAGCAGCGTTTGTTTAGCTGATTTTACTCTAAACATCAATTTTCCTTTTCGACTTTTCATTCATGTTGCAAACTGCGAACTGGCGTTTTGCTAATGCGATTACAAAAGTTCGCTGCGTGTGGCAGTGTTGCAAGTGTTGTGTAACGCCTCACTGTGCGTTCAATTTAGGGTAATCAATGGCCAAACAGCGCGAGCGAAGCGAACGAACTTAATTCTAATTGGAATCAAATCAGAGCAAATGCTAGAGTCTATGCAGGGTGACCAAATACGAGTGATACTATTTACCTTTATTATATGTTAGAAGCTGTTAAGGCTAACAATAAATAAATTATAAAATATGTTAAATAAGGATTTGCCATTTGATTATAAAATAATATAAACTAAAAATGTTTATGAGTTCAACAAAATTAAGAGTCATTTGTTAAGACATTAAAGTGCGCCTTGTTCATAAAAATAGTAGCGCTGCAGTGCACAAAACTTAATTATAATAAAATAAGAAAATATTTTTTCTGTTAACAAATAAAAAGATGCATACTTTTTGTTCAAAATAGAATGCTAAGAAAAAAAAAGAATTTACTTTAGAGTATTTTAGGAAGTTTCATTATAAATCTTCTGTTCATAAAAATAGTAGTACCTGGAGTAGTATTCAAAAAGAGCTAAAGATTTGTCAAAACTCTGCTTTAGTAAAAAGTCAAGGCATTCTGGTCTGCTCATTTCTGTTACACAACTTGTGGTCTAGGCCAGCGTTATGCCAGCTCACGTTTGGGCCATTAAGCAACGGTTCTGGGCACAAACAAAGAGGCTGAGAAACACGCCCAGCTAGCACACACATCAGCTCAGCAACGCAGCAGCTCAAGAAGAAGTCAAGTCAAATGGTAACTGTTCTGCAGAAGTGTCAAGTATTTCCACATAAAGACCAACACACACACACACGCAAAGAGAGAAACACATGTAATAGTGTCCACGCCCCACAGCTGCCCAAGCCCAGATCGCGCTTCATTCATGAAGAGTTGCCGCAGATTCACATCTAAGTGCGAGGAACAACACCAAAGAGCCAAAGTTCCAGGAACTGCACAAGCTTTAAGATCTTCTAACGAAACGCAAACCTGTTTTCCCAAAGTATTTCTTTTCGGGAATGACATAATTAATGATTGTAAATTTTCACCAAAACAAAAGAAGAAGAAGAAGGAGACCTTATCGATTGCCGGACAACAAATTTAAAGATATAAATTACATGGGAGCTGCTTACTGACAGCCAAAAAAAAAAAAGGAAGCTAAAAAATATAGCTAGAGCACAAGCTGTTGGACATTAATAAAGCTTAAAGTTAACTTAATTAAAACTTACGCTTGGAAAATTTGCGGAAAAACAAAAGTCGTTGAACAAAAGTAACACGCGAAAATTAGCTCGGCTTTGTAATTGTTTTTGTTTTTGTTTGTGATGATGAATGGCAAAACGTTTTTGGCAATTGCCTAAAAAAACAACAATAACAAGACGCACGCACGCCGCAACGCGAACGGGTTAACGCTCATAACTAGGCACAGCAGCTGCAGCGGACAGAGAGGACAGCAGTGTGAGTGCGACTGTGTGTGTGTGTGAGAGAGGTGGGGGAACTAGAGCAAAATTTTGCACGCGCGCGAGATACCGCGTTGCACTTGATGAACACACAACTAAATGAAAACTGTATGGGTTAACGGCTAACGGTTCAGTTTTGAGTTTTTGTTTTTGACTTTGATTTCGCTAGTTTCGGTTAACGGTAACGGTTTTGTGTTTCGGTTTCGGTTTCGGTTTCAGTTTCGCTGACTCTCCACAACGCTTGTCCATAAAAACGTCCAGACACGTTCACGTACTCGGCTCAACTGGCAAAAAGTATCTGAGAGCGCGACGGGCATCGCACGCAACGAAACTTGTTTATGAACTAAAATTATCTGCCAGCAGCCCCCACGCTCATACACTCGCTCTCGCTCTCGTCGTGCGACGAGCGCACGAGCGCACGAAAGTCTAGGAACACGAAGCGCAGCCAGCGAATTGGGTAGTGTAAAATTTATCTGAGAGCAGTTGATAAGCGTTGAGTGAACACAAGCCAGAGAGCGTTCCTGAGAAATACTCAAATTGGATTCTCATTGAGTTAGATAAGCCTGAGTGTGCAAGGTTTGAAACTTGGCTAAGCGCTGGCCCATTGAACATTTGTTTTCGCTTTTTTTGGGTTTTTACAACATTTGTGGGTGTCAATTGAGGGTGTGAGTATGTGTGCGTGCTCAATTGGTCTGCTAAGAATGTGTAGTGGGCATACAGGTGTGCTTAGGCGCCATGTGAGACAAATAATTTGCTGATTCAATGAAGTTGTTAAGCAGGCAAATTGATCTACTGGGCAAGATTTTGGATAAATTTGTGAAATAAATTTATTTTTTTATTATAAATTCCATATACCGTTAAATAAAAAATTAAATTTTATTTATTCCTAACTATTTGAAATTAAATACAAAATTCCATTAATTTTCATTGCTCTTCTATTCCATACCCTTGTTCCAATTGGAACACATTTAACACAAAGAATTCCACTATAAATTCTAATAGGTTAATAACTCTCAATTCTTATCAGCTTATCAGCAAATAGCAATTGAAATTGTATGCGGCTTGAAGTGCACACAAAATATGCAAATCAGATTTTTTTGGGAGCGGTCAACAACAACAACAACAGCAAGCTAAGCAAATAGAATGCATTGCCAAAGATAAACAGAGAGCCAGCGTTGAGTGGGAGAGTGCGGAAGAGAGAGAGCGCAAATTTGTGCTCTGTTTTGCCGGCATTCACAGTCACTCAAGCTCGATGCTCTCTCACACATGTTCGCTCTCTCTCTCATCGCTTAGATAAAAATGCATTCGCAGCAAGTTTTTCCTTAGCGCGCTAGTTCCGCTAAACACACACAGATGGCGCTGCCGTGCCATAGATAAGAAAAGCCGCCTGCAAATGCAGTTTGTTGTTGTTGTTGCTGTTGTTGTTTTTTAAGGTATTAAAGTAACATGCGACATCATCAGTTTTTGCAGCACGGAAGTTGCAACACGTCGCCGCCGTCGCATATGCTGAATAAGTATGTCGCCACGCCCCCACAATTGAGGCGGTAGCATTAATAGCAAAAATTTGTGAAAATGTAAAAAGAACTCGAAAAGTTTCAGAGCTGAGTTATTGCAGCGGGTGGTGCGAGTGGTTCGAGTGGTGCGCCATTGTTCGACAGTTGCCCCAACACTTCATCGTTTTTTTTTTTTTGTTGTTTTGTGAACATGTGTGAACAACTGCAGTCGCAGTCGCAGACTCCTTCTGCTGCGAGCAACCCCCAAATGACATGTCCTGACTCGGCCTCCAGGCAGCGATTAATCACGAAATTTTCACAGAAAATATCCATTAGATATGAATTAAGTCATAATTGAGAGAGTGCAAGCCGTGAAGTGCATGTGGATGGATGGCAGGCGATCGAGGGAGGGGGTGGGCCGAGGTGTGAGGTATGAGGCGTAGAGCAAATGCCTTGGGGTTGCTTTCAGCAGCGTTGGGGGTTGATGCATTGTGTGTGTGTGTGCGCCTGCATAAATAAAGTTTGCCTTTAGGGAATGTGTGCACATACACACACACACATATTAATCTACATATACTTCTTACACACGAATTACGCCTGGAATATGCTGAAATTAAAGATGTTTTGCTGCAGTTGAAACTCTTTCAGTGCTGCAGGTGCTTGTCAAACCTGAGTGGCACTAATTACAGTTGGAGAGTCACTAAGAGGGCATTGTTGATATGAGCAGTTACAGCTTGAAGGACTAATTGCAAAAAAATTAATTAAAGCGTATTTAATTAAATTTTATATTTAAAGGCTAAAATAATTTTTTAAATTTAAAATAACAGCAAAAAGTAAAATAAATATTTTTAAAAATATTGAAAAAGAAATAAATAAATTTAAGATTGATTTTTTATTTATTTAATTTCATTAATATTTAAATTTTAAATTTAAATATTTTGTATAAAACGAAAGCAAATATTTAAAAAATATCGATTGATTTTTAAGTAACTATTTAAGTTTTTAAAACTAAACTTTATTGTAAAAAATATCCCAAATCTATTATGATATATTTTAATTATTATATATTATTAATAAATAATTAGATATACAACAAATTATGTAAATATAAATATATAAAAAATAAAAATATAAACAAATAAAATTCACTGAATAATTTTAATAAAATCCTAATTTATGATGATCTTAAAAATCTTTGTAGCTCGCGAACTGAACTAGTTACTTAAATGAACTATTTAGTTCGCACTTGTGGCAACATTTCGCAATTAATTTCTAGATTTCATGTCTTAATTTTTCTACTCGGCATTTGCTTTACATTTCCAGCTTAGCCAAGCTTCACTGTCACAGAAATGGCAGCATATTTAAATACATTTATAGATAAAGATAAAGATACAGATAAAGGTGCGCACACATTACAATTCCGTTAAACCAAAATATTAATTACACGTTATTAATTTGCTTTTCATATGAAAAATGATTCGCTTCCTTCCCACTGGGCTGGCCAAGTGGCCCAGCTATTATTTAAATGAATTGTTTTGAGCGCACAACAACAACAACAACAACAACTATAACAATAACAATAACAGCAAATTTTTGGCCTGCTGATAAAAACCTTTTCTCGAAGCGCAAACAACAAAAATTTGCGCGTGGGCGAATCACATTTTTTTTGGTAGCTGACCCCGCCCTCCGCCCCCTTGGCGCTCAAGGTGACGGCAGCTGCGGCAGCGGCGGCCTATCTCGATTATTGTTTAATACGCTGTCATTAATCAATTTGTTTGCCATTGTTTGGGGGCCACACGGTAGTTGCTGGCTGTGGATGTCTTTGTGGCCAAATTAATTATGGTAACCACATCTCAAATGTCTGTGTGTGTGTGTGCGTGTGTGTGGCACGCGTTTCAACCCAATAAACAGCAAAAAGTTGTGCCAAACGCAACAACAGCAAACAAGAGTAATTTAATCGAGAGCGCCCGACTAGTAAATACCGCGCCTTGGCGCTTGGTGCTGATAGCTCAGCTATGTGTCTGCTCCTGAGAGCTTAACAGTCTTGCCTGTTACATACACAGCCACACAACCGATATACCCCATCGAGCTATTCTCAATGCTCCAATAACAAGTGCACAAAAATAGTGACAAATAATTTGCGGCATTATAAATGAGTTTGTTTTGTTCGCTGTCCCAAAACTAATTTATTATTCGCGGCTTCCCAAAAATCAGTGTCCAAAGAGGAGGAGAAAGCATAAACAAAGAAAAATTGATGAAAATTCGCATAGCCAAAGATCGTTTATTATAGAGAAAATCTAGATTTTATGTGAAGGAGCTCCAATAATTGGAAATTATATGAAAATATAAATAAATGCACTAACAAGAAAATGTTTAAAGATAAAATATGTAAAATAGAATTTAAATTATATTAATTAAAAATTATTTATAGTAAATATAATGTACAAAAATAATACACAAATAAATTTGTTAAATATAATATATTATTATTACATAATTTTTATGTTTATTACTTTAAAATATTTTTTCAATTCTTTCTTTTTATTAAATTAAAAAATTTTGTAGAAATTAGAAATTTGTTATCAAAACAAAAATAAAAGAAATTTGCTTATGTTTTTAAAAGTTATTTTATGGATAGATATTTAATAAGATAGTTAAACTAATATGAAATATATTTAAAATAAGTTTTTATTATATTTATTTTCAAGAAATTGCTTAAATAATAATATAATATATATATAAAGTTCGAATAGAAACAATTTTTGGAAAAAGATATATTATAAATGGTTGTAAATTTAAAAAAAAATAATAATAAAAATAAATGTTAATGTTAATATTCATTTCAAATAGTTTTCAAAATAGTGTGTTTGTTAATATTTAATGCTTAGTCGCACTATTTTTTTGATCAAAGCTTTTCTTTTATTTAAACTAAAAATTATAAATAAATATTTAACAATAAGTGATATATTTCAAATTAAAATATTTTTGAAGCTTAAATATAATATAAATTTATATATAAAATATATAAATAAATTAAAAATAAATTATGAATATCATATTAAAGCTTAAATTATATACCAAATGCAAATTAAAACATCTTAAATATTTATTTAAAATTAAAATTGCAAAACTTTAATTTTAGTATTAAAAAAAATATTTAATACTGGCTTTAATTTCAATGCTAAAAGACTCCAAATACATATGAATTTACTATCGTTTTTAGTACTTAACACAATGAATTGAATGATTTGTCAGTTGATATTTGCATAAATCAATATGCATTAGGCACTTACCTTGTACCTGTGTGTACCTGTTCCTAATTGAAAATGCATTGTTCGCCAAGTGTTTGTGGGTCAGTTTGGTTGTTTGCCAAATTAAAATGCAATTTGCGGGTATCTTGTTGTTGTTATTGTTGACCAATTTGAAATATTCATGTGTGACAAGTGCATCAATTACAGACAGCGAACACTCGATGAACATTTTTGCGATTTGCTTTTGTTTATGCCAATTTCTTCAATTGCTCTCGATGCCAAATCAAAGTTATTCAAAAGCTCCCATATGCATGTACGCATATGTGTGTGTTCAATTACAAATTGCTCAATGTTGGTATGTAATAAATTATTTATATAACGTAGCCATACGCCGTTGTCAATAAAGACATAAGTGCGCACAATCAAAAGCAAATCAAACAGATTGACACAGGCACAAAGCCTAAAGAGCGACAGGGATAGACAGATGCACAGACAGCGGGCGGAGCAGCGGGAGGGAGGGTGCCAGCACTTGACGTACTAACTGCGCTCGCTATAAAAGCGCAAAGCAAAGTGCAGCCCATAAAAACTGAGAGCGAGCGAGGGACAGACGTAGAGAGAGGAGAAAAATACAGACGCAATAACAAAGCATTTGACACCAAAATCAAATTAACATACACACTTACATGTGCCACAGCAACAGCAGCAGCAACAACAACAATAGCAGCGCGAGCTTTTTTGTTGTTATTGCTGTCCAAAAATCACAGTTGGATGTCAAAGAACTGTCATAGGCGAGAAGGGGACAAAAAGCGTCAAAGAAGAAAAAAAAGCAGCAACAACAATAAGAGCGTATAACACTTGTAAGTGAAGTTGTTGTTGCTTTTGTAGCAGTTATTTCGTTGTTTTTTTTTTTCATATGATTTTTACATGTGCATAGAAATATGAATTTGTGTGAGGTTTATTTTTATTGCTGGCTGTTTGACAGTTTACCAAATTCTTGTATTCCGACATGTACGACAAATTGGCGTGTGTTTCTATTTATATACAAATATATATGTACAGGTATATATAAATATATATACTTTTAAGGTATTTTATTTGCTGCACTTGTCCAACAGGTGTTCCAAGGCATTACACAACACAGCTCAATTATGCAGTCTCTCTTAATGGGTCATGACACTTCTGATCGGTTTGCATTTAAAGCTGACTTGAAGGAATGGAACCGTTAAGAAGTGCTTGAGGCTGGAGGAATGAAGTCGAGTGAATTATTGAAAGTTTTGCATTGAACCGGGTTTGATTCTGAGCAGATGGAAAATGGAATTTTGTCTGGGTCGACACTAGAAGGTATATACTTTATTGATCAGAACTAATAGCCCAATCGATTTAGACCTTTTCGTTCGGCTGCTCAGCCGCCAACCCGCTCGTTCGTCTGTCCGTCCGTATATCTACCCGTCCGTACATTTATCCGCCTACCCGTCGATCCAACGATCCGCTTGTTCCTTTATCAGTCCCTCTACCCATCCATTCACCAGTCCCTTCTTCCTTCCGTTAGCCCTTCCGTCCGTCCGTCCATCCGAATTAATCTAGAGTGGACCCTAACGGAAACTTTATAGATCAATATTTATTTTCACAGATCTTCCCATTCGTCTGTCCATCCATCCACCCGTCCGTCCGTTTGCCAGCCGGTTCCGTCAATCCTCCTGTCAACCTGTTCGACGGTCCGATTTAATCTAGAGAATAACCCATTAAGGATATAATATCGATTATGATATATTACTAAATTGTCACCAAGTTTCTTAAAATATTTGTTATCTCAAGCAAAAATCATTCAGTCTGAGGCCTAGCTCACCAAAGACCATTTACTTCTGCTAAACATATTCTAATAAGAATCTAATTCCAATAAGCGAAACTTATAAGGCAATTAGCACGAGCTCAGCACATCAACTCAGCAGCGAGCGAGAATATATATCAATCTGTTAAATTTATGTCTAAGCTCCGGATCGAGGAAAGTCAAAACTATTTCGCTTTCAGTAAGAGTTGCAGG
Source organism: Drosophila hydei (assembly GCF_003285905.1). NCBI lineage: Eukaryota > Metazoa > Arthropoda > Insecta > Diptera > Drosophilidae > Drosophila > Drosophila hydei. Next base: position 7,603,124 of record NW_022045643.1, read on the forward strand.
CAGCTCATAAAATGCCGCAACGCAACGCAACGTAACATAACGTAACGCTTAACGTAATAGCCTTTCATGTTTGCTTAGTAACCCACATCAATTCTAATCGCCTGTAGCTTTAGCCAACACCAACACCACGCACACACACACACAGAGAGGTTTATCTGTGTTGTAGAGCCACCCACAACATCGGGGCAGCAGGCAAACGATTTATGGCATGCTTTCACATACTTTCACCTAGGGAATATTCCTGGCCATGTGCATAGTTGTGGTTGCTCTTCCAGCTCTACTGCTCTATATACCTGTCAAGTTTGTGTGTGTGTGTGTATAGAGTGTACTGGTCGTTCGAGCTAGTTTATGGTAGCATATTAATTTTGGCATTGAGTTGAAGTTAAATGCAGGTGCAATTGTTTTATGTAAGCCATGCGGTTGCTTTGTGGCATTTACCAACACTGGCACACAATATCTAGCCAATACTGTCGCAATCTATTATATATATATCGAGCATATCTTTAAGTGTTTAGACACTGCACTCTAAATCATGCTTTGCCGCATTTTTGTGACGTTTAACAACACTGCACACGCACACATTTTGCACAACTTCAGCTTCGCCTCATTTCGTACATTGTAATTGACCCATTTTTCTGAAAACTTGTCTTACTTTGCCGAGCATCATCAACTGCTGCTGCTGCTGCTGCTGCTGCTGCTGCCTGACTGCAAAACTTTGCTCTTAACTTTCCATATTTTTCCATATGGATCAGTTACAACAACGCCGACTTCTTACACTTTTGTCATTAGCTATTTTTTATGGTATTCAGCTGCACTCCAACTTTTAGCCCTATATGCATAGCCACACATAGTTGAACTTTAGAGCTTCCGAAACTTTAATTTCTGTATCATAACTTTTGTTTTTACTCCAGTTTTTTAGCAGTTGCTGCAGACTGCTTAGCTTACAGCAGCCAGTGTTGCACAATGCCCGATAGAGCAAGAAAAATATTGTCTAATGCAACACATTAGGCTAGGTGTTAGCCTAAGTTTTGTGTTCTAGAATTTATATTTAATTTTTGTAAAATATTTCTGACTAAATATTAGTGTTAGAAATAACACTGAAGTTTTAAAGTGAAATATTTGAACTGCTTTACATAAATTTGAGGCAAAGTTTTATAGAATTTCGATAGTAAAGAGTTTGCTTTTTAGACCCTCTCCGCTGCCGCTCAAATAGCAATTCAATTGACCCGCCTGGCGTAAAAATTCCTGGCGAAAGTTTCCTAGATAGTTTTCTAGATCGAGCGACATTCGCTCAGGGAAAGGGCGTTGTCGACATTAACCGGAAAAACACTTTGATTGCCATTTTCTTTGCTTTTCTTTTCTTCTTTCGATTTGGTTTGTCGGCGTCTTTCACTTTCTATTTTTCTTTAGAGCCGTTGCAGAAAAACTTTTCAGTTAACTGCAGCAACGGCTGCATGCCACACAAAAAGAGTAAAAAACCAAAAAATACTGTTAGAATATTTTTAGAAAGGAAGTGATGCACTAGACGATACCCTAACTAAGCCAAGGTAAGACTATAGACTAGTAAAAGCAATTTCTAGGCTTCATTTGAAAGCTTTCTCACAGTTATATAGGCATATGTTTATTGTATTTCAGTTGCTCGACTAGCAGATACCCTAACCAAGTTAAGCTAAGTTTGCCTGTTAATTAAAATAGTCTTTGGTGTTTATTTAGCAGTTTTATCCTTTGAAATACAAAGTGGCATGAGTGTTTGTCAATGAATGCTTGAAATGACCAACTAGAAGATACCCTAGAATGTATTAATGGGCCTATAATGCATTATTTTGTTAATGGAAAGTAAAAAATCATATCTGCCACCAAAGTATACTCTATATAATTTTATATAAACATTCAAAATGCCCAACCATGAGATACCCTAGACTACATAATTGGAGTTAAATTTAATATTAAATTTTAATTAGAAATAATTTTAATTTAGCAAGTAAGAAAGCCAAAACCTCTTAAGAAGTTGTATACATATATTTATATATATTTATAATCATTTAAAATGCTCAACTAAAAGATACCCTAGCTGAAACCAGCTTACGCTTACAGCTAAATTTCTAAAACTAAATTTGTAACAAAAACTTGAAATATATAAAGATTTTACATAAATACAGAAGCATTGATATATGAAAAATGCTCGACTAATAAATACCCTAGCTAAGCTAAGCTCACTTTGCCAGCCTTTACAAAGGATTTCTCCTTTCTACTTTATAAGTAAGTTATATTAAAGGCCTTTAAAGATGTTTGGGCACATAAATATAAGAAATACTCAACTAACAGATACCCTAACCATAGATACAATAAAATACAATCTATATATATGAATATAAATCTTAAAAAAGACTCAATTGAGTCTGAAAACTAAATTTAAGCTGTGCAATTAGCTGTGAGAATGCCAAAAATAAGAAAACTTAATTTAAATAAATATTTCATATTCAAGCCATAATTAAATCAGTCTTAAAATTGATTAAGAACTCTCTTAAAACATTCAACGTCGACTAGAGGCGCTTGCCAGAGCCGATTCTACTCCCTGCTTATCAAATTACAGGGTATCATTGCAGAGAACTTGGCATAATTTAGCTGCCAGGCCATTTAAATGGAGCACAAGTGTAGCTAATCTGGCAGCAGCGACGATAGCAACGCCGTCAACGGGCTTTTTGAGCCTTTCACTAAATGCGGCCACAAAAAAAAAACCGAATCAAAACTTAAAAAAAAAGACGGATTTGTAGTTTTTTTCTAGGTTAGCCACAGAGCGCTGTAGCAGTGAAGTAAAGGCACCTGCAGACCAGGCCAAAAAGAAGGCCTTTAAACACACATACATTGCGGGCCAAGTCGTTGACATTTCGTGCAGCAACGTTGCAACCGAAAGTGGGCCAGGCATTTGTAATTGATTTGCTAACAGAGTATGGAATAAATGCAATTTGCAGAGCATTTAATTAAGTGCAAGTCCACTCCAATCGGAAACTCTTAAATTTTCTATAAGTAAATCTATAACAAATATGCCCCACTCCCTCTCACCCACTCGGCTGGGCGGCAACTTTGTTGTGGAGTTGCAAAACTATTAAAAACTTTTGACCCAAATATAATAAAACATAAAATTTGCATAGGCAGCAGCCGAACGAGCAGCTTGCACACAGGATGCTGCAACAACAAAAAAAAAACGCATGTGGTCAGGTGAGTTAAGGCTTACAGGTAAGTGCAGCGGCAGGAAATGCAAAATTTCAAGATGAATTCACCTAACGTAAAATGTGCTTAGAATATATATTTATTTAAGATTTTTACTGCAACTTTATTGAGACCAAGATCAAAGCGAGACTTTAACCAGCAGACAGAAGCGAAACAGAATTTTTTTAGTGTTCAAATTTAAAGCAAACTCATTAAAATACCAAATAAAAACACAAAATATATATAAATATATAAATAAACATATATATATATATATATAAATGAAATCAAAAGATAAGACCGCACGCAATCGGAAGCGCTGAGTGGAGCTCAGGCGAGTTCCTGGAACTTGGGTCCAACTCGCAGCTCCCACAGCTCGAGCTTGGCGCGGAATGTGTGTCCGCAGCTCTACTTGCCTCACTTCACATTGGCATTGATTACAGCCGACAGGCGGGAGAGAGAGAAAAAAGCCAAAACATGAGTGGCAAACAAATTATTACAAGTGCAATCGAGAAATATGTGGCGGGCACTTATCAACATAATCAAGTAGAAATACCTGGACACGCCTGAGTGCAGTCAGCGCCGTCAAGGGACAAGGCATACAAATATTTTTGCAACGAGCCAGCAGTCGGCGGCCCTTTGTGCATGGAGACTCGATGCGGCATAGACCTATCGACAGCACCCTACGAAATGCTAGGAATCCGCCAAGAACAAGACGAAGACAGCGACGACGACGTCGCCGCCTTGTCACACACACTGTGGGGTCTGCCTCGCTCTCACTCTCTCTCTCTCTCTCTCTCGCTCTGGGTACACTTTGATTCCCAGCTAGTTTGCAGCAGGAGCCCATACCCAATGCCAACTTCATCATCGTCTGCGTCGTCGTTTCGTTTCGTTTCGTTTCGTTTTCTGTCAAATGTTTGGCTTAATGATGGCATTGATGGATGGATCACACGTAAGCGGTAGTCATTTAGTAATTTATCTCAAGACATTTCAAATTAATAGACCGCAACTCTCACAATCAGTCTCATCCATCCAGCCACTCGGGCAGCGCACTCGCGCTCCTTGCGACTCGAGGATTGTGCAACGAGGCGATTTTTATCGCCGTAAGCCTACCGACTATTAGAAATTATGTGCAATTTTTGTCAAATTATGAAAATTTATGGCTTGTGACAGCGCCGCTCAACGACTCCAAGGTCCGCACACACAATCGGCCCGTCTTCGAATCTGTTTGTGAGAGCTAAGCTAATTAGTGCAGCTGCTGCGACTTGCTTAACTCTGCAGTTGCAGGCCTTTCAAGCTCGATTAAGTTTTAATTGGGCGCAGTTTAGTTAATTAGCCTCTCCTGGCCACAGGCTGGCTCTATGCTAATTTAAGCAGGGTGCACAGACCTCGGCTCTGATGTGTGCTAAGACAGTTAAGGTGACGGTCAATGCACTTGCAACAGGCTGACATTCAGCGATTGGAACTTATCAAAATATGATGAGTGGGTGGGGGATAGTAAGATGAAGAGTGTGAGAGGGAGAGATGGATTGTGAGAGAGAGAGAGAGAGAGAGTGAGAGATAGAAACAGAGGGAGAGAGATAGAGAGAGAGAGAGTGAGAGAAAAAGAGAGAGAGAGAGAGAGAGAGACAGAGAGAGAGAGTGAGAGACATAGAGAGAGAGAGAGAGAGACAGAGAGAGAGAGAGACAGAGAGAGAGAGAGAGAGAGAGACATAGAGAGAGAAAGAGAGCAGAGACCTAGAAGACGGACTCGAGAGAGAGAGATACGCCGCTAGGAAGATATAGAGCGCTAAGAGCGAGAGAGACTCTCTACCAGAGAGAGATAGAGAGAGCGATCGCGATAGAGAGAGCAGACCGCGGCGTGAGCGATCGCCCAGCGACGCGCTCTCGGAACGCTGAGCGACGCGGAAGAGACAGAGAGGCGAGAGTGAGAACAAGAGAGACGAGAGAGAAGAGATAGATAGGAGAGACACTAGCGCGAGGCCGGATAAGCTAGCTGCTCCCGCTCTCGCGCGCGAGTAAGATCGCGCGAGCGCGCGATAGATGCGAGAGAGGTAGACCAAGAGAGACAGACACGAAGAGGAAGAGAGACAGGGAGACAGAGAGCTATATAGAGCAGTAGGTCAAAAGGGATAGAGTCGAAGAGGAGAGAGAGACCAATACAGCCAGAAAATATATAACAAAAGAGAGAAAGATATTGGAAAATAGATAACAATAAAAGGAGAAGGAACATGGAAGAGTGGAAGTTAACTGAAAAAAGATAAAAATGGATACACAGATAGTTAAAGAAGGAAAGATACATATATATAGAGAGAGAGAGAGAGCAATTGAGTGTTAGCGAGAGTGAGACAGAGGGACAGACAACGATGGAAATAGATGGAGATAGAGTGGCAAATGGAGATAGGGAAAGAGAGAGTGTATATTAAATTGAATATATAACTATTTTAAATACGATTCCATATTTTAGGTCCTCAATTCACGAGAATCAGTCTTATTATAGTATAGTATCTAATTTCAGTTTAATTTCATCTTGTATCTGCTGAGTTCATGAGAATCGCGCAGATGAGCTACCCACTTCCTTATTATGCCCTAGTTATGTTTACTTTCCAATGTCATTTTCAGCGTTTATTTTGTGAAAGTGACAGAAAATTAAAGCATTTAACTCAGTTTAATCAATAAAAGTGCCCTTGGCTTATATAAATGCTTATTCATGAGAATCGCATAGAGGGGCACTCTATAAATAGATAATATTTTCGTCTTAAACATATTTATTTGGCTTTCATAAGCCCTCCTTCGGTCGCAACTAATGATTCCGAGTGCATTCCAGCTGGCAACATCAGTCTGCTCTACAGGCACCTATACCCTGTAACCTATACCCTATACCCTGCAGCATTCCACGGCTTGCCAATCTCCTTTACTCACCTCAAATTGCCCGCATGCAAAACAATTTCATCAATTTACAATAAATTCACATTCCGAACGGCAAGACAAAAACTGCAATGCGTAGATCCATTTGGCTTATCGTCCGCTGACAATTGTCTAATTAGCTGTTGCAACAGCAGCAACTGCAACTGCCACTGCAGCAGCGCTGGGAAACCAATAGTTGAGGCATGCACATTGGAATGAAAATGTCGTGTTCAATTTTTGGACCTTAAGTCGAAGCCGAAAAATGGTTAAAAATAGCGACAGAGTCCAGACAGCAGACACTAAGCCACTTGCCACTTGCCACTTGCCACTTGCCTTGCGATGCCGTCACGTAATGAGCGCATTACGCAGCAGCAGAGTAGCCCGTGATAACAACAAGCAGCTATCTCCCTTTCTCTCTCCCTCCCTCCCTCTCTCTTTCTGGCTCGTTATCCTTGTCACATTATCGCCTTAGCTTAGTGTGCAACATTGTTACGGCTAGCCGTGTGACGCTGCCACACGGCTTGTGGTTGTTGTGCACGCGCAGCGCCTGCGGTGTGCCAAAGGACAATGCCTTGCAACACCCGCTACCTATTGCCTCCTATGAGTGCGTGCGTGTGTGTGCTCAAGTAGCGAAAGGCCTTAGGCTTGGGGCTTGCAACAAGCTGTGGCATTTGTTTTTCTATTCATTTTTGTTGCTGCTGCTGCGCTACTTCAAGTTTGCTAGTTTGGCACAGCGCCAGCCTGTGGCAGACAGACGGACAGACAGACAGACAGTCGGACGGTCGGCCGGTCGGACGGACAGCCAATGTTGCACTCATTTTAAGGCCACAACGACGCAGCTGACGGGCCCGACGACTACATTTTGCAACATGTTTCTGCCCCAGCCCCACACAGTCGCCCCAAAGCCACGTTCCAGTTCGGTTTCTGTTTTTGCGGTCTGCGCTTGACTCTTGCAGGTGTGCTTCACACGACTTGTCAGTGTCAGCCTAAGATTTTTTCCTATTTCTTTTACCATTTGTCCATACATTCGCAGTCTATTTGAGAGCGTGTGGCATGCACCGAGTGGCATAAAATGTTCACAAATATTTTTCCATGCATTCTACTTCTTATGGCTATTGAAAAAGTGCTGCACTTTTTTCGACTGTCGAACAAAGGTCAGCGCAAAACTAACGAGTGGGTATCTTTATACCTTCCACATATATCTGGGCTGAGCAAATAAGAGCAATGGCAAATGAAATTGTAATGTAAGCTAAACGGCTTAAGGTGTTGCGTTGCCTCTTAACTTATTTGGTGGCCACATCTATGCCATTATTTAGGGCGCATTATAGCCGCCAAGTTGCTGACAGTGCCTCAGCTTCTAGAAATTATAGCTTGAATATTTCTTTCGGCTTTGACTTGCTATATATATATATATATATATATATATATATATATATATATTTATATATCTTCTTTACATTGAACCAATCTGCATCTAAATGTTGGCTTAAGATATAGAGTCAACTTAAGCTCAAATTTATCAACTTTGCCGCTTGTAGTCAGCTGATAAAATCCAAGAGAAACCTAGTTTCTGGCGTAATTTGCATAAAATTTAAAACTGTTTCACAAGCTAAAAAATTTATCTTAAATGGCAAGTCGTAGTTAATATTTGAGCATTGAAATATTATCGATAACATAAACAACTACTGCAGTAAAATTATGGCAAATAATATAACATTTGCTGGGTCACACAATACATGCCAACTTCAGCTAGCATATACACAAATATACCACAACTTAAGTAAATTTTTAAAGTATTTTCATAATTTAAAAAATTCTACATTAAATGGCAAGTCTTACTGAATATTTAGAAGCGTAAATTTTATCGATAACTTAAACAGCTGCTGTACTAAAATTATCCCAAATAGTATTACACTTGCTGTGTCACACAATACATGCCAACCTTAGCTAGCATATACCACAGCTTAAGTACCTTTTTAAAGCATTTTCACAATTTAAAAAATTTCGCATAAAATGGCAAGTTTCATTGATTTTTTAAACATTTAAATGTTGTCGATAACATAAACAGCTGCTGTAGTAATATTATCCCAAATAGTATCACACTTGCTGGGCCACACAATACACGCCAACTTCAACTTACGTACTCATAAATATAATATAATTTAAGTATAATTGTAAAGCATTTTACATGTAAGAAAACTCAGCATTAAATGGCAAATCTGAGCGAATATCTAAGCGCTTGAATGTTATCGTTAACTCAAACAACTGCTGAGCTAAACTTATCACAAATAGTATCACACCTGCTTGGTCAGCTCATGCATGCCACGCATACACTCAACTCCTCTAACTGGCCTGGCCAAGCACATCAAGTTCAACAAACTGTCTAGGTTGTCGTGGTCAGGTTGATTTCGGGGCAGCGCGCACATCAAAATTAATGATGCAATGAAAGCCGCTAAATACCCCCGAAATGCAACAGGGCAACACTGATATAGCTGTAGAGCTGGGCAGCAGGTGTGGCACGTTGCATGTGACACACGTGTATCGTGCAACGTGTAACGTTGACGCCCGCCACTGCAACATTTTGTGCGGTACAAAATGGCTTGTGGTTGGCCATCAGAGCCATTACTACCTGTTGTTAAAGTCCATATGTCAAGCGAGCTAACAACGGCAACAAAAACAACAGCAACTAGAAGGCAAAATCAATTTCATCGCGCAGCAGCAACAAGCAGCATTTAAAACGGATTTGCAACGCCAACAAATTAGTTACGCCAAAGCTGCAGCTGCGCAGTCGCGCGAACCACGCTCGAGCCGATCTGAATCAGCATTATTTCCGTAACTTCTAACGAACCGGACAAGTGCACTGGCAACTGCCTCAGGGATAGCTCAATAAAGGAGCGGAAATGCTTCACAAAAGATGGAAACAATTTAATGGTTGAAAACATAATTTACTTGGACTATGAGTTGCCCTGCAGAAGTGCTTTTATTACTAAAACTCGGGATCTTGGAAGGTAATTTTTAAATATGAAATTATATTTCTGTTATATAAAAAATTATAAAAATTATAATTTGATGTTAGGTAAAATAATCATTAAATCAAATTGTAAAATTATGATTTATATTTCGTTAAATTATTAATATAAAATAATGTTAGCTCTGAATTAAATGGAATAAGAAATATCTTTAAAATAATACAAGATTTCAATGCTTATAGCTACGTATATATATATTTATACATAAATCCTAAAAATATATATAAATATATATATTTATATTTTAATTATGTCATGTTTATGTTATATATATATTTAAACATAAGTCCTAAAATAATTTGAGTTCATTTAGCTTAGAAAAATATGAAAAATGCATTGAGCTATAATCGAATTTTTATACAATTGGAATTCTAAAATATATGGTTTTTGAGTAATTTCTTATTGTAAATAGATCCTAAAATATGACTAAGCTATAGATATTTTGAAAAAAAAAACAACTAATGTTTATACCTGTGCAAACCTGTAAACATATACACATATAATATATATATATATATTATATTTATTTCTACTTAAGTACAATTAACATCTTTCAAATTTGTTAAAAAAAAATATAATTAATATTAGAAATAACTATATCCAAAACATTCTGTATAGAATATTTAACCTTTAGTATTAAAAATTATGTTAAAAATATAAAAAATAGTGTTGTTTGTCGTAAGATTAGAAAATAAATTTTTTTACACTATTATGTATTTTACCTATGTATTTTACAAAGTCAAAATTTAAAATATTTCAATTTTTAAAATATTTTAAATTTCTAATTGTTTTTCTTTTTAAGATATCGACAACTTTCCGTGATTGAAAAATCTTTTAAAATATTTGCATAAATCAATAAAATAAACCAGCCACATTTAAAAATCTCATAAATATTTTAAAATATAACGAAAATATATATATATATAGCACGTCTCTCAGTTGATCAAAGTTTTCAGTTGCTAATCGGGTCTGATATACACTTTTTATGTGCAGTCAGCTAAGACGTCAAATACAATATTGACGCTGGGTCTGGTCTACACGTAGAAAACGTGGACTGTGGATTACTGGCCACGTTAGGAGAAGGAGATGCAGAAGGAGTGGGGAGAGAGTGGAGAAAGAGCGAAACGACTTGTTGGCAAAGGCATTATGGGTCACTAAGCCGCGTCTCTATTGTTGTCCAAAGTCAATAGACTTCGCACACACTTTTCTTGCCGCAGCGCGGAGGCGTCTGAAGGGCAGCCAGTGCAGTCAAGATTGACATGCAACACGCGCTGGGGCGCCCACTTTCGGGGCATGCCACGCACCAGCTTCGCCGTCGACGTCGCTCTTGGCTTAGTTTGTAAACTGGGCGAGAGTTTTTTATTCTCAACTCTTGTGCAGTTTTCTCTGCTGCGTTTTCCATTCTGTGTAATTGAAATTACGTGACACTTTGCATATGCACTGGATTTAAATTGAGTTTCGAGTTGCCCATTGCACAGGCGAGTATCGGCGGGCGGAGGGTCTGATTGCGTGCCCATTGTGCCACGTGCGTCTTCGACCTTTGTTGTAGTTCCTCTTGTTGTTGTCGGTGGCTTACCGAGCGTAGGTGGCAGCCCAGAACCTTAACAAGTGCACTCAAGTGCAGTCGACAGAATGAAAAATTCACCCATCGACTAAGGTAAGGAAGCAACAGCAGCATACACTCGTGTTCAGCAAGTCTTGCAACATGACAAAAAACAAGAAGGCAAAAAATGAAAATAAAACCAAACTAATTAGTTGCAGGCGTGCTGGGTTTTAAGGAGGCACAGCGGGTAATTTGTTTATGCGAAGCGGGATTAAAGTCTGGGTAGTTCGACATGGAAAAAACAACAGCTGCATATGTGTGCTTAAAATACAAGTACGAGTACAGAAGTCAGATGATATAAATATTTAATATGCATCAGTTGGGGTAAAACTAATTTACTGCGGCTTAGGCGACATAAAAGGGGATTAAACATCCTTATAGTATATGTCAGATTAGTGTTACTTTCCATTGCGTTAGCGCAGTGAGTTTCGGTCGCACTCGAGTTTTAACAAAGACTGACTCGAGACGCACAATTCTTGTGCGTGTCTTCCACCGAACCACACTCGGCGACAGCGACAGAACGCTGTCGCCCCGCTAAAACGGGACTTTACCAAACTACAAAACTTAGGCAACCAATCACATAATGTTGCAGTTATGTTTCTACGAAAATGCTCGAAGACGCACCAATATATGTGAAGTGTGACCTTCAAACATATTACCAGCACGCGCCGGCAAGGCGCCTATACATTTCTACTACCTACTCTCCGACACGGCCATCCTGACCATAACACGACCTCGTGTAATTCCCCAAAAATGTTTTACTGCAGAAATCGTTTTGTTCATAAATTATCGAATAGAATTTAACATTAACATTTTCCCTACAACTTTACTAATTACAACTACATCATTTTAGCTTCAACTTTTACTTTCTTCCAGAATTTTAATTTCATCTCTTTGTATCATTCTTAAATTTATAAAATTCTTCTTTAAATTAATTTAACTTTCTTGATTTTTTTTTTTTCTTCTTTTTTTTTTAATTTTTATTTATTTATTTATTTATTACCATAAACCCAACTGGTTTCGATTTTCATCATCTTATGCGCCACACGCCATGATCAAAACATTTGTTTTGCACTTGTGCTTGCATTATGACATTCTTTAAGTTTTATAACTAGCCTTTCAGGCATCCATACTGTCTCTTTCAACAGTTTCGATCATTCCATTACTGTCTCTTTCAACAGTTTCTTTTTCAATCATTCCATTACTGTCTCTTTCAACAGATTCTTTTCCAATCATTCCATTACTGTCTCTTTCAACAGATTCTTTTCCAATCATTCCATTACTGTCTCTTTCAACAGATTCTTTTCTAATCATTCCATTACTGTCTCTTTCAACAGATTCTTTTCCAATCATTCCATTACTGTCTCTTTCAACAGATTCTTTTCCAATCATTCCATTACTGTCTCTTTCAACAGATTCTTTTCCAATCATTCCATTACTGTCTCTTTCAACAGTTTCTTTTATATCAATACTGTCTCTTTCAACAGTTTCTTTTTCATTATCATTTAAAGCCTCTTCACTACTTTCTAGTTCAACTGGTACATACTCCTCTGGTAATTTTCGTATCTCTTCGTGAGCATACTTGTACTTTCTATTATTTGTCAATGATCTAAGGATATATCTATCTCCGTCTAACAATTCAGCTATTTGCAACGGTCCTCTAAACTTTGGGCTTAACTTTGTTTGATGCCTTTCTTCACTCTTCAACAACACAAAATCTCCTACTTTGTATCCAACAACCTTAGCCTTGGTTTTATCAAAGTGCGCTTAGTATATGCTGCCGCTGCTGATATATTTTGCACCGCTCAAGCTCTTGATTCTGCCAAATCAACCTCTTGTGTCGTGTCGCATAGTGAAAGCAACCCCAACGGTCGAGCAATCTCATCCAATGCATCCTAAGACCCTTACATAAATTTCCGAAAATATGACGCCAATCCAATAAATTGTCTTAAAGCAGAGACCGACAGCACTAATATCGTAACCCAAAAATTGGACAGATGACTTTAAGAAGAAACACTTTGTAATGATAATCCAGCCTCCGTAGGAACATTTAACACAATGTGTTTGCCAGATCTCCTAAAGCCTGTATAACTAATCGTTGAAAGACAGAAGGTTCGTTTCGAAGTCCGAATGGCATAGATAAAAATTCGTACTGTCCATCTGGTGTCACAACGCGGCATACTCAATAGAATCTGCATGTAAGGGAATTTGATAGTATCCGCTAGCCATATCAAAACATGTAAAATAATAAACTCCTTGAAGTCTATTTATTTGATCGTTTATAAGTGGAAACGGGTATCTATCAGCCACAGTGTTTGAGTTTAATTGTCTATAATCAACACAGAGCCTATCCGAACCATTTTTCTTTTTTTTTTTTTTTTTTTTTTTTTTTTTTTTTTTTTTTTTTACCAATAATATGGGGCTAGCATAAGGTGAACAGCTGGGTCTAATTATGTTGCACGCAGTAGTTCTTCGACTTTATTTCGAACTAATTCTCGTTCACATGGACTCAGTCGATATGGTCTCCTGTTATAAAAGAATCTGAGTAGTTTGTCAACAGTGACTGCAACTTTATTTTATCTGTCCCCTCAAGTTCAGTATCCATTTCGGCTGACTCATTGCCGGTACATAAATTAACTATTTTAGTTCTTACGATCTTAAATTGATTTGATGAGACGACAATATCAAAACCCTGATTTAGTATTTCTCGCCCAATAACAATTTCGCTTTGCATTTGAACTGTTGCCTATGCCTTTTAACATAACAATATTCGTAAATCGTTTACCAGAAAATTTTTTTACTTATCTTTTCTTTCGTCAGTGAGCACTCCGCACCAGAATCGAAGGTTATTTCGAAAACTTGTCCTCTATGGTCCAGATATCCCTTGGGTACTGCAACCTACACTGTTCCACTCGTTTTTCCCGGTTGAATGTTATGTTCTTGTCAGCTTCCTTCCTTGTACACTGAGTGGATATGTGACCCAACTCTCCGCACTTGTAGCAAGTTACACTTGATTTCTCAAGATGATGGACGTCTTGCCTGCCATGTCGTTCCTTGCCATCTGTAAACGGGTTTCGTTGCGTCCTGAGTCGACAATCAATCATTTTATGGCCCAGTTTGCCGCAAAAATGGCACTCTATCGATGATTGTTTTTGTCTTTTTGGATGAATGTCAGTTTGTTGCTCCATAGGTCCACCTTTTCTTTTAGCAAAAGTGAACGCCTTCAGTTCGGACTGCAACTCGCTTCTGGTTCGAACATTTGATGTGAAGCTTAAACGCTGCAGGCGAGCATCAAAACTTGCCAGCAACGCAAGAGTCACAGACACGGCGATTTCTTCTGTTTCCATTTGGCGCCATTTCGTCGATAGTTCTGTAACCATGCGGCTTGCGTGAACTGCAAGATTCTCGCCGTCAGCCGGTCGACTTGACAACATGTTTAGAAACACGGCAGCTGGTGTTTCTATAGTGTCAAAACGCTGGATGAAAAGTTCTTTAAACTCGATCCAGGTGATATTTGCGTAGCACACATGAGAAAGCCATTGAGAAGCGCTTCCCTCTAGTGCTGTACTTAGGGCCACGACCAGTGCACCGCCTTTTAATGAATTTTCTTGTAGAATAATTTCTACAGTGGTACACCACGATGAAGCCTTGGCGCCTGCGATGTCTGGGTTAAATTTCGGCAGTTGCACCGATTTGCTCTGTCCTACGTCAGATGCCGTTGTTTGTAAAGCTTGCACAAGTTCAATTAGATTTTTATTCTGCAACTCCATGATGGTACGCCATGGTCCATCTAATGTTGTAGGTGAAGGGCCAGATCCCACTTCTGATGTCAGATTAGTGTTACTTTCCATTGCGTTAGCGCAGTGAGTTTCGGTCGCACTCGAGTTTTAACAAAGACTGACTCGAGACGCACAATTCTTGTGCGTGTCTTCCACCGAACCACACTCGGCGACAGCGACAGAACGCTGTCGCCCCGCTAAAACGGGACTTTACCAAACTACAAAACTTAGGCAACCAATCACATAATGTTGCAGTTATGTTTCTACGAAAATGCTCGAAGACGCACCAATATATATGAAGTGTGACCTTCAAACATATTACCAGCACGCGCCGGCAAGGCGCCTATACATTTCTACTACCTACTCTCCGACATATATAATAAGAGTCGATAAAAGATTTTAAAAAATACAAAAAGACTTTGTCAGAAGTGGGATTCGAACCCACGCCCTCAGAGAGGACCAGAACACTCACACACACCTTTCTATGAAAGGTAAGAGATTAAAGCTCTTGAGTCTGGCGCCTTAGACCGCTCGGCCATCCTGACATATGTTTGGGTTGGGCTAAAAATCAACGTCACAACATTGATAAACACATATCTAGTTTTAAATTTTAGTATATCTCTATATACATATATAGTTAAAAATATAATAGAACACTTATTTTGTTATATTATTTTTCACAAAGGACTATTTGGCTAGAAGGTAATTGTATAATTTATAATTATGATCATTTTTTCTAGCTTTTTGTTGAAAATAATGTAATAAATACTACTATATTTAAAAAAATAATAATAATGTAATTATTTTATTTAAAAAAGAAATCTTTATCAGATATTTTGTTTGGAAAAAATGTTTGTCAGAAGTGGGATTCGAACCCACGCCCTCAGAGAGGACCAGAACGCTCACATATTCGCCTTTGTATCAAAGGCAAGAGTATTTAGCTCTTGAGTCTGGCGCCTTAGACCGCTCGGCCATCCTGACACGTTGATGATGGGTAGCAAATATACAAATATGAGATTATCGTAAAGGATCATTTTTAGAACCAACAATAAATTATATATATTAAATTTATTAGTAAGCTTGCATAACAAAAAAGTAAAAAGTATAAAGTATTTTTTGCCAATAACTAACAAACGTAAAGTAAATTAAAAAAAAAATGTATAATAATAATAAAAAAAATTTGTCAGAAGTGGGATTCGAACCCACGCCCTCAGAGAGGACCAGAACGCTCGTACACAACCCTCAGTTCGAAGGCAAGAGTTTAAGCTCTTGAGTCTGGCGCCTTAGACCGCTCGGCCATCCTGACATGTTGCGAGCGACGAGCTAACAGCCGAGTTGTTACTTCTGCCTCAGAGAGGCGGGCGTGCAAGCTATTTATAGAACAAGCAATAATATTAGATAACAAAACGAGCACGCAACATAGGAAAGTTTATTTAACAATTGCGCGCTGCTATGCATGTGTGTGAATCAGTGAGTGGGTGTGTGTGTTTGTGTGAGCGTCAGAGTTGGAAGCTTGCGGCCTAGCAACACCTATTTTAAGATAATATATTCAATTCACATGTACAGTGGCTTATAGAAGTATGAGAACGAAAGGAGGGAATGAAATTTAACTTAAACTATAGTGAGTCCCATAAAAATGAATATATGAATAAAAATTTGTTATATATCGCTTTCTTTATCTGTCTTATAATTATCTTTTTTATGCCAAATTCATGTTGATGTGCTTGCTTGTTCTTTGCCAATTACCACTGTACTTGCAATTGCTACTTCTCGAATTTCAGTGGCCATTTTATGCATGGCTTAAACGTTGCTAAAATGTAACCTGAGCACCGCTTCCGGCAGGGCAATCAAAACGAGCTCTCGCAGATGCTGAAGTTGCTGCCCTCGGGCCTCATCATAAAAATCACACAAACCGCAGCCAACAATTGATGCGCCACGGGTTCAAGTCAATTGCAGAGTCCGCAGGCGACGACTGCTGGCAGAGAGGCGCGTGCTTCAGCCCAAGCTGCCAGAAGAGTTAACCACAGGCTGCGGGAAGAGAGCCCTCCCGACTGCATTTGTCAGCTATAAAAAAGAAGAGAAAAGAGTATTCAATACTCTCGCACATTACGGCCTATCAAATGCAGCTCCGGCAGCCGTCCGAATCGCCTGGGGCTTTGGCATTGAAATCGACAGGGCACACAACACAGAGACTTGGAAACTCCTCATGCAAAACGCATGAAACAATGGGATTTACGTGCTTCCAGCTGTTATGGATGCAATCGGATACATCAGTCCAAATGGGATACATGTGCACCAGCCACTGGCTGGGCAAATGGATTTTGGTCTCTGCATTTTAAACAGTAATGACAGACGTAAGCTCCCGAGGGTCGGATAGAGCCGAGGAGGGGAGGCGAGGCGACTCTCGCCTCTCCAGGCTGACCAGAGCAGCCAAGCCAAAAAGTTTGTTGTGTTAATTTTCAATGCATATAAATTCATTGGATGCTCCAGACAGGGGATCAGTCTGTGTCTGTGTCTGTGTCTGTCTCGGTGTCTCGGGTGCGCGTTGTGGGGCGTCGGTTTTCAAATAGCCACAAAGCCAGACCGGCGGAGCACAGCGCCTGCCCAGTGTCAGGTCAGTCGCTGGACCAGACGCTTGCACTTTAAATGCTCCAGCAGAGTGTCCATTGCTGGCTTTTGCCTGTCGCTCAACCTGTCAACGTCGTCTGGTAATCGAAGCCCTCGCCTTTTGTCCCCAAAAAAGAGTTTTCCACAGGGGAAAATGTGAGTAAAGGTAATTGTATGCCCTTAATTGTTCTTAACACTTAAGAGGCCATATAATGCCTAACTAATTATAAGTGTTTGATATCTTAGGCCAGCACTGTGAGGTTCAAGTTGAAGCTATCAAATTTCTGTTAAGCTACAGAAATTTGCTTTAGTGCTATAAGTAATCACAATATTATTATTTTATTTTGTTATCAGGACAAATACTATTCCAAAATAATTGTCTTGATAATTCAAACTATATATAAATTTATAAAAATAAAAAAAAATGTTACTCAAACTTGGGCTCGTCCGGGATTTGAACCCGGGACCTCCCGCACCCTAAGCGGAAATCATACCCCTAGACCAACGAGCCAGTTGAACAATGAGCGACTAAATCATTAAATCAATGCATCACACTTGGCGCTCAAGTGCTTTCTTATGTTTTTTGTTGAATTAATTATGTATGTAAATTGTTGATTCAGCGAAAAACCCGTTTACAATAATAAAGTAACAAATTGAGGCATTTTATGGAGCTCGGCGCTGGCTGGTATTATCAGACAGACCTTGCTGAACTCTGACGATCACTTTGTCACATTGTCACATTGCTTAAGTGGTTATTAGCTGCTAAATAGCTATTTGAGACTTACGGGCAGTCGTTCCCATGGCTAATCAAGCGGAGTTTTTGACCCAACAGCTGCTACATCCGCCAATATTGATTGGAAATCCGCCCCATATGCTGACCGCGATAAATCTGAGTTTTGCCTATGGCAGCGGCAGCGGCAGCGGCATCTGTGTGCCACAGAATCCAAAAATTATGCGCCAGCAGAGAGTCCATTTGCCAAAGTGGCGAACGGGTCGAGTCCAGCCCGTAGCCAGGAGCAGCAGCACACACATCCTTTCGACTCTGCAGTGCCTTTTGTCACTGATTGTAATCTCTGAAAGCGCTGCTCGTTAACATTATTGTGCGGCCAGCTTGATAATGCATTGCTCTTTTTTATTTATTTTTTATTCCCTCTGGTTTTTTTTTGTTTTTTTTTTTTTTTGGCTAGCTGTTGCTCTTCGTATTGTAACAAATCATATGCCAAGTGGAGGGTGACCCGCATAAACTGACTTGATTCGCTGTGGTTACCCTGCTGCTGCCATTTGGCAGACAGGCGACGCGATCTGTTGTACAGTGGCCAAAACTATATGAACATATGAATATAATAATTAAATATTTATATTTCTGAAAAAAAAAAACAGGTTTAGATAACACAAAAAAATTCAAAATATATTAAAATAAAATAAAAACAGATATATTTGTTATATAATTTATATTGTATATATTTATTGTATTAATTAATTCACAAAATTATTATTCATTAATTTTCATCTGCAATAATTATATTTTCAATAAAAAAGTGGTTTTTCAAGAAAACAATTTAAATAATATTTTTTATATTTTTTTAAACCCTAGAAGTAAAATATATGACTTGAACTTTTTTAAATATTAAAAACAAATATATAAATAATATTTTATTATTTGTTTTAAAAGTTAAATCATTTTTTTAAATTTAAATTATTTTAAGCTATTATTTTAAAATTCTTTTTAACACAAAATTAAATAAAAATAAGTTGTTTTAATATTTATTTTTTTAACTGAACTAAATTGAAATTCTCTTACTAGTTTCATAATGCATTTTGTATTTTCAGCCCACTGTGTGCAGTTTTCAATCTGCTTCATAGATACCCCCTCCCATGCCTACCCTCTTGTTTAAAGGGATTCACTTTTTATGCGCTGTGTGGGCCTCTTGCTAATATTTGAACAAATGCTTAGGGGGCACACATCAAAGTTGGCCCAGTTAGAAGTTACTGAACTCTCATATGGTCAGTTTTTCAATTTATGTGCTCGGTAAACACACTTAAAATTTCTTTGCAACTGTTTCGGTTTGAAGGTACGCGCAATAAATGATGGCTTCATTAAGGATTTAGGGGTTGCAACTGCTTTTTTATGTCTTAATTCGGCTAAAAAGTTGCATGGCAATTTGAAGTGGTTGCTTTTTCGGGCTGACAGAGCTGCGGGCCATCGCCCCCCGCTGGGCTCATTTGTTACGTCACAGATGTTATGATTTTTTTTGTGCTTCCTTTCACATTTCCATTTAGCCTTGTTGTCTTTTGGCGGCTTGTAAGCGTTCGTGTAATTAAACTGTAGCCACTGAATTTAGGCGAAGCTTGCATTAGGTCGGCGTCTCATTTGAATTCATTAGCCCACAGCTCGCATAGTGCGTAATTTTGCTCTTCAATGAATTTTCATGTTTTTGGGAATTTTCTACTATTACTCATTTTAATTGCGCATCGAGTGTGTGTGGAGGGATTTTCCGTCTTATTCATTTTTAAGGGTAGCTTCAGTTACGTGTGCAGCACTGTAGTTGACAGCTCTGTTGCTTTGCCTAATGGCGCTGGGGATTTGGACTCTGAGCTTGATGGAGCATAAAAATGCCCAGCATAATTAAATAAATAGTTAAATGGCGAAGCCACGTTATAGAGGAATAAGCCTTCCAGTTGAGAGATAAAGAAATTCCTAAACTTAAAGATACTTTTAGAGTAAAAATGTGTTTGTATAGACCCTATTAATATACATCATGCATCTGGCTAATCTAGTTCAGTTCAGCTCTTGGCAACTCCCTGAGCCACCCAGCTAGCCAATGTTGCACTCAGCGCGGCTCAGTTTGAAGTGCAGTCAACTTATGCAACATTAACACTTAATGCACACTGTGTTTTGTGTCTTCGGTGGGCGGGCTGTGTGGCAACCTTTGCCTTCTGGCCAACACACAGCACAATGCAGCGTTTGCTTTGCGTCTTTGCCAGCTGTCGGTTGTCTTCATCATCTTCAAAGCCCTAGCGGTTTGGTGGCCTTTAACAGCTCGCCTGCTGCTCGCTCCTATGCCAACTACATCGACTCCTTGCTGTTTACATAACCATGGCCGCATGCCACTTTGGTGGGCGTGGCCAGCCAGAAGAGAAACACTGTGCTAAATTTAATGCACGACCATACAAAGCGCTCCCATATGCAGCTCCATCTCCAGCTCTAGCTGAAGCCTTGCTTAACTGCCCTTTCATCAGGTTTTCGGTCATATATTTTGCAACTCGCGATGTCGATCATGCCAGCGATGCTGGCAAAGATCTTACGAACCCATAATTACGATCTTTGTGTGAAATATATATATATATATATATATTTATATATATATAAAATTACTCTGAGCAGAGTCTGGAATCTAGGCACGTTTTTTTTCTCCTTCTGCTGCTGCTCCCTACGATCTGAACATGATTTAAAGGGCAGACGGCCTGCTCTGTGCCAGTGTTTGTTGATTTTCCTGTTGAAAGTGATTGTATTTTATAGATTGTTTAACAAAGACTAGACGTAGCTGTTGTGCCCGAGCAACGTGCCGAGCGTGTTTACCTTTTGCAGGGAAGATGCGACTTTGGTGGCGCACCATGAAAAATGTGTGCACCACAATCCAGATTCAGCGAATTGCAAGCAAAACTGAAAGTGCTGTGAAGTATATACAATAAATAAGTCGGAGCATGTGAAATTATATTCGCTCAGCAGCAATAGCCATAAATTTTAGCTATAGTCAATATGGACTTATCAAGATCGTGGGCGGAACTGGCATGGAAATATGAAATGGAAACTTCCTTATCAGAGAATTGCCTTATTATAGACCAAAAATTTGTTGAATTTTATATATTATATATAAGTTTAATTCTTGGTTAAAAAGGAGAAATGGATTGCAGTTATTCTATGCTAAGAAAACGATGACCAAGCAAGACTGATACTATTTCTATTAATTATTTAAAATCAGTTGTTTAAGTTATTGATATTATTTAAGTTTTAACAAATTATTTTAAATTGGCCATTTAATTATAAATTATGCATTAGTCTGTAAAGTATGTAAAAATATTTTAAAAGTATAAAAATTGTGACTAAGTGATTTGTTTCGTCAGCCATATCTGGATGAGCCAATTGATCCTCGATGATGTGCAATTCAATATATTTTCTTTATACTCTGCAGAGCAAACTGAAGTCCTTAACTTATGCTAATAAACCAAAACCATTTTGGAATAGTTCTTAAGCAACATTAAAGTTGCCAAAATACCACCCCATGCATTGCACTGACTCAACCATATTTGAACCTTAAGCTAGAGACTTACCATTAAAACCATAGCAATCATTTGAATGATAAGCTTTTACTCATATAACGGCATAAATGTAGCTTTCAAATAAAATAATAAACATTATAAAATCTTCAGCTAATTTTGCTTAATTGCACTTTCTTGTTTTACCTCTCTTACATGGTCACCCCCTACAAAAGCTGATTATTACCTTTGAACTTTATTTAGCTGCATTAGTGCATTTCTTACTAGTCCAGCATAGCCAATGGCTCACTCAATCAAAGCCAACTGTGGTGAGTACTTTAATCAAGGACTGCAAGGACACGACGGGCATTTGCTGCGTTTATCTAGCAGCTGAAATGAGTCAACAATCCGCATATCATCAAAATATATAAAACTCTACCCCACTCACATGATGATGATGATGATGATGATGAAAGTAGGGGCCGTTGATGGTTCCTAGCATTGAATGTCCGAAAAGCTTAGTGCATAATGCGCCCCTAAAGTCGACTGGCAAAACGGTAAATATATGAATTGGCTTTTGAGCTGGGCCATGGTCTGGGGAGGGCTTAGAGAGCGGACACTCGCGCCAAATGGCTTTATGTGCTTCAGTAAATTTACACCTCGTAATCGAGATGAGTGTTCCGCCCACTCAAAGGACTGCCGAAAACGGCAAAAAGGAGCAGCTGTTACATGACAAAGATTAGCGCTGCGCTCCCGAGCTTTGGTTGCTGTCGCACAAATTTTCATTTTTATGAGCATGAAGGCAGCATTAAAGCCAAACATTTGGCCATTTGAGTTATGGGTCATACGGATTGCGATAGGATGCCGTACAAGTTGGCCAGGGCCAAGTCAATTATATATATATATATGTATGTAGAAATAACAACAGCAGCAGGCAGGCAGGCAAGCAGACAAACACGTACATCAGCTCCAATGAATGGTGTTTGCCCTTGCTATAGTGCAGCAGTGCAACAGCATCACAGGAACACCATTAACTGATTTGCATTTCAATCTTAGCCAAGCGATGCTGGCGGCATGTGTTTAGTTTTGGCAAACCTGTTTCTCGGCCCCCAAGTGGAAGTCAAGCTGTAAAAAGGCAGCTGCAATTGCAGCTAGAGCTGGCGGCGTGACACGACCATGGACGAGCTCATATTATTATTGGGCAAGCAACGCACATCTCTAGCGACGGGGAGCAGCAACAACACTTGCCAAGTGAGATCCCGACCCTCGACTTCTTATGCTTTGGTTTTGCTTGCACCGTGACTTAAAATGCAAATGAAAATGCAATCATTGTTTAATCTCGTACAGCGCCAGCAACAGCAGCAGCAACAACAGCAACAGCAGCAACGGCAACAGTTGCTGTTGTTACGATCGCCAGTGAAGCATCCAGCAACAACTTGCAACATGTTTGCCATGCCCGATATGAGATTCAGGAAGCTTCAGCCACAGATACACCATTTTTGATAATATACAAAGAGGTGACGGCGGTGAAGGTGGCTGAGGCGGCTGCAATGGCTAGACACTGCAGTCAATCCATGTTACATGGACCGACCACAGGCCCCCTTTTTGCCACTCGCAGCGACTGATGCAACTCAAAAAGTTTGCTGCTGTGTGATAAATTCTTGGCATGACTGCGCACAGAGCAACGCTGAGCAACAAACGGATTTCTACAAGAGTTTTCTATCAAATAACATGAAAATTAGATCGCATTTTGGGATTGCAGTTGCTGCTGTTGCTGCTGTTGCTGTCATAAGCTCGAGGCAGCCAGCAGCTTGGCCAGCGATGTCTTCGCTGTTCGAGTATGGCAGCTAGATTGTGGCGAAAGAATTGGTAGCTAATGTGATGGCCCGATTATGACTACATTGAAAAATTGTATACCGGCTTTGATAAGTGCCAAAGATATTTGGGGGAACCACGCAGCAACGGACAACAGGGATACAATTAATTTAAAATATTTTATATGACATGTTCAACTGTGAATGAATTGTTGATAATTTTATGATTGATGAGATATAGAAATCGTAAAAGATATATTAAAATATCAACTCAGATTTATTATTCAAAATATCAGAAATAATTTTAATAATAATTAATATAATATAACAATTATTATAAATACATAAATAAGAGTAATATAATATAAATAAATAAAAAAATATTTTGGTCTAATACATAATTTTTTATATTTTAATGAACGATCGAAACAGTGAAATATAAGTGTATATATGTATATATAAATATATTATATTATATATATAAATATATATATATATATATATATAAGAGATTCGTTTACTTAGGTGCTTTCTAAATAGTACTTATTTGTTAAAAAATGTAATTGCCTGAGATGATACCTATATTTTATTTACTTACACATCTAAATAAATTAGTAAAATATTAAAAACATTTTTCTTTGTCTAAAATAATAAATGAAATATAAATTTATTTACCTGTTTTCTTAACCAAATTTACTTTTGCAATGAATTGAAATTTAAGAGTTTTTGTATACAAAATAAATTAGAAATATTTTTTAGCTACTTCCATAAATTAGCATATTTATTGATGAAAGAAATAGTCTTATATTTAATTAACTAGATACCTTTTTTAAATAATATAAGCTCCCAGCCCAAAAACTAGTTAGGCAAAATACATTCAGTTCTCTCTTCATTTTGTTTAAATAAACAACTTTAGTCTGTATATTTCTATGTTCAGCGTACTCATTGAATTTGTATATAATTAAGAGATTGCTTAAGTTGAACAAAATATTGTTGGCCAAGGACATTTGTCTTGTGTGTCGATCTGTGGGTTTCTAACCTTCGTGGCGAATCTAATTGGCAACGCCTTTTGCCACTGCAAGTGACAGGAAATATTCATGCCCAGTGCCGGGAAACTAATTAACCTGAAAACAAAATGTTTTTTTCCAAGGAAATGATACAATTTCGCGCGCCCAAGCCACACACACACATAACAAGTGAGACCCTTAAAAAACACATTTTATTTTACGGCTGGCAAAGCGAAAAAAGTAAAAAATAAAAACAAAAATAAAAAGCGAAGCTGCTTATGCCCAGCAGCTGCCTAAAAAATAAAAACAAGCCAACAGGCAGCTACCGCTTATCCGCATCCGCAGCCGCAACAGCATCCTCAAAGCATGGAGTCCTCGTCAAGGCCGTTGGATCCACACACACACACACACACAGACCAAGTTTGGTCTCGGCCTGCCAAAGTCTTCAGCGGCATGAAGCCCTCCACTGGGCCCCTTGATGCCATATCAACAGCCTCGTTGTCGTCATCATCATCATCATCATCATCACCATTATCGTCATAATCATCGTCGACGTCGACGTCAGTGTGTTGTCGTTTATCTTGGCTTCATTATCGCTTCATTAATTGCTAATTAACCATGTTCTACATGCCCCATTCGAAGAGCACTGGCTTTTTATAAAATGTGCAAGGCGTGGAAATATTACCAGGCCACCATCGCTCGCTCGCTAGCTCCCTGCCCGCCTTGTTAGTTGGCCTTTTTGTAAGTGCAAATAAGTCGAAATCATGCCAAGTGAACGCGTCCCGCGTTTTATCGCGCTTTAATCTAATGCAATTTGTAAATGGCATCAGGCGCAGGCGGACAGCAGGCAGGTTTGGCCAGAGCCCAGATATAGAGAGCGAGGCGGGTAGAGAGTATGTGTAACTAGGCCAAAGGGTCTCAGTTTCAGTCACTCGATTCCAGTTGGTCTCTGTCTGCTTGCCACTTGCCACTCGCCACATAAATTAAAGCAAATATTTTTGCTTATTTATTTGCCTGTTGCCGTTGTTGACCAGCCGCAGGCCAATTAATTAATTTATGAAAGCAGCCAACAAAATACACACAAACACACACACACACATAAAAGAAACAGCAACTGATATAGTGAGAGGCAGAGAGTGGGCCGCACAATCAAAGCGCATATGTAATTAGATCTAGTGTATTCGGTATGTAAACAGAACTAGAATAAAAACTGGGGCTGCAAGGCCACGAAAGTGAGACGCATTTAGTTATTCAAAGCATTTCAAGTTGTGGCAAAGGCAAAGGGATGTAGGAGAGTAACTGATGTTAGTTAGCACTAAGTCAAATCATAATTTTTATATATATTTCCAAAAGATTTCTCTACTTAAGACTAGCTTCTCTTAGTATCCATAATTTATTCACGACAGAGCGTGACTAAATAATGGAAAGAAAAATGGAGCATAGAGCAAGGAGAGTGGAGTATGAAATGCTTGCTGGGAACGCATCAGAATCAGCCCCATAATCTACATTTTTAAATAGTTTTTCTAAGTGTGTGTTAAATTAAATTAAATATATACAAAACGTGTTCTTAAATATATTTTTTCCAAGATTTTCTATGCATAAGAGACTTTTCTCTGTTAATATTTTAAAAATATATTCTGAGCTAAGTTTAATCGCATTTTTTTTAAATTTCTGTGACAAATTTGCAACTGCCCGTATTAATAATGTACGCTTAAAAAGCAGGTGATTCTAACAAAAAATCTGTATTCTTTGAATATATTTAATAAATATTAAAAAAAATGTTTTGCCTAGTCAGAATTTATATATTTTTAAGGCTAAGTGTGTGAGTTTCTAGTGTTATTATAATAAAATAAATATTAAAAAAGTGTTGAGTTCTCCCATTTCTTTCAAAATTTTTTAACTGTAAATGTTATAAAGAAGATCTCAGTTTAATCAAATTTTATATACATTTTAACACATTCTATATGAAACTTGCCAGACTAGTTATATATTTAGAATACGAATATATCTTATTCCAATTATAAGACTCCAGGGTCGAACT
Source organism: Drosophila hydei (assembly GCF_003285905.1). NCBI lineage: Eukaryota > Metazoa > Arthropoda > Insecta > Diptera > Drosophilidae > Drosophila > Drosophila hydei. The sequence continues at coordinate 7,629,378 of NW_022045643.1, forward strand.
CTAGCGTCGCCTGAGACAAAGGGAAATTCCTTTACTCGAAAGTGCGATAGGTCCTTATTGAAAATAACATTAAACACATTCCCACATGAACATATTTCCTGTAATAAGCCTCACATTCATACCATCAACAGCTCTTAGCCTCAAGTTATCTCTTGTAATCGTATCATTATTTTAGTCAAATATAACCTGGAAGAACAAAAACCTTATGTAAAATACATTAGGGCTTAGCCAAAAGACAACCAAATGCGGCTCCAGCAACGCCTTTGGTGTTGACTTGTTAAGGCCACGTAAATAGGCAAAAGGATTTTCCACTTGAAGAAAGCCAAGACAAGAGAAAAAAAACCAAGAAAAGGAGGTAGAATCAGCTAGGACTCTTTGACTTACACTTACTCGTGTTGCTGCTGTTCTTCCAGTTGGCTGCGTTGGCTGCCAGCTTTTGGTGCCAAACCGCAAAAGGCGCAACGCGCACAGCAACTGGTTAAAAGATTAACCAGAAGTAGCAGCAGTGGCAGCCAAGTCGAGCTGATAAGTTGAGGCTGGCTGACTGAGACTGGGACTTGGGCCTGGCAAGTGACCGTGGCAGGGTCCTGGGCCGTGGTACGTTTAATTAAATCAAAGTTAATTAATGCTAACGTATTCATAAACAGGGTCATCAAACACCAAAACGCCAGCCAGTCCTTCAGATGCTCGCCTTTGTGTGTGTGTGTGTGTTTGCCTTACTTTGTATAATTATGTAATATTTTTGCCTGACGGAGCTTGGCTGTTGAATATGCAACGACAGAGCACAGACACAGCAGACCTCCTGCCCCACGTCTAGAATCCTTGTCAGCAACAGAAGCGTCGCAACAGCTACTCGATTGATGCAGCAGCGAGTCGCATCATCGCGAGTCGCATCATCAATGGGCGCTGCTCTACGGTAATTATGCCGAAAAGGCTTAAAACAAACTTTTCGACTTTGTGCAATTAAAAAGAAATATTTCAAATATTTATATACATATTTTCAACAGATACAATTAGACGAAATGCCTGGCAGGCAAACAATGTCAACACCGACTTTCAACTTCCCAAGTGGTTCCTTGATATATACATATATACATATATATATAGCAACCTGGCTGACCTTAACTTCAAAGTCGCTCTTCGAGTTTTTGCTGCCATGGAATTTAATTAGACCGCGAATTCTGTGCTTCAGAGTTTATGTTTATGAGTTGGGTAGGTGACTTGAGTTAGGCAGATGTGTTCAGGACAGCTGAGAACAGAATTAAGAAAGGACAGCCAACGTCCATAAATCGATGTCGCAATCAATAAAAAAAATCTCATCCTTTGGAATTAGTGAAATCACTTTTAAATGCAGCGCAGCTCGAGTGGCGCTACTGAAAGTGAGATCGCTGAATTTCTACAAATCAAAAGCGAGTCTGACCGTCAGGCGATGGTACGATTTTATGAGCAGCATAAAGATATTGGTCAATCCAAGAATGTGAATTTATTTACGGCAAATCGTATCTTTGCGTCAATAAATGTGAGAGTATTGGATGAAAATTAGAGCACATTGCGCGGTCTCTTTGACTCAACTGTGGAATCAGTGGATTTTCAGAAAACACAGGATACGGTTGACACTCTCAATAAGTGGGTGTCTGAGACAAGTGATAAGTGGGTCTCAGCAGCATATTTAGCAGAAATGCTGAGCTATCCGCTATCAGTGACTCCAATGTACCTGTGGACGAAATCTATCAGAAAGCTGTAATTGAAGTTCATGAAAATGGCACTGAAGCTGCAACTGGTCAAGGTTTGTGTCTCAATATTTATGCCTCGAAATTTTTGTTATTAATTAAAATGTTGACTTTCCTGGTCTTTTGTGTCTGAAATTGAGGAATTTCCCACAACATTCAAACTCACAACAGGAGTGGAACCTTCATCTTCTCGGCACCTCGAACACGGACAAGCAGACAATATATATCTCTTATAGGCGCGGCCACGCCTTCTTCTGCCATTTACATACATTTTAACGAAACCATTTGATTTCCGATTTTCCGTATAAAAATGCTGAAAAGAGAAATAAATAGATCCAAAAATCTGGCTGCATTAAGCTGGTGGCTGCCGCTCGAAATGCGGCATTGAATAAATGCGCTGCATTAAGAGAGCTCATGAAAAAGTGCTGGATTTTCCGACGTGCGTTGATATTTTAATTTTCATATTTTGACACGTAGCGCTCAGCGGTAAAAAGCATTTCAATAAATCAACAGTGCGGCATCAATTTGTGCGCTCATAAAACTGAATGCTGCACAAGCAATTTAAAATGGGAGGAAAACAAAGCAATCGAGTCATTTATTTTTATGCACACATATTGAATAACGTACAATATTAAAACATAATCCCAGGGACAAGTACGAGTACATTTTAAGCCCAATTATGAGGAGGGGCCTTGGGCCCGCTTGGCTTCCATGTATTTAACAGTTGGGCTCATAAATATATACACATATATTTATGTATAGGTATCGTATAGGTGAGCGTGGTTGCAGCTGTGTTTAACAAGCTATTCACAGTGATAAATGCATTTTAAAAATAATATAAAAACTGCTGTTTAAGGGTGCACATAGTGATGATATAGAGGCACTTGTTGATTGCATTGTGAAAGACTTGAAATCAAGATTTCCGATTGATACCTTAGCATATATGAGCAAGCAAAACTGATAGACGGATAACTGGCTATTAAAGTATGCTAATATTTAAATAAATATACCAAAATAATAATTCAGCTGGCATAGGATCTGCTATGCATTTATAGGCCATAAGACAACTTTTTATGAAGTTTTATAATTAATTAAAAAAATATTGGAATCTTTATTTATTCATGAATATCCATTTTGGCCACTTTAAAGAATTTCTTTTAAATTTATGCATAACCTATAATTATATATAGCGTTCAGGCATCTTCATCTACATATCATCGTCTTATATGGGCTTCTCCAGTTTCAGGAACAAGAAAGAAGTGGCAGAGGCTAGGGATAAGATTATCAACGCAATGCCACACAAATCTCAAAACAATTTGATGTATCTAGCGTTACTTTCTGCATAGACCTCGAACTGCTGTTATACATGCATATATATGTATATATATACATAAATAAATCTCATATCAGAACATTTAATCAAAGTTTTATAGAACATCTAAATGTGCCCAGCTTTTAGCCAATGCCAAAGCCCAAAGCTACAAAATGTGTGCAAACATCGAAGCGAGCTGAAACAACATGACAATGAACAACTTTTTAAATGCAACGTTGAAATTTGTTTTTCTCGTTATATATTTATTATTTAGAGATTTCAGTTTCGTTGTTTGTTTTAACTGCTTTTTGCTTGTCTCTTTTTTACAAATATTTTCAGTTGAAACTATGCGCGCGGGTATTACGAGTATCCAATGCACACAGATTCGTAAACATTTGTATGGCTACGCTCCGCTGTTCGTTCGGGGGAAGCAAACACTATCTAAGCAATAAAACATTCAAAGGATTAAATACTTTGGTGAAATCGCTTAAAACATTTCGAAAATAGTTTTGACTCACTCCGACACAAGCGCAGCCAATCCGCCCTTCGAGTTGGGGTAAAAAAATGGGGCTCAGAAGTTGAAAGTGGTTCGATGTGATTGCATGTTGGGTTGGGCAGCAGTTAGTATAGATAGTATCAGCTGCATTTAGTGTAATATATTAAGGGGCTTAGATTATGGACATTTATAATAAAGAGATAGCGAAGTTTTAAAAAGTTATAATAGGTCTATAGGTCGTATAATACAGAGAACTGGAGCAAAGTGGAGATAAGCACTTGAAGTTCTATATATGAAATACTATAACAATAACTAGAGAATACTCTAGCTGGGTTTGATGTACTAGAAGAAACTACAAGTTTAATATTTTAATTATTTGAAGTTAATTTTTTATTCTTATGAAGAGTTTTTCACACGGGGCTCTACAGATAGTGACTTTTAATATTCATCAAGTGAATGCCATTTTATATACCCCTTTCCCTTCTCACCCGCACGCTACGCATGTACAGGGTATCGAGAGTGAGAAAAAAGTGCCTGTTGGAGCACTTGCGACTTGCCAGCTGGCAACTGGCTGTTGAGTCGCTGAGCCAGCTGCTGCGGCTCCTTTTATGGGCGCTTTGAAGCGTGGCTGCATATGCAATTACATTTTACAGCAGCAACAAAGTTGATAACAAACAAAAAACGCTCACAAAAAAAAAAAATATATATATATATGTATATATATATATATAAAAGAGAGTGGAAAGTAAACGGAAGCTGCAGCGATGAGATGCAAGCGGAGCATTCAGCAAATTTTGAGCGTCAGGTTTCGTTATGGATGCTTTTCCCTTTTTTTTTTATTTTTTTGCTGTTTGTTTTCTAAACTTGCATAACAAATCGCTGCGAGAAGCTTTTCAATTCAAATGAGTACAAAAAAAGAGAAGCTAAATATTTTATGCATGCAGCGAAAGCTTGAGTTGCAGACAGCTGAGAGTCTCCAGGCAAACAAAGTGTGAACGATGCACTTAGCTAGGGAGTCGAAAAAAGCAAAGTAAATTTATTGAAGAAATTAAATATTATTATGAAAAGCAATTAATGTGGCAAGAGGTGTGGCGCCATTTGGCAAAAACATTAAGCCTAGAGCGATGGCAGCACCTTGATAAGGCCGTGACTAATGCCAGCGCAAGGCCCAGGGTGGAAATTGGTACAAAGTGCCCTTAGCCCAATGCAGGCAACTAAAAACATTCACCCAGAGCTGAGCGCCGCTTTATGGGTGTGTGGAATGCATTAAAACAAAAGGCTCTAGGAAAATTTCATTAAAGACCCACAACACACAGCCACACACTCGAAGTAGGCCAGCCAAAAACATGTGCTACACGCATATTAGAAACAGTCTTTGCTGCCCTCGCCTTGCCTCGCCTCGCTTGCATGCAGCTCCATAATTCATTAACGATTATGCACGACACCCAAAACGGACGAACATTAGACGCAATCAGCTTGCCACAGAAGCGGGGCCTTGCCACGTGCGATTTGTGTGAAAATTTGTGTTAATTTTGTTGCAAATGCGTCGACGTTGACCCCCCTAAAACAAAATATGTAGAAATAGCGAAAACGCTTCAAGCCCAACAATTTGGGCCAGGCCTGCGAGGGTCGTTGGGGATAGAGGGGCATCTGCTTGACAAGATTTATAGATTTTTGCAAAGAGTCATCACTCATACGTAGATATCGCATGTACTTGTACGGGTCGAGCAGTTGACTGAACCTTCTGTCTGTGGCAAGTCTGTGGCACAAGTTATTGGTCTCTTGGCTGGGGCAGCAACTATTTTTCGGCTGCCATGTCGAATGCCAGGGTTCAAAAGGGTAAGAGGCGGCCTGAAGAGCCCTGACTTTAAGTGCCATCAAGAAGTTTGGTTTGGCGAAAGGCGAAAGGAAGCCATGACGAAATATAGTTTCAAGCGGAATAATCAAAACTGAGTGACTTTAAGTAGAGTTGAGGTCAGCTTTTTCTTGGAAAGCAGGCATGCCAGATGTAAGTGGAAAAGTTCCTCAAACATAGGCCTTATATATTAGGTACTCTGCTTAGCAGGTTCTTTAAGCATTTGGGAATTACCCTAACAAAGATTTCTCTCTTCACTTACTTTACATTATGGATGCAAATATTGACGGGAGTTCATATGAATATTTGATTAAATATACGCATAAATATCATAGTTATGCCAGACAGGTACTTGGTTCGTTCTCATCCATTAAACCTGTTCAAATAGAGTAAACATAATTGCAGCTCCCAGTCCCAAAAAAAAAAGCAGAACTCCCCAAAGTACCAGCCCAAAAGAGCGTGTGCCATCTATTATGTTAATAAACTTACCACAGTGAAAGCCAACCCCCGGTTAGTGCTATATGTCGTCTCGGTTGCCATCTTGTAAAATGTAAAATCAACATCATTTCCTTCCACACAATCAACGATGATTTCTTAATAAAAAGCCGCTTCCCAATCGTGGACTGGGGGAGGTACACAGCCAGGCATAGTACACATAATGAGGAACCAAACCTTCCAACCCAACAACTTGTGCATAATACAATTTTTGACTGAGTCTGAGACTGAGACTGAAAATAAAATAGTAATGGTTCGTTGACTGGCTGGGTGGGTGGATATCCCCACGGTGTTTGGGTGGTTGGGCGGCTCGACAGTACTCAGTACTTTGGCGTTTTTTTTAATACCCAAGTGTCCCCGTCTCGCAATAAGTGCGCTGCGCAACACTGCACGCATACAAATGAGCGAAGAGCAGGCCGACAAATTTGTAGGGTTGAGGCAGAGGACGCATTCTTCGCTCTTGGTAGGCAGAGTGAGGGAAGCATACGCAAAAATGCGCGGACATAAATCGGAAATACATAAATTATTAAGCGTCTCATAATACAAAATATTGCGCTGCACGTCCTTTTTTTTGGGTGGGCTGCTACCCATTGCTAATGAAGCTTCCTGATGGGTTTATGTGGCACAAGTTGCACGAAGTAGAAATATAATATGCCTGTTAATTTAGACAAGTTATAGGAACTGTGACATAAATTGTTAACTACGTTTATGCGTGTGCTTGACTAGATTATCTGAAGTACTCTTACTTCTTTCGCTAATGGCAATTTACGTTTTGGCAGATCATGAAATGGTTAGCGCCATAAACCTGTCGACTGTCAAACAATAATTGTCAGCTTTGTTATAGCTCTAATGCCTGAGTTTTGCCTTCTTTTTGTCAAACACTTCCTCTTCCGCAAGGCATTTTGCTTGGGTTTCACGATTTATTTTCGAGTTTTGCCTGCGTTCTTTGCCGTGCTCTTCTCTGGGCTGACATTGTTTTGTCATGAAGATGAGGTATTTAGTAAGCTAAATACATACTCTTTAGCTAGTATATATAATATATATTATGAGAAGCTTGGCCTGATACTTGGAGTGGTAGTAAGATTATCAGTGGGCGACCGAAAAGTCATGAAATATCTGCATAAATCTTTTTTTTACTATAGGAAATTTGAGCTCAGGAATAATGGGATAAAACCTAGCTTGCCCTAAACCTAGTTATTTATAATATTAGATAGCCTAAGATCTAGCTAGTCCGAGTGCTAACCCTACTTCTAGTACTAATCGTAGTCCTAGCCCTAGCCCTAGTCCCAGCTCTAGCCCTAAAAGCAGTCCTATTCCTAGTCCTAGTCATAGTCCTAGTCCCTGTCCTTTCCTACTTCTATTCCTACTTCTACATCTATTCCTAGCTCTAGTCTCATTCCTACTTCTACTCTTAGCTTTAATTCTGGTCCTAGTCCTATCCTTAGTGCTAGTCCTAGACCTAGTTAGTCCTTGTTCTAGTTAGTCCTACACCTAGCTAGTCTAGTGCTAGTTCCAGTCCTAGTTAGCCCTGGTCCTAGTTACTCCTAGTCCTAGGTAGTCCTTGCCCTAACTAGTCCTAGTCTCAGTTCTGATACCTGTTAGCTCTAGCCCCAGCTAGTTCTAGTCTTAGTCCTATTCCTTGTCCTAGAGCTAGTTACTCCTTGTCCCAACTAATTATAGTCCTAGTTCTTCTGCTAGTTTTGGCTATTCCTAATTATATTCCTATTTGTCCTAATACTCTTAGTCATTCTGCCAGTTCCAGCACTAGTCCTATTCATACTTCTATTCCTACGGCTCCTAGTCCTACTCCTTCCTACTCCTAGTTCTTCTTGTATTTCTAGCCCCAGTCTTACTCCTAATCCTAGTTCAAGCTAAAAACTTGTCTCAGTTCTTTTGTTTGTCGAACATATTGACATTAAGTTCATTTACTTCCACATCCTACAACTATTTCCATTACTCTTAGCACCTCATATGACTTCAATAGGAATGATCCTTCACAAATCCTGCCCACATCTAGAAGTGCATCAATTGTTCGGTGTGCTAAGCATAATCATACTCTCTTGTTTCATTTTTATTTTTTGACAACTTCACTTGAGTTGGTATGGGAGAACCCTCGCTGACTGTATTCGTGCATGTGACTGTGTGTGCATGTCAAGTAGCAATTGAGACGAACGGCATTTGGCTGGGGTATGCGTATTCGCAGTACATATATGACATCTGACTTCCACTTGTCAGAAAATATTTGCTTTCAAAATACAAGGCGCGCTCTGGGTCGACCCTTCGCCCTCTTACTGGGCACAGTGGGACCGACTTTACGCACGAGTTGCAATCTGTTCTTCCATATTCGCTCTCTGTCTCTCTCTATCTCTCTCGCTATTTGCTTGTCATCTCGCTCTACCACACTTGCCTTATCTATTTTGTCTTTTTGTGCTCTCAGCCATAGATTTTTCACAGTGTATGCGCCTGTGTGTGTGTGCGTGTGTTTCGTTAAATTGATAGAATAAATGAGCATAAATTGAAAAAAGAAATATCGACGAAACAACAACGAAATCGGGCAACTGCAACCCCAGAGCCAGTTGAAAAGGGTGGTTCGCCTTTCAGTCAGTCGTTCAGTGCTTGCTCCCTGGGCCACATATGGGCAATTATTTAGTGCTTTGGCACAACTGAGACTGGGAATTTGCTTCGCACGCACACACCCACACACACTCTCCTGACATCCCCAAACCGCCATTACTATCGATTTGAGGGTGCATTACCTACTGGACCAGCCAGCTGGTCGGGGGAGTAGCGGCTGGCAGGGGGAATCTTGGCAAAAAGTTTTCATTGAATTGCATGCAATCAGCACTGGCTCGCCTCCAAAGTGCCAACGGACCAAAGGACTGCGGCTGTGCTAGTAGAATGAGCACATAAAGTAATTTAAGGAACCCATAATTCTATCCCCTAGGAATGCGGAGCCATAGGTCCGTTTATTATTCCTGGCCGCCGCCATTCAGCATTCAATGCCCACGCTTCCTGCAATATTTAGCTCTCATCGCGTGTGTTGCCAATTTGTTCGACATTCATTGACGACGCCCATGGACGTGTGCGTTCTGCTCCTGTTCCTTTTCCTGTACCAGTTCCTGTTGCTGTTGCATTCGCGGCTGTCGTCGCGCTGTTTGTTCTCAAAACCAAATTTAGACGTAATTAAATGTGAATTGTTTATTTAAGGCGCACGCTCTAACCGTCCAATCCAGCACAAACAGCTCGCAGGCGTTTTGGCAGCAGCCTGCCTGGCTTCAATCAAGCCGTCAGCATGACGACCGTGGCAGGAGGAGCGCAGGCGATTCAACTCCACAACAGCATTTCCGACGGCTTTCTTTGGCACAAGTTTTGCACAATGCCGGGGCCCACAGACTGCACTCATTTGGCTGTTTATTGTTGTTGTTGTTGCGGGTGTTGGCGGCGATGGCGACGGTGGCAGCGGCGGCTCGTTGTTGCAATTATTGCCCCGTGGCAAGTTTCAAACGAAAGCAGGTGTGTCAAATGTAAACTTGCCAGCTACCAAATGGGCGTCCAGCTCTCGGGGGGGGAGAAGGAGCCGAACAGAGCTGCTTAAGTAAACAACGGCATTGCCTGATTGGCTCAAAAATGCATATACTCGTAGCAAATGACAGCTGCAGGGCCCAAACCAGGTGGCTGGGCTTCGCCTGCACCATGCCGTTGCCGTTAATAGAATTTTTCATGAGCTACGGCGACGCATTGGCATTGTTCGGGTCGCAGTCAAAGTTCCTTCAAATTACTTTATAAGTAGTTAATTTGATTGGCTGGGCAAGGCGTGGGGTTGCCTCTTTGTGACATGAGCCAAGTTATGTGTAGGTAGGGAAAACTTTCGAGTCGCCTTAATCGCTGGGGAGGCAACTTTGTAATAATGTTTATGAATAGCTAACTGACGAAAAGTAGGTGTATAGAACAAAAATTAACTGAGACTCGGATGAACTTTGCCAGACACCATCTCTGTGAGGTCAATTGTCAAGACTGATAAAAGCTACACACAACTGGCTGAGGAAAAAATGGCCAAAACTTTGTCATTTAAAAAGTTTGTGGTCACTCGATGAGGAAAAAAAGAAGAAGCTTAAAAAGATTGTCCAAATAGAAGTTGCTATAATTAAACTAGTTGGCCTATTATGAAATTGTGAATATTAATTAAAAATAGATAAGAACAGCGTCATATTTATATTGATTGAATTATTACAACAAAGTTTCCTGTTTAACAAACTTCGATAACTTTCTGAAAGTTTTTAATGATATGTAATTATGAGCGAACTTTTTTGAGTACCCAAAACAAATCATATCGATATAAGTTTCGGAGCTGTAAGTAACAATTATCAGCCTAATGTTAAGTGGAGACACTTTTCACCTGCTGTACGCCCCATTTAGCAGCTGGCGTTCAGCTAGACACCCACGGACAGGTTTAACCAGCCCGTGCAACCCTGAAAATGCACATCTTAATGACTTGCAATCGAATTGTTAGCCATAACAACAGCAGCAACAAGAACTACATACATAAGCCGAAACAAGTACAAGCATATATCAAGCAATTAGCGACAGCAGAGTAAACATAGGGTGGCCATAGCCATTGAAGGGCGATAAACCCCAGAGCAAAACCACTGCAACACGAACCATGCATTGTCCGCTGCTTGCACCGACCATTGCACTTTTCGCTATGCTTCATAAATTCACGTAGCCGAACCCAATTGCTTAGCCACCCTCGAAACTAGAGAGCCCGCAGGACGAGGGGTGGTAGGAGGAAGCCTAGTTGTGGGCTTAAGGACATTGTCGCAGCAAATGCAATTGCATTTCCGGGCAGCGCTGCTCATTTTTGGGACAAAAAAACGTTGTTTATTGAAGTGAGAGCATTAGCAACGCTGTACAAACAAGCAGGCGGCACAAAAGAGTCCTGCATTCGCTAGCAAGTTGGCTATGCTGTCACAGGACTGCCAACTTGCTGAGCGAGAGCCTGAGGTTAGTTTGTCGCGCTAGCTAAACCCAATGCGCATGACTGCATCGACACGTGTCACTTACAGGATATTACTTTTATCGGCACATGCTTCATAACGATGTCGCACGACGTCCGATAATGCCGCGACACCAGCCAAGACATATATATATAGAAATATATATATTCAACACTGATATCAGCTGCTGCAATCGCAGCTTGGAAATTAATTTCTGCAAATTCATTAAAACCCCAAATCACATTAAGTTGATAAGTCATTTGATACAAAACGGTGCCAAGTCAACCAAAAATCGCAGGAAATTGAAATATTTATTGGATGACCGAGTGCCGTTGGGATTAATAAATTTTGTGGCTGTTAAGTGAAGTCGCCCACGAATTCGCTTAAGCGGAACTGAGTACATTTCAGTATGATAAGAAAAAGTAAAAGCTTGCAGAAGAGTACGGCCTTAGCTCAAGTCTCCAATTATAGACATTATCGTAGCCAGAATTTAAATAAGATATTTCACAACTTTATAATCTGGAATGTCAGATGGAAGCAAGCTTTAGTTAAGACAACTCTACATCTTTTAGACAGAGTTTAATAGGCTTGTGTTTGTGGCAACTGAAAAGTATTCAAAAGTCAAAGCTTTGACTTCTATCAGGCCAAATTTGGAATTTATTACAATAACCAATTAATGATCTACTGATAGCTAGAATTTGGCTAAGGTACAAAATGCCCTGATTCTGTAGCTTAATGCAACTTAAGAGCTTTTCCCAGATTTAATAAGCTTTTGACTGTTGACTGAAGTCGCTCAGGTTGACTTAAATCGGAATTGAGACGTAAGCTAAAGTTAAAGCTTTGATTTCTATCTAGCCCAATGTAGTTCTCTTTAGAATAGCCATTTAAAGATCAACTCAAACCTAGAATTCGGATAAGCATCAACTACTATATATGCTGATTCATTAGCTTAAAGCAACCAAGAGTTCCGTTGGGATTAATCGGAACTGATAAGTAAGAAGAGTTAAAGCTTTGGCTTCTATCTAGCACAGTTAATAATCCTCTATAGAATACACACATATTGATCTGCTCATAACTAGAATTTGGACAAGCTACCACTACTATATGCCCTATCTCTTGCACTGCCAGCAAGCATCGCTTAAAGCAACTCAAAAGGTTACTTCATTCCATGCCATGTGTCTGCTTTGTGGTGCAGACATCATTTATCAATTCGTGCAAACAAATCAAAACGATGCTGAGACCTTAACTCATTGCGACCCAGTGCTAAAACCATAGCAAATACAAAGTGAAAAATGGATTCAAATGGATTACAAGCTGGTGAAACCAGAATGTGCAGTGCACAGAGCACAAAAATCTATTTACGAAAACTTTGGTTGGCAAATGCAAAAACTCAACTAAGCAGGAACTCTACCTCGCCTCTGTGTGGGTGCCTTTTTCGTTTTCTGCACAATCACTTAACATCATTAAAATGACGCGTAAATGAAAATTGCGCCTCAAAACATCCGTGCGGCATTGGTGTTGGTGTTGGTGGCGTGTTGCTAATGTCGTTGCCGTTTTGAATTTCTGCTCCTGCAAATATGAAAGCGCAGCAGACGGCAACTGAATTCGGGTGCCAGGCGCCAGGGGCCACTGCGCCGGCAACATCATTCATCAAGGATTTAGTTAAACGACGGCGAGCGTCTGTGGGTGGTAAGGCTGCGCTGGGTACGGTTGCTACGCTAAGACCATTCATCATCATTCGTCTGGGATTATGCTTTTTAAACATACGATTGCTGTCAACATTGTCAGTACTAGTCAGCATCGTCCTTCTGTGCAGCGCAGTCAGCCATACGCTCGATTTGAGAGTTGCATGCATTTAGGACTGCGTATGCCAAATCGCATTCATAGTTTCGTTTCGTTTCCGAAGGGGTCTGTGCGTTCCCACATGACTGGACTGCTTTGGCTATTTGTGTGTGCATTCGGGAATGGACCATGAATCAATCATGTTTAGCAATAGCTCCCCAAGCATTGGCAGCACCCCCAAACGAACTCGCGCATAATTCAGCAAAGAACATTGACAAATATTTATCAATAATTTTAGGGCTACACTATAACAAACAATATGGTGGCTGACAAGCGTGTGGGCTCCACTCTGTTGTGCCCCAGGATTAGCAACAGCAAACATCTCCAACAGACAAACAAACAAGCAAGCGGACAAACAGACAAACAAGCAACAAAATGTCTGTCGTTGGCCCGTTTGTCATGCTGACAATTGGCTTTGGCTGGCCATTGAGTGAATGGTCAGGGCTTGAAACAGAACCAGAATCAGACATGGAAGCTCGACAACTAACAAGAGCAACAACCGCACCCATGTGGGCGGCGTGTGTGGCAGAGGCATGTCAAAATCACAACCAAGTCGCAGACGACAAGGCTAACAGCCAGGATGTGCACAGCTGGGCCAGCTCGGCCAGCTGCGAATAAATTGCTACACAGAATATGAAACTGCTATCCATGACATTGAGAGTCACTCAATTTAATTGGAACAAAGAGTTGTCCATACGAATTGTTAGTCCACAGTTATATTTAAGCTTTAAGCTGTATATTTTTTAGGGAATATTTGTATGTGGAGAGTGCTGATGAGGAGGAGAGATCCTTTCGATGCAGTTCTCATAAATTCACAGAAGTAAGCGGAGGAGCACTAAGATTGCTAGCTAATGTGAATCGTTTTGGTGTATTGCCTTTCTATGCAATTCTCATGATTTCAAGTGGTTGAGAGAAGGTGAAATACTGCAATCAAATCTGAATCCTTTTCGTGTATAGCCTTTCTATGCAATTCTCATGATTTCAAGTGGAAGTTAATGAGAGAGAAGGAGAAATACTGCTAGCAAATCTGAATCGTTTTCGTGCAATGCCTTTCTATGCATTTCTCATAAGTTCAGGTTGCCAAAGATAAAATAGCTGTGATTATGAGTGAGTAGAAAAGCTATAGTTAAACCACTTAACATAATGAAAACTTCATAATAGTCAACCTTGCAGAGGCCTCTGGCACTTTGTCTAGTAGCTATCATGCGACATAGATTGAGTTGTTTGGTCAACTCAATAAATTTCCGAAGAGTTGTCGCATTATTTTAGCGCACATGAGTCAGCAGCACGTTCACCTGACTTTATCTAAGTAAATGCGTTGCTTGCCAGGCATTTCCGCTGAACAAGAAATATAAAATAAATAAACCAACTGAATGTGTTTATTAAATTAACAGCTACCCACAGAGTGGGACGTCTAAAGTAAAAAAAAAATATATACTTGGCCACAATTATCATAACAATAATTCAAGATCTGGGCGCAAAGTTACGAGAGACAACTCTGGCTGTGGCTTATTCATAAGAAGGCGACAAGTTTCTGGCGAAACAGTAACATCATTTTGAATTTTCAACATAAATTTGAAGAGCTGTGCGCTAATTATCGATTGAGTAAAGTATAACAAAGGCCGGGGACGAATAAGGAGAGGCTCGTGAATCGTTTTAAGTGAACTCCGAGATGACTTGAGTTGAGCTGCGTTGAGTTAAGTTCATGCTTATCGGAGCTGTCCGAATGCGGCAATGTGTTGAAACTCGCACCGCAACAATTGTGCATAATACAGCGGATCGCATTGGCTGAGTTATTGACAGCAGCTTCGACTGATGAAAGCGCAATGAGTCATTCATTTTATTTTTTTTTTTTTTTGAGTCTGCGGTCTCACGCATACAGAGCACACCGAAAGGGAAGCTGCTAATTGATGGATTGCAATGCTTTATGAGTAATGCGAACCCGAAACCGAAACCGAAAATCAACTAAAATGCCGTCTAGCATTTTCAATTAGGCATGCCACAGTGGACGCACTCTATGGGCGAAATGTAGACCCAGCTTGCTTTTTAAATAATTCAAAGCAAATTATGCGACAGTTGCCGCAAAAATGTAAACGACACTCAAAGCAAAGCAAAGCAGAGCAAAGCAAAGCACTTAACCCTTTTTTATTTTCTCTACACCTTCTCTCTCACTCTTCCCTCTCTTTTCCCTCCCTCTCTCCCACTGGACAGCCTCCCGTTTATATATCTTGCGGGCGGAGCAAAATGTCTATAATTATTTGTACTGCGTAAGTCAAAGTTTGTGGACCCGCTGGAAACCTGAGCCACAAGAGTGAAAAGGCATTGCGAAAGAAATGTCAATATTATATTTAAGACGTCTTTCATCGTCGTCTGAACTGTCTGGCAGCCCGTTACGGCAAAAAATTCACGGAGTAAAACACACAAATCACAAAAAGGTAAACGCAAAAGCAGTTTCTGTTTTCTTTTTGCATTTCTTTGTGGCTGTGAAACGCAGAGAGGCGAGAGTTTATGCCGACTGCCTGCTTGAGCTGGACAAAATATTATAATTGCCCAGCCAAATGGAAATAAGTTCTGGCATTTTAAGTGCCATTGGAGCGACAACGATCATGTCAAGATGTTGCCAGCTGCACGCACCCGACATAGAGGCTGACTCCAAACTTGCACTTCTGGTCTTCCAGCCGTAGGTGAGTCAGTGTGGCTGGCTTTAGCAGAGCAGATGACAAGCGTTCATTAAGCGCTAACTCTACTGGTTCAGTTCAGCTTCCTATGAGCTGCAAGATGACAACAAGCTCTGTCTATTCAGCTAGTTAGACTTTAGAATTTTAGCGGGCTCGAAACTTTTAACAATCATATTCTTTGTGCTTTAATGTGTCTATTATTTATTTGCCATAGAGAAGTCAGCAAGCTCCTCTAAAATAATTAGCGTAAGCAAATGTCTTACTCGAATGGCTTAAGAGAATTATTTTCCTTTAAGGCAGCTGTTTCAGCTGGCTCAAAATTTGTATACAATTAGCGTTATTTGTCTTCAATTATATTTAAGTTAATATAAACATATTAGCTAGCGACATTTTCTTTAGTTTTTAACAAGAGTCTCAGAGTATCCAATATAAATAATTTCTTTAACAAATCTATTTCTTGTCTAAGAACTTTTCTACAATGTTTGTGATTTTGCTTCACTGTTTCTCATTATATACAAATGCCTTTAGTTAAATATTCAATTTGTACTTACTTAATCTCCCTCTCTGGGCAAGTCAAATGACTTTTTAATCTGATTTTTCTTGTCTACGAACTGGCTTCAGTAATTTTATTGCCTTGCCACTGGCCAATGCAATTTGTAATCAATCTCAGCCAAGATGACTCAGCCGGAATTCAAACGCTATCAAACTTGGCCAAACTTTTAGACACAAAATCTGGCACAATGTAAGCTTAGTGTCCCCCAAAAATAAATGAAAAAAAAAATTGGAATCTCTTGCCAGCCAATTAAATTGTTCTGGCCATAAAAATGTGCAGCAGCAAGACTAGCTGAAAGTAAAACTAAAACCCCGATATGGAGCTATACAGAGCACGATCTGAGCATTGTGATAAGGGCCTGACCAGTCAGCCGTCAAGTGAATAAAATTTTATCACACACCACAAGCGGGCACTGGAATTGGAGATTGGCACACCGGAGGAAGCGTAGCAAGCCGAGATGAGCCTGCCGCATGACACTGCACGTTTTGCGCATTCGTCTCGATTGCAGTTTAGTGCAATCAAAGAGGATTCATCAGCCCAGGACCGGCAATGTCCAGCGAAGCGTTTATAATACTACCAGACAACAGCAGCGAACAGCAGCCAGCAACCAGCAGCCAGCAGCCGGCACCCAGGACCAAGGACTGAGCATATCAGATGCCGAGCAGCCAACGACCGAGCGAGCGAGTGAGCGAGTCTTAAACCAAAGAAATTAGTGTAAAACTAAAATCCGATTTGGGAAAACAATGTGATCAGAGAGCAGCAAAAGGGGGGTGGGTGTTGCCTGGTGGTTGGCCAGCCTGGCTAGTCCTGTGGGAAACACCCATTTAGGGGTAAGTTTCATATATATATATATATATATATATATATATATATATATATAATCAGACAGCTAGCCCCTGACTGCTCGCTAATCTGGCTCTTGTGAGTTTTTACTGATTCGACGCTTTTTATCAATTCTCAGATATCTGTACAGCCGCAACGTTTTTATGACTTTGCACTGATGGCAAAGCGCAGTTCTATTAAATTAGATGCCTGGTTGCTTGCCTGGCTGGTATTCCTATATATAAAAGAAATGGAAGAGGGAATGGGAGAGAGAGTGAGGCAGCGGGAGAACAGAAAGTGCGCATATGCATGAGCATCGCGCCTCAAATTAGTTTCTTACGCTTGAATTTGCCTTAATGCACAAAAAGTGCTCAAGGGATTTGCCGTAATTCGATTAGAAAGGGATTACGGGCGAAAAACTTGGCAAAGACCTAAGAGCTGCTCGCGAAACTATGTTCGCCTCTAATGGGATGGCTTTTGTCTGATGGCCCACGCCACGCGTTTTGATGAATGATGTATCGAATTTTTGAGCAGCTACAGCAGTTGTTCCCATCAAAAGGCTGCGGAAGTTCAGCTGAGTTGAACCCATATGCGAAGCAGCGCTCAGGAAGTGCCAAAACAACAGCGTAAAGCTTTTAAATGGGCACATGTAGATGGAAGGCAAAGTTCACAGAGGGCAGAATTGTCATATGACAAAGGAGGAGCAACGAAGTGAAAGTAGAAATCGGCAAATACTAAAATAACTATTGGCAAACACATATGACGGTAACGCATGTCTTCTAGGCTTTGTCCTGAGACCGTTTTATGCACTTCATTCACTGTATTTCCTTATGTAGTCACCTTTCGGGAGCAAGCGACCTCGCATACCGGCCTCAAAAGCTTGTCCTCAATGCAACCAAATGAAAGTAAGTAAGTAATTCATGACTTCTACCAACAATAAAGTCCGACAAAAAAATCTGTATGGCGTAATCACTTGCCTAGGCGAAACCTTTCGACAAAAATCACAAAAAAAAGGGGAAACTGCCCCAAAAATTGCCAAAGCTGACCCAAAACTGTCAAATGAAAAGCAAATGGAGCCGGCAGGCAGCAGGCAACCAGCAAGAAAAAATTGATTTAACCACGAATTGCTAAACGATACGTACGGAACCGGAGCAAAAGAAATGGTGTAGGAAATTGCCAAAGGGCGTAACGGAGTCGGCTTCAGTTACGGACAGTGTGGAAGTATATATAAATTTCCGCGTATATAATTAAACTGTCAGATTATTGTGACATGTCACACCAAAAAAAAAAAAAAAAAGAAAAAAAAGAAAAAACGCAAAGTTGAAAAAACTGCGGCAAAGGAAAAGGAGTAACTGCTCGAAGTGTCAAAGTAAATTATATTGTCGTGTTGCTAAAAAACATGTGAGAGGGGGCAAATCCACGGGGCGTTACGGAAAAAGCACACGCACACACGCACAACCATAAATATACGCACAACAACTGCTAAAGTATTTTGGCACCCCATGCATTAATAACTGTAATTTTCGAACGGGTGCGTTTTCGCTATTATTCAGCACAAAGGGTTGCAATTTATAACCGCTGTCTCTATAGCTATGCCAAAGGCGAACGAGAAAAAAAATCGGACTCAAACCCCGGTTGCATTGTGCAAATGTTTCGCGCTTTGATTTCGCGCACATTCGACGCCCCCCGCTGGAGCGCGTAGCGTCTGCTCGTAAATTGTCGTAATGAAAAAATGGCAACTAAACTCCATTCACTCACGCACTCATTCTCATTCATTCATTCATTCATTCATTCGTTCAGTCAAAAGTTAGAACACTTTTTTCCAGTCTGCCTGATTGCGTAAAGATTCGCCTTGGTTTTGGGTTTTGCTCGTGCCCCTAAGCGCAAAGCTGATGAGAGTTGCGTATGAAATAATCCCCTCCCGCAGTGCGTTAAATCGAAAAAGGTCTTTAACGGTATGGCTGCGGTATTTTAGCTCAAACAGTCTGCTGGGCTCACTTAAGTAAAGCATCGATGGGGGGCAAATGAAAATGGCTACCATGATGATTGACCATGCTGCAATTTGATGTGGGGTGGCGGGCATAATACATAAGAGCACACAATATTAATAAACATGGACAAGAGCATGTCACAGATGACAGCGAAGCATCAGAATTTCGACAGTTTCGCAGCACAAGGGAAGCAAAATAAAACTTAAGGAAATTCTTATGGATGTGTCAGAGTGTAAGGGGGATTGCTGCAAGTTGACAGCGAACAAGTTAATATAAAATAAACCTAGATGAATTTGGTGTATTGGTACACGTTTTACTGGTATTGGTATAGGTGAATGGAGAACGAAAATATGAATATAGCTGCTTAAGGAAGTAATTTAATGCAAAAGAAATCCTCAATATTCGTAATCGTTTCACTGGCTGCACTAACCAGAAATATTGACAGGAATGCTTCAAACTCAAGAATGGACAACGAGGTTAATTTACTGATATTTCTGTTTTCATAAGCGTTTTACTGGCTGGAGTGTCCTGGTATAGATATATTGGAAACTTAAGTGATGCAGTACAAAAATATATATAGATGCATAAGAGTGTAATTATATTTATTAAAGACTTGTCTATATTCGTAAACGTTTCACTGGCTGCTATGCCTAAAACATTTGTAAGAAAAGTTGAGGATATAAGAATGAATGGAATTCGTTTTGCAAGTTTTTAGTCTTCATAAACGTTTTACTGGCTGCTGTGAATTCGTTGAAAGTAACGAGTATTCATGTATCTAATAATACAGTATTTGAGTATATTAGCTTAAGATATTTATTTGGAATATTCCTAAACGATTTACTGGCTGCGCCACCTGCTTGCACAAGTATATCAAAGGGAACTAGGGAATACAAAACATGTTATCTCGCTTCTATCATCTGCATTCCTAAACGTTTTACTGGCTCACAATGATCCAATTTGACAGCACAAAACACAATAAAAGACAAAAGCTAACCTTGCTTTCATAGACATGCCACTAGCTAGCACACTTGTTAGCCCTCTTCAGCAAGTCATTAGAGCTTCAACTGCGGGCAAACTGAATTGAAATTCTTAAAGATTATTTGTCTGCTCTAATAACCCAAAGAGATTTTTTAATTAGCAGCGAAACAGCATTTGGCAAGTACATATTTCAAAGCATTAAGTTAATCCAAAGTGAAACGGCGCCGTAGTTACATTTTATATCTACAGCGAGAACAAGCTCCACTTGCCGGGAGTTCAACAAACTGCAAACAAAGGCTACCGAAAGCCGGCAAACACTTTGCCCCGCCCACAGACGGCAAATAAAAAGCGAGTTGGCCCCCTGCGTTTGCCTTGCAAGCGAGTATTGTGCAATTTGTAGAGGGCTACCAAAAACCGACGCCTATTTACATAGGGCCCACTCCGAGGCGGTCCAGCTGCGGCTCAGCGCAACAAAAAGTGCCAACTCATACACAGAGAGAACAACAATTTTTCTTGAGCTAACGCCCAGACAAAAAAAAATAAAAAAAAATAAAAACCAAGAATGGAAACGAGCAAAGCAAATTCCGCTGCGTTTTAATTTTCTATTGAAATTGTTAAAAGCAGGACAGAGGACTATGGCGCAGGATATGCAACGTCGATTTGTTTGCTTCAGTTTGGGTCTCAGCCGAGGTCTGGGGCCTCTCTCTGTGTGTTTGTGTGTGGTTTGCCTTTTTTTCGCAGCTGCCCGCCCATTAGAAAAGCGCTCGCCCAATGAACAAAAGAAATTAAATGCCTTTAAGGCATTTTTAACGATACAGCTCGCTAAAAAGAAGGCGACCATAGAAAAGCTTGCACAGAAAACCCCGTAAAGCGGAAGGAAGCACCAAAAAAAAAAAAAAAAGAAGCGGACGGAGCAGGGCAATCCGGGTAACGAAAAAAGCATTTAAGAAAAACATCATCAGAGTATTTGCCTGAAACCACAAATTACTTACAGCGCAGCGGGCTGTCTAGTGGGAGAGCAGCGACGGCCAAAACATATGACTGCCTACACCCTGCCGAAGCGCTCCTTCGACACGCGTCTTTCGCAAAAAGAAGCAAATAAAATGGCGCCCAGCGTATGTAAAAAAGCAAAACCCAGCAGGGCACAGCAAGAGCAGCTACCGTGTCCAGCCAAGCCGTTTGCCATATGCACTGCTCCAGCAGCAGCAGCTGCTGCTCCTGCTGCTCCGGCAGGCAAATAAGAATATGCCCAGCCCAGACTGCGACTCTGACTGCGACTTCGACTGCGGCTACCACTCCGGCTTCGCTTTGCTTTGTTGTTTGTCGAGAGCACAGAGAGAAAAAAAATAGAAAAAAAATTTTGCAAATAAGCCAGGCAACAGGATAGCTCACCAGCTCTGGCCAAAATGAGAAACGCCGAATTGAAATACTTGCAATAAACATGAAAAAGGCAAGCAACAGCAGCAACAACAACAACAACACAACTGTGGAGCGGGCTAGGATGCTGTTGCTCCTTTGGCTGCTGCGTTTATTGCATTGACAGGCCAGTTACCAGTTGCCAGTTGCCAGCTGGCAGCTCGCCTCCGGGTGGGGCCCTGGACCAGGCGCTGCTTCAACAAAAGGCGACAGGCAACAAGCAAACGGAGCTGCGCCACGAGCTGAAATATGTTTTATTCACGGCGGGTGTGAGTTTAATGTTGAAAGGAAACTCTTAAGGTCTTGATGTTCACTCCTCAAATAACAAAACCTAGCAAGCTGCCACGGATAGGTTTTTGGGGCCAAGCGCCCACTGTCAAGTTGGCTTAAATTAACCAACGGCTATGCATAGCTGATTTTGGAGAGAATCATAGTAGAAGACACGGCATATTAAATAAAGGCATAGACTTTGGACAGTTATACAAGAGCCAAGAGCTGGTAAAGAGAGTTGTTAGAAATATGGTTGAGCTTTGCTTGGCAAGGGCAATAAACTAAGGCAGGTATTAGCTGGCTATTGCCAACATCGTTTGCAATTGGAATAGAAGTTGAAAAGTTTCTGAATCGAATTTCTAACGCTTTTCAACTCGAACTGAACTGAAGTAAAACTGTCATCTTTAATAATATTTGAAAGTTCAAGATGTCTTGAATAGGTTCGATGGGCTTACGCCAAAACATATTTTTCAACTTGGCTTTGGCGTTTGGTGACTTTGGAAATGATCAGGAAAAGATCTAACATATTAAGTAAGAGATGCAGTCTAATAAGAGCTAAGAGCCAGTAGAAAATATCATTATTTAAGTGCTTGTAAAGAAGATCTTACCCAGCCAGCAGTATCCTCTGGGGTCAGAGTTTGAGGATGATGAAGGAATTTAAATTTCACTCTTCTCTTCTTTAGAATATATGTAGGAATTTTATAATATTAAAAATATATATATATATATTTAAAATATTTGCCTTCTCTTCAGATTTCGGTTCCTTTTGATCTTCATTCAATCAGCACAAAGAATTCTAAGGCCCAACTCAACTTCATAGTTCTAGAGTCTCTTCTGCAAGCACAATCTGCACAGCTAACCGCTTTTAGTTGAAGCTCAATCTCTGATTTCCTGTAGCTAATTTTCACTAGACAGCCGATTGCAGTTCAGTGAAAGACTCGTTCTGTGGCCGCCTGCGGCACTGAGCTGAGCAAAGGAAAAGTGTCAAGTGTGCGCATTAAATGTGAAAAGCAATCAAATTCTGGCAGGCCTGCACACATCATTCACAGTGGTTGGCCTATAATCAAGAGCATATGAATTGGCTGACAAGAAGAATGAGAACATGAGAGTCGTTGCCAATTTGCTGCACACGACAGAAGCTGGTCGTCTATGGAATTTAACAATTTTCCTCTCTAATTAGGAAAACGCATAATAACTCGTCTATGCATTTGGCCAGAGGCGAGCACTGCATAAAAGTGAGACTCAATTGGTAGCTTGGCCAATTTCGATCTTAATGACGAGCATGGGCTAGAGACGTCGGAGATGTGGCCGGTGCGACAGTTGGCACATTTGGATATTTTCACAAAAGAAAAGCCCATGCGCAAAGACAGCTGGGAAAATGTGGGTAATGCGTATGTGCCGTAGGCACATTTTCCTCACTCAGAAGTTCGTTCGGTGCCTTTGTGCGGGCATTTGGAAGTGTCATTAAAGTGTTAATTGCTTTCATTTGAGGCAAAGTCTACACCGAGAGCAAAGTCGTTCACTTTATTTGCAATACACAGACATATGTGCGGGACGGCGCCAACTAAAAGTAAAAAAAAGGATGCACAATGACGTCGAGGAGACCAGAGACACTGCGAATGAGTCTTGAAGCGTTGCAGCGCCGTCTTTGTCCCAGTGGCGGCAGAGCGCGCTGGCGGAACTTGGCAAAGAAAAAGTAGCGCAAACGGAAGTTTGCAATTAAAGTGTTAATTGTGTTAATTTCTTGTGAATTTCACGCGCAGAGACAACAAGCAGCGGAAGCAGCAGCGAGAGCGAGAGAGAGAGAGAGATAGAAACTGCAATGAATTATATCACAAGTGCATGCCTGAAAGGGGAAGTCACTCAGAATTTAATATGTATTTTATTTTGCATTTTATATAGGCCAATCTAAAGACAAAGCTATAACTCAAATAAGCAGCAGAGCAAAAACTTCTATCAAAATGCACTGAAAGAATATAAATTAGAAACAACATTTTATTTGTGACTAGAAAAGCAGAACTAATATTTATATACCAGTATATACATATATATATTACAATTTAATTTTTAATTTAAAAAAATATATATTTTATATAAGTTTTATATATTATAATACTTAGCTTAGTTCCGAAGACTTTAAAAAATTTTACAAATGAAAAGAATATCTAACAGGCATTGGGATATAGAAATAAGAGTTTAAGCTATTAGAAATTTATATTACTTATCTATAACTGGTCAAAGACAGTAATACAATCAGGTACTAACCTCATATACGAACCTGGAACTAACGCTAGCAAAGGCATGCACCATACACGCCTGAGGTCATCAGGTTAGACAGCCTTCATGAATGTTGAATATTTTCTATATCTCTTCAGCTATAATAGTATAATTTTTCTCTAATAGACTCGGTTTTATTTTGTTTAAACGAAAACAAAATTTAGTACTGTATGTTTTCAGCAAAAACGTTTAATATATTATTTAAAATGTTTGGAAAAGCTTCCAAAATTTAGTCATTCCTAAATATAAATGATGATAAATGATTTTTTTTTTCAATATTTTTGATAACAATAATTGCTTCTAATAATTTCACTTGATTTATTGCACAGTTGCATTACACCTAATTTTTATTTCTTAAATTAAATAAAATATAATTAAATAAAACATCAACAGTTGCTTAAATTATATTTGCTTAAAATTAAATTTACTCAAGTAACTTCTCACTAAGGCTCCACTAAGCTTGGCTAACAATTAATAAAAATTTGATATTCTCTTGTGCTGTGACATCAAATTCCTTTGTCAATTATATATTTAGTGCATTTCGGTTTCAGCTTTCCAATAACTTCAATTGCTCATACAAAAGTCAACTTTTCGCCCACTGCTGCTCGAGTGGCATTTAACATGCAATTAAAAGCACTGCAAAATTTGTCTAGACTTTTGTCTGGAGCAGTTGAATAAGTGGGCTAACAACAACTATTTATACTTAAGTACGTATATTGGCCATAAAGGCTGGCATATCGTGACTTTTTTTTTTGGACATTTATAGTTTTAATTGCCACTCGAGCGCAGCATAAAATAAAAAAAAATAATGCAGGCAGCTGAAAGATGTTGGCGGGCGAGCGGGCAGTTAAAATCGCATTTCGTGGCTACCAATAAACTTTTTAAGCCGATGAAAATGACTAATTGGACAGCTGAAAAATCAACAAGCAAACGCTTAAAGAGTCAGTCCAATGCAGAGAGAGACATGCACATGTGTATATGCGTGCAAGATGCTGCCATAAAACCAAGCGAAGAACCCATTATAAAATATTCAGATATGTACACAAATATACACACGTATATACAGCAATGTGAGTGTGTTTGTGTCTGCTTGGTATGTCGCACATGAATGCTTCAGATAACAAAGAGCCTGAACCAAAAGCCAAGCCAATGCCAATGCCAAAGACTCTTTGTGCACCGGCCAACCTTTCGAACTGAACAGAAGTGAACTGATTAAGCCAGCAGTGGAGCGCGAGCTGGGATGTGTATCTGGGTCTGGGACTGTGCCTGGACTAAGGCATGGCTTGACTGGCTGGCTGGCTGACTGACTGCTGACAGTCGAGTGTGGCACATGGAAATCATAAAAAGCGCAGCCAAGCAAACACAAAGTAGTAAAAAGCCATGTCCCAGACGCCGCACCGGACTCAGCGCAACCCATTCAAGCAGCGCCCGCCCGCTCTGCCCAGCAGCCTCCGGCCCTTTGGGTTAGTGTTTGGGTACTTTACGACACATCGTCACGCTTTTGTGACATTTTGTCCTTTCGCCACTCAAGACACACACACACACAGTCGCATATTTCGGGCACTTTTAACACTGCACACAATGGACTTAAAAATTCTTTTTCATCAGTTGCCTAAACAGCCGCCGCCCGAGCTTGTAAAAAAAGAGCTCAAAATAAACAGTCCATAACAACAACAATGAATCGCCAGTTCTCAGTCTTGACTACATATGAGCAATCCTTTTATGGTTTTAATGCGATTGATGGTCCGTCGGAATCGTCTCCCTCTCCCTCTCTCTCTCTCAGTCTCGTCGGTGTTTGACAGTCGCGCGCTCATGGACACAGATTGATGGATCCACATTAAGCGAATGATGTAGGAGACAATGATAATTTCGTTATTGTATTCTGGTGAAATCTTTTTTCTGCAAGCGTATAGCAAGTGGATATATCGGTCGGACTACGCATCGGTATACTATGCAGCTTTAAATTGAAGCGCATAATTTGGGCAAAGGTAGCAAAAAGGTTGAGTTCCAGGAATTTTCAGACCCATTATACATACGTATAACGAAGTGCAACGCGTTGGGCTTTATCATAAATGTATGCCGGGGCAGAGGAAAAGTTTCTTTTATCATCTTCATTAAATCGGTGCTTTGAAGGTTTATTGTGGCGCAGATAATTTGATTTGTCATCAATGCAAATGGGGCGTACAAAAAATATTTCACAAATTAAATATAAAAACTTATATATGAGGAGAGATTGAGTATCTGGTATAAATCTCTTAGACTGCCCTCGCACATTTCATTCACGTCTTCAGAGAAATCTCTCATTTTGAGCTTTTGTGCCAATAGAATTTAATTTGCAATCATTATATTGAGACGATTCGGCTACCACAACAGGATAATGGGCTCCATTATGATTGGGACAGAATGCAGCTTGTATAGGATACGCCTATTATATAAGAACATAATCGAAAATGAATTGAGCTCCAATTAGGCTGGCTATGAACCTTTAATGATTGTTATTTAAACGGATTTGTTGACTCATATACAAGCTGGGGCCGTTGGGTATATGGATTCCACGTGGGAACCTGATGAACTGCGGCAATTGTCGTGGCTATTAATTGCGCCTCGGAGTGCAGTGGTCATGCCCAGTTCTCGACTCGGTCACATATCAAAAGCGTAGCCAAAAGGCTTGAGAAAAGAATGCTCGGCATTTGTCTTCTTCACGCCACAAGAAGTGTAGCAAGCAGCGGGGCAGCGCATTAGCCAGCCGCTAATTTAGCAAAACTAAAGCAGAAATAATAAAAAAGGCAGAGTCCACTCCACGTCGGAGTGCGAGGGCAACCAGGCAAATCGGAGGCAGCTATCTTCAGGCAGCACACAATTATATGTATTTGCACAATTTACAATTAACGTATCAAAATCTGTGCGCTAAACTAAATCTAATTACCAACGAGCCCAGAAACTATACACAATTCAAAGCGAATGACGAAGCTGAAATGCTCTTTAAGGCGATTAATTGTAAAGAAAAGCGAAGTTCTGAATGGAATCAAAGAATCATTTGCCTTACTCTCAGAGCGAAATGAATAGGCGAAAACTGGACGATAATGAACAGATTGAGTGAGAATTTTGGCTGCCTTTTATGAAATATGCTGCCGAGCAGGTAAAGCTGCCGATATGGAATTTTTATGAGAAAGCATTTTTAATATAAAATTGAAATAAGAAATAATATTGGTAGAAATATTTTTGATAGCTAACCTAGATGATAATGTGCTTAATCGTGTTCTATATTTATTTAGCTATTTATCTATCTGTCTATCCAGCTGTAGAGCTATCACATATATTTATTTGTTTGTAAAAATGAGCATTTTTATTTATTATTTATTTATATATATATTATTATTTATTTATATATCAATCTATACATCTATCTGTTTAATTCTTAATATAACTTTATAATTATGTTTATCCCACTTTAAATATTATATATTTTATATTTGCATTTTTTATAGATTATATATAAATAAATATATGTTTAAAGACAACTTTCTTTCTAAATTTCTAAATACATATATCTATCTTTTTATATGTATCTATATATTCGTATCTTTCTATCCATTCGGATGCTACTTCTTTTCGTCTACCAATCTACTCTATCTCTATCTATCCAACTAGCCACCTAAATATCATCTCTACATCTATATATATATATCATTGGGTATATAATGATTCATCTCTCTATACCTCAGACTTTACTCTTAGCTGACTGCCGCTTGCCTTTTGCCTATATCAATATACCCAATACTGAAGAGTACTAAAGAAAAGTAGACTACAAAGCCTATACCGAGAGGCGGTCAGTGGCTGGCTCTCGCCCTGGCTGTGTCTCTGGCTGTGGCAGTCGACGTCGACTCCCTGGACTTTGGCTAAATGCTCTGACGATGGCGTTGCTGCCATTTGTCAGGCAACGGACCGCAAAATAGTTCCACAGCGAAGCTGCTGGCAGCATTTTAGTTTTTCTTGCTGTTGTTGCTGGAGCTTGACGCGATAATAAGAGCGATGTGGAGAGTTAAGGAACTACAGGCAGGAACACTCGGCAACAAAATCGCATAGTGTGAGAACCGCTGCCACGCTGTGCTTTTTTCTCGTTTTTGTATTTCTTTTAGTTTTTCGCGTGGAAAATAAATACCAATCTACATAAAAGTGGAAACCAAATAAGAAAAACAGTCAGTAGTTGTAGCTGGCCATTGAAAAGAAAGAAACCTGCTGCCTGCTTCTATTGAGAGCACAACAAAACGAAGCAAAACCAAAAACAAAAAAAAAAAATGGAATATCAAACGAAGCTAGAAAAAAGCAGCGGTTGCCTGGACTGAACTGGACGGAACCTGGAACTGGGACTTGCACTGGCTCTGGCAACTGGCAACTGGCAACTAGCAACTAGCAACTGGCAACTGGGTAGCTGGTTGTGGTTACAATTTGGAGCAGAGGCCGGCCCCGTCTAGTTTTGATGAAATTGCTCGAAATAATAGGGTGAAAATGCCTCGACTGCCTTCCTCTGTTCGGGCGTTTTTCACAGTGCTCTCTGCCTTTTAACTCTTTCGCGCATTTGCTTGTTTGGCTGTGGAGCTGTGTGAAAGACCAAAGGCGTCACCAATTCAGGCAGCCCAGCTCCATAGCTCGGCAGCTCGCGTGCTAGCACCAACGAGCGTCAAAAGCAGTTGGCACAAAAGTTTGAGTTCAACCAGAGCGCCGCACACGCACAGAGACCAATGCTCCTCTGTTGGAGTTTCGGCTTGGGGTTTTTGGCTAACAAGAAAAAAAAGCTGAAATACTAAAGGTGTCGAAGATTAAACACTCTTATGCACAAAAAAACCCAATTATCATATTTAAATATGCAGATATTAAAGCATAGAAAACTTAAGCACGCTAAGCTGTCAGATTGGTATTGACCATGTCTACTAAGAGCTTAATAAGTCATGAATATACTTAGCTTACTCTCTTTCTGGATCCACTATATAATAATAAGATTAATCTATATTATATGATTTCTGTAT
This sequence comes from Drosophila hydei, assembly GCF_003285905.1. Taxonomy (NCBI): domain Eukaryota; kingdom Metazoa; phylum Arthropoda; class Insecta; order Diptera; family Drosophilidae; genus Drosophila; species Drosophila hydei. Next base: position 7,658,114 of record NW_022045643.1, read on the forward strand.
CAAATCTGCTGCTTAACAAAGAATATCTTCTGTTAGAGTATTAATATATATAGACATAGCTAAAAGCGGGGCGTACAACAGCTAACGGAGAGAAAAAAGTGGAAAAAAAGGAAAATGTTTGTGCGGCTGCAGTGAAAGATTTGTGGTGCTGCGGTTTTCGGCTTTTGGGTCTGTGTGAAATTGGATCTGTGCTGCTGCAGAGCCGCCCGTTCGCCGTTGAAGTTTGACTTGCGAAATTGCAAAACAAAGCTGAGATTTCTATGTGGTTTGAATATGATTTGAATATAAAGGCATATTTGCCATCAAAGCCATGCCAGTTGCTTTTGTGGAATGCGTGTGTTAACAAGTGCATTTATCTGTTTGTGCGATGCAATTAGATGTGTGGGGGGAGGAGGCCTTCTTATGCCCGCTTAACCGAAAACTAAAACAATTTTTGCTATATTTAAGTGTTTAAGCTATAATAATGAACTCGTCCCTCACTTTTATACCATGAAACTCGTATAAAATATGCAAAGCACCTACAGCATTCCTTCATTACCCGCTAGCAGACCAGTTGAGCTGAGAACTTAACGTGCTCCGCCTCTGCCCCCGTCTAGCTGGCTGACCACCTCTTACAAATCAATTACTTTAATCAATTTTTAACACGTTCGTGTCTGTGCACCCCAGAGAGACGCTGGTTGATTTTTTTCCTGCTCATCGTATTTAAGTTGAAGTAATTTTTTGTTAAATTTTTAATTATAAAGATTAAATACGGGCATGGCTGGCGACGAGACGAGTAACTAACCTGCCGCAACAAACTCGAAATAATATTCAAGAATTTTTATTGAAATAATAGCCGCGATGCAGGCAAAAACCAGCCGAGACCAGAACGCGGCACCCAGACAGCGCTCTACCCAGCAGTTCGTCAGCGCACATCAAAGGCGGAACGTACGTCTGGGACGCGAAACTGAGCTGAACCTGGTCGCTCGTCTAATGGGGGCGACGACAGCCTGTCATCGTTTCAAAGTTCTCTTTCAGACTCGCCGTTTTCTAATTGAAATGTTCAGCACCATATTTCTGCGCATTACCACCTGCTGCTGCAGCCACAGAGAAGCCGCCCAGTTTCCAGTTCCAGTTCCCGTGCCCGCTCCCTTTTTTTTGCAGTTCGCTGTGCCCTAGCCTGACTGCATAATGCAGCCAAACAGCTTTGCTAAATAGTTCACTGGCTGGCTGGCTGGCTGGCTGGCTGGCTGGCCTCGCAAATTGCAAAACCAAACCGCAAGAACAATGCACAAGGCACTGACCATCACATCACATCAAGCGACCTGAGCACCTCAGCCATCATCGTCATTATCAACGCCAAGTTGAGCGCATGATAAAAGGCAACCGAGAGAGCGACTCGATGCGATTACAATTTTTTCTTCTTCCACTTTTCAACACTTTGGCATTTTTCCATTCGACCCAAAGAAAAATATGTTGTTGCATTCCTTCAGACAGACTTATGATACCCTGCAATTATGACTTAAGAGTAGCTCTAAAATTGTATGTACAGATATTAAGATATTTAATAATTTCTTGTTCGACTTAGACTTAACTTCTTAGACAGTTACAGTTATGATAGCTATGGAACAGTACAGGGTATCTTATATTTCATTTAGTTCTTCTACCTTTTTTGCTGCCCTATTGGACGCAGGTTCTAGCAGCTGCTTGGCGCTTTTCTAGGAAATAATTTTCTTCGCTTCTTTTTTTTATTTTTTTTTTTTTTTTTTTTGCTTTACAGTTTTCATCGCCTCGTCTCGTCTAGTTTACATCTTTATAGCTGCCTCGTTGCTCCACAAAACTGGGCTGCCTGCCCACAGACTCGCCCTGCGCACTGCTGTCGGAGCACTGTCACACCTGTCACTATTGTGGCTGATCACAACAACCGCCAACAATGGAGACGACGTTGGAGTCGGAGTTGGAGTTGGAGATGGAGCTGGAGACAAGCGACGACCTCGCCCAGTTCCAACTCCTACAGACTGGCGGACAAGGTGTGAACGTCAAATAATCACCTTCGCACACGGCATGTCCACAAAAAATAGAAAAGTGAGAACAGCGCAGAGTCTGCTTGAGGAAGTCAATTGGCAGGCGGGCGGACGGCGTTTCACGACTCTCAACGTCGACGCTCTGGTATTTGCTTTTCGTAAGAAAATTTGCGCATATTTTCCTTGTTTTTTTGCTTTATAAAATTTCTCTGCTTTTTTGTTGCGGGCTGAGACGAAATGTGTGAAATTTCAATGGAAAGACACAAATGCAAACGCAGACGTAAACTCAGATGTCTGTGGCTGCGGTCTCGCCCTCTGCTGGCAGTCGATGGCTGTGACTCTTTCTGCTGCTGCTGCTGCTGCTTTTGTTTGCATAATTATTTTATTGTAACTGAGGTAGCCACGCCCACAAAACTACATGCACGAATGCGGCCCGCATGAATATTAAAACAAAGACGCTTTCGCCTTGCCTCCTTGGCTGCTGTCGCAAAGTTGCAACTGTTTCGCCAAGTGCCCCAAAGCAGCTCCGCGCAGCAACTCCGCCCCCGCCCACAACAAAGTCTAGACAATTTTGTTGGGCGCCCGAAAAAGTTTCGCCTCGCCTTAGTCTTCCCAGGCGCTGCTGCTTGCTGTAGGCATTTCTTCAATTAGCGTTTTTATTATTTTTAATTAACAATTTTGCAACTTAATCCTGCTGCTGCTGCAGAGCGCCGTACTGAAATTTCCGCAGACATAATCGAATCAGCAAAAGGGGCTGCATAATGCCTGGCTAAAGTTTGTCTAAGGACAACAGGCAACAACAGCCACTCGGGCGGCACCCTAGACATGTGCATAATTATATTAGGGCCGCTGCAGGACAACAGCAGACTAAAGGGTTGCCCCAAAAGATTGAAGAAATGTTGCCAAACAGCAGACGAAAGACCAGACGTCGCTCCAGGCGCACACACTCGACCCAGCTGAAAGGCAGGCACACGCTGAAAGCCCACTAAGAACTAGTGTTCTGTAGACTGGAAAATGGACAATTACTGCGCAGATCCTATTACAACTTGTCGAAATTCTAGATGCATTCAAAGAACATATAGTTGAAGTATATATACTAAGAGAAGTTTACAAGGTTAGTATATATAATGCTGTAGCTAGGACATCTGTTTTCTGCACACATTTCTTCTATATCTTCGCTTTATCTGCCACTTTTCCTAAGATACTTGCTTATCTTGTGAGCTACTTTTCCTTGCGATTGGTCTGGTTGGCCGCGAGGGTGGCAGCATTATCAGCCTCTGCGGATATTAAATTGCCACAGTAGATGCACATGGTTTTCAGCTCGCGACAGCACAATTTGCAATAGGGCGCAGAGCAGGTGGGGCAGAGGACGAATTCGTTGTTCTCCAGCGTACTGCAGATGAGGCATTTGCGCTTGGCGCAACTGTAGCGTTCCAGCCAGCCAAAGTGTTTCGGAAACTTGAAGCGCAATATGAAAAATATATTTATTTTGCCCTGTATGTGCCGCCGGGCTAAGTTGTCTTCGGCCAGCTTAAGGAGTGTCTCCCTGTTGTCGAGGCGAGAGCGCAGAAATGTTGTGTACAGGTAGAGAATGCGCTTCTTTTCGTGCTTGTAGTAGAAAAAGCTGCAGATGGTGCGACGCAAATGGAGCAGATCGGCACTGCCATAGATCAGCACTACGATCATTAGGTAAATTAGCAGCAGTTCGATGTAAAATCTTTTGGGCAGCACCTGAGCCACGGGCAGGCACTCCTCGTTGCTCAGGGACGTGGAGACGTGCTCGTGTATGTTGAAGTTTTTCATTGTGGTGCGCAGCAGACGAGCCATTAGCCCAGTGCCATTGATCTGCGAAGTGGGCCAACTGATGAGATAGTCTCCTATTTAGATCTACTCACAATATCGTACTCACTCGAAAGCGCACCTCGTGCTCGCCCTGCTGGCGATAGGTGATCAGCGATCGCCGATGTATTATCTGCAGCAGACTAACGACCAAATGATCGAGCACAAGGAATATACCCGCTGTCACTATTTCCAGTGACAAGTGCAGGAAGTTGAAAATACTCATAGACCGAGCCACGCCCCTTCTCGATGAGCCCGCAAACATGGGCTGCTCATGGCTGCGTAAGGGCAGTACAGAACGTTTCCTTTCGCGCTTGCGACGCTCATCCACATGCTTGAAGTAGTCCGTTATGTAGACATTGTCGTACTCCAAGTCCGTACAGTACAGATATTGGTATTTAATCGACGTGTATATGACGATCAGAACGAACAAGTACATAAATTTCTCAACTATCCACATGACGGTCTGAAAGCTGCGTTTCTTCTGATCGAACTCATTCATAAACTGCTCGGATGTCTCTTTGGCGCTGAGCAGCTGCTCTGATGTCGTTATGTTGTGCAGCTGATAGGTTATCTCAATATTAGAGTTATTGTCGTACAGCTCCTGCTCAGTGACCAACAGCTTTACGTAGGTCTCGCCAAATGCGGGCGGCACAACCTGAGGGTACGTGAGAGCATCAATTTGCAGAGGGATAGCTGAGGAGATTTGAAGACATTTGCCCTTACCTTTGAGGCATCGCACACCTTGTCCGGATTGCCAAACATATTCATTTTACATATGACATCGACACGATAGGGCCAACATAAGACTGCGGCTAGCCAGTCAGGGAAATTGGCAGTGCACTTGCGATAGCCCTTCAGGAATATTTCCTGGCAAACGTGATGTCCACTGCGCAGCTGATGCTTGCAGCGATTTCGCATGTTGCGCACAAATTTCGCCTGCACGTCCGAAGCTTTGGGCAGCTGAGAGCTGGAATTGCTAACAGTTGATTCGCTGGCATTGGCAGCTCTTCGCTCTTTCTTTTGGCCAAATTTGTCATCCTCAATATTTGTATTTTCCACGCCGTATTTGAGATCGTCTAGAATAGTCTGCAACTCCCTGAAATTGCCTTGTATCTCGTCCAAGTCTTCCCTCATGGTTTGCAGCGTATTGGTAAAAGGCTTGGCCATCAGATCGAAGCGCGTCTTGGTCAGATTGTAGGTGAGTAATGTGGTGCAGGCGAACACACGAGCCACCTCGTCCGCATTCTTCACCAGATTGGCAATGGGCCCCGCAATGACAAAGGCGAAGGCCACCGCTCGGAGATAGCTCTGACCCGCCTTGCCGAGCAGGCTGACAAACATCAACAATATTAACACACGCATATTGCGACTTAGCATATAGAAGAGTCCGCAGCACATGATGAATACCAACAGTACCATTCCGTGCGACATGAAGCTTGTCAATAATTTACCGAAATTAGCGCCAAAGCCAAGCAGTAGCCACAGCAAATAGCCCAAGACGATGCCCGTCAGGAAATTGAGGAGATAACGCACGGGCCGCAACCACCAGGAGTCCACATTATCGCGTCCATAGAGCAAGCAGTAAATGGGCTTTCCGGCCCAAGCAACGAATTTCTCAACCAGCTTCGATATGAAGAACATGACTTAAGGCACAAAACAGTTCGATAAACTGAAAAGGCTTACGTGAAATTATCTGAGCAAACAGTAAAAGTTTCGTGTCTGCGAATGGTGCAACAGATGCGTCTGTAAAACTTCAAAGAGAGAGTCGTCTGAACACGAGTTTCTTAAGCTTACAATGGCCGTATTATCTCAAGTGAAAAGGAGACACTTGAAACACAAATAGTTTAAGCTCAAGGTTAAACGGAGGATTAACACAGTGCGTAAAGATGCAGAGAATGGACGGCGGCATGGAGGCAAGTGGCAGAGGCGGGCATTAAGCTGGCTCAATTGGCGCAGCTGCGTTTAAGGCTCACAAACTGCCTCACTTTTAACCGTTTTATGGCGCACTCTTCGAGCTGCCACACACAGCATTGGCAATGTCCCGGCCAGCAGGACGGGCTGGCCCGTTGTCATTTAAGAGCAGCAGCCGCCGCCCCAAACAGGGACTATAAATGACTGCAGCTACCAGCAAGGCGCTCGTTAAAAATGCCAGACCAGCGGACCAGACACATTCCCAGACCGCATCAGGCACAACAGAGCTGCAAGAAGAATCGCGAAATATACTGGGCACTGGGCAAGGTCCTTGTCGTAGCCAAACGCAGTCGAAGCGAACAGAACTGTATGTAATCCAATTATAATAGAGCAAAGGAACTTTTGCACCTGCCCGGGCACCTTGCTGTGCGGATTCTAAAATAAAAATTGATTACATGCGTGTGTGTCTTGGCCGCAATGAATAAATTTTCGCTGAGGCTTGTTTGTTTTGCAGGCGACCGTTTAAAAATTTATGAACTGCAACGCTGAGCGATAAAAATGCATCAAAATCCGTCAGGCAGGCAGCCAGCCAGAGAGCCAGTTCCACTGGGCAGCTCCAAATTGGTGCAGTTGCTCGTCGCGCTTGACGGTGCTACTCACTGAATATTAAACAGGCAGCAGAGCTGGCAGCTCCCAGCGGCGGCACTTCATCAGCCCAAGTCGTGCTAAAAAATTGATTGATCCTTGAGGTGCCTGTGGAGCGAGAGAGTTGAGGCTGCAACTTTGACGACATCATCTCGAGCGCAGGGCAATGGGGCGGGCGTGGCTGTCACACACACAGCCATACACACACGCACACTTACACTCATTTAAACAATTTAAAATTCCAAAAGGGCAATACTAGCCACAGCACAGTGGGTCGAAAGCATAGCAAACATTTAACTGCCTTAAATGTGCTTCAAACCAAATCTCTAGGCTCCTGTTTATCTACTTTTCTATAGATTTTGTGCCACTGTGCCCGGCACACCATTGTTCTGACCAACTTGTGTTAGCTTTAAATGCATTAAATTGTCAATGCCTTGACTATGCTTTAAGCTTGCTGGCCATAAAATTGGTTTGGCGCAGACCAAAAAGGAGTCGCTCCCAACTAACCAGTCATGCAGCCAGGCAGGCAGGCAGGCAGACATTCAGTCAACTCCGCCTCCTCGTTGGTCAGTCAGTCAGTCAGTCAACTCGAAAAAGCCGAATGAATGATGAATTGCCTGTCACTTGCAATTTTTGTAGCCAGACAAAACACAGCTACACAGCAATGTCGAGGCTCGTCTTCGTCGATGTCTGCGCTGTTTGCCTTGTTTAAATTGTTCATGTTCCTCTAAGCCGGCTGGCCCAACTGCACAGGATCTCTGGCCAGAAACTACAGTATTCCATGTTGACGCGCGACTGACTGCTGACTGCTTTCATGGAATTTGCGTTTAAAAAGGGCGGCAACATCATTGTCAACCGACGCGTCAACAGTTGTTGTTGTTGGTTTGTTTTTTTTTTTTGGTTTTGGCCAAACATTTTTGTATGATCACAATGGCAAAATTTAATTGGGCGGCAACTGCACAAAATATGAAAAATTTTTGGCTGAGATATGAACAAAGAAAAACATATTTTGAGCGAAGAATTTTTGTCAAACATTGGACAGGAAGCGGTAAGAATGCTGGCCAAAGAGACAAAACTTTTTAGCGAAGAAAGAAGTTTCTTAACTTCAGAATATGGCTGAAAAAAGCAGCATTCATACATCAATATAGACTATGTATAAATATATTTTAATAAGGCCTGTACGAATTGGTTTTTATTAAGAAGTTGACATTTCATAAGAAAAGCAATTTCTTAACTTGAGCTTGAGACAACTGCACTCAGATATAAAAAAAATATGTTAAAATATATTTTAATAAAATTTATTTTTTATTTTAAAATTCTAATTGGAGTTTCTGCTTTGTTCATTATTATTTATGGCTGCATTACTACAAATAAATTTGATCATAAAAACTACATTAATTGTTGCTATCTATGCAGATTATTTATTGGCCTCGCTGCTCGAGCAGCTATTGCCAAGTCTTGTCAGGTTTGTGCTTGGCTTTAGCTGAAGCCAATTAGCGGCACTAATAAAAAGCAATAAATCAGTCCAAATTAACCAAAAAGACAACAAGAGCAAAGTGTACAAATAAATTTGTGCACTGCACTCAGCGCATTTGTCAAGGAATTAACCCTTTGCCGTAAGGGCTACAGGAAGAAATAATAAAACGGACGAAAAAAAGACAAAACCAACAACAACAGTAGCAAACCAATATGAAAATGACATTAGCCAAGCGCCAACAGACGGCGGCTAGACCGAGACCAGACAGCAGCAGGAGCCAGCGTTCAGGAGGCCCTCGGTTCGGGCCTCTGTCTATGTCCGTGTCGGCTGTCTACACGCAAAACCACTTTTAACTCGTTTACTTTATTTATGGCCATAATTTGTTAAGCAAAAGGTCGAAAACTAAACTGGCGACCAGCGAGTGGTGGCCAAAGGGCGCAGCTCTTGCTGGCAAGGTGCGATGCATAATTAAGATAATAAAATATTAATTAAAATTAAGTTCATGCATATGCAAACACAGTGACAGCGATGCCCAGCGTTAGCCAGCACAATCCGTGTACAAATATTTGCGTTTAGCAACGTTGATTAGAATTAAGGTATGATAATACGAGTTGCGCGCCGACGTTGATAGCCTCGTTATTGGCACTGACGCGACTCGCCTTAATTAATTAATTAAAAATGCACAGCTCACAGTTTTTCTCTCCTTTTATTATCATGTGTTTTTTCCCTTCTTTTTGCTGTTCTTTTTTTATGCAAATTATTCTGCTACCTTTACCCAAACAGCAACTTCGTACACCTGCCCGCCCCCATAATGAGAACCCAGCAAATGAGTTGAGTAGGCCCAAAGGGTTTGCCGGAATGTGTGTCGCCATGGGGGCCAACAGACGCTTATAAATGTCAATCAGAGATGGGATTTAATGTTACTCTAAGGAACACAAAGCATACTGAAATTATCATTATATTTAATATATATTTTTTAAAAGTTTATATAAATAATTAAAGTGAATGTCTTTGGAGGCTTGCAGAAATAAATTATTATTATTAAAAATGATGTAAGCAGGTCCGAAATGAAATAGTTAAGCGCAGGTGAGGCTTTTAAGTGAAGCAATGAAGAGCCATTGTTGCGCATGAGAAGCACAGAGAAGAGCAGTACTATTAAGAAGACTAGATCAGTGTACGAGAAGATTAATTGATAGAGATATATTAGCAGTATGGAGTGAGACGAATCTATATATTTTTCTATCTTTATGCATAAACATATGCTTTTACTGCTCAAGTCTTATTTAAAAAATTTAAATTCTCTTAAATTTATGAAATTACTTATCTAAAAATTTTGATAAATATAACTCGAATTTTCATACCTTCATGTAGTCAATTGCTTGGAAAGAGTATTTGAAGACTACCATAGAAAGAAGGCAACAATTGAGTTATATATTTCACAATATTTAATTTATTACTGCGTCGCCTAATGGAAGTTTGCTGTTTGCCTTCAGCTTAGGGGCGTATTCCACAAAACAAAAAAAAAGTAAAATAAATTTTTAAAAAATAAGAAAAAGGGTAACCGCAAAGCGCGAAATGTGATACATTGTGGTTTTTGGATGTTGACGTCTTGGCCGGCGCATAATTAATTTGGACTTTGGATTTTTATAGATAATATTTGGTTGTTGCGCGCCGCTTAATCATTTTACCTGTCGCAAATGTGGGCATCTAATTGGTGAATATTTTTTGGCCTCCCGGCCAATTTGAACGTCAATCGAGCCGGGAGTGAAAGCGAAAGCCGGTCACACTTCCCGTAGCTGTAACCCCAAAAAAATAAAAAAAAAAACAAAAAAAAATAACAACACGCAAAAGCATTGAGCCGGACCCATTAGAGTGAATACGTAGACAGAGCAAAGAGTCAGTGCCATGATTGATGATGACCCGCGTCCAGCTCTGCTGCGAGCTTTGTGTTTGTGCTGCATTAATTAACTAATTTAGTTTGGTATTTCATTTGTGTTCTCTCGTCCACAAATGATTTCTAAATTTATGCACACAAATTTCTATTATTTTTGGTTTTGTTTTTTGCAGTAATTATTTACATGCCTGGCCCCGAGCTGGGGGCGCACATGTCACGCCTTATCGCCCGCTTTCACTCTTCTCCCCATGTATAACGCTTACACTTCCGAATGCATTGTCATAATTCACGCTTGACACAATCATTGTGCGTGGGTCGGACATTGCATTTGATGGGCTTTGATGAATTTGGACAGTTAAAACCACAATTTCGTGTGAACGCAACTGTCGGAGACAATAAATTTGTCTATTTTGGCATTAAATGTTACCGAATTTCATCAATTTGCATTGCTAATAATCCACAACAATCACTTGTTTTTTCCATGCAAAACTAAAATATTATGCAAATCGAAATTATGAATTACGATTCTGAGCCAACACAGCTATCGCAATCATAAATTCCGAATTTTGATTTAGAGTCGAGTTTCTTGTCTGTGAATTGACAAAAGTTAGGCCTGAATCAGTTCAAATATATTTACTGAATATTTATTAGTGTTATATTAAAAGCTGGTCATTAAACTTAAACTCTGAAACTATAAAAGTTCAACACTTTGCCATACATCACATCACATTCAAAGATCAATTACCCATAGACATAGCCAGAGCCAGACTATGGCTAACCGCCAGCTCATCTGATAGCCGTTAGACATACCGCAAGCAGCTACTGTGCACGACACCTACCCCAGTTGCCATATTTATAGCCGACTCGTATATCATACAGCTCTAAGCATTGCAACAGAGTGGCAGAGAGCGAGAAAGGGAGAGGAAGATGCTGCTGGCAATGACAATCAACATTTGAGCTCGCAGGGAATTACCACTGCGTTCTGCTCGTATTTCAATAATAACTCTCAACTCTTGACTCACATTTCATAATTCATTTTCGATAGACTCTCACTTTTATTTTATTATTTTTTTTTTTCGCTTAGCACATTAACATTGGAAAACCATTAAGCGTTGCCACGACTGATTCGAATATGTTAAAGCATAGGTGGAGCATCTGATGCTGCGGCCCCGCGGGCATAAATATTGTGTTAACCACAGTTGAAAGTTGTAATTTATTACAAATTAAAATAAATCAAAATGAAATGGCAAAAACCACAACAAAAACACACATTTTATATATACATATCTATATAAATAAATAAAGAAAATCGGAAGATATGTGAGGCAGTAGCAGGTAAAAGAGGTCACCAAATAAATGTCTCTATAAATTGCGGGGAAAAAAAACATTTGCATTTTGAGTGCACGCCGCATACCGTAATAAAAATGATAAACGTTAATTTTTTTATCTGCCGCTCGAGAGGAAATTGTAGCTGGAAATGATTTGTCAAAGTTGAAAGTCGATACCAGAGTGTTCACAAATAAATATGCATATGCGCCGGAAGAGAAATTCCAAACAAATTAAATTATATCAATTTAAATTTGAAATTTTACAGATCCACATATACGAGTGTTTCGCCTCAACTCCATCGTGCTTAATCTAATATCAGCTTTTACAGCCAGCCAGCGAGCCATCGTATAATCCATATAGCTGCTCTACACACGCACACACACTTCAACAAATAAATCGTGAACGAAAATCAAAAACTATTTACTGATGCATGAAAATATATTTTATAAGCACTCTTAGTATTTACCGCTGCCATCGACAGGTTTTGATGATTTGATATCGTGGATTAGATGGAGCTCGAAGTGATGCGTTGCCTGTCATAAATGTGAGGAAAGCATAAGAAAAGAGAAATGAGTGACAAGAGAGAGAGAGAGACAGAGATACTCGCCTCTCTATGTGATTCTCATATGTTCAAGTAAGCAGCGAAGATAATGCTGAGCTAAACTGAACTTAAAGTTATGAACTTCAATCATAAATATGAGTAAAGCCTAAGTAAACAGAAACCAGCCAAAAACATAGAAAATTGTCCTCTCTCTCTTATATAGTAAAGTAAGGCTAGTTAAGACAGTGTTGAGCTAAGCCACATTAGAGGTAATTAAGCTATGTTTTCTCTTAACAACAAAACATAAATAAATCCCGTGGCTCGCCGCACGCTATCAAAATCCATCTCTAAGCATTGTGAGCCACATTCCGAAGCCCATATTTAAGTGAAATTCAATAGGCAGCAAAAAGAAAAGAGTATAAAAACCAACTGAGTGCAGGAAATGCAAACGGCAACACCACCAACTGGTTCAAGCTGCGCTCTGTTCCGCGCTTATCAATGGAGTTGTTTACATTTTTATGCTCCAAACAAAGTCCACGCTTGAATAGCGCTACAATAAAAATCTCAGCTAGAATAAAGTTTCAACACTTAAAATTTGTATTCAAAATATTTGATGCCATAAATGCCATAAAACTGAGTAGAGAACGCTTTCATCCACTGGACAGCAGCAGCAGCGTGTGGAAGATGATGTCGATGCATTCGGGACTGCGTTTCCAGCTGTCAAATGTCACTCGCCGTTCAATATCGTTTATCAAGCGTTTTATCGCTGATTTCTCATAAGCCTCGGCCAGAAACATCGCGCAGCACAGGCGGGCCCAGGCGCATTAATCATGACCAGCTTGCCCTGCTGTGCATTTGATGGCTGCTGCACACCTTCCCAGCAGCTCGCTGGATTAAAACTTTTGGAGTCAGCAGTTGCCGAAATAAAAGAACCGCTGAACGGGACTCGGCTGCCAAATGCGCAACAACCGCAGACTAATTAAATTAATTGAGGTGATTTTTGTCGCCCAACTCTGCCTCGATCCATGCCATTTATAAACTGTTCAGAGTCTGGCCTTTCAAAACTCCGAATACCCTAGCTGAAGACTTTAAAGCTTTAAATTTTTAATATTTAGTTAAATATTTGTCACTGGCAATTGGAGTTGAAATGAAATAAACATGTTTTACAGGGTATATGCAGATATCTATATATATATATAGCTTGGTTTTTCTTTTTTTCCGCTTTTTTGCTACAATTCCGAGCAATGGTCATATACGTAAATGCTCAGCGCGTATAATCCATCGAAATTAATGACTGGTCATATTTTTTAACCAGATACGACTTTCTTGTTTTTGCCGCTTGATTGAATGGTTATTCATATTTGCACAGATAGGGCTGCGGCATGCTGTTGCTGTGCTACGCAAAGCCTCTTTTTATGACCCATTCGGATTCATTATGGTGAGAACTTTTTGCTACTGCTCTGGCTCTTAAAGGATGCGTGTTGCGGCATATTTTATAAGTTTTGTAAAAAAAAAACAAATATTAAATGAATGCAATTTAATGTTTAAGCTGCATTATCGAGAGTAAGCATTAAGTAAAAGGCTACCCTGCTGAACTCTAATATATCTAAATTTAAATAGCTATTTTCCATTTATTAATCAACATTAACTAAATAAGCTTAACTTGCATTGTAACAGAGTTACAAAAGTATCTTCAGATATACACATTTCTTGACTAATGCCAATCAATTGTTGCAACGGCTAAATTATTCATAATTTACCTTTGTAATAATCGCATTTTGTAGTCGAGGTAAGCTGCGCTGAATGTTTTGTGGCAAGTGCTGGAGTGTCAACAGCATACGATTAATAAATAATGCAATTGAATGAATGGCTGGCAATTGCTGAGTTGCATGCCGCAGCCAACATGGCGCAACATATTTTGCAGACGACACAGCAACAACAACGAATAGCACTGACAACACGGCAACTGAATTGTGAATACTGAAAATGTTTAGTTTTAGCGCCGCAGGTGGTCAACAGACAGCGGCTAAAAGGCGCACAGCACACGGCAATTCCTGTTTTTTTTTTTGTTTTGTCTCTCCCGTGTGCTGCAGGATAATGACAGGCCAACAAGAGGACGAGCTAGAGCAAGAGCATCGAAGCATGGACATTGCGCCCGATTGTCAATTGTTGTTGTCAATTACGTGAACAAAACATGCACACGGGCGCTGCATGAATGGAAAATAGGAGGAGCTGCCGTTGCTGAAACCGCTGCTGCTGCTGCTGCTGCTGTGGCTATGGCTGCTACTCCAACTGCTGTTGACCACAACAACGAACCAAAAATTTGTACCCAAAATCATCATGTCAATTGCCAGGCAACAGGCCGGAACCAGCTAAACAAATGCAAAGCAGTTGCAGAACAAAGAGCGGCGCTTTCCACAGCAGTCTTAGAGATGAGCCAGGGCTTAGCGTAGAGTCACGCAAGTAATGAGAACTAAGAGATTAAATGGTTTAAAGAAATTGAAGTTGATCAGTTGATATAGAAGTTAAATGATCAAGCTAAGATCGATTAGCTTAGATTAGATAAATAGATCGAGGATCGTTGTAGAAAAACTTATTGAGCAAAGCTGAGTGACAAGAATGAAAAAGATGAGCTTTAATATATATCAAAAGATGCAGTAAAGCTGAGAAAGAAACTTAGAAATAAGTTGAGTTAGCAAAGCTGGCAAAGCGTGCAAAAGATCAGCTTAATTACTAGTTAACAGATCCAGTAAAGTTGAGGAAGAGAATCGGAAAGTTAAATGAGCAAAGCTGTGAAAGAGATAAGAGCTGGGCTAAGCTATCTATAGAAACAGCTAAATTGAGAAAGAGTTTCAGAAATCAACTTAAAAATTAATCAATCGATCGAGCAAAGCTGCAAAAAGTTAGCTTCGATATTGGTCAACAAATACAGAGGGAGAAATTAGCGCAGACTTAAGCAAATTGATCAAGCAAAGTTGAACAGGAATGTAAGAGATAAGCTGAGATGGGAAAAGGGTTGTTGCTTGAGCAATAGTATGGGAGATTGATCACAAGTCCATGCAGATCAGCAGAGCTAGTGTTCGACTGATCAAGCTACTCAGTAAAGCTATTCGTCAGTTAATCAAGTTATTTATAGCCAGCCAAATTCAAGCTGATTTCAGCTGTTTGCCACTACAGCGTCAACACGACTTTCGGCCATCTCTACTCAGATGCTTTCCGTTTAATTGGCATGCCATTTTGGCGATGGTATTATGTGTTTTAGGGCGCAGTGAGCCTAACGATTTGTGGCGTGTAAAAGCATTTGTCAATGTGTCACAACAATAAACTGTCATGGAGTTGCTGCAGCAGCAACAACAATGCCAGCCTCCAACTGCTGCAATAATTGGAGCAGCTGAATTACTTAGGAGCCAATGCTGAGGCAGCTAAAACGTCTTTCTCTCAACGGAAGATTAGCCGCTGCTAGTGCGCTTGCAACATCAGCATAAATTGAACCCGCTCTGACCTTTTTAATTAAAAAGCTGGAAAGCAAGTTTGGACTGTAGAACGCGATTCGGCATTCGTGCCGCGTTCGCATGCTAAAAATTGCAACAAAATTACATGACCCCGACGGGCCGAAACAGACGTCGACAAGGATTTGGCTGCACACAAACGGAACGGAAGAGAATTGTTATCTAATGTCTGGAGGCGAAGGGTCAGCTGCTGGCAACTGTGTGCAACAGTCACGCAGTCGGGGGAATTGAAGCACAAGCAAGAAAAGTGTTAATAAATTGTTGCCAAGCCAAGGAGCGCTCTCCAAACTGGACGGACACAACGTGGCGTTGCCCAAAATTAAGTTACGTAGCTCGAATCGAGTCGAGTCGTTGCTCGAGTCGAGTCGAGTCGAGTCGAGTCGTTGCTCGATTTGCAAATAAATTTGTTTAATTCCCCACTCGATGTGAACGCCACAGCGAGAAATATTTTATAATGCTCCGACACTCCGAGAGACCCACAGCGGGGTGAGAAAGTTCGTGGCGCTGGACAAGCCAGCGACTGGGCGACTATTCGACTAAAACGTGCCTGGGATTTGACTGCCAACCTGACTAATTAGACGCGTCATTGTAGCCCGATTGGATTTGCATTTGGATTTGGTAAGACTTTTCGAATTGGCATTGTTAATGAGCGAACGATGCGGCTGCCAGCGCCGGTCTCCGAGTGCCAAACTTCGCCTAAATGGAAACTAATTGGCATTTAAGTTGGCCAAAGTGTAGGAGTTACGGTAAGTGCACTCTTAAGGTTGCCCGTAAAGCTGCTTCGCTACAATGACATTGCCAGAATGGAGTATGCAAATTACCAGGACTTCATGCTGACCGCCCCGCGAAGAAGACATGACATTCGAGAGGCTTGGTGAGAAGTCAAACGGAAGGCGATTACAAGGTTCTTAGCATGTCCAAAAAGAGGGCGCTTTACCTGCGATTAGGATAAAAGATAGTAGAGAAAAGAGAATATGATTAAAGAGAAGTTGCTATTTAAAGGAAAAGAGATTAAATTTGAAATAACATTATATCACATTAAATACTTTTCAACTTTAAGTTTTTGTCCTGTATTTTAAAAACATTTTAAAACATATTTCTTTGACAACTTTTCGTGTATGGCTCTAATAAAAACTTTTTGAAGCATTCGTATTTATTTTCAACATGATATGCCTTTTATGGCATATACAAGTATTCACAGTTGCCATGTCCAGCTGGCCTCTGTCTTCTGCTTAATTGCGAATCCATTGGCTTTATGAAAAAGCAGAAAATTCTTTTTATTTTTATTTTGTTTTTTTTTTTTTTTTTGTTGAGTACGTATAAATAATGGCAATAGGTTTTTGCTGTCATTGTTTTCATCTGGCCATGTGCAGCCCATTTGTATTTAACATATCATTCATATAATATCAATTAGTTGCATATGCGCGGCGCCAATCTCTGTGCTTGCCGAGAGCTGCGAATTATTGGCCAATGTCGAACTGGCCGATATCCGGTCAAATGCCAACGCTGGTGTCCACTCTCTCAGCCCTGTCAACGGCGAACGGATGAAAGAGCTCACTCGATTGGCACTGCCAGTTTGTTGCCTGTTGATGATGGCGATGATGATGACGATGCCCGAGCATGACGTGGATATTGACAGCAGCCGCAGCGACAACGGACGACAACATCAATGTCAGCACACCCAACGTGCTGTTCTCTTCTCTCATTTCACTTTTTCCTCTTCTTCTTCTTTTTTCTTACTCAACACAAAAAACTCATTTTATGCCAATTTTTGTGTCCCCTCATAGCGTGCTGAACTGAATGAAATTTAACGAGCTGCCGAGCATACATTCATACTCGCTGCACACATAGCCATACATGCACACATTCATACATGCACACATGCATACATTAACCAATAAACGAAAAAGGATTCATATTAACGGCTCATTTGAGCTGAACAGTTGAAAAGCCAAGCGTAGTACACGAAGCCAATCGACGTCTTCAGTAGTCAATCATTTCTTACTTGTGTGAGCATTGGCTTCTATATACAAAAGCCACCATATTTTCTTAATATGTTTAGAAACAGGTTCGAATTACATTAGAAGCAGTAGAAGAAGAGAGCATTAGATTGCATTAAATTACACAGTAGATTCTATTTTAACTCGCGAGAAGCGCATAGAAGGGCAGTGGAATTTATCAAGGTAGCGCAAGGAGTTTCGCATAAAAAGCAATATTTATACAACTGCATACACATATATTACATTTAAATGGTAGTAAGCTTTACTTGTTATAATGAGAATCACATAGAGGCGCACTGCCTCAAAAATAACTTCCTTCTACTTTTGCAAAGCAGCGAAAGAATATAAGGAAAGCTTCTAAGGAAGCCTTAACACAGTTACATAACTAGCATTTGAGTGTTTGTTATACGTATGAGAATTGCGCAGAAAGGCAGTGCTACAAAAACTATTTATAATAAAGTTAAATTTTGTATTTAAGCAAACATTCATATAGCTACGTATAAGTAAATCGCATTAGAGTTAGTTTAAGTCTGACTAGTTTTCATGAGAATCACATAGAACGGCGCTGCTCTACACTCTCAAAGCAGCGAAAGAAGAAAGAAGAAGGAAACATTCATACAATTACATAAGGCAACACTGCATTAGAGTTCGAGTAAGCCTGACTTGTAATCATGAGAATCACATAGAAAGGCATTCCAGCAGACATTGGTTCACATTTCCAATTTAGCAGAGTAGTGAATGGAAGCTCTTGCTTTAGAGCAGACATTGATACAGTTTCATAAACATGCAATCACAGATACCAACACGTAGCCAGTCCGCTGATATTTCGCATTTCTTAAGGCATTTTGATGATCAAATCAATGCATTCCAATATGCATAGAACCAGCTTAATTATGTATGCAGGCAACGTAGCAGCCCCAAAAACACAGAAGGAGTTCTCGCTGCTGCTGCTGCTGCTGCTGCTGCTGCTGCTGCTGTGTCACCCCCTGCTAGTTACCCCCACCTGGCTTGGCTGTTAGTTTTTCGGCTTAACCTTTTGCCAATTTAAAATTGGTTTGCCCGGGCTGGCAAGTTCAAATATGCACAAACATTTGTTCAAAGGCTAAAGATTTATCTCGCCCGTTGTTTGCTAGACACCCTGTGGTTCCTTTCGGGCTCCACGTCTGCTTCCGTTTCGTGCCTGAGACTGAGAGCGGCCCAGCCACGCGAAGCCGGCTACCGGGTCTGCGACTTTTTGGCTATTCATATGAGCGCAACGATACAAATCTGTGAATTTCAAGTGCAAAACTTGAATATGCAATTGCATTTTTCACGTTTTCCTCTAGATATTTCGTTCCTCCCGCTGCTTGAAATTGTTTGATAGTAATTTTTGGGCCGACTTGCGAGAAGCCGTGACAAATGCCAAAAGCCGAAATGTCTGCTACAGTTGCTACAGTGAACAAACACTTTGATGACTCGTTGTCTTTTATGATTGGCATTAAAACTCATGACGTGCAGCTACCCTGCTCATTGATTTCTTAATCAATGCGCTCATAATTTACTCATTGTTTACTTTGGGCATAATTCAAAATTTCCATTTAGATTGAATAGCCCCCGTTTGCGTCCTCTAATTTGAGCACATTGAGTGTGCTGGAGGGCATCCACCTAGGGCCTGGGCTAAAAATTGTCAGACTGCAAGTTTGATTGGCTCTGACTGGTCGAAAAACATTTGGGCAAAAAGCTTTTAGAGCAGCGAGCAGAGAATTCAGCCAACAATTGGAGCTTGTGGAGTGGCTCGCCTCGTAGCTGGTCGCTGGTTGCTGTTGGTTTCATTGGCAATTTGCATATTCACGCTGTGGATAAAAATCAAAACAGTGGGTGCCGTGGCTGCCACAGCGGCAAGAGGCAAGCTACATACAGCCAAACGGCAGCGGGCGAGATGCAATGACAACGACAGCAACCAGCAACCAGCAACCAGCAGCGGCAGCGGCAACTGCGACAAGCGACAGGAGGACAAACGCCAAGGCAATCGATGAATGGGACAGAGAAATGCAAAATGTGCCTGCTGGGCAACCATGAAACCGAGACCCGAACGAGAGGCTCGAGCTGAAATCGCGGCCAAACAAATTCAAAAATGTTTGGTGAATTTCAATTGCTGACAAATTGCGAAAGCGCCAGCGATGCCAGGAAGCGAAAGGAAATGCGCCGCAGGACAGGTTCCAAAAAGCGAGCACGAGGATGCGGCTTCGATGAATTCAACAACAACAGCAACGAGGCGACAACGAGGACGGTGTTGTTGATAATATTATTAGTACCGGTGAATGCCAAATTGTCCTTAAGGATATAAATGGAATTTGAAATTATTTTATCAACATTTTTGATTGCTTCCAGCTGAACAATTGCTGCAGACAGGACAGCGCAGGACAGCCGCAGAGCCAGACACCGCGCGGAGCGGACTTCAATGGAGTCATTCACAGCGACCAGCCGTACATATTTTAATAATATTCACAAAAGTTATGAATTCTGTATGCCAACAGCAAAAGCAATGATGAAGTTGCTGCTGCTGTTGCCGCCGCTGATGATGACGATAAGTGGCAGCAATACGTTCCCCTCAAATGATAAATTTGTGAATTTCGGAGTGCTTCGTTGTCCCTATGCTAATTATTATTGCATGGCGGGACCAGGATTCGCAACGCATCACTGCCGGCCACGATTTTATCTAAGCTGATAAGGAAATTGCTTAGAATTCGTAATGGAGCGAATGCTAAATGGAGCAGAATTTATAACTTGGCTTAGGGTTCAGAGGTGTTAAGCTGCCGATGGATATTTGAGTTGACCCTAAAGGCCCAGGTCTGAGGTCAGGTAGCTCGCGCTGCTCACCGAATCAAGTTGACAATTTGCCGCAATGAAAGGCGCGGCACGTGTTAGCCCTGCTGCATATTTCAAATTGATTAGCCATTGATTTCGTGCCCCAAAGTGTATTAATGGACGCTTGGAGTGGGCACAATTCTTTTGTGAATTGAATAATGTTAATCGAGTTTTGCACTTGCGCCTTTTTATGGCGCCTTGCAAAAGAATTTGTATTAGAGGATAATAAATAAGGGAGAAATCGAGCTGAGTTTTTTATTCTAATTGAAAGTTCTGAGAGTATAAAAATATACTGTGGATCTGGAAAGAATGAACAAATACGATAAGCATATATCAGCAGTTGTTTAAGCTGTCGATAAATTGTTTAAATATTCAATTAAATTTGCCAGTTGATCACTAATTGTTTTTCAACTGCTGCAAATTAACCTAAATTCTGAGTCTGTTCTTGCGCCTCATGGAAGTTCTCAAGGCGAAATTTGGCGACAATAAACGCTCATCAAGTGGGTGTCGCAATTAGTTGATGAATCGATTAATACATCATTTATGATCTCAAAGGCCACGTCAAGCCCAATACTTTAATAGAGCTCAAGGTCTATAATATCACAGCACATATTGAACAGCATTTAAAGCAGCTCCAGCATAGTTGAGTCGGCTATTAAAATACTAACTTCTGTCACATCTAATGGCATAGTTATAGCTATAAAATAAATATATCAACAAAGTAGTATCTTAAACTGTTCCATTTTGCTATAGCTCTTATTTGGTCACCCCTGCCACTTCACATTCAATAATATTTGCTAAAACGTTTCGACTGCATTTTAATTATCGCAAAAATCTTTCACTTCAAGCTCTTAAAAACTGAAAAGTATTTTATCTCTGAGGTCCTTACTCAAATGATTCTCACATTTAAAAGCAAAGCTAAGCCACACGGCTGCTTCATCGATGTTCAAATGTTGTTGCCATGCGAGTCAACTGCATTTGAATTAAAAATGATTTAACCAAAAAAGTATCGAAGATTGCACTCATTTACAATGCTCAAAGATATTTGGTAGCAATTTACTCTGCAATTTTGTCAACTGCAAAAGTGTTTTCTTTTTATATTTGTGCAAGGTTAGCAACGTGTCGTATGCGCAATATTTTCATACTCAACAGAGTTCATAAACCATTTTAGATAATTTTTCTGCTCACTTTGCCACTCGACAAACGCAAATGTATATGCCCTTAATGGTTCTTGTGGATATTTTCCAGCAACAAATATATATATTTATATATCTATATATACATAGACAGAGACACTGCAAATTTGCCTGGTCTTAATGCAATACAAACAAAGCTCTAATTTAAATGGATCTCTCATCAGTGTTTTGACAGTTGAAGTTTTGACAGGGCACGAAGTCGAACTTCAGCCTGCCTAGCTGTGCCTGTGTGTGTGTGTGTGTTTTAGAAATTCATTGGCAAAAGACAAATACACATATGCAAATAGGCAGCGCACTCAAAACTAATGTACTATGCATGGCTATATCTTCATCTCGCTTGCTCACAATGCCTGCAGTTGATTGTAAATGAAGTGCCACACACACATGGCCAAGAACAACATAAATATTCAATTTAAATTATTACCAAATTGGCTTTCGTAAATTTCCATTATGCACTTATTTCATTTTCATAGAGAACGTCGGCAGCGGCTATGATGACGCCTAAAAGCAGTCGACGTATGCAATTTCCACTCAATATACAGAGAGGGTGAGTGGGAGAGTTGGGGCAGTGAGAGGGCCGCTCATCAATAAGCAATTTAATTTGTCAATCGTCTCTTTGCCTGCAATCAACAAAATCCATCAGCTATAAGCGTTGTCCTTGGCTTGCCTTCGCAGTGCAATTAAAATCGTAGATTTCAATAGAAGGACCAAGCCAAGCCCTGAGTAAAGCTGCCCCAGAAGCAGACCAATGCTAGGCTTGTAATTAAAATCAACACAGTTACACACACACACACACACACTCGCTTGCTGGGAGACAGATGCAACTGCATTTGCATATGCATATGTGCACTGTCATAAAATGCGCATACAAATTGCATTGCTATTTATGCTGGGCGCATTAATAACGCGCATACGTCATGTTGTACATGGGAACTTAAGCTACAAACTATGAGCACATTCAAATATATGTGAAAATTAAGCCCAGAGGCATTCGCATGCAAGTCCAAATTGTTATTTGAACAGACCAATTTGTGTAACTAGAATTGGCATCAATATCGGGAACATTTACGAAATATCATTCTAATATTATTAATTTAATACCAATTAACCAAAACATACTTATCTAAAACAATATCAAATTGCAGTAAATTAAATTGTGAAAACATAAGTAAATATAAATGAGAATATTTATAATTGGAAAATAAGAGAAATACATTTGCTGCACTCTAAATACTGTGCATCATCAATAGATTCAACAGAATTCGTCGCTTGGTCAGCTTGGATTAGTAAGTGTTTTGCAAACTTTTCGTTACAAATCACACAAATTTTGCTTTGCCTATAAACACCTGCAAAACTTAACCAGTCAACTTACATGCTTACACAACAACACAGGGACCAATGACAACAACGAATGATTGGCCAAGCTGGCAGACCCAGATGAGGGCCTGAGTGAAGCTTCAATGCACTTGCTGAGCATTTGATTTGTCACCCAAGGCGTGCAAATGATAATCGAAAAATCACTCAACTGTGCGTCTGTCCCAGCGTCCAGTTCATGTAAGTGTGCGTGTGTGTGTGTGTGTGTGTGTGCAAAGCTGATTTATCTGCCCGCTTGACTGGCTGGATCTGTATGTCCAGGCTGGTTGCCGGCAGTTGTCCTGCCAGCCTGCCTGCCTGTCGCTCTTTTCGTCTCCGGCTGCCTGCATTTCCGCATCCGGTTTTGCATTTGACACCAGGGCCTGGAACAGTAACTACACACGCACACGCACACGGCCACCCACACACACGCACATCCTTTTCGAGGCAAAAACTTAACTGCTCGACACTTGTTTTGTGGTATGTTGCCATTGTGTGGCTGGCAGTGCGTAGGTGTTGCTGTCGTGAGACTTGTTACTGATCCACTGGTCCCGCAACACCCAACTGCCTAATCTGAGTGCCCAACTGTGCAAAAAGCTGTTGAAAGACCCGGTGACATGTGTGCAGTGTGGCCCAAGCTAGTGGAACGCCAGCAGCTGGCCCATGCCGCCCCCATTTCAATCAAGGCTCTTCTCATTTTTAGCAATGCCTCGGCCAGAGTTTAAGTATTTTGGCAAGCACAATGCGGCTGCCAGTTAGTAAGTACTGTAAAAATCAACACAATTGACTAAGACAAATGTCAGAAAATTTCAACTGAGATGCATTGTGAGTTCCACTCGATTTGTAAGTTCCACAGAATATGTGAAATTCTGCAATTAATAGATTTACTCACTTGGAATTGGAGCTCAACTCAACACAGAGCCTTCGTCCGAATGAAATACTAAATCATATCAAAGAAACTCGCTTGTTAAACTAGAGTGCACAACTATTTTATTGTACTTGCCTCGGGGCGCCCTCGCTGACCACGCCCATGTAATCAAAAATTATGGCTGTGAGGAAAATTTATGTGGCCATTAGCTCAGAGTGCGCCCAGCTTCAAGCTACGCCCAAGTTTAGTGGCATTTTGATGGAGCCCACAAAGCGCTCAGACCTGGCATAAAGCAAGTTCATTACTTCAATATTTTGGCCACACAGGATGCGTATTGTTGTGGGGCAAGGCAGGGAGGGGGGCTTAGAATGACGCCGGTTTTGTGATTAGGCGGCAACCTCGTTTAAATTAAATAGCTACAGCCCAGGCAAAACAGGCGAAACAGGCGACACAGCAGACCGGAGGACCGACCTTTATTGGATTTTCAATTGTCACCAAGGCAGCCAGACCAGGACAGGGCCAGGGGGCCAGAGCATGACGCGGCAAATATTTTTTGGCCATGCCAATGCCCAAGCCGTAACCGAAACCGAAACTGAAAATCCCGGACCTGGCTACGCCCAGGATTCGGTGCATTGGTCCCCTAAAAGCCGCAAAGTGAATGACACGGGACAATGTTGAATGCTGGCATTCATTCATTCGGAATGGGTTGTTGTATCCGAGCCCAAGCTCATTTGCTTGGCTGCTGCGGCCTCGGTTGCTGCTAATGACGATTGCCCCAAATGTGAATTGTTTCTTTTGGCCCTTGTTTTGTTTATAGGCAGTGTGTCCCTGTGTGTGTGCGTGTGTGTAGCATAGTACATAGAGGGGCAGCTACCTCTTTTATTGATATGTCGCAGTTGGAGCTTTGAAATTTCATTTGCCTCTGCGTTTGCATATTTCAAGTGAAATTATTGGCCTGGTTCGCTGCGTTGTCCTGGATGCCGGCCAGGATATTCATTTGATGTGGAAACTGCCAAATTAAAAGCAAATTATTGTGTTTAGCCATGTCCACATGTCCGCTTATCCAAGTTAATATTCTAAACCTTAATTTCCTTAGGACTGTTGACATTTTCGGTTGCTAAACAAATAGCTTTAGTCATTCGTGTGTGTGTTTTGGGTCACCTTGTTTAGGCCAAAGTTGTTAATTAAAGAACTGGCCGAACTTTGTCAGAGTTTAAGGCCAGCAAACAGTTTGCCAAGTTTTGCTATAGATTTAATTGTAATGTGTTTATTTTGAGAATGAAATTACGAACTGAGCAGGTCATTGTCTGTGGCGCGTCTTTAAACTGCAAAGTCTAAGAAATTTCTAAGAAATTTCTCTATTAATCCCATAAGCCAAAGCACTTGACAATTTCTGCCTATATAAGCCTCTATATTTATACCCGCAGCTATCCGTTCATTGACCTCTGCGCACTGGCCATGTGTCTAAATGGATAAAAGTCCTGCACGACACCCACGCACTGAGCTAACCAGCAGGCGGCAGTCGAAAAACTCATTAAAACTGCATGAATATAATAAGCATTCGTTTGATTTATAAGCACTCATTTATTGCCCCAGTGTCAGGCACAAGCAACTCAAGTGAAAGCCAAGTCGCGACCCTTGGCTATGTACAAAGTTTTTGGCATATGGTCGTCGGCTTTTGTCTGGCCGGAGAGGGTTTGTCTTCGGGGCTAACCGCAGCAGTGGCAATTTTCTTACATTATCCGACCATTCAGCGGAGAGATCAGTACGGAAATCAATTCCATTAGGATTATGAATGCAAACGGCAGGAAGCTGCGTCCATAAACGCGCTTGTGTGCAAACATTTAAGAGCTAGTCACCAAAAAAAAAAGGAAGGAAGATTGCTAAAAGGGGGGACGGACACAGGCAGCGGGCTCAGCCATGCCAAGCAATAAGCATAATGCACGGCTGATCCCAGTGCCCTGCCCCGAACTGGCCAAGGCCTCGCGCTAAGACAATAATAAACATAATGGGCCAAGAAAAATTGCGTAAAAGCGTCAAACTTTTGGCAGGCGCCATGGCAAATTGAAGCTCGGACACACTCGCTATTTGCTTAGGCCTATAAATCCAGAGAGCTGGACGGCCGGCACATGTCCTTCGTCATATTTTATGCCGTTGCCTTCATTAGGGCGCACATTGATAATTATGCAACGGGAAGAATCTCCCGGGGTTGGCAGCTGCAGCTGAGTCCCAGACACTCTCAATGAGGCTGAGGCCGGGCTTGGGGATGGGCACGGCGAGTTGGGTATGAGGGTGTCAGTGACAGCAAATCCTGCGCGCGTGTCGGCATTTGGCATTGTGCAAGCATTTCCGCTTCGGGGCACAACCCACCACCTCATTTAGAGCTGCGAATCAGTCAGAAAGAAAGTCAGCCGACAGCAGCAACAAACTTTGAGCTGTTGCATTTAATGGCCTTAGCGTTGGGGGGGACCAGTGTTGGGCACTTCTGGCGCAGCTTCCTCTGACTAATGGCCACTGCGACTGACAACAGCTGCGGATTTACAAGCGAATGCATATGGCTGTGGAATTTACATAAAAGGTCGCTCAGTCAACAAAAGTGCGAAAGGAAAAGCTACTTTGCCATTTCTCAAACGCTTTGCACAGCTCTACACCTAAGTCCCAGGCATAGGCCAGCCACTGGGTGTTGCGACCAAATCAACAGAGCATCAACAGCATCAACGCAAGGCAATGGGATTTGGAATGAATGAAGGAAATTGTGCCACATATAGCAGAAACAAAAAGACTTCATCTAGCTCATATGCATATTATTGTTTTGTTAATTTCGAAAGTTATATGGAGCACTACTAGTCTTGATATTCAGCCAGATCTGGGCTGCCGAGGCAGACAGCTTGTTGAGTATCAAAGCTTTGATATATGAAGCGTGAGTTTTTTGGCTGAAGTAAATATGATGCCAGTCTCTGGCCTGACATGCGGCTGGAAATAAAAACAAAACCCTCCACGGGCACCTGCCAAATTTGCATAAGCCCATAAAGTTTAAGTCGCATTAGACGTAAGCCAAGTGCTTGTAACCCCAGTCGCAAAAAAAGGCAACAGCGAGGCAGACGAGAAGGACCAAAAGCTCAAGGACCACTGTTTAGTTGCCCATGGCAAATGCAATTGTAGAAGCAGCGGCAATGAAGCCAATAAACAAATACACTTGCCTTCGCAACAATAACACTCGTTGGCAATACCAACAACAGCAACCAGAAGTCGCCCCGCTTTTGTAACACGAGCTTTATGGCCAACGACGGCTACGCTTTAACCCCACCTGGTGTCGTTTGCCCCCCCTGCCTCCCCGCCTCCAGCTCCTCTTTATTGCCACGTGTCAGTGAACGACGCTGCCGTCGCTTGTTATTTTAAAATTTAAACACCCATGAAATAAAATATATTCGAGCTGGGTGCCCCCAGCCCAGGCCTGCCCCCAAAACCCAGCATGCATGCCCCTTACACGGCGACACAGTTGAAGCATTGAATCCAATAGAAAAATGTTATTTTAATGCAGACGCTCGCCCGTTGCGACGCATTACAGCAACAACAACAACATGAATAGGGGTTGGGGGTGTAAGTAGCAGCAAAATTGGATCAAGGTCTGAGCAGCATGCAGGCGGCAGACGAACGGACGGACGGACGGACAGAAGGGCAACACGCGCCGTCAATTGCCATCGATGCCGCCGCCAAAGGTGCAGCCAGCTCCATATTTTGCATGCGACCCTTAGACAGCAGGCAAAGGCAAAGGCAAAGACTGAGGCAGTGAAGGGGGCACAAAGAGTTATCGCTGGTATCGCATAAATTGAAATGGGCGCCGCTGCACAGCGTAAACTGATGCTACGTCTCCAGGAACTCGCATCATATGTGGAATTGTATTTACAGTTCACTTAACAAATGCGCATATCACACGGCCGCAGCAATGCCAATGCCAGCGCATGGATACGGACACGGACAGGGACATGGATATATATATGCATAGGGCAAGCAATAGGAATCGTGCCACTTAGAATGGTCTATGTAGTCGAGGGTTGGCTAGGGGTATGGGCTATATATAGCGTAACACTGTTATTTGAGGTTTATCAATCGGCCGATGGAGAGTAAACAAGAGGAATGCGGGCGTTCAAGGTGTGCTTTGCATGTACTACTCTGGTGTGAAGTGGTTCGAGTGGTTCCAGTGCTGCAGTAATGCAGTCGAGTCAATATTGAGCCATGGGCAAAGGTTCAAGGACTCAATGCATATAAATAGCTGAGCAGCAAGGGTAATGTTAAGTATGTGCAAGGCAATTTGAAAGAGTTGCAAGTGAGTAAATAGAAAGGGAGAAAGTAGAACAGAGTAACCATAACTGCGTGCTTCACTTATTGAATAGTTTATTTCCATTCAATTGAGCTTCAACAAATTTGTTGCTGAGTCAGCAGCAGAGCGTCCTTCAGTTGATGCTGCCCACAACTAATTACCGAGTTGACATTGTCTCTTGGATCCGTGTGTCATTCTCTGGCCGGCTGATCAATTAGCTCTGATATTGTCATGACATATTAATCGCCTAGCTGAGACAAGGCAACCCGCGCTTAAGTAGCAAAACCAAACCAACTAGCGTTTCCACGTACCCCTCACACACAGCTGACTGGTCTTCGATTTTCATGGCTTAACACATGTTGACAAAGTAAACAGGATTTTGATGCTGTGGCGTACAAGCAATTTGCTAATCCAATACTCCCAGCCCCCAGCCCCCAGCACAGCTGCTGCAGCAAAAAAAAGAAACAAATTGGCAGATTAGTTGTTGACATTTTGGAAAATTAATGAAACTCTGCTGCCTCAAGGGCAACTAGCACCGCATGCATGCAGCCACGCCCCCTCAAGCACCTAGACTTCACCCTCAGCTAGCTGTCCGTTTTGTTTACCGCATAATTTTCGTGTGTTTGAGCATTTTCTCAGCTCTCTCTTATTTTTTTCTATTTCACATTCAACTGCACACATAATTTAATTAAAAACTTGTTTTTTCCCCATCAATTTTCTGCCTGAAAATATCAAAAAAGGCTTTCACATCAGCCACATATGAGCGCCAGCCGAGCATGGCAAAAATTTGCCTGCATTTTATTTGTTTTGTTTTTTATTTTTTTGCAGCGCCTTTATAAAGCATTTTTATTATGTTTTACTGGTTTTCAAAAGCTCAGCAGAGTTAAATAGAATTTAGTAGGTTTATTATGGGCATCATAATATGAAATGCTAAAAAGGAATATGCAGGCATATAAAAATGCTCGCTGGGCAGCTTGATTATGAGCAGAAATGCTCAAAATGAGGTCTCAAAGAGGGAGGGAGGGAATATATGACTGCAAAATACCCTGCCCATTATTAGACTCTAAATGCAATTGAAGTCTTTAGTCCTTTGAGTAAACATCAAGTTGAATAATTTATTAAAATAATATAATTTGCTTTTATTATATAAATATATATTATATATTTATATATGCAATATACCGCCCTTTTATGGATCTCGCTGGGCACTAATTGCTGCAAGGCTGCATATAACTAAAAAGCTATTTTCCCTTTGCTGTTCTTTGTGCTGAAATGTGGAGCTTGTTAGGTCGGTCAGTAGGTTTACCGCTTAGCATTTCTATAGAAAATATATATGGCTAACAGAGGCAAAGACTTGGCATAGTTAAGAGTGCTCTGAGGTTTGTATGATTAATTAAATTCTATATATAAAAAAAAAACAATTCTTTGCGCATAATTAAAAAAGAATTCAAAACATGCAAAGATCTGAAGATAACAAATAAAGTCTTATAAATCAGCAAGCATTTGTTAAGCTCTAATATCTCTATATATTTATTATTCTATGTGCATAAGGTATACCTAATTTTTTGGTTTTCTTATCTCATATTTCTTCAATTAAGTATCAAGTCGGAATGCTGTTGAATGGCATTCCCAAGCGGCCAAAGCTTAGCCCAAATATATGAGTCAAAGGCAAATATTTCATAGATGCTGTCACAGCACAGCTCCATCTTCATCTTTATTATATATAAGCAAAAAAAGGCATAGAAGCTGTCCAAAATATTTTGTTGGCTTGTTATTCAAATGAAAACGTTTTCTATACTCGTAAATCTGAGCGCGCAGTCGGCTCAAGGACTCGTTTCGCTGCGAACGTGCGTTTATGCAATGAAGCAGAGTTGGCGGAAAAGCGAGTGAAAAACAAAACAACATGTCAAGAAATAAATGTACAAAAGACATTTCTGGTATATTTTTCAAATGAAATATTAGTTTACTTTTAGCGACGGCGACGGCGACAACAACACAAAAGCCAGCGTCAAAGCGTTGACAGGCAAGGCAGAGAAAGACAGCAAGACAGATGGTGGAGCGGGTGAGGGAGATGGGGTGTTCGAGTGCGGCGTCTTATTTGTCATTTCTTGAACGATTTCTGCAAAGCAAAGCAGAAACAAGCAGACAAGCGGAAGGATAAGACACAAATGGCGCAGGCACGTCGAAGCATCCAACAGCACAGCGAAGGCGAACGCAGAGCCGCTCGTAATGGCTGCTGGAAGATGATGCCACTTTCGCTCAAGTGCCGCAATAAACAAATTTCTCAAAGAGGGCGAGCAGTAGAACAGCCTCGGGGCCACGGCTACGTGTGCTTGGGCACAGGTAAGCCAAACAGTCAGGCAAAAGGACGTCGTTTGAATTATGAGTCGCGTGCTAAATTTTACAACTCAATGTGCACGGCATGGGAATAAAAGAGCACGAAAAAAAAAACGAAGATAGAAAAAAATTAAGTAATTTTCTTCATGCCGATTATTATCGTACGTAGGAGCGCAGAGGCGAAAGGGTTGCCGCCCTCCATCGACATATGTCACACGCCGTTGGGCGCCGAGGCGTGTCAAGCGTTTAGATCAACGCGCGCTGATAGCGGCCGACCGCGTTTTAATACTAAAATGCCGACACGTAGCTCATCCCACATTCAGTGACGCCCACAACTCGCAACTCCCTTGCCCTTACCATTGTTGACATCAATAAATATTCGCGCACGGCCGCGCCGGCCATCGGAACCAGCTACACCCCCGCCCACCACCCACTCCACCCTCTGCAGTCGCTATCATCATAACGCTGAAAAGCCATAAACGACGTAATAAAATTCTGCACTGCCATATGTTCCCCAGCGGGCATTATTTTATTGAGGCATACGACAGTCCAACCATGGACCCACGGACACAATTTGTAGGCACTGTCGTTCAGCGCGCCGACCATAAACTAAAGACTTTTAGAATAAATTTAACATATTGTGGCGTTTATCATATCATTTTGGCTCGTACATAAAATTTAATTTTTTAAATTGGTAAATAAAAGCAGCACAGAGCGAGAACAGCCCAACAACGAAAACTAAATGCTCTAGCAGCAGAAGTGGAAAGCATTCCTGGACTAGACGATAAATTCTAGAAATTGACCAAAAATTAGTAAACAAATTCTGTTTAAATTTGAAATCAAAATGGCCATCCTCTGGCAGGGCATATGCCACTGTGGTTACTGCGCTTTACTTTCTCTCTAAAATTAGCTTTTAATTTAATTAGCTTTTTATTTGCTTTGAATGCATTTGCCTAAGCTGCACCGCTCCATGTTGTGGCCTTGTTGGCCAGGGGCTGCAGCATAAAAAGGCACAAAACAGCGAGCCACAGCGCAGCAAAAGTACGAAACAGGTCACAGGTCGGGTGGGGCTGCAGCTTGTGCCATCATTTGCTGGCATCCCGGCAGCAGTGGCCAGGCCCCACCTCCAGTGGCGATTGTTTGCTTTGAAGTTGACGTTTCAAACTGGGCCTAATTTGGCGTAAGCCCTTTATAAACTGAAGGCTGCAGTACCGGATTTGAAGCCACTTTATATATATAAAAGCCCCTCTAATGGTTCAGCAATCAAACAAAATTCCACTGAATCTTTTAGAGTGAGATAATTCATAAAGCTAGACTAGACTTTCCAATATAAGCGCAAGTTAAAAGGAAACCTTGAATATGATGAAAGTGAAAGTGCTCAAGCCGGTAGTGTCCGACTAGGATATACCCTGAATCTTGAGCTGAAGTGATATTCCCAGCATTCTACGGCTATTTTGATACATAGCCAACAACACGTGCACACTTACATACACAAGCACGCGCTCTGCTTACTGCGCAGCGACTTCGCTTGGACAGCGCTTGGACTGCGCTTGAGCAGCGTTTGAACTGTGCTCATGGGAAATTAATTAATTGCTGAATAATTTGGACTTTCAGAACGTGATAATGACATCTATATATTAAATTATATATATATATATATATATATATATATATATATATATATATATATATATATATATATATTGAATTTACTACATAGATTTAAAGATCTAATTTACTTGTACAGTTCCTATTTAGTCATCGATAAGTACTATCCCATCTATATAATATACTACACCCATCGAATTCTGAAATATATTAAATATATCCTTGTATAAGTTTTCAACTGTTAGACCAGCTTAAAAATCAATTTCATGGTAAAATTGAAAAGCCCCTCTACAAAACTTTATAACTCCAAACGTAGTAGTGATCAGAATTATGACCAGTATCCGTTATTATCTCCTGCAAGCGGGATTATTGAACCCAACACGCGTCTAGTCGCATGTATCAAATAATTGAATAACTAGAGCTCATTCCACTTGCACGAAATCGAACAAATGGATTGTTTGAATGTCAGTTTATCCTTGAACTGACCAAAACGCAAATTATATTCCCATCAGATGCCACACACACACGCTCTACTGTAGACACATGCCACACCCACATCCCTATAAAATAATAGGCTGCCTCGCAGCCTGTCCGTCACTTGCTTTCCCTCTCTATTGCGTTGTTGCTTTTGTTGTTTGGGTCAGTGTTTGGGGTTGTGCTCCCACAATCAAATTGGAATCGTTAGCGCAACAAATTGAATCGAATCAAAGCCCCGACGTGCTCGCATTTAAATAATAGCCAAAGATTATCAATTAAGCCGTTGTACAAATTGATAGTGCTGGCTCAGTTTTGTCCAGGCCCAACTATACATATACATATATGTATATATATATATATATATGCTTGCCACGCCCACTCCAGTGCCAACGCGTGCAGCATTATTGCATTAAAATTATTTAATTATCGACTGGTCAGCGTGGCCTTTGTATCGGTGTCCGAACCACCTGGACAAACCCATAATTGCATTGCCGTAGGGGAGCTGTGACAAAGAGAGAGAGAGGGAGAGAGAGTGAGAGTAAGAGAGATGGAGACTGTAGAAAGAGCAAGCTGTATATCGCTGTGGCAGGCAGGCCATATACGTTTATGCACTGAAATGTATGCAGATTGCAGTTATGAGGTTTCATTTTTATTGCACCATAAGACTAATAAGATTTTCTGCTGGCCACGCCCCCATACCACCCACCATCCATAATAATTTCCATCATAATCGCGCTGATTTACATTGCAGCAGAGTTAACTTGTTGGATAGGCTGCATTACATTAAGCAGCATTTTTAATTACATCATAAAAGTTAATTATAAGTTGAAAGAAGGAAAAAAAACATTATAGCAATGCCTTTGTAGGCGAAAGCTAAAATTAAATTCTTTTTATATACGCGGAATCATATTTTTTATTAATGAAAAAAGATATCTATAAAGAGATACTCTGAATGAATACGCGAATGCAACAGAAATCAAAGTATAGATCAGAGCTCAAAGCGAATTTCCATTTTCGCCCCTTTACATAAAATATTTCAGTAATTTATCTTCAGGTTTTTTTTATCTTTGTTATCGTCGCAGCAAGCAACGCATCTGAGCATAAACTTTTCAGTTTGACAATTTTAATTCGGTGCAAATATTTGCATAACAAATTTCACCGCTTGGAGGAGGCAAACAGAAGAGCCCTCAGAGCAAAGGACTTGGCACCTGGGGGTCGGTATGGGCTGACGACAAGCTGCCAAACAGTGCGACGCCGGCAATAAATCAAAACTCAGCTAATTACGCAACAAAGAGGCGACTTTTCGCCAGCTGAATGCTAATTAAAAACGAGAGAGCTGGCGCCGAGACGCATTTGGAGCTGCCACCCCAAGTGGAACGTGGCGCTGGCTGCTCAGTCAGCAGCTGGAGCTGGCCAGCACACAACTTGGCCATTAACAATAATACCAAATCGGAGCTGGCCAAATCAGTGGGCAATGAAACGCAGCCGAATCGCAAATTTATGTGGCACGAACAGGATTCTACAGAATGTGGCAGCGCACCTATGGGCCAGGGCCAGGGCAAGGGGCAGCACGGCGTCGGGCTGAACGAGTCCTGCTGCTACTAGACGTAATTAATTCGATTATATTTCATTGATTTCAACGCCCGGTCTCATAGAAAATAAAATTTAATTGAAATGCCGTTCAGCGCGGCGTTAGAGGCTGCAACGTAAATCAAGTTAGGCCAGCGGGCAGAGGGGGGCGGGCGGGAAGACGTTGTCCCTTTTCGGAGGCGACAACAGCAAGCTATAATGGTAAACAAAAAATCAACGTGACAGGAAAGAAAATTAGCAAAGTTCGCTCAGCGCTGTCCTTGGCCAAAAGTGGCTCGGCCCTTGGGCTTAAGCTGCTTTATGCCACGGCCCCCAGGACTCGATAGCCATGCGATGGGCGTCTCAAGGGACGCGAATTTAGGGCTTGTGCCCAGCGCTCAGTCCACAAAAATTTGAGCCGCAGCCAGGACTTCTGTCAAAGACATGGCAACAGGAATTCCACTGCCACTGGACATTGATTAATAATGTTTTTGTATAAGTACAAGGATATACGATTTTTTATCATCGCGCACGACCGGATGTTGTTGCTGTTGTTCTTGTTGCTATTATTATTTGGCGCGTTTCTTTTTAATGACTTTCAATGGAAAAAAAATTGTTTTTGCCAAAGTAAGCAAGAATCTCAGAGGGATGATTGCTGTTTGGCTGAGAGAGCAACAGAAGAGCAAAGAAAGCTTATTAGCTAAAGGTTAAAGGACATTTTAGATACGATTCCTATTAGATTTCAGAGCTTATTTTATAGCTAGCTATGAAGGAAGCCATAAGACTCTATCTGTTCTCTATATGTGTCATCTGACAATGCATTTTCCAGTCGTGAATCAGTAAATCTGTTTCGGTAGTAGATTTAATAAATGTATGCATATAGAGAGCATCTAAAAGTCAATCATTTGTTATTTCAAAACTCAACCTTAGCATAAATCATGCGAAATTATTCGACCACATTTTCGGCCTGTCGTAGTGCAAACCGTCTTGAAGATTAAATCCTATTAAAGCCTGCGGTGGTTGGCTATTAATTATGAGCGTGGACAAATTAAAAGAGCGCCTTACGCACACACACACACGCACAGCCGCATACACACATGGATTTTCAGTCTGATTTCATTATAATCAATGAGTGCATTAGTCAAAGCCGACAAATCCAAACTTGGTTGCGTTCGCCATCAATGTCTATGGCCGTTTGCAATAGCTAATTAATAGGCAAATTCCTAGAGCAAATTGTCCTGATAATTAGGCATGCACAAGTGCGTCAAATGCCCGACAGGCGTAGTCCTGTCCGAACACTGCGCCCGCCCCTGCCCCTGTTGCAATATTAGAGCCTGTGTCCAACCACATCCACCTTCATTTGCATTAATTGCCGTTAAGTCGCTGTGCCTGACCGGGGGCCCAGACCCAAGCCAAAGCCAGATGGCCACCGACTGGGGGTAGGTCGATTGCACTTGCATTTAGTGCAAATTTGCCGCTTTGCCATCGAGCCACGTCTGCCTCTTGGCTATCAACAACATTGCAGTCCTTTGGCCAGCCTGGGTTACTAATAGACCTCAGGGCGTTATTGGAAATATGAGCAGAGCTGTGCGTGCTTCGGAGCGTAGTTGCTTGTAATTGATATTAAAGCAGCTCATCAACGGCAAAATATGATAAAAGGGACCACGAGTTGACAGAGAATATTTCCTAATCAAATCTTAGCAGATATTGTGAGTCAAAGAGAACTTTTTGCCTTTGCGCCGTTTTAATTGTCTTCAAAGTCAATGCACCTGGCAGGCCGAACTACTAAGCTATAATTTCTATATACGCTTGTAAATAATTGAAAATCCAGTACACGCATTTTAGATATGCCCGCGTGACGCCCAATTAATTGTAAACCAATGCCGGCAATTAAGTAGTTCCAGTTAGGCCAACTTCCAGCTGGCTTATCAGGAGCCGAGCTGCGGCACATGAAAATTACAATCGAGCTCGCGTTTGCCCTCTCGAATTAGCGCTACACAATTAAAACCCAATCAAGATTGTGAACAACTGTAAACTTTTCCCACAGCTTTTCGATGGGGTAAAGCGACGATTGCTCAGGATTTCTTTGTGTGATTTTTGTGGGCGAGCCCCAAAACAAAAGACAAACTGGCAATTAGTTTAGTTTCAGTTTAGTTTCGGGTGTTTTTTTTTTTCTTTCGAACTGTTGTTAAACAAATCATGTCTGATGCCACAATTGAAGCCCTCCCAACACATTCTACCCAGAACAGTTGCTACAATAAACAAGCGATTCGTGTATTCCTGTTGCATGTTTCGTATTTGAAACAGACAGAGCGAACGAACCGTTGTCCCTGTTGTGCTGGAGCATTAGTTGTTGTCTGCCTGGAGGCAAATGCGTTTTGATTTTTATGTATTTTTAATGAAACTTCAACTGGGTACAAATACAGCAACAACTGTAGGAAAGAACCACAGTTGCGAGCTGTCGTCGTTGTCGTTGTCGTCGTTGTCGTCTCTGTCGCATTGGGGATTTTCACAAGTGGGAACCAAAACATTTGTTCCTAGATTTTCACGTCACGCTCCTCATTGTGGGGTCGCCGGGTTGCCCTAACAAGCCAGCCAAATGCAAGAAAGGGGGCCAGCCAGTCAGCCAGTCAGCCTTATTTTTGGCTTTACAAGAGGGCGTGGCATGGCAGCCTTATGCCTTTTATGTACATATATATATATATGTATATGTATATGTATGTACACATAATCATTAACAGTGTCACATGCGACATAATGAGACAGGGCGCACTGCACAGCGTGCAGAGCCCTCAAGGCGGTTCCGGCTGCCAGACAGCAGCACACACATACTCTAACTCCAACAATTGTAAATGTCTGAGTCTGTGATGTTGCTGCTGCTGCTGCTCTGGCTGCTGCTGCTGCCTTCACATGTTGCAGTCTGAAGTCTCGAGCTGCTGCCGCTTAAGTAGTTTACATTTTATATGCAGCCCATAAAAGGAAAACATTCGCTCCATTAATGGAACATAATTTTTCGTTTTCTGTTCGTCGACGTCGCTCGCTCGGATTTTTGTCAAGTTTATGAAGATTGAAATGGTAAAGCAGCATCAGCTCCCATAGCTGAGGAGAGCTCAGGGCGGCCAGCATCATAAAAGAAGAGTGCATCAAATGGGATTTTAAGTTGTCGCATTTAACAGGCACCAACACCAACAACAACAGCGCGCAGACTACAAATAGATCTATCAAATTTTGTGTTGCAGCTGGGCGAGGGGTAGATAGTTTCTGTAGAGGTTTCTGTCATAAAGACTCTATCTGCCTCTTTTTTTAAGTCTTGCAGCCACATATGAACTCCGTATATATATTTTACCATTTTGTCATAGTTTGTTTTGTAAACCTTTTATGTCATAGCTCATTAGTTGGCCTGTCGTCTGCTTACAGCTTCTAGATATTTTCCAAGCAGTTGCAGCCGCTGCACCACTCGCTTGAGCTACTGACAGCGAGCGGATGTGCAGAGGAAATCTATTAAGATCTTCAAATAAGAATAATAGACATGCAAATCGATTTGAATAAAGTGTTTAAAATATGTATGTATTAGAAGTGCTAGCTAAGCTGTCAAACAAATATAAAACATAGATCTTTAAGAGCAACAATTGATATAAATTTCAATCCCTTGCAGTTCATATGGAACGTATGGCCATCTCAGGCAACAGCTCTATGCAAATTGGCAGCTCTTTAAAAAAAAGGCATTTATAAAAAGCTTATCTCTTTTGTAAGCCAATTTGTGAAGCGTATTTTTGGAAAAGTGGTTGGGCCAGGACTAACAAGCCTTAATGAAGAGCTCTTTGCCCATTTGATATACTGTTTGGCTCACACTGTCGACTGTGAGCGCTGTCAAAGGAAATTAAAAACGTCCCGAGCCGAGCCATCGATGATGATGAATTTATGCGAAAATTTAATTATTCAACAATAAACAGAGCAAAAGGATGCAAAGGCAGCTGAAAGGATGCGACCGTATATAAAGGGCAAATAACCGCTGCAAAATGAATGCCAATTGGAGCCAAATGGCAATAAATCAACGCACAAACAATGCGAGGCAGGCGGCGGGGCTACCCACAGCGTTTAATGAAAATGGAATGGAAAATGGATAAATCGAGAATGGCGTTAAATAAAAATATTAAATTGCCAAAGAGGCTAAGCGTTTTTGGCCAGCCCTCGTTGGCCAATTAGTTCAATTGGCAGTGAGCAGCTCAGCTAGCAGCTCAGTCATGTTGACAAGAATTAACAAATTGGATGGCTGATTAAGGCGAGGACAGTTACCCTGATATATATATATATATATCTATATATATTGATAGCAAGATACTTTTGAAAAGTAATTCAATATGTTTTCCCACTGGCCACAAGGCTGTCTGGCAGATCAAACGTGGGAGCAAGTGTTGGTCTGGCTGCTTGGCTGTTTGTTTGTTTGTTTATTTGTTTGATTGGCGCACAAAGCGCGTGAATGGCTGCGTCTCTCTCTCTCTCTTTTTATCTCTGAGGCATGCTGGCGTCGTTGCAGCTTGATACTCGAAACTCGTTATAAGAAGCATTCGCCAGGGCTTTTAATGTTTGAACTTTTTATTACACGCCAGCGGCAGCAGCAGCAGCAGCAGCAGCAAGAAGCAAAAGAACTCTGATTGGCAAAAGGTGGGCCACAGGCGTGCCCAGAGGACGAGGGTGGTGTAGCAAGTGCTTGTCATATGACACCAATAAATCGCTTCAATTGCTCTCTGAGTGGCGCCAGTTACCTACCTGGCAGACGCGCCCAGCGTTCAATGTCAGAGGCGACGGCGACGGCAACGACGGCGTCGGCGCCATACGGTAATGAAAAAATGCCAATACCAAAATGAATGTGCGACGACGAGCCGAGCTGCAGGTGGGGCGCTAAACGAGGTAAGCCCAACTGTATGGTGTGTGTGCGCTCCAATGATGCGTAAGTAATCCTTTCAATTTAAGCGACGCCAGAGTCAACGCAAGTGAATAATTGGCAACGATGCTTTGGAAATTACCGTAAAATTAGCTGACAAAAGCCTGACGCACCAAACGAAATAATGCCAATAAGAACGAAGCCCCCCACGGGCTCTGACAAACGGCGATAATGCTCTCTACCTTAAAGTGGCAAATCAAATGCAAGGAAAATGCAGCTGACAAGCGAATTTATTGTTTAATTAAAGCTCATTCATATAGAGTATGGAATATTGGATGACCAGCGTTGCAGTAATACTGTTTCCTTAAAGTAATTATACTTCAGCTGCTTACGCTATCGATAACTTCCATATGAAACTGGCTCATGCATGGCATAAAAATATTATTTAAGAAATTTTATAACTTTATTTAATTGAATTTCTGTTCGTATTACTGCCATTTGGTAATATACTATCATTAACAAATATCAATAAAAATTATTTTTGTATTTTTCAATTAATTTTCTATTCAAGTTTAATGAACTGAATGCACAACAAAAGAAACGTCTATTAAATTAATGAGAACTGCATAGAAGGGCGCCAGGTGAACCATTTCTTCTGCTTCTTAAACATTAAATTAGTTTTCTTTAATTTTTTTGTTTAAAAATCAATTAACACAAAAGGCTTGAAATTAAAATTCTATAAATTGATTTTTTCTCCAGCTAAAAAGAAGCAAAATAAAACTTTAAGTAATTGCAATGCCACCAGTGAATAACATCCTTGAGCAAGATTTACATATGTTATAATTAAATAAAATACTTTACGCTCTATTAAGAAACTCTTACTCTTACTCTTCGAAAAGAGTTAAAATCTTTAAGTGTCTGCTGTTCATTTTAGTTCCTGCTGAGTGGGTTTCACAGTCAACTTGCTTACAGCTCATGCACAGCAGCCGGCAGCAGCGGCAGCAACAACAACAACACGAATGGCAATGGCAACAAGAAGCCACTGCAAATCAGCACAGAAGCAACAGCTGCTGTGCCAGTTCGTGTCCTTGCTCTACTACACAACTGACAACAGCAGCCAAGCCAAGCCAGAAGAAAAACAAAGAAGAAAAAAAAAACAAGAAGAAGCAGAGGAGGTAGAAAGTTTGTCACCTGACGCGTGCACTTAGCCAGCAGCCATCAAGCCAAGGCATCCAAAAGCCACTCGTTGCCGAATTTCAAGAACAACAGCTGTCCGAAAGCTCCACACATGCGATTACCCAATGCCATGTGTTGCTCCATGTGCTGCGCATTCAAATGGAAGCTGTGAGGCTGAGGCTGCTTCTGCTTGTCCATACGCATTTAAACAAATGGCGCTTTTTGGCAACAACTCGTTGAGTTTCATATATCATTACCAAGAGCAACAAAAAAATAAGAAAATAAAAGTGAGCAAAGACAAGGCCAGCAAAAAAGAGAACAAGTTAAAGTTGGAATTGTTTATGAGACGGCAGACGAGAGAGAAAGAGAGTAAGAGCGCGCCTATGAACGCTTGTATAAATTGGCTCATTATGAAGCTCATCCATAATCTATGAACGACAAGGCAATGGGGCCATAAACTATGCAACCCACATTCACTTCGATTACCGAGCGAGCGCCCAAATGTATGCTATTGCTGCTGGATGCGGATGGCACATGCAATAAGGCGGAATTCGAACTGCGGAGTTGGGGCTGGCACTCAAAAAAAAAGGGAAACACAGCCATTTTCGACACGTGTTTAACTCGTTTTTCAAAGACTACGCCCTGGACGGTCTGCTTGGCCATAAAACAATTCACTTTATGCGCACGAATTTAGCCATTTGCCAGCAAACTCGCTGGACACTCTGAGCCGAAAGCCAAACCTCAACGCTTAAAGCATCTGACAAAGGCACACACCAGCTGTGTGTACAGTGAACAGCTAGTTATACATATATATATATATATATATATATATATATATATATATATAGTATATACTATATATTAGCAGCAAATGAAATCGCTTGCATTTATAAATTTTAAACAGTTTCACTTAAACAGCATTGTGTGAATGATAGCGGTAGTTGGGGCTCTATTTAATAAATAAAATGTGCATTCAATGAATTTTAAGAAGCTGCTTAAAAAATTTTTTGGCAGGAAACTAAGTTAAGCTAGCTGAAGTGAGACATATATGGGAGTAGGTGCAACTATGTGGCGCCTGCTCTCTCATATCAGCCTTATATTTTAGTCAAGCATTTAAACTTGAAAAGCTTTTAAGTCAGAATTCTTTGTCCACTTGATTGATTGCTCTTACCGAGTCTCTGTGAATTAAGCTTTAGCGTTGAATATGTTTATCTTACTCAACTGGCACCCGAAAACTTTTTGGCATGGGCATGCAGCTGCCCATCATAGTCAAATCTTGTCACACACACAACATGAATACATTTCTGAAGCCTCACTCCCAATGCTGATGGATGAGTTGCTCAGAGATAATGCCACAATTGAGGTGAAATACAGAAAAAAGAGAAGAAATTATAAGGCTATCAGTAACTAAAAATTGTATATAAATATCTAGCTGCTAGCTATTTGCACTTCATGCTTGACATGCCACACGTCAGCAGCAACAACACCAACAAAGACAATAATAACCACAACAAAAGTCCAGCAATTTGGGTTTAAAATATGTTAATACCATTTGCCATTGTTGTTGCTGTTGTTGGGCGGTCGGTTAGCTGGCTTGAATGCCGTATAGGTAGGGGATTTGCCATCTAAAATACCTCAACAAAATATTTTAACGTTCAGTTTCTGGATTTTGTTGTTAAATACCCTGTGCTTATTTTAGAAGTAGATAGGTATGCTAGGCGAATGACTCTTACAATTAAGTAGTTACAAAATATACAGACAAAATATGGGGGTTTTTTTAAAATGTATAAAAATAAATATAGTATAAAATTAATAAAAAAAATACTTTAAAAATATTTAAAAATATATCAATAAATATTACATAGTATATAAAAGTATTTTCAAAAACAATTATTTTTGAGGATATTTTAATCAATCTATAAACAATATAAAAAAAAGTTAGAAATGATTAAAAAATATATACAAATTATTTTAAATTATTAAAAAATATTTAAAAACATTAAAAATATATAAAAAATATTTTAAATGACTTCAAATATTTTTTTGCTATAAAAATAATTAAAAAAATACTTAAAAATATATCAAATATAGTAAATACATTCAAAACTAATTTTACTTAGTGCAGGATATCTAAAGGATATCTATTAGCACAAGGATTTGATAGTTTTCTCAAAGCTTTGTTTTCTTTTTTGTGGAAAATAGTTTAGTCCGGTTAGAAGAGCTTGCGTTGTATTTTTGGCCAAGCGCCTGTCAAAGAGCCAAAATTGTTTTTATAAAATAAATCAAATTGCTTATCAAAGAGATGATTTAGTGGCCAGCAGTTGGGGGAAGCTGAAGCTAAAGCTGATGCTGAGCTGAAACTGAAGGAAAACCAGCTCAACTCAACTTTAATAATTGCACAAGTTGTGGCCTCTTATGGCTCATAAGTCAATAATGAAAGCTGAGTGGCTCTGGCAACACGGCGAACAGAGTGGCCTGAGTGGGTGGTGCAAACAACAAAGTTTTCAGGCAGGTATGCCACTAAAAATGCGTAACCTGAACGCATATTATTATTATCTCTTGTGAGAATTTACGAGATCAAAAATTAAAAAGCCCTTAAGCATGAGAGTGGGCGAACGAGGGAAGGTACGAAAGTAACTGGGGCTAAGAAATTGTTGCAAAATAATTTTATGGCTAGCCAAGGGTTAGGGCCAGGCAATCTATAACCGCATCAACAGGGAAAGCTCGAGGGGCTGCGCTGGGCTGGACGGCAATAAGGATAAGCAATAGAGCAGCATTTCGCCCACATCCTTGCGGCCATTTTCGGACGAAGCGCCACGCTTCAACTACCAAATTGTCCATTTATTATGCGGCAACGCCTTTTTCACTTTTGCCCTGGCCAAGAGAAATGAAGTGCCCCAAAAGAGTGGCCTCAATCTCCCTGCATAAGTGAGAGGGCATTAAGAAAAGCTGTGTGCCAGTAGGAGTGGCCTGCACTTAAGGTGCAGCATCGGCTACATTAGCCGCACACTTTGCCACGGAAGTTGCACAATTAGAAAAGCCAGTCAAAGTTTTTGCTTCGTTGGCTCGACCTGCTTTGTATCTTTCGCTTCTCTCTACCGACCGCCCGCCCGCTCTCGACTTCGCTCCAAGTTGCATATTAAAAAATAGTTTTGCGCTTGCAATTTTTCAATTTTCTTTTAGCAGCTGTCTGCGGAATATCAAACAAGCGCCTGTCGATATGCATAAAATGCTGTTGGCCCGCCATAAGATTAGATATTAGTTCAGACACCGCCACAGCTTCTGACCCCCAAAAAGAGCAAGGCAAAAAAAAAAAAACAAAGCAAAGGTGCAAATCCTTCGGCCAGACGTTGAAAAATTAGAAATGTTTCGCAAGCGCAAACTCTGGATAACAAGCTTGGTTGGCTGCCTTCCTGCTTGGTTGCCTAGTTATTTGGTTGGCTGGCTGGCTGGCTGGCTGGTTGGCTCAGCTGCTTTGCATTAACTCAGGGTTAAGCAAAGCAATTTTAAGAGTGCGGATTTGCGTTCAACATCTGTTTTCCGACAAATACTTATGTAAGCTGCATTCAAACTAGGTCACTTGGAAGCACATTAAAATGCATGCATTAACAACTTAAGCGAATCAGGTCTACCAGGTAGAAGGTGCATAAAAACCTCTGCAAAGTTTTACATTTTAGTGAGAAATATTTGAACAAGAGATCGCTCTATAGAAAGGCTTTTGTATCAATTTAGACTGATGAAGTTAGAAGAGTTTCTCTATGACATTCATATAGCACCTGCTGCTCTGCTTACCTTCTTCTCAGTTTATTTATTTTATAATGCCTAATGCTGTAATGGAAGTCTTAATCAATTGTAATTTTATTCATTATTAAAATCGCTTAGAAATTATTTAATTGCAATTTTCAATTTCTTGCCACTCTATCAAACGCTGCGTAATCTAATAAACCTTCTGATCGTTAAATTTACACTCACATTGAAGCTACATGGTAAACAAATTGGCCATCAAAGTTTCCGAAAAGGCCTAAAGCAAGCAGCTGCCAAGGTTCCTACAGTAGAAATACCGAAATTTAAGCAGACAAAGAAAAAACCACCAATCACTTGGCTACCCAGCAAGTGAGCTGATTGCAGATACCCTGTAAATATCTAAGACTCATATTAGCTTTTCTCCCATAAGTTAGGTGTCTTGCTTCGACAAGCTCTGCCTCGACTTGCTGCTCTGTAGAGGATATGTCAGCCGTCTAACATGCAAAGTCTTTTGGGAAACAATAAAAGGGGGCATAGCCGAGCTAAATAATTGAATAAAAAGCTCGACACAAAGTGATGTCGAAGTCTTTGAGAGACTTTATACCAACTTTCGGCACAGCTGCGACTAGAGAAAATGGGGCAAACAGCATCAAAAGCCCGCACAAAATGCCGGAGAGCCAACAAATAATTTGTACGCAAATTAAAAACAAAAAAAAATAAAAAACCAAACGAAACGAAATTGAAACCCCAACGAAAATTAAATGAAAGAAGCGTGTGCCAAAGTGTGATTAAAACTTTTTGGGGAGTTTTCTTCAACATGTGCAAAATACTCGTAATTGGTAATTCTTTTTCATTGTCATCGTGGCTGCTAATCGAGGTGTTGCTGTTGCGGAGGCAATGTGAGACTTTAAAATCCACGCACAATTGCCATAATGCTATAATAAGCGACATTTCCAAGGGGTGACACAAACAGCCTCGCACGGCTTGGTCCGGGGGGTTGCACTTGCCACACTTGCAACGTGGCTCACTTGGCTGTCGCTGCTGGGCTTACAAAGGATTAGCAGCAGCAGCAATTTGAATAGGTGGCACAATTGGGAAATTGTTTCAAGCGATTGCCCAGCCAAACAGCAACTGACACCAACCACCAGAAATGAAAAAAAGCGACAATC
The DNA here is from genome assembly GCF_003285905.1 of Drosophila hydei. Classification (NCBI taxonomy): domain Eukaryota; kingdom Metazoa; phylum Arthropoda; class Insecta; order Diptera; family Drosophilidae; genus Drosophila; species Drosophila hydei. The sequence continues at coordinate 7,702,815 of NW_022045643.1, forward strand.
AGACAGACAGAGAGAGAAAGAGATAGAGACAGGGTTGATAGCCAGTCTGAGCCGGGTTATGTCGGCTGCTGCCATTCCCATCATGCGTAATTCTATTTGTCATTTTGATTATGACATTGTAATGCTTTAATTGATGCCACAGCGACACGGCCAAAATGCCAAACGCTTCAATGTCGCGATGCTGCACAGACTGCAAAAGGCAATCAACCCTTGGCCGCCCGCTTGATTCTGGACTAGACGACAATGATGCGACAAAATATTCGCTCTTCGTTTTTTGTGTTCCAATTGTGTGTTACGTGTCGCCTCTGACAAATCCTATAAACAGCCCGAGGCGAGGGTGTTCGCTCGAAACTTCAATGAATTTTAAATTGATACTGTCTACAGTGCAGGCCGCACATATAGAGTAAGCTGGATTTTAAAGTCCGACTGGCAAACTTCACTTTGAATTAACAAAAACAAAAAACGACTCACATCAAATCGAGAAGCGTTTCCACTCTAAAATGCCTCACTTTGAGTGAGATTGGGCGCTGACCACGCAAGGACCTGGATATGGTCACAAATATGGATTCAAAAACGCACAGTGTCTTGCTCTTCGTCAGCATTGCTGTTCTTGTTGGTGTTGTTATTATGACGATTGTGGCAGTGATAACAGCAAGGGGGAGGCAGATAGCGAAACTGCTTTTTTGCTGCACGCGACGCCAGGATAAAGCCAACGCCCAGACACGCAACTAAAACTACAAAGGACATGTGCACAATTTTGCAACCAAAAAGAGGAAAGCTGCGAGACGGTTGCTAACGACTGTGCCATGCTCGCTCACAATGGATGGTTTTTTTTGTTGTCAGCGTGCGAGAATACAAATGAAAAATAAAGAGATTAGTGAAGTGCATTAGTAGTTGGTATTCTAGCTGAAAAACATTTTACTCTAAAGATTTCGATTAGAATTTGTCCTTACGATATATTTCTAGGAACCTCTCTTCATAGTTAAATGAATATTTTAAATCACTCAAAGTTTTATAAGATTGGAAAGCGCTAAAAGCGCTTTGGCAGTTTCTGACTTATAATCAAAGTTTCATGACATTGATTTCGTAATCGAATAAAGTTTTGTACAAGTTAATAAATTTGCTAGTTTGATTGATTGATCCGAATAAATTTCTCAAGTGAAACGACAGCTCAACGCGCATTTGACTTAACTAATATGCTCACTTGACTTTATGAACGAGTATTAAAAATGTAAAACCTACAAGAAAAGAGGCGGACGGAGCCGCAAGCCAAATTGCGGCAAAGCGAGAGAAAATGTTGCACGCCGTCATCGTCATCGTCGTCGTTGTCGTTCCACCTGAGCGACGCTTCTTGGGGCGATTGCGTGCGGCGCGCAGGGCGCGAGTTAGGGGCAACAGCAGCGACAGAGACGCAGTCAGCAGCTGTTGTCGTTTTCTAATGCAACGCACAGTGGGCATGAAATATTGTTGACAGGTGAAAATGCTACAGGCAGGCAAACAAACAGGCAGACAGTCATGCAGACAGGCGGACAGACAGATGCGGACACGCGCGAGTTAACGACACTGAGACACGACACAACAACAACGAGCGACGACTAAGTCAGCCAGGCTTAGCTCCAGAAACGCTTCGTCTTCGCAGGACGAGCCAGAGAACAGAAATTGAGTCTCAACTCAAACTGAATAGCTTCAGCGGATCACACATAAATCGCTCTCTTCGCTGTGTAAAAGAGCGAAAAGGTGGTGGCTCCACGGGCAGGTTCGAGCTGAAGGTGAGCCTCACGTGCTGCACTGCCATTTGGGTTGCCTCCCCAGAGAGCAAGAGCTGGTAATAAGTGAAAGTGTGTGACTGTGTCTGGGTGTGGGTGTGTGTGCTGCTTAAATGGGAGCACAAATGTGCCAAGTGCCAAGTGGGTAAAAGGGTGAGCCAGCGTCTCCCCAAATGGGCCAATGGGCACGGCTGCAGCCATTGGGATTTGGTGTTAGTTTCCAACCCTCATGAATAACTGATTAGCAGCACAATAAATTGAAATATTTGTCACTTATGTACAAATGCTTTGAATTGTTTGCTAAGCTATACCAAAATTACAAACATAAAAATATATAAATAAATTCTGAAGATTCTAAAAGTAATTAAAAACTTTCTAGATTTTATTTTGAACATTTAAAAATAGGACTTAATGACAGCTTTTTGTCTAGCATAAAAACATTGTTGTAAAATGTACTAAGCTTTTAGCTTGCCTTGCATTAGAATTATTTTCAGTGTAGTTTGCTTTCAATTGCATATATGAAATATCTTAATTATATATAATATATGCTTGGCTTTCTTTACTTAGTCATGTTTCCTCAGTTTATGTTTCTCAAAAGCTTAAAGGCCGATCAGCAGCTCGATAATAGCATTGAGTATTTTGCGTTTGCCTTAGCATAAACTTTTGCTAGTCACAAGAACTTGCGGCATTGTAATTTAGGCAAAAATTCGTTTTGTCTTTGTGTTTGTCACGCAAGCACGTAGCGCAATTCTCAACTTTGGCTCTAATGTTGCTGAAAATTGAATTTCTTATTAGAATATTTTTATATATTTTTTCTTGTTAGACTTTTGCTGCAACTGCGAATGCAACTGCAAACAAAAATTAGCTCAAGCTAGCTGGGATAAGAGATGCCCTGTAGCAAGTGCTAAACTAAGATGCCATTTCATGAATGATATAGGCTAGCTACTCTATAGACTTAACTCTTATATATCTTAATATTTGCTCTAACTAGTTCCGTCTCTGCCTTCTTTCAACTGCCGCACAATAGACTTTATATGAGTCTCTCATCTATACAGAGTATTCGGGCATTATGTGCAATTGCAGCAACAACTTCGTAAGGCTGCGTTACGTTGTTACGTGCTTACGTAAGCTGACGGCGCCTTTAGGCGAAGTTGTTGCTGTTCTGTCTATGGCACAGGCAGAGGAAAAAAAGGACTGCGCCGCGTGCTTTCCATTTATTTATTTGATTATTTTAGTTTGTTGTGTGCGACGCACAAAATTAAATGAAATGTTTATTCAAACGTTTAAATTGCTTTAAAAAAAAAATAGAAGGAATGCTAGAAGAGAACGGATGAGGCGCCTGAATAAAAGGGCACAAAATGTTATGCCAAAGAGGCTGCCAAGTTGTCGCCAAGTTTGTTGTTGCCGCTGTCGCTTTGTCCTTTTTATCTCGAACTACTTTTGGCTGACTTTGCTAGCTATCGTTATCGTTTATCGTTAAAGTGAATCATGTCAACCGCATAAAGGGCGGTCGGGGCGGACAACATCTTGGATTACCATAAAGGATTTCCCGTTTGGCCATTTGCTCACTGCATGAAAGCTAGGTGGCATTCATTTTTCATATATCCTGATCTGCCCCATGTGAACCCCAGCCTTTGTTAAATTTGAAAATGCCAGCAACAAGGGCAAGGCAACCGCCGAACGAGGCTCTGATTGACTAGCTAATACTCTATAGATTTTGCTAAGATGTGAGCTGAAACGGAAGTGCCATTGGAAAAGGTCTTGTAGAGGTCATAGTTACATAAGGTGCAATTAAAATATGTAGAGTATATATATCTTTTTTGATTTACTAAGGTAACCTTAGCTTTCTCTGCAGCTCAAGCTACCCATGCTCTAGATGCATATCTACAGATGATATAACAACTAAAACGATTTTATAAATGAGCTGCCGCCGCAAGCAGGAAACAGGCAAATCGTTCAAAATGAATCCTTGCCAAAAAGAGCAAAAGGATGCCAGCCAGCCAGACAGCACACACACACACACGCACACTCACTCAGAGAGAAAATCTCGATGGTCAAAGCCAAAGTGCAATGTCCGTGATGACTTGGCAGCAAAAAGGGCTTCAGCTTGAACCAGGCGACAACACAGCCACTCCCTAAATTTTAGTTTCGAAAGCTAAGTTTTTGTTTATATTGAGTGGCATGCCCCAACTCTGCCCACTCTCACTGTATGTGCCCCAATACAGCAGCAATCAATCATGCGGTTTAAATTGGGGTATTTGTTTAAGGCGGTAAATTTTGCAAAATTTCCGCTCGTCTCACTGAAAAGGATGTGTGTTAAGTTCCATCTGCCTGTCACTTGACCAGAACCTTTCCTGCTGCTTCTGCTTCTTCTTCTTTTTGAGCTTAGGTGTTGAAGCATTGTGGCAAAAGTTTAAAGGTCATATTTGGTGATTGTTGTGTACAGATATCTTAGATACAGATTCGAGCTGTAAGTGAAGTGACCTGCAAATATCTGGAAATGTAATTTGCTACTCTAATTTCGGTTTGCTTGCCGACAGTTCATGGAATCTGCTTTATTTTAGGGTATTCGAAGGTTGCTCTTAGCGACAACCTGTCAAATTACAATCTGGCCAATGGCAAGGAGCGTGGCAAAAGTTTCAGTTATTTGCTTTGGACTGGTTGCCGCTTATTGGATGGCTAATAACGTGGAGGCCACCTTATGGCAGGCGCGTATTAATCATGCGCCTGTCACCTAGCGTAAATATTGTAAAATGAGTGGAAAATGTGCCAAAGCTGCCGCTGCTGCTGCTGCTGCTGCTATTACTGTTATGACATTGTTGTAATGAACTTGCCAGCAAAAGTTTCTCCAAGAGCAGCAAAGTTTTTCGCCGAGGCAACTAATGAAGTGGCAAGTGACGAGGGGCAAGGCTTGAGATGTGTAAATTTAAGTTAAGAAGATTGTTGCTTTAACGATAATTGTCAACTGTACTTTTGACATTAGCAGATAGCTGCCTTTGATTGATAGCTCAGCTCAAGTGCAGCTCCAACCAAGCAGCTCAACAATTTGCCAAATAATTGCATTTCACAACGCTCCGGCCACAATGTGTGCGTCTCACACCTTGGCCAATGCAAATATATTACAAAGTGATTTCTAACTCAATATTGGCCCAGCTTAATGCTCGTGTTTGCCTGGTCTTGTGTAATTCCCCACAGTCTAATAACATTAAGGAGTGTGCGAATATTATGAAAATTACCACAAAATTCAGCAACCAACAGGACACGATGCGGTGCTTTACGCCATTTAAGCCACAAGTGTGCACACACACACACACATGCACACCTTCTTATTGATCGAATATACAATCTAAGCACCTACATGTATCTGTGGCATATATTTATGTATTTGAGTATTGTGTGTTAGGCTGTTTGTGGACAAGGCATTTGTGCATTTAATGTTCTGTTAAATTGAAAATTTGCATAAAATATTTGTTGTTGTTTATTTATTGGCAGTATATATATATATATAGCCATATATATGTATACAGATAATTCCACACGCACACCTGAGTATTTGTGCAGCCAGCTGGCAACTAAATATTTGATGCAATTTGTGTGGCAATTTAATGGTTTAGTTATCCACATAAATTTCTATACCTGCAGAGGCATTTTCTCATGTTTGTCCAAGGCTCATAATAGAGTTATAACAAGCTGTGTAAAACAACTGATTAAAAGTTCAAAGTTCAATAATATTCATAGTTTATTAAGTGCAAGGATTTGTAAGCTAATAAGCCAAGAACAAAGTTGATATATATATAAACAATATCTATAACATTATCGTATTAACAATTTAATCAACTTCCCAGACTCGACTCAGTGAAATACCTCATAACACCTCTGTACTCTCTGTGGGATGGCAGCAAAAGTTAAATAATGGAAAAACTAATTTCCCAGCACTTGTGCTAATCTCAATTTCAACTTTTATTTTATTTAAATTTGATACTTTGTTTCCAAATGATAAAAAAAAACACACACACACATACACAAAGCTCTCGCAGCTCCCAGGCGGAACTTTATGTGTTGCCGCGAAATCTCAAAACAATCAAAGTACGAGAGTGCAACAAAAAAAAACTGAATGAAACAACAACAACAAAAACAAATGGGGGCCAACTCAAATAATATGCGAGCGCTGTCGTGGGCGTTGATGTTTGCTCAACGAAAATACATGGCAACAACAACAACAACAGCAGCAGCGACTGGAACTCAAAGCCAACTTCAACTTTAGTGCGAAAACTTTTGCCACTTAACTTTTGTGAATGCAGGCAGAGAGTGAGGAAGAGAGAGAGAGAGAGCACGCCAGGAGTGAAGGGGCTACGTATCCCAATCCCAATCCCAATCCCAGGGCCAGTTTGCGTCGGGACTGCCTCAAATGCCAAAGCAATTAAAATTATTGCTGGCGAAAAAGTAATATTTTTCAAGTGCTAAATAAACACACTATAAAAGCCGCGAAAGCGAACGCGAGCCGACAACCGACAGCCCACAACCGAAGTCAATATAAGCCGCTAGATGGCGCTGCTCACTCACACACTCGCACAGCGAGAAGACGTTCACAAAAGTTGATTCAATGATGTTCTCAAGAGTTATTTACATATGCAACGCGCACAGAAAACTTCAGCGAGCGCCAAGGAAAACTCTTCTTGCGCTTTCCACCCAGCAAATATTTGGCCTCCCCGCCTTTTTAGCTATGCCAAATCGCTGGACAGACTTCTGCTGCCACTTGCCATGGATGGGCGAGCGGGTGGAACCTCTTGAAAAGTTGCTGGCGCCTGATGGGCCGCTTGATTGCCTGCTTGGTTTGTGATATGCGCAGAGAAGACAAGCACAAGTAGTTAGAAGATGGAATTGTTATGTGAATGCTGGCTAAGAAGGCAATTATGATAATGTTCAAGTTCCTCGTGCTGCTACCTGCAAACAAAAACTATCCTTTAAGCACTTAAACAACAACTAAAAGCTAATAACATGTGGACAAATGTTAGCTGGCAGCTGGTATAGAAAAATGTTTTGTAAAACTTTCTTCTATGAATCTTAATCAGTTTATCTACATATAAAAAAAATATTTCTTATTCTATATATAACACATATATTGTATCTCTGATATTATATTTTTAAAATTAAAATATAAATTTTATTTATTTTTTATTTTCCGAATTTCTCTTATTCACAGTTTCCCCCTTTCCAAAGCCCATCTAAAATCTATTATCTACACAAAACTCAGTAGAGTCGGAAGTAATATAAATGATTTCGCAATTTATTGCCACTCGCTTATTTGTTGAAAAAGCAACAACTCTGTTAGTTTTATGAGTTTCGCAACAATTGGCTAAAGAATTTCTAGGGCCGTTGCCAAACCCTTCAGATATAGAGGCTCACTTAACCATATGAACTTCTTGTTTTTTATGGCACACCGCAGGCGCTGCGAGCAAAGTTTCTCTCTCGTCAGTTTCTAATAGCCGCTCCATTACTTAATACTAAAGCCCGCCGCCCAAGAGCAATGCCGATAAAAAGAAAAGACGCAAAAAGTTGCAACATTTGCTGAAAATCTCCGAGACACACTTTCACCCAGAAGTTGACAAGCGTCTGGGGGTAAGCGAATTGCAGGCGAGTTAACCTAGGAAAAGAAAGCAGCAAAGTGTGACAAAGTACAGAGCAGCGGCTAGGGCATGGCGGGGAGGGGAGTTTAAATGTGTAAATGTCTATTCGAGTGTAGAATTTGATTGCACTTGGAAATGTCTTTATGCGAGTGTTGGGCCAAAGTCATCGATGATGCTTTGTCGATTGTCTTTTATGGCTTGGAAAATAAACTTTTGCCCCGCTGGCCGTACGCTTCGTTGCACTGTCGAGCTGCAGCAGCGAGCTAAAGAGATTCGAGCGTAAATTCACTTAAATTATGCGTGTAAGTCAAACTTGGCTCCAAGTTGAGCTCCACGCATGCTATCTCGCTCTTTGTTGTGGAATTTCAAATAATCTGCTGACTCACACACCCATGACCCACATTTATATGCTCGAATTGATTTTCTATTCTGGCAATCAGCGCAGGACACAGTATACAATATACGCGGCGTATACGCAATGTCCTGCGACCCCAACAACAGCAACGTCTAAGCTGCAGCCGCAGCCCCTGTCAGCTATTTTTATTTGCTGTAAATCTGTAACGAAGGCACGCACTATTTTCGGGCTGCTGCCCGGCATATCCCGTTCAGCCTTTGTGCCGATTCTGCAACAATCCGCAAGGCACCGGCAACGAGCTGAGCTGCCTTCCTGTTTTTATAATTTAATGCCTGTTTGAGCAGCAGCGGCATATCCTTTGGCTATGATGTGTGTGCTTGAGTGTTTTCGACACATAAACTACAACATTTAATTGGTTCGCCAGCCTTGAGAGCCGACGCCTTCGCTGGCACGTCTTTTGAATGCATGAGAAATTTGTTTGCATATTTAATGCAATTACCAAAAGGTTCTCCCATCGGAGCTGACCAAGAGGCCGAAGAAAAAAGGTGAAACTCTACGCAAACTAAAATTGATTTAGCTGACAGCCTACCACATGTCATGGCTGGTAAAAAAGGGTTCGTTATGATATTAGCGAAAGCAGGTACATTTTATTGATATTCCACACGCATCTGTGAACCTAGATATAGATATAGATATAGTCAGCTAGAGCTTACAATAAAACGTATTGAAGACTCATCTAACTAGATAAGTCGTTGCTGAAAACATTTCTCACTCTCATTGCTGTAACTGGCCAAGCCACAGCTAACTAACTGCAGCTTTGCTGTAATCATTTCTGGTTGCTCCTCTTGCATATATTACCCACACTCAAGGCGCACTCAAAGGCCAATTTCGTTAGGCCAAACGCAAGTTATTTGCTCATTAAAAGGCTGAGCCCAGCAATTGCCGAGTGCAGCAACCACAACAAGCTGAACAACAACAGCTTTAACTGCCCGTCCAACTGAAGTCCCTTTGCGTGTCGTCGACTTTGGCCCCATCTTCATGGCTGACTTTGGCCAATTTGGCCCACGGCGAGGAGTTGTTTGCTCCAGTTGATGCTGCGCTGCTGGCGATACTTCACTTGAGGCGCAGATCGATCCACATGCATTGGATCAGGCCGGCTGGCTCGCTTCGCTCGATGCGAATCTGTCAGATAAACTTTGCATACGTGCACATACATAACTGGCACAGGAGAAGGCGGTCAGCATAATGCACCCCCCTTACGTGATGGCTCCCCCCTCGATAGCAGCTCACGTTCCGTTTCTGTTGGGCCAACGTGGCTTGCAATTAAATGTTGCCGTTGCTGTTGCTGTTGCTGTTCTGTTGTGTCCGCTTTTGTTGCATGTTGTACATGCTGGCGTACAACCTGCTACTGAGCCAAGCCAACTTTCGTTGCAGTTGCAGTTGCAACAATCGTGATCTTATCATTTCGCTGCTTTGTTCATGTTCGATTTTGTGAATTTGTTTTACTTACTTGCTTGCTATCTATCCATACAGCTCTCGATATTTGCCCGATACTCTTTTTCCATGACATTTCCCGACCGCATTTGCAAACAGACCGCGTCCAGCTCCCATTCTCTCCCTCTCACTCTGTCTATATATTTTCCATTTAAATAATTTATAAGTAAAAATCTCTGTGTATTGTCCCGATCGTGATAAGCTCTGACTTTGCGATGAGACCATTTTTTTTTGTCTGCATTGTCTTGCATACGGCAAAAAAATATAAATAAAATGTATTTAATTTATTGAGGCCTGCTGCAGATTTATGGTCAAGCATCTGCGCTTATTGGGCATTAATGTCAGCAGATATATCGCATGGACAGCGAGAGAAACACTCGAACCAGGCTAATGAAATATTCGATTTGTGCATGAAGGACTGCAAGAAATTAAGCTTCTGCTTCTAAGCAAATATAGAATATTATTTATATATATTTTTATAAGCCATAAACCATAAAATAACGTAATCAAATATTCGATTTCCAGTAAATTTCCATAGTTGTGGCCAATGCTCAATCAAATTAAACCGACTGGCAGACTGGCAGACTAGCAGCTCTAGCTGCTCGTTGGCAATTCAAATGCGAAACACAAATCGAATAAAAATTCTTTGCATACTAAATTCGTTATCTCTGCTGGCAGCCGGCTGAAGATGACGATGTGCTAAAAACCCCTTCAATAATTAAATATAAAAAATAAATATTGAAAAAAAATGTTTCGCTTGGCAAACAAATTCCAATTTAGATTTGCCAAAACCTAACGAAACGTAACTGTAACTATCTACAAATATATGTTAAGGTTTCTGCTGCTTCTATTCCTCTTCTTTTTTTTTTCTTTTAAATTGGTTTTGCAATTTGAGTGTAGTTGTTATTGGTGTCGCCGCAGCACCATCGAGATACTCATACTTGAAGATACACAGCACGCGATATGCAAAAGATACAACACACTGAGAGGGAGAGAGATGGAGAGACACACTGAGAGCTCCCAGCAGGGCAGAGCAAATAACGGTAGGTAGCTGGAACCAGGCGAATTGGTAGCTGACTGCCTTCGTCTCCCATTACCCGCTGCCCCGTCCGCCTCAGCCGTCCGTCAGGTCGTAGATGTTAATCGCTGCGGCACTTTGGAGTAAGTGGCATTTTGCAGCGTCCATCAGCAGCAGCAACAGCAGGAGGGGGGAGACAGGAGCGCTGCCTTGCTGCATTACTCGACTCTTGATATGGCCAACCCACTGCCACTGGCACTGTCCCTTACCCAGTCGAAATGGGCGTGGCCCCTTGTCAGGCCAAGTCCAACGTTCGTGGCAAATGTTTGCGGATTTGAATTTAAATTGAAATAGGATGTTGTATATTCAAATGAATTTTAACTTAAGGGTAAATGGGTGGTCGCAACGCCCACCCACCCACACACACCACACACTGACACAGCAGTGCAGCAGTCGAAAGTGCGGCTTCAGATTAACATCATCAGTTCTGGCATTGATTGGTCCTAGATAGCACATGAAAGCACCGCCGGCTAACACATGTAACAGCAGCCAAAAAAAAAAAAAGATTGCAAGTGCAAGGCGAATAGCTGATACCCTTAAGAGAGAGAGAGAGAAGTCTTAGAGCTATATAGTTATTTAGGCTCATTAGGTAAAAGAAAATTGAAGAATTGTATAATTGATGAATTGTATAACATAATAATATCTAAAGTTATATTGAGATACAGAAGCTTTAATAATATATTAATATTTATATATTACTTATATAAAATATCTTACTCACTTTATGGCCTTTATCAAGAGAATATTCATGCCATATTCTGACTAAAACCTTAACAGCTAAGATACTCAATATCCACCTATATATCATATAAAATCAAACACATTTATGTATTCTTAACTATAATAAACTTTATAGTCCAAAAATTCTTATAACACTCAGCTATAATATAGAGAGTCTGATATAGTAAAGCCTTTTTTTAATTTCCCAAATATTAATATATAATATATATATTTCATCTTAAGCTCTCTCATACAGCCAAGCTCATCCAACACTTGCATTTCATGCTCAATATACCCTGTATATTATGTAAAAAAGTGAGAGCAGAGCATGTTTTATACGTTTGTCCGCTCGCGGGAAAAGAAAAGCAAAATATCTAATGGCTTTTGTAATAAGTTTTAGTTTTCATGTTTATATTAGCATGCTAATAGCTCTGCAATGCTCTGTGGCCGAGGCTATTGAAATGTGTGGCGAATACTTAGCTCAGCCTCAATATTGGCTTAGAGTTGGGCTGCAGGTGGACAGCAGTCAGGCAACCCTTTCGGCTAGAGCGTTGACTTGTTACCTGGGCTTAACTTCATGGGAACTAGTAACTCGAGTAGAACTCAAGTTTTGTTTGCCTGGCCGTGTCTATTGACGCCCCCCAATAGAAGAGCTGATAAGAGCCAGCAAAGCTAGCTACAAATTGTATCAGGGAATATGCTGCACCCCAGCAAACAGGCCATAAACGATAATTAATAGAGAGATAATCTAAGCGCTGGATTGGCTTTGACAAATCTCATGGCATTGCAATCGAAATGAATTATTTTCCCAACCGACGGGCCCCTAGACGAAATTTCCACGGAAATGCCCCCCTAATACAACAATGCTGACAGCGACTGGGAGACAACAACAACAACCTGGGGAGCATGTAACCATAAATCTTCTAGTTTTTCTAGTTTTTCCCTCGCTTTCGAGAACTAGAATTGTGGCCAGGCCGAAGTGACATTTGTTTTTGGAGCCAGCCAAAGACTTCGTCTTCATTTGCAGCCCAGTTTCGTTTTATTAAAAACGTTTAAGCGAACACGAACTGGAAGACAAACCCAAGGCAGGTCCAGGCACGATTTCTCGTAACGAAACAAGACACTTTAGAATGCAATCGAACGGAGCTGAAACGAGAGCGAGAGAGTCAGAGAGAGAGGGAAACTGCCACAAGCTACAGGTGGTTAATCACCAATTAAGCGCTACATCATACAAATTTGTAGCCACAAAAAGAGTCCAAATTGAACCCTTTTTTTCTTTATTATGTCATACGATTTGTCACTTGTCGTTGGGCGCCAAATTCGACCCGGGCACGGGGCTTCAGGCCAAGCTCTCATGCCGCGCGGCAAAAATTGAATTGATTAATAAATGTGCCCGAGCTTATGAAGCTCTTTCTGTTCTGATCTTTTTTATGTTTTTTTTTTTTTTTTGTATTGAAGAAATTTTTTTCAAGGCATAAATCTCAACTAATTTTGTGTAATTAGTTTGCATAATCTGTCACGGTTGGTTTTTCTTAATTTTCTTCATTTTATTTCTGGTTTCTTTCTTATAAAGCTTCGTTTCTGGGGTTCTTGGCTCGCTGTTGTCTTGCATGCTTGATGTGATTATTTTAATAAATGATTTTCGATGGATTCTGAAATGATGAAGAAGAAACCGCGGTATTTTGTCAAGGTATGGTAGAAATTAAGCTGAGTCTGAAGTTTTCTGGAAGTTGAGCAATTAATTTACAGCCAGATCAAAGAGTTGCCAAGCCAGAGATAAGAATCGAGTCAGACTTTAGACTTGACTAATGAAACAGCAATTACAGTAGCTGACAAGAGTTACGAGGATGGAGATGTCGGCTGTAGAGCTGAAAATGATTTCATGACAACTTTCTGTAACTTTTCAAAATATAATTTGAAATCATTTTCCATTCGGCTCGAACAATGAATGTAAGCTAATTTGGGACTCTAATTTAATGATATTTACTGTGTGCCAACACAGCGAATAGTTCAATCGAAAAACTAAACTCAATTTGGCGATGTCAAACGGGGCCAAACAAAATATCAAATTTATAGAATTTCATGGTCCATTTTCATTTTGCCCAAGAGTCGTGGAAAATCAAAGGCCCGACACATGAGCAAACATGCCAAATAAACAACGAACAATGTAGTTAAGGGATGCGTAACTAAAATATACCCTGTAAGCGGATTCAATGTATGCTAAGTGTGGCATGAATGCTTCCATTTGAGCTTCAACTGCCGAAGCAGATACCTATTATATAGAGGCAAACTCAGCTATAAATTTGCATTATTAATTTGAAACTAATTTACAGGGTATTTTTGTGTCTTAGCAACTCACAAAGTAAACCTGTCATCTAAATTCAAATCAGCAACAACGTTTAATAACTGGTTTAAAAACTCATCAGAACAGTCAAACAATAGCACGTGGAGCTGCTACGGCGCCCGACCGTTGCCTAGATAGTGCATACATATTTGATGGAAGCATTCAGAATTGGCTGTTGCCACTGCGGCAGAATGTTGCACTTTGATGACCAAATAACAACGGGACTAACGCAGCATTTTATGTGGCGCTACCAATGCATTCGTCAATCAACTAGACCCCAGCAGGTGGAGCTGGACTGAGTGTGAGTCCACTCATAATTGAATTTCAGCCCAGTTGGAGTTGCAGTTGGGCAAGTGTTTTGTATTATTGGAAATTCTCTTTGATGTGCGAATGGCAACTGGGCACACAAATGCGCTGCGAGAAGCTGGCTAAATAATGTGTTCGCAATGGCAATTGACAGCGAAAATAATGCGCCTAACTCACATTTATAATACTCTTTCCGATCAGCAGGCGAGCAGTGTTGGCTAGCAGACGTCGTTTGCGCTTTCCAATCAGAATGTGGGGAGTGTTATGAAAGAGACTCTAAATATTAGATATTATCTGCTCAAGATGCAGATATATGCATATAAAAATACTTAAGCTAGTCTAATTAGACTTGCCTTTCTGACTGCCCACACTCAAGCTTAGCAGAGCAGCCAATAGGTGGCGCAATAGCTGTAGCCATCAAAACTCGAATTATAGCTTCATGTTTAGGTATCCCATTAGATACTTAGGATAGCAGGTTAACCATTTAATTTTATGCTCTTTTATGAATAAGGGCTTAGAGAAAAGGCAGGCAATATTCAAAAGCTCATATCTGAAACTCAAGCAAACCCATTAAGCATTCAATGTTAATAAAACTTTAGCGAAACCTGTTTCAGCGGCTTCTATGACCCGCCCTGTTGCTGCTATTAGCAAAATGTATTACCGCGTTGCGATACCCTAACGCAGGACATCAAACGTGGGTCGCAGTGGTAGGTTGCAAATGTTTTGCCTGCTGCTGCTGCTGATAATGCCTCAATGAATACTGTTTAAAATTCATTTCGTTTATCATCAAGTTGTGCGCGGCATGGCGAGTGGAAGTTTTTCGGGGTTTTTCGCTGCCTGATGAGTTTTGCTGGCGATGAAACTTTTTAAATGGAATTTACGCTGCAAAATCGCGTTTTCAACGAAATGAGTTTTAATTGCAAGTTTTCCTAATGCAGGCAACGCACGCAGTTGTCGGCATTGCGTGTATTTCACTTTGTTGTCATCATTGTGCTTGTCAGTTACCAGTTACCAGTTGCCAGTTGTTCTTGTTGTTGTTGGTGTAAATTCGTTAAAATTTCTGCACACGTTTCCCCTTAAATAGCACAAAATTATGTTCTTTATGATAATTTGCGTATATATACGCGCGCGCGTCTGTGTGCGTGTGTGTGAATGTGTGTAACTAAGCCCCCCGGCTGCTAGCCCCTTACGTTAACTCGTTAGCACTCGCATTTGAACATGTTCAATGTTGCCAAGCAGCCAGCGCCATGGCCCCCCAGCCATAAGCGCGAAACCAACAACAATGCATTGGCAAACGGATGTAGGCGGAGCAGCGCAACAAAATATTAATATTTACACAGTGCTCACCTGGCTGTGAAATGCCGAAAATGTAATGAAAATGGGCATGAGTTGCGGGCAAAACTGCATTTAATTAACCTAATGATGGATCCTAGCGAAAATGTATCAAATTTAGTAGAATTGATTTTTTTTTTTTTGGATATTTCATAAATCACATAGAAGAGAAGCTATATTATTTACTAATGCAGGGTATTTTGTAGAGAATTTTGTAGATTTGAAAATGTTTTAGTTAAATTAAAGTCTTTGTTTAATTAACAAATGTTTGAATTCCTGAAACCTGGACTGCAGCATTCGCTCTGTTGCCAAATGAACTTTATTGGGCAACTCAATTAAAAAGTTGTGCAGCTTCAACATTTTTTTTTATTTTTGGCACTACAGCAACTACAGCAACGCTTTGGCCAGGCTTCGTTTTCTGCACCAGATGCAAAAAATATACAAAACATTATCTGCCATAATTTGTTGTTGTTGCTTCCTTTTATACAGCAAATAAACTTCGTGTTCGCTTATCTTTTTTTTTATTTTTCATTTCATTTTATGTATTTTATTACGTTTGCATGCGTATTGAACAACAACAGCAACAGTTGAGTCCTGCTGCAGTTGAGTCCTGCTTGAATATTGGCACAAGGGGTTCCGGCTATCTGAGTCTGCTGGCGCGAATTTGTTTTTTAATTAAAATAAATATTACCATAACCTATAAAATAATTGAAAAGCAATTTAACACTATTACCAGCAAACCCGAATGGCCTAGACATGCGTTATCCTTTTGGCCCCAGCTTGAGCGCCGGCGTGCACCTGACGCTTGTAAGAATGTAAAGGCTCATATATCAATATATACATATATATTTGAACCAACTTAACATGCTTTTAGTACGCTATTACTATATATAAAAGTAAAGTCTATTAAATACTGCATGTTATACAAATCACATATTTTATAAAGAATATTTAGTATTATTTATTTAAGAAAAATACGCTTTAAGTAATTATTGATTAGCAAAATTATGTGTAATTTAATTACATATTTTATTAAACATTTGTATAATTTCCAATTAGACTACAGATTTTTTGCATGTTATATGAATCTTATATTTCTAATATAATATTTATATATTATTTATTAAGGAAATATATTTTTTAGCAATTAAGCACTAGAAAAATTTAATTTAATTTAAATTCATTTTTTAAACATTTTTATACATACATCATCTGTTTTCCAGCAAGAATTCAATTCCAATTAGATTTACTCTTCAGGTCGCCTTGCCAACTCAGTATTTACAGTTTCCGTATTTTCCCCTTTAAAAAAGAAAACAACTCCAACTGGACTCCGTTTGAACTGGAATTATTCGCATTTTCAATTAATATTGACTTTCTCTTGACATTTAAACTTGTTTTGAGTTTAATTTTTACTGAGAGACAACTTTAATTAGATGTCATATATTTAATCATATCACATTAAGCGCACAGTAAGGGTATTCCCACCACTGCCACAGCCAATGCACTTTCATTTGGTTGTAGCTTGAACTACTTTTTATACACACACCACACACCACACACCACACACGCACACGCACATATACATTGCGCTGACTTTTTTGGCATAATTATATTTTTAACACTTATATGCATTGGTTTATGGCAAAATATCTCGTGCTTTCGTGCGAAAAATTAAATGAAAAATCTTCTTTAACTGCAACAACAACTTTAATAATTATTTAATTAAAAATATTCGTTTATTTTTGCTGTTGTTGTCTGAAGTGCAGCGAAAAATAATTCTTTGTGAAGTGCGCTCTGTAGATACAAAAATAAAGCAGAAACTTAAGTAGGGTGCAGCAAACGGTAATGCGTTAAGGGTCGAAAGGTCATGTGGCCAAGCTTGTGCGACTTTAAACAGGATATTCGAAAAGGACTTATATTTTTAAATAAAGAAAATGTGTAATTTAATCTACAAATTACTATAAACTATTGTAACTTTACATCTTATGTACATAGTTTAACTGCTGAGGTGGAGTGAAACTCCTTTTTCCCGCCAAAAAACTATAATTTTATGGCTCATAAACTAGAGAATTAAAAACAATTGAAAGCTGATATTGATTGCCTTGAGAAGTATCTTGCACAATCCACAAAAGGCAACAGGAAATCTTAAAAAAATCTGCCTGAACAATCGGATGACCATAATGAGACGAGTTTAGGTAGCTCACGCCTTGTAGTTAGGTAAAACTAACTGTTATTGTTACTACGTGTGTGTGTGTGTGTGAAGTGCAACCCAATACATCGCAAATAGCATTTGTATGGCCATAGCATAAAAATTCGCATTAAAATCACAAAACAGTTGCAATTGTCGTATCTCTGCTTACCTTTTAATCTTCTATAACGTTTCCATTAATACGCAGCGGTAGTCACCCTGCTTTTGGCCAGGCCTCACTGCCATTGCCAATGCCAATGCCAATGCCAATGATGAGAAATTAATGTGCGTACACAATTTCACATTGCACAGAGATACCCAAGTCTCAGGGCTCAGGGCAAGGGCCCAGCCAAGCCTACTCCGTCCACTCTCACACAGCATGAGGCATGAGGCATGGGCAAGAGCGTCACGGTCTCTTCGCCGTCTTTTCGCTCAGCGGGATAGAGTGCTAACCATTGTTGGGAAATTTCATGGCGCTCCGCACGGGGTCCGCAGCATTGCTCGTACTGTGATCATTGTAAGGTGTAACAAAAAACCCAATAGATAGAATTTTTGTCAAATGGAAATTGTCGTTTGAGCGCACAGTTTATGAGCTGTTGCGGCTGCAGCATGTTGTCAAGCCCATCTACAGAGCCGTTGCGGCTTAGCGCTTCACGCCCCTGAATTTACCTGTAACTAGCGGGAAGACGAGTCGCAAGCGGAGTTTTAATTTGGAAATTTTAAATAAGTTAGCTAATATGGAAGTTAAGAAAATAGAAACTTGAATCATAAAAAAAAATGTTTAATCAAAATTTATTTGATCAATAAATTTAATTGAATAAATAAGAAAAAAATCGTTTGGGAAATAAAATTAAATGATAAACAACTTAGCTTGATGTAAATATGAAAAATGTATTCAAATTGTCCCAAACATTATCTATATATATAAACTAACATCTTCAAATTTTAAGCTAAGCCCATCTCTAAACCTCAATTCAACTGCTTTCTAAGTAAGCTCAAGATTATAAATATGGATCTGTACATCTGTAGCCAGAGCTCTCACTTACATTCCCCACTTAGTGTCCATCACTTAACACTCAACTCAAAGCTCTAGCTTAGAAATGAAAATGGAAAATACTTTCAGCAGCCGTGTCAAGACGCCCCCAAAAACCCCAAAATATGTAGCTAAATCAAAAACTATACGAAACGTGGCCCAAATCGCGGCACGTTCAACTTAATTGCCCCGAAAAGCTTTTGTGTAACTTCTGACCGGCCAATAGATAACAACAGCTGATAAATAGCGCGTCGAATCGAAAGAGCGCCGTAGGAGAATGAAGGCGCGTTAACCTGCCCGGTAAACGCAATTGTGAAATGCTTTAATTTCTGAAGTACCTTTAATGAGCATTTTCAACATGGTCATCATACAATCAGCAGCAGCAGCAGCAACAGCAGCCGCCGCTACAACAGCCGCCGCGCCGTGTTTCATGCAGAGCGTATTACAATGGCTCCAATATTTGGACCATGGCTCGTCATAATTACTGCCCAAAGCATAGTTTTTATTTAGGCCCCATATTCTGGACGGGTCGATTCTGAACCAGTCAAAAAGCCAGAGCCAGAGCCAAAGCCAAAGCCAAAGCCTCAAACAATCTGTAGATGGATCGGCTACATATCTGAGCATCAGCCGTTGTTGTTGTTGCCTGCGCATTGGGGAATTAATGATTACGTCCGTACGGACTGTTATTTGGAGTGTTGTGGCCGGTTTTGCGGCTTGATCCAGTAACCCTTTAATGCAAACACAGGGCCAAATGAACAGTAACTGAAACTTGCTCAGTAGCTCTTTCACTCGACTGGGTTTTTGGAGCCGAGTCGCTTGGTCTCTCACATGAAAGGAAATTGTAATGATCGAAATCAAAATGTTTTCGTTACTTTAGCTCCTAATGAAGCTTGAATAGTGCGAATGACTCTACACAGTTGCTCGCTAACCCGCTGGCTGCTGGCTGCTGCCTGCTGCCTGCTAACTGTTGGCTATTGGCCATTGGCCGTTGGCCCCTCGGGGGCAACACAATCGCACCACGCGCCTTTTAATCGAAATTTGATGATGAATTCCCAACTCAACTTAACTCAACTCAGCTCGATTCAATTCAAAACTCAAGACTTGAGTCCATTCGACTCTGAACTTGGGCCCGAGTGCTTCAAATGCTACTTTAAGCACCGCAGCTCAAGCACTTTTATTGTTGGCCATTTGGGGCTTTTGGCCTGCCGCTATTTACCTTTGTTATTTATTTATTGTTATTATAGTACATGCCTCTACTTGTGTTCTGGTTTCTCTATCTCCGCTTTTTAATTGTATAAATAGGCTTGGGTTTCTGCTTATTTGTATCGAGCATTAACCGCCACATGATTTGCTTGAAATTGTCAGAAGATTATCAAAGAAATAAAATAGATTTTCTAGCTTGGCTTTTCTTTTGTTCACATTTAACACAGTTGCATTTGCCACGACTTTGACTTCATGTAAGCCAAATGGACGAGTTTCTAACGAATAGAAAATTGTATATAAATGAATGTCTGAGGGAATTAGGTAGAGTTTACTCGTTCTTTTTTGAGTTACACAAGTTTTAATCATAATAAAACTATAAAATAAATTTTAAGTATTAATAAAGTGAACTTTGTGGGATGGAAACGTATATGACATTATTGTTTAAATATAGTTTCTGAATCTAAAACATAAATTTGCACTGTTTTTATAATGGTTTAGAAGAGAAAGAAACCGATAAAACTTATAAAATTCTAATAAATATAAATAACATAAAAATATTTTATAAATATAAATATAAATATATATACATATAGAAATTTAATTAAAAAACTGATTATTTATAAAAAAATAATAAATAAATATTTATTTTGTTGATAACAACTTAAATCAAAAATGTTTTTACTTAATGAAAAATGTCAAACTTTTCTCTGCAGTTATAAAACTTTAATAGTTTTTTAGCCAGTTTATGTTACCAACTAAAACTGGTTTAAGCCCAGAATAATTAATGTTAATTATATATAAATTAATATAAAATAAATATATATAAATGAGCATAAAGCAAAGGCAAGCCTTTGGCACACGCATAAAATTTGGTCTTGACAATTTCAACTTTTACATTACCTTTTTCAATTTTTCATTTGTTGGCAAGACTCAATTTTCCTCTCAGCCGCTGCATAAATATTTTGCGTCACATTTTCTCGCTTTGCAACTGTGAAGAGAGAGGCAGAAAAATTGTACGCACTTTGCAGCTTTTAACTTTCAATTTAATTAAAATTGAGTGAAGTAAAGTAAAATTAATGCACTATTATGCAAAAGTAACAAGCTACAAAACTTTGACAGCGCGCCATGTGCCGTCTAGAGTATCTAACCAGATGCCAATGTATCTAACAGTGAGAGAGAAGGAGAGATGGAGATGGAGAGGAGAGCAGTGCCAGCGTATGCCTATAAGTGTGTGCATAATAGGCACATACACTTACACATGCATACATTACACATACATATATACACCTAGAAAGTCGCACCCCTTTCAGCTGCCACCTGCTGCCTCAGCAGAAGTTGCAAGCTCATCGCTGAAGAAAATAAATGAAATGAATTGTGAGCTCTTGTTTTTCAATTTTCCAAGTAGTTTTTTCGTTTTTGCATATATTTTTTCACGATATTTGCTTAAATTTGCATAAATTTTTTCACTAACTAATAAATACATAGTCATGGCTTATAAATACGCTTTTCTTGATGTTTTAACAATCAATTTTTTTGTTTCGTTTTAAATAATTTAAATATAACTTACAAGTGACTCTCAGTGCTTTGTTGATTTTTTCGATTTTTTTGTTTTTCCTCTTGTTTAGGTTAATTTACAATTTATGATTTACGAACTAGCTGCTTACGGGCTAAATAAATACAATTCGCTTTCGTTTTGTTGTTATGGAAAAATAGTAGTAGAAAGACAGTAAGTAGTCAAAGTGCATAGAGATCGCATTGAGTTTTTGGTGCTTATGTACAGAACAATAGAATTTGATCAAGTTTTTAATTATGTTTTCTAACTTATGTCTCAAGCAGCGCTTACACGTGCAATGCTTTATAGCTGAGAAAACCTTGTCGATTACAGATATACAGTTATCAGTTATATATATTCTAATATATTGTGTAAGATAATATAATATTTCGATTGATCGTGATCTGACACGTGTAAACGCCGCTCGTTAGTATCTTATGTGCTCTACTACTACAATTTCTTCAGATTACGCATAAGTGCTTGTTGGGGGGAGTCATTGGGAGAGGGCGGGGCGGGTGCGGGTTTAGGCTTTAAGTATTGGCATCACAGTTGACAACGACACGACGGACTAAGCGTAAATGCTTAGCTGCCTGCGACGATAGTGCTCCGAGGATCAGTGCGTGAACTGGCGCATGGTGCTCGTATTGTTGTTGTGTGTGGACTTGTGCTGGAAGGAGCGACGTCCGGTGGTGGCGCACAGGCCATTCCTCAGCGGCAACGCTGGCGGCAGTGGTGGTGGCGTGGGTGTCTTGCTGCGTCCCATTTGCTCGAGGGGCAGCGAGTAGTGTGCATTGCTGTAGATATAATTGGGATCCATCATTTCGCCGGTGGCATCCGCATCGAAGTCACGCGGCTCTCGTTCGCGCTGCTTGAAGTGCTCGTGGGTGACACGCAGCTGTTGTGGTGCATGCACCATGGGCACATCCGCATACGAGTAGCAAGAGTCGGCAACGGTTGCTGTGGCAGCCAGAAACTGCGGCTTCGTATAGTGATTGAGCTTGGACTGCTGTGGATGTTGTTGCTGCTGCTGTTGCGCCAGTTGCTGCTGCTGCTGCTGCTGTTGGTCGCGTCCCATGGTTGCCGCCTTCATGTGCAACACAAAGCTGGCGCTGTCATCGATGCTGCCCGCCAAGCTCTTGTTATTATTCAGCTTCTTCTCGTGCATCAGCGTCGCCGACATGGGCACTTGCAGCTGCTGGAACTTGTGCTGGCCATCGACGGCATTCAAGTCGTTGATCGGCATCGGGCACATGCCATAATGATGATGACCTCCAGCCGTTGCCTGATGTGGTGCCGTATAGGTGTTGGGAAAGGTGGAGTGGATGCCCAGTGAGCAGGGATGGTGCTGCAGACGCGACATATAGTCCTCATCGCAGAAGGTCTTCTGATATTCACGCTCCTTGCGGCCTAGTGCCGAGTTGCCCCAGACACCGCCCTTGAGGTATTCGCGAATCTTGTGACGGCAGCGATACAGAACCAGCGCCAAGGCAGTGATCGTGGCTGCAGAGCCCACCAGCAGGGCGCCAATCAGCGCCTGTTTGCGTGGATCGGAGTGTGTGCAGCCCATGAGCGTGGGATTCAGATGCTTCAGTGCCTCGCCACGCAGACGTTCTGGGAACTCGCAGAGCAGCTCAGCCAGTTGATCCTCTTGGCTGGCATTTTTAGCTACCAACAAATTGCGCAACCACATGACGCGACAGTCGCAGGACAGCGGATTCTCAGACAGATCCAAAGTAGTCAAATCCTTCCATGGGAACAGACCCTCAGCCAGAGAGGTCAAGGCATTGGCTTTCAGCACAACATGACGCAGATGAGGCAATCCACTGAGTGCGCCCTCTTGCACCTCCACGAGCATTTTGTTGGATGACAAATTCAAGTACTCCAGATTTCCATTGGCCGCAAAGGCGCCTGTCATCACGCGCTTCAGCTTCAGAGCTCCGTTGATATCCAAACGCTTCAGCTGCTTCAGGCCCACGAAGGCGCCCTCGCTGATCAGCTCGAAGTCATTCTGACCCAGCGATAGCTGTTCCAGGCGCACCAAGTGACTGAGGCCCACAGAGGGAATACGTGGCAGCCGATTGTCGGAGAGATCCAAGACGCGCAGCTCCTCCAGACCCAAGAAGCTGTCATGCGAGATGTTCTGCAGGCTGGCGCCCTTCAGCTCCAGGCGAGTCAAGCCCTTCAGATCCTTGAATGCGCCCGATTGGATGGTTAGCAGGGAGTTCATGCCGAGGAAAAGTTCAGCCAGGCTTGGCATGGCCTGGAATAGGACGGGATCTGGCACTGTGGTCAGCGCATTGTCATCCAAATACAAAATGCGCAGCTGTTTCAGTCCATCGAAGGCCTTTGGATCGATGAAGCCAATGCGATTCTCGCCCAGATTCAGCTCCTCGATTTTGAGCAGTGGAGAGAATGTGCCCTGATGCAGCTCCGAGATCAGATTGCCACGCAGATTGAGCACAGTAACGGCGGATAGGCCAATGAAGGTCTTATTGCTGATCTGGCCAATCTTGTTGTGGTTCAGATGCACCTCCTGCAGCTTCTTCTGGTAGGCAAATGTGCGCTGTGGTATGGTCATCAGATGGTTCTGCGACAGATCCAAGAACGTCAGCTCCGCATAGAACTGTATGGACGAGTCGATGGTCTTGATCTTGTTGCTCTTGATCACCAAACGCTGAATGGAGGGATTCAGTGCTATGGGCAGCACGTCCAGCTGGCCTTCACCACACTGAACCACCAAAGTATTGTCGTCGCACTGGCAGCCGGGAGGGCAATTTGCCAACGCCACCGTTTGGCTCACACAGATGCTGACCAAGATGCAGCTGCAGATGCAGATCAACTTTTGTAGCTGTTGCATTTTGTCTGGTTGCTTTTGTTATTTTCTTGCTGTTGTTGTTGTTGTGGTTAGCGCCTTCCGGCGTCGATTTGCGATTTGCAGTTAATTTCGCCTTCGATGCAAATGTTTTCTGTCTGTGTGTGTGTGACTTTTTGCTGTGCTAGTTTGCTTTAGTTGTCCATAATGCTATGAGAGAGAAATGAAATTGCAATGCAAAAGAAAAGTTGGTTAGCTGTGTTTTCTTGCAACGAAGCTATTTTAAGAGTTATTCATAGATATCACATGGCTCGAGAAACATAAATTATGTTGTCTTTTATATATAGATTTTTTTTTAAATTTAGCTCAATTCAAATTTTTTTAAATAGAAAATTTATTGCTTTACATTTTTAGTTCAACTCTATTTTGGAAATCTTAATTTAAAATTAAAAAAAAACATCATTTAAATCTTAAAACTTTTCTTTACATTTATTATTTTATTTATTTATTTTATTTTTCTTTTTATTATATATAAACTAAATATTATATATAATAAATATTTGACTTTATTTTTTTGGTATCATAAGTGTATTAGCATCCATTTATTTTTTAAAATATAAATAGATATTTTGGTATAACTTTTAATATTTAAAATTTTTTAAAATTTAACAATTTTTTATTTTTATATATTTTTTATTATTCATATATATTTTTCAACATTTTAAAATATATATATATACTTTATTCTGATTATTTTATTTAATATTTTCAATATTTCTTATTTAATTTTTAAACATTTTATATTTCTCTAGCACTTTACTTATATTTTTCTGCATCTTTTAGATCACAAAACTTACCTTTTATAATTTGTATGGCGCACAGTAACAATTTTGTTGAAGTCTGCAGATGTTTTGTTTTTGTTTAAGTTTTTGTAAATTATATGAAAACAAAATAAAATTTGTTTGTTGTTTTCTTTTTGGGATTGTGTTAGCCAATTTGTTGAGAGTTTCACTTGAACTGAACTTAAAATTTCACATGCAGCTAATAAATTAAATTTTATTTAGCCAATTCATAACTTTTATATGTTTCGTATTTTATTTTTCAAAATAAAAATGATGTTTCGTTTGGTTTTGTTTTGTGTGTGTGTTTTGTATTTTAGTTGTGTTTCTTTTGTTTGAAAATCGTGCGCGATAATCCAGTGGCTCGCTTTGCTGCACGCTTCAAGTTGTTGTCACACGGTTTACGTTCTTTTAGGTCTTGGCAAACTGTTGGCCAAAATGTGAGACACAGTCGGTGCTGGGCTAGTGTACAACCGAACACGACGAGGCAACGAACTACACTGATTTAGCTGAGCAGGCAGCGCATTGACGATACCTCGGTCCGAGTGTTTTTAGCTACGGCAGCAGCTGCAGGCGAGGCGTAAATAATCCACGACGCGGCCTTGCAACGAAACCAACCCGAGCGTCAGACAAAGAGACAGAACGAGCGCGAGAGCGAGAGCGGGAGCATACACCACACAGTGGTGCAAATGAGCGCTCAGATAAAGCAGCTGCCGAGAGAGCCAAACAGGTTTTCAGGCCAAACTCACTCAAAGCGATTCACTCACAATTTATCTGAGGCAACAATGGGAGACCGGGCATGGACTCGACGCTCTGGGCTCTGTTGCAACTGCAGCACGACGAACAGTTGAGGCCAGGCAGCCCATCAACATAAACACACGAAATGCTTCGAGTTTTGTGGCCAAAACCATAAAAAGCACTAAGTAGTCGAAATATTTGACGTACTTTAGACTTTTTCCTTAGACAGATGATATGTTGAGGCCATGTCGGGCACTTGGCATAATTGAGCCGGCAAAACACGTAGGCGATTTCATTAGATTTCATTAGAAAATCAACTTAGGCAGCGTTAAATGTCAAGTGGACATCAATTGATGCGGTTTACTTAAATCTAACACTTAGAGCAAAAAACGTCACTCTTGAAACTGATATGCCCGGCTAGGTAGTCGTAGCTGTTGTAGTAGTAGCTCACATATCTCATGGATGCGTATCTCATGGATGCATATCCCATAAAGGACACTCATTACACTCATGCTGTAATCGAAAACAACTTGAAAGTTGCTAAACCTTTTCTGTACAGCACAACACAAACGCAACTCAACACATGCCCCAAAAACCACGCAGCGAATTGTTATTTATAGTGTCATTTGATACTTGGGACATGCTTGTCTATTGCTCTCTGCTCAGCATTTCGATGCATTTTTGAGTTATAACCCAGAGCAATGCACAGATACAGACGTGAGCAACAAAATATGCAGACTGTTCAACTATTTACAAACACACACACGAGCACACACACAACAACTGTGACAACAAGAAAATCAACTATAAATGGCCATAACTTTGTGCCAACATGCTGAACGAGTTGGCGCAGGGGTTTTTCGGGGTTTTACTGGCATTTGCCGGTTGCATAACGTGCATATTTTTACCATCTCTAAATTCTTGTAAAAGTATGCAAAATATTGTTTGCCCATGTCTACGCAAATGAAAATCTGCCCAAAGAGTGGCAGAGAGTGCATCTTTGCATATTGACAACTGTATCTAGTAAATCAACATTCGGCAGGCACTGTAGCCACTGTAACCCATAATTATTTTCACTTTCCATATATATTTGTTTCTGTTTTTTTTTGTTTGTTGCTGTTGATTTGCATCTGCCATCAATGTCAGCTCTGTGGTTCACAACGTAAGTGCAAATAGTCAAAAAATATTGAGGCGACTGTAAATGCAATAAATATGTCAAAAAGTAACTAAGAGCTGAAAATAAAACTGAATCTCTTTATGGAATATTTCAGAATTATTCATTCAATGAAAGAGTAAATCTTTGTTTTGTAAATCGCACGGATTATTTCATCAGAAAGCCGAAAAAAGTTGAGGAAGTGTTGATATGAAAGAAATATCTATCAATATGAACAGCTGAAACTCATCTGTGTGTTGTATTATTTAAAAAAATATGTATTTATTATATATAAAATATAATCAAAAGTAGTTTTTCCCAGAGCGAGAATATGCGGAAGTAATATTTAAATGAATATAAATAATTTAAAACGTATATGTAATATATTCAAAATGAAAATTTTTATATAAAACAGGAAAAAATTTTAAAAAAAATAAGCAAATAATATATATTATTTATAAATAAAAAAAATCCTATCATATATCAAATTCATTTTTAGTTTAGAATATATAAAAAATTCGTAAATGAAATAACATATTGCGAGAGGCAATTAAGATTTAAACTATGAACATTTTAATTCAGTTTGACAGCTTGAATAGATCAAATTTGATGTAATTATTTTTAATTTTTAGAAAGTTTCTGATTTCCAAAAAAAATATATCTACAAAGTATGCCGCAACACATTAATAAAAAAGACTTGCAGCAATTAAGCTTTGATGGCGACAGCAGGTTGCCACTTGCCACATGCCACATGGGCGGCCATAACTAATTATAGAAAAGAAACTTAGCTAAACTAAACTAACTCTTGCAGCGGTACTTGATCTACATCTAAGGCCGCAAATAGCTGCAGCAGGTGCACAGAAAGTTGATTTTTTTCGGCTCTCACGTTACACTTAATATCAGCTAAGGCAACGTCACTTTGAAGGGGCCTTTCAATTTGCGACGATGTGTGAGAATTGCTTGGCAATAAATTTTAACAACATTTGAGGCGAAGGGAGCGAAAGAGAGGTGAAGGTAGGCTGAGTTGGGTAATCGCATCTAAACAATAACTGGAAATATTTGTTTACGCTGCGCATATGAAAATTGTTTAGTCGAATGCTAAAAAGCACTTAAACAATTAGACAGATTTGGGGAGCGATGTGTAATTAGGTAAAACACTGCAACTACCGTTGCATTCGACAAAGCATAAATGCAAATAATGCATGGCAAAGCCAGCCAAGCCGAGAGCTGAAACGGCTAAAAACTGACTAAAAATACAGTCAACAAACAACAGCGACGCACTTTGGGCAAACAAAAAAAGCGAAGGGCGAGGTAACTTATGGGAACGCTTAGAGTGACCAGCCATCCAAGCGAAACCAGAGTTTCGTAGGGTCAGCTGTGCTAGCAAATGCCCTGCATGTAAGTGAATGCATCGCATGAAATATTGAACTATGAATGTGAGCTCAAAAGGATTTCTGTGATTAAGGTTCAGCTCACACAAAAAAAATATATGAATAAATAATATATAGAAATAAATATTAAAATATAATATAAATGTAAAAAAAATCTAAAATCTACGTATGAAATTTGTTTTATATATTCAACAAAAAAAATATACATAATAATAATACATAATATATAATACATATAATAATAATACATAATGGCAATAATAAAAACATTCCCAGTTATAAAAATAGTAAATATTTAATAAGGTAATAATATTATTCATATATCATTATTATAAATGGTTTAACAATTTAATTTAATATATTTGATCATTTTTTGGTGTTTATTTTAAATATTTTTTGGGATACTCCTTCACTTATATTTCAAGCTGTGACTAGAAATCAACTCAATATAATTTTGACTTCTCTAATACATGCACAGTTAGGGAAAAGAAACTTATATAAATTACATTGCTAGCCAACTAATCTGCCACTCTTCAACTCTGCTCTATAGGGTATATAACTCAACGCAGCTGGCTGCGCATGCGCTGTGAGCCGTTGCCGTCGACGTCGCATTTGCTTGTTGTTGCTTTATTAGAGCCGTTGTCTTAACAAGAAACTTGTTAGTTGCAACGGGTTAAGGCTAACAAATGTATATAAAAAAAACGAACAACAACAATAGGAAGAAGAGAAAAAGACGATGTTTGCCCGGCGCGACGTTGTCATTCGTCCGTCAGTCGGTTAACTACTTTGAACATATTTTTCAGCTGCCGACTTTTCCAGGCCCATTTGTCAGCATTTAGGCAAACATTTTCAAACAAGCCCAGTCTAATCCGAGCTAGAGACAGTTCCGGTGCCCGTTTGGACCATGCTAAATGCAACTTCCGCAATCTCCGTGTTCCGTTTCCTTAGCGCTTTTTGTCTTCGATCCAATAAAATATCAATTGACTCGCAATTAATCATATTCCAAATGTGCAAAGGGCAGTTAGTGAGCTGATGGCGAATAGAATAGTTCCATCGCCTGGGCAACCGGAAAGAAGTCCCATTGTCCCATTGTTCGGAATTGTACTTACTTTTGATTTTCCTACCTATTTTCGCTTCACACTTTTTTTTTGTTCAGCTCCGGTTTAAAGTCGTCTCCTGGTGCTACTCGTTTTTTCTCTCTCTCTTTCTTTTAGTGAAATCACAATAAATAATGAATCAAAAAATGAGCGTTAAATGCAACGAGACGACGAGAAGGAAGGCTGACAACAACAGCAACAACAACAGAAAGCAACGGAAGTGAGTACACAATGGATCTGAAAGAACTGGGCACAATGGAGTCTCAGAGACTGCGTACTGCCTACCCCATGGTAAAGGTTAAGTTTAAATCGATGCCTTGAAAAGTAAGTAAATGCCCATACACACATCCATATAAAAAAAAAAACAAATATATATATATATATATATATATATATATCTCACAGTTTGATTGTTCAAAGGTAGAGCTAAGCATTTGCTGACTTGTATTATTTCTCTCTGGCTTTTTTGTCTACCCATTCAAGCTGTGTGCTGTTTGATGTGCATGGAGCTTTGCTAATGCATGTCTGGGCTGGTAACTAAAAACGTCATCAAGTGTTTGGTATTTAAGAGATTTCAGCAGCTATTAAAGGTAATTCGACTTTCAGCTTGGTGCAAGGTAAGCTGCTCAAGCTTTTAGAGCTTCATATCAAAGGCAACCGAAGTGTTTTGAAAATGTGAGTGTCAAGCTTAAGGGCCACATCAGACTAGAGAAAATTGAGAGTTGAAAGATATAGAAATGTACAAGTAGAGCAGCCAAAGTATATAGAATTTCAAACTGCCTCTAACTATCTATTTATAGTTTGTAATTATATCTAACACTTGGAGTAAAAAATATCATATTATATTCCTTGGTTTTCCCATGAACTGGGGCCTATCATAACAACTCTTTTTTCGTCAGAGTCTGTAATCGAACCAAATGAAACCCAATTTTAATGGAAACTACTTTGCATATTCTAGCCTAGGCGATCTAGATACTTAACTCATCTTTGGCAGCTCGCAGCAATCACTTTCTTTACAAAGTTCCGCCCATATCGAATCACACACGTCCTACCCACACTTTTGATTTCCATTGAACTGTGACTCACAACATTAACTGATGCCCACAGCAGAGACACAGACTCTTGAGGAACTTGGCCTACACCTGATGCTCGACCCGATAATTTCAGTGTGAAATGGTAGATACTCTCTGTGGAAACTTAGATTTCGAAACGATTAGGCCGCACAACATGCCTTTTACCACATGGTAAACTAGAAACTAAGTTCAAACCTTGGTTAATTTCCAACGAAATGGAAAACCCAGGCGCCACTTGAATATGTTTTCCATCGAAAGACGGCAGAGCGAGCCACATATAATTACCAACAGCAGACCTCCAGGTAGAGGTGGGGTCCAGCGAGACAGGGAGAAACTGGCCGAAAATAAAAGCTGGAGAATGTCTTTGGGGCATATTAACATTGGATTCAATTAATAAATGACGTTAACGTGCTGTCAAAATATGAAATTGTTGATGATGCAGTGCCATGTGAAGCCAGCATGTGGCACAGCTCGAAAACAAAAACGAGATACTTCGAATGTATCTGTGAGATACATTTACGCATCCACAGGGCCAGGGCCATGGCCGGCACGCATAGTGCAAGACGATATCGTAGACTTCATAAATTATAATTTGCTCGAACTTGGGTCATAAATAGCCAGCAGCAGCCCCAGACCTGGACACTTGACTACCGATTATAATCAATCTTAGAGATAGATTTGCCATATACCAGGCCACAGACAGGGAAATGATGGGCCTAAGCTTGGGAGCGATCACGCAACGCATGCGACTCGTATCTGGCCAAGTTAGCTGTGAACACTGAGATGTTACATGTGTCCATGTCCAGCGATTCGCTGCCTGGCTACGCCATGAAGAATGATCCTGCACCATGCGGTCCGTCCAGCCGGCCCAACGGTCGATCTGCATGCAAAAAATACTTTATGCAAACATGTGTCTCCGCATTGTCTGTGCCCGTGACTGCGACACGCATTTATCAGTCGGCATTTATCACGACGACGATGACGATGACCAAAGCGAAGACCAACAGTCCAAGACTGGCATATCAAGTTGCAGTTGCAGTTGCCTGTAGCCTGTTGGCTGTTGCCTGCTGCCTGACACATGATTTGTTTTTGCTCTGCTGTTCAGATAACTCAAACGCGATATGCGTATCTCATAGATTATATTTGCTGCATGTCACTTTTTGCCTTGGCTATTTTTGGCTTGCAGCTAAAGTTGCCTGCTCGTCTCTCAGTCAATGCTCAATGCATAAACAAATCTTTGGCTTTTCCTGTTCCAGCCAAACACGTTCCGCTAAGCCGGCGTCTGTTTTGCTCATTGTCTAAACAAATCTCATTGATAGCTTTGCATAAATTATGCGTGCGAAACCAAATGAGCTAAGCAATTACAACAGAGCGGATATGGGGGCATTCCAGGAGTTCGACAATATCCTATATAAATACGAACGCATCTGTTTGCGATTTGCATATCCGCCAAGAGATATGCCGTTGATCAATAGCTAATCATTTGAAGAGAAAGAAACTGGAAGTTCATTAAAGAGAGTCTGTTGAGTCAAAGATTTCTATTTTATCTTTATCTGACTGAATCTTGCTTATGGCAAAGGACTTTCGTATCAATCAAAACTGAGAATCATCTCTTAAATTTGGTCAATCTTTTATGTACTCTATAACCTGAGGCATATTCAAACTATCAAAAAGTTAAACCTCTATGCATAAAACATTTCATATCCAAATTCTAATACCTTCAATATGTTGTTGTTTTCCACTCCATAATGAAATCTGAGCCATAGCACTTCTGTTATTTAATGAAGACTTCAAGCTGGACTTAATTGGCTTAAATCAAATCAGCGACATAGGTCATGCTAAGACCTTAGGACAAGTTGATGTTGACTTAAAGCTGAACTGTGCTTTAAGCCAGATCATAATAGGTGTCAAGTGGCATTAGCTAAGTCAGGCGTAGTTCGCTTTGGCAGTCTTGGCCAATGTGGCTAACCCGTTGCAAGTAAGCGACAAAAACGCAGGGTAGCGTAAAAAGCAGGGAGACTAAAACAGCAGCGGCGACAGAGTCAGCAACTGAGTCAGAGTCGGAGATGGAAATACACATCCTCTGGTTGGCAGCGATGCGTGTGCAAACAGAGCCCAAAGGCAGGCCGCACACAAAACGTAACTTAAAGATACAGATACAGGTCGAGTGTCTGACTGAGTGTGTGCGCGTGTGTGTGCGACTAGGCAGGTGTGTTTCTCACGCAGGGCCAACAGCCAAAAGAAGCCAACAGCCAGGCTTCAGTTGCAAAGTGTGGCAACGTGTGGTAATATTTTTTTCTCATTTTTGACCGGCGGCTAGCAGCCGCAGCGCCACACATACGCCTGACTGACTTCACTACACAGCCACAGATACACACGCATACAGATAGAGCTACAGATACATGTGCGGAGCGATGGCTTTTGGCTTGGAATTCGCAGACCAGGTTAGGCAGCGGCGGCAGCTCATTTGGCCAGTGATTCGGAAATGTGTCGGCTCTGGTTTGGCATTATTTTTGTTTGTACTGAATGCCAGGCGACCTGCGCCCCTCTCTCGCACCTTCTACCCAGCTGCCCAGCTGCCCAGCTGCCTGCCAGCCTGCCGGCCTGCCAGCTTTGATAGCATAAATCAAATGGGAAAATAATTACGGCTGCTGGCGCAAAATTTGCACGTGTATTAATTTCTAGCTGCTGCGCACTGCTTTAAATCGTAGCAAAACGCCAGCAACTCGCAATTATATATCTTGGCTGATTGTTGAGGCGCGTGTTGGTCTCTGCAGCTTTATCATTTAATACGCATCTCTCCAGCTTTTTCGCACACAATTTGCAAAAGCAGAAGAGGCTGAGCGAAGAATGCCCAAGACAGAGCCCAAGATATATTTGAGAAGGTTTGAGGTTCTTCTTTAATTGTAGCCTACGCTATCAGAGCTACAGAGCAACAGGATACAGTGAGGCTAGCTAGGGACTGACTCTGATTATGGCCTTTGAGCTGCATAAAGCGTATCTTTAGGTTAATATTTCTTTTATGGTAGGCAGTGCCAGCTCGAAAATTGTTTTGTTTGTTTGCTTTGTGAGAGGCAGACGATATTTTACTTTCAGCTCAGCCTCAAGCCTGGGAAATTGCATTTTCAACTGTGCAACATAATACGATTTAAGCAAATGGCAAATGGCCAATGGAAATGTATCTTTAATTATATATAAATAACTTTGTCAATTAAAAGCCAACGGAGCAACTTGTTTGTGTAGCCTCAATAAATATGATGTGAAATCGAATTCAAATTAATACTCCACTTGCAGCTGGTCATCAATGTGAGCCACATAATTGCAGCTCATTTATGCCATAATTAAATAATAATAAATAAATGGCATCGGAATCGTTCAACAATAAATAAATCATTCGTCTGCGCATACAAATTGATTGAGGAATTTTACGATTATTTGAAAACAAATTCTGTTAGCTATCAAAACAAAATGCGCCGATGCTCAGATCATCAGATATCAAATTATTACGATTTATCTAACTGTAGTCTCTACGAGAGTTGGTTCCATGGAAAAACTGTCCCCAGACTCCAATCGCAGTAGGTTGCAGTCGGCCTGTCGCCAATGGACTACAACTTATTTTGATTTTTATTATAATCAAAACAAAGACGAAAACGCTGACAATGCACATAAAAGAACGAAGCAGGAATCAAAAGGTGCAACGCAATGGGTTTCCTTTCAGCTAGCGCAAGATCGTTCGGGCAAGTGGACAGTTTTATATAGAAGTCAGAGAGAGGGTAGACTTCATTTATCTTTCGTTAGAAACTTGGAATCTACGTGTGCCAGCCAATCAATGACCACAATCTTTTGGGTTTGGTTCTTTGTGGCCCATAAAATAAAGAGCAGACAGTTGATGCGTTTCTATGAAAAATGCCTTTGATTTCACATATGTCCTGAGATTGTTTTCTAAATGCTGCGACGAGAACTAGTTTGAGTTGCTGCACCACTCGCATCCTTGCTGCTGTAGGTCCATTTAGTTATTTCATTATAAATTAAACTGTTATCGCAACAACTTAATCGAGCTATAAAGCTGCCTGCTGCCTGCCCCTGCTGTGTGGCAGCAACTTGATTCCTTCTTATCTCAATTTCAAATTTGTTAATTGCCGCGCACTTCAAGTACTTAGTGTATCTTTTTTCGGGTCTTCATTTGCTTTTTTCTTGGCTTTTTTAATGCTTGTTCCAAATGAGTTCTAAATGCTTTTAAGCGTAATAAAGTCGTTTTCCTGCCATTGCGTAATGAGTTAGTTGAGCGCGTGTGTTTGTGCCACATTTGGTAATCTGCGCCTTGGCATCGTTTTATAGTGCGACAGCGCCACATTTTAATTATTTCACTCGGTTTTTTTTGGGAGTCGCAGGCCAACAGCCAGCAGAGTTGCAAGTTCAGCTTGGTGGCTGCTTTGATGATGGCATTTTAAAGTGATGCTGCCTAAATAAACCAAGTGGCTGGAAGGTCATTGTTTGCCCAGTTGTGGCTTCAAACACCTTTTTATTATCAAGTTAACCTAAGAAAATTAATTTAAAATTTAACGAATTGTCTAGCACAGAGATGAAGGCTTTACTGAAGTTTGTATATAAAGTAAGTAAATATAGGTTTAGAGAAAAAATTATCCTGACTTTAGTTCACAAATATATTTTTATTAAAATAAATTGTTTAGAGAAAATTCAATTTAATTGAATAATAATTGTGTTTTAATTTTTTCAAGCATTATTCTTTATGCAAAATTATATTAGAAGTCATTTAAATAAATTTTATAAATAAATACTAAATAAATTTTAATAAATAATATGAATTATATTATTCTGTATTCAACTAAAAAATTAAAATAAGAAAACGAAAACGAAAATAGTCCCAAGTCTCGCACCTTTAACTCCCAACCTAAGGCTAGTCTTTAATACTCGTTAAATTATTCTTCCCAAATAAATTTCAATCTAAGAAAATGTATACTTAAATTTCATTTAAAATTGCATTTTAATTTAAAATAATTAATTTTATTTTGAATTATTTTTTTAATAACATTTTATAAATAAAATACGATAAAAATGTTTCCCTACATATTTACAAATCTTGCCTATTATAAACCCCATACACAGCCCAAAACTTTGCTTAGTGAATGCAGCTAAATAACATGTTAAATGGACGCAACGAGTGCAACAACTACAGTCAATGCCAAATGGCCCATAATAAATCATAGCTCTATGATATTAAAAGTAGTTGAGGACGAGTATTAAGGGTACGCACAGGCTGCCAGCGGAAAGGCTGTTGGCAGTTCAAAAGAAATCGACAATCAGAGCAGTCGCAATGCCAAAAGCCAATATTATTATTATTATACGACTCGCATATATAAGTATACCTGATATGGCAGCTAGGGCGGCGTGCACAAAGCTGCCAAGGATGAGGGTAAAAATCGAAGATGATGTCGAATACGCGCACTAAATTATGACTAGACAGAGGCGCTGACAATTCAATGCGAGTCGAGCCCATAAGGAAATGCTCGTAATACGTT
Organism: Drosophila hydei; assembly: GCF_003285905.1. NCBI lineage: Eukaryota > Metazoa > Arthropoda > Insecta > Diptera > Drosophilidae > Drosophila > Drosophila hydei. Next base: position 7,738,456 of record NW_022045643.1, read on the forward strand.
CGTTTGCCATGAAAATTTATGCCGCATAACCGTGCAGCGTGGAACGCGTGGTATGGGGCAAGTATATATATATATATATATATATATATATGAAAAGGAAAGGCAAAAGCAAAAGTCCTCAAATCGACATGCACATGTGTGCAGCGAGTGCATTCATTGGCTGTTTGGTAATCCGTAAAAAATGATGTCATAATAAATTGTAATTTATGGGCGCAATGCACTCCAATCGCAGCTAGTTGTGGGGGCCTTTGCCTATCCACTGTCGAGCTCTGTCTGCCAGCAATCCGGCTAGCGACAAGTTAGGCCGCCTCGCTGACAGATGACGGTTCGTTCACGAGAGTCTGATGAAGCCATTATGATGACTTAAGCTCGGACGCTTTGCTACACGATTAATTATATCCGAATACAGGGCGAGCGATAAAGAGGAAGCGGAGCGCTACTACATTTGGGCATATGTTATAAAAATACCTGACGATCTGTCTGTCAGCTAGTCAGAAGACATTGTTTCCTGTGCGCCAGTTTGATTCTAAACAAATGTCAAGTTTTATGCTCGAATGGCCTGGGAAATGCCTAGCCAGCCAAGATCGTGGCTCTCTCTTGCGCTCTCCGTCTTAACAGAGCTGACAAATAGATAAAGTGCATTCAAGTTTTATTTCAGTAGTAGCTCGTTCTCGACTTGATGTATCGGCTGTTTGTTTTGATCTGACATTGGGCCATTTAGTATGCAAATGTATGATTATGTTCAACAAAGTGACAGCAACAAAACGAACTCCAAATGGCGGGAAATGCAGGAATACATATTCATACATAAAAGATAAGTACAGCTGGGGGACTTTTGAACTTGATTTGACTTTTATCTAGCTTCGGTTTTACCGTTTTAATTAAAGAGTTTCGATTGATAGTAAATGTTTTAACTGTTCATGCGGTATTCCAGTTACATATATTTATCCTGAGCCACTTAGTTTTAAGTTTTCCTAAGTTTTGTGAAATATTTCTGGCTCCGCCCAACAGGAAATTAGACAATTTCACGCCTTATGCCACATTTAAACGTCTATTGATGGAAACAATTAACATAAATTGGCTTTAATTAAAAATTACAATTTAATTCAACGAGCTTCTAAAACATTTCATAGGCTTCCCCCCTCAGCACAGACGGAAACAAATATAAACAATTCTCGAATATTTTTCGGTAACTGCGCCTGCATTCAAGCAGAACAAACATTTTAATCATTGCATGGCTTGCAGCCCAGAAGTATCTGTCAGCTACTGAAAATAACTTCTAATGCGAATGCTGCAGCTCATTAGCGCCTGGTGACAGCGACGAAGCGCAACGAGCTGCGAGCAAATGCGCCGGAAATCAATTTCTCTACCCCAAAAACTTGGGTTTTCCAAACAAAATTTTTCAAATACCTATACAAAGGCAGCCTAAAAGAAATTATGAGGTTTATGCACGAATTAAGTGAGTGAAGAGTGAAGAGAGTATATAGGTTTTATGAATTTATTTGAAGTATATATATTTTTTTTTATATTTATATATATATTGTATATATTTTTCAGTTTGGGAGCTCAAATTGATGAGGTAAATTAGAAAAATCTTCAGTATTAATTTTCTCTACAGATTGACTTAGGTAAGCTATATCCTGATTGCTGATATAAAGAAATTTCTCTAGTCTTTACAACTCGAGCGAGTATTACGCAGTCAGTTACAAGCAATTGCAATATTCCTTTCTCAACATTTGTTCAGCTTTACTGCAATTACTTAATCAACATTCAAGGGGTGAGCACATAGCGCATTCACGCCTGCGCAGTGGAGCAAACTGCCCTCTCCTCCCTCCACCCATTGTTGGCGCTCAATGAATTACTTAACAGCTGCTCGTCAAGGTGGGCAGTTTCTGTGGGGTAGGCAAACGACTTGAGCGAGTCGCAAATTGAATTGTTATGCATTTCAAATTAAAGATGAAAAGCTCGTGAAAATTGTACAAAATGTTGAAAGTGATCAAATTAAATAAAAGTCAATTTATGGTCGAGCAAACAGGCGAGCCGAGCAGCGTCTTGCTGTGGTCTTGTTGTTTTAAGTCTTTCCATTTGAGGCCAAAGGACCACCAGGATAATGCGCTCAAAAGGCAGATAAGATGAAGGCACTTAAATTTAGTTGTTCTCTTTGTTGTTTGATGGGGGGCAGCATTCCAGCCAATGTATTTGTTATTTTTTTCTATCTCTGTAGATATTTTTTTCCCGTCTTTTTTATTGTTAGCGCGCGCGCTGCGAACAAAAGCTAAAATTGAAAATTGTTAAAATATACGCCACATTCACACAGATACTTTCCTCTCTATCCTCGCAGTGCTGTGTGTGTGTGTCTTGTTCTTGGCCTTTTTGCCTGGTTTACTTTCCCTCGACTGCCCGCAGGATTTTTTTTTTTTTTTGGCAGCCCAAACAATGTGCAAGACTCCAATAAATAAGCACAGAGCGTCTTGGACATTGGACAACGGGCAGGTCGGGAAATGCTGCTGTTTGTTTGCTTGAAAATGGTTTTAATTGTTGTTGAATTTTGTGTTTTTTTTTTGTTTTGTTGTTGCGCGTAGCTCCCATATTGGGTCTCGCACATTGTTGACCAAATATAATAAGATAGCTGAATGGTTGACTGCCTGGCTGTGTGTTTGTTTTGGTTTTTGGCTAAAAGTAAATTAAGTGCCAATGTTAATGGCAGTTATGGCCGGCATCTGGATCAGGATCTTTGCAGACAACAAAGCAGAGGCCATTTGGGTGTCTTAATGCTGCAGTAATAATAGCTAAAAGTGTGTATAGAGCCGAAGATAAAGTAGCACAAGATTTATTAGCTACTTCTGTGTGGGATAGCCTGGCTAATGTATAAACCTCAAATGGTATTTGTTATTTAAAATACATTACGAACTATAGCGTATATAGAAATTAATTGATTAGCTGATTTGCAATGCAATCAAAAGCAAGTCTCCCCAGCTTTCAAAAGAACGCTGCAAAGCAGCTATAATTGGGCAAGCATCCCCAGACAATTCGATTAAAGTTAAGCTGCGCTACAAGCCCAACCAGTGAGTGGCTTGTGGTTCCCATGTTTCCCAAGCCCAGCCAGCCACAAATAATATAACAATTTAAATAACAAGCATGGAGCAGGCAAACACCAAACGCGTTAGTTAGATAGATTGATCTACATGTACACGACAACAACGTGGCCAAGTGGCTCTCTGGCCCTGACTCCAGGCTCCTTGTTGCCAGCTTGCCAGCACTGTATGCGGTGTGTATGCTTGTGTCTACTCTGCGCCCAGTCCTGTATAGCCGGGCAGCCGAGCAGACGAGCAACCGGGCAGACAGTGCTGGGCTGCTGGTTAGCTTGGAATAAGGCAGCCAGGCCAAGAGCATGTCAAAACAAAATAACATCTTTAGCGCGCAAACATGACAAAACATCAGAATTCCAGCAGATTAACGTCAATTTTAATTGCATTCACTTAGCCAAGGCAGCCGAGGCTCAGTTGTCTATGAGAGCCTTAGAATAGAGCCACACAGCTGAAAATATGCATAGCTACAGAGGAAAAACAAAAAAGGTGGAAAATTCTGTGACAATGTTTACTTACTTTTCACACTCTACACTTAATTGATGGAAATTGTTGAAAAAAAAAAAAAATTATATATGATAAATCATAGATAAAACAAATAAAATAAATAAAATTTTACTGAAGTCTAACTATATATGAAATTTATCTAAACAAACTTATTTTGATGTTAAGAAATATTAAAAAATAATAAAAAATTTTGATTCAAATTAGTTTTAAATTGATGACAAATAAATCCAACTTTATAAAAACATAAAATTAAAATAACTTACTTCTGCAAAACAAAAAAATATTTATTAATTGTTAACAAAAAATTAATATATATATATAAACTATTTACTTAAAAATAAAATTAGTATTGAATATGAGACGAGAAAACAATATTCTTATTAAATATATTTTCTCTTATATCCAGCAAAAATTAGCTTATATAGTAAGCACATTTGCTTGCATATACTATAATCAACAAGAAACTGATCTCAATTTGCAACAAAAATTATAAATAAATATATATGTAAAAAAATAAATATATCAGCTCAGCTTTAATATCCCCACAGCTCGCTTTATCTTTGCAAATTATGCAGGTGTTATTCTAAGCAAGTCAGGCTTAACCACAAAGTGATTATACCTCTTGCAAGTGAATTAAAAAAAAAAGAGATACAAAATCCATACAACAAAAGGGCTTAAAGTCTGCCTGGCACCAAACAGCTTAGCCAGCAGCAGCAGCAACAGCAGCAGCAAGGCAAACAGAGAGTTCCACAAGGTTGTGATTAACATGCGATAAAAAATGAGGCAGGCAGCGTTCTGGCCAACTGGCAACTGGCACCATACCAGGCCAGACAGAGTCCGACTGGACCCGAACATGAAACTGGACGCTGTCTGCCCGCTGTTCACCGCTGGCTGCTTGGCTGCTTGGCTGCTGGGTCGGGAGCTGGAGCTGCTTGGTCAGTTGGCTTACGTGTTTGCATTAGCAGAAGTGCAACTGCAAGTGCGGGACCCTCGACTTGGCTGGCAACACTCGACAGCAGCGCACAAAAGTTAAGTGTCTGGCTGTCACATGCGATTTGCACCTGCCGGATGAGCAATGGGCCAGTCGCGAGCTGGCCCGGCTCACGGCTCACGGCTCTTTTGCGTGGATTATTTATCATCTGCGCCACATCAGAGCGAGAGGCTAAGTTACGTTTAAGTTAAGCAGACTAACAACAGTGCATGCAAAGGCTCAGATCCACGCTTGCCAGATTCCTTTCGTGGACTATAATCAGGGCCAGGGAATGCGCACAAACATTTGCACAGCCACAACCACAGCCACAGCCTCATCGCAGCGCAGCTCAAATTTTATGTTCATAAATTTTAATATTTTAATTTTGAGGCAGACCGATGAACACATAAAACGAGCCATTAACTGACCGGAATGGGCATTCCTAGTGAGACTTTGTAAACATAAAGCCAACTGCAATTTCTTGCTAAACTCTGTTCCAGTTTTAGCTCTTGTTGCTGAACACCATGAAGCTTGTTGTTGTTGCTTTAGTTGCAGCAACGGGTCTTACATTTCCTGTGAATTCTCTGCTTTGATTTTAGGAAAATTAACAACAGCTCAAACAACCAACCAACCAGTCGAGTCAACATTACGGCCCAAACGAATCAGCGTCATCATCAACTGCAGCAGTAATCCAAACAGCGATAACTTGAGAATTAAAGCGGATTAGAACGAATATTAAATGCGCTTTGCCTTGCAATTTAGAATTTCAATAAAAAGAAAAGGAATGTTAATGTTTTGATATATATGAAGAGTAAATTGTTAAACTAGAGATGGAGAGTAGAGCTTCAACTTAGCCAGAAGCTACTTATCGGAAGCGTGATTAGATATGATAGGCTTTGTTTATGCTTATAATTAAGTGATTCTATAGCAAAATATATGATTTATTTACTAATCATATGTACACTTAAGCCTCCATCCAGACCAATGCTCAATGCACTTGCTTGAAATTTAAACTAGATTCGCTCTATTAAGATATCCATCAAGAATAGCAACAAGCTTTGCACAAGTCGTTGCTAGCCTATCTGTGCATTGTTAGGGTATTTGAAACGGCGTGCAGTCATTCGTATTGCAGCATGGCATGTTGTTTGCTTGGCTGGTTCCATTTGCCCCTCGGCTTCTCGAGCTTCTTGGCTCTGGCTGTGTGCCCCTGCCTTGACAACGAGACCCCAATGATGCCACTGCCATGGTACGCTGGCTCGGCTTGGCTTTGGCTTTGGCTACGCTTGTTTGGCTTAGCTTGGCCGCAACGGCTAAACAGGTTAAAATGTCGTTCAAAATGTCAAGTCAACACTTTGATGTTGTCCGTGTGCGCTGCAGTCGAACGAGCAGCTAAAAACCGCTGCCAAACGTCGCTCTACAACTTCAGCTGAAAAGCTGTAGCTGCAGTTGCAGCTGAACCCACTGAAGCCACTGTTTGCGTGTGATCTGCGCTTTATTTATGCAACATTCAGCACACGACGAAACATGCAACATTGCCGAAATTGTTAAGTGCAGACGTCGTGCTGTCTATGTAGATGTCCATGTCGATGTCGACGTCGATGTTGGATGTTGGATGTAGATGTGGATGCGGGAATGTAAATGTGTTTGTGTTGGCACTGTCATTGTCCAATGCCTTGTTGTTGTTGTTCTAAGCTCGAGTCGGTAATTGCGCAAATGCAACAGTAGCGGCACATGTGAAAATGAGGTCGACAATTAGAAAGGGTTTCGATTGCTGTGAAAGCAAGCTCTGAAAACTGTTTGCAGAAAGAAAAATCTCAAAAAAAAAACCAAATTAAATATTTGCATCATTAAAATATCAAAAAGAAAATAAATAAAATTTTGTTTTCCTCTGCAAACTCTTATCAAATAGTGAGAAAATTTCACGAATTCTATACCCAAATTCCCAAAAAAATATTTACTTTTAATAAAAAATATTTTAAATTTTTTTGTTTAATTCACGTTTTGCTCTTGATTTTCGTTTTTTTTTTTTGTCTGGTATTTTTTTCTTTTGTAAATATACAGAAGAACCCTAAGCTATTTCATAAAACACTGAACTCAAATACAGTTTATATGTTCTTTGAAATATAAAAGCTAGACTTAACACTAAGAATACTTGAATATTTAATGACCGCACAAACATATCAAATGAAGTTTTCTATTGCACTTGGGGCTAATAATTTCGATTCTTGCCCGTTGCCGACAATGGGTGGTCGACTATATTGCGTACCACATATGTCGGACGCAATATGATGAAGCTAACAATCAGATCATCGTTGACAACCATCACGGCGCCAGCATTGTCAAACATGCCGCAGTAGTTCGGCGCCGAGAAGATAGTGACAAGTTGGCGGCGTGCGAAAAACTCGTAGCCATCCTCGACAACCTGATGGGCGCGACATATAACATCGACGCCCATGCGAAAGCAAAAGTGGCGTACGACATCAGCACCAAAGGTGACGCTAACGCCACGATCATTGCCGCTCCAGCCCATCACCGAATCATCGGGATCACTCCACAGCAGATCACAGACCAGACCTTGCTCAGGTATATCGCAGGGTCGCCTCACAGCTAATATGTCCTCGAAAGACTTCAGGCTGGGACTCAGGCCACCATGGACACAAAATATACGGTTACCCACCAATGCTGCCAGAGGCATGCAATCGTAGGTGTCCACAAAATGACGCCACAACTTCACCGAATAGCGACGCTTGCACTCATCATAGAAGCCATAAATGCGATTGATGCTGGCACACTCATGGTTGCCACGTAGCAGCCACATCAAATGTGGATAGCGCACCTTATAGGCCAGCAGCAGCGTGAACGTCTCAATGGAGAGCTTGCCACGGTCCACGTAATCACCCAGAAACAAATATCTTGTTTCCGGCGGATAGCCTCCAGAGTGCAGAATTCGCAACAAATCATTAAACTGGCCGTGAACATCGCCGCAGATCTTTACCGGTGGCTTAATCTCCAATAGAGTTCGCTCCCTCAGAAATATTGGCCTCGCCTCCGTGCAAACGAAACGTATGTAAGTCTCGGGCAGATTAACGCCCCGTGAAGGATTTTCACAATTTACAATATCCCTGATTATTCTATTGATATCCATCTGTTGCGGTGTCACATTATGACTAGTTCTTGAGTGCCGATGGGAGGCAACGGAGCCAGTGGGTCGTTTTGCCATATTTCAGAACAAATTCAGAATTTAGTTTCGACAAAAAATACATTAACTACTGATTTTATTAAAAAAATACATATATACAACAGATATATGCGTAAAATATATATTTGTAAACATTCTTTGAAATAATTTTATATTTTAAATATATTTTTAATAATTCTTTGTAATGAAATATATTTATAATATAAATATTTTACTTTTTTTATTAAATATATTTCAAATATTTTTTAAATAAACCATAATATACTGAAAATATATTTTAAGAAATATTTAATGCATAACATATTTAGAATAAATAATATAATAATTCAGCCGTTAATTGTGCAATTTGCTTGATGAAATCGGAATTTAATTGTTTCTAGTTTTAAATGTGAAAATTTCGACTTTATAATTAAGTAAATACCAATCTAAAATTTCAGTTTAGGCAATTATGTAGAGGTTAGATATTTTTTAATTTTAATTTTAGCACCCCAATTTGTTCGCAAATAATTATAAAAACATATCTATACAGAAAATGTATTTAGTATTTAGTATAAATCATTACATAGTCTACTTAAATAAATTCAATATATAGTTTTCAACGCCCCAACTTGGGCGCCTAATTTAAAGACGCGCCTGTTTAGTGTACGGCGTCTCTAGACTGTCAAAATGTTGTCCAAAAGGCTGAGGCCGGAGCTGAACTAAAGTTGTTGCAATTCTGAGAATATTTTACGCTTGTTGAAGTTGACGACAACGTGGAAGCCACCGCCAACGATGTTGATGTCGATGCTGGCTGCAAACCTGAAGCTTGTTATGGTGTGCATGACAGAAAGAGAGAGGCAGAGAAAGAGGGAGAGAGAGGTAGCGACCTCAGTGCTAGGGATTCGTGTTTTGTTTTCTTTGCACTTCAGTTGTATCACATCAATGGCCATTGTGTACGTCAACTTTGATGTTTCGGCAAAAGTTGTGAAGTGTGAGGTTTTAGACGTTCTTATTGCACTTTGCCGCAACCAGCTGCGAGCTGGCTATCGCTGTACAGAGTCCAAGAGTCCGAAACTACCGCCTTGACAGGTGAAGAATGCCAAAAAAGAGAAAAAAATGATTCAAGTGGCTCTGTTGCCCGGCTCGCTATGGACCGACCTGCCGTGTTGGCCACTTCAAAATCAACTCAAGCCTTTTAGACGGAAAGCGCAACCAAAAGCAGCAACAATAACTGAGGGCTGGAAAAATCGACACAAGGCAGGAGTCAAAGTCGAGTCGAGTCTGTTGCTTGATTTTGTATTTATTTTGTTTACACGTTTCCTTTGAATTTTCTGTTCTAATTGAGTGAGAAGTGCGATGAGCTTGCAGTTTTCCATCACACATCCAGAGAGCTCCATCATCATCATCATCATCATCATCGCCATCATCATCAGCATTATTATCAACATCATCTGTTGCTACGTTTTACGCGGTTTTAATTGGATTTTCATACCTGTCTAGCGATATTTGATTGGTGTTTGTATAATGAACTTGCAATATTCTCCAGTCCATGCCCAAGCCCAGCCCCGATCCAGATCGCAGTCGAACAGCTGCTCTTGTTATTATTATTGTTCGACTCGTAGAGCCCGTGAAATTTAACACACATCATCGCGTTCGCTCTTCAAACTCCAAACTGCTCTTCCTTCGCCCCTTTCTCTGCCGCAACGCTAAGAAAATAAAAGTTCTACAACGCGCGTATTATTGGTTGATTGTACGTGACTTTGTTTATTTAATTTATGTTATTATTGCCTGATTAAGTATGGCCGGGCCACAAATAAAAAGGGTTTATGTTATTTCATTAAAAATTGATTAGTGTTAAGGTACACAAAATTGCTGAGCTAAATAACAATGTAATTACGTAGAGTCCGGCCCAGTGTGGACCACGCGCAACAAAAGAAAGTTCAGCTCGAAAGGAGCTGCTGACTGGCTATTACAGGGTATTGTTATGTCAGCAGCAGGAAATGTGAGTGTACAAAAAAATAAAAAATAGGCAAGAGGAAATGTAATTTGTGAGTTCTCTTAAATTAAGCAACGAATCTATTGAGTAGTCGATTTATATTTAAAGCTGTTTGTTTTTTTTTTTATAAATACCAAGGCATGAGAGTAACCACGAATACTTTAAATATTCTATATTTTAAATTATATTGAAATATAGGCAATATTGAGAAGGAGTCATAAAATACTCATACGCTTAAGCTGAAGCAAGTCAAGTCAAGTCAACTCGATCTTGGCCAGTTGTACTGTCTCTCCTTCAAGCTAGAGATCTAAATATTTGTGTATATTTAGATATGAGCTTAAATATATTTAAACAGCAGCTCGACTCTCAGTCAAGCCACTGGCAACTAGAGCTCAATTACTTATTTTAAATCAGATTTTCGTTTCCAAAAAGAACCACAAAGAAAAAGTTGTAAAACACATTTTACGTCTAATTAACAAGTCAGCAAAAGTTGTGGGAAGCCAACAATATATACCTATATATACTTACATAGACATCGACACATACGCGCTGCTGTCTTTCTGCGCCATCTAATTGCAGTAAAAAATAGTTAAACAAAATAAACATACACAAAGTAATAAACACGCCTGCCTCTTGGCCATTTTATGGGCTGAAAATAAAGCAAACAGAATGAAAATTCATCATATCTGGAGCATGGAGCACTCCTAATGAGCAGTGAGCAGTAAGCAGCTCGACCAAGGAACTGCAATGCGCTTTTTAATGGTCCCATAAAAATGTGCCAAGTGGGTAGGCAGCGGCGCGCTGTTTATGATCAAAACAAAAAGAACAAGAAGAAGAAAAAGACAGAAAGACGACAGAAAGTAAAAAATGGTAAATTAAATGGCTGCAATAATTAAAACACCTGTTTTAATTAGATAGAAATGCATGTACACGGGTTTTCGGTGTATGCGTGAGCGGGAGCCAGGCAGGGCAGGGAGAGGAAGACGATTCTCCATGTGAACTCGGGCAGCGGCATGTGAAGAAAATATGTTGAAAGTTCCTTTGGGTGTTAAACTGCAGACACAATTAATGGATTGTCGGCGGCATCAAAGTTCTGAGCGCTACAACTTCATCATAGCTGACTGGGCTAGCGGCTGTCGGCAGCTGCAGCGCTCGCTCCGAACTGAGCTGTTTAGCTGGAAAAGTTGGCAAAGCGTTTAACGATTTACCGCTAGTTGAGTTTGTTCAACGTTTTTTTCCTGCATTGTGGGCTGCAGCCTTTGACTGCGACCACAAATATGCCAAAACATGATCATCAGCATTTGTCATTTGAATGTCTTGAGAAGCCCTAATCCTTTGGGCTTGGGTCCGCCTCTTGCTTACCTGTCAAACTCTAACAATGAGCATTGCATTCCTACTTTTTTTTTGTTGAGTTGTCTGCTGGCTTCTGCTTCTACTTCAAATGAAGTGCATTCATCCGGTGGCAATCCTTTTTTTTTCACTTGAATTTCCGTTGACATCCTGCAGACGAATGGTGCTTCTCCTCTTGTTGTTGCTAAGGAGCGTCACTGACATATCCTTTAAGCATGATTAAAAACGTAAAGTAAATGAAAATTGTTTTGTGCTTACGCCTCTTAGCACACCTTGAAAACAACAACAGCCACAACAGCAACAACAACAAAGGATCTCCTTTCTATACAACTGCACTGAACTTGAGCTGGAAATGGGAGAACCGAGAGAGAGAGAGAGAGAGCGAGAGAAGTCTCAACAGGAGTTGCTGGAACAATAGACAACGGTCTTCCTGTAGGCTCTCTACTCCTCTCCATATGCACTTAAAATCCTACAGATTTTCCCACTTAGTGATAAAGTTGCCGTTGAATGGCCCGACAGTTGCCTATTGTCTAGGACGCCGACTTCCAGTTGGCTCCGCCTACCAAATAAGCCAAAGATGGGGCGCGGCTAGGCGGAGGCAGATAGGAGGCAGGGGAGAGCGCCTTGCGATTTCATGCTTAAATGGAGTCGTTAAATTATTTTCTGAAATTGAGTCGAGCGCTTGTTGTGCCATGTGTGTGTGTGTGTGTGGCATTGGCATTGGCAGTGGCATTGGAGCTCCACTTTACTTAGAAGCCGGCACGTCGAGCTGTAAACGGAAGTACTTACATCCCACTCCCTGGCACAAAGTCACTCGCAGGCATTAAATTAAAATATGTATGTTGCGTACATTTTTTTTCTGTCGGTCGCTTCTTTAATTAAAACCAAAATGTTATTGTCTGCATTTGGAATTTGTCGTGCGTGTGGCACGAGGCGTTTAAATGCATTTTGTATGTGATTTCACGGTTTTATAGCTGACACTTTCTTTGCTAGAGCTAATGGCCCACATGAAGTACGAAACATGAACTTGACATTGGCTACGAATTCGTGGTGGTCTTTTCTTTGATATTTGAAACCACTTTGAAGTGCTGTAAGCATAGGAAAAAGTACATTTTATTCAACTTTAATCAAATTTAACTTTTAAAGAAACTTAAACTACAATCGATCTTCGGCTAACAAAAGTATAAAGTATAGTAAAAAGTAAAGAGTATAAAATCGATACAAAAATTGCATTTACATTTATTCTCATCTTTAGTTAAATGAGTTCTCAGACCAACAGAACTTTTTGTCGTCTTGTTGCCTCTCCGCTCGTAGCTCAAGCCCAATTCTCAATCCTTTCTCTGCGCCCAACTGGGTCACATTTTTTGCATTACGACACGATACTTCAATTTTCTTTAACAACGCTTTCAACTTTAAGCTCCGCATGGACCAGCACAAAATACTAAAAGAATGAACAAGAATATGGAACAAGGTCAGTTGTTAGCCAGACAAGAGCAGAACCAGCAGCAGCACAACAGACCGCAGCGGAACGGGCCCAAACGCCCAATATGGCCAATATATCACATGACGCCTACAATTTAAGCTGCCGGCAAAAAAATGAAATGCAAACAGGGCGTACGAAGAGAAATGACAAACATTTATATAAATAACACCATCGACTCCAATTAAAGCAGCTTTTGTTGATCTCGTAGCCCGTTCGGTGGTTGCGCTGCTCCGTTTGCTGGTGTCTGATAAAAACCGCAAAGCGAAATGTTTGTGCCTGTGTGTGTGTGTGTGTGTAATAAAAATGCAAAACAAAAACGGCCAAAATATGTATTCTGTGGCTCGCGTAGGCGTGGCAGCTGTAGCGGCCAAAAGACATGCACGACGACGTCGAGGAGGCACAGCGACAACCGAGCCACTTCCAACTGTCATTCGCATGGAAAAACGATGACGTACCGATGTACTGGACACCAACAACAGCCGCTACAAGAATAAGTCAGAAAAAAGGGCACAGAACATGCATAACGACTTACTAATGCCCTAACCTACTGAGCATTAAAGAGGGGTGGAAGGTCAGCTACGTTATGCAGGGATTAAGATTTCTTGCAGATTTGCTAAGGCTAACATTGATGATTTAAGTAAATTCTCATTCTTACATAGAGATCTAAAAAATAATGATATAGCTTACAATTAATTCCAATTAATTTTTGAATATATCTATTCCTTGTTATCCAAGCATCTGCTCTCAGACAGCACAAAAAAAAACACGACCGATCGCCTCTGGCATTGTGACAAATGTGGAGAACATGATGAGAGTGGAGAGTGTGCTAAAAAATTAATTTCACTCAAATACAAATGCCTGAAATCATATATCATAGAGAGAATATTTGCTTGGAATTTTTGGACAACTCGTCAATGATTCATATTTATAGATCTAGTCTTTTAAAGAGGCTATTAAAGTTGTGCTTAGGGATAACGTTTGCATAGACAATAACAGCATTCAGCTGGCTTTTTAAGCCCAGCTTCGCCCAGCTCATAACTTTTCTGCCAAGCAGCAAACCGAACTAAACTAAGATAAACAAAAACTATTTTTTATCAAATTCTTCATTCAGTTGCTACAATAATCTTCAGAGTTAATCAGCTAGCTAAGTTACCTCAGTCGGGGTCAGTTCAAAATGTTGCAGCAACATTTGGCAGCAAGTGGCGAACGAGGAGAACAATAATAATTTATGCATGCGTTGCGGTAAGGCGAAAGGCAAGCGAATGTTGAGAGGGGAAAGGGGGCTAAGCGGGCTGAAAAATGGTTTTGCGGGGTATGACCGCAAAATGTTCGCTTTGTTGTTGTTGCTGCTGTTGCTGTTTACAGGGTAACGCAGTCGAAGAGCAATATGCAAAAAGTGAATCTGAGCTGCAGCCGGAAAACGGAAATTGTGGCAAATGCACCCCTCGGCTGAATGGTCCGTTACCGCCCCCCTCACCACCTCGCTGCATGCTGGCCCCTGCACGTTCCTCGTCAGACTGTCCCCAGCTGAAAAACCACATGACTTGCGAGAGCGCAGCACTCAAGGATTTATGCTCTGCCACCGTTTAAGTCAGGCCAATCTGTTGGCTTCACAGCTTCCTCAGCTGCAAAAGCGCGCGGTTTTTGTCGCGTTTAAGCGCATTTCTGGCTTTGGCTTTCAATTTGCAATTGCAATTGGCTACAAAATGTGTGTGAATAACATGCACAAGGACACACATTTGAGCTTCTGCATGCAGCTTAGACAAAGTCACATTGTTTGGCATTGGGTCTCGCTGGCTTTGAGTTACGACTGCACTGCAATGCCAGCTGCCGAAGATTTTCTTTTATTAAAGGCAGCCACAGGAACTGCCACACATAAACTTGATTAATCGCAAGGCTCGCATTTAGTCGAGACTTAGGGAGCTTAAAGCCAGTTTATGAGTTCAGTTGGTGGAGAGAAGAATTCAAATGTTGAGTAAAGTTAAGCATTTCTCCTCTCGTATATGTTTTATATTATGTTATCAATAGCTCCAGGTTATCATGGCCTAGAACTCAAGCGACAAAGACATTCCTTTCTTTACAATAAATAAATATCAAGCGCTACACTGTCGCTTCCGCCTGAGAGCATAATATATTTGTATGTGCTAACATGAAATCATTTCCATTTGGTGAATATTTCTGTAGCTTAAATTAATGCCTGATTCGCAAATAATCCTCTATCAATGGCAGCTTATCAGCTACCCCAACCACAGGTCATTGAACAAAGCCCATTAAAACCAACTGTGCCACCATCATGGTGCTGCAGCCCGCACTTGCAACACAATCAACACTCGAATACAAAAAAAGGAAGAAAATCGACCCAAAAAATTACAGAAAAATTGCGCAAATGCGACATATGAATTTAATTGCCTAAATAAGCCTAATCAAAACGCGGAAATCGAGGCGAACAAATGTTGACAAAGGCAATGGCAAAACGAAACGAAACGAGCCAAACGCTGATTGCTTTTAATAAAAATATAATGCATCCGCACTCGAAAGCCATCAAAATCGCCAAAATCGATATGAAAACGACAATGAAAACGAAAACGTAAATGAAAACGAAAATGAAATCGAAATGAATGCGAAACGCAACGGCTGAGCACAATGACAACTTAATTTCTGCCATAGAAAGTGCCCGCAAAGGAGCAGCTAAAATTGACATATTGACAGCCAGACAAAAGGCACCACACGAGCCACTCTATGGGGTGGTTTCAAGTCCGACCAAGTCGAGGACATGGTCCACGACCACGACCACGACCCAACCCAACTAAACCAAAACCGCAAACGCAGTGCAGTTGTCAGGCTCGGCGTCAAAAATAACAAACATTGCGACAGCAATAAAATATCACGGAAAAAAATAAAGTAAATTGCAACGACGACTAATTGATGCCCTTCAAAATATATATCTTTTATACATGAATATATACATATAAATATATATATAAATATATTAGAAAAATAAAAACTTACACTAAATTTAAAATTGAAAAAAAAAAATTTAAACCAACAGTTTTTATTTTAATATTTAATTTTAAGATACTTATTCAATTTTTTATTTATTTCTATTTAAATTGTACATATTAAAAGGGAACTATGAAAATAAAAATGAGTTTTTTTAATTTCCTTTTATTTATATATTTAATATATTTTTATTATTTTATTTTTTAATATTTATATTATAGCTTTTAATATAAAAAAAATTAAAATATAGTCAGGATTACAAATGTTTACATTAATATATGTTTTTTATTTATATAAAAATAATTATACAAAATGTAAAAAAAATCTAAAAGTTACGGTATTGATGATAATAATTATTTAAAGATATTTGAATGAGAGAAAGTATCATATCTATTTATATATATAATAGATATAGTAATGGATGAACCTTTTGAGAATTACAAATCTTTCATCAATCTTTGCATACGAATTTAAAGAGCTTATCTGAGGAATTTACCCAATCAGCGACTCAGCCAATAAGTCAATCAGGCACTCATTCATACTGTGCCACGCAAGCCATAGCTGATTCAAGGTACACAAGTTAGTGTATAAACATAACATTGTATGTCTGTATAGGCCAATGCTTAATTGAAGCTGCAATAGCAACACAAAAATCCAATCAAAACGCAATGAAAACCTAGAGACAGCTGTGACTCAACTCGACAACTAACTGTGGCACAGCAGCTCGCTGTCTCGCTCGAAGTGCCACACACACACACAGAGGCACACGTTGATGCCTGGCTGTTGATGTTATTCTGGCAAATAATCACAACAAGGCAAGGCACAACAAGGACCTTGTCAAACGCACGTAAGCGATATAGATATAGATACAGATACTCGACTATACAGATATTGAGATATAGATACAGCGGCAGATAAAGCCCGGCTGCAAACAAACACAGACAGAGAGACAGATATCGAGGTTGCATTGCCCAGTGGAGCGTGTATAAGCGCCTTGCAGCCCGCAGTCAACGTAACTCAACCAAATTGCAGTCGCCCGCCCTTGATTTCCTCGAGGCACCCAAACAACCAAATCCAATTTGAGCCACAATACACAAATCCTGTTTTTGTTTTGCTCAGACGAAGTCAGAGTCGAAGCCGGAGTCCTTATGGCTCTGGTCACATTAATAAATCTAAGGCCCAACAGCTTGCCAAACAATAAATATATTTCTATATATATAGAAAACTTTATCGGGCAACTAGTTTGTTGGGCAAATAGTTTTTCCCAGCCCCAGCCTAATGGTTTTTTGGTTAAGATTAGCCAAATACCAGACACCTCGCAGACTCTCAACAGTTGGATCTGTCTCTGTCTCTGTCGGTCCGTTTGTTATGATTATGGTTGGACAGAAATATTCAGAGTTAAGGTTGAAGGTACTTAACAAACGCAGCTGCTTTTGTTTGAAATAGTTTGGGTTTGCTTTTGTGGTTCAGTAATGAAGTTAGGTATTAAGGCAATGTGTTTTCTAGAAATGATGATGAGAGCGATGGCAAAAGAGTTTGAGCGAGAAAAACAAAGAGACTGCAGCTGTGAAGTTAGAATAAAGAACAGATCTAGATATCAATTGAAGCGCTGAGCCAGCTTAGACTCAAAATTGATTAAAAATTTCAGAAAACAAGGAATATTTTCCTTCTACAAGCTAGCCCCAGCTTAAAGCACAAACTGAACTAAAAATTTCAATTAAATAATGCTGCTAGAGTTTCCAGCTCACATCTGTCCAGCTGCACTTAAAGAAATAGACATCAAGTCGTAATGTTCCACATGGAGCATTAAGCTAGCTAAAGCCCTTAAGCTATTAATAAGCACATCTGTAGCCCCAGCCGCAAGTTAGGCTGCTTCGGAGCAGACAACTAATTTTATGGCCATCACATCAGGCAAACGGCAAGCGTCAAATGCCAACAAACAACTACCAGGCCAATCAAATACACACACACAAACACCTCCCAGAGCCCATAAAAAACGCCCACATGACAAATAAGACAAAGCACACATAAACCACGCCTCCCCGCCAAATGCCAAAAACCCATTCCTCCCAGCGTCAAATATAAGAAGAAAATAACAACAAGAAGCGAATTTGTTAGCTGTGTTATGTAAATTGCACACAAGAGTGTCGAAGGGCAGGGCCAAACAGGCCCTACTGAACCTATATACCCCATATATACATATATATATTATGTAAATAAAAGAAATAATAAGCTACGCCGAGCTAAACAAAATCCGAGCAAGGAGAAAAAAAAATGAGAAGAAAACCAGGGAAAATTATTTTCATGATGCGTTGATGATGTTTATATTTACGATACGACAAATATGCAGTAGGTTGACAAGAGGGAGGGGGCGAGGCCACTGAAATCATTTTGTAATATAATTTGTGTTGTTGCTGTTGTTGTTGCTGGGGATACACTTTTATGGGCGCCCGGGCATAATCAACATTATCCAAAAACCGCAAACCGCCTACAAAACACTGAGGAGCTGCGCCCTCCTGCGGCGGCAAAGCTCGGCCGCATTATCATCTCATTGCACAGGACTTAATCCTGCGGCAAGTTATTAAAGCGTAACGCTACGCTCCTTGCCACATTGTCGTCGTCATCGTTGCCGTTGCCGTTGTCGTCGTCGCTGTAGTCCTTGTCCTCCTTGTCGTCGCCCTACTGCTTTTATTGTTCGCGCTGCGCTTAACTTGTTTCGCATTGTGCGGAACGTGCCAGCAGCGCTGCCTTAATACTAAATGATCCAATATCCTGTTTCCTGCATTTGCACCAGCATGAGCGCCAAGCAGCGCCAACCAGCAGCAGCAGCCTATCTTAAAGGGTCCTTTGTGGCAGCGCCTTAACTCTACTTCTTTCTGTCCATTATTTACCCGCTCTCTGTGCGAACTTCAAGTCGCTCCCATGCCTGCCTGCCTGCCTGCCTGCTGCACAGCTATTTGTCCAAGCAACGATGAAAAACTATGTGAAGCGCGCATACAAAAGAAATGAAAATGATGTTGTATCTGATTCTTTGCACACGGCAAGTTAAATAGCAAAATGTAAACTTTTAATTATGCAACTCGTCGTCATCGTCGTCATCTTTTCATTTCATCTGCCAAAGATGCGATGCCCAAAAGTTAAAATACACATAATTAGCAGTAGTTTTTGTCTCTTTCCCGATTCTGTCGTTCATTCTATGTGGCTGTGTATCTTTGGGATATGACGCTCCCAACTGCCTGCCAGCCTAGCTGACTGACGTCCTGTAAAACTAGGCCAGCAGCTCCCAGAAGTACTCGCTGTTTAGTTTCAGCACAAAACTGTTGACAGGCCGAACAAAGTCTTGGCTAATTAAATGAAAATATTCATTAGCACAGCGTGCATCAAATGGGCATTGAAATCATTTTGTTAAGCTATCAAAAAAAGAAGGAATAAATATTAAAATAGTAGTTAATAAAGTAGTTAATGCTGTAAGCTTAAATTTTACTACTGATATATATATTTGTTAAGCTTTCGCAATGGACTCAAATATTCTTAGAGTTTGCTCGAGTCAGACTAGCCAAAAAGTAGCTGATAGGCAATTGTCTAATGAACTCTAAATAAAATTTTAAAAATTTTACGTACTTCTTTATATTTATATTTATTTATATATTTATAAAACAATTTTTTTTTGGTTTTTTTAAAACAATATTTTTTAATTATTTATATATTATCTATATAATTCGAGCTATAGTAGCACAATATTTTTTAAGGACTTTGTTTTATACTCCTTAAAATAAAATAAAGCTCTGTTTTATATCAGTTCAGAAAATAATTTTTAAAAAAATTTTCAGAAAAGATAGAAGCACGAAATAAATTTTCCTAATATGTTTCAATACTTTTACTTAATACTTTTTTATACTTTCACGCAAAAAAGCCAAAAACCTTTAGACTATTCATCTACTAAAAAATTGCAGTCAAGATACATTATATAAAATATATTAATTAGAATTATTTATATTTATAGATTGAATTTTATTATGTTTAGACAAAGCCTTTATCTTCTTATGCATATGCGTAAATGTTACGATGCTCTTGCTCATTCAAATGGGCTGATTCGAGTAAAATAACTTTAAGCGTAAATTAAATTTAAGTTCAATTTGAAGTATCATGTTTTCTTTATCACAAGCTCCCATGCTCCCCAGGCAATTCACTTTAGTGACGCCTTCAAGTAGGCTTTAAAAAAACACCACAACAACGAAAAACAACAACAAGTTTTACACTCGTCCAGCCACTTTTAACGCCGTTGCCATTGCCGTTGCCATTGCCGTTGCTGTTGCCTTTTGTGTCGATGTTTTTTAGGCAGCAAGTGTGACAAAACTTTGGATTGGGTCGGGAGATTAGCCGCAGGCAAGGCATGCGCATAACTGTTACATGTCGTAATATTCACAAATAACAACAAAAACAAGCCACACCGAAAACATGCCACAAAACATGGCATTGAAAGTCGTTGCCAAAAAAACCAAAAAGAAAAAAAACTGAATGAAAAGCAAAATTTTTTTCGCCTAGCGCAACATAATCTTGTTAACAATTTGTGCGTATGCGTGTGGATATGACACATGTGACAACCAAAACAACAACAACAACAGCATGTGTAAAAAATGGAAAGGAAAAAGAATTCTTCAAGTCAATGGCAAAACACGCAGCATTTGTTTTGTTCAACATAATCCTGTAGGTGTGACATTCATATGTATATACATTTCGGCTTTGATCCTTTAAGGATAACTCCAAGCAACATAAATATACATATACAAAGTATAAAAGAAAAGAAATAATTTCCTCATGTTGTTGTTGTGCTCGTGTCTGCTACACTTGAGGCATGTGCCACACTCCTCGGCCACCACTTGCACAGCCAACTTAAGTTGTCAAAATCAGCAAGGATTTTTCTTTTGCTTGTCACAAGCCTCATCAGGGTATTTTCCTTTCACATTCTAACAGTGTGCTCTTCTTTGCCTACTCCAACAATATTTGCCTTTCACCATTTGCCATTTGCCCCGATTCTGCCTCGTAGGTGTTGTGACATTTGACCGCGCGCACAACATCAAACAAAATTGCTTGGCAAATTGCCCTGGAGGGGCATCCGGTAAACTCACTTACAAGCCGGACTTATTGTCAAACATCTCTTCGAATGGGCATTAGCATAAAATATTGAAGCAAGTTAAGCAACGGAAAAAACAATTTAAAATATGAAATTGGCCTGAAGTTTAATAATGTATAGCGAGCCAAGAGGGTCCTAAGTTTGAGAAGGTTTAATCATTTTTAGAAGATGATGATGGTCCTATATATATGACTTACTAAATTAACTCTTAATTTAAACAGATAAACCATTTTTATTTCAATTTACCTTTTTTCCTAATTTCCTTGGACTTTGAAGTTCTTTTCATTAAAATGATGATTGGCTTGAAGCACTCTTATGAGCTTCTAATTTATATTCTATTATCATAATACATTAATCTAGCCAAGTATTAATGCCAAACTCTGTTCATCTAATTGCAGCATGACCTATACAAAGCCAATGCCAATATCATATACATTTTCGCTTCATAATTCTCGCTCTTGAAGAAACCCTTTACTCTCTGCCTAACACCCTCGACGGAATCAGCAGCACATCAACACCTACTAAACTGACCTACCCCGCCACTCTTGGCTAAGTGTGTTGCGCAGCTGGGAGTAACGCCAGTTACACCAAATCTAATAGAGCTCAGGCCCTGCAATAACATGCTCAAAATAAATAAACAGCAGCAACATGAAATCCCCGAGAAAAAACAACACCAACAGCTACATGACAAACGCAAACAAACACAACCCCCAAAATAAATGCACTTGAACTGGCCGTAACATATGCAGTTAGCAGTTTATATAGTTTCGCGATTCCCTTTTTTGCAACGTGTGGCAAATTGTTGTTGCCTGCGCCGAGGGCAGAAATATCTAAATTATGAACTATGACAAATATACAAAAAACCAAAATGTAGGAAAACCTCTCCCCGGAAATGTGCCAGAAAAAAATAAATATGGGCGCGTTCGGTGCAGGGACAATCGGTGATTAATCATTGCGGTAAATTGAAAACCCCTAACATAAAAAATAAAAACAGAACTGAAAAAAAAATTGTAAAAAAAAGGAAGGGAAAGAGGAAAAGGAAGAGAAAATAGGGGCTGGCGTGGCCACTGCAGCGGTTCCATTTGCTGGCAAATGCTGCATTTTGTTGGTCATTTTGTCAAGTCGACGAGCCATGCTGCTCGGCGTTGCCCGTCCACGGCCGTGCCATGGACAATTTATAGCTCTAAGCCGATTACGAGGTAGTCTGCCCCCAGCCACTGCAGCCAACTAAGTAGCAACATTTGCCCGGGTCCGGCTGGCTCCGGCAGCCAACACGGTGTTGACACCGCTCAAAGTGGGCACATTAAGTAAGCTTAGGTCTTAGTAGTTTTTAGCCTTTGTTGATAGTCTCGCCAGCCGAAGAAGAGTTGCAACTCGAAAAAAAAATATTTTGGAAAAGTCAGCGTGCATAAAAAGGTGTTGAGCATTCACATTTAATCGCAGCTCGTAGCGAATTAAAAATGATTTTGTGGTAGCTCAGCAATTATGAGTGCTAAGTATAGAGAGATCTATTAAAAATAATCTGTAATTTGTAATTTAAGCTGTGATATCTAATGGATATGGCCTAAAGAAGTGCTAAGGCTTATGTCAAAGATGAAGAGATTGTGATTGTATTGATGGCTGTTTGCCTTAGCCTGAATATCAATCTGCGACTGAGTTACTTAGCCAAGTTATATAATAATTATATCCAATACAAATATCAGCTCAACATTTCAGTCAGACAAGCTCAGCTTCTGCCTAAACCAAGCAACTATTCATTACCTTATGTAAAGGAAACAAACTCCAAGGCAAATAGAAAACGATAAACTACATAATGTCAAATTAGGAAGAAGAAAAAATAATATCGATTCAGGAAATGTTAAACAAACCGACCCAAAACGTTGCACAACTGACCCTCCCGCCAAAACAGCTGGACACGAACAAGTAACCCCCATGTAGGTATTGGAAAACCATTCTCAAGTGCTCGGATATTTTTCGTAGATTGAAATAAAAATAATTGCAAATGTTTCAAAAATGGACGTGGCTAATGGGCATGGCTTTCGCTGCAAATTGTTGTCAGCCGGAGAGCCCATAAATTTGCTGTGGGTGCACTTTGGAAAACGGAATGAAAGTAGAATTGACCGATATCGATAAGGGCCTCCATGCGGACACATAAAATGTGAGCTCAACCGACATTTGGAGTACTTTCGCTGCGCAATTGTGGAAGTGCGTAATGAAAAGTGAAAAGTTATGATGAAAGCGCGTTTTCGAGGCATGCGCCATTCGCTCAGCGGCAACTGCGCAGTGGCAGCTGCCAGCCTTGTGGCACACCCTAGAGAGGGGAGAGTGAGAAAACTACCCCAGAGGTTACAGTCAGCGATCAGGCAGACAGAGCCACAGCATCATTATCCCTTTTAGGCGCATACGCTTATCGATCTGCCACTTTATCTGCCACTCGACTTTGCCTCAGAACATTTGCGTGCCACATGGCGAGTCCCTTGCTGGCCCCTTGCATTTGTAATTTATGCCAGAGCGCAGTGCTCGCATCCATTATGAAAACATCAACACACGTTGTGCAAATCAAGTAATTATCATTAGAGACGTCCTACATAATTATCGGGCGTTCGGTCGGATATATATGCATATATACAAAAGTAGGGTGGGGTTTACCTTTTCGGGTGGGTCTTTATGGCTCTGTCAGCATGTTGAAATATTTTGATTTATGGGTAGCTAGGGAGATGCCACTAACAGCCTTTTCTACGCCTATGCGGTAGCTAAGCTGTGTGAGAAATTTGAGATTTTAATTTCAAATGAACTCGATAAGAATAGGCAAATGAGATCTATCAGATTTTACAAAGCTAAACGAGACACGCTTCACGAAGAGAGTTGCCAAAAATAGTTAGGCTTGAGCTGTGTAGTCTATTAGAAATGAATATAATAGCTGAAATATATGATATGTGCTCAACAATGTCTGGCGAGCCTGGTGAAGAGGCTAAGCGAGTTGCGACTGAGAAATGTTTGCCTAAGCAATTTCTTATGCAAGAAAAGCTGAAAGAGTTTGTGAGAAGATATAAGA
Source organism: Drosophila hydei (assembly GCF_003285905.1). Classification (NCBI taxonomy): domain Eukaryota; kingdom Metazoa; phylum Arthropoda; class Insecta; order Diptera; family Drosophilidae; genus Drosophila; species Drosophila hydei. The sequence goes on from NW_022045643.1 coordinate 7,762,215, forward strand.
CAAAGGGATTATTACAGTTTTACAGTACAAGTGCTGATTAACGTTAAATTATTGCAATATATATATCGAGTATTTTTTTAGAGTTACATAAGTTGAAGTCAGATGAAAGTATAGAAATAGATTTTTAATGTCATTAAAATTAAATTAATTATGATCAAAATCTTACGACATTAATGTGTAAGTATGAAACCTGGAATCCCACTATAATTCTACTCAAAAATAATCTGGCCAACTCTAAGTTATAAAACACCAAAAAACTCCAACGCTCATTTATTTATATTTATTTAGTGAAGTTCGTATAATTTCTTACATTCACATAGCAGAAGAGTCCTGCCAGAGACATAACCAGTCAAGAATTTACTATAAGCAACCAATATGCTTCCTTTACAATACGAACAAGCACAAGTCTCTCTCAACTCTCGAGTGTGTGAACAACACTTAGCATAGCAAAACTTTTCACAACAATTTCTCAATGACTTCTCACAGTTCGACAATTCAATATAAGACTTTTCAGAGTAAGCCTCATCTCTGCACACTCCCACACACGCCATAAACGTTACCATAAAATAAGAAGACGCAGTTACTCATTCAAATTTCGCACGCTCTAAAGATTTACTTGAGCCTTGAACAGTTGCTCAATGAATCGTTTGCTTTAGATAAATTTATGTGCAGTTGTTCTGGAGAACTCCATGGGCTGCTTTGGCATGCCTAACAGCTCTATTAAGTTTCGGAATACATTAAGATATCAGCTGCCATAACTTTCAAGGATCTGCAGCTTGACCTTGGAGAATGTCATTAATAAGACTGCAGTTGGCTATCAGCACACGCCCAGCGTTCGCCTTTGGCAAGGTCGACGCATGCGCGGCGCGTGTTAAGAGCAGCGAGCAAGTCAAGCGGCGCAGGATAACGACGCAGGATGTTGTTCTTCGATAATGTTGCTGCAGCAAGGCTGCAATTAGACCTTGACTCGCATAGAGGCAATTTGTGCAAGGACGAACGCATTGGCTCGGGCTTCTCCTAACCCATTTTTGGGCTAATTATGCCCAGGCACTGTTTATCCTTGGGCCAGTCAGTGTTGGTCGCGTGTGGTCGTGTGTGTCCTGAGAGTCGCCATTGTTTGGCATTAATTGCACTTTTACAGCTGAGTGCGTGTCCTTGCGCAGCTACTTGCTCAGCTGGGATAAGTCAAATTAATGCTCGACTGGACCAAGCACCAAGGCCATGGCAATTGGTGTGAAAAGTGACAATGTGTGTGCGCGCTTCCAGGAAGGTCCTTTAGCTCATATCGCCTTGCAAAAAAGAAATATAACACACAAGGACTGTGGCCTGCTGCGCGTTTATATTAGATAAAAATTTAATTTTGTTTTTTTTTTTCTTTTCTTTGCTTTGCTTTGTTTATTTTATTCTGCTTTGACTGGGGATTTATGTGCGTCCTTGGTGTGAACTGCCAATAAAGGACTATCGTGCCTTGGATACCCTTGGCTGTTGTAAAAATGCAATTATGATTGTATTATGGTCGCCTTTGTGTTCAGTTTAAACATTTTGCCCTTTGTTTACGCTTACCCTGCAGCCCGCATGCTCACAGCTCACAGCCATCTCCTTATCCACAAACATTCTCAGCTGCAGTTGTCAATCGCGTTTGGCTATCAGTGGATGCTGGTCGTTGGCTAATAAATTACTCATGTACGCACTTTGATGGCACAATATGTTTGTGAAATTCTCTAAAGTCATCAGCTTACAGTCTATAGTTGCATCTCTCTGAGTCAACTCTAAGGCCAGGTGGTAAGTGGAATACCTGTGTGTGTGGCATAGAATTTTGGTATAAGAATATGATTATCTAGTATAGCAAAAGTAGTATATACTATATTTAGTATATAGCTTAGTATATTATATTATGAGTAATATATATACTATGCTTTAAACACTTTATAAATTTCTTTGTTTATCCCTCACTCAACTCTAGTTCCAGCTGAAGACTGGACTCTCCCCTTGAGTTTGGCATTGCATTTTTGTATAAGAATATGATAATCTAATATAGCAAATGTAGTATATACTATCTTTAGTATATTTAGTATTTTAATACTTTGTTCATGTCATGAACTGGCTCTCCTTTCTTATATCTCATCATTTAAATTTGACCAGCTTCATGTGGCATACAACTTTGGTAATATAAGTAGCAGTTAGCGCATTTAAATCTCAATCGATGATTCTTTACAGAACCATTCCATCAGTGCATCATCCCAAACTTAAAGAGGGTCTTCGAAAGACTCGACGAATCACCTGCTTGGCTACCGTCTTAAAGCTTCTTCTAATCACCCTCATAATTTATATTTAATGATGCACTTTTCCTGCCTTTAATTGACATTTAAATTGTCTGCGCACAGGTCAAATAGTATGATAAGTCTGATTGACGTGCCCAAATTCATGTCAGAGGCTGCCTCTGCTTAGCTCTGACTTTTTTATTAATTGATGATTGCCAGCCGTCTAGACGAATGATGACAACATTTGCTGCAGGTCAAGAAAAAATAAAAACAAAAAGAACAAGAAAAAAATGCCCAAAATGAAGTAAAACTCCTGCTAAACCTGGAATGCTTTTAATTTGTGCGCTCAGCCGTTGAAATCATAAATCAAAATGCGAGCTGAGTGCGCGAGGCAAGTGCCGAGAGTGTCTGCAGTGGCTCCTCCACAGAGATAATCGGCATTTTGTATCTGACGGATCGCGCGGCTAATCGAACATATCACTGAGAACTCGAATCGAGTCGAGCTGCATAAATTACACAAATTGCATTTCCATGTCTGGAGTTCTGATGGATCATCGCCCGCGTCGTCGTCGTGCTAGTCGTTGCCACGATGCTCAAATGCTCGATGCTGAATGCTCATCAGCATAATCGTTAAAATAACAGCGCAATGCACTTCGATTTTGTTGACGACGGCGAGTGGCTACCGTAGCTGATGACGGTACCCCCAGGACAGTACCCAAGCCCAGGCACAACTTTGTTGTCGGTGTCAGTCGTCTATGGCCCGCGGCAGCCCCAAAGTGAAAACCAGTAAGAATATTTCTAACGAGTCTCATTGACCGCATAATACTCGTTCTGTGTGTGAAGGCAACTGTATTAATAAATATATGCGTATAGCTAGAGCAGATATTACTCTTGTAAAATGTTCTCTAAGAAAGAATCTGTACAAAATTCTCTGTTAAATAAGGCTATTTATATATATATATATGAGGTTATATATATAATATAAATTTAAATTCTCTAGCTTCAATAGATTTTAATATATGATGCCCTTTCTACAAATAGGAATAGCTATTTTGTCAGCTTTAAAAATCCTACACCTTATCTTATCCAAAATCTATATACCATGTTGCACGTCTCTACGCGCACATTGCTCCAAAACAAGTATACTCCATTGGCATTTCATAAGCGAGCATAAAAACGAAACGTAATGGCACTGGGCGCCTCCGTTTGGGCCAATGCGTTGGCCGTTGTTTATTGTGTCGGTAAATTCGGAGGCATGTTTAAACAGCGAAATGAACTTGTGGATAAACACCATTATGGTTATTTGGCATCCACTTTGGTTGCCACTACGCGTATTTGTTTGCCCACCAGCTGCATTGGGCCGTACAAACATTTTGGATCCATTCGCCGGCCACTGGGCCATCTTTCCACTTAATCTCTGCCAGTGTGTGTGAAGGTCTGTGGGCGTCTTTGTTTGAGCTTGATTTAGTTATTTAATGCAAAATTGACATGCGTACTCGCATGTTGACTGCCAAGCTGTGACTTGTCTCTCAAGTGCATCCACTGCCAAAGACTGCAGCACTTGTCGCACTTTCCAGCTCTGTGGCCTGGCTGCTGCTGCTGCTGCTGCTGCTGCTGCTCCTCTTGAGGCCTTTTGTAAATTCATTCAAGACTTGCTTTGGCAATCGGCAAGTGGCTCTTGCTTCTTGTTGTGGCTTTTGCATTACGCAAAGCCAATGCTCTGGAGTAGCTGCTCTGCCTTGTGGTATGTGCAGCACACATATGTATATTTCAATGGCCAAACCTATGTATGCAGCAATTAATCAAAGCACAACTTAAAGTAATTGCAAACACTTCCGACCTTTGCGCCAACTACGATTGATTTTTGCCAGTTGAAGATTTAGTTCCCACACTCGCATCCTTGCAGCAGCAACGGCACCAGCTGCGCGTTACTCTGTGAAAAATTTGCCAACAAGCAAATATCAATGGAACAAAAAGGATGACGTTACTGGACAAGCCAGAACGACTATGTGATATCCTGTAGCAATAACCACACAATTTCGAAATTAGTTGGAAATATCTATAGCTTTGCTTCTAGCTGACCTCTAGCTTAACAGATTTTATATATAAATATCTAAATAGTTTCATAAAATGAATTTGTCATATTTAGCCTGTTACATGCCTTTTCATAAAACCCTCATACACTCTACCTCACCTTTTCAATGCTTACAGGGCACAAACACAAAAAAAGATGGACAAACAAAAAGAGAAAAGCAAGCGAGCCAAAGCAAAAAGGGTGCGACGCTGCAGTAAACTTCCGGCTGACCAAAAATGCAACAGGACCTGGGTCCGAGGACTTGGTCCATCCTCTGCGAGGCAGGACATGTAGTTTTTGTGTTTGCTGCTGCTGCTGCTGCCGCCGCTGCTGTTGTTTCGTTTGTTTATTGCCACGCCATAGCAATGCCATACAATGTCCTTCCGGTCATTTATTAACGTCAATGAAATGGCTCCAACTATGAGACGCTCTGATTTCTCTGCTATTTCCCTTTCTTTTTTTTTTGGTTTTTAGTTCTGACCATGTTTGCTGTGGGTTGACGCTCGAGTTGGCAACGATTTGTCGCCGAGTCAACACAAATTTCACTCACAGCGTTTCGAACGGTTCGAGTGATAAAGCAAAAAAATGCCAACATATAGTATATTTCAGAGGAAGTCAAAAAATACAGCTAGAGCTGCTCTGTGTTTGCTTTAGAGACGAAAGTGAAGCAACTGCCAATGAGCGACGATAAAGAGCTGTGAATTTATAGAGCAGAATATTTGGATGACATAAAGTAAAAATATTATTAATCAGAAGACTGACGGAATGGAAATATATGAATAGATCTGTCTATGTAAAGTATTCTCTAAATTAATTGAACATGCTTGATCGACTTCATACTGCTGGACTGCTATATCATAATATTGATCATAACCAAATCTTTGAGTTTATTGATAAAGAGTTCCCGTCCCGTCTCACAACATTAGTTAAGCTTAGTAAAATTTTACTTACCTTTCCACTTGTTGCAAGGCCACTTCCTTGCAGATGTCCTCTCCACTTCCTGTTGGCTGTACACAAAAGTCTTCCGCAAGACATTAGATACAGCTATTAGCTAACTGCAGCTACCTGTAGCTGGAAAGGTGGTAACATCTAGCCGAGATAGTGCCACAAATGCATTCTCTATGGCCGAGCGTAGCAATTGCAATCTCATGACAATGCATTGGTCCATTGTGAGCCAATTTCATGACAATTTCTCAACAGACGATCGACAGGGGCCGTTGGCTATGGGAAATTCCCCATAGAACAACTAGGAAAACAAGCAAAGTCACAGTGTACATTTGTTTCATATTTACTTAGAGCCAAAGAAATGCCGAAACAGCTGCGCAATTGGATTTGTAGCTGCCTCGACTGCTGCTGCTGCTACTGCTGCTGTCAGCCATCAATGTCATGCATACAATTGTGAATGACACATAAATATTGGCACAAAGGCCAAGACGAAACAAGGCAAGGATTACACACACACACATACATTTATATACCAGTCCGAGTTCCCTTTATTGGGCTGGCCAATCTTGCCGCATTTCCGTTTCCTTGTTTTGCTGCTCATTGTGCAATATTTGTCTTCGAGTGAGTGACACTTTTAGCCAGGCCGAGAGTCCTGGCAGCAGCGGTCTGCGCACAAAGCCAAACGCCCAGCTAATCCTCATGTTTACGGGGCTATTTACAGCATGCCCCTGACAATTTTAACAATAACCAAAAATTGACAACGAATACGTTTACGTATGCCCAAATTGCCATTAGAAAATGTTCCCTTTCGGCCACTGTTTGCTTATCTTTGGCAAGGACCAAGAAAAACTACTTTGCGAAATTGCTTTAGAATAAAATTTAATTGAGGATTACGACAACACGCAGCGCTAACACTTGGTAGGTGCAACTGTCTGCGTGTGTGTGTCTGTGTGTGTGCCTGTGTCACATATAATGCCTGTTATCCAGCCTTAAGGCTACTTAGGGCCTGTCTCACATATTACACATATTACATTAGTTGCTGCTCTGCCCCGGTCTCGCCTTCTAGAACAGCACCAGCTCCTCTCGCTGCCTCTGGCCGTAGCTGGCATCTTGTTGCCTGTACTACCAGCTGCCTTTATAACATGTGTAATCATCGTACGTGTCGGCAATTGACAATTATTATTATGTAGTTTGTTGCCATTAGCAGGAAGTGCTGCCCATTTTACCAGCAGCTGCTGAAATTCCGACTGCAACGTTGAGCTTAGCAACTGCTGCATATTGGTTATAATATAATTGAAAATTTCGTATTTTATTAGCTATACACGCTGTGCGCTAAAAGAGATTTTACATTTACATATTAATAGCTCTGCTTTGAAGAAATTACATATCTTTTTGGAAATTATTGCCTAGTTGCAGACGCATAGATGGAATTTTTAAACTATTTTTTAGTTTTAAATATCTTGAGTCAAGATATTTAAATTACTTTTAAAGCTTTCTAAAGGTAAAAGTCTTACTCACACAATTATATAAAATCCTAGAAAATATCGCCTGATTCTAAACTGGTCATGCAAAGCAAAACATCCTAAGCCAATCAAGAAATCATTTAAAAATTCAAATTTTGTTCTGCATTGTTAACAATTTTGTTAAACTTACTCCACGTTAAACTACAAATACAAAAAAAATTGTATAAATATCTGAAGAAATGCCAGCAATATGCGCTTCAGTTAGTTAATCACTGTAGTTGGGTGAGGCGAAAAGAAGTCAAATTATATTTAAATGCCATGAAATGCTATTTGATTTCTCTTCGTAAAGCCCATAATTACAAACAATTGTCAGTTCGGTGTGGTTAGTTGGGTGTACTTCTCACCGGCGATTAGGACGGCCCCCAAAGAGCTGCGTGCTGGAAAATTATACGTTGAATCGAAGAACATTTGGAGTGCTCCGTCTGGCATTCGGGGGCATCCAAACTCAAATGACATTTGTCACGCAAGGCTTTCGTTTTCAAATGCAGACGCCTATTAAATTTGATTTCTTATTGAACTTCTTTAGAATTATTCGCCAGCCGCTTAATTATAGCTGGGGTCTTTCTGAAAGGTTCCGACAACGGTTCGTTGATTTTAATAACTTTCGACAGGAGCGCAGAAAAAAAAACCAAATGAAAAAAATAAAATAAAGTGAAGCATTGAAAAGAAGCGAAAAGTTGGCGACTTATTTTTTTCGCGCTGCGTTGAGTTTTATGCGCTCAAGGTAAAGTTTTCCTTAGCGGTCTTAGCTCATTAATCACACGGCACAAAGGCAGCTCGCAATGCGATGGAATGAAAGACTTAGAGTCCGCCAAAATATCGGGCCATGCATTCAAGTCTAACAAATCAACGTGCAATTTGCTCATTGAACTATGATCGCTTCCAAAAATTAAAGTTGAAAAGTCTTTGCTTGGCCCAAAACTTGATGACATAAAACTTCTGCTGCCTTCCAGACTCTGCTCACAAAAAAACTTTGCGTGATTTATAACGCATGCGAAGGACTCCCAAATCTGACAGAGCGAGCTAGAAAGGGAGCAAGCGAGACTGAGAGATAGAGAGAGAGAGAGAGGACAGTATTTTGCTACTGGGGTAATGGAAACACGTATTCAATAAACTTTTTGCCCAGACATATTCATATTTTATGCATAAATTCACGCAAATGGCATTAAAAATGCGCGTCAAAAGCTGCAATTGAAATATGAAGTGAGTTTGCGAAAGCTTTTAGTGTTGTGAAATTCCCAAATTTGTGTTGGCAAACTAGCTGTATGTCAAATTAATAACTGTCAAAGTCACTAGCCAAACAGAAAGTGTGTTTGAGCAAAACTATGGAAAAGTTTTTGCATGCTCAAAATTTGTATTGAAGAGTTCGAACCAGTGTTGTGAAGCGCTACTTAAAGCCAGTGTTTGAATGTCGTCTTATTTACTGAGATATAGAAATATTTGTGTATGGAAGCAATCTAATGTGACACTTAAGCTGTTTATTATGCTTCAGTGTTGTAAAATAATCAAATTAGTGTTAGTCAACTAGCTTAAATAGCTATGTATATGCGTAACTAGCAAAAAAAGCAATAGCACACAATAGAATAGGAAATATTTTCAACTAAAAACCTAGTTCTGATAATAATATTATAACCAGTGTTGTGCAACTTTATATATAGTTTACAAAGTAAAGAATTTTGTGTATAGTTGCAGCTATATACGATCAAGATTGACAGATAGCCTGATGCTTTAGTTTATTATGAATAAGTTTAGCTTCATCAAATTATAGTAATAGTGTTGAAAAACTGACTAAAATGGGTTTGGGTATAGAAATTTAGTGAGTGATATATATTACATATATAGTGAATAGAATAGAAAACCTGAAATCTGATCCAAGCTCAAGTTGATCAACATTGATAGCAAATATATAGATCTATATAATAGCGATTATCATAGTGTTAAAGCCGATCTGATCAGGCTCTTGCCCTGGCGCTCGCTAACACTGCAACGCACGCCTCCTTCACACACAAGTCCAAGAAACCAAGAAGACCCTTTCCCTTTGTTGCCTTTTGTTTCTTCAAAAATCAGTTTCCACCTGCATCATTTCAAGCGAAGCCAACGAGCGACCCGCAACTGTATCTCTTACGGCCTGCCTCTACCTTTTCGTATGCAGGTATAAAACGCGTGCCCGTGGAGGTAACGGGAGGTACCTCTCATGCCGTCTCGTACGATTAGCATTTGAAATCATTAGCTCGTCTCTGACTCTGGATACTGGTTCTGGTTATGGGCTGCAAGGTGCATTCTGGAACCGCATTCGTGGTCGACCAACATCATCATCATCGTCATCATCGTCATCATTTTATCTGGCAATGTGCATCTTTCTCTCGTTGTTGTTTTATTCTGGCCTGTTTTGCTTTTGAAAGCCATCGGCGTCAAATTTGTAAATGCACCTGGATTTTGTTCGTTTGTTCTGTATCTTTGTCTGTCTTTCTTCTCTCGGACAAGGCAGGCCGATATTTGTATTCTTTCTCTATGTTTGTTGTTGTTGCTGCTGTTGTTGTTATATATGGGCATTACTCTACGTCTTGTTGGGTTATCCTTTGACATTGTGAAACGTGCAGCCGTTCGGGTATCATCATCCATCAAAAATGATTGCCGAAAGATGTTTCATGTGATTTGAAATTCAAATACGAGCATTCAATTAGTTTAATTGCAGTTATTTTTGTGCGCTCAGCAGGTGAAACTCTGTTGTTTTTTATTTCTTTTGCTTATTTTGCAAAGGAAAATAGACTTTAGGTATTCGCTTGCGCTTGCGTGTGGGCGTTAACGCTTCTTGCTGTTTGCTATAGTTGAGTGAAATTTCGTAGATTTCCAGACAGAAATTCTTTCTGATGAGATCTTTGTTTTGGTTTCTCTCAACCGAATAACTAATCTGATTAGTACAAAAAGCAAAATAACAATCAAGTTGCCGCCCAAACATAAATTTAATATGGAAAGCTCATGTTTAGCCGTTGATAGAAGCACAACCTGTTCCTGCTATCAAAAATCACATTATTAATGTCGCTCGAACTGAACTAACTGACTTGGGGCACAGCACAGACATTATACGGTCGTATTTCAATGATAACATAAAGTATATTAAGCATATGCCTCCAGCCCCAAACGTAGGAATCAGAGCTCCAAAATGTCGATATTGTCAACAGACGGCACCGACGCGTATCTAGTCGCGCTTATCTCAACTGAAGTTTCTTTTAATTAAAAGGAAGGCAATCCACGTGAGTCTGTGCCAATGACCCGCATCTGCAGCAGAGACTCAGCGTCTTAGGTCTCGATTCTCGGCTCTCGATTCTCTGGGAAGGAGCCGAGCTCTGTGCAGCTAAGACGAATGCAATAATGCACCGGCACATTATTCATGCCGTTATCAGTAGAATGGTATCCACACACGCGCACACATACAGAGAGAGACGTGCATTTAACTTGGCCAACAAATGCGTGCCACGTACGTTCGACTGCAGCAGCGTTAAGCTGCCTTCGATTCTATTCGATTTTTCCAATTGGCCAGCAGCCAATGCGCGGCTAAAAATGCTTTGCTGCAACAACTACCAAATGACCCTCATACAGTTTGCTATCAATTTGAGAGGTGGGCGTGGCGCGAGCGATAAGCGCTGCCCGCGCGCACATAACGTGCCCGAGTTGTACAAACATTGGACTAGTTAATTGCAAAAGCTGGGCGAAAAACACTTTCCCATTCGTTGAAATGCAGCTGCGTCCGGGCGAGGGATCGGGATCTGGAAATACCTTCACGCATTATCCTGGCTGCTGTGCATAAGGACTTCAGTGTCTCCGTTTTCTGGCTCCCTCCCCTGATCATGGACCCTATAATTTGTGGCAGCGCTTGAGCGTGCATTAAAACCTGTCTTTAATAACGGTCAGACAGTCTTTCTTCTTCTTCTTTTCTTTTATTTATAGGCATAGCATGGTATCCTTGCGAGAGTTGCACTACCTGTCGGCTAGCCATAAAAAATGATTTGAAGTTCGTTGTCTCCGAAGAAAGAAATGTATTAATTAAAGCAGAATGCGTTGCAGGTTTTGGTTGCTCTTGGGCAAGGTTTCAGCCAAGAGACAGGTGATTGTTTTTTTAATTTTATGTTTAAGAGAAAATTGTTCCGTTAATTGCAGTGATTCCTTAGTCATTGCTACAATTTGAGCCTCTGATGAGTTGCTGTCAGTGGGTGTCTCGAAATAATTGTCGAGCTGGTAAGTGAAAGGCATTTAGCAATGGTTGGCAAAAGGTAGAAAGGTTGGGGAAAACTAGATAAATGAAAAAATATATATAAGTGGATTATACAGAAGATTTCTGAGAAAGGTAGAAAAAATAGGAAAAAATATTTGCAAATGCAAAAAACTTGGGTTGATTTTAAAAAAGATTTCTATACAGCTAGGAAAAAGTGTATGAAAAGCGAGCGAAAATTTTTGTGGAGTTAATTGAGTAAGGAAAACTAGAAAGATCACAAGATTAACAATAGACAAAAGTAAAAGTTGATTTAAGAATTAAAACTAGTAAAAAAAAAACAAAGAACTCTGAGCTATAATATCTTATAAAATAAATAACAAAGCTGCAAATTTATATAATAAACTACGTTAACTATTAGCAACATAATAGCATAATAGTTCTCACTTCTTCCAAGCTAATGAAAAGAATAGAAAAGCTTCTATTCAAGAACTGAGAACATTTTATGGCGTGTTGTTCACGTTGTGGCAAGTTGTTAAGCTGCTAAAAATTTGTAAAAACAATTTATAGACTTAAGAACTGTGTTAATATTCATAGAGATAGGCCGGGACTACTGTGCCCCAGGTCGTTGGAGCGTTGGAGAGCTACGCTTTTATGGCCGCAGCCTAAGCCAAATGGAAGTCGTTGTCTATGAGGCACGAAATCAATAACAATTTTTCACAACTCTAGGAAAAACTTCTTCACACCCAACAACAACATGAATATCAACAATGAACAAGCGACTGCCTTTTATAATGTCACACAAAGGAGTCTTAAATGATATTTATGCTGGCATTTATGTAAAAACCACAAAAAATGCCATGAACAAAATCTGAAGAAAGCCAATGGGCTCAACATGCGTGTAAATAAATGCGAATACACTAAAGAGTCGCCGTCTGCTAAGCCTTTCGAGTGACGCGTAAATTAAATAATTTCTTTGTCCGCTTCACATAAAATACACATTTACATAAGATACAAAATTCTGAGCTCCGTTCGTCTCGTCAGCGGGAGGCCTTCAGCTGCGCCCTTTGATTACCAAATGGACAGAATGGAAAGAGCCGCAGACTGTGTGACGCGGCCTATTGAACTGAGGCTCAGCTGCAGCTCGAAGGTAATTTAAAATTCATTGGTCTCCACTACCGTTGACCTGAGCCCCGAAGCCCTGAAGCAAATGCTAATAGAAATCGCAGCCCAAGCCAAATGGCACCTGCCTGGCGACAAATACAGGACAATGCATGTGCATTTCTAATGGGCTCTCTTTTTCGGCTCTGCACTCACTTTGATTTCCAATTAAATGTTAATGGCTGCTCGGCACACAAGTCTGCCAACTCTTTGGGGCTGTGTGTTTACCTTAAGTCTTTGATTGTTCAGACAATAAGACGACGCTTTGAACCGGAGCGGAAATGTGACGACCATTTAAATGCTAAGCAGCGCCCTCTAGTGTTCACTCGCATAAATTAAACTTAAATGTGCACTATACCATTTCCGGCGCCCATATAGATAACACTCTGGCGTGTCTCGTGTTTCGGATACATTTTATTTATTTTCAATTTTTTTTTCGTTTCTAAGTCAAATGTTATGTTTTCAATATTGAAATGTTTTGTTTGTTTAGTTTTATGACAAAATATTTGTGGCATAGTCTGAATTTCTTTTTTAAATTGATCTGATTGAGACTCTTTTGTATTTTAAAATATACAAAGATGTATACATATATATTTCCTCTTTCAAATTCAGATTTCAGATTATTTAAATAAATTATTTTTAAATGGCAAATACTACTAAATAATTAGTTAATTATATATTATCGATAATTGAATTAATTGCTCAAAATATACTTATACAAAAGAGCATCACTCTTATTGAGTCACCTGCAATTTATATATTATACTCCACACTTATAGCCACATGTAAAGCTTCTATCCCAGTCACATTAATTCTTCTATTCAAGCTCTGTTAAAGCTTTCGCAATGGCTTGACTTGATATCCAGCTTTTTTGATATGTGATGTGTTTTACGAATAACCATTTGCTGTTTAACTCAAAGCCTGAAGCCTGAAGCCTGTTGATTTTCCAGAAAATGGTTGACATTTATCAGGAGACCCAGCTGCTTGGACTCTCATAGAGAGTGCAGAGGAGAATGCAAACAGCTCGGTAGTTCAAAACAAAAGTTGGCTTAAATTAATGCCCAGAGCCGGGCTATCAGCTGCCTGTCGCCGTGTGACACATCAAAATAATCCCGACAGCTTAATTATGTACGGTTTAATGTGCGGCTCATTGCCAGGGACAAACAATGGCCAAACGGCTGGCACATCCTTTGCTACACTTTGTGTTTTGTACATGAGAGTCTGAAATGTTTGTGTGTCACTCGCTCGCTCTCTATCTCGTTCTTTTTCTCTGTGTGTGTGAAAGGATTTATGCAAAAATATAAGGCTGCCACCCGCACCGCTCTGGATCCAAAATATGCAGGCGACGCGGTTTTTATGAATTTTTTCCATAACGCCTCGCTGAGTGGTTTAAGCGGCGGCCCGTCGGCATGTGAATTTCGAGGTAATTATTTGCAAACAAACCAAAAAAAAATACAAAAAAATAATAATAAAAAAAAAAGAAGAGAAAATACAGAAAAAAAGCCGTCAGCACATGGCAATAATTTTCCGGCTGGGCTTCAACTTTTTAATGAGAAAAAATATGAGAGAGTGAGGGCGAAATGAAATGGAATAAAGTACAAAAAAAATATATATGCAGAAGAGAAATGTAAATAATTCTTATCACTTAAATGAAAGGCAACTGTCAAATATCACACCCCAGTCGGAACCGCAGCAAAACGGGTGTGGAAACTAACACCTCGGGCGTTTGTGCAAACGTCTCTTATCTGTTGCCCAGGACCCAGCCCCGTCCCAGCATCATCAATCAGTGCGTAGGAGCAGGATGTTGCTTATCACATATATATATATATATATATATATATATATATATCAGAGTTTAAATATTTAAATATATATATCATCAAGACGCGCCGCTGCCTTGAAAGCAAAAGCCCGACGCGCGACATGTGTGTAGAGCTGTCTGTTGTGTTCTTGTCTTCCCACTCGTAGGTGTTGTACAAATGTTTGTCGGAGATTTTCTTTTCCTCTCTTTTTTTCTTGGGTTAGTTGAGCTATGACAAACATTACAAGTTTTCCACTGCAGCGATTCGGGCTAATCCCCCGCGATAATTTTCCCGCGAGACGCGAGTGAAATAATAATAGCTGACATTGACATTGCGCAGCCAGCGATAAGTTTCAAGTAACACATGCCGGTAATGATTCCGCCTGATGCTGATGAATGTGCGGAGTGAAGAACTTTAACAGGCACGCGTGATATATGCCCAAGAAATTGTGGGTTAAAGTGTCTGAGCCCAAGAGGGTGTGGCTGAAGCTTCACCTAATATGACATCAGATAAGCAAGCTACTTGTCTGTGGATTGTGGGTGTTTCCGACACGGGATCAGGCTTGAAACTCAGCTAAATGTTTGAGGTGCAGCGAGAAGCTGCGTTACGTAAGACTGTAATGAGAAGTCAATGAGAACTGTCAAGGCTTGAATAGATTTTGGTGGAATACCTTTATGGAATTTTATCTTGTATGTTAGCTTGTTCTATATCTATATTTATGATATCTAACGAAATTTCAATTCAATTATATATATAGTTTTTTTTATATATAGTTTTCAAGCCCGTCTTGTTAGTATCTAGAATATGTTTTATAGAAAAACTCTTTTATAAATTTTAGTTTACATTTTTTTCTACTTTTAAGATTTTATGTTTGCTATATGTTTACTATAAATGTATTTTAGATATAAACTTATCTAGTTCTCTCTAAGCTAATCTAAGAATCTTCTAGCTGCCGTCTAGCGCACTTCAACCTGACATACTTCTTACTTCCTATATATAGCTTCCTTCAAGCTTCTTCATTTAAGCTTCCTTCTAGTTTCCCTCTAGCTCCATTCTAGCTTCCTTCTGGCTAACTTTTAGCTAATTTCTAGCTTCCTTCTATCTTTCTTCTAGCTTCCTTCTGACTAACTTCTAGCGAGCTTCTGGCTTTATTCTAGATGTCTTTTAGCTTCTTCTAGCTACCTTTTAAGTAACTTCTAAATACCTTCTAACTTTCTTCTAGCTAAACTCTAGCTTCCTTCTAACTTTCCTCTAGCTCCATTCTAGCTGTGTTTAAGCTTCTTCTAGTTATTTTCGGGCTGCCCTATAGCTAACTTCAGCCTCGCCTCTATCTATCTTGTAGCTTTCATCTATATATACAACAATTTTTTTTTCAGACTTTATATAAACTTTTTACTATATATTAAATCATTAAATCAACTTCATTTTTCCTTAGCAAATTTTCATCTATGTTCTTTGCATGGAATCATTTTTTATTAAAACATCTTTGACAGCCTCGAAAATGTGCTTGCATCGTTCCACCCTTAACACATTTCTTACAAATAGATGATTGTCGTTGTTTTTATATGCGTCTACACCCTCGTCATTAATATCAACATAATTTATAAGAAATCTGTTAAAGTCTTATTAACACGATGCTCTGTAACTGTAGCGCCGCCATATGGCATCAGCTGCTTAACAAATTGAGATCTCTCGACTCTTTTGTAGCTGGGATGCATATTCTTGCTGCGATGAGTTGGCACCTTCTCGTAAACCGCATCGCGACAGGAACATAAATAAACGAAATGAAAAGCGCAGCGAATGTGGCGCATCTGTGGCCATCGAGCAATTTGCAATGCCCAGAGCTACGCCCCCTTCTAGACTCGCTGTTAAATTTTATTGCACAATCAGGGAGCAAGTGTTGCACTGGCGGCGCCTCAATGCCAAAGCCAATGCGAATGCCACACCCACTTCTCACACACACAGAGACACCCATGTATATAAGCCCGCACCACAAATCGAATTGGAATCGGTATGATCGCCCACCTTTTTCCCAAAATGTGCGGCACTTCACACCCGGTCCACAAATAGTCAAGAGTTTGCTTAGAGATCAGGCAACGACGCGACGATTCGAGGGAATGACTGTGCCTAATGCGCCTGCACTTGAGCCCTGTTTGCCCAGGTTCCAGCTGATGATGACTCTACACGTCCCGTCTGGCTGCTCGCAACAGATATAAATTAAGAATTTTAATGCGGAGAAAAAACAAAGGGACCTGAAACTTCATGCTTAATCAAAATGTGTTGTAGGCTCGTCGCGGCGATCCTTTTGAACTGCCGGCAGCCACTGTAATATTTAAACCAGATCAGTTCCATGCCGCCGCCGCCGCCGTCGTCGCTGAGAAACTGCCATTGAATGAGACCTGGAACCAGTTTGTTCTAGGGAAATATACCACAGCTTTGCTAATGAAAGGCAAACGAATGAAATTTTAACGAGCCCACATAAGCCGTAGGATTTAGGCATACACTCCTACCTTCCTTTGACTTGCCTGCGCCCAGGACCTAAGGACCTCCGGACCTCCTGGGTTGTTTGTCCCAAAAAGGTGATAACGCCGCCGTTTTGTGTGCGCATCCCTTTTTCCTTCAGCATATACCGAATTTACAATTTATGTCTTATGTCGATTATTAACATCCTTTTAGCGAACGTCTTAGAAAGTCTTCCTTCAGCTCACGCCTTACATAATACGTTTTCAATTCACAAAGAGTTTTGCGCATGGGAAAGTGCATAGACAGTAGCTGGCTGCTGAGAAAATCCTTTTATTAAGTGCAAAAAAGTCTGTGTGAAAACTATTTCCGGCTTGATAATGCTTTACTATCTGAGAATTTTTTATAGTAACTTCCTTGAGATTCATTTTCTAATAAAACGTGTCTTAGATACAGAATTCATATTTAAATATAAATATTATAATATAATCATAATATTTTCCGTCAAATAAAGTTCACTTCATTGATATTAAAAATATTCTATATTATTTTAGTATGATTTAAACTTTTTAAGCTCTAAAAAAACACCTGATATAAATAAAAATTTATATGTTCATTAACTATGAATCGCATATAATAATATTGTTAAGGACTATAAAGGAAAGAATATGAAGCAAATAGGATCTATAAAAAATTGCAAATTTCAGCAAATTTTTTCCATCAGATTTTTCAATTTCTTTTTTTAAATTTTAATCTAAAAAGGAAGATTAGCTTAAATATAATAAATACTATTTGGGGCATGCTATCAAATAAACTACAAATGTTGCCTATAACAATAATGTTCTGCATATCACTCTATAAGAAATTATTTAAGAAATATATAAATTATGCAAAGCTAACCCCAACAATTTCCTACTTTTAAACCGTAAAGCGCTGTAAGACCTTCCATCAAACAAAAATACTGAAAATTAAAAACCTGAAAAGACATGAATATGGAAAGTCAAAGCAATAAGTTGAATATATGAGAAACTCAAACAGAGATGAATATGAATGAAGAGCGAGGGCACTAAAGAAAAGCGTAGACAAATGTTTGCGTGTGCTTAGAAAATGCGCTGAAGTATGCACAGCCAGGTAACTGAATGCCAATGACAAATTTATGTATAAACTTTAGCGCTAAAGTGCCACTAACTAACCCATGCAAACACACACACAGGCAGGTCGAGTGCAATGGCACGACGAGGCGCCTGGGCGTATGCTTTATGAATAGAGCATACAAAGTGCAATTCTATGAATAGAGAGGATGCCCCCAGAGAGAAATAGAGATGGAGCGGTATGGGAGGCGGGGGAGTGTGCTTGCCTCAGGCTCGCCTGAGCACTTACAATAAGCACTCCCGCGTTGATTATTATTAAAGGCGTCCATTTCAAAAGAGCGAAGGAGCCTACGACAATGTCAATGTGCTGGGCTCTGCGCGGCTGCGGCGCAGCTTTTAATGATTTATTTGAGAAAATTTACATGTGAGCGCCAGCTCAAAAACAAACAGAAGATGAATGGAACTCACACACACACACATACACTCAGACACACACACATGTGTACGTTTTCATGAATATGGAACTGAGGCACGGGCTGCGGCTGCGGCTGCGACTGCGACTGTAGCTGGGGCATTTTTGGATAGAAGAGATACAGTGAGCCACAGCAGCGCTGCTGCCTGTATTAAGTTGCCAGACCATGAAATTCTTTGGCACGTACGTAGCGCCAATTTTGCATAGCTTTTTTGCATAAACAAAGGAACAGGTGAGAAGCAGCTGTGCTGCCGCCACCTTGCCACACGCCTTCTCTCTGCCCATCTATCCACGTGTGGCTGTGTGCGTTTGTTATTTCAGTTACAATTCGCGCTTTCTCATATTCTTTTAACGATTTATCATGCGAAAATTGTCTGGTCGCCACTTTGCATATGCAAAAACAACGTGGGCTATTATTATTTAACTGCTCGCCTTTCTTCTTGCATTTCCTATTGTTATTTGGGGGCTGGCGCGCCTCCGGGCGGCACTACGTAAATTTAGTCACGTTGTTTAAATAATAAACTGCAGCGCAAAATTATGCAAAAATATCATCAGATTGCCCGGAGTTATGATGACAATGCGCATACGCCAGGCCGAGGGGTGACGGCTCCTCACTGATGCCTCGAACTGATACAACTTAATCAGTGAGACGTTAAGTGTGTATATATGCATTCGGTATTAAACTATACGCAATTAATTATGTCATATCGGCAAGTGAACATCTTTGAATTCGAATTAGCATGAAATATACACAAACCAACATCTCGATAAGACGCGTAATTTAATGACTGCAATCAAAAGTTCGAATGGGAAAATGAGTCTGATGAACCGTTAAGGCCGCAAACAGATATGCATCTATAAATGTGTTACAGTAAAAAAAATACAAGTAGTCACAACAAGTTGCATATATATATCAGTTCGATTCTTTATGGTTTAATGTTAGTTATAAAGTTCTGAATATATTTCCAGAATCTTGCGATAGCTAATGACTTAATCAAGCCAAGCTATTACGCGCTTCATAAAATGCATCAGCTCTAAGGTAATTCATTAAATATTCTTTACTTTACCATAATTTTTAATGATTTTTAAGACTGTCTGAGATTTTCTTCTTATCGCCTGCATGGCCACATAATTAGTATGGCCAGAGAGTCAGTTGTTAGCTAGCCATAACTAACGTACCTACTGCATAAGCTACGATAATTTGTATGTAGAACGAATGGGTGAAGCACTGCCTCGTCTCAAGTCCCGACCTCGACCTACAGCTATTTGTTACATTTTCAGCTCTGGCCCACAAAATTATTGCCAAAAAAGCAAGCAAAACTCTGGCAACGAGACGGGCACCTACTTTCGCCAAAAGGCAAATAAAAGGTGTTACCAAAAATAGCCATGCACCATATAAAGCAGCAGTCAGCAGACAGCACAAAGTTCCCCCCCAAAGAAACTCGCATATAAGGTCATAAAATAGTTGTCGCAACCTGGCGGGATAAGCATCTGACTGTGCCACAGACTCTATTCCTGTGGCACACACACACACTGATTACTTCGTTAAGTTGCATGTTGGTACAAATTGTTTCCAAAGAAAGGCAATGGAAATAAAAATTATTGCCCCAAAACAAACTGGCAAGGGTTAAAGGTAATCACAACGACATGAAACTTGTGAAAGGTGCTTGGATTGTGGAAACTATTAAGCTACACTAAATAAATAAAAGCGAAGAGAGAGAAGGAGAGAGACAGAGAGAGAGAGAGAGAGAGGGAGAGAAAATAGAAACAAGAAGAGCAACAAAATCTTACTGTGATTATCTCGAACAGAGTTTCTAGTTTATGGCGGATCCTACGATCCAGCGAGGGCAGACACATTCATTGGCTGGGGCGTGGAGTGGGGCAGACTCCTGTCAAATATGCAGCTCTTATCATATGTTGTCATCATTCGAAATGATGCACAAGTGTACCACCAGAGCCAACAGAAAATAACAAATTAAAAGCCACTTGCTGGGAACTTCATTAGAGAAAGTCACAGACGATGACCCGCAGATCCCAAGACCCCAAATGCCATAGGCAGAGCCAAGACTCTGTCTCAGCCTCAGTCCCTTTGTCTACTAATTTTTCTCTCTTTTTTTTAGTAGCTATGTTGTTTTCTGTGTTTTGTCAAAGCTAATTAGTTCGTAACAAACATTAACAATGCATGGCAGTGACGAATATATGATCGCCTTCGAGTCAGCCAGTGGCCCAACATCGCATCGACTGCATTTCAAGTGTGAAAAGCATATTTTTGTCTTTCGTGGACGAAGTTTTTCTGTGTAGTTTCTTCGGGCTAAGTCATTATGGCATTGGCATTTGCATAATGTGCGTATTATGCGTATTAATTACAGCGCCGACATTTGCATTTAAACGCCTATTTGCTGAAGAAGCTAAGCAACAAAAGGCTGGACAATCGGTGGTGGGTCTTAAGACCCAGTAGCTAATGCCAGCCATGAGCCCAACTATAATTATTAAATTAAAAGACAATGCGTTTGCCCTCGCATAGACTAAAGACCTGCGAGATGCGTACGTTGTGATAGGTGGAAAAAGCGACCACCCGAGCGTAGAGAAAGAGCTGGAGATCTAGCTGCCAGATGGATGTGGAGTTAACACAAAACCATAAATAGAAAACAAAAAGAGTTATTATGTACAAATTTGCATAAATTTCACGCTTGACACTGAACTGATGCAGAGAGGAAATTGTTAGAATGCTACGAATGCTGTTTTCTCAGGCAACTTTTTGTTTTGTAAGTATGAAAAGTCTGAAGTAATAATTTCTTAATCACTGTTTGCCGTTCCATGTGGGTGTCCAAACCGGGGAAGTCATTTGTCTTGGATAATATTTAGAATTCCAATTGCTATACAGAAAATCTTAAAGAATAATTTATTTTGATGCTTAAATGAGCTAAAGGCAAAGGTAGAAAGGAATTGGCTTCCTCGATGATCATTGGCTAAGTATACACTTAATTTAAAATATTTTTTTATTAATCAAAATTTTGAAATTAATATTCATAAGTATGTCTAAAAGAAAACTTGACTTTCGACCCGAAAAAAGACAGAAAAAATTCGGGGACAAAAGCAAATTAAGCCATTCCATTGGCTTTGTAGATTCAGGTGACGAGTTGGAAACTAATTTATATTTTGGCAGATTTTTAGCAGTCTAGTCAATTACATTACAATTGTATACATAAAAATACCAAAATGTTTTGATAATAAATAATTTATTTAATTTGCCACAACTTTCAGCCCAATATCTTCAGAAATTCACTGCCTAAGTGCTGCACATCACTAAAGTGCGCCAATAGAGATTTCGGGCAATTAGCATAAATTTGATCACAATCAGCACCCGCATGTCCCAGTCGCTCCGCCTGTAGGTAATCGTTATCCGTATGCTCTGATAGAGCATCTATTGAGCTTGAAGGCCTTCAAACGCACAGTTAATCAATTCATAGCAAACATTTCGCTCTCTACTCACGTTAGCAATATGTGCAGCAGCTCACCCAGCAGTCCGTTGCGCTCATCGAACGGTGCTGCAGAGTTCTCGCAGAGGCTCTTCAAAATACACTGTCGTCCATTGAGATTCATGCGTATTGCCATGGTCTCAAAGCTTTTGTAAATGGCCCAGCGATAGCCACTGAGAGCATGTGTGGTCTCATCCATATGGCTCGTAGGTATGCCCAGTTCTTCGTCGGTCTTTTGCATAGTCTGCTGGAATATGGTGGCATTATCCGCGAACTGTCGTTCGGTTATACCGTGAATATCCTTGACGCGTAGTTGCTTGGCTCGGTTGGGTAAATAGTACTGAGCTTTCAACACATACCCAGAGGTAATTGATTCAATGTTTAGATCGTCCACGGGTATACCAAAGCCCGCTATGAACTGCAAAGATCATTGATTAGCAATCATATGAATCGGCTCAACTGTTGCTTACCGACTTTAAGTCTAGCGGGATAAGAACTTGGATAGATGAGAGGCAGCCAGCGCGCCTTTCGCACCAATAAATCACTTTCATCGTGTAGCTCGGAGGAGAAGTTCTGATTGTAGGCAACAACCACAGTCAAATAACAGAATATTAAATGTAAGAGGAACATTATTATTTATGAAAATATCCTTTGCACTCCACCCAAGAACTAAGTCCGCACAGTTTCAGCTTTGACTGTCGTCTAAAATCACTGGCAAAGAAGCTAACTTACTTTCTATTTAATCGAAAACCGAATGACGAAAGCAAAAACGAAAGTGCCAAATGATAGAGGAAAATATTGGCACAAAAACAAATCAAGCTTCGTTGAAACATAGTAACCATGCACACTATATTGGACGCCAGTGTGTGCTCATTTTAGCTCTTTCAATGTGTGAGTTTTCTATAAACAGCAGATATCGCGTTCTATTAATTTACACCTAGAAAGTCTAAGAAGACTTCACAAATTACACTCAGCAAAATTCTTCGGCATTGTAATACATGAAACATCGTTTTTTTCCATATTTTAAACTAGAATTTTTAATACATTTCTTTGGAAATTTGACGTGCTCTAAATTGTGTTAAACAGTTGAGATATAGAACCATAATCATGTTAATTGGATTAAGATTCTTATAATTTGTTTTCTAAATAAAAGCTTCAATTTATTGTCTAAAATATAAAACTATCTAGATTGTCACGTAGTTGGCTAAAGTGCTGTAATAAGCTGCGTTGACACTCCTTGAAGACGCGATCGCAGCCGGCACCCGATTGGCCCACCTTCTCGGCATAGTAATACTCATTATCCGCATGCTCTGATAACTTATCCACCGATGAAGAGGGCCTAAAAATAAGCTAAGCTGGAGCACAACTGTGAGCACTACTTACGTCAAATAGCTCTACTTACGTCAATAGGACATGCAAGAGTTCTGCAATGAGGCCATTGCTGAAATGAAAAGGTTCCTCGGCTACCTCACAAATGCTTTTCAGTACACAAATTCGTCCTTGATAGCCCAACTTTTTGGCCAATCCTTCCAGGGCTTTATATACCGTCCAGCGATAGCTGCTTAGAACCCTGTTAGTTCTAGAGAAGAGCTTCTTGGTGCTCTTGCCCAGGTCGTCGGCGCCAACCAGAAAGTTCTCTAGCATCGGTCGATGTCTTCGTGCTCCTACAGATCCCAACGTTGGCACCTGATTAATGGGCAATGCGGTGGGTGTACGCAGCGAATCCGGCGTTTCGGGCAGCCAGTATTCCGCTTTCAGCACCCAGCCTGTTGTGACAGCCTCATAGTCGAGATCCTCCAGCGGTATACCAATGCCACCAATGAACTAATGGCAAATGCGTTTCAATTAATCACATACAATTGACATTTGCATCTCCTCACTCACCTGGATACGAGTGGGCGAGGTTGCTGGAAAAATTAGCCATGGTATGGGTGATCTTTTGCTACGCTCATACTTTGATAGACTGCCATAAGTAGCAGTCGTACTTGAGCACAAGTTACTTAGTATAAATACACACAAACAACTACCAACACTCAACACGACTCTCGTTTTCATTATGATCTATTTTAGATAGATATTTATATATATGTGTATATTTAAATATATTTATAATATTTCAATTAAATATCTTTAGACAAGACGCACGTTGTCAATGCTTTGCCCAGCAGCGCGTTACTGATTCTCAGGGCACATACATAAAAAAAACAAGATATTGTAGTTCTAGCAAACGCATTTATTAATGGTTCAAAACATGTAGGCATGACTGACTACCTGATGTCCTACAAAAACTCTATAGAAGTGAAGCTTTTTATGTATATTAAAAATGAGAATTTTTTATAGAAACTAGGTTTGGAAAATTCCTATAAACTTAAGCAATATAATTATATCGACTCATATTTATTTTTGCTACAACATGCGCTTTCTATAAATTCTACAGGGTATTTGAAATGATAATCTAAATATGAAAACATTAAGTTCTACTTTCTTGCTGCAACTTTTTGGGCAAAGAGAAATGTTAGAAATTCTATTAATTAGCGCCAACCAATTGACGCTTTTCACTCTGCAGAGACTTGGCTGCTGTGTTCTTTATGACCAAGTTATTTGGCCAGATCATGCGGAAGCTGTGAAAACTTGCATATTCCAGTTAGAGCCAAGTTCTTTGCATGTTTTGCCTTCATTTCATTCATAATTTAAAGTCTAGACAAAAAAATTGAGTGAGAAGCTCATGAATTAAAATTTTGGGTTTGGATTTGAGTTGAGTTTTTTTAAATATAGATTAATTTATAAATCTAAGAACATATTATTTAAATATATTTTAATAATAAATTTATTATTAAAACATGGGAGATACCTTTTTTTGTTGTTTTAAGTTAGTTTCACATTTTAATAATATTTTTATATAAAATATTTTAGCATGTAAATTATAAAATTCCCTAACAATTACGAAATTTTTTTAGAAAATTCTACTTTTTATGTGTTTTTATATATTTATTTAAAAATATTTTTATTTTTGTACTTATATATTAAATACTTATATTTCAAAATAACTTTTTAGTTTTTATATAAACATATAAGTGCCTAAATATACATAAATTAAATATTAAATATTTCTTATTTATTTATATATGAAAATATTTTCGTAGTTTTAAATTAATTACCTTCTGTACCTTTCATGATTTTTAATGCAACATGCATATAAATCTATTAAATGAAAGTTAGCTTGAGCAAAATTTCTCCCGTTAGCTATTCCAATTGTTGTTAAAAAATCACACCATTTAGTTGTCTTTTGCTATTTCTAACTCAATTGTGATATTCTTTTGCAACTTCTATGTACGTTGCAACTGAAAACTGCAAACAGTTCACTTAGCGCATTGCTCGAGATGAGTTCTAAGCCCAGCTACCTCCCAGTGGAAATCATTCTAATTTTGCTGTCTACTCAGCAAGCCCGTTCACTGCTTTTCTTTCCACGCGGCGGCTCAATAGGTGTAAGCAAAGTTGCCTTCAATCGATAAAACAGAAAAAAACTGATTATAAAAACTTCATTCATCATTCAGTTATTAGCTGCTGTGGCAATTCCATTGGATCTGACGTATCGCAATGTTTATATGGCCTTCAATTTTGAGTCGAACTACGGCTTGCCATCGAATGATTCGTACAATGAATGGATCGATAGGGTAAGTGAGCAGTGCTTGAATTCCCGCTGGGCTGCCATAATGCTTTTTAACTTAAAGTGGGATCTGGACGAGGGTTTCCTCGGCATTGGCAGCGATGTAACGCCCATAGATGGACGCACTGGCGATAACCTGGAGAAACGTTCGATTGCGGCACCGCCCCGGTTTACACGTCACGACTTCTACAGAGCGATTGTTAACTATTTGGGTCAGTATGGCTACAATGGCAGTGCCTGTTTGCTGCGCACCATCTGTGAGGTGAGCGCCGCACCGCTGGATGCCCACAACGGCCTATTAGGCAGCATATTCAAAATTCTATTCATGTAAGTTGGGGTTATTGAAGTGACCCCTTCCTTCGCTCGGACACAATTCCAGATCTAATTAGTGGCCTCACGCCTTTCACAGGCCAACAACAAGCGCCGCCGAGCTGCGACTCCAGCACGTGGACAGCCTCTATGCAGCTGCAGAGCTTGGCACGCGCAATCTAAACTGTGCTGATTACGTGGCTGGCTGTGCACACAGTATGCTGGACATGATAAGCGTTATGCTCTAAATCTAAAGTGTGCACATATGCACTCGGAGAATGCAGTCAACTGATTTCCCAAGTTTCCGCCTTAACAGAAGCCTTATAACAACTACGTCAGCTTATGCGCGTTAAGCTCATGTATAACAACAAATATAATGAATAAAATGAACTTTATAAAATAAATAGTATTCAATAAATGAAATGTGTGTCTTGCAGTCGGGTAACAGCTGCTTCGCCTGGGTACGTAGGTATTTTTATAAAAAAAAAATTATATATATTAAATTAATTAAAGATTAAAATATTTTTATCTAGAATTAATTTTTTTATTTTGATTTTATATTTTTTAAAATTAAAAAAAAAATATTTAAAAAATTTCAAAAATAATAATTGTTATCTTATAATAAAAAAACTAAAACTATAAAAAAAAAAAGAAGAAAAATAAAGTTAGCAAATTAACACTTAAATTTTAAAATAAAAAAAAATCAAAATAAACTATAAGTAAAATAAAATATAATTACTATAGTATAGATATTTATTCTTCCGTAAATTAAATATTAAAAATATATATTCCTTCTTTAATTTTTATTTATTTATTTATTGTATGCAAATTTTTTCATGTTTTACATTGGTTTTTGGCTTACCTATTTTTATTTTTACTTTTCTTTTTTATATTTTATTATTGTCTATATTAAACATTTTTTTTCTTTTACTAAAGAATATATTTTCTAAAAATTTATAGTTTCCAATGTTTAGTTGCAGCCTATGCCGATCAATCTATCATAATCAACAAATAGTTGCTTGGAGAGCCTTCATTAAAAACATTTAGCTACACTACACTAAAAATAACTGAATAAAGAAATTACTAAATTAAAATAAAACAAAAACTTGCATGTTTTTCTTTTCACAATAAACAAAGATTTTGCACAGTGTACTTTACTTAAATAAATGCGAAAATCTGTGGCAATGTTTGCATAACAAACAAGCAGCCAACAAATGTCGCTCGCCTGCTGCGTGAAATGTTTTAATTTCGCTTAAAGCGCTTAAGACACCGCATCGTCCTGGCAACAAAAGCAGATGATGGTGATGAGTAGGGTCTTAAGCTGGCCGCAAAGGGAATCCGCAAACACACACACATACACATCTATAGAGAATGGGTACAGAGCCTCGGTATGTGTTGATGCCTCGCGTTTTGTTCAAGAACAAGTTTTTATTTTCATTTTTTTCTTACTACTTTGGCAGCTCAGCGCCTCTTTGATCGCTTTTTCCGCTCCTTTTGTGGGCTAACAAAAAAAAGAGAAGTGAACTCCTTTTGTTTGGCGGTCTGAGCCCTGTCAACAATGCCGTACATATGTCCATACATACACTTATATGAGTTTCGAGACCAGTTCGTGTACTCCTTTTCTCTTTTTATTTATTATTATTATTATTTGGGCTGTTTGTTATTTCTTTGATTTGATTTGCCGCCTTAAGGGGACCTTGGCATTGTTTATAAGACGCTCTTCGCTCTTTGACGGACGGGTGAGAGGCGAATTACGCCTTCTTTGATTTTGCCAAAAAAAGAACCTATTGAAATCATAATTAGAAGACAAATGCTTTCAGTTCTTTTGGGCACAAAGGCCATGCAGCGAAGCTGAAGTACGTATTTGCGTCGTAATGTGAAGAAAAGGATTTCTAAAGTCTAAGTGCTAATAGAGGCAGCAAAATAAGTGTGCGCCGAAAGCTGAGGAAGCTATTTTAGAAGCAATGAACATGGAACTTACTTTCATATATTTATTTTGTAGCTTGAGGCTAGGGTTTGGCTAGGTTTGGGTTGATTAATGTAGTTAACCAGCGATCCAAATTCATTGGCTTATTCTAATACATGAGGGGGAGGGAGATGGCAAGCATCAATTAGTATCTCCAGCAAACTCATAGACTTGTTGAAGCCAAATATGATGGCCTTATAGCATCTATATCATCATCAAAAATCATGTAAAATCAGCTATGAATATTTTTTATTCCCAGACCCTATTTGCAACTATAACATATATTATTCAGTCAGACTTCTATGATTAACCTTATTCTGTTTTTATTAAATTATTGAAGCTAAACTTATTTGTTAGCCTTTATAACCAAATTTGAACCAAACTCCCTTAAAGGCGCTACTATCTCTGATCTTATATGCTGTCTCATAAAGCAGTTAGTTAACCAGCTGCAATAAACACCCTACTGAGCAGTACCTCTGCCCGTCTGGCAAGTAAACAAAACAAAGTTTCTAGCAAATCACTCTTAAGATTATGTTCTGAGATCATTTAAAGCTGGCCAGGTGTGAGTCGATATCGTCTGGTCTATAAAAATTGCACTTCCCATGCCCACTTGAAGACTTCTCTCTTAATGAGTTTGTTAGTTTGCAGCACATGAAAGTCGCTTCGCTGATTTATGGGGTCTAGTTTTCATTAGCTGTTCTTAATTATGCTTTAAGTTCATAGCAGCATGGCATATATACACTAACATTTAATAGAGTTGTCAAAAGGCAACCACATAAAACGGCAGGTGGCTGTGGCTTCCCGCCTGCCAGCCTGCGAGCCAGCCGCATTCATTTCCTGTGGGGAATTGGTTTGACTTGCCTTGGTTTTCATTTGGAGCTGCTACAAATTGATTTGTAATTAGTTGCAGTTGCAGTCAACAGTATGATTAACTTGGCATTTGGCGTGGCCGACAGGAACAGCCCACTGCAGTATGTAAAACAAGAGCAGCAATGGAGAGAGAGAGACGTCTAAGGTTACAAAGCCACAGTCACAGCAGCAGCCACAGCTGTGCGCAGGCGTGGACGTGTCTCCAGGAATTATATATCCACTTGAGCGCTGACTGGCATAAATTACACTAAAAGAATGCATTATCCTTGGCATTAGCCCAGGCAATTGACAGCTCCTTTAAGTAGTTGGCTCCCATCTGACATGTGAGGGCGTTGCTGCTGCTGCTGTGGCTTACCGGCCATGTGTCAACAAATGTTGAGCTGCCTCGAAAGTATCCATAACAACATCGTATGTCGAGTTCTACCCAAAAATCCTGTCTGTTGACAATTGACAATTGCCATAAATCAGTGCAGCACGCAGTGCATTAGCTATTCCATTTCAACGCCCACGCGGATGGCGTGGCTCTGTCATTGTTACATTTGCACTATTCGGTTATTAAATTAGAGCGTAATCCACTTTGACACGCGCATATGAACATTAATTGAATTCACAAATGAGCAGTTTATATGAAATTATATATTAACTAATTAGCATGTCGGTTATTATTATTATTTTTATTATTTAAACTGATATGGCTGAAGTTTCTTTTTTTACACACAATTGGATTAAGTGCATCAAATGAAATGGCATTTAAAATGCCGCTTTCACTATAAAAGCACGCACATGCCCGACATACCAATAAAATCCATTTAAATGTTTGCGGGTTATCCAGCTTAATTTTAATTTAGTTAATGAAATGTTTTTGTTCATGATTTAAACTCAAAAGAATGAGCCCAAACAACGTGCTGAGCGCGGCAAATACACATAAATTATAATTTTTATTATTGAAATAACATTTATTATTCAGGAGCAGCGAACAAACCGAAATTGCAAAAGGAATACAGAGGGGCTTATCTCTCGATTGCTATGTAAATACTATATATTGAGCATATTATTTACATTACTTAAATATTTATATATAAATATTAATCATAATCAAACAGAAGTTGTTTAACAATTACTTTATAATATATAATATATAAATCTACTAAAGTTCGCAATTTCTTTTGCTGAGAATGATTCATTGGAAATGCTATTGAAGGCTTTAGTGATTTAAAATGTTTGCAACAGTCGAACGAAGACCAACTTTTCAATCGATTAAAACCAACTTTGCATCTGAAGCTTGTAACTTGTGTAGATTCTCTTAAATTATGCACAAAAGGAGAATTGTCAATTAGTCTAAAATAAGATAAAACTATTTTTAGAAGTTAAATATATCTTATAATTTATAAATTTTTATTTTTTAGCTGAGGCAAAGGATTTATCAATATATATCTATAAATATAAACAAAAACTATTAAAACAACAGTTCGCCTCAATATCAGGGTATTTACTAGTCAAGCATATGCAACTATAACACTTGCTAGGAAAATCTAATTAACATTCTTAGACTATTTCCATTCATCAAAAACGTATCTTATAAGCATTTCTCGCATACATCTTTCGATTAGTTACATTTGACTGACTTGCTTCAAGTTTCTTATCCAAGAATCTTAACTATTCTGTAAGCAGCAGCAGCAGCATATCGAATTGCTGAGCAATGCAGCAGTCCAATCATTAGCTGTTGTCACTATGTTCCCACAATGCCTGCACCTTATCGCCAACATCAACAGCCATCAAAATTCATCGTTTTCATTGCATAATAATGCAAGTGGAAAAGGTCATATAGCGTTGGCCCAACTCATCATCATTCATATTCATGTATACCCTATATATATATATATATATATATGCAGAAATTTGAGCGCCTTCCCCCAGCAATGCATTCATATTTGATCGATTGCAGCGCTTCCAAACTACTTTGACATTAATTGACTCCAAATATGCACAAGCGCATGAAATTATGAAAATCTTATTAAAGTCAACCAGCCAGGCGAACACTGAATGAGCCTTTTGTTGCCCAAAGACCGAGAAAAACTTGTATAAAAAGAAATAAAAATTTACCGGGCAAACTTCATAAATGCTAATGTGCCTGGCTGCCTTGACGGGCGGCTAAGAGATGATTGATGGACCTGGCCGAAGCGACGAAAAAAGTAAACTGAGTTGAGGTTTCTATTTACTATTGAGTGCAAAATTATGCGGTGCACACCTACCAAGAGTAGCACAGAATAGGATCAAGAAGGAACGAAAATCTCATCGGTTGCCTTTAGGGCACATTTTTTCGGCAACTCCTTGATCCAATTTAATCCCACAGCTTAGCCACAACGAGCTGGACTTAAGCGTCTTAACGCATGTTGCAACATGTTTACCAGGACCAAGCAAAGATTTAGTTATTATGCCTGAGGTCGACAGTGCAAATATTTGCAAGTATGAATGGAAATACGGCTTTCGAGTGATCGACAAGTTCTTTGTCAAGAGAGTTTCAAAGAAGAAAGAGCGGAAATGTATTTGTTTGTAGGCGGACAACTCTATTTGCTGAAACGCCCTTGTCCCAGAAGGTAGCTGTCTTTAAGCTAACTATATTCAAATCAAAATCTAGTCAGCCCAAGTCTCTTATCGTCATAATAAACTTTTACCATTAGCATTTTGAAAACTAGTTCAATGTTTTACATTTACAGCTCAGTCTGAGTCAACTTCTAGTCTAGAAAACAAACCAATTTGCTGAGCACTTACAACAAAGTTGACTGCCGACAGTCGACTGCCGGCCAAGTCTAACAGGAATAAATGTATTCTCAGTTATATTGTACATTATCAGACGTTTTCTGTTCTCTAGTCCTGTGCGTGCGAGGCGCCGTAAAAAGCATTTTGTGTAAATGCGGCGCAAACAAGCTCGAGACTAATTACAGCCAAAGATAACACCAGAAAGCAAACCGCACCAGGATAATAATCTAAGCAAATTTATCAACAGTCACACACACAGACACACAACAGAAGAAGTGAAAAGAAAAGCACATAAAATTATAAAAAGCCCCAAGCTTTGCATGTGTGCAACACCAAGGAAGACATACACAAAAGGATACGAGTGAAAAATTATGCGATGGAGACTAGAGCACAGACAGAACGCAAACAACCAACCCATGCAGCACCCATAGGCCAGAGGGCAGCCTTAGCATTCAGTACAGTTGTTTGTTAAGTGTGAACTTGAAGCAGAAAACATGCCACGTGCCGCAGGCCAAAACCACCCACAGAGCATACGAACTAGAATACGCCAAGGAAAAAAGCTAAAAGAAACACACATAACGAAACTTTGATGCACTTTGAATAATTGTTACTTAGTTAATAATGAAGAGAATTTATTTTGTCTAAAAAGTTTGTGAGGTAAGAGAAAATAGAAACTAAACTGAAGGTGAGTTGTTGTGGGAAAGAACTCTAAAACCTGAGAGGCAGGAAAAGGATCCATAAATAGTGCTTGCATAATAGAAGAGAAATATATTGAATGGAAAATAATAGCTTAAGTCAAAAGAAATTAATCCTTCTCTCCATATATATATGGATAGAAGGATATTCCTTCTATACACATTTTTTTTTTTATATATATATATTTTTATATTTATATAACTTCCATTTGCATCTATTTCAGTAAGAATTCACTCAAAGGCTTATTAATATCTATAATATCTATAGTTAATCAATTTCACACTTCAAAATCAATATATTATTAATAGCAAATTCACTTTGATGTTACGATCATGTTCATATAGCAATTATACCCATAGCCGCAAACGGAAACTGTGTGAAAATTGCATGTTGCTTGAGTAAAATAACAGAAATTTGTTTTTCACACAAATAACCAAAAGGCAAAAGGTAAAAGGCCTCCAAAATGTCTGATATATAACGCCCACGAGCTCCACCGCCCACAGCTTTTTAACATAAATTTCCAGTTACACGGCAGGAAGTCTTCGCCGTCATCGTCGTGCGTCAGTTGCTTGCCACACAATTTCCATTAGCAGCGAGCGCCAGCACATGTGACGTAGGGAGCGAGAGACACGGCCATTTGACATTTTAAGGAGCGCCAAGAGCACTCGCGAGTGGCCCACAGGTAGCTCACAGACCAGCCCGGCCGAGCCCAGCCCTGACATGTCAACTGCCGAGCGCCACGCACAATTTGAGTGGAAATTCTCAAAGGCAATATAAAATATATAAGCGATGGACTCACGTTAAATACACATAAGTGAATAGCATGGCCAGAGGGGAGCTCAAATAAATGCAAGGAGAAACCTGCAGCGCCGTTTGCCAAGTCACAGCTCCCACAGTTCAGCGTTTATTCCCCGTTGGACTGCTGCACACCTGTGGTAAGCGCTCAAATTTCAATGCAATGTTCAAATAGAAATTAAATGCCAGACCGCATTTTAGACTAATGCCAAAATTGCGCGCTTCCAACGTGCTCATATCAGCTTACATCAGCAGCATCCCTAAACTCCCACTCCAAAAGGACAGGTATACTATATACTTGTATGGCAAGCAGCCTGAATCAACCACAACATATACACCTACTTCCTCTGCACAGCAGCTATGTCATACGAGACGCTTTGCCAAAATAAATAAAAAAGAAAAAGCAGGAAAAAAAATGATATTGAATACATGCCTGGGCCAACCACAATGCCAAGGAAGTGGAAGTGGTGGCCCGCAGCAGCACAGGAACAAGCCAACACTTAGTCTCGGAAATGGCTCATAGCCTGGCCGCCCAGCTGCC
Source organism: Drosophila hydei (assembly GCF_003285905.1). Classification (NCBI taxonomy): domain Eukaryota; kingdom Metazoa; phylum Arthropoda; class Insecta; order Diptera; family Drosophilidae; genus Drosophila; species Drosophila hydei. Next base: position 7,795,297 of record NW_022045643.1, read on the forward strand.
TGCCTGCCTGCCTGCCGATAGATGGCTCATAGATAGCGGTTGGCCCTAATAGTCGGTGGTCTGGGCCCAGTTAAGTGTTTTGCATTTGCAATGCATAAAGCAATCTCCCTGCCTCTCCCTCTCTCTCTCTCTCTCTCCCTTTTTTGACATGTGCAAATTTTAGATGGATTCCCGATAAGTTTATGTGAAGCAAAAACCGATTATAAACGAACGAACGATGCGTCCGTATTGTCAAAGGCACAAAAAAGGTAAATGGAGTGCATGCAGGCAAACGAGCCTAAGCCCAGAAATCATTGCCAACGTTAATAGATGACAAAGATAGAGCTGGCTTTGAGCTAAAGAGTAAAATACTAGGGTAAAGCAAATCATTTTTTGATAAAAGTGCGAGAATTGGAGATACTCTGTATGGAGCCATAACAGGAAGGCGCACTACTATTTTTATGAACCAGGCTGATTAAGTTTTTTGACAGAAATTTATATCTTTCAACTTTAAAGGCCAGGACATACATTACTATATATATTCCTTTAGATATACTATATATTAAAAGGCTTATTTAAAAACTCTGATTTTCATAATTACTGAGATAAAAGCGTTCACAGATATATAACAGTGTTAATCAAGAATTATAATATATAATATAATAGTATAATATTATAATATTTATATCTTCTAGTTAGTCATATAAATATATATATATAAATAATTCTTGATAAATCTTTGCTTTAGAAACAGACTAAATTTCCAAGAAATTTTAGTAGTTCACATTTGAGTTTTTAAATGATATATAAAAAATTTAAGTATATAAAAATATATTTGATTTATAATATATAATCATATAATTTATAAAATATTAATAAATATCCATATAATTTAATTATAGAAGGTATAGTATAATACAAGAAATGAGATAAGCGAGAGGATTTTAGAATACATTTTTTTTGCAATATAAAAAATCTTAAATAAATTAAAATATTTTGAAATATCATTTATTTTTAGAGGGCATTATGCGAGTGAAGAAATGAGATATATAAAATAATTAATGCAATAAGATAGAATAAAATATATATTATATTTATAGACGTAAATTAACGTTTAGCTGATTTAAAAAACCTTCAATATTCAGATTCGGGTTAAAGATTGATTCCCTGTGCAGATCTCACCTTTTCTTTTAATTTGTCTAACATTATAATACCTTTACCTTAGCTTACCTGGCAGACCCAAATAAAATCTAACGAGCTATACTTTTCCACTTTTCCACGTATTTTCAGCTTTCAAATCAGTGTGAGTTGTACATATCAAGCGGCACAGTAGTTGCAGCCCAGTTTTTGGCCAATGCAACGCGCAGATCGACCAACATTAATAACGCTTCAGTAGCGCCGCACGAATGACAATAGGTAGACAGAGACCAGGGCCAGGGATTTGGGAATAAAAGTGCTCAATAGCAATAGACGAGGCTTTTCAATAAAAGTTCCGACAAAGGCTGCGCCCAAACAATTGGGCAACAGCTACGAACAAAGCAGGCACAAAATTACAGCGCACGTTGACTGAGTCGCTGCATTTGATTACGAGGAAACCAGTGCGAAACTATGGTCAGCTCAATGCGGTAAGCGAGAGAGAGAGAGAGAGAGAGAGGGAGGCAGAGAAAGAGAGAGGTGTATAGGAGTGTGTGTCCTGGGCATGCGGCATTTGGCAAGTTGAACCGAGTCGAACAATTAGTCCACGCCCTTGAGCATTTTTACACCTGGTAATTGCTCCACAAAACGTCGTGTAATTTTTCTTTAACGAAACTCAAATGACTTTTGGCCTCGACCCTCGACGCTCGACCATTGTTTCCCAATCTTGACCGCAAGCAGTTTTCAGATGCTGCCCAGGCAAGGATATACGAACCGTGTTTGCCTTTCAGCTGCTGGCCATAAAACATTCACATTCACATTCGCATTCGCTTACTTTATTAAAGCCACGGAGACAATTGTGAGCATGGTCACAGATATATAACATATATATGCGAGCATATACATATATCTAGGTTATGCCAGCTACATTTTGGTTTCATGATTAATGTGTTCCAGTGCCTGCAACTGTTTTCTATTGAGGCATTGTGCATCTGTAGGCGTTCGTTGAGGATTCTTTGGATGCTTTGTCGGCATTCTCACCTTGCCTGGCACCTTTGGGAGTTAATACGTTTACGATGAGCGCTGACTTTTGTATTATTATTACTCTTGTTCCAGGGAATTGGACCCTTAACAATATTTGACCAGCTGAAAAGGAGAGAATTGGGTCACATGAGCCAAAGCGGTCGTAGTGCACATTAAAATAAACGCTCTGCCAACTTTTACCCATTCGATTTTGATGAGTTTTCAATAAGCCAAATCGCTGGTTCATTAGCCAATGCACTCCAATTAGAGAGAGTGAAGTGATCTTAAATTCAATTTAAAATGCATCAGCATGTTTACCGTAATAATATCAACACATTTATTGATGAACAGCTTTTGCCCGCAGTTTATCTTATAATATGGTCCATAATATCGCCCCCGAGCTCCATTTCCGAGCAGGCGAAGACGCGCAGACGCAGTCAGGACCAGTTTTCAGTTCAGTTTCAATTTCAGTTCAAGATGCACCAGGTGCAATACCTTAATGAGCTTTTCTTGTTGTTGTTGTCGAACTTAACGAGTGGCCTCTGTGCCGGCGGCTGCTGCTGCCTTTTTTTGCTTTTGTTTTACGCAAAAGTGTCTGTGGCTTAAATAAATTTTAACTTGGCGCTTTTTGTGAGCAACAGGCGGGATTTTTTTTTGTCGGCAGCGGCACAGCTGTTGATGCCCTGTTCGATATACACAAGAGGTATGATGTGCCAGGCACAATATATATTATTTTTTGTTAGGAATATGTACATCTGTATTGTTATTAATAAAGACCATATGTAAACATCACTTGAAATTAATATATATACTTCAGATAGAAACATAGGTTAGACTATTTTAAATACAACTGAGGGAAAATATTTAATTTAATTAATGAAAAAAACATCTTTTTATTTACTTCTATAAATTTAAAAGCAAAAAGCTGCAAAGAAAAGTTTTTAATATTTGAGATTGATTATATTATATTAAAATATAATTTAAAAGTATATATTATAATATAATAAATAATAATCACTTTATAAAATAATAAAATTATTTAATATAGCTTTTATATTACAGTACGTTTATTTTAAAAATGTTTTTAATATAAATTTAAAAAAAAAATTAAATAGTAAAATTATTGTAAAATTATTTTGAAATATAATTGAAGTATCTTATAAATTTTTTATATTATAATAAATTTATTTATCAAAGAAGTTTTAATATAGTTAAATTATTTAATAATGTTTCTTAATATAGTAAAATGATTTCATAAATTAAATAAAGAAATGCAATAAAATAAAAACAGTTTTAGATATTACAATGATTTAAATTATATGTGAAAATTACATTCATGTCATTGTAAATGGAACCAACCTACAGGGTATTCCCAAAGTCACTCACATTTCATGCCGCACGCATTTATGGTAAATGCTTGCTTAAATGTTTTTTTGTAGCTCATTCGCGTCGCTGTGTTTATGCAGTTAACTGATATTTTTGCATGGCAGATAAAAATCCTGTATGCTGTGTGCTATGTGCTGTACCTGTGCGCTGTGCGCATCTGTTATCCTGGCGGCAGGCAGGTGAGAGGCTAGCCAGCAAGTCCTGCCGCTGCTCGCACGCTGGGGAGGTAATCGATCTCATGCGGTTTATTTACATCCGTTATTGAAATTCGCTTTTTGCCTTTGCTAGTTGTTGTTGTTGTTGGCGGTTGCCTTTGTTTTTATGAATTGGCTTTGTAGTCCTCGCTGCTGTCATTGTCATTGTTGTTGTCATATTGATGACAATTGCATTTTGGCATGCAGCTGGGTTCCATTTACATCCGGTGCGCGCTTTTTGCAGCAGATTTTTTCCTTTATTTTTACCTTTTTACTTTTATTTTAGTTTTAAATTTGCAGCCGGCGGAAGTAGAAAATGCATCGCAGCTCTTTAACATATCTATCAATACTAACTAGTTTCCTGAGCTAAAAAGCTGCCAGATTATGCATTGAGCGAATGGAACGGAATGACAATGGAAAATATCAAAGGTTGTTTATTTGCTAAATTGTCTATAGAGCTTAATTTTTCTTTTCGGAAAAGTTTTCTTTTAAAATATTTTATTTAAATCTATATATAAATTCTTAAGCAAAATTCATTTTTATAATTTTTAGAATTTTTTTTATAAATTCCAATAATAATTTTAGCTTTGACCTCTCACATTGCGGCTTCAATAATTACTCTACTTAAAATAATCATTCTCAAACTTGATCAGTATTAAAAGATGACACAGTAGATAGTATTTAATCTAGATAATTAACCCCGCCTAAATAAAGCCTACCCTGTTCACTTTAACTTCAAGTCCTTAGCCTACATTAAATAATATAAGTTCCCCTACATATCGCCTTCTTTTAATTTTAAAAAATTTTATAAATTCAGTTTCAATACCAAAAGTATTTTCTTATGAAATTTCTCACATTGCCGCTTGAAGAATTCCCAGGTGTAACTTCCATTGAGCTTGGCTCACCTGTCCTTAAAATTATCATCTCCATGCATAATCAACAATTTCACTCGGCAATACAAAATTATATATTTGTAGCAAGACTAAACCAGATATAAGTAAAAGGCAACAAAACAAAATTCACCTGTCCACACGGATTTCTAACTTTTAATACATAAATTAATGCTTTAAGCAAAACACAAAGCAATCCACGACATTAAAAAGATAAAGACCTGCGCACAGAGAGACAGCGAGAGAGGGCGAGGCAGACAGGCATAGAGAGATTCCACCTGCAGTTCAACATTCAAGAGCAACATATAATAATCCCATCAACATTTTTGGATACGCTTTGCAAATGAATTGCGGCTCGACCGGCCGGTTCAATAAGTGAGAACGCGAACGGGACTAAGCACGGGAACCGGACCCAAGCGTGGATAATAATAATGTGGAACCGAAAATGTGTGTGCTGCGATCGCGGCCCAGGACTGACGACGGCGACTAGCTGGCGTCTGTCTCGTCTGTCTCGAACTGTCTCGAACTGTTCTGCATTTGCACCTGCAACGGTTGCTCCAGCCAGCAAATTTGATGAGCCGTGCGAGGCTTATAATTAAATTGAAGTTGTAGATACAATTTGATATCAACGCCGTTGCGCTACATAAAACATATACGTATTAAAAATTGTATAATGGCTACGCTTAGCATTTAAATACCTTTCACGAAAAGGTAAACTGTTTGGGGGCATAAAATTGGAATAAGCGTAAATTTCTCAGTTCAAGCAAAAAGTCATAAAAAAATGTGAGCCAAAAAGGTATGTGATAAGTGATAAGTAAAACATGGTTTGGCTGTTCTTAATTATATAAATAAAAATTATAAAGAATAAAAGTTAACATAAGCAAAGAGGGACTAGCGCGTGAATACCATAAACTCTTGAAAGAAGATCTACTTTTTGAGTCAGCTTCACTTGAGTTATCTTCTGCATAACAAAATTTACTCTACTTTGACACATGCCTTACATATATATTTTATAAATTTTATACATTTTATAAATTTTATAAATTTTATAAATTTTAAAAATTTTATAAATTTTATACATTTTATATATTTTATATATTTAGATATGTGCTTTTATAGACACTCTTCAACTCCTTCACTATCATTATCCAGGTCGGCTATACCAAGAAATTGGCTTGTTTCATATGTTTATTATAGACAACAGCTGAGAGTTTACTTTTCCACTCAAAGCATTCACATACACGAAAAGTAAAAGCTGGCACAAAATTTAAAATTTAAAAAAAAAATCTGCATAAAAATGTCTCTGCCTCTGCTGTATAAATCAAAATTCACACACAGACGCGATTGTATGCAAAAAATTTTATATATATATATAATATATATATATATATATATATATATATATAATAATAATAAATGCCGCAGGTGGCCACAAGACCTGTCCATTTGTCCTTTGAACGTTTTCAAGTGTTTGTCTTTGGCATCCAGTTGGACAAATTTACATGCGCGCCTCGCACACAATGAGGCAGCCGCAGGTAGGCCTGACTGGACATTCCAATCCACAGTGGACAATGGCCACACGTCGATATTCAAATAGTTTTTTTCCCATTCTTTACATTTTGTCATTCTTTTTCATTTCATTTCATTTGTTTGCTGCCGCTGCTGCTCTACTCACACACACATACAGCGGGTCAAATACGTTTTAAATAAAAATACTTATAAAGGTTGTTTGCTCGTCTGATTTCCGCTTTTGTAATGCTCATTATCCTTTGTATGGATGTGTGACAAACGCTACCTCACAGCTGTGTGGGTGTCCTTTCAAGTCTTAAGCCCGGTGGGAGACAACTAGCAGCAGCAACAGCAAATCAATCAAACATTGCCTAGCAACACATTAATCCTTTTTTCGATTTAACAATTTTTGACAGACAAAGAATCTCATATCAATATCAAGAACTATTCATAGCAGATTTTTGTTTGGCGAAATGTTTCCTTTTAGAAATGAAGAGACAAAGGATTTCGACAGCTTTCAAAACTCTATAACTTTAAATCTTTGTTATTGAAAATATGAACATGAGAAACTGAATTTGCAAACTTCAATATGCTCAAAGCTTAAGAACTCATATAGATTAGCTAGACCGTCAGGTAGATTTCACTAGTTGCAAAAAAAAAGTAATCCTAAGAAGGTTTTAAAAAACAGCTACAAGTGTTCTATGTATCTCTAGAGTCTCTAGATATGATGATGCTTTAAAACTAAGTCAAATTACTGATTGATAGGCTCAAGGGGATATTGAGAAAGAATATATATTTAAAGTTTAAAGTTTTCAGCTTTTTTTAGAACAGTCGAAAGACAATCGAACAAGGCTGGATCAACTCAGCGCATCATTCATCTCGTAGATTCGGGAGATACTGAAAAATATTTTTCTAAAATTTATCATTTTGATAAAACTTCTTAATTTCAATTTTATTTTAATGTGCTTTTATTTCATATTTTGCTTATTTATACATATTTTATTTATAAAAATTCCAAGAAAGAAAACTAAAAATAAAAAGACTTACTCACTTTGCCTTTAATTTCCAGATAATAATGCCAATTAAAACTAATATTATCAACAAAACAGGAAATAAAAGTATCAATTTTTTACGATGTGTTGAATTACGTCTATTTACTATAGTTTGAAGCTCAATGCAGCCGTCCTCGACGTTAGCTGCAGTGCGATCGATAAGCGTTTCCACATTATCTGCAATTTGAAATGTTTATCTTTATGAATATTTCTATATGAATGGAAAGCATTGTTAAAAAAAACTACATTTATGCTGATACGATATGATAGTGGTATGCCCCTAATGATTTGGCAAATTTATCGGACTTTGATCGATCAGCTAACACAATTTCAAACTTGACAATTTGTTATCGAAAGTGCTTTGGGCTGCAGCAATCGATATGCAAGTTTATTTTCCATTATCAATGTCGTCTAAAGAGATCTTTAATCTTAACAACTACTCACCCACCACCTCACCCTGCTCGATCGTCAACTTTCTTAGCTCGTTCATAGTGAGATGCACATCGACTATATCCGAGTGAAGTTGTTCGACCTGGCGGTGACGCTCAACGAGCATATTGTGCTCGCTCTCCAGATCCGCTTGTTCCTGGCGTTGCTGCTGCGACACGTCAGCCTCCCGCTCAGCGGCAACGGCCTCTTGATAGCTTTGTCGCAAGACCTTCCAGTTGCGCTTCTGCTGCTCAGAGTATTTAACGAGCACATGCTGAAACTCACTTGTGAGCCTCTCCAGCTGCAGCTTCTGCTGACGATCACCATGGCGCAACCTCGCCTGCAGCCGCCTCAAGTCATCACTTGTGATCTCTACCAGTTCATTGGTCTTACTATTAATACTATGGATCTGCTCTTGCAGCACAGACACATCCTTTGCGTTGGGAATCAGTTTCAACAACTTCTGCAACTGCTTGGTGCTGGCGTTGATCGATGTGATATTGTGACCAATAGCCTCGTTGAGCGACGCAAATTTTGTAGGATTCGAGCTGCAGCGAGCGTCACTGAGCATGGAACCAAGGCTGCCCTGCCTGCTGCTCGATGAGCCGTTGAATGTCTGCGCCATGATACGTTGTGAGCTCGAGGGACGATCAGAAATTTGTCTTTGAATTGTTGCAATCGACTTATCAAATGAGTCTCGCCTTACGCAAACAAACTTGAGCAAATGATTCACTTCAGCAGAGTTGATCAGAAATGACCAACAAGCATATATATGTCCATATATATATATATATATAAAGCAAGTACTTATAAGCACACACAATGGGCAATGCGCTTATGGGTAGCAGCAACAGCAACAGCAACAGCTATAGGATTCCAATTATAAGTTTAAGTTATTGTCTTAGGAATATTTTATTTCTGTATAAATAACAAGTTAAATTATGCCAGAGTACAAGAAGCTTATATACAAAAACTTAATTTGTAAGCGATGTTAGCTGCAATCCCATGATATAGTGCAACGATCCAAGCGACGTCTCTATAGCTGGGGCTGCCTAGAAGAAAGAGACGAAAATGTTAGTTAGCTTTAGCCAGCTGACAAGATCAATTGGAATAGGAAAATATTTCATTCGACTGGTCTATTGTTGCTGCACAGCTGCAATCGATGTTAGTTAGCTCCGATTTAAGGCTCAAAGGTGGAGCTGGTCGTGCCACAAACTCCAGGCACACGGAAGGGGCAACTTTGACATTTGGATAATTTATGGCCCGCAGGCGGCAGAAGGAATGTTTCACAAATTGCCAAGTCATTTTTGCTACTTATCGCAATTAGTTTGTGTTTGTTTAATTATAAAAATAGTTTGCCCAACAAAGTTTTCTGTGCGCTGACATTTATTGGGCGTGTTGCGCCGCCCTCCTCGGACTCGTCAAAAACTAAAGTTTTACGGCATTGGCATGAACGAGGGGAAAAGTGAGAAGTGAAAAGTAAAAATGTGAAATGGAAAATGGAAAATGTGAAAATGGCAAATGAAAAATGTGAAACTAAAAATTTTTATTTAATTTTTGCTTTCGTTTCGTTTGCTATGCAAATTTGGCGCTTTTGATGCGCTTTTAATTAGCCCTCTCCCCGCATGGAATAACGCGAAAAATCCGCTGTCAATTGGTTGTTGCCTTTGTTTTTCTATGCTGATTCGTATTGCACTTTGATTCTGTGACGCACCCCCGTCCTGCCACACCCACTCCCACAAGCCCGCCCCAATTGCATGCAAATGAGCGTTCGCTGGCGTATATGGCAACAGACGTCCAGGTGTTAACCCACCTGGTGGCACGCTGTTTGGATCCACGCTCGGATTTTTTTCGGAACGTTTTACGTTTTTAGTTTTATGCTGCGAGAATTGAAGTGTCCTTTGCATATTCAACAGCATGCAAATGAACTGCACTCAGCCTGCAATTACAACAGCACTTGGCGTTGGCAATGGTGTTCGGTTGATGCATTCAGTTTTTCTATTTGATATCCATTTAGAAGTATTAAAACGAAAATTGGGCCTATAGAGCATGAAGTCTTTAAAAATCATATTGCTGAGCAATGAAGGGAATCTCAGCTGAGAATAATAACATGTATTCATTACAAAATAATGGAAGCTTCTTTCCTTAACAGATATGCAACGCGAATTAACGACAGACCTAGTCTGATAGTCTATGATCCATGCAAGCAAGCATGATCCATTAAGCAACTACATCATCGAACACTGCATTGACCTTTCAGCAATAACAACAATATTTAGTATTGTATATATTATAGGTTAAACATACCTATCTAATGTCATATAAATCTATTCCGTGGCTTTACTTGTGCTAACGGCAGCCGCAGCAGCAGCCTGCGTCGCATGATGCTTGGCAACCGCTTCCTGGGCTTTGCTTAGCTGTATGTATCCTTCATGTGCACGCGAACGCAGTTCGCTTTCGACACTTTTGTTAACCGATTTGGATATAACGGCCTTGATTTTCTGTGTCTCATTGAACTTGCCCTTCTTGGCTTGTATGGGAGCGTCTGCAAATAAAAGCAGGATGCTTAGTTTGTAAGAGAATGCAACCTGTTGCCAAAATCAATTACTCACTTGATCTGCGCGTAAATGCTGCTTGTTTCTGCTGCTTCTTTTTGTTTTGTATCGCTGCAGGCAACTTCGCTTTTTTAAATTTACCTTGTGGCATTTTACTATTCTTAAATTCAGTGTAAACTACAAAACAAACAATGCACGTGTTTGATAAGCCTTTTACAGCTGATGTCCGATACTTTGTGGTGGTTCACCGATATTTGTTTATGTGAACGCAAAATTGAGTATGTTATTTTTGATGTTATTTAACATTACTCCACATTAATCAGCTGTCCACACTTTAAAAAAAAACTGCTCCACTCTTGTCATTTTCCCGTGTTTTTTATTTGTATGCGGACGAGTTAAATAGCTTTGGTTAATTGAATGTGTACATAAAATCAAATCAGATTATATAAATTGATCATTTAATATCTTAAGCATATATACCGATAAGCAATCAACCGAGTTTATTCAACGTATATTATTTGCTTGCTTAACTACGAAAAAACAAATTCAAAACGCAAATTATTGTTTTGATATTTTTGTTCTTTGCTTTTTTTTCTTTTGTTTGTTTAACAGGAAATAATTTAACATTTAAAAGCGTTGAATATTTTGTAATTTGTTATTGTGTTATCATTAAGTTTTAAATGGTTTCTTTTCTTTTACATATATATTTATATATTTTATAATTTATAATTATTTTCTTTCTTTGTTTTTCATACACATAACTACGATCTACAACGCGTTTCGGATTTAAACTCGTATTTTTATTGAATTTTTTTGCGGTTGTTGTGTTTTTGTCTTTGCCCGCTTGGCGCGCGCCTTTTTCCTCACTTTGTGATTAATGCCTTATTTTTTATAAAAATAGTTTTACAAAACTTTTAATTACTTTATGTTTATGTATGTAGAAGGGTATGTCTGTGTATGTGTGTGTATACATATATATAAAACAATTAACTCAATTTACCGACTATAATGCCAGTTACAATTAACCCTATTATCACAGCAATCACTAAAAGTATCAATATCTTACGGCGGTAGCTATTACGACTAGCTGCTGCCTTCTGAAGCTCAATGCGGCCCTCCTCCACGTTAGCGGCAGTGTGATCGATAAGCGTTTCCACATTATCTGAAATATGAAATGTTTATCTTTATGAATACTTCCGTATGAATTCGAATCATTGATTGATTTAATAAAAAAATTGTCTGTATTTACGATTATACGATATGATAATGGTATTCCCCAAAATGATTGAATTTATGTGCAAGTTTGTTATCAAAAGAGTTTTGAATTCGATAAGTAAATTAGTTATCGAAATTGATTTGAATTTCGGCAATCGGTATGAAAGTCGTTATCAATATCGTTTTTTCATGAAACACAGCATGTTTTGGACAATCACTCACCCACTACCGTTCCCTGCTCCGCCACTAAGTTGCTTAGCTTGTTCATAATGACATTCACATCGAGGATATCCGACTCAATTTGTTCCACTTGGCGCTGACGCTCGACGAGCATATCGTGCTGCCTCTCCAGGCCGGCTTGTTCCTGTCGTTGCTGCTGCAGCAACTCCGATCTGGCAGACACGTCCGCTTCACGCTCAGCCTCAGCGGCCATTTGATAACTCCGTCGCGTGGCCTCCGAGATGCGCTTCTGCTGCAAGGAGTATTTTACGAGTACTTCCTGAAATTCACTTGTGAGCTTCTCCAGCTGCAGCTTCTGCTGACGATCGCCGTGACGTAACACAGCCTGCAGCCGTTCCAAGTCCTGGCTTGTAGTCTGTACCCGCGCATTGGTCTTAGTATTAATGCTATGGATTTTCTCCCGCAGCGCAGACAAATCCTTGGCGGTGCCAATCAGCTTGAGCTGCTTCTCCAGCTGCTTGGTGCTGGTGTTGATCGATGTGATATTGTGACCAATATCCTCGCTGAGCGACACAAACTCTGTGGGACTGAAGCCGGAATTGCCCGAGTTGGAGGCAGCGGCAAAGCTGACCTCGGGCGTGGCAGTGGTTATGGCACCATAGTCACGATGCGTGCTACTCGATGGATTATTCAATGGCTGCGCCATAGTAGTTGGGCTCTGCTCACTGTTTTACGATGTATGTGTATATAGATGAGGCGGCGAGTGTGTGTGCGATGGCTTCAAGGGTCGGACACAAAATCTGTCTTTGGTGATCCGCTTCTTTATATTTTGTGGGTGGTGCGTGCTCGTTGGGTTCTATGACGCGACTGTCTGCGAATGTAGAATGCTTGACTTTAGCTACCGCAACTATCTACAAACTAATGCGCTTCGCATTACACAAACAAACAACCTAGAGCTGGAGCCAAACAAATGATTCACTTCAGCAGAGTTTATCAGACATGCTAACATATGACCAACAGGCATACAAATATACATATACCCTCATATACGAGGGCATGTACATATGTTTGCGTGTGTGTGAGTACACACAATCACAAACATCTACACACACGCAGTTTAGTGGCTTGTCTGTGCCTGTGGGCACCAGCACCTATATGGCTTCCAATTATTAGTATAAATTACCTATGATTTACTTCAGTGGGCGAGTTGATTTCCAGTTTCTTTTTAACTAATTTTTGCCCAGTGCGCAAGCCTTTCACTGCATTACACACAAAGACAAAAAACGTACTATCGATAATTGCGTTAGCTCTTAGTCATTTATCGATGCTTTGCAGCCCTATATAAGCGTAGAGCATTTGACAGCACTGAACAGTGATAGCCGCAAGAAATTGGCGCGCCAAACTCACCTAATTATAGCTATTCCGCGAAATATCAGTGGTAGAATTCGGATATTTTATAGCTATTTCAATGCACTCCTATTGAGATTACAAGCGCCAAGAATCCTCCGATAGTCAGGCAACATTTATTGTTTCTCGTCTTCTTTTTGACTCCAGCTTACCAAGAAATGTCATATATCGATAACAATCCCTCATAACTTCCACTGCATTACATGAGAAACTTCGGAGTTGGCGGCTTGTTTGAATTTGTTAATGTTTAGTTTAATGTACATTGGTATCACACATACATGCTCCACTCCATAAAAAGACAACAAATACTTTTTCTTTACGTTGTTTTTGTAATTCCGTAGCTTTAACGTACAGAGTTATGCTAAAAAGTAAAAATCCTATTTACTCTTGTCCCCTAATCTGCTGCTGCTCTGTCCGGCTGGCATATTGTGTTTAGTGGGTCTTGGCGGCCAAGCGCTTGTCACGCTCCTCCGAAATGCTCAGCTTAACACCCTTGCCCTTTGGCAGCGAGATGTAAGGCTTGTTGCCCTTGCCAATGATGAAAACGTTGGTCAAACGAGTGGCGAACACATGACCCTGCGAATCCTTAATGTGCACGATATCGAAAGATCCGGGATGACGCTCGCGGTTAACAACAGAGCCAACACGTCCCAAATTCCTGCCTCCAGTGATCATGCAAAGGTTGCCTGTGAATTAGAATAAGATATGTTGTATTACACTGGTCTGTATTCTTTTAAAACAATTTTAAATTTGTAATTGCACGTAAAAGTTACTGAAATGGCTGAATAAGTGCACAAATCAGAGACCGTCGTATCAAAAATTGCTATTGGCTTTGTATTTGAACCACGCAACTTGTTAGAAAGCGTTTTGTGGTCTTCGAACCAGCCAAGAGGATGACGAAACATTGCATTAAAAGAACCTACCCGAATCGAACTTGATGTAGTCGGTGATCTTGCCGGTGGCAATGTCCACCTGCACGGTATCGTTGGCGTGCACCAGAGGATCGGGATAACGGATGGTACGGCCATCGTGCGTAACCAGGAAAGGCACACCCTTAGCGCCCAATTGTGTCTTGCGCACCTTGCACAGCTTGTACTGCAATAGAAAGAGGAATATTTTATTATAATACAATATATAAGAGTAAATTCTCACGAATGGCTTTTTAGTTAATTTGTAATTGCACGTAAAAGTTACTGAAACGGCTGGAGAAATGCTCAAGATCAGAGACCGTCGTATCAAAAATTGCTTTGGGCTTTATATTGAACCAATTGACGTATAAAAAAAACAGAAATCGGTCTTCGATAAAGCCCATCGAGTGACTATCCTAATCAAATTTAAACCTACCTTGGCCTCCTCAGCGGAGATGCGATGGATGGTGAAACGGCCCTTCACATCATAGACCAGACGGAAGAACTCACCAGTCTTCTCGATGGTGATGACATCTAAATGATAAACATCGATTACTCAACTGAATTGGAGAACGAAGTGTACTTCGACTTACCCATGAAGCCAGCGGGGTAGGTGGGATCGGTGCGCACCTTGCCGTCGACCTTGATGAGACGCTGCATGACAATTTTGGTCACCTCAGCGCCATTCAGAGCGTACTTGAGACGATTTCTCAGGAAGATCAACAAAGGCAGCGACTCGCGCAGCTTGTGTGGACCGGTCGATGGACGTGGGGCGAAAACACCGCCCAATTTGTCCAACATCCATGCCTTGGGTGCGGCTAAACGCTTCAAATGTTTCTTAGGTCCACGAGCCTACAAAAACATTGCACGAACACATATTAATAATAATTTATTATACTCCCAAGCAAACGACTGCAATAACAAACAAAAACGCATAGTTTTTTTTATGAAAAATCACGCACTTGCACACAAATGTTCACATATTCAACAATTGTACAGTTTGTAGCGTTATTTATTATATAGTTCACGTCATTTTTGTTTGTATTACGCGTCGATGGCAGCGTATTTAAATTGCATTTATATTTTCAGCCTTACCATCTCGTACGATACGTAAAAAAGGAAAGGAAGTTGACGCGCTGTCAGTTCATTTGACAGCTGCGCAAAGAGTTGCCAGATTGAGTTCTTTAAGTGTGACCATGACAACAAAAATTTGTGCTGTCAAATATCCACCTTATAAGGGTTGCACAGAGCGCGCAAATTATATTGATATTTAAAGTACCGAACCGTATCTTTTACATTTGTTTATTTTTTTTATATATTACTTTAATTAATAATGCTCTCAAACGCACACAATTTTCGTTTTAGGTATCATTAATTACATTCTGTAAAACCTACTTAGACATTAAACGGTAGTGTTCTAAGCAAACATTATTGCCAATTAACTGTAGCAACATGCATTTAACCAAACTTTTTTCTGAAGTTTGATCTGATGGATTTTTTTAGGGCTTTTCTTTTTTGGTAAAAGCACAATGGCTTTTTATTTGTTATTAAAGTTTTTTTTTTATGTTTTATGTTGAGAAATTTCTTGCTTTTTTGTACATAATACAAATTGTATTTATCATGCACGAATTCGGATTTCTTTTTATAATAGGTTCGACGCGCAATGTGACTTAAACGTATGAAATAAATTGTTAGAAATATTATTTAATGTATGTAAATATGAATGTTACGTTAGTGTTTAAATGGCTACGCATGTCTGTCTAAAAGTCTGTATGTCATATGTATGTATTTGTAATGAGGGATCGCATTTTGTTAACGTTTCATTCCTTTCTTCATTTTAATTTAGTCAGTTGCTTTCTTCTTTTTCTTCCATTTTGTAGCCGTTTCTTATTGTTGTTGATGATGTTATTGTTGTCGTAGCTCAGTCCAACTTTTTCATTGATTTCAGCGCACGCTCGCGCAGTTGCTTCTCCAAATCCTCATTGATGCCAGGGCCGCCAGAAATCATCAGCGGCAGCTTACCATTCCGTTTGCCTGCAGCCCTCGTCCTGGCATGCTGCTCCTCATCCTCATCGCCACTGCTCTGCGAGCTACTCTCTTGCCGATGCTTTGCGCTGCTGCTGCTCTTTCGCTTATGCTTCTTATGCTTCTTGCTCTTCTTGCTGTGCTTCTTATGTTTCTTGTGTTTCCTTTTCTTCGAAGACGACTCGTCCTCCGAGCCCGAGTCGCTGTCACTGCTATCGGCTGCTTTCTTTGACTTCTTGCGTTTCTTTTTGGGCAAACGTTCATCGTCGGAATCGCTGCCGCTGCCATCTCTTCGCGATTTCTTATGACTTCGCTTGCGGCTTCTGTCCAAGCTTCTTTGCTTCTCGGCCAGCGACTCTGCATGTACTCTTTCCTCACTCGACGCGCTGCGCTGCAATTTCTTGTCCCCACTGCGACGCTGCTTCTCCTTCTCCTTTTCGCTTCTGCTTGCAGTCGTCGTTTCCTCTTTACGTTTCAGCTGCGACTTCTTCTTGTGTCGCTCATCGCTACTGTCGTCATCGTCGCTGCGGTCACTGCTGCTGCTGCTGCCCGAGCTGCGCGACGCCTTGGCCTTGCTGCTGGAGCCTTTGCTTGGCTCCGCCGCCAAAGCTTTAGCCTTTAAGCTATTTTTGCCGCTTGCCGCTGACCGTCGCGACTGTTGGCGCTGCTTCTTCTGCTGCTCCTCATCTTCGCTGTCATCGCTATCATCGACACTGCTGTCCGAGCTGCTGCTCTGGCTGTTGTCGCGAACCTTCTTTGGAACTGCGACAGCGTTGCGCTCATGCGACTTAAGGAACGGCGACGGTGTGCGCGACAGACTGGCTAAGCTACGGCGCGTTGACAGCGACTGCGACTGCGATGGAGGCTGGGGCTGCGGCTGCTGTTGTGACTCGAATTTTCGCTGCGGCGGCGGCTGCTGCTGTTCTAGTTGCTGCGGCGGGGGCGGCGGCTCTTCGCGACAGAGATCAATGGTGTTGACAGCCGGGCCGGCAAACTCAACGGAGCGACGCGCTGCTGCGGGACTGGGACGTCGACGCTGTTGCTGTCGAGAGTTGGAACGACTGCGGCTATGCTGGCTGCGGCTGCGACTGCGTTTCGTAGGTCGTCCGCTGGAGCGACTGCGGCTGCGACTACGATTTCTGGCTACTGGACTGACGCTGCGCTGGTGCTGACGACGCGCCGCGGGACTAGCGCTGCCCGAGCTGGAGCGACGCATGCGTTGGTGCTGCTGCTGTTGATTGCGTATGGGCTGGCGCGGATCGGGGTGATTCTGATCCCAACGATTGTAGCTCTGTGGCGAGCCACGCCTATCGAAGCGACGTCCGGGCGAGAATTGTTTACGGAACTGTTGTCCCTGCTGCTGTGGACCGCCCGGGCCGGGCGACTGGCGGCGATCCCGCGAATAACGATGCTGACCACCACCGCCCGGCGGTGACTGACGACGATCGAAGCGTCGCCCACCATTGGGACTGTTGTGCCTGGCCTGCCAGTGTATACGTCCGCCGCCCCGCTGATTGGGACTGCCGCCACGATATTGCTGCTGCCACATGTTACGATGGTTGCCGCCACCCCTTCCGCCACCACCTCCACCGCCGCCGCCGCCACCACGACCACCACCACCTCCTCCGCCTCCACCGCCGCCACCGCGGAAATGCATTGGCGGCGAACGACGGCGATTATTGAACCTGTTAAACGGATAATGCAAAAAAAATGGCATTTAGTCAAGATTATGAAATATCGAGAACAAAATCTAAATATGAGCAACTAAGAGACAGCTATCATTGAGTATATCGAGTGCAAAATATCGATGTCCTCAGACAAATACTGACAACTAAGACGACATGGACGAATGACAAGCTACTTATGTCAGATAATGCTGACTGTAATAGACAGATATAGTAATTAAAGGTAGATATGATGGACTAAGCGAGGTAATTAATTAACAACAAAAGAGCGAACTAAGGGATCGAAAAGAAAACCAATCCTAAGAGCGTATCCGGACAAAAAGTACTATAAGAACCATACACATTAAACTTATCCTAATATGTTTTGATTGAAGTTTGATATGTCTCTTAAATATAACAAGTCTTTTTGACAAATTTTTCTAGCAATGATTAAACTTTCAAAGATATATTAAGGGCAAAGCATGGAAACCTTTTGAGATAGATTAACAGATTTGCAAGTTAAGAGATTAAAATTTAGACAAATCATAATTGTGATTTCAGTCAGATAATAGAGATATACGATTAAACAAAAGCTTATCCTTAAACTTTTGATATAATCTTTTATATGAATTATCTATTTATAAGAATATAACATATATGTATATACTAACTATCCTCAACTGTGTCGTCTATATACATTTAGTTATAATTTTCATAATATATTAGAATTCATAGTATTAGTCTAGAATTAGTCTGGGCTCAGTGAGCCATTTACAGAGCTCAGCTACTTAGAAATACATAACATATCATATAATTCCTATACATATAAACTCAGCTTGACTTATCTTCAATCTCTAACAACTTGCTCTCTTATATACATATATGCATATTTTATTAATACATATACCTAAATGTATATATTCTTACCTCCTTGGCGATCTGGAATAGCGCATAGGCGATCTGGATAGCATGCGGGAGCGTGAACGACGTCGCGAATTGGAGCGCTGAAAGCGCCTATCACCTCCGCCACCGCCATTGTCCTGACGCATGGGACTGCGTCCGCGTGGCGAAAAGCGTCTGCCATGTGGTGGAGGTCGTCGTCCACCACCACCGCCGCCACCACCGCCACCAAATTGCCTGGCACGACCATCGCCTCGCTCAATGGAGCTGGCGGAATCATCACGATTGTTGCGATATTGTCGCTTATTTTGCACGCTGTTCTTGTTGCGTCGATGTTCGAACTGTTGATCCTGTTGGCGCTCCGGTGACAGCGAAATGCTGCTGGCTCGCGAGCGCGAGCGACGATGACGCCGATTGCTGCGTGCCGAGGAGCGCGAAGAGCTGCGCGAACGAGTACGCCTCTTTGGCGAGCCTTTGCCCCCGCTACGGGATCTATGAAGATACGAATCCATTATCATTATTGTTCAAACAAGAAGAAGTTATAGAGATGTAGACATCTAATAATCTTGTTTAGAAATCTAACTCAATATGATTTCGAAAAACATTTGCTCTAGCATAATCAAAATTAAGTGTTTTAAATTATAAATGAAGTAAATTCTTGCAATATTTGTTTTCAAATGCTCATTTGGATCTTATGAAGTAGAAATAGACTTGGTGACGTTTACAATATCTTATTAAACCTTAACGAACAGTGACTATATATATGCTAGTCTATTACAGACATTTATATATTATTAACTTTCATTTCCTAACGATATCAACATCTCTATTATAGCTGTCAGTGTGCTTATCTACCTGGAGCGACTGCGTGTTGAACGCGAGCGTGAACGTGAGCGCGATTTGGCCTTTGTTTTGGATTTGGACGCAGCTGCTGGCGATGTTTTTTGGACAGAGTGGCGTCCATTTAAAGTCTTGATAGCACCACCACCAACGTCTGTGGAGGCCGCTCGTTGTGCTGAGCGATTGGAACGAGAGCGGGAATGTGAACGGCGGCGACTGTTACGATGTTCTCGCGATGTGCCGCGTCCACCGCCGCCGCCAGCTGCTGAACCTGCTGCAGTTGCTGTTGTTCCTCCTCCAGCTCCACCTGCAGCACTGGGTGAGCCGCCGCTACCGGCGCCGCCTCCACCTACACCACCACGCTTGCGTAGGCGAGCGGCTGCATTTGCTGCCGCCTCTCGTGCTGCACTGTTGATAGGCACTGCAGTGGTGCCGCCATTGTTGGAGGCTGCTGCCATTTTGGATACCGACCGACTGCGTGAACGCGATTTGGATCTGTCGTGACGTCGCGGCTTGTCCCGTGAGCGCGAAGGGGACCTGGAGCGAGAGCGAGAACGTGACAGATCACGTTGACGCTGCTGTTGCTGGCGCTGCTTTTGCAGCTGCTCCTCCTCACGCTTCAGTATCTCATCCTTCTTCTGCTGTATAAACTCTGCGGGAATGCCACTGTCGCTCTCCTGCGCGGAGAGCAGCAGCGCCCATAGCTCGCCCATAAATTGGCGGGCATTGCGTCCGTTAAGGAAACCGGTCATATTGATTTGCATTTTTTTGGGACAGGGATATTTTTCCTCCTCCAGCTGATTATAAACAAACTCAACGACGACATCGTCCTCAATGTGCAGAATATCAGTGATTTTTTTACTTATCCAAGGTCGAAGCACATCTAGCTTAACTTTGGACATATCCACACGCTTATTTAGGCAATCCCCGAATTTCATTTGCTTCATTAGCTTCTTTTCCTTGTCGCTGAAGCGCGTGTCCTGCTGCTGATTGGTGCCCTAAAAACAAAAGGAAAAGCCACAAAAAAATATATATATTTCATGTCAATATGATTTCACCGCTCTTTTCATGAAGTCAGCATAGAGTCTGAATTGCAATTTGCCAGCAGAGATCATAAAGAACAAATTGAGAGATATACTATGCTCGTTTTCATTTCGCAAATTCCAATGCTTTACACACACAGTAACAAAGCCGTTCTTGAGCAAAAGAGCCGAAAGAGCGTAAGAATTGCATGCTAAAGCTAAGCATAAGCATTGCTGATCATGAAAATAGATTCTCTCTCAATTTTTACTCTTCTCTCTTGGCTTGTGCAGTTTTGCAGCGCCGTTTATCGATTGTTTGTCGGGTAGCAATTGAAGCACCCCTTAGAATAAACGAACATAAGGCGTAACAACAACGTACCGTGAACATCATTTTGAAGCTGAACGCAGTTGCACACTCGTTAGCGTTAAATGATTTTAACTGTGCCGGCTAACTGGTGTTGTTTTTATTTCATGCCACAATTAATGCGCGCGCTCGCAAAACAACAAATATTCTGTAATATTTAACTGTAACCCGGCACCACGCAACAAAATTGTCACCTATACACACACATGCACATGTACACACGGGCACGCACACACACACACAAAACACTCAGCGCGTGTGTGTTAGTGCGAGTGCGGGACGATTAAGTATGCGGCGCTAAATGCACGAAAACAACTTTGTAATAAGTGTAATTCCACAATGTAATTGTTAAACTGTACGCCAAATTACACCCGCTGCACTTTTGTTAACTTTTGCTTGTTCGTTTTCTAAATTTTCGCTAAAAATTTATGCGTGTAGCTAGAGCTGGCACGAAACAAAACGATACACGGCAGTCAAGTGATGAACGATAGTTGTAGCGGCAGCGCATGCACTTTACGCTAAATCATATCGATAGTGGTGACTTTTATGCATAAACGATACATTCTAGCAGAAACTCACCTTGCACTGGATAAATCTATCGCACTCGATTTTGTATTATTTTGCATTTCAAAAAGTGCACTATGCCGGTTATTTGATAGCGATAATCGAATAATATCAAACCAAGTAAAATTCAATGTTTTATTTAAAATAATTTATTTAATTTAAAATTAGTACATACACATAAATTTTAACAAAACGTTAAAAAGGCTTGTTATAATTAATTTATTATATGTAACTATGAACTAAATTTGTTTATGCCAAGTAAACAGCGTGCTTTCTTTCATTTGTCTCCTTTTCTTTTAGCACAAATCAAATAAATTATCGGCAGCTAATGTTCCTTCATTTTTATGTTAAATAATTTATTTGAATTATTTTAATTTAAAACTTAATTTAAGTATTATTTTTCGAGCAAAAGCCTATTTCATTTTAACAGCATTATGAAGACATATGTGTGTATGTATGTATGTATGTATGTATGAAGAGAGACAAACGAAAAGCGAATAAAAACATTGAAAATACGATTTTGCTACAAAAAATAATTCCAGATTTAAGTAAATTTAGCCGCTCCATCCCCATAAACTCGCTCAGTTCTTTTGGTTGCTGTTGTATACCAGTGTAATGACACTCTCCATCTCACTTACGGTATCATGTTCGGCTCTTGAGCTGCTCCCGTCGAATATTTCGGCTTGCAGACACAACCGCTCTCAACGAGCACATAATCCTGGCCAGTGAGCGTCACTGGCCCTAGAGGTATAACCAGGAATAAATAAGGCACATACGTTTGCGTGCACTCGCCTCGGACCACATCGCATTCTGAGGATCTATAGTAAAATTAAGCATAATTGGCATAATTATTATTTGTTTAAGTAATTTGTTATATATGCATTTGCGTAAGTTAATTATACATATGTTCATTTAGTGCCTATCCAAAAGTTTCATTAGTCAGTTAGTCGTAATAAATTACAGTCATTAGGAGTTACTTTTTTTAAACTTTTTAAATTGACATTTGCACAGTTAGCTTAACGTTTATTTGAGTTATCGTTATTTATTAGTCTGGCAACGCTGCATAGTAATTTTCTATGGACATTAAGAGCTTTTCAAAAGGCTTTTTAACTAGTTCATTGTAATAAATACAATCAGACCTCAACAGTCTGGCAACGCTTAACACAATGAGTAATAACGGGCACAAAAAACACAGCTTAAGGGTAATTGAAATGATGTCTTTTAAACACTCACTCGCACACTTCGAAGACCACCTGTTGCAACAGATCGGGAAACTTTTGCACAATTGTTACGGGCTGACCGGAGGTCAAACTAACGCCATACATGGGCGCTGTTGTATTATAGCGCGTCTTGCAGAGTCGCGCAGGCGTATCGCTCTTGCACTGCTGCGCCGGCGATGCGTTCTTCAGCGAACGACCTGCATCAAGAGAGTCAAACAGTCAATCAGACATTCAATCAATTGCGGCCACAAAATCATTAGCATTTGCGGCTGACCGACTTACCATAACGATTGCTTCCGATAGCCTCATTGTTTACCTCATCGTAGGCCCTCAACAATGCACTCGTGGTTATTGCTGGATCCAATGTGGTGGGCAATTTGCTTTGGCGTCCACGTCGCGAATTTCCGTTCCAATTGGAGAATGTGCGCGCAACGGCCGCGCTGCAATTGATAGACAGAGCAAGGCGATAGCATAGGCGTTAGAAAAGAAAGTTGTACATTGTGACCAACGCATAATGAGTCAATGAGTGACACACACACACACATTGTCTTTTTGTACTTGTATTTGCATATATATACATACCTGGGATATGGCGCGTTATTGGGACCCAAGCAGTCTGGTGAATCTGTCAACGCATCACCAGACAAATATTTCAGACCACGCGCGCCGGCGCATTTGCTGGGCGGCGCATCGTCCGCACTGCTGCTGCTGCTGCTGCTGCTAAAGCTGGGCCACAGCGCCGCATTGGCGCAGGTGAGTGCAATGCTGATGACGCAGAGTGCCGTTAGATGCTGTCAAGAGAGTGACAGAGAGGGAGAGAAGAATAAATACATATGAATGCATATTTAATATGTTATCGATATGGTTAAGAGACAAGCCTGTACTTATAACGGTTACAACGAACATGCCAATAAGCGACAGGCAAAAGTTGCCGTGTCATGCGGCATTAAGACAATAAATAAATAAAAATCAAATGAAAATACCCTGTATAGTACTTTTTTATAAAAAATATACTATATATTTAATACCATTTCGATCTTTGAAACTCTGAGATTCGATATCTTATAATGACAAGCCTAAGCAATAAATAAAATACAAGTTCAAAATCCAGCGTTAAGAAACAGTTAGTTTCTTTTACTGGCATTCCTCAAGCCTGAATAAAAACAAGTTTCTTTTTTCTCATGCAGTCTTGACCCGCTTCAACTTTTGTAGCCGCTCGCTAAGCAAATTAGTAGAATTCATAAATAATCATGGTAACCGCAATCGCCCCCATATCCGTACGTGAAAGTAAAAACAAAAGAAATTCCAATTGACGCGGTCGACAACAGAGAGCAGACAACAACCACAACAACAACAACAAGAAAAAATGTTAATACATTTTTCAACATGCAAAGTGGCTTCTAATACGGTCTGAACTTTTTATTACCACTTCTCGTAGTTTTTATGTATCGTTGCCATGTTTTGATTTTTTCTCTTCTTTTTTTGTATTTTCCTTCACTTTCTCTGTGCAGATTTTGTTGATCAAGTGTTGGCCTGACCAAAAAAAGCCAAGAGGCCATTGCCGAAAAACCAGTTTCGGTTGAATCAAATTGCAGCAGCACATAATTTGCTTTTTACTAAAAAAAAAAATGAGCTGCCCGATGAGAAAATCGTTTCACGTATGCTATGCTGGAAAAAAAAGATAATAAGCTCAAACTCAAGCCTGGCAATCGAACATCAACAATCAACTATCGGCAGCGCCATCACTATCTCTATCTCCAAGTCGTAACGTACATTGTCTTCGGCCACAATTGCTGTTTATTTATATACAAATAATTGCAATGTCAATGCGAAGGTATTTTTAAATTGATTTATAACATTGCTTTTATGATATGTGACCGTCGGCTTGCTTTGAATTGCTTTGAATTTCTTTTGCGTGCGAAAGCACACACAAAAAATTAAATAAAAACGAAACAAAACTAAACTTTCTTTTCAATTGCACATTTGATGAAAATTATAGCTTGGTTCATTATAGCCCATTGCGTGTTTCTGCGCTGGTGGGAAGTAAATGAAAGCGAAATTCTATTATTTAATTCTTTTCACATTCATTACAAGAAATTAATGAAGTCGTCGTCTTTAATGGTTGTAGTTGTTGTTGCCGCTCTGCGAGTCGCACAGGTTTTACAACACTCTCACCTGAACTCTGGTCTGGCCCTTTTGTCAAATTCTGTCATTAAAGGCGCCATTGTCAATGCCGGTTTTAAACTTTCTGTTTTGAGGGGACAGACGACGTTGATGACGACGGCGACGGCCCCTAACTATTTCGTTTAATAATCATAATAAACACATACCTAGTCCCGCCTCTAAATTAAACTAATTTCACATTTAAGCAGTCGCTCGAGCATCTCAATCAGCGCACTTTATGCAGACGGACAATGGCAGTTGCGTTGCCAGGGTGAAAAGAAAGGAGCGTGATGAGTGGCAACTCTTATTTATTTTTTTTTTTTGTAGCAGTCATATTTCGAGTTCATTGAAATTGTCGCGCCAATGACTGGACAAATCACAAGAAAAATGGAAAAAAACATGCAAATAATTATAATAATTATGATAAGCTGATTTTTTCTGTCTGCTTCTCTTCTCCTATAATTGGGTTAGAAATTGTAAAATCATGCATTAATCAAAAAGCCATTGAAGACGCTCACGGCGACAATTTCAACATTTCGGACTAATGCTCAGTCATTAGCGACGCTTACATAACAAACAGCAAAAACAACAATATTTTTAAAGTAGCCGCGGCAACGCACTAAATGTTTTTTGTTGTTGGTGACTTAACGCATAACAACTAAAAAGCGAAGCAAGCAGGCAGGTTAGAAAAAATAAGAATTAAAACTACAGCAAAAGAAACAGCAAAAACTATCAAGAGCACACAGATGAAAAAACACACACACACGGCGTACATACATCCATGCGTACGAGAGCTCTTACAAACATACATATAAGGTGCCGTTATATCGAGGTTAACGACCTACATTCATCTTTCTCTCTCTCGCTCGCTGTATGGCTCAATCACTCACATGTCGCACTCTTGGATCTTCGCCTATTAGCTGAAAGCTTTTGGAAAAGCATAAACATTTAATAAACAATATTTAATTCTAATACAAAGCACAAATTGCCCCACACAATAATATGGGACGCTGTGCTTTGGCTCTTAGCTATAGTTCAAGTGAAAATTGGTTCTTGAAAGCATAACAGAGCAGAGCAGAGCAATGGGGCGACGACAGATTACTGACAGCAAACAAATAGCAAACAACTTGAAACTGGTTTATTGATAAGCGTTGCCAGCTGCTCTGGCACACAGCAAGTTCCATATTCTCAACGACCAATCTCTTTAAAATGAAATAAATTGCTATTTGTTTGTTTTGTTCGAATGACACAATTTTCAAGGCCTTTGTTGTTTTCTGGCCAAGCAACTCGTGCAGGATCAATGAATTACTAACACAGATTCTTTCAAGCAGGCTGCCATCACGGATTGTCCAACACTGATCGGCTTTTGCATGTTTTACATTTGTCAATCGATTACCATGACGATAAATAAAGTGCAGCGTTCACAAGTGAAATAGTTCTCAGCATTTCTATGCATTTTTAACCGTTGCCCATTAGACCGTTTTTCTTGTAGTTTACCTGCAGCTGCCAAGACAACAAGATTCTACGCTTCGACGTGATAACCCCAAGCGACAAAACTTTCAATGCGGTTTTTTTTCGCTCTCAAGGCATGCAAAGCACGTTTTCTCAGAGTCAGAAACCACAACATCAACAATAACAACAACCGTACATAAATAGCCTCTGTAGCTTGAAGCACAGTTAGAAGCAGCTAGCAATTGGTGTGACAGCGAAAGACAGAGACAAGTGCAATGGCTGTGGCATGCCGTTTGCTGTCCCTCTCTTCTGCCTCCCACACGATGACAACAACAGCTTTCATTTTGGGCTACTTCGCATGCTGCGTGCGTATTTTAACCATTGTCCGGCTAAGGCAGAAGAAGAAGCAGCAGCAGCTGTCGGTTAGCGATCGCTCGTGGAAATGAGGTTAAGAGCAAATAAAACAAAAATTTCGCCGTCCCTAAGTAGAACCGAAATAATAATGATAACAATAATAATAATAATTAGCTACAGTCGCTGACACTTTTACTCATTACGCTTTATTTTATTATACATTATTATTATTATTTTTTGTCTGTTTAGGAATTTAGATTTCACTAAGCAATTTTACTGTTTATAGCTATGCTTGAGGCAAACACGTCGCATCAATTAAGGGGCAAACAAGTACTGTTAGTTCTTGGCGCTGCATTAAATATGCCAATTAACACACATTTCTGAAAATACTGTGAATTTTCACAAATATGTATTTTAAACCCTATATGTATATATATATTTGCACACATAATGAGCACAATGACAGCATTGTGACCCAGAAACTGAATTATCTTCTTTGTTTTACAGTTTTTTTAATTCTTCACCGTTTTGCAAATATTCAAATCGTTTTTTAAGGTTGGGTTCATCTTCGTCGCACTCAAGAAGAACAAGAACAGCAGAGATGAGCAGCACGCATGAATGAGATTTTCACGCTCCGAAGGGCATATGTGTGTACGTGCGTGAGTGCGTGTGTGTGAGTGTATGAAAAGACCGGCTTCAAGCACAACCAACCAAAAAAGAAGAAGAATAAGCAGAAGAAAACACACAATCACGGGACTCCATAAAAATCAAAGTATGAATATGTTTAGCCTACTTTTCGAAAAACGAAACGAATAAAAAAAGCAAGAAACTTTGTGTTTTGCTTTGGGCCAACTGCTAGCGGCTCATTCAATCAGTCTGGGAATTTATTTTGAATCATCCTCATCACGGCTTCTAAGCGGGCACGTTTTAAGCCCAAACAAATGGGATTGGCAAAAGATATACGGCACGATATGGGTAAAGTGTGCATTAGGCAAAGTATTTATAATATTCAGAGTTAAATCTTATGATTATAAATTTCATGTGAATAAAATAATATTTAATTATATTAATATATATTATATTCAATAAATTATATAAATATTTTATAACATTTTTTTTGAGAGTATATATATAGATTATTTTTATCATTTTAAATATCTCAATTTTTATTTTTTTTTATCTATTAGTTTCAGTGCAATTCAAAATTTCTCTAATATCAATTTATCCATATTTGTTTTCCTTATCTTTCAGCTCGTGCAGTCACAGATATAGTACTCGAGCACTCTTTGAACAAAGGATCCAAAAACTCTTCTGCAGACCACATAACTTAGCCTTTTGAGAGCATTCCTTCCGCATTTGGCAATTATTGTAAAATCTATTCATGGAAAAGCCATAAATGTTCGCTTTGGACGTGACACGAGTTACAATAGCCAACAACAAAATACAGGCAGTTAGTAAAAGTTATTCAGGCAAGGCGAATTCATTAAAAATTCGTTAAGAGCGAGCCAGCAAAAAGAAAGTCAAAGAAAGGTGATAATTTTAGCAAGTGATTGGCTGGCTGCGGAAATAGGTCGTGTGTGGCTTGGCTATTCTACTCCAGCTGAAAATTCCTGCCAGAGTCTGGCCACAGCCTAGGCCAAGCCAGCAGCCAAGCCCAAAAACAAAATATTCACTCAATCTTTATTGGACCACCAAGGTGTTGGGCGACTCTCTGCAGTCAGTTGGGTTGGGCTGCACACACACACACACACACAGAAGCAAGTGTGTGCACCTAAATATATATGTGCACACGTCTGTCTAGATATATATATGCAGAGTTTTATGGCATACTGGTTTGCAGCGTCATAAGGAATACAGACACGACGACGACAGCGCCAACTGAACAGAGAACAATGCCAAGTTCAATGCAAAGAGTCAGCGACAGAGTCAGAGAGTCAGCCAGCAGCAGCGGCAGCTGGAGAGCTTCAGAGACGAAGCTTCCTTGTGGGCGCTTTATTGGCTGGTGTCGCTCTTTATACCCTGTACTCGGTTAGCCCAACAAATGGCATGGACAAAACTAATTAACAAGTTGAAGCATCTCAAGCAACACTCTCTGCACATGAAGTGCATTTAGTAATACACTCAAACAAACAGGGTATATGCACTACATGTAATTGCCTAAGAGCTCCTTACAGACTAGCTCTAAAGTAGAGACAACTTTAATTAGTTGTTTGTTGAAAGAGTTTGGCAGAATTCCATTTTTATAAGTCACAAATATATATTAAAAAAAAATGATGTGCAGGGTAACTTCAAGTTGGATTTTTTTAGGAGCTTCAGCAAATTAAGCCACAGTTAAAGATTGTCTTTAGAGAGATTACAATATTACAATTTACTTAATATTTTGTTACAGAGTATGCTCTAATTTTCGCAAAAATTCCAAATAAACAAGGCAAAGTTCACAAATTAATAAGCTATTAAGTACAGAGTATCTTTAAGTAGAGCAGCAACGCCAGGTGAAAAATACTTTGGAATTCATAGCTAAGACATTTTATTGAGAATTTAAAATAAATAAAATTTCTCTGCAGAGATTACAAATCGTTGCAAAATATATCCCTAGGCTCTTAGGATTTTCCATTCATATCGCTTGCATATGAATTTCTAATAGATACCAACTGTATAGAGATCTTAAGCATCTAAGTCACAATTGATAGAAGCTAGCTGCAGAGCATCTTCGGGTCGAGCATTCAAGCTAAGATAGATCTTACTGTGATTTTTGTTCGTTGGCTTATTGGGGTCACTTACTTTGACAGAACTTCTACTTAAGCACCGGTATTCCATTTTAAAACTGTGTTTGTTTGTTTGTTTGTGTGTTTGTTGGTCTGCTGTACTTGGCAGCAGCTATGTTTCTTGTTAACGCTTTTATTTTTTGGTGGTTTTTTTTATGTTTTTTATGTATACAAATTTTATTTGCTTTCTGCACCGCACTTGATCGCAACACGTAACAGAGCGAGCGCACACGATTCAGGGCCAGGGCACAAAAGAATTTCAATTTCAAGCTCAGCCGTCTTTGGTCTTTGAGTGAGGAGGAGTGGAACAACGCGGCAATATATCTATATCTCTATATATATATATGTATATATATATGTATTTTTGTGTGCGTGCGTGTAACCAAGCTAAAAGAAACCAAACCGAACAGCACGAGCGCTCACCTTGGACTGAGGTGCACAGGTAACGTTTACCATTCCTTAAGCACTTGGCTGTCGCTCGGCAGCTCTGTCGCTGTCGCTGCCACTGCGCCGACGCGACAGCGCTGCGACGCCGGCGCATTGCTCGTAACCTGTTGCTAACTCTGGAATCGTGGATGGGTCTTAACATTGGCCACGCTCTGGCCCGGCTTATGTGTGCGAGCTGCTGCTGCTGCTGCTGCTGTTGCGGCTGCGGCGGAAAACTGCAGCAGCAAATGCGAATGACAAACACCTCAAACACCATCAATGGGCTACGACTAGTGGCTGCTTCAAAGTGCGTGTATATACATATATATAAATATATATTAACAAGCGATTTTAAAACTGCGTAGAAATTTGTCAGCTGTCAGTCTTCAGAGCTCATCAATTCAGCCGAAGCTCACAGGTCTTATTATATAAACTATAGTTAAGTTAGGCTAAAATTATTTTCTACATTGTTAAAATATATTTTTAGCTGTATATATTAAAAGCATAAATTATATAATATATATATATATATCTATATCCGAATATACTTTTTCAAACTTCACAAAAATATATAAATGTTGTTATTTTAGAGGCATATAGCTTTGACTTGGCAGCAGTACTTCATCTGATAAAATTTAAACATTTTAAAATGAATGCGTAATTTACTTAGCATAATTGTTGCATTTGAAGTGAGAATACATTTTAGGTTTTTGTTGAAACACCATTACATATACAGAAATTGACTGTTTGGTGCGATTTATGGGCAGGCGGAGTCATTGTTCCACAAGTCATCAAAAGCGATAGCGCTTATGATGGCCACTTTGCCATGATCTCGTGGCCACATAATTAAAATCATATTTAAATATGAACGTCATATAATTTTCTATGCAAGCAAATGTTTATTATTAATATTTAAAGAATATCTCTTTATTTTATTTTCATTTTAACTTATGTAACTCTAAATAAAACATGCACAAAAAAGAAGCTAAATCTATGGCAGTTTGAAAGCTAGAATCGTTCAGGCACGTCAATGCTTTATAATATATATATATATATATATATATATATATATATATATATATATATATATATATATATATATATATATATATATATATATATATATATATATATATTTTATATAAAGTTAAAACTCTAAAGGCAAGTGGAGTACTTGAGATCCTTAACACCTTGTAGAAACATGTTGCCTTGGGGGCAACATGTTGGCAATATTTCTCCTTGTTAGTAAAGACTAGAGATATATTATTAAATAAATATAATTTTAAGCTGCGAGCGAGTATTCGACAGTCGTTGCTGGCTGATACATTTTATATTTTATATTTATATATATATATATATTTATATTTATATTTATATATATTTTATATATATTACCTTTATATATTTTTATTTTTTTTTTTATATTTTTATATTTTCCGACTCTGCAAATAACTAAGTAAATATTCCAAATATGAATTTTATTTTGTGCTTGTAACAAAGTATGCACTGCCTTAATGGGCTGTGATGTTTCAAATAATACTAGTTTTAAGTTGTATTTGAATCAGTAACTACGGTTTTGAATATATTTTCAGATATCAAAATTTCATGTTGAAATACATTTTCGAAATTTGAATAAATCAAATTACACAGCTTTTATCTATATGGATGCAGCTTTGGCAGCGTGAGCAGTATATCCAATGAGATCAGATGGCGCCGAAAAAGAAACGGGTGGCGCCGAAAAAAAAATCATGGAATGTAATTTACGGCGTCATTGGCGCTTTTGTACTAATCATATTTTTATGTTGTTGCTGTGTTGTGTTGATATTGTGTTGTCCATGTTTGGCTTGCTTGAGCTGCCTAATCTGTTGGAAGAACAGAAATGGTAACGAGGAGGAGATGGAAGATAACCAACAAGCGAATCAAGGACATCAAATGAGAAGAAATTAATTAGCAACAATGTAACAATTTCGTTATTCCTTTTGGATGACATTATTTCTAAAATAAAAGATGTGTTTTAAAGGTTTTTTAGCCTTTATTTAAAAAGAGTAATTACTTTTGCTCTTGATGTAGTAGGGGTATTCCAATGAGCCAAGCAGAAAATAAGCACATGTGCTTTTGCTTTACAGTTGAATACGTTAGATATATATCAAAATTCTCAGCGAGCTTGAGCAAAAAACGAAAAAAAAAAAAAAAAAAAAAATAAAAATGAATTTAAAACAAAAAAAATCACCGAGACAAAAACTTTTATTATTGGCTGGCATAATTATTGCAATATTTTTGTTCAGCTGCTGCTTACTTTTCATATGTTGTGTTCCTTGTATTGCCCTCTGCGCGTGCTGCTACATGGATAGAAATAATGAACGATAAGCGAAATTTGAAAGTTAACAAGTAAGGAATTACACTAATTAAATTGTTTTTAATTGAAACAAAGCAAAAAAAAATGGTAATATGATTGGGCCTGTTCATTGTCTTAGAGCCTCGAAATTGATATGGGCAGAGTTTTCACCTGCATCAATGAAAATCGAAAGCATTGCGAAATGGCTAAGCCATCGACTGCATTTAATTGAATTACAATTAATATTATTACATAATCGCATATTCTGTAAGCATGTGTAGTCGCTGAGAGTGCGAGATGTTCGCCTATACTAAAGGCGCTTTTCATTTTGGGAAAGTTGTCGTTGTCGCTGCCATTGCCAAAGCTATATTAGTTTCAATTTGTGATGGTTATTATCAAAAGATGGAGTAAAAAATGTATGTATATATATATATGTGTAGAGACACGCACACACACATCAGTTACAAAACTTTCAAAGTTGTGGTTGTGTTAGCATTTCACTTTGGTAAATGCAAGAAATTTAAAGTCAATTGTCGTCGCAGTCGGCGTGCAGAAAAAGCGTCGTTCGCCCGTTTGACCAGGCGTACGCGTATTATAAATAAAATAAAATTAATAGTAACAATTGAAACAATGAAAACATTGTCAAACTGAAACATGAGTGGTCGTTACATGTTACTGGTCTGCCTGTCGGTCTGTCTGTTTGTCTATCTGTCCACACACAGGTGACATCGACGCTTAACGACATCTGTCATGATCACACAGTGGTGCAAAATGGCTGCAGTTCTTAAGCGGGCAAAGAAATAGTAATTGCTATATATTCTATATTTATAATTCTTGCAGTCTTATCACTTATCATTTATGTCACCCTTAAGAAATGACTATTAAAATACCTGCTGAAATAAAATAAATTTAAACGTATTTTCCAGAGATTGCACCACTGTGCCGATGGTTCGTTGTTTGGTCACAGTTTTCAGCGAAAGTAAATGAACGAGTTCCAATGCCAATTGTGCGTTATTTTTATTTTATTTTGTATTTGTGCTTTAACAAGTTTAACATTAACTGTCGTAATAGTTTGCCAAAAAGAAATGGAAACTCTCAAAGTTGCGTATAGAATTTGAGATATAGAGAAAGTCGTATAGCTTCAGTAGACAACAACATTTTGTACTAAGCACAAAGTTTGCCTTGAAGATTGATAATAACTAAATTCTTTAGTCTAAAAATGTTTTGAAATTCACGTAGAGCATAAAATTTTGTTGCAGTTTTTGAATACGTTTGGTTGATGTTCGTTTTACGCGCGCCCGATGCATGTTGCTTTAGCGTTATCGATTACAACACAATACAACCGTGCGTACACAAACAACTGTTGACCAACACTGCAGCCAGTGACCGTGTGTGTGTGTGTGAGAGATTGAAGACAATGGCTGCGGCTGTGGACGGTGTGGTTCCTACCCTTGCAAGTAAATATACAACAAATAATATCCATTAAATTCTATAATATGTGCTAGCTATATAATTCCGCCATCCAATTCAATAGTTGGCGTTAGTTGGGGTCGCCGTCAGGGCATATATAGAACACATTTTGTCTGACGACCCTAACCGCGTGTATACGTATGTGTTGGTTACTGAGTTTTTTTTCGCCGTCTCTTTACAGTTCGCTCTAGCGTGGCTGTTGAGCTGTGGTCGTCAGCTGGTGCAAAGCAGCCATACGAACACAAGCCCAATTTGCCGCGAGAGGAGACGAAAAGTTCGCGTTCGATCTGCTTTAGTCCGGATGGTCGTTACTTTGCATACTCGAATGGTGCCGAGGTGAAGGTGTTACACGTGCCAATTTCCAACACTGGCGGCGTTGATTGCTGGCCGGTACAATGCACGCTGCCGCGTCCAAAGGCCTTCTATCTCAAGTTCTCACCGCGCGGCAATTATCTGTGCACCTGGGAGCATTATGCCATTACGAAGGATCGTCCCGAAGGTGCTGCGAATTTGCTTGTTTATGAAATTGCCTCTGGCAATGAGGTCTTTGCCATTGTTCAAAAAAATCAAACGGATTGGCAGCCGTCGTGGTCATCTGATGAATCGATCTTTGCATTAGTCGTGGGTGGTGAGGCACTTTTTTATGATCTGGCAAATGGTCCAACTGAAGGATTTGCCAGTGCATCGCGTAAAATTGGTGGCAGTCGTGGCGGTATGTTATCCCTCGGTCCGGGTAATAGTCCGCCATTCTTGGCATTTTATACACCGGGTGCTAAGGGAGCACCATCCATGTGTAAGCTTTACAAGTATCCAGCTTTGGGTCAAAACCAAACTGTGGCTTGTAAGAGCTTCTTTCAAGCGGATCGCGTTGAGATGTTGTGGAATAAGCGCGGGAGTGGCCTGCTGCTTCTAACAAGCACTGAAGTGGATAAGAGTGGTGCTTCCTACTATGGAAATCAAGCGGTGCATTTCATGGCCACCAAGGGAGATACTTGTTCTGTGCCATTGTCTAAGGAGGGGCCCGTGCATTGCGTCAAATGGAGCCCCAAGGCCAATGAATTTGTTGTCGTCTATGGCTTTATGCCATCCAAGGCAGCACTCTATAATCTTAAGTGTGACGTTATCTTTGATTTTGGCGAGGGACCTCGCAATTGCGCCTACTTCAATCCATTTGGCAATCTTATTGTACTCGCTGGCTTTGGAAATTTGCCCGGTGCCGTTGAAGTATGGGATGTTAGCAAAAAGGAGAGGATCGCCAATATAAAGTGTGCGGATACCACACACTTTGAGTGGCATCCAAACGGCGAGTGGTTTGTCACAGCGACAACCGCACCCCGTCTCCGCATTAGCAACGGGTGAGTGACTCAATAAACAGCCTTAGTTTTGTAATATAACTCATATAAATTACTATTTTTGTATTTGTGACAGATTCAAGGTGTATCATTATTCGGGCGCATTGCTGCATGAAACATTGTGGCCACAAGGGCAGGAATTGCTTGGCATTGAGTGGCAGCAGTATGCAGATAACACATTTGCCGAGCCAAAAATAACCAAGGCCAAACATGAGGGCATCAAGTCCAGTCAGCCAGAGGCCAGCAAGAAGGCCTACACACCGCCCCATTTGCGTTTGCTTAAAGAGGGAAAGAATCCGGAAAAATATTTGCCGCAGCCGACGGTGCCGGGACTTCCAGCAGCAGCACCAGGTAATAGCAGCCGGAAAATTTGGCATAGACAATATGACTTGGATAATCCCATAATGCGGCGATGCCAGGGCTCGGGCGAGCAACAACAGGGCCAGGGCCAGCTGGTAACGAGCGTGGTCAGCAGCGGCCATAGCAGCTCAAGTACCAGCTCGACGCGACCCAATCGACGCTACCGACCCTACCAGCATAAGCGCTACTAAAATTATAAAGGTTCATCATTCCATTCCACTCATACAAAAACCAAAATGCATTGTGTAGGATATTAGAGAACGTGGCTGTAAGTAAAAAACGTACATTGCCTACCAACATTTCAATGGTTATTTAGATCCAAACTAAATTGAGCACCCAAATAAAATTTGGGTCATCTTTTTTCTATACTGTCGATAATGACCAATAATACATTGTATTAACAAACTAATCTAATCTGTTTAGAATTATAATTTTCAAGGCTTCAATTCTTCTATTTGGAAAGCAACAGGTTTCAAATTCTCTGGTTTCTTGTTTTATTACATTTTTCTTTCGAGGTGCAGTTGAGTCTCTAGTTCTACCTTTGCTTGGCTAGCTTAAATTTGAGATAGTTTTAGATTATCGTCTGTATTGAAGACAAAAAAATAGAATTATTATTATTTTCTACAATTATGCGAGACTTCTGGTATATAAACCAATTATGATGATGAATACCTATCATAAAATATTCGGGGTCGGTCATTTTTTTGTAGAACATCTAAAGCTGTTTTCTGACTGTTTCAAATGTCAATTTGCTAATTGGCTAATTTGATTTTCTATCGTATTCTTTACAGGGGTTGGCAAAAGTAAGAAAAGGAATACCAACAGCAGCAAAGCAAAGGGCAATAATAACATCAACAATAAGCGTGAAGCTGGCGATGCCACACCATCCGATGCGGCTGCAGCTGCAGTGGCTCCTATTGAGGGTCTGGACCAACAACAGCAACAGGAGGTTGCAACAGGTTCAGCTGTAACTGTTGGTGAATCGCCGCGCAGACCGCCGCAGCAGAAGCAGCGTCCTCTGCCCAGGCAGCATCAGCAATACCAACAGCAACAGCAACAGCAGCAGCATCAACATCAACAGCATGAGCAACAAAACTCTGTTGAGCTGGGCACACCACGTCATCATCATGCAAATGGAAATGTTCCGCAGAACAATAATGCCAACAATAACAACAATAGCGACAAGGATCGCAAGATACGTAGTGTGGCCAAAAAGTTATCGGGCATTAAGAAGCTCAAGTCGCGACAAAGTCAGGGCGAAACTCTGGAATTGAATCAGTTAAACAAAATTAAAATGGAGGCAAGGTATTTGGAGGAGCTCAAAGCGCTCAAATTGTCCGTCTAATTACATGCCATCAACTGTTAAATGTGTGATACAACAACAACACCAACGCCAACAAAATACAAAACAAACAAAAATAATAAGAGATTGAAGAAATTGACTGCACCAACAAGCAGGATAGATGCGGAACAGTCACGTTTTGGTTTTTTCAGGGCCCCCCTATTATGTACTTTCGAGCTTCCTGTATTTGATTTAAAAATGAAATGTTAGTGCTGTTTTCTTTACGTGCGCAAATTTTTCAAAGTTTAAACACAAAAAAAAAACTTAAAAACATTTTTCTACTATTGTGATTTTTGAATATATATTTTGGCAACCACTACAATAGCAATTAACTCATGTATGTACCAAATTGTGCTACACAGTAATAAATAGTTTCCACATCGACAGAAAAAACAAACAGTTAAGTTTCCCAATTGGATTTCTTTTTAATGAACTCTTCTCGTCCGTCTTCCTTAACGGCCACATAGTATCCAAGGTTCTCGTACTTGTGTCGCATATAAGCTATATAGCCAAATACACCTACTATTGCAGTCAGTCCAATGCCCATTATGATTTTATTCTGAAAAGAAAATATTCTTTCGGTGCTCATTGTAAACACTAAATGATGTGCATACCGGTTTCGCATAAAGTTCAAAGTTAATTAGTCTAAAGACGCCAGTGCTGCGAATGGAGCGTATACCCTCACCGGGCGACTTTGTTTCTTTTTCACTCATTGTCCTTTAAAGATCAGTAATATTGTCCACAATCTTAGAGCACATTGCACAATTCTAGTAAACAAGAGAATACTAGTGTGATGACTATCGATAGACACCATCGAGTTGCAACACAAACGATTAATATTGAATCATCGCTAATATGGTGACTTACTATTTGAATTCATTTGCAGAACAGGACGAATTTAAAAATGCATGATAAAAAACTATAAAACAAATTGTGAATATATAATCGTCAAACGAACTAACCCGATTAAAAACACGAACTTGATTATAGTAATCTTATTAAAAGTGCATCAAAAGTATATTTTTTAAGGTTATTCTAAATTTTAACGAATATAATTTTACACTTTACAGTAAATTATTTTTCCCAATTCGAGGTTTTTTTTATGAACTCTGTGCGGCCATCTTCCTTTAGAGCCACATAATAACCTAGTTGCTCATATTTGTGACGCACATAAGTTGAATAACCAATAATGCCGACAATTGTAGCAATTCCCAGGCCTAGTAAGACTTTGTTCTGCAAGACAGTATTTCATTTTAATTTAAGCGCAAATCTGAATTTTTTTCTTACTTGTGGGGTGTTCAGCTCCGAATTGATAAATTTTAAGACACTGGTGGTGGTCGTGGGACGTATGCTCCCTGGCGGATTCTTAAAATGTTTCTCGTTCATAATTTAAGTTTGATAATTTCTTTCAAAACGATAACTGTCAGAAATATTTGAAGTATTGTGCAGAGCTGTATTCGTTTGCTTATCGATAAGCATGGATTTGATAACTTAACATTTCGAATACGTGAAGTCAACTTGTATCTGTAGAAATGCTTGTATCACAGACAAAAAGCCAACTGTTGATTTTTCATTTTTATTATGATCAAAAAATTAAAAAAAAAAAAAAAAACTATACATCAGAAAATGTTCCAAGTGAACTTTTATAAGTTGTACATATACATTTATGTACATAATTAATAGTGTCTGCAATTGGTTCGAAGTTTGTCGGTCACTTAACATAAAAGAACATACATTTACAATAAATAATGTCACGATCCTAGAGGATTTACAATAAACTGATGATCTGTTTTTTTATGTACAAGAGAAAATTGTATTCCCAATATATTACTCAAAATCAAATTGATAGCCGCGATCTACGAAACTCAGGCCTCGTTCAGAGCTAACAGGAAAGGCGTCCATGAACGAAATGTACTCCTTGTAGTCTGGAGAATGTTTAAGATCCTGTAATTAAAGTGATTTGTGAATAAAGTTAAATTTATATTCGGTAAGCTACTCACTTTGACATCAACATAATCCTCAAAGCCGCATAAAACATAATATATTAGCAGTGGTCGAGTACGCAAATATCTATTATTTTGTTTGTTTGGCTCGCGCTTCTTTAAAATGTTGAGCGCACGTTGTAGAAAATTGGGCGTCAGTTCACGACAATAGGACACATCAAGATGATGAAGGTGTGGACACAACTCAACGAATTTGAGCAGAATGTCATCGCACAGATATGTCCAATTGCGCAGGCACAGCAATTGAAGATTTGTCATGCAGGTATAGCGTTCCAGAAAGTCCACGGCATGTGTCCAGCTGCAAATTGCTAATCGCTGGAGCTTTTGATGAGACCAAATGGACAAATCCGCGTCCCAGCCAGGTTCCAAAGGCATATAATAACCGTCAACGGCGACACCTATAATATCTGGTGCCTTGCGTTCCATTATTTCATAGAATTCTTGCACTTCTCGTATTTTATGGTCGTAGCTATCCACACTTGCTAATGGTGGTATGCAAAACTCGGTGTCGAGCAGTACAATCAGTTCCTTAAGTGATGGCAGCTTTAGCACTTCGGTGATGACTGTTTTCAAGGTAGCCAAGTTGAGCTTCAAGATGGTGAGATTCTGGAGGTAGGCGACGCAATTATTGAGCCGCAGTTTGCTTATAACATCGTACATCCGAATGTCCAGCACTTGTAAATTAGTCAACTGACTGTATATATAAAATAAATAATTTTTTATATTGATATATTATATTATATATATCTATAATACTTTCACATACCTGCAGATCTCATCTAGATATTCCTGCTGCAGTTCATATGCTTTATGCTGATCTTCGTACAAGTGTAACTCCTGCAGATGCCGAAAGTTGGATAGGTAACGCCCCTGTATTGGCGTGGTTAGGCGAAGTCGTAACAGATTCGGCATCATTTTTGCCATTTTGCATATGCTACGATCTGATGGATAGCAATCCACATCTTCGGGATCATAATAGAAGCTGGTTACATTGGGCAGCACGTAAATTTGCATTTCGTCCAGGTCTTTCAGTAATGTGCACAAACAACTCGACACAGTCATGTGTCGTATAAAGGGACGCATTTGTTTTATAAAATAGCAAAGGTCCTCATAATTTGGCAGTAATTCGCGCCATTTCTCCATATCTAGTTGATCGTAGGTATGAGAGCCGCGCCATCGATTCAGACATACCCATTGAAAGCGTTGGCAAACTCTGGCGAAGGCTACTTCACTGCGAAGATCTTGAAGTCTCTCGAATATACACTCTAGGCAATCATTGTTCAGTTTTAATATATATGACGTTTGTTCGCTTGACGTCGGGGGCGTGCCAAGCGCATCTGACGGCTCATCGGCCATGACTGCAAATTTTGAATTTAGTATACTTCCAACATCATATAAATATTGACACATACCCTAATACACTTTTCGCTTCAACAGCTTACTATTTAAATAAGTGTGATATTTGCCTATGTGATCTAATTAAGGCAAAATAAAGCTTATAAAAATTCGCTTCATAACAAACAAAATGTACAACAGCTGTTTTTAAGCAGTGTTGAAAAATAGAGCTGTGAAGATTCGTTCGGAGCGACTTTAATCGAACTGGTTTTGAGCTATGAAGTGGGAGTTAGCCTTTATTATATTTTTATGAATTATAATGTACACAAATGCTTGGGAAAGTTACAAATTATTCGTTGAATAAATTAAAATATAAAGTATACACATAATAAATGAAGTATGCTGTATTTTCTTCCAAATAAATTAGAACAGACAATGCTAGTTCTGAATGGTGCTTTTAACCGCACTATTTTGCAAGTGCTGTGCAACTAAAAGTCGCATGACAGAGAACTTATCGAGCATTTAAAATATA
The DNA here is from genome assembly GCF_003285905.1 of Drosophila hydei. Classification (NCBI taxonomy): domain Eukaryota; kingdom Metazoa; phylum Arthropoda; class Insecta; order Diptera; family Drosophilidae; genus Drosophila; species Drosophila hydei. Next base: position 7,835,646 of record NW_022045643.1, read on the forward strand.
TCGAAACAACACGTGTGTGTGCGTTGTCCATTTTCATGCCTTTTATTGTGACTGCAACGAGTAAGTCGTTGCTTGATTTTTGTGAGGAATAAAAAGGAATATTGAAATAGTCACTTAAATGGCTGAACTACAGAAATTGACGGATGCCATTGTGCATGAGTATCTGAAGACTAAAGACAAAAACCTAGCAAAGGTGTTTGAGCAGAAAGCAAAAGTGGTAAGTTCTTCCGGCTTTTTATTTATTTGTTTTTTTTTTTTTTAATGCATTTGTATGCATTTGCGCACGATTCGGCGTCGTCGGCAAATGTCAGATATATATAATCGATAAATTGTAAATTCCTACTGAGGCAGCATATGCCACCTTTCAACATGTTTTGAGACCGCCATGCTGAAAACACGTGCTCCCCTAACCCAACCAGATTTGTCTAATGCTTTTCTTTTGTGCATTTATAGCCCACTGTAGGCAAGAATACGCCTAAGTTGACAGAAATCTTGGCTTTTTATCAAAGCAAAACGTCACAAAAGATACCTCCTGTGAAAAAATCAAAATCAGATAGCGATGACAGCGATAGTGATGAGGATGATGATGAGGTGAAGAAACCAACAACAAATGGCAACACAAATGGAAATTCTGATAAAAATGCATCATCTTCGAGCAATGAAGATGATTCGGAGGAAGAGAAGCCTGCTAAGAAGTCACCAGTGAAGGCAGCGCCAGCAAAAAAAGTGGATGAATCTTCTAGCGAGGACAGCTCCGATGAAGAGCCACCTAAAAAGTCAGCCCCAGCTAAGCAAGCGGCTGTGGAGGCCGCAGCGCCCAAACCTACATATACCAGCAGCGAGGGCAGTGACTCTGATTCGGATGAAGACGATAAACAGAAGAAGCCAGTGGCTGCTGCGCCCAAATCGGCAGCGAAGGCAGCTCCAGCCAAAAAGAATGCATCATCTTCGAGCAGTGAAGATTCGTCCGACGAGGAGCCAGCTAAGACCGTAAAGCCAGCTGCAAAGCCTGCACCCAAAAAGGCAGCTAAATCGAGTAGCGAGGAAGATAGCTCAAGTGAAGAGGAAGTTCAGAAAAAGGCGCCAGCTACACCTGCGAAGCCAGCCGCTAAAAAGGCAGCGTCCAGCAGTAGCGAAAGCAGCGACTCGGAAGGAGAGCAGAAAAAAGTAGCTGCCAAGCCAGCAGCAAAGGCAACCCCGGCCAAGAAAGCAGCTGCCTCCAGCAGCGAGGATTCGTCTGATGAGGAGCCGCCTAAGAAAGCAACACCTGTTAAGCCCGCGCCGGCCAAAAAAGCAGCAGAGTCCAGTTCTGACTCCTCATCAGAGGAGGAAGAGAAACCAACCAAAAAAGTAGCCGCGAAACCTGCAGTGGCGCCGGCTAAGAAACCAGCTGCCAAGGCAGAGTCTGAGGACTCATCCGAGGACAGCAGCTCTGAAGAGGAAAGTGTTGCAGTGAAACCAACTGTCAAGAAGGGCGCTCCACCAGCCAAGAAAGCAGAATCATCATCGGATGATGATTCCGATGAGGAGACGGCGGCCAAGCCAGCAGCTAAGCCTGCTGCCAAACCTGCGGCTAAAAAGAATGACAGCTCCGACAGCTCCTCGTCCGATGATGACGAGCCGCCAGCTAAGAAAAAACCTGCGCCAGCCAAAAAGCAAGAGAGCAGCGATAGCGATAGCGACAGTAGTGAAGAATCTGGCGAGGTGAAGCCAACTAAGCCACAACAACCGGTGGCCAATGGGGCTGGCAATAAGCGCAAGTTCAGCGGCGGCGATACAGAGGAAGCGACACCTAACAAGAAGTACAGTAATTTCGTCAAATCGGGCGAACAACAGGTGAGTTATTCAGCAATATTTATAAACTTGGGCACTAAGAGGGGATGGCAAGAACATCAGAAAATATTCAAGCCCCTATTGCCGAATTAATTTTATATAGAATATTGACCATTTTAGAAGCATCTTTGCTTACTCGTATAGAATGTTGTACTGTAGCTTGAAGAAGTCTTCAAATAATCACTAAACAGTTTCAATTTCTCATAGAAATCCAGTTCCATTGAACTACAGTTTATACTCCCAAATGCCAACAGGAAATGTTTACCTATGCGTATTTATTATTTTAATAAACTCCTTTAACTAACACAGCAGCAGAATAATGGCTTCACCTCCACGCCCAACAATAACTATAACAGCAACACACAGTTGAACAACAGCAGTGGCAAACGTCGAAGGTCACCTTTCCGACGTGTCCGCACCGAGGAGGTGATCATAGATTCGCGTGTTCAGGATATGTCCTTTGAGGCAAAGGTGAGTGCCACAAATGCATTTGAGTGTGGCGCGCGTGTGTGTGTGGGGGGAGACATGCTAATATTTTGATAGATTCTTGGTTGGGCTACCATGGAGCAGCGACAGCAGAGGGGTTACACACAAATTAGCAAAAGCGCCCTTCAAAATCTCAAATCATTTGTGGCATTCGCCAATTCCTTATTGAAATATGTTTTTGCCATTTCCAAGAGCTTGGCTAATTTGTGTTTAACCATTTTGCGTTGCTTTATTCTAGGATGTCGGTGGCTTCAAGAAGTTTAATAATGGACCACGCGGACGCGGAGGCTCTGGCTTTGGCGGCCGTCCGGATCGTAGTAAATGGGAGAGCAATAATCAAAATGGCGAGGAAGGCGGCGGCGGCGGCGGTGATCGCAAGAGCTTTGGCGGCTTTGAGCGGAACTCGTTTGGTGGACGCGGGGGTGGTGGACGTGGCGGTGGTCGCGGCGGCGATCGCGGTGGCCGCGGTAGGGGAGGCGGGGGTGATCGTGGCGGTCGCGGTGGCTTCGGCCGTGGCGGTGGCGGCGATCGTGGCGGTCGCGGCGGATTTGGACGCGGTGGTGGGGGACGTGGCGGCGGCGGATTTGGCAACAAATCGTTTGATTCAGCGCCGAAACAAAATAAGAAAATAACTTTCGATAATTAATATCTTAGTGTAGTTTAGACACATGCCAACACACGACGCCAGGGAATCGAACCCATAATGAAATAACTTTTTTGACACAAACAGAAATAGCATGGAATATCGTTCCATCATTTTTCGACAATATTTCAATGATTTCTAGGTATTTTTTATTAATGGAGTAGACACACACACGCGCACTCGCAAAGCATAATATATGTTGTATACAATATATTGTAATAAACATTTTTATATACTTATTATATAAAATTTATAAAAAAAATATAGAAAAACGCTGCCGGCTCTTGGGGAGAGCGCGCCAATCTGGATCTAAAATTCACGCGCGGCAAATCCTTCAAGCACGAGAAGACCAAAAAGAAGCGCGGCAGCTATCGGGGCGGTCAGATTGACACGGGCGTCAATTCAATAAAATTTGGATAGATTTATGTTACCATATAACATATATAAATATTTTAATACAAATATACTTTATATACCTTAAACATTTAGTTTGTAAAAACCCAAAACCAACCCAACCCAACCCAAGCAGAACTTCAATTATAATTACATAAATTGTCAAGTTTTAAATATGTTTATTTTCGTTAGTATATACACTTGACTATTGATCTATGAACCGACGTTCAGCAAGTCCATTTAAAATATATAAAAACTGTTTTATGTTTCACTTGAATTTGTAAAGCAAAACCTTTGTTTTACTTTGTGAATTCAATCAATTTTCACTGGTTTACTGAACGTTCGTGCATAGAAGAACTACAATGAACTTAAATTAAAACTAAGTTACGCCTCGTTGCATTAAACTTATATTTGTATAGCAGCTAAAAATAACAATTAACTAACAAACAATTTAGTTATCAGTGAACACGTGAATTATGTGTAATAAACGTATGAAAAACACTACGCTACATGCTAAATGTCTAATAGCCAACAGATGAACAGAGTGAGTATGATAAGAGATATAAATATAGAAAAGTACTGCAGAATTTTTGATCTAGGCTCTGGGGTCATGCGAATCGGTCGATACAATGTGTGTTTTGCACTTTTGACATGGTTAAAATCACTATCTTGAGATAGATAAGGAGACACCTATAATGTAAAATAAATATATTTTTGAACTGGAGGTATATAAATAAAATTACTCACGTCATAGATGCCGGGATTGATATACTCAGCAGCTTCAATCCCTATGCTATTGTCCATGTCATCGTCGCAATATAACAATTCGAACAGGTCGCGCCAAGTTTCTGTTTGGGTTCCGGCAGACTTGTTACATGCACGCATAAAGGAGCGTGCACCACGTGTAGGAGCCATTAAATAAAATGATTGTAAAAAAAAATAAAATCGTACGAAATGTATGAATACTTAGATTATACTAAAAGGATTCCATTCTAAAATCTGACAGGGTAGCACACAAATACGACTTAGCCAGCTCCGAGTATCATATCAGAAATTGACTCAATCTGGACTCTGGTGTCTATATCATATAGAGTGCCAAGATCTAAGCTGAGGTGTTATAGAGCTACACATTTAAATATAATTATTATATTAAAAATAGTAATACTCACCCTAGAGCATTGCAAGCATACGAGAGAATTTCAATTTAGAATTTCTATATTTTTATTTAAGTGAATTTCAATTTGTTGTTTATGTAACTTCGCTTCGTCTTTTTATATTCAAATTCTTCACATTTGGTATTTAATTTGTATTGTCAAATAGTTTGTGTATAGTGTATGCGTACCTTGATGTATATATTTATATATATATATACATTAATTTGTATATATATGTTTTATACAGTTATATAGCAATAGTAACTACATTTAAATTTATTGCGTTGGCTGTGACGACAAAGCAGAGTAAAATCAAATAATTCGAAATCATATTTATAATTAAATGATCACAATTGGTTTAAAAATTTACTTTATAATTTAAAACGTATTTTATAATTCGAGTTACATTACATGTTAGTGTATGTGTGAGACTTTATTATGGTAATCAGCATATCAATTTACAACTTCTTTCGGCATTTGGTTGGTTGTTCGAGGCGATTAAAATACAGCAGATTTGATATAACATTGAACTACATACAAATGTAGCGGTTAACTAGGAAGGTGCGTATGTTAAAAATAGTTCAACAAAATACATATACATTCCCCTTTTATATGTTTATATATATATAAATATATATATATGAGTTAGTGTTTTAAATGAGATTCCTGTCGTTTTTTAATTTGCTTCCTTGTCCCTTATTCGCTCATGTAGGGATAGTTTATGTCGCGCAGCGGCACAAACGTTTCTTTGATGGATTGAGGTGATGTCCAGCGTAGTATATAATGTGGTCCACCAGCTTTGTCATTAGTGCCAGACATGCGGCCACCGCCAAATGGTTGTTGACCCACCACAGAGCCAGTGGACTTATCATTGATATAGAAGTTGCCCGCAGCCATTTTAAATTCCTGCAAGGCACAGTTGATAAAGTCCCTGCAAAACAGAATTTCAGTTACATATGAATGAGGAATAGTTCAATTGGCTGCTCAGCTTTAGCACTTACTCATCCTGTCCGAACACGGCGCCTGTTAGCGCAAAAGCTGTTGAGGTATGCACCAGTTTCATAGCATTCGTCAAATCAGCGTTTTTATATACATAAATGGTAACCACGGGTCCAAAGATCTCCTCAGTCATAATTGGATCCTTGGCATCTGTGGTTTGTACTATTGTTGGATTGATAAAGTAACCCTTGCTATCGCTATAGGTACCGCCTGCCAGGATCTCTAGATTAGGGCTCTTTCTGGCATGTTCAATATAGCCTGTAATGCGTTTAAATGCTTTGTCATCGATGACAGCAGATGTGAACGTGGCTACGTCCTGCACGTCATCGATTTTCAGTTTCTTTACTTCGCGGACTAGTCCCTCTTTGATCTGTATAGATCCAAAGCAATGTTATATACAACAATCAAAAAAGCTCTACGGAAATGCTTACCTTCGGCCATAACGACTCTGGCACATACATGCGAGAGCAGGCAGAGCACTTTTGACCGCTGTACTCGAAGGCTGAACGTATTGTGGATGTGACTACTGTTTCAACATCCGCTGATTCGTGCACAAAGTGGAAATTTTTGCCACCACATTCGCCAATAAGGCGCGGAAAGTTAATATATTTATCAATATTGTTGCCCACCTGCTTCCACAGCCGCTGGAATGTGCTGCACATTGAAGCGGATACAATTATGAAAATCAATAAATGAAGAGTACACAAAAAATACAAATAAAAAAGAACTTACGGCACCGAACCGGTGAAGTTGATGCCCGCCAAGTGGGGTGAGGCGGTAATCGTGTCCCCGAACACCGGCCCATCCGCCGGCACAAAGTTGACAACCCCATCGGGTACGCCAGCCTCGCGCATGATGTTGAAAATGCGCCAATTGGATAGCAGGGCCGTGTCTGAAGGCTTCCACAACACAGCGTTGCCCTAGAGTAAACAAAAATAGAATGTTACATGAGACGTCGAAGCTATATTACAACTGTATACCATCAGTGCGGGCGTGTAGGCTAAATTGCCACCAATGGCAGTGAAGTTGAATGGACTGACGGCGGCGATAAAGCCATCAATGCCACGATAACGCATAGAGTTCTTTGTAACCTTTGTGTTCTCGCTGATGGGCATATACTTGACGCACTCCTTGAGGAAATAGGCGTGAATGCTATCAATTAGAAAACGATGAGCGTTCATTCTTTATGTATGGCATATAATCGATATGCTTACCGTATAAAATCGATAAGCTCAGCTGCTGCATCGATTTCGGCTTGTATGATCGTCTTGGCTTGTCCCAACATAGTTGCTGCATTCAACTCCTGACGATATTTTCCAGCCATCAAGTCAGCAGCACGTTCCCAAATAGCTAAGCGATCGACTAGTGGAATCCGATCCCATTTGACCTGTGTTTCCACAGCCGTTTTGATTGCCAGCTCCAACAGTTTCTTATCGGCATAGTAGAAAGCAGCCAACTTGTGACCGTGGTCGTGCGGCATTACCTGAAACATCATCTTGTCCGTCTTGTATTCCTTACCGCCAATAACAATAGGCACCTCAGTACACGTTGACGCCGTGGTCTTCAATGCCTGTTGCAAAGCCTTGCGCTCCTCCGAGCCCTTCCTATAGGCCAGTATTGGCTCATTGATAATGTTGAAATCCTTCAACTTTGGTTGCATGACCACACTGCCAATTGCGCGCGCATAGCTGTTGCCAAACTTGAAGATAAGTATTAAGAAGGCTAATTAATATGATTTCATGAATACCTTTGAAGTGCGTTCTGTGGCCGAACGGAGCTGACAAACTGATTACGCATTGATCGCAACATCGTGAAGCTGGGAATGGTTCAGGTGAGCGTGGAGCCAATCTCGTCTTGTTATGTAAATACTTGAATTTCGTTGCCCTGTGAGATAACGAGAAAAACGCACACAAACACAGTTTTTTATTAATGCCATTTATAGAACAGAACAGCGGCGGTGTTTATCAGCAACCTTGGACGTTCATTGGGGGTCTAACATTGGCGGCAGCCGGCGATACGGAACGTGAGTTCACTTGATAAGCAGCCAAACGTGAGACACACCCTCGTAAAATCTTACAGATAATAAAATAAAAAAAAACACAATTTCAATTTATATACGACTAAAAGTCTCGTGCACAGCAAATGCCAACTGGGCAAGTATTGTGTAAACGTTCGAGAGTATATTACGAAGCTTTTTTTAATGCGCACAAACATAGCCACTCACACTCGTGCGCATATCCATACGTATATGCACACACATGCAAATGTAGCGGCAATTTTTGACAAACATCAGCTGTTTTTTCAGTTCTTCGGCTGTGGAAATTTCCGATTGCCAAAACTTGTATACTAGAAGAGGGTTGGAGAGCGCAATACGTCAATAGTTTTTGTTGTTGTCTTTTAGTCCAATTCACCGAGGATAAAACGAACATGGTTGAAAGCAGAGATGGAGCGGGAGAGCGAGAGAGCTTATAAAAGTCACCCCCGGTATTGTCTATAAAAATATGAAGACAGCGCTTCTAAATATTTCTGTTGGCTTACATGCTTAGGTATGTTTGTATGCATATATTCTTAACGAATTTGAGGCTAATTGATTTTTACCAAGAAGCTGGCGGCAACTTAATTGCATGCATACATATGCACACATATATATATATAAATATATATTTATATATATACCTGTATGTATGTACTGTCACAATTGGTCACGAGTTTTTGAGGCCAAGTAAAACATGCGCACAACTGTAACGACACTCAGATGCAACCTAGATATACATACAGTCACAGTAGACAACACGCACACTCACACATGCACGCTTATACTACAATAATTCAAATGCATTTGTTTTGTTGCATGTGCCTCCATTACGCAATGTTATGATTTCGTACATTCACTTTTTTTTGCGAATGAACTCAATATTATTTGGCACTGACATTTTAGTTTTTCAATGATTTTATCTTATTTTAATAGTATAGTTCACAATTTACGACTAATAATAATCGCTTACTTTGTGGGCTTTCGCGAACGTAGTGAACAAAAGGCACACGAAGTCTTTGTATTTGTTTGGCCTTTATGAGACTACCTATGTATCTATCCGTTAGAACTGTGTGTTTGTGTGTGTATGTGCTTTTTAAATTTTAATATCTCTGCACAGCTGATTCTTATCGATAGTTTCGTAATTGAATATTGACTACATTGTTTAATTAATGACAAGAATTAAAAAGCTTCCGATAAGTCGCTGCCTATACGATATCCGATAGTCGAGCATTGTGCAGCACTGTCATTTGTTATCGGTTTTCTTTTTTGGCGGCCAAATATGGTAAGTTTAAATGGTAGCTTTTGCAGGTGTTTCAATGAATTTTAGATAATATTTGGTTTCAACAAATTAATTCAATAATATAGAGACGGTAGGTTCGTTATGGTTTTGTTGGTTTTTTATAAAATCATGAATTTACTACTACAACACAATCAACTAAAGTACGATACTTATTCAATATGTACACATTGTGACTAATTAGCTTAAATATTTGTTCAGTGCCTTTTTAACCATAATAGCCACCTCCGGCGCCCGCACTTGCGCTGGCGAAACCTCCACTGCTGCTCGCAAATGCTGTGTCTATAACAGAAAACAAGTCCAAAACACTAATACATGTATATAATGTATACGATGATTCGTTCAGATGAGCTCTACTTACTCGTGCCTGTATAAGGATAGCCGCCATAGCTATAGCTTGGATAGCCATAGCTTGGATAACCATATGCTCCGCCTGCACCTCCGGTTGCACCTCCATAACCGTAGCCAGGATATGTGTATCCATAGCCGGGATACGAATAGTACGGGGGATAGCCATATCCATAACCATAGCCATTGCCATACATACCACCATATCCAGCACCTGCCGTAGCGCCTCCGCCATAGTACGGAAATCCACTATATTGAGAGCTAACCAGTTGGCACTGCAACAGCGCAGCGACCAAAGCCACGTATAGCCAAAAACTGCGACTAGTGCCTATTTGTTTATATGACATATTTCCAAAGGTATTTCTCGTGCTAAATCCCGTTGAAATTCTCGTGAATACTGTTTGCGAAAATCCACAGCGTTGGCTCTTTTATATACGCCATGCGTGTATAATAAACATAATTAAGACTATAAAACGATTTTAAATGTCGTCTAATCGTTCACCATAGCGCATCAATTGCTCATCATCGTTGTGGTCTCGCCTTGCATATTGTTTGCTCATTGGAGCGTGTCCACCATTGCGTATGCGTAATTTTTACACATGTAAACACCTTGATTACATTTCCATGGGATTATTATAATTTAGTAGCCAGAACAGGAAAAAAAAAAACAAAATTAAAATTGTACAAATGAAAAACTATGAGAATAATGTTTGATAAAAACCAGATTCCCTATGTAAAATAATGAAAAAAATTAATAATAAAGAAAAGAGTTTATACTTTAGAAATTTTATAACAGATTACTTGGCGTGTTGGCTTTACAAATTGGAAAAATAATATATATATAAATATATATAATATTTATATATTTGAATATTCTACATTTTGTAATATGCCACATGCTTACAGGGTATTTGATTTGATTTAAAACAGTTTTGTTTACCTTATGATAGCAAAACACAGAAACAACCCATTGGTCTGTATTATATTACAAGGTATTTTACTTAAATAGGCATATGTGAGCATATGAGTCAGAACTATTTCGTTTACTATACGCATTAAAAAAGCTTTTTTTTGTCAGGGATTCACCAAAGTCTACGTCTGTTTCCATAAACACAGTCATTAACCTTAAAATTTGATGTGCAGGTATTAAAAATATAAATTCAGGTGATTTGCAGTTGTTGTTTGGTTTCGACTGGTGTCGGCTCTTTGAGGTTCAATGGTTCGAATGGTCAATGCTCATCAACGCCCTTCAAATGAGCTCAGCTGCGAGCCAATTATTGCCATACCCAACTATGATCAGATATATGTAAATATATAATTATCAAAACAATTTTCTCGGGCTTTTCAATGCAATTCAAGTTCATTGTGAAGGATTTTCGGTTCGAAGTCGGGGTTCGATTGCCTCACAAATAATTATTGTTGACTCGCCGAGCTGGAGTCATCAAATTAATTACATAATTTTCATAATGAAAATATAATTATAGACGAAGGCATAAGGAGCAACAAATCGAAATTTTAGTTCAAAGTGATTTGATTTCGTTAAAGTTACGATTTTACAGAATTCCATAGAATTAAGTGCAGAGGCTATTATTTAACCATTTAATATGGCTGGCCTTGTTATTACCCAACTATTACAATGCCAATTTGGACAGCCAGTTAGCCTAAATTGCCAACAATTTAACGAGCTTCCATTGGCTTGAATATTATGGAAAAATATACATTAAAACTTTTCCCATAAGCTGTTCGAAAAGCGACTTAATAGTTAGCTATCTCAATCTTCCTACATTTTCTAGCCCAGATCTCTTAGGTAATATTCTAATAATTTATTTTTAAGCTCAACTCTTATCCTTGAATACTGGCTAAAAATAAAACCCTAAACTCATCGTTAGCAAATGGCAGCTAGGAAAGTTATAAATTTTTAAATGCGGCTCGTATGTAGGAGTGTGTTATTACACTGGCCAACAATAGCAGCAAATGTCATAGCTCCAATTTTGTGCCTTTACCCTTAGCTATTTTTGTTGCTGTTGCTGTCGCTGTTGTTGCTGTTGCTGTTGCTGTTGCTGTTGCTGTTCGTTAGCATTTTGGTCCAATGCCATTTTGTGCCTTGGGTTGTATTGTATGCAGCTGACGTTTGTTTTTCTCTTCTTCTTTCACCCTTACATTCCCTTTGCTGGCTGCCTGTCTGCGATTGCATTGCTTGGCTTCAGGTGTTTTATTGCATGTTGTGAGCTGTGAGTGAGTTGCCATTTGAGTTGCTTTCGGCTGTTGCTTTGCGCATGTCTCAACACAAATGTTGTTCCTGCTGCCCAGGCACCCTGTATGGTCTAATATTTTATTTACTGCATTTTAGTTATAGCCAAGTTCTTTTGCTGTTTAGTTTTAATGTTTGTCAAATGCCACTTTATTGACGTAAAGCAAACTAGCTGGCAATATTACAAAAAATTAAGAAATAAGAGCGTATCACATATGTTAGGAATATGGAAGAAATGCAGATCGTTCATTAGTAGCATTGCTTTGATGTGTGATTACCTAATGTATTAGCAGAGAGAAAAGAGAGAGAAGAGGAAAGAGAGCGTCGAAGATAGAGGCAAAGACAGAGACACAGAACACAGGGTTAGAAAGAAAGTTATGGGGAGATTAAGTCAGGCAGCGAGAGAGAGAGAGAGAAAGTAAGAGAGAGAGAGAGTGAGAGAGCAAGTGAGAGCAATAGATAGACAAAAGATAAGAGACAAAGCTATATCTCGCTGTGTTTTTGTCTCTTATCTTTTGTCTATCTATTTCTCTCACTTGCTCTCTCGGTCTCTCTCTCTCTCTCAGTCTCAGAAACAGAGGCATAATAAAATAGGAAGAGAATAAGGGTTGGGTGAGAGAGGGCAAGAGCGAATGAGAACACAATTGAGTGATCAAGAGAGAGATGGAAAGAGATGAAGAACTATAGAGCCAGAGGGAGCAAGCAATAGGGTGAAAAAAACAGTGAAAAGAGAGAAAAGAAGAGAAAGCAAGGAGAAAGGGAGACAGAGGAATCAAGCGAGACTGAACAAGAGAGAGAGAGAGAGAGAGAGAGGACAGCAGAGAAAGCTTAGAGAGGTATATAAAGGTGAAGATAGGAAAGCGAAAATGACACTAAAAGCGAGGGAGAGCACAAGTAAGGAAGTAAATAAGGCAGAGAGAGAGAGTCAAAAAGAGAGTGAAAGAGCTAGGAGAGTGATAGAGAGAAAGAGGAAGATAAACGAAGAAAGATAAAGTAAGCGAGATAAAACAAAACAAGAGAAAGTGGCAAAATGAGAGCAAGAGATAAGGCGCTAGACAAACAGAGCACAAAAGAGATAAGGAAAAAACAAGAGAAAGAGAGAGAGAGAGAGAGAGAGAGATAAAGAGGTAGAGAGAAAGAGAGCTAATGAGTGATCCAAAGATTTAGTTAAGAAGTGACTGAATGTTTTAGTAAGAATCAGCGAGAAAGTTCGATTTTGTATGTGTGGCTTAACGCGATTCTTTTTATTCTTCTGAACACAGAAGAGGAGCGTGTAAAAAGTCGCATTTAAATAAGCAGAGTTACCACAAGAGATGCCTTCAGCTAGTCTTGTGTCTATGGAAACTGTAGATCTCAGTATAAGCCTCAGCCTATAAATGAAGTAGTTTAATGGAAATGGAAATGTCAATTGCTTTAAGTACGAATGCTTGTGGCAGACATTTCAACTGCTTGAGAATTTTGCTTTATATTTCGAGTGACTCGAAAACAATCTACAGGAAACTGCCAAAAAGCTGACACAGATTCCCATCTATCTGAATGGAAATTTGAGTTTAAATGGCTGTTTACTCCCTCCAACTTTGGGTGGTTCTGGGCTGGGCTGTGCTCTAACCTTTCAAACAAACGCATACCTCTTGAAAAACACTTTACATATTAAAAACTTTTTCTATATGCCAGGAGAGAGGGGGAGGGAGACACAGAGCCGCATCCTTTAGGAACTTCATTATACGTTTTTTAACTGGCATAAAATGCTAATTGTTTGACCAGCTCGTCACTCAAGCGTGGCCAACTCATTTTTGGCTTGGATTTTTGCATGTAATTAATTAAAAATTTGTTGCCACAGCAAGTTGTTGTTGTTTTTGTTGTTGTTTCGCTCGTTTCTCTTGGGCTGTTCAAATTAAAAATAAAAAGGGTAATTAAAACTTGAAAAATATGAAACGGACAACATTAATTGACCTAGAACGGGCGTCGAAGAGATCGCAGCTGAGCGAGAAACTCACTCAAGCTGTAAAGCCGAGCAAAACTCACTCAAAGTCAGGTGCGTGCGAAATGCAACTGTAAATGTTACGCATACGCCGCGTGTAACAAACGAGCAAGGCACACACAGAGATTACGCTTGCGCTCTCGCTCGCACTTGCTGGCGAAAGTGCATGCGAAAAAAAAATCAATTAAAATGCACTCGAGTGCAGTTGCTGCTGTAAGATATTTCGTGTTCGTTCTTGTTGTTGCCGCTGCCGTTGCTCGTGTGTTGCTGCCGAAAATAAGCTATAGGCTAAATTGTTGCCGCAGAACCCCTAAAAGCAGAAATCCACCCTCCCTCCCCCCACGCCACGCCCCCAATCGCTGGCGCCCACACAGATGCGCTCTGCTACGATTTGCCCTTACACAGCGCTCGCTGCGACGAAATTTCAATTCAGTTATTTGTGCAGTTTTGCTCAGTCAAGTTGTGTATGTCCTGTGTGCGCTTCACCTTAACGACAAATCAACGAAAATCAGCCGATAAACCGACAGCCAAAATTTTAATTTAGCCAAGCACACATGCGTTCACCCACACACACACACACAAACACCCGCACACTATACACACTTCTATAATCAGTGCATGGCCAGGCCAGTCTATGGCGCTTGCAATCTAATAAACGTGGCCAAACAAACAAACTGCATTAACTACCTGCCCCAGAGGCAATCGACAGACGCCGTTGTGCCGCAACAAACGTCATAATAAACACAGATCCACAGAGAGAGAGAGAAAGAGAGAGAGAGAGAGTGAGCGCAACAGAGGCATAGAGAGCGACACAGCAGAGTGAGTGAATGTGAGTGAGAGGGAGAGAGTGGGAGAGCGTGTCAGTCTGACCATATGCGTGTGAGTGATTTCTGACTGTACTTTGGCGCCCAAATTATCAAACGGTATAATAACGAAACCAATTAACGCAAACCAAAACCAATCAATGATCTAAACCAAAGAATTTACAATTCAAGCGCAAAACTCGTTGATTCGATTAGCGTTCAAATTTTACATAGTAAAAGCTGCAAACTAAATTAAATAAATCTAAACAAGCAATTTCGACAGGTGAGTTGGCCGTGCACAATTACTATAGACATCAATGTATTTGCTGATAATTGAACTACTCAACTTGGTGCTTATGCGCATCGATAAGCAAGCGATAACCGATAACATTAAAAAAATGTCAAATTAAAATTGAAACTTTAAATTTAAATTATTATAACCTTAAGTCAAGGGGTATTTTTCGACAATAATTGGGATATCTTATAACAAAACTTGAATTTGTAGCATCAAGAGTTTATCTAGAGACTTAGTTTTAAAAATATGTTGCATGATCTCTAAAATCGATATACACTTCTTGGTTATGGCAGCTTGAAATGAGACTTTGAGGTTTGAGATTTTGGTAAGAGATGAAATTAAGCACAATTTTAAGTCTATCTGAAACATATTTCTTATATATAATTTTTTTCTGTTAATCCTTAAAGTCCAAAATTTACTAAATGTACACTTTTTGGCAGCTTAATTTTATGTAAATATTTTTTAAAAATTTTAAAATAACGCTCTTTTATCATGCCCTTTTATTTCAATATATGAACTTAAAGTATTATGAAAAAAAAATATTTTTTAAATAAAAGCTCAAATCATTATAGTAATATTTATTGTTTATTGATTGATTTGGTTCATATTTGCTAATATTATGCATTTTTAAAATAATTATTAGCTAATACAGTGACTTTTATTTATGTTACCACGACTGCGCTTTATACCTTGAATCCATTGGGTAAATGAAATGGGAATTCAGTGTATGATATTTCTGTTGAACTGTTTGTAACAGGTAATACGAGGCGTGGCACAACCATTAAATATTAACAATTTGAACTATTAGCTGAGTTGATATGGCTAGAGCAGTTCTCTCATTCAGTCGCTCTGTCCTTTCCGTATGAAAGCGGAAAGTTAGACTGTAAAACTTAAGCGTGTTTTTATTCGATAATGCAGTTAATTTCTTTATTATCGATAAGTATCGATGGTTTCATTTCGTTTATTAGCAGCATGGATGCTGTGAGATTTGATATATTTCGGAACTACTCTAGCCACAATACCAGACAGAGACTTGCGCCATCTCAAATAGAAGTCATTATGACGCTCTGAAAATGTGATGAAGAAAGTTTAGCTGAAACAAAAGTTCTTCAACAATTAAGTTAACATAGTAAAGCCGCTGTGTGAGTGTGTGCCTGTGTGTAGAAAACAAATTAAGAATGGTTGGTATAACAGCGCTGTGCAGGGTTCAGGGTATCTGCTAGTCAGGCACTCCCGCCTAGAACACTCTCACCCTGCCACAGTTGCAGACTTGCTTTTACAACTGTATTTCGATTTCTATTCATATATTTCCTTTTATTGTTTTTCTTTTCCATCTTTTTCGTTCGTTGTCGAACAATGCCAGTTGACAGCCACGTTTGATTGATTCGTTTGCCCAATATCATTTTAATTAACAGCTCAATGCTAAGCAGTATCTCGCTCTGCACTTCGAGCAGCTGTCATTTCCTCTTTTCTTCAGCTTTTTTTTTTTAATTTTTTTTTGCTATGCTTTTCAAGTCTCTGGGGCAATGTAATTTAAAACAATTTGGCGGGTAAATCCCATTAAATGTTGAACAACTTTTGAACTGGCTTCACTGCGTCACAGCGCTTTGTTCTCGCTAGCTGGCACAATGGACGCATACAAGGACACGCGCAGCAAGGACGACTAATTAGAGCTGCGCTAGACACTAGACACTAGAAAATATGGAAATGAGGAAATAACGAACTTAGCGTCACGGCGCAAAGTAAATAAACTAAGCCACGATTTCCAGCGAAAGCAGCATAAAATATATAAAAAAAATTGGAAATATATAGAAGTAAAGTTTACTTAATAGCATAGAATGCTTGCCACCAAAAGAGACGAGCACAAAGCAACATGCTGTACATTTGCCCAGGGAAAATATCAAAAGTAAAATATGAAGAAAGAAGAAAAAAACTACAGAATGCAGAGCAGAATATATATGTGTATGTATGTATGTGTGTGTAAATATATTTTTACGTGCACAGTAATGAAAGGCCTCGGGCATAAGTTTTAAATAAATATTTGACTGTGTATATGTGCATGTAATTTAACAAAAAAAATATGAAAGAAATATATATATGTATACAAATATATATATGTATGTATAGATATATATATGTATGTATATATATAGAAAAAAAAACAAGAGTAAAAGAAACGGACAAGAGTTATGGCCGGCCGGGAGGCGAGGGATCGGCCTGGTCCAACTGCTGCATATGAAAATTATGATGAATGATATATATATATATATATATATATATATATAAATGAACAACTACGAGAACTTAATGCTCTTAAAGCCTAACAAATAATTAATCTCAATTTTTAGCTTAACAAAATCCATTTAAAGCTCAACTTTAAAATTGAATAATATTTTTAAAACTTGATATAAATATGTATTTTTGATAAAATAGTCAAGTCATACATATATTTGACAAAAGTCATGACATAGTCATTATGCCCTCTCTCCTCTCTCTAGTATATATGCATATATATATACATACATATATATATATAGCAAATGATGTGGACGCTGAAGAGCGGGCTAGGTAAATATGCACAACAACAAAACTGCCTGACTGACTGCCTGGCTCACTGTTGACTTGCAGCACGTTTTGGTAGGCGTGGCGAAGGGCAGGCGGGGTTGGGTAGTTCTTAACAACGGCGACAACGCAGTCTGGCCCCGAAAGTAGGTTGAGGTAGCCGCCAAGCGCTGCCATGTTTAGAATATGCACACAAAGCGTAAGGCCAACAAAAGCTGCAAGAAGGGTTACTAGATGAGCGGTGGCGGGCGAGCATGCATGCGCCTCTGTCTGTGTGTGTGTGTGTGTGCGTGTGTGTGTGACTTGTTTTAAAGAAGGCGCAGCCTTGTTGCTGTAGACAGTGTAACAAAAGATTTGCTTAGCTTTCATGTAAAGCGTAAAATACAAACAATTATGCAGCTTGTTGGTAGGATACAAGGTACCTAGCTGCCTCTCCCCCCCTCGCTCCTGCTAGCCATGCGCCAACGAGCCCGCATTTCCTATTTAGTAGGCCGTCATAGGCCACTTGAGCCCGAGACTTTGCTACTTGAAAACAAATTTTTTTTTTGGACAAAGGCACTGCGACATAGGCGACTGACGTTGTTGGGAAAGGGGCAAGGCGAAAGGGGGTGGCGCTTCCACAAAATATGACAAATTACAAAATAATTGTGCGCACTGTCAAAATATGCTCCGCACTGTTCATGGTGTTTGTGTTGTCGCTGTTGGCTCTTGCTGTTGCTGTTGCTGTTGCTGTTGCTGTAGCTGTTGTCGCCCGTCCACCTTGCAATATTAATGAACTCTTTTACATCGTCTGTCATTTCCATGGCTTTCGTGGGGCAGCGCAACCGCAATATTGCGAGTAGCAAGCGCACGGGCAGCCCTTGCCTATACCAATCGCAATCCCAAGCCCAATTCCAGTTTCAACTTTTGCCCGATTGGCAAACAGTCTGTGCCTAACTATTTGCATTACAGTCGCACGGGCGTTGACTACGGCAGTAGGCGTAGATGGAGCTGCGCCAGCAGGCAGCCCCAGCACAACTTTACTTAAGGCAATCAGCTAGTAGCTACGTTTATGCGTGGTATTATTGTGGGCGAGGTGTGCTTAAGAATATAGCGGGAATATATATATAGGAATATATATATGAAGCTATACATGAATTGTATCCTTCTAAGTTAATCATTTGTTGTGATCTTCTTCAGCTGATGCTGCGATGCCATCTTAATTTCCTCAATCCTAGCGTATCATTGTTCTCTCATGGGGCTCTTCAGTTTCTACTGGGGATGAGGTCTGGAACATATGGTGGCTGCTGCATTATTTATTCCTTTTGGTCAAATGTTAGCTTGCAGCACTTTTGCACTTGGCAAAGCTCGAAGACAAGTGAAACTATGTTCAGGCAACACGAGTATCAAAAATTAATTAAGCATACAAATTGGTCAAACTTCATATAATAAGTGAGGGACCTGAGTAACCTGAGAACTAGAAAATCGATTCCCAAATATACGTAATTCGTGGCATTTCAACATTCAGAATCGTTATTAAGCAGACCTATATGCTAAGATTTATTTTTATTTCAAAATTTAAGCTTTCAAGCTTAAGTTTTAAAATAAAAATAAATATTATAAAATGTTTTTTAGTATTCAATTTAGAGGTTTATTAGAGACTGACTTAAAACTTAGAGGTGGTACTTATCATCTTATATGTACCATACTTTCTATCGATATATCATATCGCATTGTAACGGATGATATTCTTCAACACCCTTCCTCAATGCGATCATGATTACAAAATGTATCATTTTAATCCTAGCATTACAGTAAATTTCTCATGTTTGACTTTACATAAATTCTTCGTCAATACATCTGATATCATTTCATCTGTGGGAATGTACTTTATATCTATTACTTTATTTTTGTACATTTCCCTTACAAAATGGTATTTTATTTCAATATGCTTGCTACGCGAATGAAATTTTGCATCTTTAGCAAGGCATTGTGCGCTCTGATTATCACTATAAATCAGCACCTTTGCCATCGGCCCGAGCTCCATTTCGTTGATCAATTTTCTAACGTATACCGCCTCCTTGGCTGCCGTAGAAAGTGCCACATACTCGGCCTCTGTGCTACTGAGGGCGACCAAATTCTGCTTCTTTGATTCCCAAGAGACTGCTGCTCCAGCAAGGTAGAATGACCAACCCGTAAAAGACTTCCGATCGTTGCTGTCGCCAGCCCAGTCTGCATCAACATAACAGTGGATAGGCACACCCGTTTTGTTATAGTGTAGTTTCAAATATGAGGTACCTTTTAGATATCTCAATACCCGTTTGGCTGCAACCTCATGCTCCTTGTGCGGATCTGCATTTCCCTGCGCCAGCTTGGCCACAGAGTGTATTATATCTGGCCGTGTTGTCAACGCCAAATACAATAGCGAACCAATGAGCGATTGATAGCGTGTTTTATCCACCTGGCCGCAGTCAACATCATCGCACTTCATCTGGAAACCAATTTCCAACGGAGTCGCGCTTGGCTTGCAGTCTTGCATGCCGTAATCATTTAGTAGTTCTTCAATGTACTGTTTATGGCCTATGGAGAGACTACCAGTCTTGCCATCTCGCTCTATTTCCATTCCCAAAAAGTAGTGCAGTTCACCACCATCGACCACATCGAATTTGTTTGATATGAGCTGCTTAATGTGGGCCACATCTTCTTCTCTGGTACATGCTAGTATAAAATCGTCAACATATACAACAATAATATTTAAATACCCTTTGATCTTGTTTGTATAAATGCATGGTTCACTAGCACATGGGACGAAACCAATCTCCAAAAGAGTACTCTCCAGCTTTTGGTTCCACTCCCGACCGCTTTGTTTCAAGCCGTACAACGATTTCTTCAGCTTCAGTACGCGCTTGGGATGATCAGCGTCGATAAAGCCCTCTGGTTGTCGCATATACACGTCATCGTGTAGCTCGCTGTTCAGGTATGCTGCAGAGACATCCATCTGATGCAGGTGCATCTCGTTCTCGACAGCTAACGCAATCACTAATCTGATTGAGGAGTAACGTGCAACTGGAGAAAACGTTTCCGTGTAGTTAACTCCGTATTGCTGTCCGCACCCTTTCGCGACCAATCTAGCTTTAAAACGCTGAACGTTGCCATACTCATCACGCTTGGTGGTAAAAACCCATTTACAACCAATAACTTTTTCGCCTGCAGGAAGATCGACCAGACTCCATGTCTCAATGTTTTTCAGGCTGTCATACTCCTTCTGCATCGCCGATTTCCAGTTTTCAGATTGTTCTGACCGAAATGCCTCCCTAACACATGTGGGAACAACAACATTTCGAGCGTCTAGTACATTCAGAACATTGTACTCTTTTCGTGGACGACCTAGACGCCCAGTGCGAACAATTCGTGGTCTCCCTGGACCTCTTTTACCTGTCACCTGCTCCTCCTCAGCATCTTCGTCACCACTTTGACACTGCCCATCAACAGTTGGACTTTGCTGCTGCTCATCAGGATCGTGACTTTCATCATTTTGCTCGCAACTAAGTTTTTCATCTGGCTCGAGGATTAGCACATCTGGCTCATGTGATGACCCTTGATCGTGCTCCAATCCTTTCCTGAACTTGTGCTCTAAAAACACAACATCTCGGGATAACACAACGCTTCTTTTGACAGGGTTGTACAGACGATAAGCTTTGGCAGTTTCAGAGTAACCTACCAGTATATGCCGCTCGCCTTTTGCTGAAAACTTGTTTTTATGCTTTTTATTTAATACAATAGCTTCCATTCCAAATACTTTTAGATGAGATACGCTCGGTTTTTTCCCATACCAATCCTCATATGGAGTTTTGCCAATCAAGGCTGCAGTTTCAGCCCTATTGCGTAGATACGCAGCCGTCATTATCGCCTCTCCCCAAAAAGATTCACCAACTCCAGCATGCACCATCATACTTCGCGCCATCTCCACCAGTGTTCTGTTGGCGCGTTCCGCCACACCATTTTGTTGTGGAGTGTGGGGAACAGTTAGTTGTCTTTTTATACCATGGCTTGATAAGAATTTTTCAAATGTACCGCTCAGGTACTCACGCCCGTTGTCGCTTCTTATGGCTTTTATGCGTTTTCCAGTTTGATTTTCAGCTAATTTTTAAAGTCTTTGAATTTCTCAAATACATCACTTTTATGTTTTAGCACGTACACCGACATATAACGCGATTTATCGTCAATGAATGTTGCAAAATAACGCGCTCCACCTTGTGATGCCGTACGCATAGGACCACATATGTCTGTATGAACTAAAGCTAGTAATTCTTTTGAGCGATTTTCTGATACTTTGGGAAACTTCTTCACGCAAATTTTACTTTTTGCACACGTTTCGCACACAAAGTCATTTGTATTACACACACTAGCTGGAAGTCCATTAACCATGTCCTGTTTAATCATTTTATTTAGGCTATCGAAATTTAGATGCCCGAACCGATCATGCCATTTCACCAATTGATTCATATTTGCATTTACATTAGCTGCAACTACTGTTTTCATGCTACTTTCAAATAAAAATAAATCGTTATGTTTTTCTGCAACTAGCCAATTGTCATTGTTTCTGTCTTTAACATACACTTTGTTTTTCACAAAAATTACTTTTAACCCCTTTTCAGTTGCCTTTGACACAGATATAAAGTTGCATTGTAAGTCTTTCACATATAAAACGTCGACCAATTCGATCGTATTATTTTTCCACTTAAGCAACACTGACCCGCAACCTTCGGTTTCTATGTAATTATCGCCTGCTAGTTTTATTTTCTCTTTGTGGTCACGCATATATACGAACATTGATTTGTCTGCGCACAAATGAGCTGTAGCACCACTGTCCACACACCAGACATTTTTTGTCAATTGTATATTTCCAAGAGAAGGGAACACCGAAAAAGACTTTTTACTGTTCTTTTCGATCGTTTTTTCGCTCTCGTTGTCTTTATCAACCTTTTTCTCTCTTAATCTGCACTTCGCCGCGAAATGCCCGTTTTGCCCGCACAACCAACACTTCGTGTCTTTCGGGTCTTTCTTTGTCTTGTTTCTTTTACCGATTGCTGCACGCGACGTAAAAATTGTATTCTCGCCTTTTTCACCCACTTCGCCTATGTTGCGCCTCTCTCCTTCCTCCAACAATTTGATTTTTATAGCGCTAAATGAAGGCAATGTGTCCCGTGTTTCGATAGCGACTACGAAATTGTCCAACTCTTCATGTAAACTTGCTAGTAATATTATTACAAGCATTTCATCAGCCACCTGCACTTGTATTTCATTTAATTTTTCTACTACATTAGAAAAATTATTCAAATGCTCACGAACACTGTCTGTAGCTGACATTTTAATATGCAACAATTGCTTGAACAATTGTACTTTACGCGCGGGTCCCGAAGGCATGTAGATCTCGGATAACTTTGTCCATGCTTCTCTCGCGGTTCCACAGTGCTTTATACAGTTTATCTCCGACGCTTTTACAGACAACAAAATGCTAGCTAGAGCTTTCTCATCTTTGCTATCAAACGACGCTTTCTGTTCCACTGTATCGTTCTCATTTTTTAATAACCGACCACATGTCACCGACCACAAGTCAGAATGAATCAACAGACTTTTCATCTGCACTGACCACGCACTATAGTTTTCACTATCTAGTTTCTCAATTGCAAACATTGAACTCATTTTGCACAATTTAGTTTAGCACACGCTTTAACTAATAAATCGAGTCTCATATGTGATTTTTCCAATCACCAGCACAGCTTTCACTTTCCGCTGCCTGGGCCCATAACCTATTCAATTTAGAGGTTTATTAGAGACTGACTTAAAACTTAGAGGTGGTACTTATCATCTTATATGTACCATACTTTCTATCGATATATCATATCGCATTGTAACGGATGATATTCTTCAACATTTAGCATATTGCTTTATTTATAAATTATAAAGCTTTTATGCCTAAGTGTCAAGGTCATACAGATATTGATCTTATCTTTATTTTCTAAAGGAACTCAGGGAACTCTTATTATGACTTTCTAAGATTTATTTCTATTTCAAAATTTAAGCTTTCAAGCTTTGAATGCTTAAGTTTTAAAATAAAAATAAATTTTATAAAATGTTTTTTAGCATATTCCATTATTTATAAATTATAAAACTTTTATGCCTATGTGACAAGGTCATACAGATATTGATAGTATTTTAATTTTCTAAAGGAAATCAGGCAACTTTTATTATTATAAAAAATTGGCTGTTCGAACAATTATTATTATTATTTTTAAATATTATATATTATATTATTTCTGTTTAAATAAAGTTTCATTTGAAATACTTATTAAATATCTTATATCTAATGCCATGCTTTCCCACGGCTTATGTTTACTGATATATACTCGATGCTTTGACGTTGGGAATGGTCGTAAATTCCTCAACGCTGCATTTCACTTAAAGGCATCAGAAGCTGGTCATCTATAACAGGTTCGTGCTTCAGCATTTTCCGCAGCGGCAAATTTCAGATGTTCAGATGTTCATGCTTGAACAAATGGTATATATAGAAATAGTTATATTAATGTATTTAATATAATATAATTTATATTTTTCTATATATAAATTTTTGCTCTATTTTGAACTTTTTTGATGCTGGCCGCTGCATTTATTGCTTTTAAAATCCGTATAAAGTTTGTATATAAATCTTTTTCTATTTACTGATAAGCAATCATACTAAAAATGTACTTAAAGTTGTTTTTAAATATATATATATATATATATATATATATATATAATTGTATATAGAGATGCAGACATAGCTAAGCTGAGAGCTCGCAAATTTATTATTTTTATTTTCTGCTTGCATTACTCCATTTTCATTGGCATTTTTATATTCACAGTTGCTTTTCCAGTGCTATGCAATATACAAATCTCTATATATATATATACATAAAACACATCATCAACAACTATAAAATCCCACTCAAATTGTTCAGCTACAACCCGCTTATCGCAATTTCCCAGTACTTGACGCATAAACGTATGACAATGAAGCCGCCCTTTTGGCAGGCATTGACAATGCTTCAACTACATATGTATTTGCCGACAGCTATAGCAAAAGTCT
The DNA here is from genome assembly GCF_003285905.1 of Drosophila hydei. Classification (NCBI taxonomy): domain Eukaryota; kingdom Metazoa; phylum Arthropoda; class Insecta; order Diptera; family Drosophilidae; genus Drosophila; species Drosophila hydei. The sequence goes on from NW_022045643.1 coordinate 7,859,834, forward strand.
GCACCTGCCACGCTGTTTTACAGCGACATCCATCCATTTGGTTACCAAATAAACGCGTTCGCTCTGTTTCAAGTTAGTTACTCGAATGCATTTTATATGGCCCGTTGGCCGTTAGAGCTCTGTTTGCATGGCCTCGCGGGCATTCATTAAAGCCTGGGTGTATGCATCGATGCTTTAAGCTGACATCCAGCTAGAATGAGAGTTGAGCAAAATGAAAGAGAAAAGGGAAGCAATTTTTGTGACAAGCTAGAAACTAAAAAGGAAATTAAAGGAAAATGTGCGTCGCTTGCGAGTTTGAGTAATGGAACTTTGTCGGGCCTCATAAAGTTGCCTGGATAGATAGTTGGCAGACAGGAATGTCAGTTGGACTTGGCTTATTACATGCCACGACACCGAAACACAGGGCGTATGCTGTATGCTGAATGGTGTATGGTGTTGGCCAAAAACTTATTAGACAGACGGAAATTGAATATTGTTCCAGTAAAATTGTTAAATGCTTTTTTGCTCAGAGCGAATCATGTCCATTCTGGCTGCTGCTGACGGGTCCTTTAGATTTTTTGTCTGCTTTTTTTATCTCAATTTTCCTCTTTTATCTGGCCAATGCAGCACAGTTTGGCTGACAAGTGTGTGGTTTTCACTCTTTGTATAACTTTTAAATTGTTTGTTACGTATACGACATGTAATTAGCAAACTGTTATCATAACACGGGCAGTTTGTCTGAAACTGAAATTGTACTTAAATTGTACAGGTTGTAACTGCATTTAAATATATTTTAAAGAAGCTATCAAATACTTACTTGATATCTTGCATAAGATTTCGAATGCCAACTATGAGTCATTGCAGCTGCGCTTTGTCTTTGAGTTTTTACAGTTTTCTCAGCTTGTCATAATCGGATATGGCATAAAAAACTTGCCGCATTCAATGTTCAATTTGCATTTGAAACATCTCGCATTACGCATACGACCCGTTGTTGCCATAGTGCATAAAACCCAGCACAACTGCAAAGCATCCCAGATGAAATGCTCTTGAGCGTAGCGTAGCCATCATTAGTTACATTTTGTGGCGCAAGATAAGCTTATTAGCTAAATGTAAACGACAATGTTAGTTAAGTGGCATTACGTCTACGCCCCATGTGCGGCAGAACTTTAATAAAATGCTTTTAAATTGCATAGAAGCTAATGGGACTTGCACCTGTTTAAGCAGGCGCTGCTCGCTGTGAAGCGTTAAACTCTTTTTAGCGTCTGCCAGCCAGCGCTTTCTTTGTCTTTTAATGCCAGTTGAGTGCATCGCTTGGCTGGGTTTAAACTCTTTGCAGCTTCAGCAGTCGCAGTCGCAGTTGCAGCTGCACAGTTAAAGCAGCTACCATGCCACTTTGTATTCTCCACACACACACACACACACAGAAGTTTGAATTGAAGTTCAATCCTCTTTTTATTCTTGGCTTGAAAACACAAACGCATGTAAATTGGCCAATTTCGTGCTGTCCCTGACAGGCCGCTGCTACCAGCGCCAAACCTCTCGAAATGCTAAAAAAATTGCATATCGTTTTCTTCTCCAAATCCTTTTTCTTTTCATTTATCTGCAGTTTTCCGCTCAGACCCAGCTGTCTCTCCTCCTTTCATTTTGGCATTCACATTTTTTGATTTGCAACTTGCGCACTTTGTTGATTTCGTTTCCTTTCTCTCTCTCCCTTCCACCCACTCCCATTCTCTCTCTCTCTCTGTCTCCCATTTTATTTGTTGTTTCTTTGACAGCCAGCGTCGACCTTTCGCAATTGCACAAAGATGCGCATCTATCTCAAAAAACTTGGCTGTCGTTGCCATGCCAAAATGCTGGAAAATTAAAATTTAAGCTAATGGCCGGGCAAACTATATATATATAAATATATATATATATATATACGTATATATATAAATTCACACATATATAAATATTTGACTTGTCAGAAGCCAACGCCATTGAAAGGCACTTTAAATGGAAATAGATGTTATCATAAATAAACAATGAGCAAAGGGGTGTAAATTAATGGCTCTTGGAATCTCATTAATTTTCAACGAGTCTCGTTTCACTCCATTTCATTATCATTGTCAGACTCCTGGCTAGTGATCCAAGGTAGAGTCAAATACGTTTCCATATTTCATATCACAAAATCCATGTGACAAACATATTGTTTTTTCTTTTTGTCTCAAACGAAAACTTTTATCGCTGAGCTTTTCTTGTTTCCGAAGATAACTCTCGCATAATATATCTAATGGCCATGTAAAGAGCGTGTAAGCTATGCCAGCTCTAAAGTAAACGTTTCTCTTTCTCTTTCTATATATATATATTTTTTTTTGGCTGCTTCTCTGGTTATTTTAGCCACTCCTCCTGCTCCTCTCGGGAGCTGTTCGTGTCACATCAATCACGTGCCGTCTTTCGTGCATGTGCAGCTGAAAAGTATGCTACGTTTTCTGCACTTAAGTAGCTTGTTCTCTGCTGCGTGCGTTTTAGTTGCCTCTGTGGAATTTATTGTTGCTGCCGCATGCCACACAAGTTGGCAATATATTGTGGCATACGATTTGTTAGCGCAACCACAGCAAGAGCAGCAGTAGCTGCTTGAAAACCCATTTTGACTTCTGTCGCCCGCTCATTAAAATTTAAAATAAATATTCAGCTGAACGCTCAAGAGCGCCAAATAATTAATGATAAGTAATATGGGAGACGTTGACTTCGACAGGCTTTTGGCTGACCGCAAAGCCAGCTTGCTGATGGCATAACCACTCATAGCACAAGGCGCAAGGTGTGTGCCTGCTGGGGAATTCTAATTTGATTAGCGTCGAAGAGAACCCAACTCAACGCGACTCAACTCAAACCAAATACCACACTGAGCACTGTGCTCCATCACTTGGCATTTCAGATTGATGTCTGGCAATCGTTGCCAGGCGAGCTTCATTAAAACTTTCGTAGCTAGCGATTGGCTGTGGTCTCTGCCGAGCTATAGTGCAACGGCTTGAGGTAAGCTAACCGCAACATTTCATTAAAACTGAGGTCGACAACTTGAATCGGGCACAGGAACAGCTCGATAGATAGTAACAGCAACGTTTATTTAAGACTGGAGTACTTGAATAATTGGCTAACTTCGTACGTGTATCAATGCATATCAACTTGATCAGAGAGATGTGGTTTCTAGATCTTATGGTGAGCCACAAATATGCTGGCTAAGAAAATATACCTAGACAGGTGTGTGAAGGACTAAAGGAGCTTAGATAAGGAGTCGTAATGGGTCTAGAGAGTGGATGGTTATGGTGTGGACTGTTTAGATATGATGATTAATTGTTATGCTAAGATCTATTAAGACATTCGTGCAAAAGCAAACACTCTCTGTCTAGAGACTGGATAAAGTAATCCATTAAGCAATTTTAAAAGCAATTTATAATTTTGAACTTCCCAAGGCAATTGACGCATCCAGCGCTTAGTCATAAATTGCATATTTAGTTGAATATGTTTAAATTGCAATTAGATTGCTTGCTAAACAAATGACATAATTGCCAAGATCTGTTGTCACGAAGGCTCCAATGGCCAATTAGCTCATTGTATATTCGAGCACTTGAGACATGTTACCACATACAAATAGCAAACATGTCCCTGTACGATTAAATTAACAATCTTTTATGCATTTCTAAATGCATTTACAAAATCAAATATAATTACAGCAAATATTTTGTTTGTAGTCGTCGACGTTGTTGCTGTTGCTGTTGAAATTTTACAAATTTTTGCGTAGCTTTGTAAGCGCTGCAGCCACTGCAGAATAGAGGCAAAAAGTGCAGCTAAATATAGCCGACTCGAGTTGGCACTGGGTAAGTGCCTCCTCATCGGCTGGCCAAGAGACGAGCGGTGAGGCGCGGCGAGTGGCTCGGCCAACGGATTCGCATCGCATTGCCAAATGCAGTGGACGACGCGGTGCCGGCGGCAAGGGCATCATCTCGCGCACTCAACTTGTCACAGGGCTGGCGATGCAAAAAAAAAAAGAAGACACAAGAAGAAGAAGCAAAATATATAACTTGGAGTGGCGCCCTCTGGTTGAAATGTTGATGCAGTCCAATAAGTGGTTGTTGATAGCAGCGTTGCAGCAATGAATCGCATCGAGTGACAATATAACAAAAGCAAATAATTTAAATATATTCAATATCCAGCTTCATTAGTTTGAAAAATATCAATGTTAACGGAATATTTTATTCAGATTTTTTCTTTTCCTTCATTTTTTTTTTAATCTGTGATTTTATTTATTGTTTTTAGTTTTACTGTCAGTTCTTATACAGAAAGCTGAACTGATTGAGTTCTTTGCTAAAGGCTTTGCTAGTTTTCTTTATTATCAGTATCAGTATCAATATTATTGTCACTCTGATTAGCATTATCATTATCATTGCCATTGGTGTTAGCATTAGCATCAGCATAAGCATTAGCATTAGCATTAGCATTAGCATTAGCATTAGCATTAGCATTAGCATTAGCATTAGCATTAGCATTAGCATTAGCATTAGCATTAGCATTAGCATTAGCATTAGCATTAGCATTAGCATTAGCATTAGCATTAGCATTAGCATTAGCATTAGCATTAGCATTAGCATTAGCATTAGCATTAGCATTAGCATTAGCATTAGCATTAGCATTAGCATTAGCATTAGCATTAGCATTAGCATTAGCATTAGCATTAGCATTAGCATTAGCATTAGCATTAGCATTAGCATTAGCATTAGCATTAGCAGTAGCATTAGCATTAGCATTAGCAATTAGCATTAGCATTAGCATTAGCATTAGCATTAGCATTAGCATTAGCATTAGCATTAGCATTAGCATTAGCATTAGCATTAGCATTAGCATTAGCATTAGCATTAGCATTAGCATTAGCATTAGCATTAGCATTAGCATTAGCATTAGCATTAGCATTAGCATTAGCATTAGCATTAGCATTAGCATTAGCATTAGCATTAGCATTAGCATTAGCATTAGCATTAGCATTAGCATTAGCTAGCTTAGCATTAGCATTATCATTAGCATTAGCATTAGCATTGCATTAGCAGTAGCATTAGCATTAGCATATAGCATTAGCATTAGCATTAGCATTAGCATTAGGCATTAGCATTAGCATTAGCATTAGCATTAGCATTAGCATTAGCATTAGCATTAGCTTAGCATTAGCATTAGCTTAGCATTAGCATTAGCATTAGCATTAGCATTAGCATTAGCATTAGCATTAGCATTAGCATTAGCATTAGCATTAGCATTAGCATTAGCATTAGCATTAGCATTAGCATTAGCATTAGCATTAGCATTAGCATTAGCATTAGCATTAGCATTAGCATTAGCATTAGCATTAGCATTAGCATTAGCATTAGCATTAGCATTAGCATTAGCATTAGCATTAGCATTAGCATTAGCATTAGCATTAGCATTAGCATTAGCATTAGCATTAGCATTAGCATTAGCATTAGCATTAGCATTAGCATTAGCATTAGCATTAGCATTAGCATTAGCATTAGCATTAGCATTAGCATTAGCATTAGCATTAGCATTAGCATTAGCATTAGCATTAGCATTAGCATTAGCATTAGCATTAGCATTAGCATTAGCATTAGCATTAGCATTAGCATTAGCATTAGCATTAGCATTAGCATTAGCATTAGCATTAGCATTAGCATTAGCATTAGCATTAGCATTAGCATTAGCATTAGCATTAGCATTAGCATTAGCATTAGCATTAGCATTAGCATTAGCATTAGCATTAGCATTAGCATTAGCATTAGCATTAGCATTAGCATTAGCATTAGCATTAGCATTAGCATTAGCATTAGCATTAGCATTAGCATTAGCATTAGCATTAGCATTAGCATTAGCATTAGCATTAGCATTAGCATTAGCATTAGCATTAGCATTAGCATTAGCATTAGCATTAGCATTAGCATTAGCATTAGCATTAGCATTAGCATTAGCATTAGCATTAGCATTAGCATTAGCATTAGCATTAGCATTAGCATTAGCATTAGCATTAGCATTAGCATTAGCATTAGCATTAGCATTAGCATTAGCATTAGCATTAGCATTAGCATTAGCATTAGCATTAGCATTAGCATTAGCATTAGCATTAGCATTAGCATTAGCATTAGCATTAGCATTAGCATTAGCATTAGCATTAGCATTAGCATTAGCATTAGCATTAGCATTAGCATTAGCATTAGCATTAGCATTAGCATTAGCATTAGCATTAGCATTAGCATTAGCATTAGCATTAGCATTAGCATTAGCATTAGCATTAGCATTAGCATTAGCATTAGCATTAGCATTAGCATTAGCATTAGCATTAGCATTAGCATTAGCATTAGCATTAGCATTAGCATTAGCATTAGCATTAGCATTAGCATTAGCATTAGCATTAGCATTAGCATTAGCATTAGCATTAGCATTAGCATTAGCATTAGCATTAGCATTAGCATTAGCATTAGCATTAGCATTAGCATTAGCATTAGCATTAGCATTAGCATTAGCATTAGCATTAGCATTAGCATTAGCATTAGCATTAGCATTAGCATTAGCATTAGCATTAGCATTAGCATTAGCATTAGCATTAGCATTAGCATTAGCATTAGCATTAGCATTAGCATTAGCATTAGCATTAGCATTAGCATTAGCATTAGCATTAGCATTAGCATTAGCATTAGCATTAGCATTAGCATTAGCATTAGCATTAGCATTAGCATTAGCATTAGCATTAGCATTAGCTAGCATTAGCATTAGCATTAGCATTAGCATTAGCATTAGCATTAGCATTAGCATTAGCATTAGCATTAGCATTAGCATTAGCATTAGCATTAGCATTAGCATTAGCATAGCATTAGCATTAGCATTAGCATTAGCATTAGCATTAGCATTAGCATTAGCATTAGCATTAGCATTAGCATTAGCATTAGCATTAGCATTAGCATTAGCATTAGCATTAGCATTAGCATTAGCATTAGCATTAGCATTAGCATTAGCATTAGCATTAGCATTAGCATTAGCATTAGCATTAGCATTAGCATTAGCATTAGCATTAACATTAGCATTAACATTAACATTAGCATTAGCATTAGCATTAGCATTAGCATGAGCATAAGCATTAGCATTAGCATTAGCATTAGCATTAGCATTAACTTGAGTATTAGCATTATCATTAGTAAAATTTATTCTCTTATTATATTAAATCTTAATTCATTATGTCTGCCTCCTTAGGTGGTTTAATGCAACCCTGCTGCATAGCATCAGTTGGCTATTAGGCTGTGCGTTGTCTATATATTGTTGTCTATATATTATGTACTAAATCTGTCGTTTTCCTTCAATATGTCAACGGTGTTGGCCGTTGACGCCGCTGCAGATCTCTATTTTTTGGGATCTGCTCTCGGCTGGGTTGTCTGCGTGTTCGTGGTTGTCGCTAAAATTTAATTAATGTGAAAATTTGCACAGACTGCGGCTATTTATAAGTTGTTGTAAGTGCTCGCCATTGCATTACCCCTGGCCATTGACAGCCTCTCCTCTCTTTCTCTCTCTCTCTCTCGCTCTCTGTCTCTTTATATGCTACGTAAATGCAATTTGTGCCGCAAGCAGCCCAGAAACTGATTGGAAAACCTTAACAGAGCTGCATAGGAAGCTAATTTTCACTGCATGCTGATACATACACATATGTATATAGATATGTGGAAAGTGTTATCGATATACGTATGTTATGCACGTGTGTGCCTGGTCAAAATGAACTCTCTTTAAAATGCAAATGTGACATGATGGTGATTTGCTTGTTTGCATATCAAACAAATTGACGAGCTGCGAATGCTACAGTTTTCAGGGGCGTAACCAGGTGCCGGAGAGCAGCATCCCCGCACAGCATTCGGTTGACGACCACAGCAAACAAAAGCACTCGAAAAGCTGAACACTCTGAACAACTGTAAACTGTGAACTCAATGCCAGAGCTGGGCGAACACTCGACACGCTTTTTGTTACGTCCTCAAAACTAAGTTCGCTATGAAAATGACAATGCTACAGAGCCGCTCTCTCTCTGTCTCTCTCTCTATCTATGGCTAGTTGTTTAAAAAGTACTCGACAAGATTAAGGGATTATGGTTAACACAAAGTATTATATTTCATTTCGAATTTATACAGCTTATGTATTCAATATTGATTGCATTTTTTATAAGCAACAAAAAAAGCAGATCAATTTTCTCTATTTTTTATGGAAAATATTCCTCTACATATTTATATTAATTTATTATTTTAATTAAAAATCATTGAATATTTGATGAGAGTCGATTGTCATGCCTTGTTTGAAGAGTGCATCTCCTAGTCGTATAATTTGCAATTAAATTTGGCTCTGCTGCCTGCTGCCTGCTGTTGATTTTCACTATCACGAACAGGTGAAAAGGCTCATGCTGGTTCGCTTACGCAGCGGGTGGACGTGCCCGCTCAAGTCTTAAGAGCATCAGTGAAAAGTGTAATTGAATTTTGATTTAAAGTCCTTTGATATCCGACACAAGACACCGTACACTTGGGTCGCCACATGGTTAGGCGAGCACTTCAGCTTGCCCGTGCATCGTCCTTCCCCGTCTTGCCCTCGATTTTGGCACCATTTTGTGCCCAGCTATTGTCAATTTATCGGAAAAGTAAATCAATATACTGCTGTCCTTGTTGGCTATGTGTGTGTGTGTGCTTGTGAAAAGCCAACATGACCAGACTTCTGGCCAAATAGCATTGCCAAACTAAAGCGACCAATAAAAATAGTTGCAAACACAATGGAAAAGTTCTTGCAAATTGATTTGTTGCAGATGTTTTGGGGCTTTCACAGCTATTGTCAGGCGATGCCAGGCATGTGGTCTCTCTCGCTCGTATTTGGTCTTATACTTTAATTACTTAGATTAATTGAAAACTTTGCGCCAAGGAGAGGCCACCAACTGCAAGCTATAGATTGCAATTTTAATTAAGCTCCACAGCTCAAATGGGCATTAAAGCAACAATTGATTCTTATGCAATGCCTTCAAATTCCTAGAATTTCAATTTTGTATATTTTATATTTAAAAGGAATTAGATAGAAACTTAAGGTATGCATTTTTTGTAAATTGCAATAATATTTTGCTTTGCTGTTTAGTTTGTTGCCTGGAAAGGCTTTAAGTTTTCAACTGTGACACAGATTGAGGCTAAAGTAACAATTGCAGTTTATAGTTTTGTTGAGTGAAACTTAATTGTTGAGGGAGTTGGGAAAAGTGTGAGAGGGAGAAGAGTTTCATAAACAAACTCAATGCCGTTTCACGTGAATTTATGTTTCCTTTCCGTTAAGATTCTCGCATAAATTACAAACTTTAATCCTTTCAATTATGCTCAAGCGTTTAGTTCAGCTATATTATGTCCAGTTCGCACGCATAATCAGCTCTTAAGTCTCGCATCACAATTACAGCAACTGCCACCGCAACTCATTAGAGTCTCATTAAAGCGCATTCGGGCATAGAAATATCCCAATGTTTTCTTCCACATCTACGCATAGCCCTTTCTAATTGCCGCATATCGTCGCTGTAAGCAACTCTAATGGAAAATATTTTGTAATCCAAGCCCGAAAAAAAAAAGCTGGCCAACACACCTTTGCGGCAAGGATGTCAGCGGTGGCTGCATGCAATGTTGTCCGCTAATAGATCCCAAAGCTAAACCCCTAGCCCACCCCTAGGTGTGGCTGTGTGTCTGAGTGTGTGTGTGTGTGGACGACGGATGCTAGAAAATGAATAATGCCGCGTTTAGGTTTCGCTGTTTGGGACCAGCAGCGGCAACAGCAGTGGCGGCAACCGCTACAACAAGTTGGCCAAAAATGTGTTTTGAAAACGGACTAAAAACCAAAAGCTCTGCACAGTTATTTTAATTAGAAACGAAGCAATTTGCATATTAACAGCGCTCTGAGGCGCAGAGAGGCGTGCGCGAGAGAGCGGGCGAGTCTCATGTTAAATTTAAACTTTATTTCAATTTAGTCGAGGAAGCTTTTCTAGACTCTGAACACCTGACAAACAGCTTAAATAGATAATGAGCAAGTTTTTAGTAAGCAATTAGAGAAATGTTTTGGAAGTAATTCAGTGAAATTTTGAATGAAATACGTGGATAGAAATTCGGCTGCATAAATGTGTTTTCGATAAGGACAATTTTTCAAAAAAATATTACAAAACGAACTTAAAGTTAAACTATAAAATTCAATGGCTCAGAATCGATTAACTAAAAAGAAATTATTTAGTTTTTACATATTTGGTAACAACTCAATATTTTATATTTAGCAGCTAGATGAGTACACATTTGTATATTATATAATATATTTATTTATGTGTATATGCGATGTTATCATAAAACGTTTAAGTGTTAATGTAGATTCACTGTAAATATTGCTGAAATAGCCCTATGTACTTTGGCCTTATTTGAAGTACTCAGAACTTATTATATAAAAACGTTTATATATATCTCTATATATTTAGATGATTGATTTGTAGGCTTTTAATTGTTCCGAAAACGATTTAAAATATATAATTGAGTATATCTATTGATCAGTTCTGCCTGCTGGTTATAAATAATAAACTCATTAAGCTTAATATAAAAGCTTACATTTAGTGCCGCAGAGCTCAACGCGATGGTCGCTATGCGCAGCGCCTTATTTATTTTTGCTGTTTGTCAGCTTGTTCTGAAGTTGAGCTGCAGTGTAAGCTTAAAAACGCAACAAATAATACAAAATTACTTACACTTTCAAATTTCAGAGTAAATTTGAAGTGAAGCTAACTAATGCCGTGTGCGAGTCCTATAATAAGTCCTGGACTATTATAAACCAATGTCGGCTAAAGGCAATAAGTCGCAACAAAACCGTTTTGAATTTTAATGCAATGCTGCTGCATCCGGTCAATGAGGTTTACTTGGAATCACAGTTCTTTCAGAAGGCAAATGGCTATAAGCCCTTTCTATATAAGCCCAAGATCGAAATTTGTCAGTTTTTTAAGAGGGCATATAATCCTGTTTTTATAATAATCTATAAAATAATTAAGCAATTTTCCAATCTAAATCACACATGTCCTTTCGTGGTAAGACAGCTTCAGCGAATCTTAGTGAAATAATTTGATTGGCTTGATCACTTCTTATAGGGTGAACTGATTGTTAAAGGCCTGCATGTAAATTCTGAACATATTCCTCTTCCGTTGCCATCGGGCGACTTCTTATTCGACATGAATTGGTTTTATGGTAATGATAAAATACAGCAATCATCGACCAAATTTTATTTTACAGTTAAAGAAACATAAGATATTTAATTAAGGTAATCAATGGCATTACTAACCATTTATGTGTGTTGTAACTCGGTTTACTTTTGAATACTATTTTAGATGTTTAATAATTTATATGCTAATAATAAAACTGGAGTGAATAAATATGTATAATTTCTGTATTTGTCATTAAGAGCGGCAAACCGGAAATGAATGAGAGAGGGAGCTTGAGGTAGAGAGAGAGTGAAAGAGAGAGAGAAAGAGTGAGAGAGAGAGAGAGACAGAAAGAGAGCCTAGATGCTAGACAGTTTCCCATCTTCAGAAACAGATCCAAGCCAAGCCAAGCCACGTCTGCTTACGAATTGTAACTTGAGTAAGTTTTTGCTGAGGCTCTGTGGTATATAGTGATATCAGCCGCGACAAATTAGAATTAGATTTAGAATTTCACTGAAGCTAATGTTCCAAAGATCGACTTTTGTGCAGCTCCTCCGATTGCTTTGAAGGCATGCTCAATTCCCGAAGTAACAGCTAACTGTGTCCTTTACATATGCCGGCCATAGAAAATGTTGCTCCAGGGACACCAACACAACGGCCCACCTAATGCCGTTAGGCTGGTTTTGACATCGAAAGTTAGTAGTACAAACAACCGTGGCGAGTATGCATTGCTTCTTAGCTTTGCCCTGGCAGGCTAAACCACTTCGTCCATAGCTCCCACTGTGAATTTTCCAGCTTCCAGCTACCGTGCTGTCTGGAACTGAGTGCTTCAGCGTTCTCTAGTGCAGCTGACAGTTTGTGCATTATTAGCTTTCCTTCCGTGGTTTGAAGCTTACAAATGCTTAAGAATTCTTAGCAATATTTAATGTACTTTGAACAAATTATATAAACACGTTTATATATAGTATTTATAGTTTATAATTGGCTAGTAAAGAAATACATTAAATATATTATTAATTGTGCTGAATGCCAAATCTTTTTTACATCATTTTATTCAGTTGTAAATTTTTTCATTAATTATCGAATGTACGTAAAAAAAATCCAGTGCCATGACCAGCTGGCGAATACCTTTTAGAACTGAAATATTTTTATGGTAATGACAAAAGGCTGCAATCATCAAATAAATTTTGCTTTGCAGCTAAAGAAACTTAAAAGTGATCAATGCTATTAGTTGGTGGAATTTAAAATATGTTAATGTCTAAAATACTTCAATTGAATAATAAAAATTAATGTTTTATTGAAAATTTGTATACTTTGAGTCTGGTTTCGAATCGTCAGCTACATCAGTCGCGATTGCTTGACGTGGCCATATGACTGCTCTCAATCTGAAAGAAAGAGAGAGAGAGAGAGGCAGTTAGTGGGCAAGAGAACGATTTGAAGCCATCAGTAACCGAGTTAGTTGGTCTGTCAATTAAATGCTGAAAATCGGAAATCTAAAGCAACACGAATTGATACGAATCGAATCGGCGTTCTTAAACGACTTTTGAGTATTCTCTTGATTCGTTTGTTTATGTTGTTTGTGTTTTTTTTTCATTTTTTTGTATTTACTTGTTTTTTTGTGAAGAAGAAATGGACTTCAAAGTGTCGTCCTTGTCGCTGCTGGCATACCAACCCAAATTCAATTTCTCTTTTGTTATGCGCCAAAGGACGTGCAAACTAAACTGATTTGAAATGCAGCCAGCGGTGCCCATCGCCAAGGGGCACAACATTTGGACATTCTGACTCCTGCCTTGGCGTCAGCCCAACCAAAGACGTGATGCCATGTAAACAGATTCCAGTGCGAATAAATTCTGAGACGTAGGTAAATGGACATTGAGACTGAAATGGAGATGGAGATGGAGACTGAGACGCTGACTGAGGCACAGGCTGAACAATTTTGAAGTGACAGCGAATGTCAGCTGCTGTCAACGCGAAGGAAATTTGAATAGGCAAATCGTAAAGTCAAGATGACAGAGTACGATATTCCACTATTAGTATACAAGTAGATAACGAGGGTTGCTCATTGAATAATGCGTGATTACAGCAAAACGCTTTACAAATTTTCTATACATATACAATTTATATGTAGCCCAAAGGCCAAATGCGCCGGGCCCTCTTATGGCCAGCCTTCAAGTGTGTTTGCCATGCTGATTATGTATGTCACTATTGTGTTGTGTATACGTATATAGCATGAATAGCAGTGTATAATATATATATGACAATGTAAGACTCTTCCGTAATAACAGCTTATTCATTTGGGTTTTAGTTCACTTTACCCAACCACTTCTAATAACTTGGTCAGCAGGCGAGCAGCATCTAAAAATTCAGTTTTTGATGTATTACTGATTTTTTAAATTCCCTTACATATATAGTTTATATAGTTCATATACTATAATGCTTTGAATGCAAATTGAAGAGTATTGACTCACTGAAAAGGTGAAATAATATTAATCTTCCTATGATTATTCAAATCAATTGTCATATTGGTAATTACTATGTGATGATAATGAAACTGTTCAGCATTATTAATATTATTGTAATTATTAAAATTAATTATTAATAACAAATTTTAAATTATTTTAAGTAACATATAAAAATATAAATTAATACAAATAAAATATATATAAAATAAATAAAAATAACAACTTAAGTAATTATAAATAAACAGCGAAAAGATCAGTAAAAAGTTACACAATTAAATAAATTAATAAAAGTACAGAAATATTCTATGTAATAAATTAAAAAAAAAACATACATAAATAAGAACTATTAACTATTAATAAATGCCCAAATTAAATATATATTAAATAAATACAAACATCATATTTAAATATTTTTAAATAAAACAATTTTTAATGATTGTAAATGATGATTAAAAGTTAATGGAAATAAATAAATATAAATTAAAAAATATAATATAATAAATATAATTTAAAAATATGAAATGAGATATTAATAAATTAATAAAATAATATATTTATTATTTTAAAGTATTATTTTTTTATAATAAATAAAAAGACCAATTTAAATATTTATAAATAAATCCATTCTTAATGCTAAGCAAATTTGTTTTTTTATATAAAATCTATTTAGTGGAGTACACAAATATTTATTTATAGCAATTTAATTTAACTCTGACGATTGGTAATATATATATATACCTAAATACATATACTTCACATACCTTTAAATACAGTTCAAATACATTTTAAGCACTTACAATGCTCAACCAATGAAACTTAATTTGAAGGCTTTTCACTCTGTGCTGGAATTCACATTCTGGCATTGGTTTTCTGTCAGTTTGGATGTCCATAAAAAATCGTGGCAGTAAATCTGGGCCGTTGGCTAATTCGTATTCATGGCCGCACAAATGAGCAAACATCTTCAAGGCAGCAGGACCTTCATAAAATTTGACGATTTTTAATTGCCCACTTTGAGACGGCGTAAGCCAGCAATGTCAGGCGCAAACTATGCTCAAAAAAATATGTAAATTGCCACGTCGCTGGCAAAGACAACAACAACAAAAGCAAGAGGAGAAAGCAACCTATGAAATTTGCACATCATCATTATCAAGCACAACAGTGAAAATTATCTGCTCAAGTGAAGCTGGGGCACGGCTGCCTGTCCAAAAGTGCTAACAATGCCGCAGCCACAGACTGTGCCACTCCTTCCGCTCTATCTCTCTCCACTGCCACTGCCTATCCCTCTATATCTGTCTCACCTCACCTGACCGCCGTAAAAGCTGCGACGGCGACGCGTCAAATACCTTACGGCAACTTCAACTTTGTTGCTGTTGTTGCTCGGCTGTAACACGGCAAATAAAAATTGAAAGCAAATGAGACAGCGGAGACATGGTACAAGGTGGCGGATCTGGATGCGGACGCGGATGCGGATGCGGATAAGGATGCGGCTTGCAGAGGCGGGTACGTGCGGATGTCGCTCTGCCGTCCCGGTCCAGGAACCAAAACCTAGACCGTTCCTAGTCCCTGCCTCACCCACTGCCACTCCCATGTTCCGTCGTCTCTATGCGTTTGCCAACTCTGACAGCTAACGCTAAAAACGCCGAGTGTCGAGTGTCGGGCTCGGTCTCGGTCTCGGTCTCGGCTTGGCTTTTTGAGTGGTTGGTAATGCGTGACGGGCCCAGACCAGAGCAGCAGCAGTAGCTTTCGTCTCTACCCTCTCTCCGCGCACTCTCTCGCTCCGCTCTGTCGTCCCATCTACAACGTTTCTGAATTCAAATTTGATGGCGGCTGTGTGGACAACAACAGCGCACGTCCTGCCACCAGTTCCACTTTTCCCCATTTTCCTGGCCGGATGTGAGCCGACAGCGGCGTTTGTCTATGTCGTGTCTTCCCCTCTCTTTCTGTCTACCCCCCAGCCTATCGGCCCCCCTGTGCCAGCACGAAAGTTTAAGCGAATTAAATTATTTGCTTTTTAGATTTCAATATTTCCGCAGTGGAGATTTTTAGTCGATATCAGTAAAGTGGTTTGTGTGTGCGAAGGCGGGGCAAGCAGGGTAGGCGTGGCAGGCGACGCTCTAAATTGAGTTTGATGATGCGCTGTAATCATAAAGTGCTTTAGGGCTGGCAAAATATTTGGGTCTGGGTTAGCTCAGGTAACACATAATAGATACAGCTACATACACACACCTGCACATATATATATATAGATTTATGGCTAAAGCATGTGGCTTGCAATAGCCAAATAGGGTTAGACACCATAAGGCCGCTATTCAAATGGAAATGGGTTAGTTTTAGATTTATGATTTTATAATTATGTGAAAAATATTTCGCAATAAATTATGCATATAATATATAAATCATAACTGAGGGGCATTTAAATTTTTCTAAGGCCTTCATCATTTATTTATTTTTATATACAGATTTTATATTGATTAAATATATATAAATTATGAAAGAAAATATATTTCAGAAGGTGTATGACAATTTGAAGTTGCTTTAATTTGATTTGAATTGAGATAGAGCAACTTTCTAAATATATCTAAATATATTATTAAGTATCTACATTTTTATATCTCTATCTATCTATCAATATATATCTCTATATCTCTCTATTTATATATATATATATATCTACATCTCTATATTTGTATATCTCTCTTTCGCTTTATCTTACTACCTCTCTGTCTCTCTAGCTCTCTTTCTCTCTATCTATCTATCTCTATATACTTCATTTTTCTCTTTCATTTCTCCTCTTTCATTCACTTACCTATCCGCCTACTTTTCTCAGTGTCCTTCAGAGCGAACTGAAGAGTATTCATTAGTCAAAACATATTTGATCTCCAGCTTTATATTTGTTTTACTTCAGCCTCTTTAAGCTTGAGCTACGTTTGAAACCATTAAAACATATAAATTATACTTATACATAAACAAGGCAAAAGCATAATATAATAAGCAGAAAAATCCGCCCAACTGCCAAACTGCTTTACGGAGTTTTCTTTGCTATTTAAATTCCAACTCTAATTCAATTTTCCCGCTGAATTTGCCTTTTTACGGGCCGTCTAGGCGGCCAAATTACCTAGGCAGCTAAGTATAACTACGTACGTACTTATATACATATACATATGTATACATGTATATATATAAATATATATACTATATAGGAAGATTGTTGTGAAGGAAATGCAAGCATGATTATTATAACGCTGCTGAAAATTTTATTTGATTTTTTTTTCTGGCTTAAAGGCATAAATATTGAGCTTGCTAGCGTAAGAGGGAGAGAGATAGATGTAGTCTGAGAGAGAGAGAGAGTGAGGGAGGCAGAGAGCGAGCGCAATCGGTTTGAGTTTTGAGTTTACTTTACATGCCCAAAAGTTTGCTGAGCTGAAGACCAGGCTGGCTGGCTTGCTGCCTGGCTGACTATGCGGCCGGTGGGTTGGCCAGAAAGAGAAGGTGGTACCAAAAACTATTGAAGCGCACACAGCGCGAAGCGCATTCATTTACTTCGTGTGGGCGGGCATGGGTGGTCTGCCCCGCCCCCAACTACTGTTGGTCGGAGTGAGCAAGTCCATTGCATGCCTGAATGGTCGCGCAAAACATGCCATCATCATCATCAAAGGGAAATTAACCTAAACGGCCATGAAGCTGTTTGCTGGGCGTTACTGCCACAGAGGCTTTCCTTCATGTTGTCGTTGCTGCTGCTGTTGCTGTTGCTGTTGTAATTTTGGCTCTGTGGCCAGGGCAGCGTAACTGTGAACTGTTGAACTGAAACTCTGTAAATGTGACTGGCTTGCAGCTCCTGCTGAGTGTGCGCCCACATTATTGCTGATTATGAGGTTGAGCAAACTGCAAAATGTTTTAACCTCCGGTTTGGTCGCTCCATTTTGATTGCTACAGCTGCCACAGCTGCTGCTGCTGCTGCTGCTGCTGCTCCCAACAGTCGTTGCTTATCCACTGGGATCTCTCTACGACTCGTTGGCCTTAAGTGAGACATTCTGTGTGTGCGTACCGAAAACAGCAACCAACTCTTCTTCCTTTATATGGTGCTAATTGTGGCTGCTTTTGCTGGTTAACTGCGCTAATTGAAGTTCTCGTTGAGTCAGTTTGTGGATTTATCGATACGTCTGTGGCTAACTCTCAATGGATGCTTCGAAAGGGCAGCTGCGTCTGCGTTGGCACGTTGATTCACATTCTGCAGCTGAATAGGGCTTACACATTTAAACGGGCATTCGAAATGGGAATCTCTGATATAATCTATGCCATGATTGAATGTTGGTAACGAATACAGTTTAAATAGCTTTTGGGCGCTTGAAATTAGTGGATATTTGTTATGAAAGGAATACAGTTTAGATAAATCTAAGAATATTTAGTATAAACTGAGTAGGAAGTATAGGCAAAGCACAAATATTCAGGACTTCACCCATCTATACCAACTACACCTAAACTTAAAACTATATCTATGTAGGCTGCTTTTTGATAATCTTCGATATCTTCGACTAATCTTATTTGCCTATTTTGCTGTCATTTTGTAAGCCTTTTGAATATTTTCCATTGAAGTCTCATTTAACACATTGCTAGCAAAATTAATTTAAAGTAAAAGCACAAAACTTCTAAGAAAGATACAAGATACAAAACAAGATACAAGATTTCAGCTACAAGATACGAATTACAAGCTGATTAGCTTGAGATAAAGTTGTTCATATCACGTTAAACACTTTGTGACAATATGTTGTTGGAAATTTAATGGGTTCAGCGTAGATTACTGAGCAAAAAAGAAAGTTTACACCGCAATTCCATCAGGATTCTTTCACCCCTTTAGCGATTTTGACGGCACTTTTCATAATTACCCCCGCCGTGTCGCATGTCCTTTGTACGTTCGAAAATCTGCGGCGGCTTTGGCCAAAGGACTCTGCCAGCTGTTGTGGTCTACACTTTTAGCGTGTGACAAATGAGAATACATCACACTCTGTTGTAGTTCTTGTTGTTGTTGTTTTTGTTGTTGTTGTACTAAATGAAGCAAGTGCACAAAAAGGCTGAGCATGCTTATCCTTATTAGAGGACTTTGCTGCTAGGTAATCCAGATTTATAAAAATAGTCATTAAAAGGGTTGCTCATATATGCTGCTCCACATGCCCAGCCCCGCCCAGCCACGCCCCGCTTTATAAATACATTTTAATTTAGCTTTGTGCATTGAAACATATTTAAATTAAAGAGCAGCGGCTCGTAAAATGCGCTCGCTCAGCTCGACTCTGTTGAGGTCTGCTCTGCATGTGTAGCTGGTCGTGTCCTTTGCCATTTTTAATACAGTTTATCAATGTCCAATGGACAAAAGGTGCCCGTGTCCTTCCCCTGCCAGCACTGAACCCAACTTGTTTGTGCTGTGAAGCATGCTCAATCGTGAGGCACCGCTGACGACTAGTCATGTGTCCTGTTCAGTGTTGCCCACTTTTCGGAGCAGCTGCAATATGAAAATGCGATCAATATTCTAAACAGAAATTGATTTGATTATTTGCTAATGGAATGCGGCTTCAATGCGTGTTCCCTCTATAATATTTCCCTGTTTTTACTCTTTCAATAAAAAATAGCTAGATCCCTCGCAGCCAACACTGTTGGCCACTGTTTGTTTGTCCTGTTGTCCTGTTGCCAGTCATACGTTCGATAAAATTAAAACGTCTGCTCATGTGCAAAACCTCAGACCAGACCAGACCAGACCAGGACCCAGACCAGACCCGACCAGAACAGCGAACAGGCTGGAGCAGAGTCCAGAACAAGTTTACGCCTTTGTTTATCAACGTGGCCATGTTCACATGTTCTGCAACTTACTCTACAAGAGTCAACCTTTCTTTTTTATGTTTGCCAGCACAATTAACGCTGTCAGGCCAGCCAAAAGTTTATCTGTATTCAAAGATAGTTGCAATTTTTAATCAGCATGCGAAATTGAAAAAGTTGCCAATTTGAAATTAAATAATATTGTGGGAACTTTTAAATTCTTTTATTTGCATTTGTAGAAAATGTAAAATATTACAGAAAATTGAAATTGAATTGAACTTCATATAATTTTTATATTGCACAATTTTTGTAAGTTATTTATTCAATAATCCCATAGAGCATTAAATATTTGTCAGTTATAACATTTTATTTTCTTTCACTTCTTACTCTCATTTTAATTTGCTGTTGTTTTGATGAGTTTTAAGTAAGAGTGCTCTAGTTGAGAGTGCTCGACTCGGAGATACCTCGATAGCTGCGCTGAGCTGCCATTTCAATCATCTTATGCTGATTTATAGCTTTTATGGATTAAAAACAAGTAAGAGTGCGTTCGTCGAGAGTGCCCGACTGGGAAATACCCGGAATTCACTTGCTATTTCAAGCATTTTACATGTCTTTTAACGAATTTAGGCGCTCTGCCAGACCTGGCTGCACTGACTCAGCTCTCTATATATATACTTTATGTGGTCTATCACGCCTGCTTCAATCTGTTACATATATTTGAGCCAAACCATTATACCCTGAGTTCCCATTCCATTCTCAATGCGTTCAATTGAGAACAATGCATATTTCGCCAGCTATTCAGTTTACATATTTATAGATAATTGGAAAAGCAGACCTGTTGTGCTTTATCTTTTACCACACACACACACACACACACCCACACCCACCCCTCATATGCATATTGTCATTGTCCACTTGCTATTCTTGGAAGGGTGGCAGCAGCCTGGATACATTGATTCATTAGCCGGACAATGCAATTGAATTCCATTAGAGAGCTTTATTCGCAAAGAGTGAAGGTGCCTAGCTCTTCGCATTGATATGACTTTATGCACAGGGCCTGCAATTTTGTGATAAGCGTCGATTGCCGTGTCCCATTAGCAGCTACGCTCTCTGCTCCTGCTCAGCCACTTGATCCCTCGCTGGCCGTGCATTGTGTTGCATGGGCTGACGGGCTAATGAGTTGCTAATTAGAATTGTGTGAGAGTGGGTGGGTGTGTGTGTGTGTGTATGGCAAATGGAAACTTTAAATGACAATGCGTTGCAGCAATTTGTGGCCAATTTCAACTTTAGCTATCAGAGAAATGTGATCAAGGCAATGTGACTACAGAGCTGAAACATTCATTCTAGAATCACATTACATCAGCTTAGTTGATTAGACTATTTTAATCAAACCAGCCAAACTCATTTGTAAATATACTTAGCCACATATTACGCATACGCCCTGCTTAACATGCAATTGCTTAAAGCTCAGTTGCATTGAAGGTTTCTCTAATTCAAGTGCTTCATTTAGCTTGTCTGCAATTGAAAATCTTCGCTCAAACTGAAGCTCATTTGCGATTGAAAATCAACTGAATTTCGCTATTAAAAAAGTGTTTCGAGCAGCTGCCTTTGCAGCATGCACTTCAATGCCATTCAAAGCTTTTCACAACAAATTTCGGTTGAGTGAATTTTCATTTTTTTCCTTCGTATTTTACCATTTTCTTTGGTTGCAGCAAAGATTTGTGTGCACCATTGGCCAGAGAAGAGGGACTCTGCTTTGGCAACGTGTAATTAAAATATGCGCAATTAAAATGGAGCAAAGGAAGCGCACAATGCGTCTAATTCGAGTGCGAAAAATGCAGAAGCGACACTTCATAATCATAATTTACATATCACACATACACACATCCAGAGAGAGACACACATTTTCCATTGCTAAGGGAAAACGTGGTACATAAATTGAAATTTCATTAAGAAAATTCTCGCTGTGCCGCTTAACGCAGCGTGCGATAGAGAGCGGACGACGCTCATGGACTCTCATTGTTTGTGTGTGTCTCTCTCTCATGTCAGTTCAAAATTGAAATGTATAATGGCTTTCGTGTGTATATGTGAAGGTATATGTGTGTGTGTGTGTGGGTGTGTTGGTGTGTGTATAGGCGCACTTGAGCGACTTAATTGTGTCGTGTTAACGTCAAACACATGCAACAAACATGTGCAAACAAATGTTGTGAGCATGTATGTGTGTGGCCTGTTGTGTGTGTGTGTGTGAGTGTGGGGCGGGACGGTTCGGCACGTTTATGTCAGCGTCGTGTTGACAGATTCAACCACCCAGCAAAAAACCCGTTACCAGCCTACCTTCCGCTCACACACACACACACGCACACACACATAGGCATAAGGCCACTCTTTTATTTTATAAAAACACATATACAAACATTCACTCAAGCGGCAAAACATATCCGTACACATCCGTTATACCGCCAACGACCCCCAAAGAACACCAGCCAGCCTTTCAAATCCTCCTGCTCCAGCTGCCTATCGCTCTCTCCTGCTACACCTGCCGAGTGCCTGCCAGGCAGCCATTGCCACCTGTCATAAATTTCCATATGCGCGAAAGGTTGAGCGATTTTTTTTTATTTTTAAGCGAATTGCAGCGTAGAGGAAATTAAATACTCTATCTTTGTGTGCGACAGAGCCCAGATATAGCTTAAAATATTAAATATATTTGGAGTTTATTAATTATTAATTATATTCGATATATTTCTAAGAAATAAGTATACAAAATATTTATTTTTAAATAAATTATATAAATTTAATAAATATATTAAATTAAAATATGTACATAGAAATAGATATTGAATATGATATATAAAGATCTAAGACTATATTAATAAGCAAATTATATGTTTGTTCAAATATAAAGATATGTGAATCTATCTATCTGTCTAATCTATATAAAAATGTTGTATGCTTGCTTGTATTCTAGTTAAACTAGTTTTTGACTTTTTTCGACTTCTTTTGCAATCTAAAAAAAATGTTCTGGTTAATTTCAAATACCTTTCAGATCACATCCACTTGTTCTTCTGAAACTTCTATTTAGTTCTTATAGATAAATCATTTTTTGTAATATTAAATATATATATATATTTTTTTATAATAATAATATATATACATATTTTATATTTGTTCTAAAACTTTCTAAAAAATTTTTTCTAAAAATTTAGATATATATATATTTTTTTATAATAATATATATATAATTTTTTTATATTTAAATATTTTTGATTTATACTTAAAGGTAACTATAATACAATTTTTTTACATTATTTTTTAACTATTTTTTAAATGTTATATATATTCTAAATATTATTTATATATATATATATATTTTTTTTTTTTTTTAAATATTTTATTTAACTTACATAAATATTTTATTTGGTTTTTTTTTCATTGGTTAAAAATTTTATTCAATTTCCATATTAATTAAATTGCTTCTAACGTTGTTTTTCAAATCTCAAAATTCTGTTTAATGCGCATCTAAAATGCGCACAATAAATAAATTTATTTTAAGATAATTGCTTTTCGAACTTATTTTAAAGAAAACTTTCTGACCTTTCCACTAGTGTAACATAATACACACACAATCTCTCTCTCTCTACATATATATGTGTATATATAATAAAACAAATTAATTAACTTCGTCTAGTCACTTACTAGTAACAGCAATTGAGTTCGACTTTTATTTATTTTTTATTTTGCTGCTTCATCTGGTCTCATATTTCAATGAAGTCTCAGCTTTCGGTTAGGGCATGATGCGAACTTTTTGGCTGAGTAGTACAGCATAAAAGCAGCTGTTCCGTTATGACTGCGAGCGGTTGGGGTAGCTGGCGGCTTATGCATAATAGACACACACACACACTCACTCACTCATACACACACATGCATATGGCAGGGAAAAACCATTTCCATAACTGACTCAACGATTCTGCGTTCATATTTTCGATTATGACAATGCTAAAAATACCGCGAGTTAAATTCAAATGCATTTTCTGTTTTTCATTCCAATTTTTCTTTTTCCTTTTTTTGGTTTTTGCCAATCAGCCCATTTGGCTGACCAGTCCGACGCTTTTCAGTCAATTTTTCTGCCCCTATTGTTTGTGAAAATTGAATTTCCCAGTTTGACAATGGCCATCGTCGCTGTCTCTCTCTCTCTCTCTCGCAGTCCACACACAGCTCTGTGGCCATATATGAGCATTTGGACAAAACTGGCGTCGGCTAGATAAGTTTTAAGCCTTGAGTGCTAATCAAATGCTGGGCTGGGCAATCAATTTGGTGTCGACGTCTTTTAATGAACGTTTTTCCAATGATGCAATGCAACCGCCTGTTGCCTGTTGCTGGCGCCACCGTCGCATATTGAAAAGTGAAAGGCAAAAGCACAACAACAACAACAACAACTCAACGCCATCCCCCTTCCGGAACCCCTGGGGGCTGTATTGTGGCCAGTTGACAGTTTCATTAGTTGGTTTACATGCAGGAGGTGCCAGTCTCTGTGCCCCGTTTGTTTGCATTGTATTGCCATGTTGTGCAGGATATTGGCTGGCTTGTCCTGTTCGCTTGTGTCTCTCCGTACGTCCGTCCGTCTGTCTGTTTGGTGTGGTTGGGTGGCTCACGTTCTGTGTACTGCCTTGTTGTGGCATTCACCGGAAGTTGCCTGATAAGTTTACGTTGACATGTTACCGCACTCCGTCTCACTACGATTTCTTACTTTATGCACTTGTGTGTGCTCGTGTATGTTTTCCCAGCTGAAAGCTTTCATAAGTTGATTTAAATCTTAACTTTTGACCCTGCTATTTTGACATCCACTTGGAGCACTAACTTAATTGTGTTTTTGCTTTTGCCTTTGACTCGATTCGAAGCAGTACCTTAAATTTATGGCTATTGGGGTTAGCTTAATAATAATAGAAGTGATTTACCGAAAGCTATATTGTTATTTCAATGGATCATCAAATTAAATAGCCCTGAGTGTTCTTATTAACATGGAGCATCGGCAAGGTGTGTAATAGAACAGCAAGAGGCGTGGCTGAAGCGTTCAAGTATACATCGTCTGGGCATATCCCGCCGGCTGTTTATGACTCTGCCTGCCGTCTGTTTGTCTGATTGTCTCTCTGTATGTGTTTGCCTGCCTCTTCGAGCATTCCCCTCTCTGTTTGTTAAATCGTTTTGTCTATCTGTCTGTCCGTGTATTTATCTATTTTTCTATCTGTCTGTTCGTCCCTATGTATGTCTGATTGTCTCTCTGTCTATCTGGCGGACTATTTGTCTCTCTGTCTATCTATCTTTATATCTGCCTGTCCATCCATCCTTCTCTCTGCATGTCAGATAGTCTCTCGATCTGTTTGTCAGTCTATCTATCTGTGCCTCTGTATGTCTGATCATCTTTCTGTTTGTCTGCTCGTCTCTCTGACTAACTATTTGTCTGTCTGTCCGTCTGTCTATTTTAGCCAGAGAGAGAAAGTTGGATATAAAATCGTGAGATGATCTGATACACAGAGAGAAAGATTTTATATCCATCTTTCTCTCTGTGTGTCAGATCATCTCTCGACCTGTCCGTCGCTCTATCTGTTTGTCTGTCTATCCCTGTCTATCCCTCTGTCTAACTCACTTTCAGTCTGTCTGTCCGTCTATCCGCCCTGTTGCTCTTTCAGTCTGTTCATCTATCCTATAAAGCTATGATCCAGCGATCTAAGCCTTAACACATAGCTGCTGCTACAGCATGGAAGAGCAGATTTCTTGGAAATCAGCTACAATTTTTTCTTTTTCTACGAAATCGATTAAAATCGATATCGAAAATCAGTTTGATGAGTGGAACTCGAAAGCTTTAAAAGCTAAAGTAACCAAATTTGTTATACAGAGTCAAATTAAGTATGAATACATAAAGTGTAATTCACTCTTTATAAAACTATCCCAGCTTATACAAAATTGTATACAAATTAATTGTTCTATGTAGCATAGGATTAATTCTATTTCCTACTCTGACACTTCCAACTTCTATAGCATCCACTTTATTTATATATAAGCCTCAATTTTATTAATTAATATAAAAATCTAACAAAAATCGAGTTTATTCAACTCATCCAAAGAGCTCTTGACCGCATTCTCTGTGTAAATGTCATTTATGAGTGCCGGGGACACTGGGGAGAGCTCTAAGTGCATTTTCAAAGTAAATGTCAATTATTAAAAACTACGCAGTTCACATGCCTTACATTGAACGGATTTTCCCAATCAAGTTTCATTTCTAATTGGAAAAACTATTTAAATCCTAACAGCCTTAGATAATACCAACACGTATACACCTTTCAGACATGTCAGACACACCTCGACTCTCAGTCTTTAGCCCTAGCCCCACCCCCACTTCTCTAGCCGTAAAATCGAATACGCACACACACACATTTGCATTTTTCGTTTTGTGCCGTTGACCCATAAAAACAAAGGAATGAAAAAAAAACGAAAACGAAAACACAGGAGCTTCAGCTGACGAGCAGCAAAGTGCGCAGGACGATGTGAGGATGATGCCATTCCAATACAAAATTGAACAAACTGTCAGTTGCAGCAGCAGCAGCAGCAGCAGCAGCAGCAACAGTCGGGCCAGATCAGAAGGCCTATAACACACATAACACATAACACTACACTACACAGCACAACACAGGCCAAACACAACACTACACGTCAGCAGCAAGCGAGTGCTTTATGCATGGCCAGCTCGTGGGCATAACACGATGTCCGCCTATCTCTCTCTCTCTCGCTTGTTGACGTTGTCTCTCTTTCTCTTTTTGAATATATACTGCTTGTAGCTCGCAACTGACCATATACACTGTGAGAAATTATGTTTGACACCTTGATTTTAGGGTATGTGGAAGATGTTGTTAATAAGTTGGAATACAACTTCTCTGAAAATAAATAATATATATATATTTTTATAAATATACATAGATATATCTATATATATATGTTTACCTAACACTTATAGCTGTTATATTCCACTAAGATTCAATTGAACTAATGTGAACTACTATCTTACTCAGTTATTCATGAGCAATTAGTTTTAGTGGCTCATGAACTCTACTCAGTCTACTCTTCATTATTTAATTATGAATTTATTAGTTCAAAAAATATATTTTTTAGCTAGTTCTTTGGCTGTTCATAAACGAGCTGTTAATGCTGGTCAATCGATTAACAAAAGTTGTTCATGAACTGCTTAAAATAGTGAAGCTTATTAAACAAATTGAACTAAAATTGGTCATCTTTAATAAATATGTATATCGTCTTGTTGAGTTATTCTTCTTGTAATTCTGTCTATAAATCATAATGAATACTGTTGTTTTTAGCGGACAATCCAGAAGTTCTGGTCGGAGCAACATAAAAAATTGCCTTTGTTAGAAAGTCATTGCTTCTCGATGCTAGTCATGATTGTGATGTTTATAAAAATTGGTGTTGCAAATTGCTTCTAATAATCGTTAATGTCATAATATTTGCTATTCAATAACATATACTTTATTGATATTTAAAACATATTTATATATTTTATAATAATTTAAACTTATGGAACTCTACAAAAAACACTTGATATATTGAACTGTACTGCTTTTCGAGTGCTCTGCGCTGCACAGCCTAGGCGTAACAGTGAGTTATAATATGTATAATGTAATATAATATGTATACATATATAATATGTATAGAGTACTTGCTTAATTGAACGTTGTCTGAAAGGCTTGTACCAAAGTATTGAATGGATATTGATGTTGAGTCGCAATAGAAGATCACTGAAATGAAGTTCTATCAAGAAGTAGATTTTCTTTCGAGGACTTGTGGGGTGTCTGAGATCATGACGGAAGTACGGAAGATATACGTCAAAGATCTGTAATGGAATAAAGGTATATATAAAAACTCTACTGGCACGTGTAAACAATTTTGCATAATTCAGTTAGCTCATTTTGAAATAAAATTATATTCTATATGTCTTTAGATTTGTGCTGAAGTAATATAAGAATATTTATCGAACCCCTTAACGACAGTATATTATATACCTTGTCTTTACTCTTCACTGGAAGTTTAACTCAGATTCGCAAAGTTCAATTAGCTCAGTAATTAATATCATCGCTCATATTTAAAATAATTGAAACTAGTTTTATATATTCAGATATCGTATTAAATTCTTATTATTTTTATAAATCTCTCAATTTGAGTCACAGCAACTATTTGCGCAGTGTAGCTGAGTTGCTGTAGTAACTTTGTTAGCCAACACTCTGTTAGCAGCAGAAGGACACATCGTGAGCTGCTGTAGCTGCCGTTGCTGCATGATAATAGGCCATTGGACGTGGTCTCTAAACGTGGACATCGATTCATGGACATCATGGACTTTTCGGCATATGACCGTCTCTGTGTGTGAGTGAGTGTGGGTTATTTTTTGCTGTTGTTGTCGCTGTGGACCGTGCCTATAAAAGTGAACGGAAGTTAATACGTTTACCTGGTTGTATTGTTTTTTGTTGCTATAGCTCGCACACAGGTGGCGCCACCTACATTGTTTGATGGGCTTTGTATGGCTCGTGCTGTTGCGGCTGCTGTTGCTGTCGAGCCAGTTGTTTTTGCTGCTACGTAAACAGAGCAAATTGAATTGCGTTAATGCGCTTATGGCTTATACGAGTGTTGTTGGCTCCACTGCAGCAATAAATGGCCAAAATAAAAATACATATGAAAATCTACATACTATCATAAAAATAGCCAACAAATTGGGTTTAAGTACAAATGACACACACAGAGGGAGAGAGAGAGACGCCCGCTGAACACGTACAAAGTCAGCTCTGCTGTGGTTGGGGATTTATAAATATGGCATAACATTTATGTTGGCTTAAATGTAATTCTGAAATGGAAGTGAGGGAATTACGACTGCCAGCACTTAATGAAGCCACATAAACACACACACACACACACAGCATTCATATTTACACAGTGTGACAGTTGTGATAATCATTATTTTGGTTTAGCTCGACACTAAATTGAAACATTCAGCTTTGCCCTGTCTCAATATAAATGGGTTATGTGGGCTTATGTAATAAGCAGAGCTTAAGTGCCCATGGAGCATACGAAGTTTAGTCAAGAATGCTTGAACTGTTTTTAACTACTACATGTGCTTGACTTAGCAGTGATTAGCTGCAGACATTAAATTTGATTATAATATAGAGCTGCGAGCTGAGGCAGACCAAAGTGAAAATACGTCTGTGTTTCATACCAAACTCACTTCACTTCACTTCCTATAGACTGCTGTAGTGTAGGCCTTACAATGCGATTCTCATGAATTTAAGCAGGCCGTGCACTATTTCATGCTTTTTGTTTATATATATATATTTATGTATCTATATTAATAGACATATATATATATTTTCAGGTAATTTATTAAGAGCTCATCTGACAATCTACCACGCTTGATCTATACTTAAAATATAATTTTCTCTCTCCCTCCTTCTCTCGCTCTCTTTCTGTCTAACTACATCTGCAGCATCTCCAGCTAGTCCTCTGTACTCACCATAAGTCATTTTATTTTCTTCTACTTTCAGTGATGTGTTTATATAAAAGTCAGTCCTTCCTCCTTGATTAGACGGCAATGTAATAAGCTTCGGTGCTTTGTGAATTTTTGGGTAAGTACATATTAACAAATATATTGATATATAACTATTTCATTCTGTGCTCGTCTAGTAAATATAAATATTTACATGAGTGACTACAACTAGCTTTGCCTCACACTTCAGCCGTAAATTCCCATTCCAGTATTAGGCAACAATTTACTTAGAGTCTTTGGCATGTCCTTAATCTCATTCTATACTTTATCTGCTATTGACTTAGCCTCTGATCCTGTTGCTGTGCGTTGCCTAAGCCAAATGAATTCCTTCTGTTCGCTGTCATTATCGTTGTCCTTGCAAAATTGCATTATTTTGTATTAGCAGCGGATGGCACTGCCATCTACCACCTACCACCTGCCACCTGCCACTGCCTGTAAGTAGCTGCAACTGTCTATATTTCTCTATAACTTCTTTCTCTGCTTCGGCGTCTTCCACTTTGACGTTTTAACATTTTCCTAATACACTAAAAGCCAACGTCATAGTTCAAAGTCGACGGCACTTAGCTAACGGCAAATGCAATCGCCTTTAGTTGAGCATTTTATGCCCGAAGTTTTATTGAAAGTTGGTGTAAGAGGGCATATTGGTGCCTTCTAGAAAGTTGAAAGTGGCAAGCATCTTTGATTTATTTATATATATATTTATTCTGCAGGCATGAGCTGATGCTCTCTCTGATTTTCTATATTTCTATGCTCTGACTTTCTTGTAGTTGTAGTTCTATCTACATTTATATTGCTCCTTGTCGTAAGCGAGCAAAGAAACTTACTCAGAATAAACTTTATTGCCTCAGCTGCTCTTTTATTTACTCTGATCAGACACAACTTTAATAATGCTGATGTCTATAATCATTATTATCATCAACTACATCTTCATCAGCATCATCATCATCATTACGATAGTCTGCCAGTTCATATACAAAAGAATTTTTAGCTCACTTCCTTTCATTTTAAATAATTTAACTTCTGGTTAGGGTATCTCTGAGTCGAGCACGCTCACCAATAGTACTTTTGCTTGTCTTATTTATTTTTATAATATTTTCACTTTGATTCAATTTCTTTATACCTTTAAGTTAACATCCGCTTTGCCGGTTGCGTTCAGCTTTCACTTCCGTTTGCCAATGCGCTTGACTCGCTCTCCCCCCCACTCTCCCTCTCTCTCTCCCAGGCAGCCTCTCTGTGTGTGTGTGTGTGCGTGAAAGGTACAGAGTCTTCCGCTGCGAGCACTAGCATTATCCCCGCAATCAGCGTAACTGTAAATCACACACACTCACGCACATGCTTACACACACTAAGCTATTAGAATAGTTGACACAGGCAGAGACTAAAAATGGCGTAGGAAATGATGCTGTGATGGCTGCCAAGTCTCGTATGCTTTTGTATTATGAATGTAACTGTAACACGCAAACAAACATCGCACACGCAGCACATCACAGATAGACAGGCTGGCAGTCGGTCGGAGAGACGGGGGGCGTTGGACCAAGCGAAACAGGACAGTTGTGCAGCAGAACATTTTTCTAAACTGAGCTCGACTCACGGAACTTTCGGTGTCCCGTGGCCGGACGGGCGCATCGTTCGCATCGTCGCCAAACTGACGGATATTCCGGTGCTTCTGTCAAACGCTTGTCATTTTATTTACTATCCACACAGGCACGCACACACTCGCCCGCTCTCTCACACATGCACAATGAAGGACCACTCACTCACTCACAGCATCCGAACGTCCTGTTTCGCCTTTTATCGGCTTAAAATGCGAAAACTGCAAATAAATACGAGAAGCCGAGCAGCGTTAGCTCTAGAGTTTCATTCGCTTCAAGTGCCTTCGCCTGTGCTGGCCCACTAAATTATTTACTTAGTTTTTATTTAGCGTTAAACGCTTGTACTCTCCCAGCAACTTGTATCTGTGAGATACTTTCGATCGTTAGCTGCCAGTTGAGTGTAAAATGGCTTTAACTGTTTGCTGCCCAATTGTTGCGCCTGTTGGCCATGTTCATTTCGTGTGCGTTTCAAGTGCTGCTCAAATATTGCCCACACACAGCGCGTTTTATTGGATGATTGGATGCTACTAAGTGAAGAATGGTAATTGGATGCTGGCTGCTTACCTCTCTCCCTCTCTCTCCCTCTCTCTCGCTCTCTGTGTTTGGAGCAGCTGTCTTTGGCTCTGTTAGGAAGTAGAGGCTAAAATTAATATGCCAATTGCCTGGCAATAGCTATATTTATTTTCTTATTGAACATTGACCCAGATTAGTATTTGAATTGAAGTGTTCAGTCCTGATAGAAACACAATTTGTTAGTGATTAATATTTGCTTAGTTAATCTTTGTCTAAAATTAACATGCGTCTTATTATTGTGTTCTTTATCTGAACTCTTGTTTTTTTTAATAAATATTATTGCTTAGTTAACTTAATTAAAAGTGTGACATATTTTTATATAATACAGTATTTCTATTAATTATTATGTCTTATATTTTATTTTGCTCTCTGAAATCATATTTGATAGCAGCTTACGCAGCTTTGCTAACTCGAATAGTCAACGCTCTTCTATGCAATTTTCATGAGCCAATTTAAAGCTTTTGAGCTTTCATATTTGTTTTGTCTTTCTGCGTGATTTTCGTATTACAAATTAAGTCCACCTACTACTTAGCTGGCATATTTAGGAATTGTCCTTTGTTTTTTTCTATTACTCTCTCAATAACATTCGCTCTCTGGTTTGCAACTCTCATAAGCACACTTATCTGATTTTTCTATCAATGTCCAGTGCTCTTCTGTGGAAATTCTAAAGGAAATTACAAGAAATATGACGGTTATATAGTGAATTGATTTATTTTATTTTCATATAATATTTCATATAATATTTCATATTTCTTGTAATTTCCTTTATAGCGCTCTTCTTTGCGATTTTCATAATTAAAAAAAGGCCTTTGGCATTTAGCAGTGAGAGTTCTGCAATTAGCTCTGCCCATTTTCTATTACTCGCTCACACTTCCACTCTTCTACGCGATTTTCATGAGCTAACTTTGATTAGAAAAACTCTGTCCTGCTTTAGGTACTTTTTCTATTTTTTCACTTACTTTAAATCTCTTACACTTTAAGTCAAAAGCTCAGTGCTTTTCTATGCGATTTTCCCTGTATAAAATCAAATAATTTTTGCAAACAATTTTTGCTTTTCAGCCATATTCAAGTGCACTTTTTAGCCTATCTTTTATTGCTCGTTGAAGCTGCATCGCTTCTATGCGATTTTCATAAAGTTTCTTCAGGCAATTTCTAGCTAATCTATAAAATCTCTTATGTATTCGCACTCTTTGATTCATTAAGCTCTCATATTATTCTATATGATATTATTTTCTATGCATCTATTGATAAAATGATAAAATTCTCTCTATATATCTCATCTGCGCTCCATCATAATATTTTTCACATTTATTGCCCATTTTCAAAGAACAATTATTGCACATGCTTAGCTGGCAGATCCATAGCAGTTTAGGCTTACCTGCCCAACTAACTATAAATAACCCGAGCAGAAATGTGCCCAAAAAAGAAATAAACAATTTGGCAATTTTCCACTTTTTATGCAATTAATCAAAAGCAAACAGAAACCTTAGAGCCAAAGGCGAAGCGACCGCTCGCTCAACTGTCCCAGCAGCTCATGAATATATATTTTGCGCTGTGATGTGAGTGTGGAACGGCTTTATAGATATGGCAAATCGTCTATCTGTCTCGGACCCGTTGTCTGCTGGGCAGCAACTCAAAAGCAAATTCAATTAACCCTACGGACCGTAGAGAGCGTAATCAAATACACTCAGCCAATACAAATAAATGTGGATGGTGATGGACCGTTCGTAGTATACTAAACCAAACTAAGCTCGGGCCCGGAATACGGACGACGGACGACGGACAGCGGACTACGGACTACGGACTATGGATTGCTTTGGAGCGAGACACGCGCCACTTTGAAGCTATCCACTACAAATCAGGCAGAGACCCAGACGAAAGGTGGCAAGTTCGAGGGGATGTTGGAACCACAACGACACAAAGTAACTAATTATCTCGCCTTATCCCCCACGGACTGGGACTTTGTGTTTACTTAAGTCCAGAGCACTCTGCGCAGCCACTCAACGAGGCAAAATTTTTAATATGTGCGCCGAGAGTTGCTCGAATCCGTCTGGCCAACCCTTTCCACACACATCCACAGCCAGCACACGTGGCCCCAGCCGAGCAACAAGAAATTGAATGCAAACTCGATATGTCTGCTGGCTCTGTATGCACACGTTTGAATGGACAATGGATCGAATCCTTCAAGGGGCAGTTAGCCAGTTTGCATAAAAAAAAAAATAACTAGAAGAAGTGTAAAACTCCAAGTGATATGTGTCAAATATGCCCGACACATGCTGCGCTCAACCGGTTGCCCCTTCAGCAACAACCAAATCGTAAAGCTCAACGAATATTCGCACTTTTACATGTTATCTGATAACATTTCGTTTGGCCTAGCGAGGGGTATGTTAGTTGCAGCAAGTCGTATGTAACGTGGCAGCTTAGCTATTGCTATGAGGCGTATGGAAAGTGTATAGAGTGAAGAGAGTCTAGAGTAGATTGTTATTGGAGGAAATATGTTTCGGCATAGCTGATCAAGCTTAATTTAATAAAGCTTACTTAGCATTGATAGCTAAGATCAGATTCAGTCTGTGTCGTTTAGATAGAACTCAATATCATATCATGGTTGTTGAGTAGAATAATTCTAATAAATATTTCTTGCTTAATGATATTTTATTTTTACTATGCTTACCAAAAGGCATAACATCAATATATTTTAAACGTTAAATCTAAAACTAGAAAAAAAAGAAAACAAAATTTAATTCGTTTAGTTAATACACTTTTTATATACATTTATTTTTTTTTCTTTTTGGTTTTTTTTTTATTTTCTGAAGCGTTCTTTATTTAAGTTATTTTTTTTTATTTTCCATATAATATTAAATTTAACTAATTAATTTAATTTAAATAAAATGAAATAAAAATTTATTTAATTTAACAAAATTATAGATTGTTCATTTTTTTTTTAAAAAATGTTAAATTTTAAATAAAATATATTTACAAAAAGTGTATATGTAAGATATAAAATTTTGTATAATATATTATGTTTTAAAATAAAATATTTTGTATATATTTTTAAAATTTAATTACTCTTAAACTTTATTTTTTTATTATTTAATACATAAAATGATATATTTTTAAAATTTATATATGCTTTTTCTATATGAAATATATTTTATATTAATAATATATTTTATATTACAAGAAAAAAATTAAAATACAATATATAATTAAATAAATTTTTTAAATTTATATTTTATATATATATGTATATATATATATATATATATATATATATTTATTTTTTAATTTTTGTTTTGTTAATTAATTTTAATTAATTTTTTTTTTATTTTTTTATAAAATATATTTACATGTACATATATATATATTGAAACTCCAATTAGTCTCTTCTGCCAGGGTATTTCACCTTTAACATAATTTTTTTATGCTGTTTTTTTTTTAGTATTTTTTTAAAGGCGAGAAATTCGAAACATTGTGTGAAGTTGCATTGGGCATTTTGCTTGTCAGCTAGAGTTGGGGTTGGATTTTCCATGTTCAGTTATGGCAGTTCCACTCGCAACTTCGTTCATTCATTCGATTATTGGGGGTGTTTGCGCCGCTTTTCCCTCTTTTTTTTTGCTTTTGAGATTTTCTGTTTTGCTGATGGATGTTTGGACACGGCTCACGTATCACGTATCATGATTTCTTTTTTTTTTTTGATTTTCATTGAAAATTGGCATTGGCAGCTGACAGTGAAGCGTACATCCTTTTTGTTATTGGATTTGAGCTTGGCATAAAAAAAAACTTTGCTAAATAGATCAAATTCACCAATTAGCAGCTTTGCTGTGTTGTGTCACAATCTATGCTCACGAAATTGTTTGTTAATTGGATCTGGTCAGCTGAAGGCTACTTGAATGTGCAAGGTCATTGATGAGTTTGTGTTTTGTTTTCTTTGCATATTTAATATAGTGCCTCTCTGCGATTCTCATGAATTCAAGCAACACTCAAAGGCCTTAGCTCATGTTGTTAATATTATTTCAGACTGTTTTTTAATCTTTGTCGGATTCTAGTTTGCCATCGTACTCTCGCTCTCTCGCTCCCTCTCTCTGTCTTTGTCTCTGTCTCTGCTTCTATATATTTGTCTCTATCTTTTGTTGTATTTCGCTCATTCTGTCTCTCTCTTACCTTGATCGGTTTCATCCCTTCGATCTCTTTTTCTTTTATCTATCTCTTTCTAGGTTTCTCTCTTAATTTCTGTCTTTCTCTGTTTCTATCTATCTTTCTCTATCTTTATTTTCTGCCTTTCTCTGATACTGTAGCTTGTCTGATCTGACTGGGAGAGCGATTTGTAGAGGTAGGGGTGGAGAGCGAGGAGGAGAGAGAGAGAGAAAGAAGAGAGAGAGAGAGAAAGAGAGAGAGAGAGAGAGAGAGAGGAGAGAGGAAAAAAGGAGAGAGAGAGAAGAGAGAGGAAAAAGGAGGGAGAGAGAGAGAGAGAAGGGCGAAGGAGAGAGATAGAGAGAGATCGATATCTCTCTCTCTCTCTCTCTCTCTCTCCCCCTCTCTCTATCTCTCTTCCCCTCTCTCTCTCTCTCTTTCCCTCTCTCTCTCTCTTTCTCTCTCTCTCTCTCTCTCACTCTCTCTCTCTCTCTTTTTTCAATCCATCTATAGCCTTGCATCTTCATCTATCTCTGTCTCTTTGACATTCCGTCTCTCCCTTTCTCCCTCTGTCTTTCGTACTCACCAATTAATTTTTTGTCTTTTCCCCCTCTCTTTATTTCATATTCTCACTCTGTGTCTGCTTCTTTCCCACTAGTTCTCTCTCTACCTCTTCAAAACTTTTCTTACTTTTCCGATCAGAATTCTCATTCCCTTCTCGCTTCTCTTACCTTCAGCCATCTCTATTAAGTCTCCTTTTCCCGTACAAAGCTATTTGAATGCAGCCTATCATCATAGACAAGATGTATTTCTACAAAATGATGTAAATATTATGAGTGATTTGCATATGGCATTGATGAACACTATTTTATATATTCATATCAGGAATGCTTAACTTTTAATCTGTCTCGAAAGTTAATTTGTTAAATTTGACAACGAAAATTTAGCTGAACTTGTCGAGTTTGTTAATATTATTTTTTTTGCAATCTCTGTGCATAGTTGGGCACATTTTTGGTTAATTGAAGCACGGCTATTAGCTTGTGCGTGGGCTATGCGCCCGAAACAGGAAGTCGCAACGCAACAGCTGCAAGTGCAACATTGGTGTTGCCATTTAGCTTTTGGCTGTTTGGCTTGCATTACGAAGTCGAAAAAGTTTTTAATACGCTTTTACAGCATTTTCAACTTTTTTTTCACCCATTTTCCCTGGTTTTTCCTCCCCCTTTTTTTTTGGATAGCTTTTGCCGCGCAAGTTTCTTCTTCTGCTTCTTTTTTTGCCGTGTGTGCATGAAATACAATTTTGTGGCAAATTAAATACACAAACGAAGCGTGCACTACCACGCATACAAACACGCACATATATATTATATATATATATATATACTATATATATATATATAATATATATATACCACAAGCTCAGCATGCAGCGAAAATTTGTCTAAAGCGTCGCTCAGTCGTGTGCGTGAAAACATTTGCCAGCTAAACTGAATAGTTAGTCCTGGCATACGTGAGGTTGCGTGCATGTGTGTGTGTGTGTGTGTGTGTGTGGGGGTGTGCGCGTGTGTGGGTTGAATATGTCAAAAGTGGCTGCTAAATATAGGTGCACGAGCACAGCTATGTCCACATTATCTCATGTTATTTTCTGAACTGCATTAAAGACTTTCTTTCAGCTTGAAGTCGAAATGTTTATTATGGCTTTTAGCTCTTCTCTGCGCTTCTCATGAAGTCCACAAAACTCTGTCTCGTTGTCTGTCTCATATTTCCAATTTTTTCATCATTTTTTACGAACTTTCTTTTTCGCTCTTTTTCTTGTTTGTTCTTGTTTTTCTTGTGCTGAGACCCTTTCTATTGTCTTCTTCCTTTTCGTAGCTGTCATATTTGTGATGTGCTCTATGCAATTACTATGACTAGATGTGATAATGTCAAATTTCTGATATTGAAACTTATTTTTATTTATTGCTCTTTCGCTCTCACTTCATCTCTCATGCGTAGAGCTTTTCGCTGCAATTCTCATGAGTTCCATTTGGTTATTCGCCTGCTTTTCTGTCATATTTATATGCTCTATACTTTGCTGTCATATTTGTGATATTTCCATAGCTTCTCTATATCACATGCTATCTGAAATAAGCAGCGCTCTTCTATGTGATTCTCAGTAGTTGGCATAATGCTTTTGCGTGTTCTTCTTGTATTTATATTGCATAATTGGTAGACTCAAGAGTGCTGCGCTCTTCTCTGTGATTCTCAAATGAGCAGCGCTCTTCTATGTGATTCTCAGTAGTTGAAATAAAGTTTTTTTGTGTTTTATTATCTGATAATCATTTATCTGTATTTATATTGTGTGTTTATGCGACTCTCGTGTGCAGCACTCTTCTCTGCAATTCTCAAATAAAGAGAGCTCTTCTATATGCTTCTCAGTAGCTGAAATAGGGCTTTCATGTCATTTTTATTTTACTATTAATTTTACTATATTTCAATTGACTTGTTCTTCAACTCAACCATGCAGCGCTCTTCTCTGCAATTCTCAAAACTAAAATTCATATTACAGAAATTAGTTTCACAATATTTCTACAACTTTTTCTGCTTCACTTGACATCTGAAAAGTTGGAGACAATTGCAGACTCCTTCCCTTAACGAAACGAACAATGAGTGTCAGAGAACTGGATGATAGCGCAGAAGACAAGCGAATACTATGCAATTCATATAATTATCGGGAGCCAGAGAAACTCACTTAATTAAAAAGCAACTTCAACTCGGCTTAAATTGTGATTGTGTCTGCTAACGTGTGCAACAGCTGTCTAGATACATTTACTGCTATTTATATAACCACACACACAGCTTGTACCGCTCCCGCCCCCTCGTCCTGCCATTTGCTGTCTTTTGTCTCGCAGCTTTTCTTCAAGTTACAAATGTGTTGTGTGTCTTCGAGTTTGAGTTGCTCTCGCACGTCTGTTAGGCAGATAAAACTTTAGCTTTCAATTTACCTAATTAGCAGACCACACCCCCTTTGTCCCTTATCTATGTACATATGTGCATGCGTGTGTGTGTGTGTGTGTGTGTCTACAGTGCTGGATAGTTGCGTAGACACATGCTTGCCGGAAGTCGATTTCCCAAATGCGCAGCTGCTTATCACATTCTCTGGCTCAAGTTGTGCAAAGTTTGGTATTTTTTTTATTATTTTGGCCACGCCCCCATCACTCAGGCTGCCCCTATAAGCCTTTTCTCTGCAGCTGAAGTTGAACTTGCTGAATTCTATTAAATTTCATAGCATTTTATCATCGAATAATGTTTGTTTAAGCAGCTCACAATATGGAAGCTGGTCTGTTCATATTTTAAGAGATAGGCAAAACATTAAGCGGATTAGTTTTGCTCTTCACCTTTTCGTTGCCCCTGCCAGCCAGGTGGGCCATTAGTTCTGTGTCGCAGTCGCTGGTTGGGACGGGCACAGCCATTTCCTTGGGCTTGGTCCACTTCAGTTAGTTATAAATTGTTGGCTATTAGTTTAATGAACTTGTAGATTCTTTGGCCAACAGCGTCTGAGGCGGGCAGCTTCGTCTGCTTGACTGCTTGTCTAAGGCAGCCAAGGAACTCGAGACGTGCCCCAAGCCCAACTCTAACCGAGGGTCAAATGGCTTTCACAATTGGCTTAGCAATTGGAAAATTATGTCAATTTCGTTCGCTTTTGAGCATATGTTATTGACGGCATTGATGAGAAGGGGAAATGAGAAGGAATCTGGATGGTTGGACTTGGCTTATTTTGGGCAACTGTTTTTAATTAGTTTACGAGCATCTGGCAAGGAAATGAGAAGCGGACTGTTAAGTGAGATTATTTGCTTTAGGGTATTTTAATTTATACAGTCGTCAACTGATTTTACAGGGTATCTGATCTAAGCTTTGAGTAGAAGCTACCCCATTAATGATTTTACATGCTAATGGGTATCTGTTAGTTAATATTATTTTCTTTTATATATGGTATTTTAAGAGCACCTAAACATTAGTGTTTTTTTAAGAGGTATCTTCTAGGCATAACTATTATATTACTTGAACTCATGCTAGTCAGTATTTTAATTTTTATAATTATGATCAGCTCTTTGAAATTGAAGAATTCATAGGGGTTTATGCTACTCTATATTTAATTTGCATTAATAATTTATTTTTAAGTCATTTTAATGCCATCACTTTTAAAGGGTAACTACTAGTCAGTCAAATGCAGCTTAATTTCTATAAATTTAATACACATTTGCTTATTTAAAATATATTTTATTTTTATATATTTTTATTTGATTAATAAATAAATATTAGTTAACTAAATAAACAGGCTAAAGCTGAAGGTTTTAAAGGCATTTTTTTAACTTTATTTTTGCAATTTTTTTATATTATTCTTCATTTAAATATGATATGAATAAATTGTAGAATATTTTAAATATTATCTAATATCGATAATTTAAAGAACTATTGCAGTTATAGCTATCGATATTAGCATCACACTTACTTGGTCAGGCTACTTGAGGACTTGAGCTGAAATAAATTTGTTATATAGATAATATTATATTTATATATATATATATATTTACATATATATATATTCTTATATTGATTTCTGTAAGAAAAAAAAAAACAACAACAGCAATTTACTGCAGCGTGGCACAATTAGAGTTGATTCCAAATTCAACACGACCTAATTTTCGAAAAATTGTTCGCTGTCAAACGTTCGATGTTTGTGTGAAGCAAAGCCCAAAACCTGTCACACACACACAGAGACAGATAGCAGCAGCAGAGCAGCAGCAGCTCTGCCTCAGCTGACAGCGCGCAATACAAACGCTTGCATTGAACTTTTACACACACACACACATGCACAGAGTAAAGCTCGGCGAATTTATGTATTGCCTACTTATGTGTGCTGGTATGTGTGTAATATATACATGCATGCTGTGTATGCGTGAGCGTGTAAGTGTATGTGTGTGTTTGTGTGACGCCTATTGCCCTCACAGAAAATGTGATTAAAATTTCATGCCCTTGTAAATGCAGATGAGCAAAAAGTGTAAATTAGCTTGTGTGTGTGTGGGAGTGGTAGTATGTGTGTGTGTGTGTGTGTTACCAGCACACTCAAATAAGATTAATAATAATTTAATTAATAATCGCGATCAGTCGTTCGACCTGTAAAGACGTGAATTCGAACAGCCTTCGCTTAAGCTCTACTGCTGCAGAGTTCTAAAAATAGAACTTTGCGGTGCATTCTTCAACGCAACAGCAACAAAAACCGCACACGCAGCGTTTTCTTATCGCTTGCTTCCGCGTAACTCAATTGCTTTAATTGCAATTTACGAAATTTCGTCGCTTGGCGCGAGTGCGCCTGCACTCAAAAGCACAATCCGCGATGACATCTAATGTCAATAACCTCGCTACAGCTGTAAAGGTAAATGCAGAAATGCAAGCCCAGCTTAACGTTGTGATGGCAAATAGGCAAGCCTCCATCATGCCAATAAACTCAAAAATAGATATCGCCTCCGTGCAAGGCATCACTAACAACAAAAACACGAAACGTAAACAGCCAAATTCACCAAAAACCATCAAGAAAAGGCTCATCTTCGACGAACCAAGCACCAGCAATGCAGCATTAATATCAGAAAATCGATTTTCACTGCTCGTAGAAGAAGATGAAGACTACAGCGAATCACCTGTAGCTCCAGAAGCCCCAGTATTGACCGACCAGCAAACTACTCCGAAACCTCGTCCGCCCCCCATATGGTGTCCAAACATCAAGTCTGTGGCCCTACTTCAACAGATAATAGATAAAGTAATTGATGCTAAATCATACGTAATTAAGCCAAAGAAGAATAACATAGGTGTATTAACCCAATGCAGTGAGGACTATCGCAGAGTTATAGACCACTTTACTAAGCTGGAATTGGAGTTCCACTGCTACCAGCTTAAGGAGGACAAACCATATAGAGTCGTGTTCAAAGGGCTTCACTCCAGCACTGATACAACACTAATTAAAAAGGAATTGGAAACCAAAGGCCACACAATTACAAATGTGCACAACCCACTGAGCCGTATGGACAAAACACCGCTAAATATATTTTTTGTTGACGTGGCTCAGGCCCCCAACAACAAAGAAATTTTGGACATTCGAGTTGTCTGCAGGCAACGCTGCACAGTGGAACTGCCAAGAAGATACAACGACCTGACACAATGCCATCGCTGTCAAGAATTTGGACACACACAACGCTACTGCCACAAAGCTCCCAGATGTGTGCGTTGCGCCGGGAAACACGCATCCAAAGACTGCACCCGCGAAAAGGACCAGGCACCAACTTGTGTGCACTGTGAGTTACAGCACCCAGCCAACTATAAGGGCTGCCAAGTATACAAGCGGTTGCGCAAATTGCAATCCCCAGCACAAAAAAGGAGTCCCACACAAACACCGTCTACGGGTCCGAGTACTGCTTCCGAAATTACAAGGCCCCGGAGCATTACCCAAGCCACGAGCTTTGCAACGCCTATTAGTGGTGTTTCTTACGCACAGGCCGCTAGAGGTGGACCGTCAAATAAGAATACCACAAGTGACACTTTGTTCACTGAAATGCTTCAGCAACAACAACGTCAGTTTGACGCAATTAATGCCGAGCTCAAAGCGATGCGAGAAGTACAATCCCAACAAGCAACCATGCTAAACAGTTTAATGGCCATCATAACCAAGCTTGCCTACAAATAATGGCTTTACGTGTGGGTATCTGGAACGCCAATGGCCTGAGAAACAAGACTCAGGAACTGGCTGCGTTTCTCTCACAAGAAAACATAGATATAATGTTAATAACAGAAACTCATGAGTGCCCCACTACACAAATTTTCGGATACGAACACTATCAGGCTCATGGTGAAGGAGCAAACTGCTTTGGTGGATCCTCAATCCTCATACGAGCAACAATACCGCATACACCTTTACTGCCAATTTGCAACGCAACAATGCAGGTCTCAGCCATCACCCTGCCTACGTCTATTGGAGCGATCGAAGTTGCGTCAATTTATCTTCCGCCAAACACTGGTCTGTGTGATCATCACATGGAACAGGTTCTAGGCCAAAGGTTGAATAAGACCCTCATCGGCGGCGACTGGAATGGATGGCACCCATTTTGGGGAAGCAATAGTGCGAATCGTCGCGGAGAAGTCATATTTGAGGCGATTCAAAACTTACAATTCAGCATATTGGCGACTGGAGCCCCCACCCGTTACCCAATTAATGGACACAGGCCCTCGGCAATCGACTTCGCTGTCTACAAAGGCATCTGTGACCGGCAATTGACCATTGAAGAATCCTTGGACCTATCCTCTGACCACCTGCCACTAATAGTCACAATCCACGCGCAGCCACAGCCCTTGCCCATTAGGAAACAACTACTGCCAGCAGGATCAGATTTAGGAGTCTTTAGGCGCGAGCTCCATTACTCTTTGCACATAGAAATGGAACTTAACACTCCTGAAGACGTGGACTACGCAGCAAACAAACTGCAGGAAGAAATAGTCAAAGCTGCGCACCAAGCCGCCCCACCATCTTGCCAAACAAGACAACAGTCTCCGTACAACATCCCCCTCACCTTGGAGGCCCAACACCTACTAATACACAAAAGATGGGCCAGGAGACGCTGGTTAAGATTACGCACGCCTGATGCCAAATCCATGTACAACGAAGCCACGAGGCATCTTAAAGCTGCTCTCGCCCTGCTTCAAAAGAGGTGTATCAGCGATGCGCTGGTACGAGCTGAATCGCCCACTGACGCAGAGTTTCAATTATGGAAATTTACAAGAAAGCTCAAACGGCAGCCAATACGACGTCATCCCATTCGGAGCATTTCTGGTTCCTGGCACATTGGAGACGAAGCTCAAGCTGAGGCTTTTGCAAACCACCTTCAAGACCAATTCACGCCGGTGATTACCGCAGAGGCCTCAGAAATCGAAGCAACAGAAGACATCGTTCTCTCGCCCCTCCCAGCTGAAGACCAGATAACTGGATGTACAAAAGAAGAGGTTCTTGAACACATCAGAAGAGTGAAGGCAAAAAAATCCCCTGGATATGATCTAATAAACGGCAGAGTCCTTAGAGCACTGCCTGACTCCACCATAGACTACATAACTATGGTGTACAACGCCATGCTCCGCATCCGGCACTTTCCAGCCTGCTGGAAGCGCGCCGTGATTGTGATGATTCCTAAGCCTGGCAAACCCGTGGGAGAAATTGAGTCGTACAGACCAATTAGCCTGTTGCCAGTACTCTCCAAAATATTCGAAAGAATATTTCTGGAACGAGTACTGACACATCTGGGACGCCAGGAGGCCATTCCAAACCATCAGTTTGGCTTCAGGAGACAGCATGGAACACCGGAACAGGTTCACAGAGTTGTGCACCATATCCTTGGAGCCTTTGAAGAAAAGATGTACTGCTCTGCCGTCTTTTTAGACATCAAACAGGCGTTTGATCGAGTTTGGCACCTGGGACTGCTGCAGAAAGTGAGGACCACCCTTCCAGCCCCATTTTTCGCGTTGCTATCCTCATACCTTATTGGAAGAACCTTCCAAGTGTCAAGGGGGCAAACAGTATCCTTGACTAGACCAATTATGGCTGGAGTACCACAGGGTAGTGTTCTAGGCCCAACACTTTATACTTTATTCACAGGAGATATGCCAACTCCCGAGCCAAATATAGGAAGTACAGATGCAGTACTCATAGCGACCTATGCAGATGACACCGCCATCTTATCACGTCACGTATCTGCGCAAGAAGCTTCAGACTCACTACAAAAATATCTGGACTCTTTCGGACGCTGGGCAAAACGGTGGTGTATCACCATTAATGCACAAAAGTCTGTACATACTACCTTCGCCACTAGAAGAGGAGATTGCCCAAGCGTTGCATTGGGGCCCACTATTCCCAAAGCCTCAAAAGTAAAGTACCTTGGTATCACTCTTGACAGAAGGCTGACTTTTAAAGCGCACATAAGTCAAGTAACCTCAAAATGCAAAAGCAAGCTAAAAACCCTCGACTGGATGCTGAGAGCTTCAAGCAAGTTGTCTTACAGCAGCAAGGCCGCCATCTACAAGGCAATAGTTGTCCCAACCTTCGTATATGGTATCTCTCTATGGGGCTCCTCGGCGAAGACTACAAGGAACAAAATTCAGACCCTGCAGAATAAAGCACTACGCAGATGGACTGGAGCCAGCTGGTTTGTAAGAAACTCAGTCTTACATAGGGATTTAGCAATTCCCACAGTTGCTGAACTCATTGGGCGACACAGTTCAAGATACGCGGACAGACTTGCAGCGCATCCTAACCATCTCGCAAGCAACCTGGCTATAAACAACAATAGGCGAAGACTGAAGAGATTGCATCCTCTAGACAATATTAGAACTAATTAAGATAGTAGCTACAAGTGCAGAATAATTGGCATATCTGCCCTCCCATTAGTTAAGGTTTAGAGCTAAATGCGCTATAGAGTCTAAGACAATAAGCTGCAACAAAATAAAGAAATAAATATATTGCCTATAAAAAAAAAAAAAAATTTAATTAAACTCGCGAAGCTTAATGCACTTCGCTTGTAACATTCTTTCTTCATATTCTTCAGCTCTCTCTGCCACTCTCTC
Organism: Drosophila hydei; assembly: GCF_003285905.1. NCBI lineage: Eukaryota > Metazoa > Arthropoda > Insecta > Diptera > Drosophilidae > Drosophila > Drosophila hydei. The sequence goes on from NW_022045643.1 coordinate 7,904,831, forward strand.
TATATCTCTCCCCCTCTGCCATTCTCTCTGTCTCATTTTATTTTGTTTGTTAAAAATTTAATTAAGTTTTTCACTTATCGCTGGACCAGGTTCAAAAGTTGCGCCTACGCAAATCAATTTTTGCCCTTCTCCATTTCTCTCTCTCTCCCTCTCTCTCACACTCGCTCTGCAATGCATTTTTATATCACTCTTCCTCTCCCTCCTTCTCTTGCTTGCTTTCATTCACACACTCTTGCGCTCTCGCTCGCACGCTTTGTTTGTGTAAATTGTTGCGTGTGACATTTAAATTGTGCCACGCCCACAGCCTGCGCCCCATTAACCCGCAGCTGACCAATAATATTTTTTCCGTCCTCTTTTTAACTTTTTTTTAGTTTTTTCACTAATTTTTTTCGCTTTGTATATTTAACATTTAAAACAAAAACAAATAAAGAAAGAAAAATGTATTTTTATTCAATTAATTGACTTTTGTGCACATCCTTGCACACACACACCCACACACGCGGCACAGGTGAGGCTGTGGCACAGGTGTGCACATAGCATTTAGCACTTGTGCAATATTTTAATCTGATTTACGTGCAGCATATGAAATTATATTCCATTTGGGACTTACTTTTTTGCCTTCGGGCTAAATGTATGAGCTACAAACAGACATATTTAGGTATGTCTGTGTGCGTGTGTGATGTACTTAGAGATACCTCGTGAGCAGCTGTAAGACTGATTTTGTGTATGGTTTATAGTCATGACAACCTCCAATTGGAAATTAACATTCAAATTTAGTTAACATTGCAACTAGAATATTCATAAAATCTAAGCTGCCTTTTACTTTTCTGATTGACTTGACCCTATAATAATTTTTTGAACAGCTGAGACCAACAAATAGCTATATTTTCTTATTAGTTTTCCAATGGGAATATACATATCTGAGCTACCTTCCACTTTTAGAGCGGCTTTTAATACCCTAATACTTACTTTTGCTACGGCCTATGCATTACAATGCATTACTTCGTTATGTATTCAAGTTCCAATTGGAATGTGCATAAAATATTGCTAAATCGCACTTTTCTAAGTGACTTACAATACCCTAGACTTTCTGTTATTGCACCTCCTATATACCCTACATATTTCAACTGCAGTCCAGAAAATTCCTTTACAGCTTATAGCACAAACTAACCCTTGCTAGCCTTGCTTATTTTTACAGGGTATTGCAAAATATTGAGTCAAATACTGTTCACAATGTTTAGCGAATATCAAGAGAATTGCAAAAAAAGTAGATTTATTTATTTTTACATAAATTAAATAAATAAATAAACATTTTCGAATATTTACTTAATATAAATATGAAAAAATTCAACTGAAAGGAAATTTTCTATGCAGAGTTGCTAAGCGGATTATTAAGGAAACAAAAATGTTTTCAATGTTTAGGGAATTCTCAGACTTGACCTAGTGTTGCATGAGCTGTACTGTTCGATGGAATTTTCAAAGACTTTAGTTCAAGGAACTCCATTCAGTCCCTTCTAGGTGTTGTCAACAGACAAACAAATATTTACCTGCATTTCAAGGCGAGTTTAATAATGCTTAAATTATAAAAATACTAATATTCACAGTTATAAATGCATTTTATCTATCTATCTTCAGGTTAGAATCATTTTCCTTATAGGGAAATCGATTATCCAATAAACGTTGAGTCTGAATCGAATAAGAATGAAATATTCAATACGAAATGTTCATATTGAGTGTCTCTAGGATTGAAATCAAATAGGAATATATTATCTTATAAGCGTTGTCTATCTTGACTGATTAGATTTTCAACACAGCAAAATCTTAATTCTCAATAATTACCAAAAAATTTAATGATATTTGAATATGCCAACAATTTTATTTTATAAATTTTACAAATATCTCTTTTTTATGTGCTATTCTATTAATTACAAATAGATTATTAAGCACGAATTGATTAGGATTCAAATTAGACTCGTTTATCCAATAAGCATTGACATTTCAGTTCAAAAAAGTGTCAACAAAAGTGAAAAAGCTTAAATAATGTAATAATTAAAAATTCTGCTTGCTGCTGTTGCAATTATTTATAATGAACTAAAACATTTATTTGTGTCAATTGAGTTAAATTTTTGTTGTTGCATGTTAATAATGCTATTAAACTTTAATGCAATATAGAAATTTCTATACACATACATGTAACATGTTACTGTAAATTATGTTGAAATGCTCGCATTTGAAATGCTCACAACTTGGCAGCACTTTTTCATCCATCCAACACTCAATGAACATTGAAATTCTTGCACTCAGAATGTTTGCTCACTCAGTGAAATGCACTCAAACTGGCATAAGGCGGCGCGTAACAAGTGTAAGCGAGACAACTATAGTTCGGCTAAGCGTGTAGTAGAGCGCATAGGCAACACAAAATACACTCAACTGCCGTTAGCAGTCAGCTGTTAAGCTGGTCGGTTAACATAAGAGTGCATCCCCTAGAGTATGTAATGCAATTCGGTTAGCCCGTTTGCGCACTGTACACTCAGGGCGCTCTCAATTGTAGCAGTGCGTTAACAGTTTGAGTGGCATGTTAGTTAACAGCACTGCGGGTGGCGTACGCTCTCTAACAGTGTGAGAGAGACGGAGAGCGCGATGTGCCAGCCCGTTTGGCTTGTTTGTTCTTATAAGAAAAACTGAGCGCGAAACTGAGTCATTTATAAAAATTTAATGGTGGTGTACGGTTCGTTCAGCTCGCAACGCGTCGCAACGTCTCGATTTGTTGGTCAGTGAAAAATTACAGAAAATTCAGCAAATAAGGAAATTGTATTATGCATAGCAATTGTTGTCGCGCGTCGTGCATTACACTGTGACAAAATTACAAGCAATACAGCAAAAGTCAAATAAAAAGCAACAACAAAATAAACAAAACACAAAACGCAGAAATAAAACCAAATAAAAGCGCGTCGCGTCTAAAATTGCAAATTGCAATACAAAGTCTGAAACGTGAAGCCGAAAAGGAAGAGAGCGCAGTGTACAAACAGCACTTGAAATAAGCGGCAAAAACACAAAAGCAACAAAACATACATAAATTACAACAATAATAAAAATAATAACAACACTAAACAGCAACTACAGCTACAACTGAGAAAAAAACGTGAGCGCAATTTTTTTACACTGAATTTGACTGGCGAACACATTTTTTAAGCAGCTTTTGTTGTCTGCCGCGTTAGTCTTTGGTTTTGCTCTCTCTCATCATTTATTTCGCTATCTGCGAGTGTTGTGCAAAAACGACTTTACAACTGTTTAATAAGTTTGTTGTTTGTCAGTTTGATTAACAACAAATTAAGCATAATTAAGCGTTCTTTCTCTGTTCCTTCATTCGCTCTCATCTTGTGGGCAGCCGGCAAAGCCGTCGCGTGTTGCGTGCCTGTTTGTGTGTGTGTGTGTGTTTTTATCGGTGTGTGAGTGTGTTTGTGGTGTATACAGTTTTTATGCTCTTGCTGGAGGCAAGCACATTAATATGCTCATGTCTTTGGTAACACTTGGAAAAATGTATTCAATTTGAATAAATCAGTTCATTTTAATCAAAAATAAGAATATTTTCATGTTTAATATATATTTCATTCAAACTCGATCTGGAAAAACAGGTCTTAATAATTTGCATTGTTATTTATATATGTTAAATATACAAGTTATGAAGCTTAAATAATGTTCAAAATTATTGTGAATACTAATTTCGTGTTATATAAGAAATTTGTTCAGAAATGACTTAACTTTGATTTGTGCACATGATCAATTGACAAACTTCAATTGTAAAGGGCATTAGAAATTCGTTACACGCTTTGTGGTTTCCCTTTTTTAGAGTGCAAAACCAAAGGCAGCATCCACACACACACATATATCACATTCGCATTTAACATATTCGTCCCCATGCCGCTTGAAATTGATTTTTGTATGGCGGCGGCGGCGGCGTCGCATTATTTTCTTATTTGCTTCTCACGTTTTGCTTTGCCTCAGCGCTCTTTGTTTTCTTCTTTTTGTTGTTATTTGCCTCCTTTTGTGCCTTGCATTCTTGGAACAGTCGCCGTTTACGCGCGCCTTTGGGTTTGCTTCTTGCTCTCTTGCGCAAGCCGCTCTCCGCTCTCAAATGTTGAATAGGCTGTGTGTGTTTGTGCGAGTCGCCTGTTTTGACATTGTACAACACTGGCGTTTACCAGTTGGGATTTATATACATTTTCTAATTGGCGTGGGCAGCAATGCGCACGATTTTTATTTTTCGCTTAATATTTTTTAAGAATCAATTTTTTTGACAGCCCTTTTTGCCTTAATCATTTCCGCTTGGTAAACGCTTGCAAGGAGCTTTATTCTTATCAGAGAACCAGGTAACCAATTGCAGAAACCTTTGTAATATATTGTGTATGAGCTGCTCTTGCTGCTACTGCATCTGCCCCGTCGCCTATAAAATTCAATTGTGATTACTTTTAAGGCGACGTAGTCGTCGCCGTTGCCACCGTCGTCGTCGTCGCTTCGCTGCACTTGAAAAGAGACAGATTTGAATTTGAATTTACGCCCGACCGTGTCGCTCCTCGCTTGCTCACTCACTCTCTTGCTCTGTCTTTCTTTCATTCCACCTTTCATATTCCGTTGACTTGGTTCGGGGCTTTGCACAAAGCTCAAGCTCAGGCGTTGCTTTGTTGTTTAGATTTTTGTTGCTGTTGCTGCCTAGTCATACAAATCATTTACACTTGGCACGCTCACAAAATTTGGGTTGGTAGCAACAAAAGCACACACATACACACTTATCTTATATGCACATATTGACTCTGGCTGGCAAACCAGAAATCTGTGAGATTCCTATTCGATTTATTTTAAGAACTCTGTATCGTAGCTTCAAAGTTGAGTACAACAAAAATTACTGTCTAAATAAAATTACAAAAAAAAAAAAACTAGTTATGATGAAAGCTTTGGAAATTATTTATGTACATATATAGCTGTATTTGTATGATAATTTATAGCATCAGAAAATACTTTTATACAATTTTGTTGTCTAGGTTTATTTTTAATATGAATTGTTATATGATAAATAAATATTAAAGTTCTATTTATTGAAGCATTATTTTTTTGCAATTCTGAAAAAAAATGTATTCTAATATTTACTCTATAATAACTGCCTTATTAAGGCTTTTACCAAATTTTATTAATTTTTTTCTAATGAATTTAAAGCTTATACACACGTACACAGATGTAGTCAAGTGTTTTTTCCAGCTTTTATCAGTTATTTGTTTTGCGTACATGATATACAGCTGCTTGTCCCGCCCATTTACCGCCCGAATTGCTGTTGGTGTGCGCTTCTTCTTCTCCTTTGCACTGCATTCAGTTGCAATTGCTTTGACGTGTTCGCTTTATGTTGCATTTTCTACTTTGCGTTTTGCTGGTGCTGCTGCTACTTCTGCCGCTGTCGTTGGCGCTGGCGCTGCTTCTACTGTTGCTGCTGCTTTTGCTCTCTTTTGCATTCCTTCGTTCGCACTGTGCCTATTTTGTGCTTTTTTGATGCACACACGTCGCTTTGTCGCCTGCTTTTCTTTTTTGTCTGGTATTTCGTATGTGAGCATTTTCTTTGCTATTTATACCCTGTTCAACAAGACAAGACTGTATATGGGCTTTGTGCAATGTAATTACTGTTTGTTTAAAGTGCATTTATATTAGCGTAATATTTGATGTGTTTTATGTCTATAGTATATGTAAATTTATATATTTCTTTATATGCTTCTACACATATATATATATATTTAAACATAGGTATAATATATACTTCACTCAAAGACTCCCTTGTCTTGTCTAGTCCAAAATTTGTAAATTCTATAGTCACTTCAGTTGTTATTGTCTAGGTCTGGGGTATTGCGCAGTCAGCCTTCTTAGATTTGTTACTCATTTACTTTACTCTACCGCTTCTCTCGTTCTGCTGCGTTGAATTTCAGCCTGCCAAACGAGCATAAAACGTATGAGCGTGGGGGGCGGAGGAGGAAGAGTAGGTAGCTGTAAGTGACTGTATGTGTTGCGTGAGTATGTGTGCACTCGCTATCAGATTGGTAGCTGTACTTTGTTGCATTTTTCTGCTGCAATTTCTAACTGGTTGGGCATGGGCTTTGGCTTAGTCTCGTCTTAGTCTCGCCACCCTTCCCTCTCTCTCTGTCTCTGTTTCACACAATTTCTCTCTATTTGATTCTTATTCTTTGTTTTCTACTCATTGCCGTCGTCTGTAGGCCGTTGACGTTGCTGAATTGCATTGAGTGGCGTTCCTCTTTGTCTGCCTCCCGCCCCCACTTTATCAGCCGCCCCCCTTTTATTGTTGACCCTGCGCGCCACTTATTGCAGTTTCCTCTTGCTTTCTGCATTTCTTTTGCTTCGAAGCCCCACAGCGCAATGTACTCAACCCGTTTATTTTTTTTCTTCATTCTTTTCATGCAGCACCACAGCTCAGAGCTGAAGTGGGGTGCACTCGTCCCAACACCTTCTGCCTCCCACTCTGCTAGTCTCTCTCTCTCACTCTCCTTGTCTCATTCTCTTTCTCTCTCTGTGTCTTCGCCCTGCTTAGTTGTGGGCGTAGGCTGCATTATTGCTGCCTCTGAGCACTTAACCGCGTTCCGTCTTTTGTGTTTGTTTTTGTATGTTTTTTGCTAGCTGCATTTTTCACACCAGCCAACGGCACCACAGCCAACAAACCACCTGACCGGCCAAGAATTGACGTTGCGCCTTCTCCTTTTCCGGTCGCGTCGCCGTCGTCGTCGTAGGCTCGCAAATGTCATTTAGACGATGGGCAGCAGCAGCAACAAATCTTGCCCCCAGTCTAGTGAAATATGCAACGCAAATGTAATCATTATTGATTTTGCGGCCAGCCTGCTTACCCATGCAAAAAACCCCTTCTCGCTGTCGCAGCTACTTACACTGAGCGAAATTTGTGGTTGCCACAGAGACTGAAATCATAAATTGGAATGTTAATCTTTAGGCTTAACTTATATTGTTTGAGATATATAGAAATATGTTTAAAAGAAGTTATTGATTTACTTTTTATACTCTATTTTTCTAATGTGTGTAGAATCATTTATAGAATATATAATATTTAAGTGAATTTCCAGTCTGCGTTTACATGAAAATCTATTATTTTTAAAAAGTTTCATTCTTCTGTGTAATGTTAATCATTTTTTATAAATTTATTTAAAAATGTATAACATTTTTCATTTTATTTTTTAAAATTTTTCAAAATGAAAATATTTTTATTATATATATATTTTTTAAAATCTTAGAATTAAACAATAATTATATAATTAAAAATATATATATAATTGCAAATTTTATATATTTTTATTAATGTTTTGATAAAAACACCGTATATAAATTGGAAAATTTGCTTTACATTTATCTAAGTTTAACTTATTTCGAATTCACATTATGCACATTGATTTATCGCAGTGTAGCTCAAAGCTTTTCTATTCTTTGAAAAAATATTTCTTTATAAATAAGGCAATTTCATGTAAAACTCTTAAATTGACGCACATTAATTTCTCGCTGTGCATTTGCAATCGCATTTAAAGTTAAAGTCAAAGTCTCCCTCACACCTCGCATTCTCGACGGCTGGTCACATTAGTATGGCAGATTATCCAGGGCTGTCAGGTCGCTTGATGTTGGCTGTTGGCTGTTGGCTGTTGGCTGCTTAAATATGCAAAACGTTGCTGCTCGTTGGCTATTTGCGGCCGGAAAAGCAACAACTTTAAGGGTCGACGGGGCCAAGAGTCGAGAGACGTGAGGCAAACGCTGTGTTTTGGCTGAAATAACTGCGGGTCTGCCAGCCTGACTGGCTGTCCTGTGTAAGGTTGGACGCGGGACACTCTCTTGACTCGCACACATTAGAAATTTAACAGGTTAATGTCCAGAGTCGTAAACGAAACCATTTATTTATGCCATTTGCACGACGGCATTTTCGGCAGGACTTGAACTTGCGGAATGTATCCTCTGCTCGTAATTTACATAATATATATATGAATGCTTCTGCTCTAAGTCACATAAGCTGTGCTGTGCTGAGTTGTATATATATATGTATAGAGCAAAAGAATCAGACAGCGAGTGTAAGCGAGACAGCGAGACATTGGAGGAGCTTTGATAACAACTGCCACCCCGTTCGCTGGCCGCCTTTATCAAAGCAGGCTTCGTCCTCCCACTCCACGGCGCTACTCAGCTCTTGTTACGAGCATATGATGCGTGCCATAAGCTCCACATATATGTATATGTATATATGTGTACAATGAGCGCCCCATAGCTGTCAGATTTGTCAGTCATAACTGTCTGGGAGCATAAGGCGCGCACACAGGAAGTTACATGCGATCTATGGGGGGCTTACTAGTGGTACCAGGCGAGGCTTATATCGATTATAGATACATGTTACTAGACTTAAAACTGTAGGATCTTAAAATTATTATAAAATCAGTTTTATATTAGTTAAAATTATAATACTAAATTGACGTTTCTTAATAGATCAGGTAGGAACCTTTTTGTAGATGTATCTATATGCATATATATTGTGTGCAATTAGTGCTAACTTTCAAAAACTATAAAAAAAATCAATTAAGAATGCTGCAATCGTGTGTGAACGACTGTCTAATACTCGTTCAACTTTCAAAAATAATTAAGTTATTTGAGTAAATCACAAAAGTGAGTCTGCCACGCACCCATTGGGTGTAAACTTCTACTTATGCTATATGTTATATCTAGATTTATCTCTATATATGTGCCTAAAGCATATATCAGATATAGTATTCACCGATTTGTCACACTTCTGGTTGGCAAGGGTCTATATATTCCAAACATTAAGTCTCCAGCTTCAATGACCATAAATTAGTTTGCATTGCACAAAACCAATATACTCTTTTTCCCTTGCTGATTGAGTAGAGAAATCTATAATTAAAACTAAATTCGCAAATTTGATATTGTTTCTTTAATAGTCATTTTATTTAGTTCAAATCAAGTCTGTTTTTTTATGGCTCATTTGTCTGTCTACAGTAGATATGCAATATGTGTTTATAGCCACACACACACTCACACTCACACACACACAAGCTATAGCAATTATTGACCAGAATATCTCGAAAGTGCAAAGCTGAATTGAAGCTCATTTGGACATTGGCTTATCGTAAACGCATCTGCTCACGCAATCAGCCATAAATGGATTTTGATGACTTACAGCTGCAGCAGAAATTCCATAAAAAATTTCCATTAATTCTTGGCATCTATTTTTACATTATTAGTGCAACACATACACAGAATTCAGCATCCATCATCCAGTCCACAGCAGACAGCAGCATCCAACTGCAATCAGTTGAGCATTCAGGCATTATCCGACTCTTAACCAGTTACACATAGCTTGACTATTTCTAGGAATCTCCTGTATTTGTTGTTGCTGCTGATGCTGCTAATTACAATGACAACAGCAGCCAAACCGAGATCCATTGATTTTCCCCTTAGCTGTCAGCCTTGCCATTTTTGTCAACGCCTGCATCGGCAAGAAACCTTATTTGGCCGAAAAACTTCAAAGATTTTTCCCTCACAGACAAATCCAATTTGTCCACACAATGGCCATGTTTACTAGTTGTCAGCAATTGATATCGAAAACGAATAAAAAATCACCTTTTTAAATTAAATGCAAATGTCAACGTATCAATTTCTGTTCACAGCATTTTGTTGTTTCTGCCTTTTGCGACGGCTCCAACCTGTTCATATTTATGAGCATTTATTTTTGCTTATTATACAGACGCGACGGCGATTTCGTTTGTATATGAACTACAATAAGTTTATCAAAATCCCCCAACAAAAAACAAAAGCCAAAAGCCGAAATACAAAATATTTAAAACTTGCGACCGGGCATAAAAAAGCGAGCGACGATATGTAACGACTGTCAGAAAAATGTTAAGTAATTTTTTTCAAATTATAAATGATAAAGCGAAACATAAGTCAATAAGTTTTACTATTATTTTATATATAAATATTTATTTGTATTTATCAAAAGCAGTTTTGCTTGTCTGTTATCTTACTTTGCCTAGGTCTGCAGGGTATTTCCCTGTTAACCATTTTTATTTATTGCTCTTCGGTCTGTTCTTAATTAGCTCATGTCTAAATTGAAATCGAAAATGGGGCGTATCGATTTGTTTAAAGCTGCTTGCCTGCTTAGTTGATTAGCTGATAATTCTGAACATTTTAAAGGGATTTGTAGAAAAGAGAACAGAGAGGAAAATAAATACTCAATTGGAATTATTAAAATAAATATTTTTATTTATAAATAAAAAAATAAATATTCACTGGTGTTATCAAATTAAATATTTTTGATGATTAATAAAAACAAATTGGAATTAATAAAATAAAAATTCAATTGTAATTAATTATATAAATAAACAATTGAAGTTGATCAAATAACTATTCAATTATAATTAATAGTTATTACATTTTTTTTTAAAAAGTGTTTTTAAAAATATTTAATTTTATTTAACTTATTTTATTTGAGAAATATGAAGTTAATTTCATTAATTATTCTGGTTTGTGCTTATTACATACATATTTATGTTTGTAATTATAGTAAAAATATATATATTTATATTAATTTGTATATTATATATATATATATATATATATATATATATATATATATATATATATACTTATTACAAATATGTAGCCATTAAAATAAATATTTATCTATTGCCAAGTTTAAACCAAAAAAATATTAAATAAAGTAAATAATAAACTCAATTGGATTTCATAGTTTTTCCCACTTTTGCATTTTGAATAACTAAACAAACATTTATTTTCCCACTTTATATATTGTTCTTTTTATGGTCAATCCGTTGTGTTTATTTATTAATTTTATTTTTTCTCTTTTCTGATTTATTGAACATTTGTTTTGCTATTAATTAGCTGAAATGCAAGTATCTGACGCATCGCAAGATCATTTAAACGATCTGCCCACTTGCATGCTCTTTCTCCCTCTCTCTTGCTGTGTGACTACACACGCCTGCACTCTCTCTCACTCTCACGCAAAGACCAACCGCGCTCTTTGCTGTTGCTAATCTCATTAGATGTTATTGTACTCAAATAGGTTTCCAGCGTTTGTTTTTCTCCATGCGACTCGCTCTCTCGCTTGCGCCTCTCTGTTGATATGGTTCTAGTGTGATATATAAATATATATACATTTGTGTGTATGTATGTTTATATATGAAAATATATGTATATATATTTGTGTGTGTGTGTGTATTTGCTTTATTTTGTTTTTTTTAACCGAATTTTGCCTTAGTGTTTATGTAGTTGCTTCGGGGCTAAAGCGTTTTAGCCGCGGTGTAGGCATTTTCATTCATTCAACCAAATGTTGCTGTTGTTGTTGCTGCTGCTTTTGGTTTTGTTGTGTACATTGTATGTGTTATGTTATTATCATTAGCTTGTCGTGGTGGTGTTGTTGTTTGCTCGTTCGCACTCTCTGTTTCCTCTCAACAGCCTCTGTCTGAGCATCATCTGGCCAACAAGTTCATTAACTTTTGTTTGCTGCTGCTGCTGTTGCTGCGCCAGCGGGAGAAATAATTTGTCAAAAATTTTGTCGGACATGCGATTTATAAATTATGCTTTTGATTTGATTTTTCGATTTGCAAAGATTTCGTTTCATTTTTCTTGTTATATATATATATGTATATGTCCATATATCTCGCAATTTTATTGACCTATATGGAAGTGGTTTGTTGCGAGCACATCTGTTATTTCTATTTTGCGCTCGTCCGGTTATTTAGCCAGATTTGCCAGATTTACTACTATATTTGCCACATTTGCTGGCATACCTTGTCTTGTTTTTTGATTAGCACTCGATACGTCTGTCGCCTCGTTCCATATAGACTGACGGCTGACTTACTTGACTACCTGTTGTGCCGGTTTACTTTATTTTTGGGGCTACCAGTTCCGTTTCAGCATCGTTTAGCGCCTGACATCAAAAAGTGTATCTCAAAATATAAAAAAAAACTTACAAAAAAGATCAAAATACAAAAATTTACCGGTTCAATATCATCTCAGCGTCTTTGGCTAGAAACTAAACTCGAAGCGATTCGTTTCCTTCTGCTTGTCTTTTGGTCACTGTAATTTTCCCATTTCCTGCGCAGTGTCTACAATAAACAAGCGAAGATTTTCCATGCCATTAAAAACCAGTTTCTCTAAATGCAAACAAATTGCGGCAAAATGGAATGAAAATTTTCTAAGATTTGTTTATCGAGTGAAACATGTATTTCAATTAGTTTTTCATTACACAAATATTGATAAAATGAATAAAATTTGAGTTATTCATGCGATAAAATAAGCAAAGCATCTCGTGATATATCTTTGAATATTTATCAAATATATTTACATATTTTTTTGTTTTATTCTTATTATTTTCTGTATTTGGTTTTAATATGTATTTATTCATTTAAATAGAACTTCTGGCAAAAAACAAGCGACAACCTTTTTTGCGAAATAGCTGAAATGCTTCCGCTTTAGTTTATATTTATTTCGGGGCTGGGCTTTTAAAACAAAAAATCAAATAATAAATACAAAAGTGAATGAAAAGCTGAATTCTTTAACTAATTTTGTATTTTTTCTGCTTCTTCTCTTCCACAGGTATGTGTTCTATGCATTGATTTTTGTTTGCAAACAAGCGAACAACATTTTCTGTGTGTGCGTCTGTTTGTGTGTGTGTAAGTTTTAGCACATTTGAATATTAATGTGCGCCTACCCCATAAAAAAAACTAGCGTTATAGCCCGGGTGGGCGAATCGATTTTCAGGTAGCCATATATTAATTAACCTGCCCTGTCGAACAGATGTTTTTTGTGTTAGTTTAAAGATTCATCAATCCACTCAACTCCAACCCAGCGAACTGACGAGCAATAAGTTATTAGTAAAGCGTTTAATAAGCTTTACCTGACCTGGCAGGGGGGGATTCTCCAGCAAAGCTGTTAGCTCTGATAGAATAAATCACAAGAGAAATCGACCTCAATGCTGCTAATGACGTTGCTTAGTTTTTGGCGCCATAATTGGGCAGCTTTATAGAAAATTAAGAAAATGTTTGATGCTAAATATAAGGAACCTATTTATAGTACATGAACTTATGAGCAAATCTCCGTTGAACATCTAAATGTGCCTTATGAGGAATTCAGTTGAGTTTCGTAGATGTTTATTTAGCGTTTATGTGCAGCAGATATTATGTATATATATATATATATATATATACATATATATAAAGACACATATACATAAATATGAAGACCATGGAGATTAAACTAAACTTTTCCACAAGTGACTACAAAAAGACTCAATCTTCTTGACAAATAAATATTTTTGAAAATTTTAAAAAAAGATTTTGAGAGCCGCTTTCAGATATTATAATAATATTTTATAGTTATTTTTAAATTCGTCTTTGTTTAAAACCTCACAAGCCCAGCTTTTTCCGGGCTCAACTATAATTCCATTAAAAACTCCATAAAACTCATCAAAAAGGGGACTCCCAAAGCTTAAGCATTGTATGGTAGCAATTTTTGTTGTTTTTGGTAATAAGCTGGGCTTATTTCGACTCGCAGAAAATGAATTTCATTCACCAAATTAAAGCTCTGTAGACAAATTAGGCATTTGAGGGTTAAATGACTTAAACTAGATTAATATCTGACTTAATGCAGTCATTCTAGTTTGAAATTCAGATTCCGATGGCATGAAAAGCAAATTATAAAATAATAATATACGAAATTTTTTAAAATTTTATTGCATTCTATTTAGACTGCAAATTTAGGAGACTTCAAATTAAAATTAACTCTACGCTGCAGCGTCTAAATATTGATAAATATTTAAAAATTTTTATATATAAATATATATACATTTTGTTTTTTGTTTTATATCTATATACATAAATATATTGTTTATTTGTTTTTAATTATGCAGCTGTTTATGAAAATAGTAGTGCGTCTGAGCACTAAATGTTGCACCTCAAAATGTAGTAATTAACACCATATTTTGAAAACAAATTAAAATTAATATTATGATTAACATATTTTTATTAATTTAGAAGTATTTTTGTTAGAAACATGTGAACTTGGGGCTTGAGAAAGAAAATTTAACAAAATTTAGTAGTTCAAGAGAATAGATTAAACTATTTAATTTAGTCTAGCTTCATGTATCATTAAAAAAAACATTGTAGGATCATAGTTAGTTGTAAATTGATTATTTTTTATTTACTTGCCACAGCTCACTGGTTCAGCTTCGCTTTCTACTAATTTAACAATTTCCTGCCACTAACTATTTTATATCTATGCTTCCAACAATTTATTAAATCTGTCTTTACGTCTTACTTTCATCAATATTTCTGTTCATCTATCTTAATATAACTCTTTTATGACTCAAGGTTTTCGCTTTTAAGTCGCTTAAAATCTTAGCTCTTTGTAGTGCTTTTAGTCCAGTTTTCTATCAAGTTTCTTTGGAAAATTAACTCTGTGGTTAAGTTCAATTAAATTCAATAACTATGCAGCCAAAAAAGAATGAAAAAAATCATAACTAGTTTCTGTTGCTGCTAACAATTTCCGTTAAACGCTGCACTTAAGAAAATCTTGCTGTCAAGGAAGTTGATTATATTCTGCCAGTTATCTTTGTTCTCTCTTCATCTCTCTCTCTCTCTCTCTCTCTCTGTGTCGGTCTCCTGTTTCACTATCTCTTTCTCTCAATCAATGCCTTCAGCAGCGGTTTGTTCTTTATTTCTTTCTAAAGCATATACATTTTATTTCTAGCAAATAAATATCATAAAACGTTGACAGCCTTTGAGCAGCGAAAATTCATCTCCGGCTTTGGTTGGCTTTCTTTTCAGCAGCCAAGCCAAGCCATGTATACAATGAGCAGCAAGAAAAACTAGTTTTTTCTTTCTTTGCCTAGCGTTTTCGGTATTTTCTTTTTGCCATTTTTCCAATAGTTAGTAAAACTCTCAGTACACACAACATACTTGGGCTAAAAACTTTTCTTAGCCAGCGCTGCGGTTGCTGCGCCAACAGCATCAGCAGCAGCAACACATCCAACCAGCATCAGTTGCTGCGGTAGCAAACTCTCGTATCATGTCAGTCAGCCGCTGGTCCGTTCGTTTGGATCTGTCGTGTCTAAAAGTTTTCCATCATAATCTACTTAACTTTTGCTGCAATCAATTGCAGTCTTGTGTTGTTGCTGCTATTGGTATCGTTGTTGTTGTTGTTGTTGCTGCTGTATGTGTCGCCTCATTGCATTTGAATTTGCAGAGCCTCTTCAGACTCTGCTCAGCTCTGCGCTCACCCATATATTTATGCAATCTCCTTTGTATAGATACAATAGACCAAGAGCCCAGAGCGATGTCTGCCTATATTTCCAGTGTTGCGTTAATAGAAAAGTGGTTGAAGCTTTTTACTATGTTGCGGATGCTGCGTATGAAAACGGACGTGTTCTTATCTTTTAGCAGTATCGGAGAAGAAGAAGAATGGCGTGGTTGTAACATTCTACAGAATGCCTGCCAAGCTGTCCCACTGTCAATCACCAACAGCAGCCGCAGCCACAGCCACAGACTTTGCTACAAGTTTTGCTCTTACACACACAGAAACACACACATAGATACACATATACATATACAATCGGAGAGCGATATAGATACAATATCTTAAAGATGCATTGAAGCGTAATTGCACTCACCTCTCAAAGCAATAGCCAGCTCCCATTCTCTGTCTCTCTTTCTCTCTCTCTCTTTTTTGTTCGCCCTATCTTAGTTGCTTTATCTGTGATTTCTGCTCACAACAACCTCATTTCGTATTGCATCGAAAATGCATTTTACTAACAATTGAAGCTTTTGTGTGCATATGCACAGTGGCATAAATAGAATTGTAAGTGGAGAAATTTTTATATATCAATTTTTGTTATTAAAATACCTTGGAAATATAATTTAAATATATATTTGATATTTATTTCAATAATTTTTAGTTTTTTTTTTCAAGTTTTTTCTTAATAACAAATCAAATATAACATTTTTATTTATTGCAATAAATTCTAAAAGTGATTTTTTTAATTTTAAACTGTTGTTAAAGTTGAATTTTATAAGAAAAGATTAAAATATTTTTTTTATATAATATTTATTTCAAGAACTTTTAAAATTTGTTTTGTTTTCTTTTTAAATACTAAAGTTCAAATTTGTTTGCAAAATTTATTTATTTCTCAAAGACTAATATAAGTATAAAAGCATTTTTTAATAAAATTTTAAATTGAAAATTTAAATTATTTAATATTTAATTTTTTTATTAATATTTTTTAATAATTTAATTATCTTTTAATAACTATATTTTTTAATAACTATAACTTATTTTTGGAATATCAAATAATTAGTTCTTTGTAATTAATTTTTTTTTAAATCAAATTGAAAGCAACTTTTTCTAAAGTCCTCTGCAGTTTTTGTATACTAATTTCACTTTTTTATTGTTGCAAATGCCAATGCACTTGCATTGTGCAACGTTTCATAAGCTAGTTAATTTTTGAAGTGCATTTACTAAATTGTGTTTCTGTTGGACTGGGTATGGAAACTGGGCCTGTGACTGGGGCTGGGCTGGGCTGGGCTTGGGTCAAGCTGTGTGTCGAGGCGTGGGACGAACAAGCCCGCTTTGTACTTAGTTGCGGGCTTACCTAGATGTAACTACAAATCTCTCTGTGTGTGTTGTGTGAGTGTGTGTGTGTGCACATCTCGTTTTTTTCCAATTGGCGCATGCCTTTTCTACTCCAACGCTCCACAGTTTGTGCACATTTTGAGATTTAGTTTTAAGTTGGAGACTTTGCCTGAATATTTGTTTAGCTGCAGCAGTTAATTGTTTTGAATAGTCATCGGAAGCTGGTGAGCGAGTAACTTGCATTGCGAGTGCGAAGACAAGCGTCTCGTTTGTGCACATAATTGTAATTGATAGTTTGACTTTTACACACACACATAGACACACGCCCAGTTGCAGTGCAATGTGCACAGGCTAAGGGCTTGTTTGCGTCTCGTTGTTATTGATGCTGTTTGTTGCAGCCGTAATTGGATACTTAAAATGGGCCAAGCAAAGCCAAGCCAAGGTCTTCATGCAGTCGTGTAATAAAATACTATATGCACACGTGATTGTGTCTGTGTGTGTGCTTTGAACTCTGATATTTTCGGTTATGTAGTAAAGCTTAAAGTGCAAGCGCACACAACCAATGCTGCGTATACGTAATATCCGCTATATACATATACATATATATATATATATAAATATATATATATTACTCATACGCCAATTGCTACAAACTGCGCAACAAGCGTAAGCGGAGCAGAGAGAGCGAGAGAAAGAGAGAGAGAGCGAGCGAGCGCGCTGCTCTAAATTATGCGCATCTCAACTGTAAAGTATCTAACAGCATGTTGAAAGTTCATTGTGCGTTGTCGACGCGTTTCTATCGTTAACTCAATCAAATGTGTTTAACTTTTCTTTTCTTGCATTTTATTTTATTTATTTGTTTTTATTTTTTTTTTACTTTTTCTTCATTTTTGCTGCAGCGTCGCAGTCGTCAGCTGCGTTGGCAAATTGCGTGTGCTTTTCGTTTCGTTGGCTGCCTTTTATGTTGTTGTTGCTGTTTCTTTTTGCTCGTTTTTTTCTTTTTGCTTATATCAAGCGTTCAATGCCCGCTGTGTACGCTGTCTCGCTCTCTTTTTTTGCTGCTGCATTTTTGTTTTATTTTTAACGCATACAATTTGTTTGTAATCTCTTTAGCTGCGATTCGCTTGGCATTTGTTTATGTTAAATGATTTGTCCGTTATACGCGAGTGCCGTCTGTGATGTCCGGCAATTGCACTGTGAACTCTAGCTTGCTCTCCCTCGCTCTCTCTGTGTATGTGTGTGTGTGTATTACTCAAGGTCAATAAAATAACCTTTTGAGTGATTTATGTTTTGTTGTGATTCGCATATTTTGTGCTGCGCTCGATTCCCTTTTTCCTTCTTTTTATAAAATAAATTGTTGCTATTTATCTAAGCACGTGCTCTCTCCACATCTAGTATATGTACTTATTCACTTATTGTGTAGATAAGAGGGGGTATTTGGTTAGTTTGCTCTAGATCTTGTATCGATATGATTATATGTTGTTGGGCTTATCGAAAGTGAATGTTAACAAAGATAAGACCAACAATCTACGACGTATGTATAAATATTTTTAGCCGTATATTGTTCACTTCCTGAAACTGATCTATTTTAACGAATGCTAATGGAATCACTTTTATATATTCTTATCTGTGACTAATAAAGTGATTAGCTATAGTGTAAATCACTTGCATCCATTAGACATATGTTATTCTCTGATCGAAATATGTTAACAATTGTTATAACATTTAACATAACTACTTACCAGTCACCTATCAGCAGTAACTAAAGCCAATTGTTGTTAATCTCGTTGAGCAAATTGCTTATCAATTTATGGAGCTCGTCGTCATTTGCTGCTAGGCCGCGCGCAGTGCATGCCGTGCACTTAATCAGTTTATAAAGAGCTGTATACATACATGTATATATATATATATGTTTATATATATGAGTATCTGAACATGTGTGTATAGGGCTCTGACTAAATGGCCCGTGCTTATATAGCGTAAATACTTATATATGTGTGCGCATACTTACAGAGACGGACTGTAAACCACACGTCTCAGGGCTGCGTTTAAGCAGCTTTAATTTCATTTCAACTGGCCCAGTACAATGACAACAACAACAACAACTAGAAAAAGCTGTTTTACGCTATTTTTATTTACTTGTGCCATGCGTTTTGCGTTTTGCCTTTTGCTTAGCGCTTTTCGCTGCTGTCTTTGCGGTCTTTTTGCATTTTTACTTTGGCCGCAAACTATTTTTGTTTACTATTTACTTTTGTGTCGCCTGGCAGCGGCATCACTCTGTTGCCGTTGCTGCTTAGTGCGTTGCTTTCCCGACCTAGCCGGCGACAATATTTGTTGTGCACTCAACACAACAACGCATTGAAGTCAGCAGGAGCAGAAGCCGTAGCACAGGAGACAAAGGCCAATGGATAGGCGTGGTTAGCAATGCCCTCTCTCTCTCCCTTCCGCTCTCTCTCCGCCCGTTTCGCTGTTCCCATAGCTATACAACAGACATATAGCCTAGGCATTTTGTGCTGCACAGTGGTGCCGATTGTTGAGATAAATGAAGAAATATATATAAAATTATAAATTGCAGTAGCTCGTTAAACAGCTGAGTTCTAGTATTAAATGAAGATTAGATAAGAAGAAAATATATTTTCTACTTATGAAAGGTTTTCTTCGTATAATGTCTGTTTGCATTAAAGAATACTTCTTAAATTATAGTGAAAAACTCAAACTTTCATATTTCTAATTTTGTAATCCTAATTTTTCAGTTTTTATAAATTGTTGTCAAACCATATACCTTCTACTTCATTTATTTTAATTTTCTTATTAGTTCTTAACTGTTTCGTCTTTTGATTAGCTCTTCTTGTAGTTTCTTAAGCATAAAACATTTTCTCCAGCCAGTTACAATTCGTTTTTCTGTTTACTTAACATATTTTATAACATATTCATTTCCTTAGCTGCACCTAGTTATCCTGAATAGTTGCCTAACCATAAACAAGTTCCTTTCTTTCCCAGCCACAACGCCTTTTGCCTTTCGAGTGCTTAACATATTTGATTTTATGTGCATTTCTTTTAGTTTTTCCATAGCAGCGTTTCCCACGCTGTCTGCATTTATGTGTGTGTTTGTTCGTTACTCCAATGACACCACTGTGCCATGTTTCGCTAGCTTTTGCCCCGCCGCTCACACTGCTCCACACGCTCTGCGTGCACTGCACTGGCATATAAGTTGCCTCTTGTTGTTGTTGTTGTCGTTGCATGCCACTCGCAATGGCGCAAAAGTTCCTAGACCACTCCAAAAAAAAAAAAAAGAAAAAAGAAGCAGAAGAAAAGCATAAAAAAGAACACAAAATTTATATGCGCCGTCGCGCATGCAGTCGCCGCTGACGCCGGCAGCACAGCCAGCGTCGAATGTTGACACGTACAGCGCAGCGTCGCGCCTTGTATGGCTTTCAATGGCAGCAGATTATTAATATTGCAAATGTATGTGCAGCCAAAGAGAGAGACAGAGAGAGAGAGAGAGAGGGAGAGGAAGAGGCAGACAGATCTAGCGACGGCGAGCCTATAAATATGTTTTGGCATTAGGCCTAGGCCCGGGCTTTAGTTTATCTGCAGCGAATGTATTTTAATGCTGTCGTCAAGTGCCTTGTATTTGGGTATAACTTGGCTTGTAGCAGGGGAGGAATATAAATAAATATAAATATATAGCAACGTACTAATAAATATATATTTATATTGATATATTGATAACTTACTAGATTTAATAAGAATATTCAATAAAAAAAATGATAAAATATCAATATATTTTATTAAAAAAAAATATTAAAATATTATTATAAAAAATATACAAATATTTAAACAAATTAAATAAAAAATATATAAATTTAAAATAAATTAAATAACGAATAAATATATTTAAACAAAATTAAAAAACAAGTATATATATTCTAAGTTAAATTTAAAAAATATCTGAAAAAATTACCAATAAAAAATATATATATTTAAAAAAATTAATTGGGAAAAGAAACAAAATTAAACAACAAATACATGTATAATTTAAAAATTAAATTAAAAATATATTTTTAAAAATATACAGTACAATATATATAATGTAGTACAAAAATTAAAAAAGCTATATCAAAATTCATAAAAAATATATAAAAATAAATTCACAGTTTTATATATTTATTTTTATTAAATTGAAATTTTTATTAGTATTACTTTTAGTTTATAAAACAGTTTGTATGGTAAACGATCAATTGAAAAAGTTCCATGATAATTTTTTAGTATCAGATATTTTTACGTTTCCATAAAAAATGTTGTTCCGCAGAGGCTTTCAAAGTTCGCATCATTTTTGTTTTTTTTTTTTGGGTTTTCTTGTGTTTTTTTGTATGTGTGTGTGAGTGTGGAAAATCTGTGCTGCTGTTGACTACTTCAAATAATTGCGAAAAACCAGGCGTGCGGCAGTGGCGGCGGCGGCGGCGGTGGCGGCGGTGGCTGGCTAGCAACCTGTCTGGCAGCCGTAGGGCAACATCATTATCAAACTTGATTATCATTGGGCTGTGCAGCAGCAACACAACGCACATTGCACTCGGGCTGGAGTGTAACTTCATCATCATCATTCACAACATCATTATCGGCATGGTCGGTCGGCGGCGGCTGCTGCTGCTCGACATGCGCTTTGTCTCTTCACTTCCAGAGTATGTGGATGCGACCATATCGTGCCTATATATACATACTTTACTGCTGCCTGTGTATACATGCATTTGTATGTATATATGTGCATATATATATATATATATATATGCATATCTGTGTGGTGCAGTCTGCGCTGACTGCGCTTCAGAGAGCCGTGTATAGCAATTGAATATTTGCAAGAGATTTCCGTTCATTAAACCCGACAGCGAAAAGCAGAAAAGCACCAGAGCAACGACTGTAGGCGGCCTTTGAGTGTCAGCCTCTCTCGCTCTCCCTCTGCCTATCTCCCTTTCGCTCTCTCTCTCTCTTGCGTTGCGTTCCCTGGTCTACCAGTTGCGGAACTCTACGGCCCTATGTTGTGACCGGCTAGCTTCTGGCTGCACTGCTGATGATTTGTACTACGTAGTGCTTCGCTTTTAATTTTTTTTCTATCTCTCTCTCTCTCTCTTTTTTTTATGCGGCTATGGAAGCTTCGCTATAATTAAATTCCTCTTTAAAGCTGCGCGGCATCGCCCTATCGTATTATTATTATTTTCATTTGTTGTCGTTGTTGTTGCTTTGTTTCTTTCAACGTTAGTGCAAAATTTAATTAATGCGGAGGCAGCGAAGAGTCTTCACGACCTACGCGATGCAAAATATATAGTTTTGAAAGTTTTGGCTTATGAGCGCGCGCACATAAAGTTTGCCTAGAGGCAGAGCACTTATAAAAGTTGATGTGGGTCGTAGAAGTCAATTTGAAAGTGTTTGCCAGGATCCATAAACTTGAAAAAAAAAATAATAATGATGTTCAATTAAAAGTTGATAATTACTTAATTGATATTTGTGCCTATTGAGCAATAAATTGAGGTATTAAAAAACTTAAATTGTGTTCAGTGTGATCAAATCTGAATAGAGCGAACTTTAAGTTCTTTAAACTCAGTAATAGAATTTAAACTTTGCTTATTGAAGTTCTTTTTGGCATTTCATTTATCATCGTTTGTCTTCAGTATATTATTTTTGGCTGAGTTGCTCAACATTTTGCAAAGCATTTCATTAGAACTTCAGTTGAAGCCGCAACTTAAAGTCCACCTACAGAGTTTTGTAGAGAGCTAAGCTGGTCATGTGCCTGAATGTGTGTGTGTGTGTGTGTGTGTGTTTGGGGAGCGGCTAATGCAACTACTATTCTACGTGCTCTGTTGCGGTGGAAATACCTGCCACTCTCGCTCTCTCTCTCTCTCTCTCTCTGTCTCTCGCTCTTTGAGACCTGTGGCAAACTCTTGCTGTTTCTAATTGCCGTGTTATTGTGTGTACATGTACATGCTCTAAGGGGCATGTGCTTCATGTTGCATGTAAGTAACTTGGCTTGCCTTTTAGTTTGTTTTCCTTGCAGCAGCTCTTGTTCTGCATCTGGTTCTGGCTGTGGCTCTTGCGCAGAGTTTATCATAATACCTTTTAACGCAACTGCGGCAAACGAACGAACGAAGCAGCCAACCAACTTCTAAGCCAAGCTGAAGAAATGACTGACTGAGTGACTGGTCTGGCGGGCGAGCTGCCTGCCTGCCTGCCTGGCTGCAGTGAGTGAAAGACATGCGGTCCATGTGGCGGATGTATCTTCGTTTTTGGCTCGGTCTCGTTTCAGTATTTGGTTGTTGGCAAGGTAAAATTGCGCTGCTGGAAAAACATGTTTCTTTTCCGTCTGCCTCCACTCCAATCTGGCAGTGAAAAACTGAAAAACTGAAAAACTGCATGCAGCGTTCAGCGTTTGCCCCCACAGCTGTGGATAATGATAAAAACCATGGCGATGATGATAATGATGATGACAAACAAGCACGCCAAGTTTTTTTTTTTTAGCTACAGCAACTGCTGCTCTCTCTTTCTCTCTACCTTTCTCCTCTCTCTCGCTGTCTCTGTTCATCAACTCAGCCTGTTTGGTCGTTATTCGTAGAACATAGCGAACTTGTTTGGCCATTTTCTTTGGCATCACCATCTCGTCTGGCGGCCTGTTTGGCCATTTTTCTCTTTCGTTGTCTTGGCCTTTTCTTTTTTTCATCTTTTCTTTCCTTTTGCAACAACCAACAGAAACAGCAACGGCAACGGCAGCTTTACGTTGCTGCATTGATGCATTTTTCCTGCTAACAACCAGATGAGAGGCAGGGGATCGTTTGCCTGTTGGTGGCCGGTTTTTGGGCTCGTTTTAAGTTGGCTCTTTGCACTAAATACTTATGCGCTAAATGCTGTTTGTTTCGCTTTGTGTGTGTGCAAATTCCGTTGTTAGTCTGCTGCTTGGGCTCCTCTGCAATATATGCCAATTGCTCTGGCTAAAAGTAGGCACTTCGATATCAAATTATTCGAGCATTTTAACATGGCATTAGGCAACCATTATCCCAAATACAGATGTTGAGCGCTAGTTTAGCAATACATTTTGAGCTGCATGTTGAAAAATAATTGAGATTGTCTATGCATTGCAATTTTAAATCAATTTTGGCCAAATTAGTTTCACATTTCTGCTCAAAACTGGGCTCAAGCTGGCTTCGTCAAATGAGATAAATAAGCTAAGAGATTGTAGATTTCTGAGAGGGTTGAGAAAACAAATGTTTGACAGCGTGCGGCACATCTAAGAGCAATGCCTCTCTCGGCGATTTTCATTAATGTTAATGAGGTTAAGAACGCACTACAAAGATAACATTTCGCATTTGCAGCGTTCGCTAAGTGTTTCCTGACATTGTGCCAGACCATTATTCTGGATTATGCGTAAAGTCCATTAAAGAGGTCATCGTAACGGCTTTTGGCATGTTCTACTTCCACTTGGAGCATCGTTCAACTTCACTTGGCTGTGTCTGTGTGCGCGTTGTCTTTCCCATTTCAATTCATTTCATTTCACTATGAGTTTTTTGCCATTTTTCAAGCGAATCATCAATCACACATCCAAGCTGAACATGTTAACGAGAAGCATTTGCCACTATGCGAAGCAATCTTTAGGCTGAAGCTGAAGCTGAGACTCTTCATAAAACATAGTAGTTCGCCCACAGTCCAAAAAATAAGCAAACAGACCTAAAAAGAAAACTGAAATCAGACAGAAAAAAAATATATATATATATATATATATATAGAATGCTTTCTACTTTCTGGCTTCGAATAAAAGCATTTGAAGCATTTCCTTAAGCGCTCGCTCAAGTTTCATTAAGCAAAAGCAAACTGTTAACTGGCCGAAAGGAAAAAAAGGCAAAGAAGAAAAAAAAATTAGAAAAGAAAAGGGAAAAAACTCTATGCCGGCTATGGCTTCATGCTGAACAAAGGGCTCGTCCAGGCAGCAGCCGTGCGGCTTTTCATTATGACGAGGCGCCGGGAGGCGGGCGCCTAAACGTGTGCTTTATTAAAATCTAATTTCTTATTTATGCAGCCAATTTTCATCGCTGCTGCATGCAGAGCAAACGCCAGGGCTTTTTAATTAAATTTTTAAAAATTTATTTCCAGCCGCAAATGTTGAAATGTTCAAGTCACAAATACACGAAACGCACCTAATTCAATTTGATACTCTGGCTCCGCACTTAAGGTTGCTGTACTGTTGGAGTACATACATACTTATGTATATGTATTTGATATATTCATATTGTTGTTGCTGCCAATTTTAATTGGAATTTCTCTTTTGGCTTGGCCTTTTCCTAATTATATGCCTTTTGCCTATGCAAGAGCAAATCCAATAAGCATTATGACTTGCTTGCTGTTTGTTTAGCCAGACTCCTGTCCCATACGGCATCTAAGCCAAGAGAAAAAGAAAATGTAATGTACTTCAGCTAGGCCGTGTTGTGTCTATATACAGACGCGCATATATAGGCCAAAAATAGCGAGCAGCGACAACTTTGGCCCGCTGGCTCCCCTTAGGGTTTATGGCCCCAACAACTGTCGCGCTAAATATGCCAGTTCGCAGGGCCATCGCGCCATTGCGCCCGCTCGTCTCGTTGCCTCTCGATAGGCAACAATTTTGCCGCTTTATTGAATTAAAAATTGAAACTGCCAGGCTCAGGGCGACTCTCTTGCTCCAGCTACTGGGCTGGCTGCCTTTTCGGAGCGCACATTAAATTAATAAATTAAAATGGAAAGCACTTTGTTTTAGCACTCAGAGTTGTGCTCCCACTCCCAGCCAGCTCCCCACCCTCCCCTCGCTGTCTGTTCTATTCATTCAGTAATTCGCTAAAATTATTAATTTATGTCATTTAAGAATGTCATTTACTTTGCTTGCGAACATTTTTAAATTAGCTGTTCGCACACTCGATAAAAATGAAGTAAGGCCACGGCAAAAGAAAAGCGATTTCCAGCGTTGCCGCTCATAATTGAACTGCCGCGGCAGGTCACAGTCGAGAAACTCTTAAATCCAGTTGACGGTGGCTTAGGTTTTGCGTCATTGGCAATGCGCACAATGGGCCAAGTTAGCATCAACTTTGGCAATATATTCAGCATTATTTGATGCATAAATATAGTCCGTGAACTGCTTTGAATGGTGAATAAGTTGCCTTGGCAATCATTCAGTCGAAAAAAAACCATAAATTTATTCAAGCATTTCTCATTCACGCCCACTGTGCACGCTGCCAAGTCCTTCGGGCAACGTTTTTCGCATTCTTCACTGGCTGCTGCTGCCGCTGCTGCTTCCTAATAGATTTTGTATTTTGATTGATTGCCTCGCTTATTCAATTGTTGTGCCCACCCAACACCAACACCCCCCACATTTGAAGTTGCCTGCAGAGCTCCAACAGCCCCACCTTCCGCACAGAAAGACACAGCGAGTCGCGTCTGCGCTGGGCTTATGAACCGTGTGATTGTTTTACTTAGATGGGGCTGCTCACGCTCAGCTGTTCTGACTGGATTTAACTGCATTATTAGTTAAATCTGTAGCATAAATTTCAATATCGATGCGGCTGTTCGCTCGTTTGTTGGTTGGCTGCTCGGCTGCTCGGCTGCTCGATTGGCCCCAGGCTGTTTCCGAGGCGACAACCTAAATGAATTTTAATGCCATTTAAAGCGACTTTCATATGCTGCCAGTCACCCAATTCTCCAGCCGTTGCTGTTGTTGTTGTTGCTGCTGAAACCTTAGCAGTGTGTGCACACAGTGTGCAGTGGTCGAATACGTTTGATGCGCACTGTTGCATAAAAGCCGATCCATGTGCCCTACAATGGAAACACAAAGCTCTCCCTCTCTCTCTCGCTCTTGCTCGTTGCCAACTAGTCGCCCTGTAAACTAATGCGCCAAAGCTTAAACGCATGCCACGCCCATATAGACAAAGGCCTACCCAATGACATTTGACCAAATTGTCGCCGTCGTCGTCGTCTATGCCAGATACTTCAGGCCACGTATATTGGCGAAAGCTCTTTGTCTAGCCACAGATACTCCCAAAGGTGCTGCAGTTGCATGGATATTGCAAAGCCTAGCTTCAGGCATTGTCTTTGGCATGAGCTGTGCATCAAATTTAACTTGCAACAGACCAATTAACGGCAATTTTATAAATTATGTACGTTCGGCTGTATGGCCAAGTTAATTAGCAAATTAATAGTGGCTTAAAGCCCCAAAGCGGCGAAAATGTCAGATTGTCAGAACAGAATATATAATTATTGCATTGCATTACTAATGCATTGCTCTAATGCCAGTTCAACTGATGAATAATTAAATGATGAATAAACTAATTTGAATAAGTGAGAAGTTGAGAAATTGAAGACAGCTCAGAAATATTCATAAAAGTTTAAAGTTTCTCCTTTAGATATTTATTTTAATTATTATTAATTTAAAATTTTGATAGATATAAATTTTATTTATTTTTATAGCTTATATATATTTACAATATATTTATTTCTGCTCTATTTTTTTTTATATATAATTGTGAATTCAATATTCCGACCCCACACAGTCCACATTTGATATAGTCAACAAATATGTATATATATGCTGATATATGTTAACAACTCGTTTGTGAGATTAACGCTCAGCGACGGCTTAGGCAAGAACAAACACTTTGCTATGCGTACAGTGTAGAGGTGCTGGGGGCATTAGGGGCGTGTCCGCCTTTGATGATGATGATGATGATGGCAATGCCTTGGCAAATCGCATTTCATGCTCCGGCTTCATTGCTGGGTGCTAAAAAGGCGAATGCCCTCAACTAAAGAAACGAATAGGCATTAGGCAAAGGTGAGAAAGAGACAGTGAGCGCGAGAGTGAGAGAGGGCGAGGGAGTCGTTGGCTGCTGGCCGTAATTTATGCGATTGCAACGGTGACTGCCGCTACTGCAACAACAGCAACACAAACAACAACAACAACAACAAATAATAACAAACTAACATATCCGAACATATTTTCACTCAGTGTGCATTTTTTAATAAGATTTCTTCAAGCAGACGACGTCTCAAGACAGCTGTGTATGCACGTGTGTGTGTGTGTGTGAGTATATCTTCATCTTTTGCTTGGCAACATTTGTAATGTTTCGTTGCATTTTGCAACGCGTCGTTGACGTCGGTGTTAATAAAGATTCACCCAGCTAACCATGCGGGGGGCCTTTAGGCAACCCACTGGGCTGCAGTTGCTGTTGCACCTGTGCCGTTGGAGGTCGGTGGGGGAGCTGGTGTCTGCCTGCTGCTGGCTGCCATCGGGTCCGTCTATGGGTGGCCTACTTAATTTATGAGACGCGAGAATCTGCTGCGCTGGCAAACAACGCAGCAACGAACACGAAGCTGCAAAAAAGCAGCCATGGCATAGCGCAATTTGTAATTAGTGTAGGTACATGGCACAAAATCTGTAGCTAAAGAAAATGCATCCAACAGATACTTAGCGCTCTAAGGCGGCAATGACGTCGACAACAGCAGCAGCAGCAACAGCAACAGCAACAACAGCTACGATGACAGGAACAACAACAGCGACGACAACAGTTGCAATAATTATGGGCTGCAACGCGACATCATGTGATTGACCGCATTATAGAACAGACAAATGCAGCTCTAGACTGTAATAGAGATGGACAGTTGAAGATGTAGAATGAGAGATCGAAAAGTAGGCAACTGAGGCTAGGAATGACTGCATAAGGCATTTAGATTATAGATAGGAATGAGCTATGAGCTATGACAAATTCAATAAAAAATATGAAATAAATAAATAATTAATACTTGAGAAAAAAAAATTTGAAAAAAAGTAATTGCAAAAAAAAATTAAATTAGAAAGAAAAAAATAGTCTTAAATAAATTTTAAATTATTATATATATGAGGCAAAATCTGTGTTTAAATATTTTTTATAAAAACAAAGATAAATAAAAAACAAGATAAATAAAAAACAAAATAAATAAAAAAATAAATAAAGCCAAAAAAATAAATAGAGTCAAAAAATTTAATTAAATATATATAGCATAAAAAAATTAATATTTGATCCAAAAATAATTAAACATAAATTTTATAAATTAAAGAAATTGAAAACAAGCTTAATACAAAAAAAATAAGAAAAGGTTTTTATTTATTTTTTTTTATTATTTTTTTATATGTTACTACATATAAAAAAAAGTGCGCAAAAAATTGTTTGTTAGAAAATATTTTAATAATATAAACTTACAGAAATTTGTAGAATCTATTTCACTTTTATCTTCCTAATATAAACTTAAGCACATCTTTAGATTCATCATTTAGATGAAATGATAAACAGGCCTAGAACATGCTAGCAATTACAAACATGCATTCAGTTTCGACACACTAATGTAGGGCTAAAAGCAAAGCTTCAGTGTATTAGGAATGCATTAGCAAAGAAGCCAAGCTAAAGCACAGGCAATCAGGTATGCAACGAACTAGAATATTATGTGCTTAATAACTAAATTTGTGGATTAATAAACAAAGTTTTGCGTATGCAAATTAAACGAGGTGCAGACCACAAGCGCGCACACACACACATACACACACGCACACACATGAATACGCATGAAGGCAAAACTTTTGGCTCAACAATTGCATGAATCTCAAGGGCTGCTGAAGGCACATAAATGTTAAATTTGATATGTTTATATGCCGTTTATTATTAGGCAGCATCTTAATATATAAATCCAGCCAAAAGCCTGCTTTGGCTTGTGCTTAAGTTGATTGAATACAACTTTTTGTCCGATTCCTTTTGAGGGATTTTCTAATTAAATGTCACTTCATGTTTTGTGAGCATCAAAATATTTTGCATAGTTTGCCCCTCCGGCTCTATGCCATTGTTATAAGCATCCTTTAACACAGATACAGAGGCTGAGTCAGAAAGAGAGACAGTCTATTCAGAACAGTATATGTCCACGTCATCATATGATATGACATAGATGTTGTGCATAAAGGAATGAGAATGAGAATGAGAATGTGAATGTGAATGTGAATGTAAATGGGCATGGCAAAAACCTGTGCCAACATTTTGTCACTTTTTTGCCAGTTTTTGTCATCTGTTCATTGTATTGTCTATGCCATTTGTGACTTGTTTATTGTGTGTGCTCTGTTTCTGTGTGTCTCTGCTGCTGCTGCTGTAATCCTTAATCCTTCTGCTTTATTGTGCATTTACATATCAGTCTGCCTAGGCAATGGCTCGTTTGTTTGGCATCGGAGGACAGTCGACACAACGAACTGCTGCTGTTGTTGTCGCTCTGTATCTGTTAGATAGCAGTTCATGGAGGTTATCGCACACAAACACACACAAAAGGCTAGATACGGACAAAACTACGGCTTTCGTTGTAAATAATGTGAATACCATATCAATTGAAGCAGAAAAGTGACCCAAGAAAACAATAACAATAACTATTGAATGTATTTAAAGTCTGATTGAGTAAAGCCCATCGATTGTAATAGTAAAGTATTGAAAAGTCTCACTACTTTGGTTAGACTTTATTTGTTTACTTATATTTTCACATGAACTTCATCAATTTCCTATAGTATATCATTTATTTTCCCACAGTCTAGTTATTAGAACTAAGCCCCTCTTGACTTATACGCACGAAATTTTTCACATAATTGCTGCATCATCTTTGAAAGTGCCACGCCCAACCAATCAATGATGACAAGCCGCTAGCTTTATGCCCTGACCAAAAGTAACTTTCAATCTATTTTGCCGTGCATGCTACAGCAGTTCCATGTGCACTTCATACATATATATAAAGATGTGTGTGTGTGTGTGTGTGTGTGTAATATGAAATAGGCAATTTTGGCCAAACAAATAGCAAGAAAAAGAGAAAAGAAAAAGTTATATATATTCGGTTATTACACACACAAAAGGCTGAGTTCTGAGTTGTCAGCTTCTCCTGCAAGTTTGAGGGCGTTATAGTTTGTGCTATTGTTGCCATTGTCGCGCATAGCGAACATAATTTTAATAGGTCATCATATTAAGGGATTTTGTGCAATTTGTTCACACACACATATAGAGTGAAGTTGTTGTGAAAATGATTTGAGCGTAGGCTTTGGCTGCTATTTGTATTGATTGTGGAGGCTGTGTCTGACACCCTGCTCACTCTCTCTCTGTCTCTCTTCCCTGCCTCTCTCTCTCTGCTGCTCGCTAGCTCTGTCTTTCTTACTCAGCCTTTTTGCCTCTCACTCTAATTATGGCTCTGTCTGGTTATTGGCCATTTGCCACGAGCTGACATGTGCGTTTAATTGCGTTTCACTTATTTGACACAAAATTAATACGGCACTCGGCAGTGCTCTCTCCCTGTGTGTGTGTGTATGTATGTGGGTGTTATGTAAGCATTGTGTGTGCGCATTGAGGTGTTCCTAGAGAACAACAGCAGCAGCAGCAGGCACAAAACTTTTAGCTCTACCCCTTCCGTTCGCCCACATAAGTATGCTATAATTTCGGGCATATGTCCATTGTTTTAGCAGAAGCAATTATTAAGGGCTGTCCCCTCTAATCCTCGCTCTGTGCTTGTGTGGATAATTAAATATTTCTGCAACATTTGCGTTTTGTTTGTGGAATTTGTTGTCGTTCGTTGCTGGATTTTGTGGACAGCCCAAAAGTTTTCATTCTATTTATATAACAGTTAAAGCAACAGCTTAAGACAACAATCCAACATTTATAATTAATAAGCTTAAAAGTTAACTTAACTATGAGCATATTTATGTATTAACTTGTTGTTTAATGTTTTCCATTTTGTATTTGTATGTATAATTGAGAGTTGCAACTAATGTTAAATAATTTATATTCGTTTAGCCAGAGCGCCGACCGCCAAGGCGCTGACAAGTTGACAAAGTCTTGCCTTAATTTTTGAACGTTAATCTTGGCTTTGGCAGCCGTTTGCTGGCCGAAAGTGATTTCAACCACGGCCACTGAAAACCTTTTTAAAGTGCAAAAGAAAATCGTTGCCTCTGGGGCCAGTTGGTAAACATAAATCAAATTATGTGCCCGGCTAACGCCCGGCTATAAAATCTGCCCAAATGTTATTAAGTGCGGCCCAGGGACATTCATCAGTAGTCCCGAGGAGCGGTGCTTGTTGACCGTTTGGGTTTGAGGCTTTGTAGTCCAGTATTTTATGTTATTAATATTAATATTATTATGTGCACAAAGTTGCTGTTGTTGCTGTTGTTGTTGGTGGTTGTTATTGCTGTAGGTGTGTGTGCTTGTAATTACGCACTTTAATGAGTTTTCCCTTTGACCGCCCCCAGGGCAACAGTCTGTGCGTTCGTACCGTTACAGCTGGAAATATGTCAGGTGTCGGCTGGTTGGGCTTATAAAAATACACACACACAAACATACACACTGTCACAGCGGCTGACAGGCACTTTGCCAGACGGTGTGTTGCACATGTGCATAATTAATTTTAAAAATTAATTTTCATCGTGTAACTTGTGCTCAGAACTTTTCTTTCATCTCTTGCAATGGGTTATAGCAATGCCAAAAACATCCTGATACAGCTAAAGCCGGTTTTGCCTGCGTTTATAATATTCATATTAAATTTAAATATTAAAATATTCATATTAAATTAAATAAAAACTTAAATGTTAAAAATCTTCCTTTTATTAGTTTTTGCACTTTTAAAAGTTATTTTCAGCCAGCGCCATTGGAACTTGGCGTTTTGAGAACCAATTGCAAAGTGATTTTCTCTTTCTGGCAATTAAAATAAGTTAATGAGCATTGCGCGCACACATGTTGCTAGGTTGCTTGGTTGCTTTGGGCAGGGGGTTGTTGGGGGTTAACTAAGTAAACTTAAAACTCTGACTGATTGGATTTCTGTAGAAGGGAAACAGCTCACAGTGGGGCTAAATTGCGAAAACCGCATGAGTGAACGATGAGTGATGCTGTAAAGAAATGGCTGAAATATTTCAAATACGAACACTAAATACACTTGCCAGCCAGTTAGCTGAACTATTTTATTTTATTTATTTCAAAATTACTATTTTAATTTTTTTTTTATTTAATCTTATTTCAATTTACTCTTGTTATTTATTTTTTTTCAACTTCACTGGCAGCACTACTATTTCTATGAACAGCCGATTTTCAATGCATTTCTCGAAAATGGTCAAAACTAAATTAAGTCTTTTCTGTGAATTCTGTTTTAAACTAAAAGTGGATATAATTTTATTTTTCAACCAAAAAAAGACCTTCATTTAGCTTGTTTTTTTTTTCTTTATAGTGCGGCACTACTATTTTTATGAACACAACTGAATATATTAAACATTTCAGTAAGATTAACTAGATTTTGAGTGGCTTTTCAAACCACATTTTGCAAAAACGAGTTCAATAATTTAGTCTAAAGCTAATTATTCAAATGGAAACGAGCTTGTGATTTATCTAGCCTAAGTTTGTAGCTCTTCTTTTTAATTTGATAATTTTTTTAAACACGTTTATTTGTCAAATTTAAACACCTTCAGTGAGTGTATTAAAATAAAATTATGCACTGCGTGTGTGTGAGTCTATAATGATGATAGCAATAATAATGATGATGATGACGAAACTGTTTCCACAGCGACAACACCTGCCTTTGGATTTGAGTTTGACTTTGCAATGGCTGGCGGTGTCTTTGGTGGTGGTGGCCGTGGTGACGGTGGCGTCGGTGTCGGTGGTGGTGGTGGTGGTGATGTTTGCAGACGACAACTTGACATGAGAGTGTTGTGCTGCTGACTAGAAAATGGCATTTTAGGCGGAGTGAAAGCCACCCAGTCAGCCCGTCAGCTATGTTTCTCGACTTGGCAGTAGTCTGCACTTGATGTTTGTTTTTCCTGTTGCCTGCCATAAACGGAGAATGAAAAAAACTCCGCACGTCTTCTCTCATATGACTACGATGAAAATTGACGTATAAAGTCAACGCGACCGTCAACAAAAGTCTCTCAACGCATGACAGCATTTTTAAGGCCGAGATGTCAGCATTTCTCTCTCTTACAAATTCGTACTCCCAGCCATCCATTACAGTCCATACCATGCCATACAGCAACAACATCATCACCATCATCATATGACCCCCGCATGTGTGTGTCACGTACAGCATTTAGCATTTATTGTGCCGCTTCATGAGTTTCTTTTTGCCTTTTCTTTTTTTGCTTTGTAAGACACAAAAAAAAAAAATCAATTGGTTTTTTCTTTTCTCTTCTCTATGTGTGGAATAACAATATAGAGGTGTAATATCAAAGGGCAACAACTGTTGGCAACACAAAATTATTGTTATCATGATGAGGCCACAAATGCTGTGCGCCACAAAGCAGGCAACAGTTTTTGGCTTTATCATAACTTGATTAGAGAGCCAAAGAGATTCAGGTGTCGCAGCTTACCTAATAGAGACTTATTTGGACCAATTTCGAATGTTTTCGTTGAGCGTTGAATTGCTTTTTATCTATCATTTTATAGCTACATAATTTTAATGAGAAATTCCATTTAATTGCCAGCGAAAGATGTGCAAATACGTTTCCTTGGCCCGCATATTAAGTTTTTGTTATTATCGTTCTCTGGAAATCTTATAAATTTCTACACAGAATGCACGTTTAGTTGGAAAAAAACCCGCATATGCAATTCATTTTCTTTGCCATCATGATTAGAGCGAGACAGGGAGAGCGTGTGTGAGAACTATGGAGCTCTCACTTTATATCTTGATGATTTGTGGCGCTGTTTTTCTCATTGCCAGGAAATTAGAGAATTGGCACACACACACACACACGCGAGCAATTGTGCTGTGTGTGTGTGGAAAGCTAAAAGAAATTAGAAAGCAAACCGGTTGCCAGTCAGTCTTGGCATTTATGTGCGAGTTAATTAAAACAAAACTAGTTACGACGCTGCGTTGCCTTTTTTTTAAGTTTTTGCGCTCGTCTAGAGAAAAAGTCATTAAAAGCTGATGCCAAGTGCGCGCATACAGTGCGTATGATTGATAATGAGTTTTGCAGACGCTGTTGCAGGAGTTCGAGACGTGGTTGTTGTTGTTGAAGTTGGAGTCACAATGCCAATACGATGTCTACTGACTGCTCAGATAGATGTCTTCATCTTGGCTCTGGGCGCTGTGGCATGCAATGCAAAGAATTTACAATGCTTGTAACGGAACTTATTATTTCATTGCCCCCACCTCAAGCTGCTCGTTCGCTCGTTGCCTGGCGGCTCTCTGCTGGCTGCTGGCTGCTGGTGCCTGCTGTCTCTGTCCGTGTCTGGCAATCTGGCAGCTCACAGCATGCGGCGAGCAAAAGGCAACCGCCAACCGACCGACAACTCTGAGCTGTCGTCTTTAGCGTATTCTGGTCATGTGTTGTGTGCTGTCTCAGCCTCAACGCAACCTCCGGTTCACACTCCCATAGAGCCACAGATGACAGACCATTTATTCGCCCGCGTGTGTGTGTGCCCTGCCTGAGCGGGAATCAAACTCAGTCTTATATTTTTCTACTTTTTTATGGCACAATTGTCATACCTGCACCGCAATTTGTACGGAAACATTGAAAGCTGGCAGCATGGCATTCAAGCAGTTATGTTAGTTCAAATGTGAAATATGCATGCAATTGGTTTAGTTTAACATTCCTAATTTCTGTGCCATTTGTGATTCAGTTGTGTTGTGTTGTGTTTGCTATTCCAATGCCTTATGATGAATTCGCCAAACTTGCGACACGCTGCCAAAAACTTTTACGTACTTTTTCCTTCGTTTGATAGATGAAATTCTATGCTTTCGAATATATTATGTACAGCTGGCGGGGCAGTGGTAGGTAAAACATGAAAACTTAATGCATTAGTTGGACACAACTGTCGAAAGTTTATTGTAAGGCTGCAGCCATGTCCTAAAAGTCAATTCTTAAAGTTGGCAAATGGATTCGTATGCTAAGATAACATAACTATGGCTATGAGTTGGGATATGCTAACAAAGTTCAGCTCTGACAGCAGCCATGTGAGCCTGATTTCAAAGGTTGTGCCTTAGTTTGCCTCTGTAGAAGTTTGTTTGCTTTAGTAAACTGAATGAATTAATTTTTCAAATAAACTCTTTCTTTTGGAGACAGGATTCTTGCATTAATTAAGTCAGAAATTGCTTTTTCATATTTAAATTATTAATATTATTAATCGTATAAACAAATATTTGACAACTGCAGCTGCTAAATTATATATATTAAATACATAATAAAACTTCCAATATCTAACTGAAAATATTGATATTTTTGCATAGTTGAAGCACTCAAAATTTGATCTCTCGTCATAATGTCTATCTAGCAAATGTGCTTAAAAATATCTTAGATTAAATTATTTTACATATATGCTTAAGATCTGTCCAGTTGTGTGTTCGAAAGCTCACATAGTTGTATTTTATTTTGGGAAAACTGCATTCAAATTCCATAAATAAACTTTACAATAAGTTTTTAATATAAACTTTAGTTGTTAAAATAAACTTTAAGTACTTGTATATAAGTCAGTTCCCTTTGATATTTATGGCAGTCTGTCGGGTGTCCTCTACTCTATTAGCTTGGAAGGCGACTGTTACAAGCTGTTGCAGTAGTGGGACTGTCACACCTGGACAGCACAATAGATTTGCATATTTACAAACAAAACATGGAAAATATTCATGCAAATAATTGGGCGTGGCAGCAGCTGGGGCTGGTGGGGCTAGAGGACTGGCTATCAGTGACTGTCTTGCTGCTGGGCCGAGTATCATGTCAATGTAAAGTGCACGCGGGCAGCCAAATTATGCGCATTTATTTAGTAGTTAATGCTTTTTACATTTTGCGAGCGACCCGCATAAGTTGTTTTTCGCAACAGAGATAGAGGAGGGAGATAGATAGACAGAGGCTATGCTATGCTATCTCTAGACTGAGTTGCCGTTACATGGGGAATTAGTGCGCATAATTTCATAAACAGCAACAGCAACAGCAACAACTGCTGGAGAAGTTGTTGGCAGCCATCGCGTTGGCCTGTGCAAATATTTTGGAGCCCTGTACTCGCCGCCCGCGTCTCCTTGGGGAAATGTTGTTTGCTGCTGCTGGCAAAAAACATTCAGAATCACATGCGAAGTCTGCATATACAGCTATGCTGGGAATTTGCTGTGTTCTCTTACACGAAAAAGTAAGCGAATGAATAAAAAAATATTAAAAAGATGAAGAAGAGGAAGAAACAACTCTGTGTATGCTGTATATCTGTACTAAATTGCACATGAAGTGATTTCGAGCGTAAGAAATGCCTTGGCTGAGGCTGGGGCTGGGGCTGAGACTGGGGGCGCAGCCATCGATAATATATATATATATATATATATATATATATATATATGTGAACACTCTGGCTATATGTCCCAAACGAACGGTGGAATATGCATATAAAATCTTGGCGCAGTTTCAAAGTTGTGTATATATGTATAAGTGCGTGTGTGTGAAAATGTATAAAAACACATTTCATATCAAAATTACAACAACGCACACGATAGTAGCCGCCTTATGATGAACGAGGCATGCTGGGACTTCTGTTGGTGTTGCTGTTGTTGAGCAAAATGCCGGAAGTCGGAAAAATGCCCCGAAAGTTGACTTGAGTCAAATTGACTGAGGAGCAATTTGATTAAATACATTGCGGGCATTTTGCATAAAATAAATTAGCTGTTTTTTAAGTTATTATTTTTGAAAAGTATTTCAAGTGCGTATATTCATTGTCTTTCTCTCTCTCTCTCTTTCTCTTTGCAGTGCAAAAACTAAATACAAACGCTAAGCAACAGTATTTTTGCTCAACATTAATATAACACTAAGCATAATATACTAGAAACTCTATGCAAAATCTATCTAGCAGTGATTAAATGTTGCATTTTTAAGTCGAAGGAAAACCAAAAAAAAAAAAAAAAAAAAACAAAAGGAAAACAGAAAGCCACAAGAACGCAGCGAGCTTAAGCCAACAAAAAAAGTAAATAAATAAAAATAAAAATAAAAATAAAAAGTAGTACGATTAGTAAAAGACACCACCAATTTAATTTGAAAAGAAACTACAACAAAAAATAAATAAAAAAAAAGAAAAGAAGAAAAAAACAAAAACGATTAGCCAAAAATCAAATAGATGTCCGTGTGCATTATATTTTGATCGTATATGAACAGTATATTGTACATATAGCAAGTATATATATCAAATATATATATATATTTACAACTTTAGCCATAAATCGCAGCTAAAAGACAAACAGTTAAATAACAAGAATAGAGAAAATAAAGACCGCCAATCGGTCAACATCTCGAAGATAATTAACAATATAAAAGACAGAGCACAGAGCCGCATAATATAAAGCGAAAGCAAACACAAACACAGAAACAAACACAAAAACAAAACAACAAATAATAATGGAGGACAATAACACAAGCAGCAGTGCGAGCGGTGCGCCCATCAAACTGGAGGATCCATCGGTGACACTCACAATAAGGCTGATTATGCAAGGAAAGGTGAGTCGAATATGAAGATTTTATTACCATAATAATAAACATATATATGAAAGTAATATATTGAGTTAAGTAAAACTGTTTGGGTAAGAGTTTTAACAGTGGCGAGCTTCAAAGAGCTCTACAAGGGTTGACGAGCTTTAATATAATCGTAAAGCTTTGGCATAGACTTGAAATTGAATCAAGTCTTGCAGCCTTTAGGAGAATTTAAGCCAGGGCAGAATTGAATAAGTTTTATAACTGCTGAAGAGCTTTGATATAGTCTTAGAATTTAAAGAAAAAACTTGATACTAAAAACTTATTGTAAAGGTATTTACAAGAGACTTTTAAGTTAGTCTCAGCTCTGTGCTAGCTTAGCTAAAGCCTCGAAGCTATTATGGAGTTAAAAGCTTAACTAAAGTCTTAAAGCTGACAGCTGAGTAAATTGGTTAAGCTTAAAATTAATTTATATATAGAATTTTAGAAATGTTTTTTACATTTCTAATAAGGAATTCCGTTCAACGTGAGTAAAATAAGCTGATGGCGTCGAAAGTCTCTTGTCAATCTGTTCACGTGCCGAGAACTGGCTCAACGTAAAAAGGGATAATATTTGTGTTGCCTTTCGTTAGGTTTCGCAACTTTGTAAATGGGTATTCTTAGGGCAGGTGTAAGTCTTAATGCGTTCCATTGAATTATGTCGTTTTAAAATATTTATAGAAATACCCCGAAAGCTCTCAGAGCCAATCAAATGCTGCAGAGTGACAGACAGAGAGAAGGGGAAAATGCAAATAGAATCACAGGCGGCGGCAGTTTAAATGAAAAGTAATTAAAATTATAAATTAATGCGTGAATTTTGTATGCAAATTCAAATTAAACACGCCACACTTCACGCATTATTACAAACCGAAGAAGAACGACAAAAATATAATATATTTCATATTGTATATATATATATGCAAAATACGAAAAACATTATTTAAAGTCATAAAATGCGAAGCAAGCATCGGCTGTTAAATAATCATTACAACTCGCAAATATTGTGAGTAATAAAAATAATGCAAGAAAAAACACAGAAAGAAACACATCAATAAATGTCATAAAAATAAATACTGAAATGCAACAGAACAGGGAGGTGAGCTGATACTTATATAAACATGTATATATATATAATATATGTATTTGCTGTATATCAACCAGTTTCATCATAAAACGTATATATCAATTATATATGTGCCTATGGAAAAATAAACGAATATCATTCATAATTAAGCTTTTGTTTATGTAAAGCAAGGACAACATGAATTGCAGTAGTGTTAATGCAAATAACGTAAAATAATATTGAAGAGGAGCAATTAGGGACGCA
The DNA here is from genome assembly GCF_003285905.1 of Drosophila hydei. Lineage (NCBI taxonomy): Eukaryota > Metazoa > Arthropoda > Insecta > Diptera > Drosophilidae > Drosophila > Drosophila hydei. The sequence goes on from NW_022045643.1 coordinate 7,944,349, forward strand.
TTGATAAATACAGCTCATTAAAATATATATGTAGAACAAATAAAATATTGAGCATTTAAAGAAGTGAGAAATGAGTGTGGAAGTATTTATTCATTTATATATTTTGTTGCCATTTTCAAGGATTAGTTTGTTGCACTTGTATAATAAGCAGCTCAGCACGGATGTGACGGTGTCTTTCAGTCGGATACTCTCAGCTAGAGGCTAGTCTAGCTTCTTCTACATATACTTACATACATACATATAAAAAATAAAATAAAATACATTTTTAAAACAATTTTCTACAATCCAAAAATTATAAAAGGGAACTGAGTTATTCAGAAAGTGGAGTATCACTTATATTGTACACAAGTATTGTGTTTTAAAATCTATAAATAAATGATATGTTTCGAAAGACTGATGCCTGCTTGAGTTGAAAGACCAACGTTTGTAAATATCCGAATCTTTCGCTCTTCTATTTGTCAAAACTCTCACTTTCATACAGACACTAAAGACTTCATCTCTTCATCTCCTCAACATTAATATATAATATATATGTCTAGTAGGCCTGCTTCTACCTATTACACACTTGCAGACACAGATGTTTACGCATATCAATATATATATATATAAATAAACTGCTCAATAGCGAGTCTAAACAAAAGCCTCAATATAAAATTCAGTAATACTATGATCATAAATGTTAAAAGTCAAATACCACATCTAATAGAGCTCAGGCATAGATAATTATCATTAGCAATAAGCCGCTTTTTAAACCTGACTATCATTACAATCTGAAGCTAAGCTGCAGTATAAAGCTTAAGCCACGCTAAAAGAGTGTAAATATCAGCTTATTTATTTGATAACAGTCAACAAACTTCAAAAACAATTATGCAGTGACATTAGCCACAGAGTGGGGGAAACAACTTTGAAAAGCAGTTTGTGCCACTTCGAATTCAAATGTGGCGACAGCACGTGCTGAGCCGTCAAAAGCTTTTTGGCCAAAGCTGTCGTTAAACTCGCGCTGATCATTATTAAAAAGCCGATTTGCAAGTGTGACCCGCCTTTGATTTACGTACATATATACATATATATATATGCATATATATATATATATATAGTGGCCGGTTGTTGTTGCCAAGTTATGTGCAGCGACAGGTGCAGCAGCCCCAGTCACAGCCACAGCTACAGCCAGAGCAGATAAGGCGACAGAGCGACGCACTGTCAGGCGCTGAGCGCATCAAGGGAGCTGCTCTACACATTACATGATGTGTAGCTAAAAATTGGCAACTTGGCAAAAATATCCGCAGACAATTTATAACAAAAATAGAACAACAACAAATGACAACTGAAGTGGCAAGGGGAAAGGGGTGATGGGGGGAGCTCTTCGATCAACGGGCCATGGTATGCGCATATAATTGCGCACTCTTTACGTTCAAGCTGAGCTAAAATTAAGTATTCGCATGTGTAAATGTAAAATTTGTTTTGCTCTTTTATTTTTGGTCAGTTTGCAATGTGTTCGATTTGTATTTGATACGTCGCTGCTCAAGGATTCAGGCAATAAATTCTCAAGACACTTTGAACAGTGCCGCAGCGCTAACCTAACACCCTCTCTCGCGCTCTCTCTTTCTCTCTGTGTTGGTCTTTTGATCGATAGTTATAGATTAGCGTGATTTATGAGCAGTGTCGTCGCTGCTGTTGGCTGAGTTGACAAATCCACACACACACACACACAAAACACTCACACACATGTCAGAATATGTAAATACATTTTAAGCGCAATGCAAATCAAGTGGCAAATAACAAAAAAAAAATAGAAAGAGAAAAAGCGCTTTGAATGTACACAAACAACATCCGTGTTGACTTGTTTAATTGAGCATGAAATGAAGGGATTTCTATGTGTACCCTGTACAGATTGAGATGGGGTATATATAGTAGAACAGGTCACAAGCATGTATTATAAACTGAATACATTTGAAAGTAGAGGTATTTTAGAGTCGTTGACTAGCTGAGTGCTTTCAGATTAAGCGGATTTGCCATGAGTGTGTAGTTGATCTAATGTATTCTATATAAAAGTTAGGGTAGGTCACAAGCTTCCAAGTTAGTTGGAATAATTATATTCCATATTCATGAATGTTTTCAACATTACGCTTAACTCTTTAACGCTTCAGCTGCTGCTAATGAAGCAGATATATATATATATGTATATATAATATAATTAATGATGACTCACATGAATTTTTGTTCAGTATTGTTTAACACATCAATCTATTCGATATAATTTAAATAAATACAGAAATAAGCACCCGATAGAAATCAAAATAAAACTTTTTAGAATTTCTTCTCTTTATATTTTGTAAATTTTCCCACAAATGATGTCCTCAATTTCTGTGATTTCTCTTGCATTAACATTATTATGTAAAAGCATTTTGGTTAGAGTGCATAAATAAATCGGTTAATTATAATTAGACAAGAGACTGTAAAATATTGCGCATTGAACACAACAAAATTCACGACAAGATGCTGCATTCTTCTGCTCTATGCAATTTCACTAATTAAAAATGCATGATTCAAAAATAACAACTACTAAAATAACAACAACAGCAGCAGCTGCTGCTGCACAAAATATGTATAAATATATATATGTATATATATATATAGACATATGTCTGACAATTGCAAAATACTCGATAATTCTGGGCGAGAGTGCAACCCACTTTTAGCTTTGGTTTCTATGCAATTTGCGGCTGACTGCCAAAAAGCAACAACAGCAACAGCAACAGCAACACAGACAACAACAGCCTAAAGAAAGAGCAAGCCAAATACCAGAACCTTAAACCACACGAAAAGTGCACTCGATATTTCATCTTCTCACTTTTTGCTTATGCTTAATACTCGTTCACATTGTTAAAAAGAGTATATTATTGCAGCTTAAGTCTGAACCAATTTGGCATGTAGACTTGTCTAGTGAAGAGTACAGAGTTTTTTGCATATCCAGAGCATGAAAAATCTTGAATTATATGCCGCATAGCAAAAAATATATAATTTATTGATTGAATATTTTCAATAAGAAATATAAATGCTTCTAAAACAGGCCTCGATTATTTGCCTCTTCTATAGATGAACTAAAAAATAATAATAGATGTATAGACACCTCTTGCATGTGTTGCTCGTCGACCAAGCCATATCTCTCACATATACAAGTCTTGCGGCTGGATCGCTCTAGATCTCCTCCACAGAGCCACAAAATAGCATGGCTCACGTATTTTGGTCTGGCAAAGCCGAAAGCTAACCACATTTCATTCAAATTTAACCGCCTTTAGACCATGAACGAGCATTTGGCAGTCATTTCCAGTCGAGTGCAATGCTCCTACTTGTTTTCTATAATTTTCACATTGTCGCTTGGCTGAGTTTTCTTTTTGCGTTGGTTTTTTCGTCATAAATTAATTAGCTGCATCACGACATTGCCTTCAACTCCGGCTTGACTCATTCGACATCTGTTGGCTTTCACACAAAACTGCCAACAATTGCAATTGACTGAATAACAAATACAAAACAAAACGAAACAAAAAGTAATAAGGCCCAGTTAATTAAAGATACAAAATGCTGCAGCTTATTTGTGGCCTTGATCCAGTCATAAATCTGAATATTGACAATTGCCTTTCATTATGCGAATTCTTTCAGTACTTCTAAACTCAATTATAAAGGGTATTGTTTCACAGTTTATTATTATTTTTTTATTTTGTTTAATTTGAAAGCCATTCTAAATGCCAACTTAAGCGAGCTTTTGTCTGCAACTCTGACAACAATTTATGGACTTAAATTTTGTTTTTTGATTGCTAAAAATTTGATAACAGCTTGCAAATGAAACAAAGGCAATTTGAAGGAATCTTTGCAGTTGTAGATTTTCGATTACATCAAAAGGAATTCTTTTAATCATGTATTAAAAAATGTATATATACAAGTATAATATATATATACATATATATATATATATAATAATTATGAAATACATATATATATAAAATATATAAAACAAACAAAAAATATTTTCTACGTAAAAAATTAGTGTGTTCATTTTAAAAATAATATAAAGTAACATAATATTTGTGTATTAAATAATAAAAAAATAATTATATAGAATATATAATAAATATTAAATATAAATGAATCAAAAAAAATATTTATATAAAATGATAAAAAAATATATTAGTTATATAAAATTTTTATATGGATTAAAACAATAATAATATAAAATTATAATATATAATATATGAAAATATATAAAATATATATTAAATATAAGTTTTTCAAATATTTGATAAATAATATTAATAATAAAGTTAAGTCAAAAAACATATAAAAACATGCGAATGACAATTACTAAAGATTTTTATAAATCAATTTTAACATCACACAACTGATAGCTAAATAGAAGACTTAAATTTGAAATAACAGACAGACCTTAAACTAATTACATATAAATACTAAATTTCTTCTACTGAACAGAAGTTTAAAGAAACTTTTTTACACTGATTGCAACAGATTTCTACGTTTTTGTTTTTCCAAAAAGAATTTCGCCTAACGATCTAACTGTGCTATTTAGCTTGGCTAAACATTTCGCAACAACAGCAAACAAACAGCTTTATTCACCTTCTAGCGACAATTACAGCGCCTAATTATGACCCACCTATTATAAAGCTGAGGGCCAGACAAACTAACAAAACTTGAACAGAACAGAACAGAACAGATTGTCTAATATTTTCAAGCAAGCGCAACATTTTGATAGCCCATTTATCACCCGACCAGCTGGCTGGCGAGCTTGTAAAGCATGTGGCCAAAACAACGCAAAAGAAGAGACTTTAATAACCATAGAACAAGAAGAAGAATCAACAACAACAACAGCAACTAGAATGAAACGCATTAAGTCTGAAGAATGGACGGTGCTAATTGTGCCGCAACAAAAGAAACAAAGAGCGCCAAGCCAGCACATACAATTTTGATGTTAGTAGAGCAGTAGCAGAGAGAGAACAAGAAGAAGAAGACGCAATACAGGCAGCTTAGACAGAGACCAAAACAATATATATAAATATATATATAGTTTTAGTTATGTAGCAATCATGCTGAGCGTGCAAATTTCCAACTGCTGCTGGTGGCAGCTTTTAAATTTTTCCTCTACGTTGAAAATTCTTAAAAATATTTACAAAAATGGTCGAAGCATTGCATGTTGCAGCAAAGTAAAGAAAACATAAAAAACAATTGCCCAACCGTGAGAACCATTTATGGAGACCGTTCAAGAAAAATTGCAAGACAAAACAAAAACAAAAACAAAAACAAAACTGAGTGCAACAAAATGTTGGCAAATGCAATGTGACAACTGTTAGCGGGGGCCGAGGCGCCAATGTGCTGGCAACACATGTGTCTTTGTGTGTGCGCGCAGCTTGTTGCACGAAAAACTACTGCTAGCTGGTGCACACATGTGTGTGCAACGCGTTGGTCCCCGCCTCTCTTGCCCTTTTTTTGCTTTAATAAATCATGCTGCGCATTTGTCGCGTTGCTGCTTGTTTCAGCGACTGCTCCTGGCACTTGAAATGAAAACAGAAAAGTGCAAACTGTACAATTAAATAATTTACAATTTGCAAGGGCAACACAACAGCCACCGCAGCAACAACAACAACAAAAGCTATTACAATTTTTCACAAGTCGCAGCAGGTCGCATTTTTAATTTGATTAAAATAAAAGTAACAGCAACAGCCACAGTTGCATTTCGTCTCTTTCCATTGCCATTGCTAATTGGCTGAAAGTTAAAGAATGTCGAACTACACGTAACAACTGATAGGATTCTGTACCGCAAACAGTACATGGAAATATCTTTGGTTATGTGTGTATATATTTATATGAGTTTGCTTTGAATGGGAGGCAAATCGATTATGGAATGCAGAAAAGTGACACATTTGACGAAACTCTTGAGAAATATTAATAATAATAATTATGATTGTATAACAATAAATAAATAGTGCTGAAAAAGATCCTTCTACAGCTTAAAAAATTCTAGTGAGGAAATAAATAAAAAATAAATAAAAAATATATTTAAAATATATAATGTAGCTTTAGCTTAAACAAAATAATACAGCATATATAGATAATAGTTCATTCTCAATTGGTACCCTAATAGATACGTAATAGAAAATAATAAATAAATAAAAATAAAAGTATATAAATTTTCAGTAATATATACATTACAAATAGCTAATAAAATATACTCTATAATGGATAGACTGATAGCTTACTCTATAGATATAATAGTGGTAGTTTATTTTTCACAACGATAAAAATATTATACAACTCAAATAAATGATAAATGATAATACTTAACAGGGAATAGATGCGATCTATTATCTTTTATCAACTATATTTATATATACACTATAGACAGATGATAGATTATATAATATAAAATAAAAAATTCAAGATAGATTTCATTCCATGCGTAAACTAAGGATAAATGATTGATAACAATCGACAGAAGGCAGATGATAGATTTTCCTCATTGTTTGCACTATAGATAGATGATGAAATATATAATATATTGATATGTATAGAGAAATAATTTATAATTATCCTTAATAGAGAATAGCTGTTAAATTTGCCGTAATGATAGATTTTTCTCATTTTATACATGGATACATTGACAGATAGTTAGCATATAACCATAAATAAATGATGATGATGATTGTTCATATATATAATAAATAAATATATGTATGTATAGATTTTCCTTAGATAATTGCTTATATATAGAGGGAGGATAATCTATCATCGAGCCTAATAGGAGAAATTTATCATCTGTAAAAATAAAAATAAAAATAATATTTCACATTTACATTTTATATTGCTCTTTATCAATGCAGTTGCTAGTTTTCTGCTCTATGAAAAATATTTCATTAAGTTTTTAGTATAATTAAAATTCAATCGAACAGAAAATGCAACATTTCCATTTCTTATTCATTTCAAAGCAAACTCTCATACCCAGAGTATATTAAAATCATTTTAAGTAATTAAAAAGAAATTAAAATGATGTCTTTGCAGTTTGGTCAACTATTTGTTTTTACTATATTTTGAACGAAATACGTTTGTGCTTCAAATATTTGCCATCAGTCGATAAACATATATAAAATTTGCCATCTTTTATAGAAGCTGGCTAAGCTGATGCTGGTGCTGATGTCTATGCATGAGATGTGTGTGTATGGGAGTGTGTGTGTGTGTGTGTGTGTATGCACAGTGAACCACAGAAATGTGCACAATGTTTCGTTTTCAGCCAGTGTACACTTCTTCTATGCATATTTTATAACACACACACAAACACTAACACACACATGACGACAACAAAAACACGAAATGACATGCAAAATTTTGAATTCGCAACCGCAAAAGTGAATTTTTGCATACAAATCGATGCATGGGATGGTTGCAAAAGTTGGAAGTGCAAAATTTTAGCATTTAATTGCTGGCATGTAAAATGTGTGGTGCTGCTGTCTGTCTGTCTGCCTGCCTGCCTGTATGGTGTGGTGTGGTGCGGTGAGGTGGGCTGCATTTGGCTAAATGCGAACTTTGTGGAGAAATTTGTCGGGCATTTAGCAAAAGGAGCAGCAGTAGCTAAATGCAATCAAGTGAAAGTGCAGAGATTGTAGAAATGTATGTGTGTGTGTGCGTGTGTTGTGTACGAATATGGAATGTCTAAAGCTTATCGCCTGACCCATACAGATTTATGCAAATTGCGTAAGCTTCTAAGCCGCAAATGGCAATTGATACGCAGGAGAATGAGAGAAGGAAAAAGCTGGTGCTGGCAGCGCGGGCCCTGACGGTGGGGCAGGCGGTGAAGGTAATGGCCGCATTTTGACCACCGTATTAATGATGATGAGCATCCGTCGCTAATGAGCAGCACATCAAACTTAATAGCCATTGGCTTAGGCTACTTCGACTCTGAGAAATACACTTTGTGTGTGAATGCCTATTGCAAGAGAGGCCCCCATAAATTATAGAGCGCCGTCAAAATTTGTCTTGAGTGCAGACAGGCATAAGAACGCAATAGACGCATAGACCATAATCATGCTAATAATTATGGCAATTCCTTCTGACATTTGTGTCTAATAAATATTTCGGCCATTTAGCCTAGCACCATGGGCATAAATATTATATATGTGTACAAGTAGCTGGCACAAAATGCAAAATGGCCCACAAAAGACAGACCAAAGCCAAGACAAGTACGATTTTTGCATAGATTTTGTAGAGTAGAGGGTGGCGTGGGGACGACTATATCATATTTATATTGCTCTTGCTTCTGCACTTTGTGACAGACTGGCAAAGTGCCCAAAATACTTATACCTTGCATTGTCTAAGCATGTGTGTGAGTGTGTCTGTGTGTGTGTGTGGCCATGGATAGGCATTTAGAAATTGAGATAAACTTTGCGACAGTCGCATAAACTGCACTGTTTGAAGGTTAACAAAGACTTTTGTACTAAATCCCTGTGCATAGCTTTAAAGCATGAAAAAACGCTGCTACTATATGCAATGCCAGCTTAGGCAATCTTTGTTAAATAATATTCAATAAAAAATACAAAATATATTTTTAAAATATTTCATTTTGGGTATTGTGTTGTTGGCTTGTAAAAGTGTGAGAAACAAAACTAATTTAAATTGTTGCAAAATGTGAAGCAAAACGAGATTTAGTTTCAGACTTAATATAAATTTCAATCTATATCATTTTACTTTATATTTTATAAAACATTATATATCTTATTATAAATTATTTATATATTATTAAATATAATTTATATATTTTATTATATATAATTTATATTTTATTTTAAATAAATTATACCTTATAGTTTTGATGGCTAATTCGTAGACCAACATAAAATAATATTCCTTTTGATAAAATTTGATCTTAGTATTCAATATTGTTGTGTTTAAGGATGATACAACCATTATAGTGGCTATACCATTTTGCATTAAAGGTTTTAGAATACGATTTGTTTTTAGCCTCAAAATAGGCTTCAGTTGAGGCGATTACCCTTCGTTGACCCTAAATTTCATTTCAGTGAGCATTCTCTTGAGTGAGCAGTCTCTTAGAAAACAGGAAAAACTCACTGGGACTGGGATCTGTAGAAATCATGCCATTGTTTTCATTGATTTGTGAGACGATGCATTGTTTGCTAACTAAAAAAAAGTTGCTAATAATCCAACAGCTATGAAATTTGTTTAGGGTTAACTAAAAATATGCCGCCATATCAGCCTAACCATAATATAACATATATTTCATACATCATATATTATATATATGTTTCTATATAAAAAGCTTAAGTTTCGCTGTAAGCAAACGTTTTCTCTATTCAATAATAAACTCCTAAAACTCCTTCCAGTTGCTATGCTTTATCTCCAATGCCCACTCTCGTAATAGCCGAAAAACTTCATTAGACATAATCAATAGTCATTTGCATTAGCCGAATATTTGCTTAATGCAAATCGAGTGCAATTCACATCAGTTATGTTCCCTCAATATATTGACGTTTAATTTGTAAGATTAATGGCATTCCGATGATAATTTGTAAACTGTCATAGAGCAGAGAGTAAAATGATTTCAATTAGACTAAATCAGTTGCTGCTGAGCCGTGAAGTTTCTCATCGATTGAATTGCGATTGCAACTTTAATTGATATTTTAAAATGGAAATGATATAAATGTCTATTGGTCGTTCTGGCTCGAATTCCAATTAAAATGCATTTTTAATTAATGCCTTTAAACAAAACGCAGTTTTCAATAAACGAAAAATAAGATACAAAAAAAAAAAGAAAAGAAACATTTGGCAAAGTTGAAATTTCAGCACGTTTCCATAGATACACGAGTGTGGCTGACAGCTGCTGTGTAATTAATGTGATTTATTTCTCGATATACATTCTGTTATTTTTGTTATTTATTTTTTATTTTTTCTATTTTATTATTGATTGGTGTGCAAAACTTGTTCAAGTTTCAGTGAGTAGCAAAATTGTTTCAATACTTTTGCAGGACGGCCAATTAGAGCTAACTGAAGTGCTATATCATAGATACACATGCACAGATATGAGTGTGTGTATAGATATGTATGTATGTATATACACCCTTGCGGCTGTGTCATATATTTACAATCAATTAAAACGCGTAAAACGCGTTGCCCGCAAATTTCATTACGAGCGTCAATTTCTGTATGTGTGGGGCGACGGGGCCATGATTTGAGCTCTGGTTTGGTTTGAATGCGAATCGCTTTCTGCGTCACTTAAATATGCAAATGTAGTTACACACACACAGATAGAGAGAGTGAGAGAGAGAGAGAGAGCTACAGACAGACGCATACATTTACACATGGCATAATATCACTTAATATTTAATCGAATTTGCACATCGCTGGAGCAGTTGCTGCCAACAAAATAGAAAATGAAATAAAACGAAAAACATATGTGAATTGAACAAAGTAATGAGAGACTTAGTAATGCTCTGCATAACGATATTAAGTTCAGTAAAATATAATAAACAAACTATAAATATTTAAGAAGTTAGCCTAGGCTTTGAATATACCATTAGAAAGCCGATCTTATGGCTCTTAGACAATTTCTTGTATGCAATTAGAAATATTAAAAAATATTATAATTATTTGTGACTATTCTTCATACTTATACAATCTCGTCTCTTTCTATTTACAGGAAGTTGGTAGTATTATTGGTAAAAAGGGTGAAATTGTCAACAGATTTCGTGAAGAGGTAAGCCACTTATTTAGCAAAAAAAAATAACTTGGCATGTATTTATGTATCGTCTATAAATCTTTACAGTCTGGTGCCAAAATTAACATTTCGGATGGCTCATGCCCGGAACGCATTGTAACGGTATCTGGCACAACAAATGCAATCTTCTCGGCATTTACGCTAATTACAAAGAAATTTGAAGAGGTATGTGTGCGCTAGATTGAAACGGATGCACAGTCCGTAGATTGCATAATCTGCACACAATAATTGATACAACAAGCAAATAGTCAAATACTATATATATACAAAGCAATTGCGATTTGGCAAGAGAAAGTCTGCATTGGTGGCAGAATAGTGTTTGTTGTACTCAATTCTTGAAATTAGCTCACGCTTCACATTACTAACTTGAAACCCGTTTCAGTGGTGCTCGCAGTTCAATGATGTTGGCAAAGTTGGTAAAACTCAAATACCCATTCGATTGATTGTGCCCGCCAGTCAATGTGGATCGTTAATTGGTGTGTATATATATATAAGCTAAATATGTATAAAGTCAAAATATGAACCAGCTTTGTCTCTCTCTCTCTTCCTCTCTCTTTGTCTTGTTGTCTATTTACTTCATTGATGGGCTGCGACATTCAGGAAAGAGTGGCTCAAAGATTAAGGAAATACGCCAAACCACAGGCTGCTCCATACAGGTGGCCAGCGAAATGTTGCCAAACTCCACGGAGCGTGCGGTTACTTTGAGTGGCAGCGCTGAGCAGATTACCCAATGCATCTATCAGATATGTCTTGTCATGTTGGAGGTAAGCTATCCTAAGCGAAAGTGAATTCAAGTGTTTGGGGCGCCATCTATGTGTAGATAGATGTAGGGCTCAATTGTTAGTTGTTGTTATAAGCATAGAGTGGCGCCACCTATGGTTAGATAGAGCCATAATTTATTCATTAACCTTTAAAAACTATTGGAAAAGTTTTAATTTGCAGTTTTTCCTATAATAAAAGTAGTTTACAGCGTCAAGTTTGTATATAACTAATATTTCTATATTTATTTATTTCTTCTTTTAATTAGTCCCCGCCACGCGGTGCTACCATACCGTATCGACCAAAGCCGCAAGTAACTGGACCAGTTATCTTGGCCAACGGACAGGCCTTTACCATACAGGGCAATTATGCGGTGCCCACACAAGAGGTATGTTAAACAGTGCCGTCAGATCTTTATTTATGTCTAGCCTAAGCCGTGTTGTGAGATGTATTCGAATTGATCAAAAATAACGCCGCCGCATTCTATAGCTAGTTACTGCCGAATCTTTCTATATCTATAAATATCTATCTTAATTTCTATATTTTAACTGTTTCCAAATACATCGTAATCCAATTTCATTTATTCTTATTGCCATTCTTTTCATAAGCTAAATAACATTTTTGTATTTTCTATATTCTTTTGGCTATTATATCTAATTTGGTTAACCCAAAAGAAACAAAACCGTTTGCCTCAACTTACAACTCTATTTATTTAATTTTGTGTACATTCTTTTTCTATGCCTATCTTTGTGTATAAAACAAGAGTCTTTAGTTAATCCACTCTAATTATAATTATATTCAATGCTCGTATAAAATACCTATTTATTATTTGCACCTCTATCTCTCTCTCTGTCTATCTCTGTTCTCAATCTCTATCTTTGTTATCCACAAACTTTTATCGAACAATCCCTTGAACCTTGGCCACTGTCTAGAGCCGAACCGACTTGTAACCCTCTCTCATCGCAGTTTTGAAATGTCCCGCAGTTCCTTCAGTTGGATGCCATCCGACTGTTGGTGCTCAATGTCCACTTATTACACCCAGTCGATTACCGTTTCTTTGCGCTCATTCACACATTTATAAATCTTGTATTGTTGAACCCAGCCAAACGAATATCTCAATTTTCAAATGTCCAAAAGGTGGCCCCCCGCCCCGTCCCGAGAATCAAAGAACTAATGTTAATCACTTACAGCAGCAACTAAAAAAAAATTGATTGATTGATTAATAACTATATCTAATAATATTTTTAAATAAATTTTTACATAATTTTTTTTGTGTTCTTTTTTAGTTTCTTTCGCACTCTCTTCTCTCAGGTTAAGAGCTTGTATAGAGAGTGTCAGCTCTCTCGCTCGATTTCGTCAAGTGCGTCGTGCCCGCTTTTTCAATAGGGGGCGGCCGCACTTTTGGAATCTTTGGTTTTAGGGTTCTGCAACCGAGTGAGTTTTCGTGCGGGGGCTTCACTAGTCTCACAGCCACACACAAAACTAAACGAATGGTTTTCTCATCTATCTCTGTCTATCTCTACTCTCTCTCTCTATATCTCTGTATGTGTGTGTTGTAATCGAAACGAGGGCTCGCGTGCAGCGTGTGGAGAAGTATGTTCAAACTACACTAGCTCTATAATATAATCAAAAAAAAAAAAAAAAAAATACAAAAAGATAATAATAATATATATATATATAAACATACCTCATAAACAACACACAACAAACCCTTTTGAGTGAGAAACAATAACTGAAAGTAAAAGTAAATCAAATTAAACAACATCAAATTGTCTATTTATCCCACGTTTATTTTCGGTATAATATATATATATATATAAACCAACTTAATACTCTTAATTTTTGTGTAGTAAATACTTACAAACAGATATTAAAATGTTAAGTTCATTTGCCAAAACAACAAAATCCCATTTACGAAACAATTTTAATCACCACAAAAACAACAACAACAACAACGACAACGACAAGAGTAATTAATGCGTCAGCAATATAATGTTGATACCTTAGATGAGTTAAAAATGCATATATATATTTATGTGTATTCGTATATTATACAACATTTAACATAATATAACAACAAGAACAACAACAGCAACTATGCAATTAGCAACTGCAACAACATACTATTCAAATTTCGTCCTGCCCGAGCCCTCACATCACTCAACTCAACTCTGTCCGTATATACAAACTATATATAAGTATATCTATATATATTTCTTTGATACCCCCAGTCCAAAATTAAATATTATTGCGACAACAACAATTTGATATTCAGTCCTCTAAGCCCTCGCCAGTCACTTTGTTCCAAACAAATATAGTTTTAAAACTAAACAAAAAGTTTTTGTTGTCACTTCAAATTCAATTAATGTCCGCAAACAAAAACAATAATTCAAACAAAATAGTCTCACCGTCTCTCTCTCACTCTCTCGCTCTCGCTCTCTCTCTCTCTGTCTCTCTTCCCGCCCTTGGTTATTGTCGGTGTTGGTTTTTAGCTTAATGCGGCGTGTAGTGTTGAATGAATAAACCCAGTCAATAGTTGCGGTCCAGCAGTTGTCAATTAGGTACGCAATGAGTGCAAGTTAGTATGACACTTAGCTACACCTGTACCAAAACTAAATTGGTACAGATGTACCTTGTCTAATTTATTATTACCTTTGCTACATTTCTTAACTTTTTGCGTACAAAGTTGACAACTTCCAGTGGCCCGATTGACCTTCGCTCATCAAGTACTTTTAGTATCCATTCACGGTTTGCTAACCCGATCTGGCAACAGTATTCAGACCCAAAATCGTTTGCCCTCTCCACTGTTAGTTTGTGCTCTTAGTTGTTTATCATTTGTATATTTTGTTTTTTTCTTTCTGATATATATTACCAACCTTATGTCATATATATACTAAAATTCATGATCTGCCTTCGTTTACACCAAAACTCTGCACACTGTATTTTTTTCTCTCTGTCCTTCAAAAGCTTTTTCTGTGTCCCAATGAACGAGAACTGTGCAAGCTTCCAACTAAAATACTAAAGCGAGATATATATATATTATATATATTTCATTATGAATTATATTTATATATAAAAAAAAAAAACAGATATTTGAGCTCAAAATTTATGTTTGGTAAATCAATTTTTGTTCTTCTACTTTTTTCTTCTTTGAAAACTTTTGCAAAACAACAACTACAAAAAATACCTTCAAATTCCACGTACACAAAAATTAAAAAAAAATACTGTTACGAAAACCAACCAAAAAAATACTATTAGACCTGTCCAGTATTTCCACTTGCTTTGGCTACCGGTGGTCTACACGCTGGTATTTCAGGCTTAGCGGATCCTTTGTTAAAGGGGGCACATTTACCAGGAGCGGTACCAGCACACCACCATCACCTACAGCAAATGCCCGATGTGAGTTTTGATTGATCCGCAAATACCAACAACAATAATCGAAAAAATTGGCAACAAAAAAAAAAAAGGAAAAAACTGAAAACAGAAACATGAATATACATCCCGAAAAGTCAAGCTTATGAGCCAGGACAGCATTTGATTCTTTTTTGGCATGTGTTGCTGTATTCGAGCTGTACCCTCTAGCTGTACATGAACCGAACTCCCTTGCAGCACCTGCCCCGCCCTCTATATCGTTGTATTTGTGCATTGCTGTTTGTTGTTACTCGTGTTCCGTATGTATCCTGCTACCCACTCTGTAGTTGTGTTACCCCGTTCCCCCGTCACCCAGCCTCAATTTCTTTGTGTAGTTTGCGGGTTGCTGTAGTTGTACCTTTAGTACCTCTGCCATTTCTTTTACGATGCCCGTGCTGCAACTGTGGTCAGGGCACATTTCAATAACATTAACGTTGTGTGTATCCCCAGCCCCAAGCCGCTGTTGGATCACAAAGTTGCTGTGGGTTGTTTTTTGTTTGTTTGTTTTTGCTCCTGTTTTTTTTTCCTGTTTCCTGTATCCCTTTTAGTTGAGCCACACTAAAAATCCCGCCACTCGGGAGCGTGCCCCAACAACCCATCAAATGCATTTTTATGACACAAAACTTGGTTGCAGCATCATTTGTGAATTGTTTCAATTTTTGCTGCAACAAGATATGTTTATTTAATATGCCAAACGCTACTTTCTATGACGACCGCCCACGCCCGCGTCCACGCCCCCGTCCTAATTCCCTCTTGTTATTCAGTTGCAAGTTCAGTTCCATTTTCATAAGAGAAATGCAAAAGGAAAAAAAATAATTTTTATTGCATTCAGTGAAGCATCGAGCATGTTGTATTTGTTTGTGCATTAGATAAATATTTGATTTAAAAAAACACACACACATACAACTTTTTATATACCAAATATCTGGTATACATATATGCCACACACACACGCGCACACACACACACCGCTTTACACACAAACATTTCATTTCAATATTTGATGATTTTTCTACCCTTCAGTTTTTTTGTGTCGCGATATATATTTTTTCCCCTAGTTCTAGCTGTGCGTTGCATTTGTGTATATTTATATATGTGTGTAGATATATATATATATATATATAGACATATCTGTGCAACATTCATTCATTTATTATTTGCAAAACTTTGCATTTGATTTGATTAATTTATAAAGCGCGTGTCTGCCCCAACCCTGCTCAGATATATATGTGTATATGTATATGTATATATCTATATATGTTGCATATGTATATAATGTACTTGTACAGGCTGCGTATATGTGCGTGTATTTGCTGTAGGTGTTGTGGATGCAAATCTCTCGATACCTATGAATATGCAAGTTCTTGAAAAAGTTACAAAAAAGAAAAAATGAAATACGAAAAAACTGGTTTTTTTTTTGGCTAGAGTTGCTTCATATGCATAGATGCTCTCAATGGAATGGGGTTAAGGATTCAGAGCCAAAATAAAAAATTCTAATTTCATACAGGATGCAGGAATATTGTGTGTATATAAGAGAGACAGCACTAACTGGCTGTGGGTCATTCAAATAACCTTTTGCACTTTGTAGTAAGAGCCTAAGAACTCAGTGTTACTTATGTAGTCAGAGGTATAGCAGGTATTTAGCCATTTATTTATTAATTTAAACATTTGGCTGTAGTTGAAGCTAACTAAATATTGAGGTCAAGGCGCAGGACTTAAGATTTTCCTGCTCTAAGTAAACTCGGTTTAGCTATTGTAGTATTTTGCTCTCTATAATATATGTATATAATTGAATATCAAAACGTCAAAGCTGTTTATTTAATATATTGTTTAAGTAAATGTACTTTCTTGCTCTCTATCTCTATCGAATATTTCATATATTAATTCGTCTCTTTATTGTGTAGAACTTTTGAAGATTAGACTTTGCCACACACTGCACACACTGAACATTTTATATACTTTCACAAACTAAACACACACACACACACACACACACTCGAACATCTATTTAACATGTTTTTTCTAACCTGTATAAAAGTATTAATAATATTTGTCTAAAATATGTAAACAAAATTTGTTTTTCTTTCCGTTGGCTTTGCTTTTGATGCATTTCCTTTATGTATATATATATATATATCCTTGTATTTTCATTGTGTTCGAGTTTGTTTTATTTCATTTGTATATTTGTGTTTATTTTTATGGTTTATTTAACTGTTTTTTGAAAGCTGTACGCGCGTTGTGTTGTGTTACCCCAATCCTTACGACAAGTTAATACTCTATCAAAACAAAAATGTTGTGTAATAAAACCAAACCAAAAAACATGAGACTCAACTAATATGTGCCCAACTCTATGCATATATATATATATATATACTTCCTCTATCAAGAACATAATCATAATAATAATAATAACAGCAAGAAGAAGATAAATGAAATGAATATTGATTTTAATGTCCAGTTGCCTTTCCAACAGGTTGCCAAGAATCCTTTGGCCAGTTTGGCTGCCTTGGGCCTGGCCGGCATGACGCCCGCCAGCACCGCTGGCATAAATCACACAGGTAAGTCCATGATATACAATGGGATTATGCAGAAAATATATGAAAATGGTTTTCTTTCTCTTTTTTTGTTTCGTTTCTATTATTGTTAATTACAGCTCTGGCTGCCTTGGCTGGCTCACAGCTGCGTACGGCCAATGCGAATCGGGCACAGCAGCAGCAGCATGAGATGACAGTTTCGAATGATTTGATTGGCTGCATCATCGGCAAGGGCGGCACCAAAATCGCTGAAATACGTCAGATCTCCGGCGCAATGATACGCATCTCCAACTGTGAGGAGCGCGAGGGCGGCAATACCGATCGCACCATAACCATAAGCGGTAATCCGGACTCTGTGGCATTGGCCCAATACTTAATCAACATGAGGTGAGTCTGAGATTCAACACTTATTTATGTACATAACAAATATTTATGTGTGTGTCTGTATGTATGTCTCTGTGTGTGTCTGTTTGTTGTGTTAACAAAAATTTTGTCGAATTGATTTGCAAATTGACAAAGTGAGAAAACAAGGTCTAAGGAGGTCGTCGGTCGTATCGGTTGTATCGGTCGTCTCGGTCTCTCAGTCATTTTTTAATAATCTAAATCTATGTAGAACATTGGGGCAGCGCGTTCAAACTCTTGTTAACTTAAGCTTAAGCTCAGAACTCAACTCAACTCAACTCAACTCAACTCTACTCTACTCTACTCTATAAGTATAAGTCGTAAGCCCGCATTCAGCACCTAACTGCTTTTCTCTCATATGTAGTTCCAAAATCTACTGAAATGTAATGCACAATTTCATACATAGACAATAATAAAACAAATAATGAAAAACCAATTCAGCACCAGCAAAACTCTAAACTCTAGTATTACATAAAAACTCTATTTAAAAACAAACAAAAAAACGTTTAATTCTATATATAAATATATATAACCTAGCATCTAGTATACCAATGTATATATCTGAACTATATGCAAAAGTCTCAGCTCAGCTCAGCAGTCAATTTGGAGGAGGAGGAGCAGGAGCTAAATGGACAGCATCTCAACTAAAACAACGTCACGCGTCGCACTCTCGCACAAAATCGAAACGCAACTGGAACTAAAAACAAATTGGTACTTCAAAACGAACAAAAAAGAAGCTGCAGTTCAACCCACCAACCTAAAAATTAAAAACAAAAAAAAAATAAAAACTATGCTCCTCTCTCCCCCAACCCGCAACAAACTAAACTTAACCAAAAATCCCACCAAAAAAAGTTTTTATAATCCTGCAAACTCTTAAATACTGTTTTTTCGGTCCAAGTCCAACAACAACAAGTCAAATAAACAAGTTTTCTACTCCTAACATCCACAAAAAAAAAAAAAAAAAAATTTGAACGCCGCTCCCAAACCATCAACAAACCAAACATAGCGCCCAAAAAAGTTCTCTTTAGAGCTTTGCTATATATCCGTTAACTCCGTACCGTTCCTCCACACAAAAACCTCCTTAACCTTTTTTGCATAACAAAACACTAAAGCAATTCAAAAAAAAAAAAAGTAAAGAAATGACCAACTCAATTCCACAAAATCACCAAAAAAAAATGTTTTGAACAAAAGAAAAAAAAAACAATATCCCATAAGTTCCTTTCTCTTTCTTTCTGTCTCTATCTATCTCTCTGTGTACCTCATCCACAGCGTTGAACTGCAGAAGGCCAATCTTCAGGATCAGGCAGCACAGAATGGCACTGGTGGCCTGGCGGCAGCTGTTGGTGGTGTTGCCGCTGCTGGTGCTGGTGTCGCAACTGCAGCAGCAACGACAACAACAGCAGCAGCGGCGGCAGCAGCAGCAGCAGCAGCAGCAGCAGCAGCCGTTGCTGGCGGTGTCAATGGCAACAGTTGTTTGTCGCTCAACAACAACAACAGCAATGGCAACGGCAATGGCAATGGCAACGGCACTGCCAGCAGCAACAATAGCAACAGCTCGGCCAGCAGCAATGGCAGCAGCAGCGCCTCCAATTATGCCACGAATGGCACACAGAACAGCAACAGCAACAACAACAACAACAGCGCAACTCTGGGCTTGAACACGACAGCGGCAGCAGCAGCTGCCCTAGGCGGCAGCCCATTGGCCTCCGCCTTGCAGCTGCTGAGCAAACCGGGCGCACTCACCGCCCTCTCCAATCTCAGCGCTCTGGATCTGCTCAGCCTCAGCTCGCTGGGCAGCAACGGCAATAGCACGCCCGGCGGTCCGCCGGTACAGACCACGGGCGTGAACCGGGCCAAGGGTCACTATGCGACCTCGCGCTTCAGGCAGCATCAGGCCGAGGCGGGCGTTGAATCGGAAAAGGCGCGCAACAAGTTTAATCCCTACTAGGGGTAGGCCAACTAGTCGACCAGCCCGAAAAAGTAGACAGCCCCCAAATAAGTAAAGGAATCATTTGCTAATTTAGTACGAGTTAGTTGTAGCTTCTTCTAGTTCTTAACACGTTTATCATAGCGTTGCGACAGCTTTAGAGTTAATGGATTCTCGAAGAATTTTACTCTAGTAATACCGATTTCAAACTAATGTAAAAAAATGTGTAAAACTATTTGCAATTCGAAGACAATTTTGATATAAGCTAGTTGAGAGCCCCATTGCAACAGTATCCAAATTAGTTCATAGTTCTGGCAATAGTGCTTAGATGTCATAGATTGTCATATATTTATCAATGTTTTTTGAAAACAAACGAAAATGGAAAACAAATATTATGCATAGAATAGCTGTCACATATGACAGCTATATACCTTTACTTATGTATAAAAATATATATATACATATATATATTATAAATATACCCATTTTGGATCGGATCAAGCCCTTGAACAAATTTGTGTATCGAATATAGTAAAGGAAATGAAACAAGAAACAAATCATGAAACTAGCCCCAAGTATTGTAATCAAAACTTTGACCAAGTGAAATGCGTAATGCTGCGTAAGGACCCTTCTTCTAGTAGATGTTATAACTAGTTCTTTGACCCTATTCCCGTTCTATATATCTAGTTACATCAAGCATACGAACGTACATAATAGAATTTGCCAAATTTTTTAAGCACATACTTAGACAGAGTTGGTGACAGAGGCCGAGTTAATAGTTTGTGAATCGCTGACTATCGAATATCGATAACAGGTGTAGCAGTATACATGCACATACATATATATTTTCCAAAACCTTTCCTCTTATAATGCACTCACTGTAACATATATCAAATGTCATATAATCCCCATAACCCCCTATATACATTCTCCAATATATCTACGATTAATTATTATTATTCATATTTTCTCTGATTATCTAATTAGCAACTAAGCACTAATTGTATTTTACGCTCTAGCTCCTAAGTATAAATCTCCCCCGAGAGAAGCAGAAAACTTCTTTAAGAAGTTGTACGAAAATGAAAATTCAAAAAAAAAAAGAAACGACAAAAAATGGAAATTAAGAACTAATTTAAAAATTAAATATAAATTCCAATGCATTGTGCTCAAAAGAATTTGGCACAACGACTTTTATGGACCAATTCGCTCTAATTGACGCAATCCACGCAAACGAGCGTACAAAAGCTTAAAAATACTAAATAAAAAATAAAAAAAAACTTTTTGAAAAGAAAACATATAGAAGCCAACTGAAGGCAGCGAGAAAAGTATATGAACTCGTAAATGTTGTTAAGCGCGAAACTGAGAGAGCGAGAGAGAAAACATTGAGAGAGAGAGACACGATGAACGTTATTATTATTATGTTTTGGACTTGAAGTCTTGAAACTGTTTTTAAGTCATAATTGGATTAGTTGTAAACATTAATTTCATATTTTCTAAATTATTGTATTGTATTTATTATACGATCGCACATTTGTTATTACTATTATTATTATTATTATTATCATATAATTATTATTTCTTTATTGTATTGTACTCAAGCAAGTAAAACCAAAATATTTTTAAATTGGTGGCAAAAAAAAAAGTGAAAAAATTGTTAAAATGGCAACAACAAGAAAAGTATTCGGAAATTGAAATTTCTCTCCTCTTTACACAATACATAAGATGTAAGGACTTTTTATTATTTACTAAGTGAAATGACACAAATTGTAATAGGTTTATGCTAAGCTAAGCGGGCTTACGATTTTATAACCAAATCATGTACACGCATACGGAACATAACATACATAAATACATACATATATATATATACCTAAAATACATACTCGTATATACGACATTTATACAAAGTAGTTTGAGTCTAAAACGGGAAAACCAATAAATTCTAATTGAATGTATATGTAATACTAAACAACTCCTCATGAATAGTTTGAAAATGAAAATAGTAAAAAAAAAACCAAACACATTTACCAATTTTTAAAAGGAAATCGCTTTTTACCTTTAGTCGCGATTCTTAGCTGCGAACAAAACAAGCAAAACATATTTATATGCAATCAAACAAAATTATAATGAAAAAACTGCGTTTGTAATAAAAATGAAGAAATACTACAATGGACAAATTTGCATCAAGTTTTCGAAATATTTTATTTATATTTAGGCAAAAGTGAAGTTGGAGTGGGCAAGGAGCATAGAGAGTGTAGACTTTGTGCACAACTTTGCAGGCAAAAAGTTGAATTTTATATATAATAATTAAATAGAATAAACTCGTTTTCAAAGTGCAACAATTCAGATCTCTCACATATATTTATATAGAGTTCCATAATGCCAGATGGTCGCACTTAAAGACAAGTCTAGAATACAGCTCTAACTAGAATAAAAAACATTTGCCTACTTTTAAATAGTTAGTTCAATTTTAACACTGAGCTTTAGTTTTAATATTCCACAATATTGACATCTCCACTTAAAAGGAAATTTTCTAACTCACGCTTTTTCCTAACTTACAGAATATCAATGGAGACCGCTGGACTGCCCATACCTGGCTATCATTATATTGCGCCCAGTGCAATTGTTAAAACGCCCATACACTAAGTGCAACAAGAACTACAACCAACAAGCAACTTATATAAAAGCAAAAACTAAACAGAAAATATAAAAAATATATAAACAATAATAATAAAATGCAAAATGAAATCGAATGGAGCCGCAGCAAACGTAGCCCCAACATCGGAATGCGGCGAATTGGGAACGAATGTCTAATGTTACATTATAAGCAATAAGAAAAACATAAAGCAAATCATATGACAGTGTCAGATCACAAGAATAAGCATAAAGCATCAGACGTCATATATATATACACACACACACACACATACACACACATACACTCACAAACACTCACACACACAAACAGAGACATGTAAGCATACATAAACGTTATATTTATTCATTGATTCTTATTAATTATGATATTTTTTATTAAGTTTAAATGCAAAAAGAGAAGAAGAAGAAGATGAAGAAGAGGAGGAAATATAAATGAACATTATGTTTAAACCGTTTTCGGGGCGCTGCGCCCTCATAGTAAGAACAGAACAGCAATTAATTCTAAGCTTAGTCAAAATGAAGACAAAATGCAACAAAGCAGAAAAAGAAACACAAGAAAACAAATGAAAACAAAAACGAAATAATAATTATTAACCAACAAAAATACAGCAAAAATAAAAAGCAAATTTCTAAATGCAGTTAAATTTTAAGCCAAGTAATTGTGCATGCGCATAACCAAAAACAAAAACAAAAACAAAAAACGAAACAAAAACAAAAAATACATAAATACAATTACATCAAATTAAGGCATCAAAAACAAAAAACATAATTAAATGGGTATAAAAGAAAATATAAATATATTATTAAACCAAGCCAAGCCAAGGCCAAACAGCAAACGCAAACAAAGCAAAGAGACAGGCAAACGTAAAAGTAAAAGCAAAAGCAAAACTAATAAATAAAACAACAAAAGAAAGAAAGAAAGAGGAACAATTAATTTCCACTACAAATTTCTTATGTTTGTTTGTTGTTTAGATATTGATATATGGTAAACAAAGGCGACATATAAATATGGCGATAAGCATTACATTATACATACATATATATATTAATTGATATAATAATTTGTAATTTTATTATTTTTATTATTGTAATTGTTATCGAAATTGTATTTGTGATTTTTGAATATGTTTAGACTGAAGGACAAAATTTATTCTGTTTATTGATTAAACTACATATTATAACAAAGGAAAAACAACAAAAACAAAAACAAAAACAAAAAACTATTAACTAATTAAATTAAACTAAATTAAATTAAATTAAACTAAATTTTTAAAGACCTTTTCGAAATTAGTTATAATTTGTTGATTGAGAATGAAAACAAAAAACTGATCGTAACATTTGAAGCCAAATTTATATATTCGTTAGATAACATATTGCAATGTGTGTAATTTTTATTCGTTTTGAAATTGAATTTTTGCTTTTTCTTTTTTTTTAGCGAAAATCTGTTAAATTAAGCGACCAAATTTCAATTACAATCATATAATGCTTAAGCACATTTGCGGCGATTAAAAAGACTTTTTTCTGTTAGATGGAAAATGAGAAAAATGGATTTAATTCTTATTAATATTGCAATTAAAGTATAATTTTATTTTATTAGCTGTTAAATTTATACGCAAAACGACAAAACATCAAAAAATAAACTGATTTTCAATGTTAAACTTACTTTAATTATTATTTGTCTTATAATTTTTAATTTCGTTCTTTTCGGCTGGGTAACAGGAAGCAAAACAATTGAAATGCATTGAAGCTGTGGCTTGTTAAACAAATTAGTAAATAATTGTAAGCCACAATAGTAACAGAATTTAGTTACAAAGCACACACACCTACACCTACACACAAAGACATACACATAAACATAATGAATATTTAAATACAAATTTAAATGTGTGTTAGGTTTAGACTGTAGCCGAGAAATCAATCCGTAAGCTAGTTAAAAAAAAAAAAACAAATATAAAAAAATAAATTTGTTGCAAATTATTTGTGGCAGAAAAAATGTGTCAAATTTTGATTATACAAATTAATTATACATAAAAAAACAACAACAACATACATACACACATAAACAAACAGAAAAGGGGAAGAAGAATATATTAATAACACCCATACATATCCGCAGCATAAATAAACCAATTAAAATGCAAAATTATTGTAATCATCAGCAAAGGTTAAATTATTCAAACTACAAAACATATAAAGGCAAAACATATCCCAGAATTACATACAACAAACATACATTATTGGAGCCATTATTTAGAGTGGAATGGAAAATGGAATTGAAATTAAAGCAAAAAACCAAAACAAAAAAAAACATTTCAAACATGCAATTATTTTTGCGAAAGGGCATACACTGAAGAACGTATGTGTTTCTCAAATTCCCAACAATATATTCTTGCATTATAATAATACTTATAAAACAAAAAAAAAAACACTTATGAAGCAAAACTTGATTACAGGAAAAAATTGTTAATAGCATAAAAAATAAAAACTAAAAAAACAAAAAGAAACATTTATAATAATGATTAGTTCATTATTGTTAACTAAGGCACACACTCTCTACTTTTAATTGACTAAAAAAACAAAAAAAAAACAGGAGAAAGCAGCAGAAGAAGAGACAAATTGAGGATCAAGCAAAATGTGCAAAAAAGAGAAAGAAAAAATATCAAGCGAAACTATTTCGTGATTTTAGAGACAAATATTTCGCTGATGACAATTTGAAGCAATCATTTTTTAAACAACAACAAATAAATAAATAACAAAAACAAAAACAAAGAATGAACGTTAAAGGGAGGCAAAACCGTATATCTATATATAAATAAATTATATATCTATATATAAATATACATACATATATATTAAATTAATTATTATGTACACTTGTATTTAATTGTATTTGAAATATTTAGTAAATTTTTTGCGCAAGTTACAACAAATTAATAAAACTAAACAAATAAAATACGAAATGAAAAAAAAAAACAATACTAAAACAGAATGAGG
This sequence comes from Drosophila hydei, assembly GCF_003285905.1. Lineage (NCBI taxonomy): Eukaryota > Metazoa > Arthropoda > Insecta > Diptera > Drosophilidae > Drosophila > Drosophila hydei. The sequence continues at coordinate 7,969,823 of NW_022045643.1, forward strand.
AGAACGCACGTTGACGGGTTAACAGCGGATAGTATGGATAGTAGGGACTATTTGTAACATAAGGGATAAATTAATTATGTGCATGTGTGTGTATAAAAATAGCTCAAAACAACATCAACAACTGCAACAAGAACAATTTCAAATGAATTTTTACTTATTAATGTGTATGTGTATGTAAGAAAAAAGAATGATTAATGACAATTTGTTGAAAACTTGTAAATTTGCAAAGGAAAAATACGTGTAAGAAAAGCAATTTTAATGGTGCCTTAAAAACCAAACCAAGCAAATTTTCTTCTTGCCCCACAGAAGTCGACGAGACTCGATAACAATACCGATAGCACACAGACATTGGTCTGTGTATTATTATTATTATTATTATGATGATATATGGCATGAGAGTTTTCATATTCCTTCCGACACTTCCACAGAGTTTCTCACTCAAAACTTTCCCCGCTTCGGCATTGTTAAGAGCTGCTTGCCCACAAAGAGCTGGCAATGTGATTTGTTTGTATGTATATGAATATATTTTAGTTAAATATACTTGTGTGAGAATGCATATTAGCCTTTCGACATGCAGAACTTATCCCTTTTAGCGACATCTGACCCACAATTGCTCAAAGCTATTCGAGTTTCAACAACCAAAACGATAAAACAAAACCAATCAAGATCAACATCCAATGTGTGTAGAGTTGCCCGTTATAGTACTTGAGAAAAATATAAATAAAATTAAAAACAAAAATAATATATTATGTATTTACATGGTAAATTTATGTAATAAACTTAGCTGCAAGTAGTATTTGAGTAAAAGATAAAGAAAAACAAAAAAAGATTAAAACACCGAAAACCGAAACATTATCCGGAATATAAGCAATTAGCAAAAACAAAATAAGCAAAAACACATATATAAATGTTTCTCTCAGTGTAATTACAAATCACTTGAATGTATTTGCTCACAATTTTACAATATGTGTCAAAAAGAAAATGAAGAAAATTCTACGAAAATTTGTAGAAGCAAAAAAAAAAAGCATTTAAGGCACTTGAATGGGTAGGAATGGAACGGCTATAAAAGACAATTGTTAAAAGGCAAATATAGGAAAAGATAAAACAAAAAACATATTTATATACATATACATATAAAAAGAAGATTGAATGGAAGCTTATTATTAAGGTATTTTAGATATTCTTATTTAATATCCAAATGAATGAAACGTGAACGGAAAACAAAAACATTATACGAGATGAATTTTTAATTTAGACAACATATAAAACGGCAACGTGTTAGGAACCACAGCGGTATAATCGGGTTGAAGTAAGAAATATGCAAATTTATTAACTAAATATTGGTGTTAGAAAATGTTAAGCAAACAAATAAGAAAAATAAAAACACTTTAACTGGCAAAAAAACTCATGAGTAATACGAAAATCATACGCAATGACACTAGCTGAAAAAGGCTAATAAAATGAAATTAAATTTAAACTTATAAAATTTTTTCTGAAATATGTAGGCTTAGGTCGAGAGAAGAGTTTTTGGCATAAGTTCATGAAGTGCATTTTTAATTTTGGGAATGGGTTCAGTAAAATTTTTAAATTTGGTAAATGTAAGTTGATGTTATCAAAATTTGTGTATTTTAAAGAACGTTTTCAAATTCAGAGATATATTTTCAATTTGTTGACAAGCTTTAATATAGACTTCGGTCTAAACTTTTATTATTTATTTATTTTATCAACATTTATTTGATATATATTTTTGAGATTTCCGTGCAAGCTTTTGTTGTAAAAAAAATTTATGTGCTATACTCTTTTGAAAGATTTTGAAAAAGCTTTCCTTAAATAGAAGAAGCTTTTAAATCTGCTCAACTCTCGCGCTGGCCCACAAATTGGTTTATTCCCACCTTTCAGCCAATGTCATTGCAACATATGCTTAGCCTTTAAACATGACTAGATGCTAGGAATATCATATGAGCAAAGTTTTGTGTTTCTTCAGATATATATATATATATATATATATATATATATATATATATATATATATATATATATATATATATATATATATATATATATATATTAGTTGAAAATATAGAAATGAACGGATTTCTCTATACAGAATTTTGGTGAATTGAGCATTTTCTCGATTTCAAGCTCTCCGTTTATGCGCATAAAGATATTCATATATATGTGTATATATATATTATTCGTATACCATTTTGTTGCAGCATTATATCGAATGGTTCAATGCCAGATAGAAAAAGTAACTACGTGTATTCCAATTCATCAAAGCAATTGAAAAAGGAAAATAGAGGGCGATTTCCAAGTTGCCAGTAAATACATATACGAAACAGCTAAGGTTTCTCTGAAATTAAATAATAATAAAAATGAAAGGAAAAACATTTAACCAATAAATTATATAGAACAAAGGATTAACTACATACATACATACAAACATACATACATAAATACATACACATATGTATACACACGCAGACACATACATAGAATGCACTCTCCAACACGTTCATTGGACAGACAATATCTCTAGAGAATTGGAATTGGAATTGTAATTGGCAAAAAAAAATAAAAATAAAAAAAAATAGTTAATGCACATAGCACACATATGCGACTTACAAACTGTTTATTATTGTACTTGTATATGTGTAAAAATTATTACAAATAAATTATAACAATTCACTATATAAAGACAATTGCATTTCCGATGAAACAATTTGAAGTATTCGTAAAAATAAAAAACATAGCAAATGGGATAATTAGTTAATAAGTGTCTCTCAATCTGTCTTTTATTTGAAAAAGAATGAAAATGCAGAGTAAAAATTGATAAAACTGAACAATTGGGATCAACTTATATTTAAAATATAAGATTAAATTATAATAAAACAAAAAAAACCAAAAAAGAAAAGAAAAAAGAAACAAAATACAAACATAACTATGCCCCAGCATTAGTTGTTGCTATCTATAACTTAACTAGTTGCTGACAACCATTTAAGTACTTATGTATTGCATAATTGTGCCAAAAGACACCAACAAACAACAACAACAACAACAACTCTTCAACCACTAATAACAAAACCAACAACTGGCCAAATGTTTTTCTTAAAGCAACAACAACTAGAAGAAGAAGAACAACAAGAAAACAAAGTAAAGTTTTTGCTTATTTTTGGGGGAACAACACATAGGAATTATACGAATTTCAACAAAACGCAAATTTATGTGAATTCATTTGAAAGCCAACAACACAGCTAAGACAGCTATTTAAACGTTAATATTGCGCTAAAAGGAGCTTATTTAAAAACAAACCAAAACAGAAAACAGCAACAACAACACAAACAAGCAACAAATATAAAAACAAACTATATATGAAAAAAAAACAATCAGAGAGAAGCTAAAACACAAAAAAAAAACTGGAAAACTAGCTTCAGTTTTGCATAATATTTACGAAGTGGCTGTACTTTTAGTTGAACTATTATAAATTATGTATATACATATATATATTATTATATTATATATATATAAACTTATATATGTATATTTTGAATTTCTGTATATATATACTTATTTCAAAACGCGTGCCAAAACCCATTCTTAAGTTAACTAAGAATGCTGGAGTCGGTCACAGCCGACTGCTTAATACTCGTTCACAGTTTTAACTGAGTGCTTGATGGATTTAAATGTCAATATATTATAAATGTGTCAATGGGAGGAATACATATATAATTTCTTGTTCTCAAATTAGATCCTTGGTGATTCTAGCTTGAAAACTGCGGAGGATTGAGGTTTTATTTTATATCCTTTATCAATCTAAAGAGCAAGTATTTTGCCAGCTCTCCATAGGATGCAAATTCATAATTCTTTATCAATCCAAAGATCATTTTATTATTTTATATAAATATTTTCCATATTACCAACCCTTCTTGGAATGTAAATTTCGAATTCTTTATTAATCGCACAGTTCAAGTCTTTAGCTAACAGCGATATTCCCTGCTTGCAATAGTATTTCAAGAATTTCCACACTAAATCAGACTTTGACAAAACATGAGTATATATTTTAAGTCTCTATTTTTAACTAAGTCATGATGACATGTGACCAATTTACTCTATTTACTGCGTGAACGAGTTTATGAATTTTAATACATTTAATAATTTTCAATTTCATGTTGAATATATTTAAAAAAATCTCTCTAATTGTTGCATACTTTTGAGGCAAATGTAAATTTTACCTTCTTTTCAAATGTATTTTTCTTTTAACTTAACCTAATACACAGTCCTATAATAATAAAGCGAGAAAATATTTGAAAAATATAAAATTAAATAAAAAGAAAAACAAATACCATATTTACAAGTTGTAGAAAACTGCAAGGCAATCATAAAACTAGAGCTTCAATAATAAATAAAATGAACAACAAATGACAAGAAATTAAATTGGAAACAATTTTGAAATATTTGTATGTACGGCTAGAAGAAAAGCGGAATACAAATAAATAGTTGAATGTTTTTGGACAAATATATATGTAAGCCAATGGAGGATATTTGCGTTATTATTGTGGTGAAATATATGACAAAAACAAAGAACACAAAAGTAAAGAAGAAACAAAAACCAAAAACTAAACTAAAAGTTAGTGCCAATTTGTAGTGCAAATTTTTGTTTGCCTATTTTGGTTTGAGACGATTTTTTACGTTTATGTTTGGAATTGTATTCGAAAAGGAAACACACACACACACACAAGAAAAACAGTTGGTTTCAGAACCACCAATTTTTGGGAATTTTTCAAAAGCATTTTGAAACATTAATAGTTAATATAAAGTAAATGAAACTATTTAGAAAACAGCACCGCTTCGTTTTTTTGATGTGTATAGAAAAAAGCAAAACGCAATGAGAATTCAATTCAATTGGAAAAAAATACTAACCCAGAAAAAGTAGTTATAGAGCTCTAGAGCTCGAGTCAACGTTTCTTTCTGTTCATAGTACAGACAACACACGCAAGAAGAAGAAAAATAATATATAGTAACTCTTTATAGAAAATACTCTTCTTTTTGTATAAGGCAAACAGAGACAGAGACGGATGAGGGGTAAAAAAAAACTGGATATGAAATGATCGTAGGATCTTTAGAATAAATTGAAATATTTGAGAGCAGCACTGAAACATTTTTAGACTACGATAATGGATAAAAGAATGTAAACGGAACGGTATTCGAGCGAACGATAATTAAATTAAAACTTGTTTATCTGTGTACAACAATAATATTTAAAAATACTTCTTAAATGTGTACTATCACTCTATACAAAAGTAAAACCAGATAAAAAGACACTTAAAATTGCATTGCATAGATACAGGACTAGATTGAGCCGATCTGTGGGCGGATTCAAGTCGGATTCAAAGCTGTTAAATGTGGTTTTAATTAGTTGTGAGTTGATTGACACGGCAAAGTGTTAATGGAAACTGCAAAATGTTAGACGACGCTGCCAAGCGGCCCACAGAAGATGGCTCACACACACACGAACAGACTCACACACTCAGACATATATACACAAGAATACTTGCAAACATATTTGTTAAGCACTTAACATACCAAAACAAAAACAAAAACATAATCACAACAAAGTTTAAACAACCATTTAAAGAAAAAATAAAAAACTACATACAATAAGCAACGGTAAAAAAGCGATATTAATAAAAAAATCATTGCGAAATGTACAACAACAAAATGGTAAATGAAAAAATGAAATGAAAATAATACAAAAAAAAGCAAACATTATTTACAATATATTTACAATTCTATAAAAAATTATATTTAAAAATATTTACATATTACATATATATATATACTATATATGTATATGGACAAATACAAATCATCAAGTGTATGCGCGCTGGAGCGAGAGCTTGTGCGGAATGCATACACACACACACACACACACAAGCACTAACATCGTTATACACACACTCACACACACACACACTCACATACATGTGCAATAAAAAAGCGAGACACAAAGTTAAGTGCATTATAATTGAATTTATAGATTTAAAAGGAAAAAGAATAGAAGAAGATAAAGTGAAGAAAAACAAAGAAATGTTCAAGCTATTAAGTGAATTATTTAAACCGATTATTATAATGATTAATATAACAGTGCATATGTATTTATTCACTAATCATATAAACATCATAATACATATAAATATATATATTTATATATATATAAAAGAAAATATATATACTGCAAGTTTATTTCGTTGAGATTCAACTACGTATCATACTTAAGTCAGTTACACTGCATATACCATCATATCATCATCTATATACACCCACAACACACACACACACACACACACGTATATTGCAAATTTAGCCAAGTCAGAAAGAAATTTTAAAGAAAACCAAATACAAAGCTAAATGTATTGCGTTCTCGAACTAAATGTGTTTTGAGTCAAATTTTTACTTCAAATACAAGAAAAACAAAACAAAAAAAAATATTTAAAAAAAAACCAAGCAGTAAATAGCAAAACAAAAAGAACACTGAGAATATTTGGGGATACTTTCTATATATGTATTGGGTGTGAAACAACATGGAAACATGGAAACAAAACAAAACAAAAAGTAAAACAGAATTAAACACAATTTTTGAATTCATTAAATAAAGGTATGTGTTTAGATATATTCAAAACAAAATAAAAACAGATGTTTCATTTACAAAAGTGCACCGTAAGTGTATTGAAGTGTTCTCTCTCAATTGTTATTTTATTGGTTTTTTTTATTAATTTTGAAATTTACAATTAAATATTGTAGGCTGTTTTTTTTATAGTTACACAAGCTTAAATTATAATAAAACAAAGAAACACATTTTAGGCATCAATGAGTTGTACTATAATGGAAAGAAAATTCAATGACATTGATGTTGTTTAAATATGATTTCTGCTTGACAATTTTCACCATCATCGGCTTTGAAGACTAATGCAACAAAGACTCTGCCAGTCCATAACAGTTCCGACAAAAGCTTGTGGATTGATTATCCTTATTTCAAATGCGACAATTCAACACTTTGGAAGCTTTGCTTATAAATGTCAAACTAAACTCAATAGAAAACAATTATTTTCTCTTAATTTGGCTATCAAATAGCCAGGCAGTGTTGACAGCTCAATGTTGTGAGCCACTAAAATAACACTTATTATAGCTGGAACTTAAAAGGTAAGTAACATTCAGTAAAAGGTGTAGCCCACCCCATATAGTATTTATATATTCTTGATCAGGTTAAAGAGTCGAGTTGTTTGTATGTTTTATATACTTCCTTTCTCCTGCGTTCCTCATGAGAAATCCTGGACAACTTAATATCAAATATATGCAGAATCTCCTATCTACTTCAGTTTTTTCAGCATATCTAGATATATATGTAGAATATTCATAAGCGTATTTGACAGTCGACCATTAACTTTTTATGCTAACTTGTTCATTATGCAAGAGAGATAATTCCTAAGAACTCATATATGCATTTTGCTGTATTTCCCATTTTCAGTTTTAGTTGACATTTAGCGACTGCAGCTCATTTGCATTGCAATTACATTTTTCATTGAACTACCGCAACAGTTTTTGTATTGAAATATAACCAGTTTGTCTCGAGTGCGCCATGGCATAAAAACGCTTCATGCCAATTTGATAATTGAATTGGCACTTCACGTAGTTAACCGTGAATGTTAACCCATTTGATTGCCCTACACCTATATCCATAACGAACCCAAGGCCATGGCTTATTGTTATAGTTTATTTAAAAAACTAAAATCTATTTATTATTCAGTTTTCAAGATCGTATTCCGCGAGTCATGAACCATTCATGAAATAAACGAAGTGAAAAAAATTATTAAACATAAAAAAATGAGAAAAAAATACTTTGTTTCATTCATAAACAAAACATTAAGAGAGCGAAGAGAGACAGAGAGAGATGAAATGTGAGAGATCTGCCAAGGTATAGAGAGAGAGAGAGAGAGGGAGAAATAGAGAGAGAGGAAGGGAGAGACTAAGAGAGGGAGCAATGTTTGCATTTATAAACAGATTGCCTACTACAACATTTTATAACGTACTATTAGCATTTTTGATTGGAATAGGTGATAGTCGTTGCGGTCTGCGATTTGTTAACACAGCTGATTACGTCGATAAGGCAGCTAGCGGGCATGACTATTGTACATTACGCCAAAAGCACGTGTAAAGCTACAGTGCGAAGCGCAAGCAATTGAGGGACAGGCTAATAAACCAAAAGCTGTGTCTTCCCATAAGGAAAAGCCCATTTCCACCTCATTGTTAGTTTAAGTACTTGACAGACACAAAAGTAATTAAGTCATGATCAACTATGTCTCCGGCTCTAAACCGGTTCGCTGTAACAATCGTATCGCATCTCTCTGAGAAGTGTCAGTGCAATTAACAATTTGCAATTAGCAGTTAGTTGGAGCTCGAAAAATGTTTATAAATTGCGGTGCCCGTGTAGTTTGTATTTATTTCTTTTAAAAGCTTGATAAAAATAGATCAGATTTTTGTTTTGGAAAGAACACGCGGGCAGCACGTGAACACTATGAAATATGTTTGAAATAAATGCAAAACATGTCAATCCGAAAAGCGAAACACATAAATATTAATGGAATGCTGTAAACTATTTGACTGCGATTGCTCTTTATATATATATGTATATATGTAATTATATTTATCTATATGTATATTTTTATTTATATAAAGCTTACAATGTAATTAAAAATATGATTTATAGTGACAATTTAAACAAATTATTATATTTCAATTTAATTAATTCACATCAATTTAAATTTAGCACAATTTTTAAAATATTTCTGAATTATAAATAATACAAACCAATAAAAAAATATTTATTTATTTTAAATACAAGTGTAATATATTACCTCATAAATTAAAAAGTTTGTTCATTCAAATCAATTGAAAATGTGCCCTTAAATTTGTGCTTCAAAAATAATTAGCAAAATAAAATTAAAATTTATATAAAATTAAAAAAGTATATTTAAAAGTATATTTACTTAAATATATAATATATAATAGGAAAATATAAATTTAATTATGTTACTTTTATTATATGTTGTGGTTTGTCTTATTCATTTGTGGTTTATGTAAAATAAAAAATGTAATTTAAACAAATACAAATTAAATTTATTAGTTCTGCTTATGTAAAATAAATATTATTTATTTATTTTGTTGTTTACGTAAAATAAATAAATACAATTATATATTACATCTTCAAGTATTCGACTATCTTATCATATATTTTTTAGTTTTAGATCTTATAAATTATTTGTATTGCCTTATAAATAAATGGGTTTTTTCTTATCGACGAAAATTCTATTAAAGAAAATATATATTTTATAATTATATAAAAAGTAAGGAAGTAAAATACTTTAGTTTACTTTACTTTTATATATAAATATTTTTTAATGTTTTTTTTTTTAAATTACTTAAGATTTTGGCTTAATCGAAAAAATCTGTTAAAAAAATAATTTTGAATATATTCCTAAAAGAAAAACTCACAAATTATATTTAAAAGTTTAGTACGCATAGTGAATAGTATTTTCAAGTGTCTCAAAAATCTTAATAAATTATTTATATTAACACATTAATTACACTTTTATTCTTATCGAGTGTGCGTGAACGTGATTATCTTTGATTGCAATCACGATAGGCTTAAGCACAGTTATATGAAACTGAGCAATCTAATCAATGCAGAGAGTGCCGATTTCTAGATTCGAAAAGCTAGTCTGTCAGGACAGGGCCTAATGAGAGCCAACTTAAGCAATTAGCCCGAGTCTAAAGAGAGACAGAGAGAGAGATACACACGAAGAGAGGGAGAGAGGGCGAAAGTCGTAGACTGAGTCAATCATTGGGCGATCGCCCTGTAGCTGTGAACCGACGTTCGCAGTGTGTCTCGTGTTTTCGTGCCGTGAACAACGTAAGAGTTGTTCGCATTTAAAAATAAACTTGGCAAAAATAAGAAGAAAGCGAGAAGCATTAAATACACACGCGTATAAATAAACACGAAATAGTTCATTAATTGTGCACAAATTTGCGAAAACAACTCAATTCAATGACGGTCACCGAGGAGTCGCCACCTCCGACCATCAGCCAAATGGAGGTGGTCGCCCAATCAAATGGCGCCGATCCGGAGGACATAACACTCGATGCTATACTGACGCACATTGGACAGTTCGGTCGCTTTCAGTTGTTCATCTTCCTGCTGATCTGCTTGCCAATGATGTTCCATGCCATGTTCTCCGTGACTTACGTCTTCACGGCTGGAACTGTGATGCACAGGTGAACTTTACTTAAAGTTAGTGAGTTAGTCGGCGGCAAGTCACGAACGTAACTCTTCGAATCAACAGATGTAACATTACAGAGTGCGATGGGCCGAGCAGCCGATATGAGGAGCCCTGGACAGAGTTCAGCATACCAAAGAATGGCAAGGATATGGACAAGTGCCGTCGCTATGAGAACACAGAGCTCTCCACCTGGAATCAAACTTCGAATATTTGCCTAGCCGATAAGTACAACAAGGATAACGCCGAGCGCTGTGCTAACAACGATTTCCTTTTCCGCGATCAAGAATTCACTATTTCCAATGACGTGAGTATCAAAGTTCAGTTTTGCGATTAACCACGTCAGCGAGACGACGATGGGGGCCCCAGCACTTATCAGTTATAAGTCCAGGGCCCATTATAAACACCAGACTCTCGGCAAGCATGGACTTTGATAATAAGTCATCCGATTTTCTGCACATGTCAGTGATCCAAGCAAGACTTGAGCCATGCTGGCTAAATCGCCAACTCGCTAATTCGTCGACAACTATTTGGCAATCTAATCACAAGTTCATTGACTACGCCAGCCCCTAGCTGCCTGCTGTCACCTTTGATCAGCTACCCTCGCAGAGGGGCCTACATAACTGTATAACTGTAAAATGCACGATAAGAGCGGGCCAGACAGCTGCAAGTCTTACAGCGCTCATTAAACACTTGTTCAAATCTAATTGAAATCGGGTAGGCTAAGTGGCTATCAGTATCTATTTAAACCCAGCACTTAGAAGTCGTATATATTTGAAAGCTATTTGTTTTTGTTAAGTTATTAGTTATAAATTTTAAGAACATTTAGTTATCTGTGTCACTAAAACAAGTTTTCTTAATTTGGGATTTGTCTGGTTTTTCTTTCAATTAATTATTTTTATTGATTTATAAGCGTGAAAAACAGACTTTAGATCATAATCGCAGAGCTTAAAGTGAGTTGAAAGAATAAGTTACTTAAAAAACAGCTATAGGGCGATTGGTTTGAAATGCTATTACTTTTAATTAACTAATTATATAATTATATATATATATATATTATATTTATATGTATATATCTTTGTTTTACTTACTTTAACTTTGGCTTATTATTTAGGCTTTTAGTTGCACTTCATTTATTTCAGTTGAATATTAAAATATTTGTTTATATGATTCTGGAGTAAAAACAGCTGAAACAGAATTGATAAAACTTCGTAAGCTTCCGAGTATTTCTAGCAAAGAGAGTATATAGGTTTGATGCTATCAAATTTAAATTATTTTCTCAGCTTCTGATTTCGTGTACAGTTTGTTGTGTGTGCCCTCGTAGGCTGTCACAAATAGTTAATTTTTCTACTTTTTGTAACGTAAATGCTTTTATTTATGGCCCTTTTAAAGTTAGAGAAACGTGACAAATGTTCATATCTAACTATTATATATACAGATATAGTTTAGCTCATAGGGGGCATAGCAAATCGAGACTGTTTTACAGCCTAAGCCACAACTACTCTATAGATTGACAAAAAATTATTTGTTTACGTTTTTAAGCCGCGTGACGAATGTTTGTAGACCGTCTCTAAATTCCAGAGAGTTTATTTAGGATCAAGGGCATTCGGAAGTCGGCAATTCGTTAATTGTAGGAGCTTAATAATACTATTGTTAGAGTAGAGCCTAGAGTTGTTTACCTCAATTAGCTGCTGATAACCTCAGCGTCTTATCACTCAACTTATTGGCCTTGATAAACGTAAGATAAATGTGCCACAAGCCGTAGACAGAGTCCCGTCCGAAGCTCAGTTTTCAGGGCCACCGGCAATTGCAGCATTCGTAAATAACGAATCTAGATTAGATATGCAAATGGAAGCGAGCCACATAAATAGCAGATTATCAGATGAATAAACGACTCAAGTGGATAAGTGACCTGCCAAATGAAGCCATTGTAATGCCAATTTGTTGCATTGAAACTTTTTCATTAAGCGAGACAGATCAGAAAGGATAAGTTAACTCAACTATTTTTATTTATTTTTATTTAACTATTTTTAACTATTTTTAATTCGCTTCTATAGTTTGGCATTTACTGCGATGATGAGTGGAAGTTGTCACTGGTCGGCACCATCAACAATCTGGGACAGTTCTTTGGCATACCCCTGGGGGGCTTTGTGGCTGATCGGTATGTGTGAAAGTTTTCCATTGTCACCTTTTCCCTTGCTCATTTCGAATCATTTACAGCTATGGACGCAGCTTCTCGATTGCATTGGGCGGCATTTTGGGCGCCGTGCTGGGCATTGTGCGTTCGTATTCGCCCAACTATATTTGGTTTCTGATCTTTGAGTTCTTGGACAATCTGACCAGCAGCACCCTCTACTCCACGTGCTTTGTCATTGGCATTGAGCTGGTGGGTCCGAAACGTCGGGTGCTCGCCTGCAGCGTTATAACCATATTCTATGCCGTCGGCGAAGTGGCTTTGGCCATGTTTGCCAAGTCCTTTCAAAACTGGCGCGATTTGCTGCGCATCACCTATGGGCCATCGTTGATACTGTTGGCCTACTTCTGGATACTGCCCGAGAGCGTTCGCTGGCTGCTCAGCGTCGGCAAGGAGGAGCGTGCCCGCGGCATACTGCGTCGGGCAGCCAAAGTGAACAAACGCAAGTTGTCGGAGAGTGCGCTGGACAAGCTGGTCATAGCCAATCGAGACAAGCTGCAGCAGTCGGAGGAGAGTAAATTTCCCATTCGCGAGGCTTTCAGCAACTTTAAATGGCGCATAGCCAACTGTTCCCTGTGCTGGATCGTCCATGTGCTGGTCTACTATGGACTGAGCTTGAATGTTGTGCTCCTGGATGGCGACAAGTACAACAACTTCGCTTATATTGCGCTTGTCGAGATTCCCGGCTTCTTTATGCCGTTGCTCATCATGGATCGCTTTGGCAGACGCTACTCGTTGTGTGGCCTCATGCTGTTGAGTGGCCTCTGCTGCATTGGCACCATCTTCGCTGGGGGTGAACAGCAAACGTTGCAGCTGGTGCTCTTCCTGGTGGGCAAGCTGACCATCACTGCCAGCTTCCAGGTGCTCTATTTCTTTGCCTCGGAGATCTTTCCCACCAGCCTGAGGAACAGCCTGCTCAGCTTTTGCTCCATGATGGGCAGATTTGGCTCTATGCTGGCGCCGCAGACGCCGCTGCTGGTAACTAAATGCTGTTCACATTTCGCACATTCTATTTTAACTCAATTATTTTCTATTTTAGGCCAAGTATTATGCAAGCGCTCCCGCCATTCTCTTTGCTTGCGCTGCCATCTTCAGCGGCTGCCTCACTCTCTTCTTCCCCGAGACCACAAACCTCGTGCTGCCCACCACGGTCAAGGAGGCGCATGCCATAGGTGTCAAGAAGCCACCAAAGGATCAGAATATCAACCTACCCGCATAATAGCCTTACTACAATAAGCTCCTTTTAGCTGTAAGACAACCACGAGACAGTTCAAAGACACAACTTTGCATTATATATCATTTATACTTATTCCCATATATAAATATCTCTATATCTTTTTTTTTTTTGTGAATATGATTAATATTATTAAGTAACAATTAAAACACACTGCATTCGCTCCTCAGATCAGAGCTTTACATTTATCTTTAAATATGTTAAATGCCACCTAATTTAACAGAACTGCTTGGCATATGGTTGGTCTTTGACTATTCCATATAGCATCATATATAGACGGATAAATCTACACAATATAAGAAATGCCTATTGCCATGATCTTAACTTGAATGTACATATTTTTCTTGCAGCCAAACAAACATAGTTTTCTAGTAGTCCGAAAGCCTCGAACTTTTCCTCTGACAAAGGCAATCATAGCTTCGAAAGAGTTGTTAGATTTTTATATGGGATACAAATATTCTATAAAATAATATTGGAATTTTATTGATTCGTGTAAACTATTTAATAATTATTTCAAATATATTGTATACTAGAAAATCTTCAACTTAAAACTGCAAACAAAAATTAAACTTAAAACTTAACTTAACTGGTTCGACATGGCACACAGATCGGAATGATTTATCTGACGTGAGTAAGCTTAGCTGTGCTTAAATATCAACATTATTTATAATAATACTTTCATAGCATTGTTTCGTATCTATGGCAAAGCTTTTAGTGTATCGTTTAATTTATTTGCGTAAAGAACTTGGTAATAGAATGGTTAGCCGAGCTGGAATTTAAGGTACTATTTAGCTTCGTGTTGGCAGGCGGTGGCGTTGCTTTTTTGTTCGTTGAGGTAATTATGGTGCGCACTTCTAGTTGATTGAGTTCACGCTGTAGCTTTTTGGCCATATGAAAATCCAAATGCTCCGGCATATCTACAGATTTTACATATGTCTTGCATTCAGCGCAGAGCTCCATGGTTGCATTGCTGCAGCTGGGTGGTGGCTCTAGCGGCTGCTTGGGCGCCAAGAACTTGGTAATGCTATTGACAGGCTTCGCAGCTGATGTAGTCGTTGGTGTTGCTCCGCTAGCCTTTTTAGCTTTCTTTGCATGCACAGGTTTGGTTGTGGGTGAGGCAGCTGATGTATTAGTGGCATTCAATCGACTACGCTGTGCATCTTCGCGCTGTTCAGCGCGTAGCTGTCGATTTAATTGCTGGGCAAAGTGATGATCGCGATGGGTTTGCAGTGCCTTGACATCGTCGGGTATTTGGGCGCCACACTCATCACATTTGACAAAGCTTATAAGGTCTGCACGCAGCTCGGGTTGAGCGTACTCAGCATAAGTGCTTGTAAAGTTACTGGTTGTCGCTGCTTCGTTGGCCTTTGCTTGCTCGAATTTACGCTTTGATGTGGAGGGCTGTTCTGGTGGCGGCAGAGCCTCAACTTCTTGCTGTGGATTATTATTGCTTGACTCGATCTCATCCAGCTCGGCAGCCAAGTCATGCATTTCAGTGGAATCGTTGGATTCAGATGTCTTATTTGATTGCTGCACATCTTTCTTAACTTCTTTTTGCTGCTGCAGATACTTGGCAAAGAAGCTCTCTTTAAATTCAGGTGGTGTTAAAGTAGGCGCTGCCTTGTCGTCGCTGGACTCTTCTGCAACAGACGCATCGATCAATTTTCGCTTATATGCTTCAAAAATACTTTTCTTAGGTGATGATGTTGTTGCATTAAGTTTCGATTTCTCCCCCGCTAGCTTAGTTATTTTACTTTCCTCTGCTTCCGAATTAGCTACAACTTCTGCAGACTTTTCAACCACTTTCAATTTTTCCTTTACATTTTCTTCTTTGTTTGCTTGAAGGTAATTCGCAAAGAAACTCTTCATCTTGCCTTCTTCCGTTTGCTTCGCCTTTTGTTCCACAACTGGCTTTTCCACACACTCCTCCACGCTGATGCGACGCTTCTTGGCAGCCTGATTGGCAAACATTGTCTGCAGGCTATTCTGCGCACTTGATGCCGTTTCGAACTTGCCCACACTGATGCCCAGAAATTTGATGGCATTGTTGAGGGCAGCCTCGCTGCCCGCACGTAAAAAGGTCTTTGTGTTCGTCTTGATCAGCTCTAGAGCATGCTTGGCCAGCGTCTCCTGATCACATTGATTGAGCGGCATGGAACGGGAACTAGCCACTTCTTGGCCATCGATGTCCTGCACGTACTGCACCACCATTTGCTTTGCTTTCCGATTGTTCTCTATGAAATCCTTTTCCAGGCGATCATTTATTTCGCTGGATAGCTCTCCCAGCCAATGCTGCAGTGTCTTGAGGCCTGTTATATTATTGCGGCCAGGAAATTTTTTGCAGCAACCAATGCTCTTGGAGTAAAAACGCGGTGTAACTGCTTCCAGATCAATGCCACGTGCTATGTTGTGCAACCAGGTGCTGTAGGGAATTAGAAATTAAGAGAAATGTTAGTTAAGAGAAATGTGTATAGCTCAGACTTCTTTCTCGTCTTACCCACTCTTCTCGTCCAGCTTGCGCTGCAAGTCCTGCTCGGTGTATTTGAGCACCTGGCCCAAAAACTTAATGCCGAGTGATTCGCACACTGTTTCACCAAATTTACCACCCATTCCCTTGATTTTGCCCACCGGCAGTTGGTCGAAGAGCGGAGGTATCTGTGACAGTGGTAGTATCGTCTGTTTGTTTGGCTTGTTCATGCCCGCTGCAAGCTTTGCAAGTATTTTATTATGCGCAATGCCCGCTGAGCATTCGTAGCCCGTCTCAGCCTTGACCGCTGCACGCACCTCACCCGCAATGCAGGCTCCAATCAATAGACGCAAATCGCTTTGACGCACAGCCGGCAGATCGTTCGGATCGTAGGCAAGAACATAACGTTCATCGTCCACATAGGGATTGGCAAAACGATTTGTTATCTTATTCACATATTCGCCAATATTTTCATAGCCGACTGCATGGCAATTGACTAGCTCCTGGGGCTTCAATGCAAAGGAGCCCTGCAACGCAATTCAGTTAAACTAATATACATGTTTAATATATCTAACTCGTACCGTCTGAAGCCGCTCGACACGTTGATTAACTGTCTCTGTTATGTCCAGATAAGCCTCATCGACAGATGCGCGTTCCAGCAACTGGGTGAAGCGTTGCAGCACATTTGCCACCTCTTTACCGGCATCACGGTATTTGCTCGTGTCGGCCTTTTCCCTGATGTTTGGCACCTTGCACAGGATGATGTCGTGACACAGCTCCTTAGCCTCATCGCCTCGCATATGGCGTGTTACGCCCTTTGCACGCGCCGCATAGTTTACAGCTATGATGCCACCTCCGCGCCAAGGATTGTATTGCACCACTGCCAGGGGCTTGCCTTGATACTCGGGCTGCTGTTTCTCCTCTACTTGACAGAAAAAGCAATCCATGTCCACCAACAAGACCACGCGGTCATATTTGTTCTGCATGCCAACAAAGGCACGCGTAGAGTTACTCATAATCCTTATTTTTTGATAATTTCTTTACATCACTTTGGGAAATCGCGACTTTAATTTCGAAAGCAACAAGCGGTCGGCATCAGCTGGGCGTGCGTGCGAGCGGGATAACCATATAGTACGCAGCGTACTTTAATGCTGCCGTATGGCGCGCTTATCCGAACAGCTGTTTTCTTAGCATCCAGTTTAGTAGTCTAAGTGGCAACGCTATCAAAAAAATGTAAACAGGCGAATTAGTTTTATCCAATTATGTTTTGCCAATCAAAACTTTACATAAATTACTAAAAATGTGTATTTGTGCATTAGAAATCATTTAAAATGTTTCAAAACTCAGTATAAATAAACTGAATAAAGGAGCATAAGGCTTGCAGCCAAACGACGCTACTTCGCCACTTTTTGAATGTACGGGATAAATTGTTTGAATAATTAATGAAGTGGAATAATTATTGAATATAAAGTGTTTTCAATTGTAATTGTAGTTGTTAATAGCTTAGTAGTTTACTATTGCATATTTATAGGTGAAAACCTTTAGTTCCGGCTTATTATATAAATTTTTGGCAAACCGCAGAGCTATTGATTTTTTTCGAATACCGCTTGCTAAATGCAACGCATATACAATACACACAAACACGCACTAACATATACATACACGCCCATTCACACACACACTACCAGATTTATTCATTTGGCTTAATGCACACGCATTCGAGATAATTATCAGAGCAATTATTGATCGGCATTTGACCTGCGAGAGCCCGCTCTCTGAGTGGTCAAAAATAGAATATTTCGTGTCGTGTTTGAATCTATTTCCGGTGTATATTTCAAGTCATGGGTGCGTCATATTCAAAAGTTTTGTTTCTTGACTTCCCCTTGATTTACCTCTAACTTTTTTATATAAGTATGTCAACTTATGGCTTAATTAGGTAAGCTCACGTAGAAGCTGCCCAGCCCAAGTCAAATGGCATTTATATTTATTGCTTGACCAAATACTGTGACAGCGATTTGACTTGGCTTGTTGGGTGAGTTAGCTTAGCGAGTGGCCAGGTATTGTGTATGTATAATTGTGACCTAATTTTGCATTATTAATGGACAGAGGACAGAATGAATGGTAGCAGGAAATAGCAGGTGCAGCACTGACCTGTTGTAATATCTCATGTTATGCCCATCAAAAATCATTTAAGAATTTGTGCCAGTTGTCAACTGTTTAGGGGAGCAGTAAGTTCTGTCCAGCGATGGTATGTTCTCTGGAACTAGGATATAGAGAGGAATTGATATAGAAAAAAAATATAAAAACATATAAATATAATACAATTAAATGTTGTGGAAGATTATGACTTGAAAAAATTTGAATTTGTCATTTATTCTTTTTAATATTTTTTTTTGTTTTTATTTTTAGTTTTTTTTTTAATAAATACTACATTTTGAAAAATAAATTAATATATTAAAAACTTTTTAGGTGTTATAAAAAAATTTAATTTACTTATATTAATTTAAATATTTAAAAAAAAAATCAAAAATTTTGTAAAAAAAAATGTTTATTAAAAATTTAAATTCATAGTAAATATATTTACAAATAAATTGTAAAACTAGAACCCAATTTAGACCGATCTCAAATAGTACTGAAAACAAACATAGCTTTTTTGTATACATGTATGAAAGAAAGAGACAAAGAGAGACGTCTGTAAACCGCGTAGAAATATCAAATGTATTATTAAAATTAATTTAATGTAAACTGTGGTAATCCAAGATGACAAACCCTCTACGACAAACGCACTAACATATAGAAGTGTATGCGATAGAATTACGCTAGAGTCAGCGCTCTGCCTCTCAGCATAAACGCACAATTATGCTAATGGCTGCTGCCCACGAGAACGACAACAACTACTTGAGCGAGCCCCCTGCTAATAGAGAGTAGTCAGTGGCATAGCCAACCCACTCAGACTCAACAATCAGACGGTCGACATCATCGTCACTCTTTAGGGGGCTTTGAGCAGCGAAGCAGCTCAGTCTCTATTGAACGGCGGACGATGAAGTCACTGGGGCGTTATATCGCATTGCAGTGCTCCATTTGATTTGATTGCTTTTAAGTGGTTCGTTTACTTTTGTGCCGCTTGCAGTGAGGACAGCGTCGCCATGGTGAAGATTTTGCAGGCCTATAACTTTGCCAAGCAGCAGACATATGCTCTAAATGGCGACATTTTGGCAGCCACCTTAATTGGCAACAACCGCATTGCCATCAGCAGTGCCGAGCAGTTTATCGAGATCTATGACATAGCTGGCAAGCAGCAGTCACAGCCACAGCCACAGACACTAAACCAGCAGCAGTCAGAGCAGCAGGAATATGGCACGCAGGAGGATCAAACAGGAGATGCTGCATCGCCCACGCCAGCGATTGATGAACGTATGCCGGTTAGGTATACCTTGGCTACAGTTGGCGAGGTGGTGCAGCTTATCTACTGCGAGGCTGGTAAGCATGGCATATATTCATATCATATCATCCTTGAACTTGCTATAATCCCTACCTCCAGGCAAGTACCTGCTCACCCTGGAAAAGGAACAGGCTGGCAGTCCGGTGCATTCGAATAGCACCAGTATAAGCTGCACGTCGAGCAGCAATAGCAACACGGTTTGCTCCGAGGATGACACCAAAATGTTTGTGCGCATCTATGCCAACTTTTGGAAGTTCCCAGATGCCAAGCTGAATGAGCTGCCCATCACCATACGCATTGCCTCGATGACAACGCCCAAGACGCCGCTGATAGAAAGCATCGATGTAATTGAGCTGCCGCTGCGCAGTCCGCCAGATTTGGTGCAGAGCTGCCAAACGTCAGGCAACATTATAGTGAGCAGCAAGGATCGAATCTATCTGTACGAGTACACGCAGTGCGTGCACGAGAACACCCAGCCCAGGTTCTCCTTCATCGATTTTCTGCCCTTCAAGTTCTTCGTACAGCTGAACTTTGTGCCGTTGCGCCTGTGCCTGGCTGAGAATGTCATCGCCTGTTTGAATCATCGCTATTGTGTGGCCTTCAAGGTGGTCGATGCATTGGCCAACAAGGCAACAACCGCTGCTGCAGCAGGTCATGAGCACAGCTGCCTGGACAATGACTATGCGGGCGATGAGCCCTTATCCGAGTCTCTCAGCTTGGGCAGCAAGGCGAGCGCAGCGGCTGTCAGCAGCACGCACAGTCAGCAGAGCTGTGAAAGCGATTCTTTGCAATCGTCCAGCAGCGCCAAGCCTGTGTTGATAAGCGGACCGGGGTTGGTTGGACGCACGCCCCTCGATTTCAATGTGGCGCGATTGGTGAACACGGCCTATGGACGAGAATTTGAGCCAGAGCTGCGATCTCAATGGGACCAGTGCGAGAATGGCAGCAGTCGCTGCGGCGGCCAGGAAGATAACACACAGGAGATAACCATAACGCCACAGCGAGCCTCATATATTAAAATAAAACTTATCAACGAAGCGAAGGCCATGAATGTGAGAGGCATAGGTGCAGGCGGAAACAGTGTGACGGAAGACGTGTCTGTGCAGTACGATATACGAAAACTGCTGCAGATATGCATGAAAACGTCAGATCCACAGTCGCGAGTCTTGGATATACTCAGATGCATGGATTTGAAGGCCATCTATCAGCGCAACAACGAGCAGCAGCCAGAGGAGGATGACGAGTATGACATGGGCAACCAACAGGTGCCCAGTGCCGTGACAACTTTCAAGCATGCCAATCGCCGTACCCTGAAGTCCTCGCAGCATCAGCGCTGTGTGGGACATGCGTTGCTTGTGGCCAGCAGCGTAGATGGCTATTTGTATCAGTTCTGTGCGCAGGGCAAGTGGTACAGCGAGAACGAGAAGCCTGTGGCCAGCTACAGCTTTACAGCTCCTGTGCTGCAGGTGCATGTGAACGATTACGTTATCTATGCCGTCACCTCGGAGTCTGTGGAAACACATACCTCACGCATCGGGCACAAGCTCTTCCACAATCGCTTTGAGTATCCGAGCATTGGCGGACTCTTTCCAGAGGAGTCCTCGCCAGACGTCAGCTCACCCATTGCTGTTATTGGCCTGGCCGCCTTTATGCACGTGCAGTTCGTTTGCGTAAATCGGGAGCAATTGGTGCTCATCACAAATACAGCGCTGGAGCAGCACAAGCGGCGCAGCACTGGTGAGGTTGTCGTGGTGCCTGTCAAACGCAATATTGCAGCCAGATTCCTGGCAGAGGCGAAGGCCAAACACAGCAGCTTGCTGAGAAGCAGCAGTAGCGCCGCCCAATCGTCGGTGGTAAATGAATGGACACTCTACAATCTGGAGGTGCCCAAAGTAGAGCACATTATAGAGGATCTCGAAGGCATAGCCGAATCATATCGTACCGCTAGCAGCTCGAATTTCTACGATTTAATGGAGGAGGCGCATATAATGCTCAGGTTGAGTTTGACCTTGCAGGGCGAACGCCTGAGTGTGGATAGGGAACAGGAGCTGCGTAAAATGTTTGTGGCTAATTGTAGAAAATTGGCCGACTTTTCAATACGGTATGAAAACAGTCATATATACTATATATATATGTAGACCATAATATTTCGTTAACTTTCGACAACAGCTCCAATAAGCAGGAAGTTTACTTGCAAGCAACTGGCTTCTACAAGATGTGCCAACTCCAATTGGTGGACATTTATAACAACTACATTGCAGAGTTCATGGGCAGTGAACAGGTGGTAGAAACGTCGCAGCTGGTTGGTCTCATCTATACCGTAAAACTGTTTCTGTTGAGCCTGGGCACCGATCGGCTCAGGTCTTCGTTTTTGCATCAGACTGTGTCGCCATACTTCACGCCTGCTCGACTGCTGCAGCAGGGCTATAAACAAGTTCCTCTCTCCATGGAATTTCTCAATATGTTCATCAAACATGCACCCGTGGATATACCATCGATAATGCTTAGTTCGCCTGTGGTAGCCGATGCCATGAGCGGAGAGCTGATCAATTATCTTAAGTACTTGACGACGCTGTAAGTGGACCATGCATTACTTATCGAAGTCAGAATGTAATTGTTTAATTGCTATTTGCAGCACACCCGATGAGAATCTGCTGTTAGCTGTCACCGCTTGTCGCATGTCAAATTATCTGCTGGCCCAGGAAATAATTGCTAAGTCCACGCGTCGCACACTGGCTGTGGCGCTGATAAAGCATAAGAACGTGCTCTTTGATGACAGCACTGTTCTCTATCAGCGACGGCAGCAGCCAGAGCAGCAGGCACAGCTCTCCGCTCGTAAACGTTCTCGTCGTGGCACAACACAAACGAAGGGCAAGTCGGGCGGCTGCGCTTCGACGCCTACGCCCAGTGCCATAATTTCCTTCTCGGACTTCTGTGAGACCATTCTGCTGGCGAACGAGCAGCCAGCTCTGATTGAGGCGATTAGCGATGCCTTCATACATGCTCTGTGTATTGAGCACAGCATAACGCTGGACGTGGTGCTGCAGCTGTTTCTCAACTACATCGCCTCGCACATTGGTCAGAAGGGCTATCAGACTTCGCAGAAGGTGCTCGTCAACATCTTGCAAGTATATTACTATGATCTTTACGATGTGAGCTCGTCGCTGCAGCCGCATGAAGTGCGCTCTCAAACACCGCCTCAGCTGGACGACGACTATGACGATGAGTGCAGCAGCTCGAGGGCGCCCTCACTGCACAGTGAGGCGGATGTGCAGTCGTTGTCGAGCTCATGTGCCAGCTCAGCGCCCGATGAGCGTTCGATCAGCGGCCGACAGCAGCGCATTGTATATGACCAGCTGCAGGATCAGCAGGCCGGTTCGCCTTTTCAAAAGCGCAGTTCAAATGCTTCGTTGTCGCAGCTGCAGCCAGACGGTGATGCAGCAGCAATCAATCTAAAAGGTCTCAAAATACTCTTTCGCATGTTCATGGGCCGCTTGAAGGCTCTAAGTGATCTCATTACTGATCTGCAATCCGCCGATGTGGAGCAGCAAAGCAGCCGCGAGGAATTCTTAAATCTGCGCATGGAATGCATTGCATACATGGTTGGTATGGCGCCCAACTATTGCAGCAAGCCAAGCGTGCGACATGTCAGTGAACCACTATCGAACAAGCTAATATTTGTACCCTATATACCCGATTATAAGATAGTAGAGGGCGAGGAATTCGAGCAACACATCAAGGCCTATATACGACCCATTCCATGCTTGCTGGAACGTCCGCAATACTTGAATCGCTTGCCGCCCTTTGAGCGTAGCGACTTTAGCTATCCCAAGAAGGATGAAGGAGAGTTCGAGGTGCGCTTTACGGGCTGGCACAATGAGCTCCTGACTCTGACTCTCAAGATCCAGAGTCTGCTGGCCTCCAGCAAGGTAGATCGCGAGATAATTTCTGAGTTTTTGGCATTCATACAGAAATCGCCGCATCTAATAGGCATCGATAGCTTCTTGGTCATAATATTGCCCAAGAATCTGGCTATTAATTATATGTTGAGCTTCTGTCCCGCCTACTTGTGGCAATATGGCAAGGTAAGAAATGAGTTTTATTTGATATAACTTTTAGTTAACTTTATTTTTTATTTGCTAACAGTCCTGCGGATTTACACCTAAGCATTGGGAGTCGTTGCTGCGTAAGATTCTTAGTAAACAAGAAGCGCTGCCCAATTGGAAATCGCATATTGCAGGTTTGTGGCGGCTTTTAACGTTTAAATAGAGCATTAAACTAACTAAATTTCTCTCATAGAAATACTAAATAATTTGGTAGCAGAGCTGAGCTTCGAGGAGCTACTGCAATGCTTTCCAAGCGAGGTCATCAAGAGCCGGAACACGGCACAATACTTTGCCAAGGAATTTGCTGAAACATGCGTTTTGTACGAGCACGAACAATTGGTGTTTCAGAATCCGGATAAACCGGCGGACAGCAGGGATCACTTACCCATGGACAACATTGATGAGGATAACGTATTTGAGCTGACACTGCGCAAGGCTGTGGCCAAGCAACGCAGCATTGCGCTGCGTTCGATGATTGAGTCGACGGGCACTCAGCTGTTCGACGCCACCAGTAATCCTATGTATAATCTGTAAACACTCTAGTTACAGTCTGGATTGGTCGGAGCATTCCCCTTTTAACTAGTTGGAAAATTATCATACTTGCAAATTTATAAGATTGATTGATATATAACTAGGAACATAGACAAAAAACCAAGTTGTAGTTGCGGCCGACAGCTGCCAATTTACACTGTATCAGTTTATATATATAGCACTATATAACGTATACTTATATGAGAATATTTTTTGTAGAATCTCTAACGATATATTATTATTAGTTCACATTTTGTTTGACACAAATGCAACATTTCGGACGGTATTTACAACTGTGGGTAGATGAAATGATTTACGACTAACTTTTGTAGGTTGTATATTAAAAGTAGGCACTTTTATGCAGTATTCGCTAGCGGCACGCCATATAAAACCAGTTAAAAGCCTGTTAAGTGGTTAGAAAAATCCATAAGTTAACTTCATTTAAGCTGTTATTGAGAACAAATTCTTGAGTTGATTGTTTGTTTTCTAGCACTTGCTTTATATACACTCCAAGTTCTCAGTGCGAGTAAGCTTTAGTAATCTTAAATATGATATTGTATTTGTATTCTTAGCTAAACAGTCTCTCTAAACAAACAACACACTCCAACATCAAGTGATATTTTTTAAATTCTTGCATAAAGTTTAACAATAAAATAACACAAATTGAAAAATGAAAAAGTTTTTGAATTTCAGACTGCTGTGTGTTTATTTCAGTCCTTGGTGCAGAACCAAGACTAAGTATTTGTTTATGTGTTTTATTGTAAGCCTTAGGTTCTAAGGATCAATAATGATTTATGACATTACATTATATGTATCCTAAATATACATAAAAATAAGGTTTTATGACGGTCAAGGGTTCTCTTAAAACTAACATATATATATAGATAGAGACCAGATGGAACATCTGCTTATCATCTGGTCAAGCTGATAAGCATTATCTGATGTAGGGTGAGTTCTGAAGAGCGTCTTTTCTTAGAAGACATGGACTCGAACATAGTCTTTATATTATGTTGGTAAGTTCATTGCATCAGCTTCAGCTACTAAGCAGGAGTGTCGAAGATAATTAAAAATAATAATTGCAAAAGTTATGGAGATCTAACTGCCAGCTTTCTGTTACTGGAGGGCTACTATGTAGATATACTTCACAGGCTATCCGACATTGGCCTGGTACCTCTTCTTTGTGGCTCAAATGACCAGCACAGACAGCTCTATGGTACTCATTTTCTTTGTTTCCCACCAGTTGTCGACCATGGAGCAGGCCTGCGCCCTGGACAGTAATCAGGCGATGAGACACTCGGTTTCAAAAACTGCTGGCTAATCAGTGATAGAGGCAATGTCTGGGCATGTTTGGGTTCAATTGGCTATTGTAAATATTTGACTATCAGATAGCCGCATTGAATGACATGCAAAAATATCAAATTAAATTTATATATTGGAGTCGATTACTATTCGATTCGTATTTGCTATAACAAGATAATTGCCTACAGTGAAAAGTTTTCAATTACTTTTCTGAATTCCTCTTTTAACTAGTTGGAAAATTATCATGTTCTAATTACAGATAGATTTATGAATATTTAATGTTGACAACACAAAAAGTCCGTTGTGATCTGTCTAATTTGTAGCTGTCAGCTTATTTATGTATATAACTTTCAGCGGCCTATGCAAATACAGATATGAGATATCATTGAATATTATTTATAATGATGGGGTACAGAAGCGGTTTGGTCTAACTTGTGTAGCTTGTATTTTACAAATAGTTAGTTTTTTTGCACTATTCACTAAGGTGGGCCACATTAAGACAGTTTAAAACTTGTCAAAAAATTTACAGAGAACAAATGCTTCACTTAGGTTTCGTTGTTAGAAACCTTTGCTAAACAATCTCTCTATCTAATACACATATACAGTTATCAAATAGCTTTTCAATTGCCAGCTAATCTTATCATTTATTATTCATTTGTGTATATCAAAAATCATTTATTATACAAATTGGAAATGAAATTTACTGCTTCCTTAATTAAAGCAGAATCGTGTTTCAATAAATTCTTACCTGATTTATCATACATTCATATATCTTTAATGTTGCCTAATAACTAAAAAAATCTGTTTATAATCTTTACACCTGTACTAAAGTCAAAACAAAATGAGAATTGTAAATTATTTATGATTTATTAATTAAGCCTAAAGTTGCTTAATTGAAACTAGTTGATTTATAAAAGTTGTAATGGAATCTATAGTATCTAATTTGTAATTGTTGTTGATAATAATAAAAAAGGAACGATTCATTTATCTCAGCTGTACGTAGCAGAAAGTTTGGCGGGGCCAAAAATTGTAATTTGGCAATAAAGAGTCAATAATAATCAATTTGTATTGAAGCCATTTATGGGCCTCCGGTGCAGTTAGCTAGCAAATAGAATTTACTATGAAACCGGCTAGACTGGTTGATAACGTCACGATAAGAGCAGTCCATTGAAGCCATGTGTGTAGTAAAAGTGACGGAGAGCGGATCTCGTATCTCGTATCTGTGGCAAGCATGCCGTTAAGTATCGTAATCATTCAGAAGCGAATCAAAACAGAGCACAAAAAACTAACGAAAGAGAGTGAAAAGTGAAATATTCCGAAAATATTTTTCGTATGCTTTAAATATTTGTTTTATGCTTGATGTTTTAAGGAAAAGAATTTAATTTATTTTGATAAACATATACCCTTGTTTTTAATGTTACAGTACAAAATATATAATAATAAATACAATTTTATATATAAAAATAAATATAAAACGTCTGAGAGATAAAACTGAGCACAGAACTAAGAAAAAATATATATAATGTCTTTTATTAATCAATAACAAACAATTTTAAACTTCTGATCTGATTCTGATTTAAAAAAAAGCAATAATTTAAAATTTTATAATCATATTTATCATAATTTTATATATTGTTTATTATATTGTTTATATATATTGTTTATTAGATATATTAATTTATTTAAAGAGCTAAAAAAAAAGCTTAAAGATTAATAATAGCAAAAATGATGGTAGTTTATATTGTGTCACATATCAAATGCTAGAGCCGCTCAACTCTCAGTGTAGTGTGTAATGAGTTTAATCCCAAACGTAGCTAGTTCGTGTGATGGGCGCAGCAGAGCGAATCAGTCAATGATCGGCAATGCTCAGTGTCGGACGCTCCAGCGTGTCGGAGAGACGCGTGCGCACATAAATATACGAATTCTTATACGTACTTTGGGCTATAAAAAGCTCACGTTCCTCCTATATTATTAATAAAACGCTAGCAATCGGCAAATAGATAAAAAGTGCATTCAAACACGTGGATAGCAGGCAGTTTCATTGAAAGTAGCTAGTTTATCACAATCGAACACATGTTGAACGACAAGCGGAATGTAAATGGCACAGCCTCAGGTGCCTCAGCGGACCACGAGTGTCCCACTGCATCCAATGGGCATTTCGTTGGGCCGGAGACTGAGGCTGGGAGAGTGGAGGCATCCGCTGATGAAGATAACTCCCTGGATGCCATTCTGGTGCGAATTGGGCAATTCGGGCGCTTTCAGTTGATCAATTATGCTTTATTGTGTGTGCCCATGGTGTTCAATGCATTTTTCTCGATCTCATACGTCTTTACCGCCAGCACGGTGGTGCACAGGTAAAGCAACGCTCACTTGGCACACGTCGCTCTCACTCACGCACGTTTTCTCTTGCTCTCTTAAGATGTAATGTCACGCAATGCGACAGCCCTGGCAGCGTGTACGAGGAACCTTGGCTAAACTTTACGGTGCCGTTTAAGAACTCCGCTTGGGATTCGTGCAGCCGTTATGAGAGCACGCTTGAATCTCAGTCGCCAACATTTAGCGAGCCTTCAACTAAGTTTTGTGCAGCTGAATACTTTGGCAATCGCACAGAGAACTGCGGCACAGATTTCAAATTTCGTGATGAAGAGAAAACCATATCCACAGAGGTAAGCATTTGATTAATTCATTTATTTGTATACTAATAACTGCCTTACTATACATATAATAAATAAATAAATAAATAATAAATAAATAAATATAATAAATAAATATATAAATAAATATATAAATAAATAAATATATAAATAAATAAATAAATATATATATACAAATATATATATTGATATATGCTTATATATGTTGGGGATGTTTGCAGAATAAACTCATCTTTGTGCAGACCTGATCGTATTGTCGTTGAAGCTATTTTAAATTGTTTCTTCTCCTCAATTAGATTTGTTCCCACATCAGTTTGCTCTGCTATCGGTCTTTTATTTGACAGCTTTACAACATAACTTAACCTGAAAGGTGGCATAATTGACTGTCTTGCTGTACTTCTAGGAATTCGAAAACAAATTGCTTCAATTGCACTAAAGTACAACATTTAAAATTTTATTTGAATGCACAAAAACACAAATTTATTTTGCCCTTTTCAAATTCAAGTCGAATCGTGCTTTTCGCCTTGTTTTCTCTTCCTCTATCAAGTAAATTGTAATTGAAAACAAATGACAGACAATTTTTGTTCGTAGTGCTGAAGTATCTAATCTTATTTGGGTTTTTTTTTTGTAGACTTGATTAAGTTTTAATCTTTTACTATGAATCAGGGCTTTTGATTCAAATTGAGCTACTTCTCTAGCTAGTTCTAGATTGAAGACTTAATTTTATTTAGCTTCTCTTTCATTAATAAAATAATCTTTGTTTTTTTTTTTTTTGTTAATTTTAGTGTTGAATTGTATATTTGAATAAACAAATAAATATTATTTATTTACTTAGTTTGACATCTTTTGCAAAGACGAGTGGAAGCTCTCCATGGTGGGCACCGTGAACAATATTGGCCAATTTGTGGGCATACCTCTGGGTGGCTATTTTGCAGATCGGTTAGTATGACGAAATGAATCTATATAAGTAAATAAATATATTTTTAATTGCAATTTTTAGCTATGGACGTCGCACTATGTTGGCCATTGCCGGAGGTCTGAGCGCTCTAATGGGCGTCATTCGTTCATTATCCACAAATTATGCTATGTTCTTGTGCTTCGAGTTCCTGGATATGGCTGTGGGCAGCACACTCTTTCCCACTGCCTTTTTGCTGGCCATCGAGCTGGTGGGGCCCAAGCGTCGTGTGGCGGCGGCAACGATCATCACAATTTTCTATTCTATTGGCGAGGCGTTGCTGGGCGTCTTGGCGTCACAAGTGCAGAACTGGCGCTGGCTGTTGCGAGTGCTCTATTTGCCAGCCATCTTGCATGTGCTGTTCCTTTGGATTCTGCCCGAGAGCGTGCGCTGGCTGCTCTGCCGGGGCGAGGAGAAACGAGCGGCGGAAGTGCTGAGGCGAGCAGCTCACATCAATAAACGACCTCTGCCAGAGGAGCAGATCGAGGAGCTGCTATCCAACAATCGCCAGAAGCTGCAGCAGGCCAATGAGAGTCAATATCCCATTATGCAGGCGGCTCGCTTCTTTGCCTGGCGCATTGCCAACTGCTGCTTCTGCTGGTTCACCCACACGCTGATTGCGCTCGGACTGAGCCTGAACTCGGTGAATCTGGGCGGGAGCAAGTACAACAATTTCATGTTGAATGGCTTCGTGCAGATTCCGGGTCTGATTCTGCCACTCATCATCATGGACCGCATTGGCCGAAGGTATTCGCTGTGCATATCCATGTTGGTATGTGCCATTTGCATGGCCGCCTCAACTGCAGTCGGATCGGGTTAGTTGATCGATATTAAATAAATATTTGTATCATAAATACTTACAATTTATGTCTCTTTCAGATGACTATGCGGGCTCCTTGACGCTGTTCCTCATCGGAAAGCTGGCAATTACGTGCAGCTTTCAGATCTTATACTTCTTTACCTCGGAGATCTTTCCCACAAATGTGCGCAATAGCTTGCTCTCGCTGTGCTCTATGATTGGACGCATTGGCTCCATGCTGGCGCCGCAAACTCCTTTGCTGGTAAGTCGTAGACTCTCTTTATACATATGTAGAAAACGTTTGGCTAAGCTCTGTTTGCTTTAGGCCAAATACTATGAGCATGCGCCGTCTATACTATTTGCCACCTTCGCCTTGGTCAGCGGGTTTCTGACGCTAGGCTTTCCCGAGACGGCCGACAAAGTGCTGCCCACCACAATGGAGGATGCTCGGGACTTGGACGCTGCGCGTCCACCACTCTCGGAGGACAGTGAAGACCAGGAGATGCCTCGAAAGATGTGTTAAGCAAGTTGAGCTCGAGCTTCAGCTGGTTTGCCAAAGATTTTACATGTTTTTGTCCATGCGAAATGCATTTCTTGTTGAGTTTTTAATAAGTTTGTACTGTCTATAGTATTAAGTAAAAGTGTCGACTATTCTTGTATAGTATTCCTCTTTTTTTTTAAATCATATATAAAACAAAACTAAATCAAAATGTGAAAGCAAATTAAGAAGATTAAGAACTTTGCCTATGCTGTTGAGTCAGTGAGCGCTATTATTGTTTTTTAAAGTTTTGCGAATTTATATTGTAACTAGTGTTAAATATGCAACCAAATAATATTAAGTAACGTGATTGTTATTTGTATTGTTATTGTATTTAAAATATGTTTATTTATATGTTAATTTGTATATTAAGAAATTAAATAAGCTGGCTCTGAGTTGGTTTTCGTTTTTTTTTATAACTAATTTATACAGTTACTTTGTCAAATTTGTCCAGGTTGAAGGAAAAACGAAAATGTTTTGCAGCGCCATCTATTGCTTTTTGACTTAGCTAGTTTTGATAGCTGAGTTTCAAACCTTTTTGCAACTGCCAAAAGTATGCAATACTTTTTGAACGATTATCTTCAGCGTTTTGCGGTTTGCGGTTTGCAATTGACAATTTGTTGCAATTGATTGTCTTAGTGAATGGGCGTGAATGGGCGTGTCTGTTAGCATATACATATTTAATATTTCAAGTTCTTTAGATTCCCCTGCGTTACAGAGTATTAACGTATGTACATTTTCTGTAGTCGCGTTTTGCTGTGCATTTGAGTGCCTCATTTCAGAGTATAAAAACATAAATTTGTTTCATAAATATAAATATATATATTTAGCACTTTGTTAGCAACTTTCAATGGGAAGCACAGTTACAGCTACTGATTGCAAAAATGTTTGCTCTGCAGCCTTCTCTGAGACTTAATGCATTTTCAATGTTATTAATTAATTCAACATTTAATATTTCAATTGCTTATACTATATAGACTCACTCTTAACTAACTAATCAAATCTAATGCAAGCACTTGATATAATAGACTATGCTTGTAATTTTCATTTAGCGAACTGATTTCATTGATAACTCTCAAGCAGAGGCCAGCTACTTCCGTCGGGCATTGTTATCATTGATAGAGCTGAAGCTTTTACAACATTGGCACAAGGTGCGTCAATTGAATTATTGAAGATAATAAGTTAGTGCACTTACAAGAAATGGCAAAGATGAAGCCTTGGCAGAACACACCCAGAATGTCGGCAGAGCTTTAGAAGATTGCCATGATATTTGCAGAGTGCATAAAATGTCATTTAATAGGTGATTTTGATGAGAGTATTGCAGAGGCAAGAGGTAACTTCGTGCCAATGGCCTTATCGGACGCGGCTTGTTGACATGCTGTCAACTTACGCACATCGATGATATCGACGATTCGTAACCTTAACTGCTGCCTGTGGCGAGTCAGTTGGAAAACGTGAACAGTCGATGACGGACATGAGTGCGGACTACGAGAGCAACTACTTTATGCGCAGTCGGTTAGTTGCAGTTGGGCCAAAGAGACAACAACAACGTGTTAATTTAATAATTGGCAATAAAATCGACTATTATTTGCAGCAAAGTGCGCGATAAGCCACCGTTGTGGGACTCATTTCAAGACCCGCCAGCGAAGCGGACCAGCGGCTCCGACGCCTACTGGAAGAAGTTGCAGTTCTTCCTCAAGCTCTTCAAGCTCTTCGTCTATCTGCTGGTATTTGCCGTGATCTTGGCCTGCAGCGTGGCGGCCAATCTGATTTATCTTTATATGGCGGGCAACACAAATGGCGATACAGTGGTGCGAGTGTGCACCAAATACCGTAAGTAAAGGCCCTGCAAAGCTCTTTGTAATAAGCTGCTTAGCCTGCCTGTCTGTCTGTCTGTCTCTGCCCGCAGTTCTACTCGATGGCCAGGTGATGGCTGTGCGCAGCAAGCTGGAACAAATTGCTTGGGTCTGGGCCCTGATCTTTGCCTTTGCCGCCCCCGAGCTGTTCACCTTTCTGCGCGCTCTGCGCATCTCCATGTTCAAGCGAGAACAGCGGCCCAGCGGTCTGGAAGTGGCGCTCGTGAGTAATCTATTGTAGTCAAAAGATTGACAAGCTTAAAGTAAGTGCTATCGTTGCTGTTGTTGTTGTTGTTGTCGCTAATCAGGTCACACTCTTTGAACTGCTGCACGTCATCGGCCTGGCCCTGCTCACCTTCACCGTGCTGCCGCAGCTGGATGTGACGCGTGGAGCGATGCTCGGCTGCTGCGTTGGCTTCGTACCGGCACTTCTCAGTGAGTGCGAACACATCTAATGACTTCCATCTAGCATCTTATCTGATTGCCTGACAGCAATTAAATTGATTGCCATTTGTTTTGCTTAACATTTTGTCTCAGACCTGTTGACTGGCACACGCTTGCAATGGAAATCTGCGGATCTGTTTGTCTACGGGCTCTCCATATTGGCCATTGTGGCGCAGGGCAGCGCCTTTCTCGTCTGGCCAGCCATGTCCGCTCAGCTGGAGGTCCAGTTGCTGGCCATTCCATTGCTATTAGTATCGTTCCGCTGGTGGGAGAACTTTGCTAATACGCACGAAGCGATAGGTGAGTGAACCTGCGGACTGACTCAGCGCACAGTGGTGCAGGTTGTGAGAAAAGTGTTTGTGAATGATTTATTTTTTTTACAGTTTTGAGAATAATTTGTTATATTTATTTAATTTAATATTTTATATTAACTATCGACCAATTTAATTTTAAATACTTTAATTAAATATATTATTTAAACATTTTAAAATTTATTTATATTTTCATTTAGAATTTGCAATAGCTTTTGAGGAGCGTATACTTTACATTTATATACATTTATTTCTTTATTATTTTTTAAATATGCAAAAAGTGCTTATGTATTTTAATATAATTTTTTATATTTAAATTTTAATATAAAATATTTCTTTATACTTACTCCTTGATATTTATTTAATATTTATTTTTATTGTATTTTAAATTTATTTAATAATAATTTAATTTGAAATAATTTTTTTTATTTAAATTTTTATATATTTAAAGCCAAATTTCTATTAGAAATTAGAAATTGTCGTAGGTTTGAGGGGTGTATACTTAAAATTTGTGCATATTTATGTAGATTTATTTGTTTATTATTTTATATATATAAGGTGGCTAATTTATTGTAAAATAAAAAAGTTATAGAATCATTGCATGATATATTAAATCATTTTTATTAATTTTTTTTATTATTTATTTTATTTTTTATATATTTATGTATATAAACATTTTTTATTTATTCTTAACACAATTCAAAATGATGTTTATTTCAACATTTTCAGCTTATATTCTCATATGATATAGCCATGATTGATATTCAACTTATAATATAATTTTCCTGAATATTTAATTTATGGTCAACTCCAATTTCAATATTTTGTAGCCTACATCATTCGTAATATACGCTGTACTCGATCGCGTTATCACACCTACCTCTACTTGGCACCGCTGAAGATTCTGGTGTTCGCTTTGATGGGTTTTCTACTGCACGGCGAGAACTTCTTGGACTATTTTACGCAGTTTCTCAAGGCGTGGCAGTCGCATTCCATAACCGTAACGGTAGGTGCAGCTCATTAGGCAGCAGCTACGCTGGCGTTAAGTTTGTCTGTGACTCTGTCCAATTGTTGCCATTCCAGTATACGGATGGCTTGCTGGATACGGTACATTGGGCCAATGGCAGCTCATCTATCACGCCCACGCGACTCGCTCAGTACTCGCTGCAGTCGAATAGCAGAGCTGTGGTCTACGCCCTGCTGCTGCAGGTGGCCGCCGCCTATTTGTGTCACATTTTTGGGAAGTTCGCCTGCAAGATTAAGATTCAGCACTTCAGCTATGCGCTGCCGCTTAACCTGGCAGCACCGGCGACCGTTTGTGTGGCCACCGTGCTGGCCCAGATGCGAGCCGACGATTTGTGTTCGCTGCACAGCCTGATGCCGGATTACCTGACGCTGCAGGCATTGGGCCAGGATCTACGCCAACTGGGCGCATTGAGCCTGGAGTATGCCCTTTGGCTATGGCCTCTCTGGTGGCTGGCGCAAATCTGGACCTGCCTGCACATCTGGCAGCCCAGAAATGACAAGAACGCGCCCACCGAGAAGCTGTACGTGTGCCCCTGGTATTGCGGCCTGCTGGTGGACCAGTGCTCGATGATGAATCGCCGCATACTCGACTGGAGCGATGAGTATTTGACCATACGGGTAGGTGGCTCAATTGCCATACTTAACTGTGTGTATGCGGGTAGGTAGTTATATTTACCCTTTTAATATATAATAATATTCTGAATAATTGATGAGCATTTGGCCCAGCGCGTAGGCAGCTCATTTGCCTCCTGTAAATATAATAATAATATTTGAATTAATTGAGCTTAACGAATCCAAATGTGATTTGCATTTTTGTGTTAATGAATTATTTTAATCAGACGCGAACATCAATCACTTAGCCAAGTCGTAGGCGTCAACAGGCTGGCTTGGCTTGGCTTGGCTTTTACCTCAGGCGTTTCAATCTTCCATATATATTTAACTTTATATATATATATATATATATATATGTGTATATTTATATATTATGTATATGACGCAGGACTTTTGACTGTGTCGTGCCTTCGCTTCAACTGTTAGGCAATGTAATTAAGTTAAATGACGGGGAAACTGTAAAGTTCTGGGACTGTCTATGTGTGTGTGTGTGTGTAACCCTTTGCGCCACACATGCACACATATGTAAACATATGCATTTGTAGTAAAAATTTTCGTAGTTGTAAACTTAATTAAATGTGCTACAAATTTTGGTCTGGCGTGCGGCGCCCGTTGAGTGTGGCCTAAAAAGCATAACAGAAATACGCAAAACTAATTAAAAGCCAAAACGTAGCTGTTGATTTTCAAGATTACAATTTCGACTGCTAGGGAATTGGACTCAACTCTGATATAAGCAAGGCAACTCAAAGATATTTATTTATATATGTATTTGCATTGCAGAGCGATTTGACAACGCCCAGGGATCCGGTTGTGGCATTGGCTGCTGACATCAATGCCAGCCGGGATATACAGGAGCAGGACAAAATACCGCAACTGATTGTCTGCGCAACAATGTGGCACGAGACCGAGGATGAGATGATGGAATTTCTGAAATCAATTGTACGCTTGGATGAGGATCAATGCGCACGACGAATGGCAAAAACGCATCTAAACGGCGGCAAAGCGGATGACGAATACTATGAATTGGAAAGTATGTAAATGTGTCAAGTGCAGCCAAAAAAGAAAAAAAAAAAAAAAAAGAAGAGCAGAAACTCGTTATATATATTTATAAATTGAGTTTTGCATAAGCAAAACGAATCAGCGACCTGAGTGCTCGACTGGCGCTGGCAGGCGACTGTCCTGCCAGGCATTGATATGCATGTGGCAAATGCATTTGCATTGGCTCCGGCCAGCGAAATTAGAAGTTTGTGCAAGTCAAGTGCAGCTGCAGCGGCAGCTGTGTATTTTGTTAATATTTATAGCATTTGCCGGCAGGCTTCGCCAGCCAAGCTGGCGTCTAGCCAAGGGAACATGCCAGAATATAAGTTTAGTTGACTTGCGACTATTAACAGTCTCTCTCGCCTGTAGCCAACATTTTCTTCGACGACGCCTTCGTGCTGGACGATAAGCAATGCCAGAATAAGAGAAATCCGCCGCTCAATGAGTATGTAAAGACTCTCACACGCACCATAGACAAGGCAGCCTTTGAGATCTATGGCGTCAATATCAGAATTAAGCCGCCACTGAAGATTGAGACGCCGTACGGAGGTCGGCTGGTGTGGACTCTGCCCGGACGCACCAAGATGGTGGCACATCTGAAGAACAAGGATAAGATTAGGCACAAGAAGCGCTGGTCGCAGGTCATGTATATGTACTACCTGCTGGGCTTTCGCATCATGGAATTGGAGAAGCTATCGGCGCGCCGCAAGGCTGTCATTGCGGAGAACACTTTTCTGCTAGCCCTCGATGGGGATATCGATTTTCAGCCGCGTGCCGTGCAGCTGCTCATTGACCGAATGAAAGCAATCGATGAGCTGGGCGCCGCCTGCGGCCGCATACATCCTGTGGGCCGTGGCCCGATGGTTTGGTATCAAAAATTCGAGTACGCAATCGGACATTGGCTGCAGAAGGCCACAGAGCACGTAATTGGCTGTGTGCTGTGCAGTCCGGGCTGCTTTAGTCTGTTTCGGGCCAGTGCCCTGATGGAGAACAGCGTCATGAAGCGCTATACGCTCGTCAGCTCGGAGCCCATGAAGATGGTGCAATACGATCAGGGCGAGGACCGCTGGCTATGCACTCTGCTGCTAAAGCAGGGCTCACGCGTGGAGTACTGCGCCGCCTCCGATGCCTTCACCCATTCGCCGGAGTACTTCAACGAGTTCTACAATCAGCGCCGACGCTGGGTACCCTCGACTATTGCCAATATCTTCGACATACTCGCCGATGCCAGCACCGTGGTCAAGAAGAATAACTCCATATCGACTCTGTACATCATGTACCAGGCCATGCTCATGATTGGCACCGTGCTCGGCCCGGGCACCATATTCCTGATGATGGTTGGCGCCTTGGTAGCTGTATTCACCATCAACATTTGGACGGCCTTTCTGTGGAACTTCTTTCCCATACTCATCTTTGTGCTGAGCTGCGTGTACTTGAAGCAAAAGTTCCAGCTTCTCATTGCTTTCGTGATTAGCGCCATCTATTGTCTGGTAATGATGGCTGTGCTCATTGGAATCATCGTTCAAATGCTGGAGGATGGCCCTTTGGCACCAGCTTCGCTCTTCTTTCTCCTAGTCGCTGTACAAATTACAATTGCAGGTAGACTAACCTCTTCTTCCCTTCTCCTCCTCTTCCGTTCTTTTACTTCTGCTCTTCTCTCTGCAGGCCTCATGCATCCTCAGGAGTTTTGGGCTTTGCTGTGTGGCGTCATCTACTACATCACAATACCCTCGATGTACATGCTGCTCATGATCTACTCGGTGTTCAACATGAACGACGTTAGCTGGGGCACTCGAGAGGCGCCTGTGCTCCGCGATGATGGCGAGAATTCGCCCGAGGATCCAGACAACTATTTGCCCGGCTGGCTGAATGATCCGCTGCTCATTGACTCGGAGCTGGGTGAGATAACGTTGCTGGAGCAGCGCTTCTGGAAGGATGTTATCAAACAGT
Source organism: Drosophila hydei (assembly GCF_003285905.1). NCBI lineage: Eukaryota > Metazoa > Arthropoda > Insecta > Diptera > Drosophilidae > Drosophila > Drosophila hydei. The sequence goes on from NW_022045643.1 coordinate 8,007,610, forward strand.
ACCTGAAGCCGCTGGAGCTGAGCAAGGAGCAGAAGCAGAGCATGGCCGACGATCTGAAGGAACTGCGTAACATGATTGCCTTTGCATTTGTCATGGTCAATGCGATTTTCGTTCTGATCGTGTTTCTGCTGCAGCTTAAGAAGGACTATTTGCACTTGAAGTGGCCCATAGATCCTACAGACTTTGTGTCCTTTGACCGCGACAACCACCAAGTGAGCATCTATCGACAGTACAAGGAACTGGATCCCATTGGCCTCTGCTTCGTCATATTCTTTGGCTTCATATTGGTCATACAGTTCATAGCCATGTTCTTCCATCGCTTTGCCACCATGTCTCAGCTGCTGGCTACGACGCAGCTGGACTGGTTTCGCTCCAATGGACAGCTGAGCGACGAGGATGCCGCCCTCGAGCTGAATGGCAGCGCAGTGCACATAGCTCGCAGGCTGCAGCGCCCCAAGCGGCTCTTCGATGATGACGACGACGTGGACGCTCATCACTATGATGAGCTGCTGGGCCAGGACGACGGCCACCGCGAGAGCCTTGCACGTCGCCAAACCATCTGCCGGCTACACGAGACACGTAACAAGCAGCACAGCGACTACAGCGACCTGGTTAAAAACTTTGAGAAGCGCTTCTTCAGCGAAGATGAGCTGAATATGAAGAATCTGCCATTGAGTCGCAAGTCCATTAAACTCTTCCAGGAACGCCGCTCCGTGGCCAAAGTGAATGCAGCTGCTACGCCCGGGGGCACGCCCACGCCGAAAGCCGGCAAGCGACCTCCACTGGTGGTAAATGCGAAAAAAGTGAGCTTCAGCAATGCCAACATGCAAGTCTATGACAACGGAGCTCTCGAGCACACAGAATTCTGAATACTGAATAGCCCAGTGATATGGAAACTGAATCTGTAAACTATATAGACTATATAAACTATATAAACTATATATCTATCTATATATCTATGTGTAGCCTAAACTATTTGAGTGTAAAACTAAAAGCCCTGCGGCAAAAAAATATAATTAATTGCATTTAATCCAAGTGACAGTCAGCGAAGCTTACTTCCATGCTGCAAGTAGCACAACGTCTTGCGACTCATTAGCATAATTACAAGACTATGTGGGGCGGAGGGTAGTTGGGTGGCTAGGGCTGTGTTGGCGGGTGGCGTCATTCATCAATGTCGCGGCGACGCTTAGAGTTAAGTGCTCCTTGGCTGCGCTTTTTGTTCAGTTCGCCCCTCTGGCTGTAAAATGCAAATCAAAGTGTGATTAGCTTGGATTTGATGAAGTTTCTGCTGCAATGCGCAACTTTTTACTACCTACTGCATATGCGAGTGTGTGTGGTTGTGCGTGGGCGTGTGTGGGCGTGGGTGTTGCACTTAGGTGTTGGCCTAAGTGTTTTATAAGTGAATATTCTTCCTTTTCTGTGCTAACAAAAGGAAAAGAAACTCAGGTTCTGCCTTACAAAAGAGGCGCTTGGAGGCAGAAGTGTGCAGGTTACTTAAAAGTCAATGAGAGAAAAGGAGATGAAAAGGAAAAATTGCACAACTTGACCGCATCAAGGAGTGTAAGAGAACAAAGTGAAAGCCAAATGGGAAGTGAACTGATCGAAGCTGAGATGCTCTGACAGACAGAATTTAAGTGTCGATTTTTAAACAGATAGATAAAAAATATACTTTAAAATAATAAATAAAATAAAAATAAAAAATATAAAAAATATATAAAAAATATAGTAAATTAATACCAAAGAACTTAAAGGTTAGACAAGCATTTATACTTTACTAAAAACAAGAAATTTTTAAATATATCTATTGATCTAGCTTACATTTTTAAATGTTAACTGAATTAATAATAAAACTTGTATGTTAGAAGCATGTGAGCATATTATAATTTATATACATATATATTACCTAGATCCCCAAAAGCTCAGCAATAAGCTAAAGCCTCTAAAGTGCATATTCGAAACTTTTCTGTGACATTTTCAATGCTCCCCAAGCAAGTCTTAAGCGCTTCTTGCTCAAGTAATTAAAACACAGAGTAAGAAACAGTAACAAAAGAGCTTCGAATCCAATTAAAAACAATCTTCAACAGCATAAATTAGTGCAATAAACTAAATGAAGAAATTAATTTGAAGCTTAACTAAAGTTTTATCGAATCGAATCGTAGAGCTGCAAATCTGGCAATTTATGCATAAATGCAGAAAACACGGAATATTGATTAGCCTTTGGCTGAACCAATTACCTCGACTGCACTCTCAAAGTCCAGTCCATAGCAGTTAGCATTGCATTTCGGAATCGCATTCGCATTCATAAAATGCAAACAATTTAAAACTTCAATGAGTTTTTGCCCCTTTGTCGAGCACACGAAATGAGCGCAAATGTTGTAAAGAATCGTCAAACATGAATTTTTGGCTAGTGGCCAAAAAAAGGTTTTCTTTATATTTTACTTGCGACTTTGGGCCATTGTTTATTGGCAAGAAAACGTAAAGAGTGGGCTTTGACTGTGGCTTGGACAACACGGCGTATGCTTAATATTGTTTTCTATAGCCACAGGCATATAAATTCATGTTTTTCAAATTTATGTAGCCCGCTTTCTGGTGCAGCGAAACTATAAAAGGAACGAAACAAAACAAAGTCCCCTCTTTGGCAACATAAAACAAAGTAGCACGGAAATGGCATCGGGCCGTAAAATATAAAATTCGATACAAAAAACTTTGCTTTGTGCTTTATTTTTACTTTCGTTTTGCTGGCATTTGTTGTTGTTGTTGCTACAGTAGAGCTAACAACTATGCAACCGGCAGGCGGCTACATAATTTTGCACTTATCTGACCTCAGGCACTGGCTGAGTTTTTGCTTTTGTTATTGTATTTTATGGGTTTCCTATGCATTTGCAATTGCCAACAAGGAAACGACAGCGACAACGACAACGACAACGACAGCAAGAACAAAACTATCTTTTTATATATATTATATATATTTTAAATGTCATTTAATTATAAAAATAATTGTGAGTTGGCATTTGTTGCTGGCGAACAGCTTCTGCTTTAACTTTTGTGCTTGCTTTTGTTGTTTGGGATTATAATTAAATGAAAGCTGCAGGACGTTTGCTCACAATGTGCCCTGATTACGTACGGTGTCCTGTTGCTGTTGCTGCTGTCCTGTTCTGCTGCATTGCCTAACTGCTCACTCGTCTCCCTTCACTGTTCACTGTGCATAAACAACTCTCGCATTTTTTGTGACTTAATTAAGCTTTTTTTCGATGGCAAAAAATGTTGATTGTCTTGTTGGCGCCGCTTAAATGTCAGCATTTATTATTTATATTATAGTCAAATTTTATATTTCATTTTTTAATTAAAGTTTTTCCAGACTTTTTTGTATTTGTGTCTGACAATATTTGTGTATCAATTTTTGTTTATATGAGCAGCGTCTAAAGTGTTTCATTTATCAGTTGCTCACTCGAATAGCACTCTTAACTTTTTCTATGAGTGGCTCTTATACTTGTTCATGTAGTCAAAAGAGTATATCTGGCTGATAATACAAGATAAACAAACTGTCTGCATATCTGTACTCTTACAGCTAGAGTCTTCATATTTTTCTCTAATAGTGTAAATATTTTTAATAAAAAAACTTCTTTAAAGATTGAAACATCAAAGATGTAATATGTTTTTAGGAAGTGCAGAGTTATTCAAATTCCAATGAGATGCAGTCAGATAATAAGGTCACATTAAGTTGAGTGCGCATATTAATTAGTTAATATACACTTAGTCGAAATTCATGAAGAGCTTTAATAATAAATATTGATTTTTGAGATAAACAAGCTACAATTTGTTTATAAACAATTTAGTTGAGAGCCACCTTAAGGCTCTAATACAATAATTTACTTTGGCTAGTTCTATATATTAACTATATTTAAGCCTGTCGCTTTAAGCATATTTGCATATTTAAATCAATTTGTAGTGCTTTATGTGTTTATCCAGAAAACAAGACACGTAATCGGCTATTTGTCAGTGGGCCGTCTGCTCGCATAATTTGTGGGCTTCAATTATTCAATATTTGGGGGCACACACACACACGATGCAGCAGCAGCAACAGCAACAGCAACGATGGCAGCAACTGCTCCAGGCAAACACTGAATGCTCTGATAAGTGGCCAGTTCTGCCATGTACCATATGATAAGCTGACGACGAGCTGCTCCGTGTTCAAAGTGTAAATGTTTGCCATAATCTAAAACGGAGCTGATTTGTGTGTGTGCGTGTGTGTGTGTATTGATGTGTTGCTGTGCCTGTGATTGATAACATTTCTAATTGAATCACAACAAGAGCTACAAGAGGCTTAACACACAGAGAGCCCCAGAGAGAGCGAGAGCAAGAGAGTGATGGAGGGCGAGCTGGACAATGGGGCCAGAGGCGGGCCCCAACCAATTTTAATCGCAATCGCAATGAACACTTACAATTACATATGTTTGCGCTTCATTATCAGCAAAGCCGTCAGAGCCGGAGCAGCCTGTCACTTGGCCGAGGCGTGCACGGTTCCAAAACAATTGAAATTCAGTAGAACTCGTTGGGTTTTGCGGTACGGTTGGCTCCGCTAGCTCCACATTAGCAGCGCGTTCTTCCTTCTCTTCTGTTCTTTAAGTTCTGTGATATTTTGATCCTGTGCAGGATCACAAATAAATCTATATTGAGTGTATCTATAACCTGATTAATTATCTTTAATAATACATATATATATATAATATATATTTTGACAACATGCTGCGTAATAGCTGCAAGGCACTGCGCAACAGTTATTCAAGCAATACCTGGAGAGCGGCCAGCAACCATGGACCCAGGCAGCCAGTGAGTGCACTAAAAACAAGTCAAAAACAAATATTTTTACAATATTCAAGTGAAGTGTTTGGTCAACATATGAATTTAAGATATGGCGATAATCGGTAGATTTTATATATAAGTTAATAATTAATATACTCGAACTGTTTACTTGTGATCTCTGCACGAAGTTAAGTCAGTGAGATAGAATTATACTTGTTCGTTTATTGGTCAAATCCGTACTGAAATATAAATGACAAAATATTCTTAACATAAGCTAGCCCTGACCTATAATCGCTGTGTCAGCGATTATGCTGAATGGATTATGTTTCAACGTTGCGACAGCACATGGAATGTTGACGGCAACGTATTGTGGAGTTTGGCATAATTGGCATTAAGCATTGTTGCAGCTTTGCTGATCGTGCAGAACTGCAGTCGTTGACTTTGTCTGACCGGATGTGTTAACTCCTCCCTCACTAGTTTGAAGGCCGTCCTCGGTTTTCCTCAAAGTGTCGATGACAGCTCGTATCGAGATTTGTTGTTTATTCTCTTTGTATTTTTGATGAACCTTGAAGACGACGAGACCGATGATCAGAGTGACGAGGGATGCTGTAAACATCATAGGCCATATTGCTAGTTTTTTTCGATGTTTCCAATATATTGAAGATTCTCAAAGTTCAGCCTCTGAAGATAGGGCATGCTTAAAATCTCTCGGTGGCCAGTTATGTTTAGGGTTGTCGATATTGCTGGGCCTGGATGACGCCTGAGTATGTTTTTGGTATTTTCAAAGAGAGACCCATTCACGTGGATTTCCTCATCAAACGTCAGCAGGTGTGTGCCGTGAATGACTCTATCAGTGTTGCTATTCATCTGTATTGTAGCTGTAGCTTCGTTGATAACGATGATACCATCGTCAATTACCATCAGCGGCTGCAGATGGCTGGGACGAGTCTTACAGTGTGCTATACCTCCAGAATGTAGTTGTTGCGCACAAGTTGCTGACTTCAGCTGCTTGCAGAATGTAGAGGTGAGAGTAGCGGTGCAGTTTCCGATTGCTAAGATATTGTTACCACAATCTGCGACGTTGTTATTTTCTTCGAGGTCAAGTATCGTTCCATTATGTTGAACGGGGAATATGGTTATTTTCTTACATATTACGCTAGGATTTGGGTACTTGATAAGAAAGTGTACAAAATTATGATCTAAAAAGACTTTTACATAGGCTATTTCAATTAAATCTGTTATAGTTAAATTTGTAGAGTGCTCATTTAAAATTTGACTTAGGTCGTTAGAGTCAAAAATTGTTGGGTTTATAATTTGAATCTTTGCGAGCGTAATAGACAATATTAATGTTTCGAGTTCAGAGATTATAATTCTATTTCTTGTGAGTAATGCTTGATAGAGGTTCCTTGTATCGATCTGTGTCTCTTTTGCAAATCTAATTATTTTATTTACGAATTCTGTTAAGTTATTAATTTTTTCTTGTACCTTTGTATTTATAACTGCCTGCTGTTCAATTGAGTAAGTTAGTTTTTGCTGGTGAAATTTCAGATTTTCGAAGTCATCAAAGTCAGGAGTTCCTGCTACTATCTTTAAAGCTGTTCCTAGAATATTTATACTCCTAGCTTGCCTATGGTGAATGTTAACTGTTTCTAGCAGTGTCCTAATATGACTTAAATCTGATTCAAGAATTTGTCTCATATGAGACTGTGGGAATTGTGAATTCATAAGTGAATTAGTTTCCTCGGCAATTTCCGAGTACATTGTGAGATTAGAAGAGTGTCTTAAAATTTTAAAATTTTCCCAAATAACTACGTTTCCGTCCATGATGGGAATATAGTCCGAGTTCGAGTAATTAATAATCTCTCCAGCTGCTGTTGCTACTAGAAGTAAAAGGCGAAGAATCCAAGCCCTAGTAAAGATAGGATACAGAGCTGAATAAGTACTGGAAGGATAATTATTTTTTCTTATCTTATGTTATCCTTGTGTACCTCCCTCCCCTTTATAAGAACCGTTGACCCCAAATCGGCTTCCACAATGACTTCCTCAAACAAAGGAGTTAGCTTGTTACCAAGTCTTTTATTTAATTTCATAAGTACCTTGTCGCCTATTTGAAAAGTTCTATTTCTTCTGTCCGCGTTTTGTCTTTTCAGTAGCAGATCTTGTGCTTTAGATATTTTTTCTCTTATTTCTGCTTCAAATTCTGGTGGGGATGCATGAATTATGTCGATTGGTTTTTTATTAACGACTGAGTGAATTGATTTATTGTATTCTATTGTTGCCTGAAGTATAATATCGGTAGTGTCATTTAATTGTTTTTCTAATTTCAAGCATCTGGCAATTTCTGCAAGAGTACTGTGAAATCTTTCTACCTGTCCATTTGAAGTACTATGTAATGGTGGCGAATTTACAATATCAACATTAAACCGGTTTTTTAAAAGAGACCTTATTGTTTCTGAATTCAGTGATGGTTCGTTATCGCAGTAGATAATTTTAGTATTAGGGTAGAAATTCATGAGCTGTAAGATGGGGGACTCGATATCTATTATCGTTCTGGAAGCTATGGGCTGAACAATGGCAAATTTAGAAAATTTATCAATACAGGTTAGAAAATACTTTTTATCTGTAGAAAAAATGTCAATATGGAGAATTTCCCCTACTTGATTAGGTACTGGCGTTTCGCCAATGTACTGTTTTTGTGGGTGTCGGTCATATTTTCCTTTGCTGCAAGTCTTACAATTTGCAACTACTTCGTTTGCTAGACGGGTCATTTTTGGGAAAAAATAGTCTTGGAGAATTTGTTTTATATTCTCTTGCGCTGCTCTATGTGCTCTGCCATGTTCTGTGACTATGATTTCTTTTTGCTCATTCCTATCATGAACATCGATGACCAATTTATTTGAATGATAAAATTTGGTTGAAGGGAAAGTCTCAACTAGCTTGTTTTGTATAAATGCTAGTATCGGCAGGTCGCATTTGATTGCATTCACTACTTCTTTTTTAACCGCATCACACACTTTTTCTATTAAGTTTTCTCTATTCGAAAAATGTATGATATGTCTTGTTTTTTGTCCGAACATAATAATAATTTTTTCAGAAGCTATAGTGCTTTCTTCAATAATTATTTGGTTCCTGAAACAATTAATCGGTTTTTCAGTAGACTCGATAGTGTATGTCAATGATAACTCACTATGTATAGTGGCTAAGTCTGATGGAGCATCTTCTTCGAGAGCGTAAAGGTTTTGTCTTGATAGAGCATCGGCGACAAAATTTTCTTTACCGGGCTTGTAGAAAATTTGAGCATTGTGCTCATCGATAAAGGATTTCCATCTCTTAATTTTTGCATTAGTGTTTTTGTCTGAGACTGCAAATGTTAGTGGCTGATGATCGGTGTAAATACTTAAATTTTTTACACCGTACAAATAGTTTCTTAGGGATTTTAGGGCCCACACTATTGCCAGTAGCTCACGTTCATTTGTGGCGAAATTTAATTCGTTGTCTCTTAAAGTCCTGGAAATCATGGTTATCGGCTTCTTGTTTTGTGACAAAACGGCGCCTAAGCCAGAGGACGAAGCATCTGTCGTCAAATCGAATGGCTTCTGGTAATCAGGGTATAGGAGCATTACATCTTCGGAGCTTAAGATATTCTTTAATTTCTCGAAGGTGGCTATCTGCTTTTTATCAAGGTTAACAGGAATTTTTTTCGATTGTCCTGCACTTGTTTTACCATTATCACCCTTTAGTATATCTGTCAATGGTTTGGCTATAGATGCAAAATTTTTTATAAAGCATCTGTAATAGCTCGCTAGACCAAGGAATGATCTAACTTGGAACAAGTTGGAAGGCTGTTGAAATTTGCTAAGTGCTTCAACTTTGCTGGGATTAGTTGTTATACCGCCACGGGAGACCACAAATCCAAGATACTCGACCTTTTCTTTAAAAAAGTGAGATTTTTCCCGTGATACCCTCATGTTAGCGTTATACAATTTATCTAGTACCCAGGCGATGTGGTGAACATGATTTTGCATATTTTCAGAGAATATGATCACGTCATCCACGTAGACGTAGCATGACTTCCCAATCTGTTCTCTAAGTACGTCGTCAATTGCTCGTTGGAAAATTCCGGGGGCATTCTTCAAACCAAAGGGAAGTCTGCAAAATTCATACTTCCCATTTCCTACAGAAAATGCAGTTTTTTCTCTATCTTTTTCTGCAAGAAGTATTTGATGAAATCCTGATTTCAGATCGAGCGTCGTGAAATATTTGGCTTTACCAAGGTTTGAGAGAATAGCTACAATGTTCGGTATAGGGTATTTGTCATCAACAGTTTTTGAATTAAGTTTCCTAAAGTCAATTACAAGGCGTTTTTTCCTATTTCCTTGTTCGTCTAGACCCTTTTTATCTACTACCCACACCGGATTATTATACGGTGAATTAGATGGTCTGATAATATTGTTTCTCAGCATGTCATTAATTTCGTTATTGACAAACTCTGATACTCCTAATGGGTATGGGTAAAGTCTAGAGAACACTGCTTTTTCGTCTTCTGTTCGAATTGTAGCGACAATATTTGTATTGTAGGGAAGAGATTCGTTAGGGTCAGCGAAAACGTTTATTTTTTCTTGTAACATTTTCTTAAATTCTTTTTCAATTTCTTGCGGAACTTTTATATTTTCTACTTCGGTAAAGTTAACATTTGGGCTTTTTTTATATTGAATTATTTCAGATCCATCTTTTGTTTTTAAGACGTTATTTTTCAAATCTAGATTTGCGTTAATTTTTTTTAAAAAATCAAGTCCTATTATTCCATCAAAGCTTGACAAGCTAGGAAGTAAAAAAAATGTGGTTGTTGTATTAAAAAGGTGCATAAGACATTTCTCTTGGACGGCATTAAAGCCATGAAGTGACTTAACTAAAAATTTTTCTTTAACTTTAGTTACATTTTTAAGTTCCGGGATTGGTTTTATATAGTTTTTTGAAGCGCCTGTGTCTATTAGTAATTTAATCTGTCTACCTGCTATCGTTCGCTCTACAAACGGTAACAGGGAACAATTTCTAAAAAATTGACCTCTTGAATCTGATCCTCATCTTCTAAATCTGATACCTCAGCCTCCGCTACTGCTTGGTACTCCTGCTCCGATTGACCTTCAGAATTTTCATATTGTGAGAGATGATTAATTCTCTGTTGTTTGGGACCTGTAGTTCTAGCTGTTCCACTACTTGCTCTTTTTGGCACCTGATTTTGGTAGGAACCACCTTGGTTTGGGTATTGAGTTGTTTGCCTAAACCGAGATGAAGTGTCAACGTCCATAGGTTGTGGTGGTTCTTGTTTTATATTCGGGCTATTGTTTTGGGTTTTTTGTTTGTAAAATGGAGTTTTTACTTGGTTTGGGGTACTTTCTACAGTGGGCTGCCTTTGCTGTCTCTGTTCCTGACGCTGAGCTCTTTCTTCATTATTCCTAGCAAAACTACTAGCGAATTGGAAGCGTTCATGATTAGATTCAACTTCCTGTGCAAGTGCCAGTGCTGATGGCAAATCTTTTGGCCTTGCTGAAAATAGAATGTCACTGAGAGATTTCTTTGTGCCTGAAATGAAGACTCTCAATGCATCTGCCCTGTATTTTTCGTTTAGAGAAGGAGCCAAAGTAGAATCGTAAGTCATAATTGTTTTGTTTATGAGAAGTGTTAATTTCTTTTCAATTTCCTCATAATATTGGGTTATTGTCAGGGTTCCCTGACGTAGAACGGACAACTCTTGCTCGATTATATAGATGGGGCGTTTATCGGCGTATGTAAAGTCAAGTCTATTGATAATTGCTTTAAAATTTAGTGGAGTATCGTATGACGACAATACCATATCAGCAGGGCCTTTGATTTTATTCCTAATTATACCCAGCGCCTGATAATGCTTTGAGCTTCCTACATAATTTTCAAAGATTTTATATGCAGTGTGTGCGGCTTTCCGCCACGAAACATAAGTCTCGATTTTTCCCTCAAAGTCTGGTACTGATTTAATTATGTCCAGTGTTTCGTCACATTTAATACCTACTATAATTTCTGCATCTTTAAATACTTCAACTTCGGGTACGGACACTGTTGCATTTCTAAACTCGTTTCTCATTTCCTCCATTTTTCTTTCAAATATTTGCGCTTGATTTTCTAATGCACTGTTTACTGCATACTCAAGCAGCGCTTTCAAATTCTCTTCACTCACTGCCATTTTATTTTTTGTTTGTTCCGGCACTAGTTTGTTTTTTATATCTTTTATTAGTTCCTCTAGTTCTAAGTCATATACTTCTTTTTTACTCATAAGATTTTCAATTTAATTCAAAAATTTTCTGTCGCAAAGACACTTTACAAACACTTTTTGTTTAAATTTTTGTATTTTTTTACTTTAAATAAGCACTCTACTCACATTTCTTTTGAAACTATGGTATTTATATGTTATTGTAAATCTCCTTTTCCGTCTGTTTATCCCGTCTGCAAGTCCAACGATGTCGATCCAACGATGTTGCCTCCTTGCTTGAGATTTCTTTGATGAGCAGGTTCTGCCAGTTGGGCGCCAGTTAATAATTAATATACTCGAACTGTTTACTTGTGATCTCTGCACGAAGTTAAGTCAGTGAGATAGAATTATACTTGTTCGTTTATTGGTCAAATCCGTACTGAAATATAAATGACAAAATATTCTTAACATAAGCTAGCCCTGACCTATAATCGCTGTGTCAGCGATTATGCTGAATGGATTATGTTTCAACGTTGCGACAGCACATGGAATGTTGACGGCAACGTATTGTGGAGTTTGGCATAATTGGCATTAAGCATTGTTGCAGCTTTGCTGATCGTGCAGAACTGCAGTCGTTGACTTTGTCTGACCGGATGTGTTAACTTATATATACAGTCATGAGCTAAAATTTCCATGAGTTGAGGCTGTTTATGTTATTGATTTTCTTATAATCAGATTGCCTCGTGGCCTGATTTTCATTTGAGTTTCTGTTTTAATGACCTGATGAAATCTTGAACCATTGGAATATCATCAGCTGCTTACACTCGACTACAAAGCTCAGTTACCTAATGCGACAAATGGTGCACTCCAGAGCAAAAATTTGCTCTATTTATTACAGTTATTAAGTTCTTTTTGACCCACTAAAGAGTACACACAATCAAATGGCAAATCAGACTGAACACTTCAACAGTCACTTGCTATCGATAACTCAAAAAGTTGCTGAAATGGAGTTATCGAAAAGCATATCACTCTTGTTTAGTCAGCCTATAGACTCGACTCATCGATTCATCAACCTCCAGCTCATCATTGTATTTTGTAGCTCTTATCAAGCGCAGCTCAATAGTATATATTGGACTTTGATTTCCAGTGGCAAATCTAATGCAGAGGCTCAACAGAACAGTACAGAAATAGATGAGAGGCAACGTAGGTCAGTGGCTTACTGACCCAGACACTTGCAATATCTACAAAAAAGAACACTTCAAAACAGTTAGACCAAGTTGTATATAAGGGTGATTAAAATGGTTTGCTGATAAGCAATACGTTGGCAAAAATAAAGAAGAAAAATTGATTTAAATCGTGGGGAAAATTACTGGGATCATTGAAGCTAATGACAGACCCTGCGGCACCCGTGACGCACTTGCCGCTGATCATTAGAGAGCTGATTGGGCTCTCTCCCCGGTGTTATGCAAGCGATTGATTGAGGGACTGACCGCACACACTCTCAGATTAGGCATAAAATTTTCCTTGGCACTAAAATTTAATCAGCACTCAATCAGCGCCATAAAAGAGCCGACAACAATAACAGTCAGAGTGAAAATGTAGTTGACGACTTCAGTTTGATTCTTTATGACTAATCGAAGTGGCAACAGCTTGGCATAGCAATAAGGATTCTTGGGTCTTGGGTTTTGGGTTGAGCTAATTGAATGGACAGCTAAAATCGATTTATGTTTTTTGGGTTAGCGGAGCATGCTGTAAATCATTTGCAGTTTGGGTACGGATTGAAGGACATGCAAAACATACAAATACCAAAATGGCTGAGCGAGTCCAAAGGCAGCAACAGCAGCATATTGTGTGCATGACAAACTGATAAAATGTCACAAAAAGTATTGTCACAGCACGACAGCTGTTGGTACAGTGCGGCGTATACGTGTTAAAATAAATTGTAAAGTGTAAATATTGTATTTCAAGACTGACGCACGTACTGTCTGAAAAACCAGCTAAGAGAGGGAGCTGATGTTGGAGTAATGGCAAGCGGCTTTGTTTGGCCTGTGGACGGACATTCAATGCCGCACGCAGTTCGTCTTTTACAATAAACTTAAAACCCTTTTAAATATGCATCGACCGGCCCTGGGCCACGGGCAAGGGTCGACAGCTGCATTTGCATATGTCTAAAGTCCACTGTCCGCAAAGTCCGGCGTTGCCTTTGACACTCAAAACGATTTGGCTAGGTCAGGGTCGTCGCTTCGTCACCTCCCTTGGTGCCTAGCCCCGACTAGAGTATGCCGGCGTCATCGTCGCCCCAGTTTGACACGTGTTGGCAGTTATGGGGCAGCTAGTTGTGTGTGTGTGTGTGTGGTACATCATAAAAGACGAAACAGTGGGGTGTATGAAAAACATGGCGTAGCGTAACAAGCGTAAAACATGGCAGAAAAAAACAAAACAAAAAGCAGCGTAGAATATTTGTGTAGAGCACGAGAATCAAGCAGCTGTTGTCATTTTTTGGTTGTGTGCTGTGCATTGGAGCCGCCGGGAAACGTTTCTTAATAGAACTTTAACATTCTATAATAGTTGCCGCATGAGTGGGCTAAACGATGACCCTTCAAATAAATATGTGATATCTCTATGGATTTTTATGGTTTCTTCTGTGCGATTTGCTGCAGCTCTGTCAAAAACATATTGAGGATTAAAGCTTGATTCCATATACAATCTCAGCATGCGAATGTAGCTATATGAGCCGTGCTCTTACATTTGCACAATTTATGCACTATTTGCTAAAATATTCCACAGTAGATTTGTATATTTTATTGCCCGTTAAACTAGTGCACACACTTTTCGCATTCGTGTTCATTGGCCATAACAGTGTTTTTTTGTCCACAATTTTATTGCCAGTTTTATGGGTTTCGTCTACGCAGAGTCATAAATTAAGCGAGCAGAGCCAACTTTTCGGGCAGTCAACAATTTAATTGCTTGATAATTAGATTCGTGAGAGGCGCAAGTGTTAAACTCTTTCTCCGACAGACTGGAGCAGAACTGTTATCGTTAGGAAAGCGAAACACGCGATGCTCAACATTTGATAACAAACAATAAACAAATTGCTGACCAAACAATGGCTCAAGGTTAGCTCTGTTTAGATATGGCAGCGTGTTTTATTTAACAAGTAATTTTTTTTGTAGACAGAGTAGAAACGTCTGAGCGTGAAAGATTATTTGTATAATAACAATTTAGTTGCTATGAATATTAGACAAATCGATACTAGCCCGTCTATTGAGTGTCTTAACTTTTATTGCTGATACTTATCTGTTGACGGGCTAAATATAATGATAAGAAAATAAACTGAGCGCATGGCAAAAGCCAAGTAAATGTCAAGAACATAAATAGGCAAACAAAATTGTACCTTGCGATCGCCAGAATATTTTTACGAACTGTATTTACAGCTGTGCTGGCTGTCAGCTTTATAATGTTGACAATTCGATGTAAGAAATAAAAATATTTACGCCTCAATTTAATTTACAGTTCAATTGTATAATAATTGGCATTGACTGGGCCTTTGAATGTGCCATTGCCGTTGCCATTTCCATTGCCTTTGATTTCGTTATAAAATATGTGAACATAAATAATTTGCGGCGCGTTTCCTTTTTATATTGCGCCTGAGCCAAAGCCAATCAATACGACGACCAAACAAAATATTGAACAGTCACTGAAGTGTGCACAGGCCAATGGGGCGGATGATTGATGTGTTGAAAACCTGAAAATCGACTGCATAATGGCCGTGCTAAGCTTAAGCAAATAGCCAGCACTTAGGACTGAATGAGTCAAGACTTTGTTTACTTTTCAATTGCCGCCAGATGTGGAGTAAAGTAACAAGTGATTGGGTCGAAAAGTCAGGAAGAAACTCTAAAAGCCTCTGATAGACTTGGACTTAGTACACATATTAATAAAATTGTGAATACAAATTTATAAGTGGCGTAAAGGGTAAACTTATAAGGTTTTTATTTTTTTACGACTTTATTTATGCTGCCAAAAATATTTGACTTTTTCGACATAGCTTAGGAGCTTAGGTTATGTTAATAGAAACAACTGGAAAATAGAAACAACAAAAATTTTTGATTCATAAGATATGATAAATTGAATCAGTTACGAACACAGAAGAGTATGAAAGCCACTTGTATATGTATGTGCCTATACCTGGAATCGATTTAGATACGTCTATCTGTTTGCCTGTTTATCAGTATATCTATCTATAACATCGTCAAATCATTTATCAATAGAGCCTATTACTATCTGAGGTAGCATTAAGTCTAACTCAGACATAAGGCTAAAGAACAGAGTTGCATTTCGAGACACTGTGTGAACTATATTGAGCTTGATTTAGAAACAATTATTATTAATTAATCCTTAATATAATTTATGCTCAAATATATATTCAGCTCTTTCGCAGTTCACTTGACTGCGTCTAAGTCACGTTCTAGCTTGAATAATCGTTATCATAATATTCCTACTAGCTAGTATTGATGCTGACTTATGCATAATTTATACAATGTTTCTACATATTCATATATAGACAAAGTAGCCATAATTTCATACCTGCATTCAGTACATTTCATCGTCAAGCCTTGTGCTTGAATTTCATTTCATGTTTACAATTTCATTTCAATAATTTTAAAGCAATTTAGCCAAGGCATAAACAGATTGTCAATTCATTTCCGGCTATATGTTTCCCATATATATATTCTCAACATTTTGTTTTTGATCAGAAGTGTCTATGTGATTGTTGACGGAAGCATTTGCTTGGCTGAAATTTCCGTCTGCCAGGCATCAGTCAAGCGGGCGGGCAGCGCAGCAAACTGTATATATTTCAAATATTCGTCTATCATATTTTATTGAAATAGAATTCAGGATTGCAAAGCATGTGAACAGGATTCGTTTAGGCATAATTCAGTTATGCAATTTGCAGTTGAGCGACTTCATTGCTTTGGCCTGTTGCCCATATTGCGTATACGCAGCAATTATCGCACACGGCACCTAATTATTGGCTGTTTTAGTTGTTGCTAACTGTTTATTATGCACAAATCCATATTTACAGCTACGACTTAACGGCAATTGGTAATTATGATTAGGGCCACACGCACACACAACTGATTAAGTTCGGTGATTAGCGATTAGAGTGGGAGACTGGGCGGTCTAATTAATTGGATTGCCATTTGGACTACGCTTAGTTGATTTTATTTTCAAGCTCTTTGCTCTCGTAATTTACGACCTCATTATGTGTTTGTCGATTGTAACTGATAATGCACACACACACACACACTCGAACCTTTGTGTGCCATTGCATGGGGCATTGGGCATTGGGATGCGCTCTCTCTCTCTCTCTCTCTGTTTATGACTTGTGCTAATATTTGTTTAATGTCTTGATTTGCTGTAGCTGCTGTCCATAGAGAAACGCTTGGAGAAGGCCCATCCACAGTTTACGGAACGAAGTCAACTCAAATATGCCCGTCGCTTGGTCGTTAAGCTGGGCAGTGCTGTCATCACACGCGAGGATAATCATGGCTTGGCTCTGGGTCGCTTGGCCTCCATTGTGGAGCAGGTGAGTGTATATAAATATCAATCTATCTTAAATATAGTTGCATTACTTTAAACACTATCCATTTTGACAGGTCGCTGAGTGCCATTTGGAGGGTCGCGAGGTCATCATGGTGACCAGCGGAGCTGTGGCTTTTGGCAAGCAGAAGCTGGCTCAGGAGCTGCTCATGTCGCTGTCGATGCGTGAAACGCTGAATCCGAAGGACACCAAAGAGGTGATACATACACACGATATCTGCAATTTAGAGTTTAGCACTAAGGTTGCGGCTATTCAATAGTTCGATGGCGCCACATTGGAGCCGCGTGCAGCTGCTGCGGTGGGTCAGTCGGGTCTTATGTCACTCTACGATGCGATGTTTGCACAGTATGGCGTCAAGATTGCACAGGTCGGTTAAGCGAATTAGAGAGCGTTCGACTGCTACTAAATGTGTCTGCCCTATTGATTTAGGTGCTGGTTACCAAACCGGACTTCTACAACGAGGAAACACGCAACAATCTCTTCTCCACGCTCTCCGAATTAATTAGTCTAAACATAGTGCCAATCATCAACACCAACGATGCCGTCTCGCCGCCCATGTTTATACGTGACGACGAGCCCGCCGGCGGTGCCAGAAAGGTGGGTACTCAAACGCACCACTAAGTCACGTGGCTAAGCAGCATTGATGCCTCCCTCACTCACTCTCTCTCTCTCTCTTACTATGTTCTGGGCTGTCTTCTGCAGGGCATACCCATTAAGGACAACGACAGCTTGTCGGCCATGCTTGCTGCTGAAGTGCAGGCCGATCTGCTAATCCTTATGTCCGATGTCGATGGCATTTATAATAAGCCGCCCTGGGAGGATGGTGCCAAGCTGATGCATACCTACACCAGCGACGACATCAACAGCATTGAGTTTGGCAAGAAGTCTAAGGTAAGTGAGGCTACACGCTGTCAATTTAAACACAGCCAACTCTCTGAACTCTCATAGTTGCTTTATACAAATTGGCCTAGATAAAATAATTATTGATTTTTTATTAAGTTTTGAATTTAATAGGATATTCTTGAAAAATTCTCTGCTATTAGAATCATTTGATGTTTAATCAACAAAGGTTTTGTCAGTTCTGTCAAATATTCATTATTTCAGAGCACAATTTAAGAAATTCTTCAAAAATCAGACTTAATGAAACTTATTTAACAAACTAGTTTTGCATATGTATATATATTTCTTACAACTTTTCAAGACGAAACTAAATTCGAAATATTAATTTTCATCAAAAATTCTTGCCATAAATGGAAAATAAAATTCATTTTGTAGAAAAGCTCTGATTTCTCAGCAATTTAATTAACACAAAATTTCGCTTTAATGCAATGAAATACATTTTTTTTCTATGCTATCTAAAAATTCATTGAATACAGCTTTCAAGTAAATTCTCTTGAAAAATTAACTTTAGGAATATCTAGTAAAAGCCTTGACCTTTTGACTAATTTTTCAGACAAGTTTCAAGTTGGTAACTCTTTTCTAAAGGTTGCATTGTGTTCTGTAACTATGAATGTTTTAAATTGTTTTAAAAATCTTTTTAGTTAGTTTGAAATGAAATTTATCAAGAAATTATTGAGAATATTTTGTAAGAAATTATTACTTAAAAATTTATGCCTTACAAGCAGTTTGAACTGAGAAAAAAAATGTATAGAAATATATTAATAAATATCTTAAATTTTTGACGCCTTTGATAGAACATTATTGGTAAATAAATCTTTAGAATACTAACTGAGAAAATTAAATGTATTTTTCTAATAAATTTCACGTATCTTAATTCTTTTTTAAGGTCTTTTGAGTTAATTAAAATTAAAAATATTCAAAAAATTGTTAAGATAAATATTCCTAATAATTTTTTATTAGGAAAAATGTCTTCATAGTTTTTTGATTAATTTTATTTTTGATTAACAATTTAATTGTTAGAAGTGTTCATACTTTTCCAAGCACTTTGAGTTGAGTAGTCCTAGCACACGCGTGAATTGATTTTTCTATATAAGAATATCTTCTACTTGTTGACGCCTTTCAAGTAAATTTGATATAAAATTCTTGAGAATACAATTTAAGAATATTTAGTATATAATCCAGGTTTATTTGGCAAACAGTTTGCAATATGTTAGCTCTCAGGTTTCGCAGTCATGAATATATGTGTATTTCTGTTGCAGTGGACTTCCATTTGTTATTTATGGCCTCAGTTCAGTGACAGTTGCTATTGCTTACTGTGTAGTCTGTTTGGCGAGGTGCTTGCATTAGCGCGAATCTCGTTAAATATTTAAAAGGCAAAACGCGTTGACACCGCAGAAACTTTTGCTGTTCCTGTGCAATAATTTCCTGGCTAGCTGACAAGGCGTTAGGTAGGAGGTGGGAAGCCATTACAGCTGCAGTTGTCCCGCCGCATTGCAAGTTAATGGCGTTTATTATGGGAGTTTGTTTATTGCACGCTTCACACTTTGGCTAACTATTTATAATACTTCAAGGTGGGCACCGGCGGCATGGACTCTAAGGTGAAAGCAGCTACCTGGGCCTTAGACCGAGGCGTCAGCGTGGTTATATGCAACGGCATGCAGGAGAAGGCTATCAAGACAATTGTGGGCGGCAGAAAAGTTGGCACATTCTTCACGGAAGCCACTGAGAGCGCCAACACCGTGCCCGTCGAGGTGATGGCCGAGAATGGTAAGTGTTACAAAACAGATTTACTTCACAAGAAAACAATGAAATGGCAATGCTTCTTGAGTATAGTCGGAAAGTTAGAATAAGTGAACAATGGCTGTGCTTTCTTAAACTTTTTACCTAGAGCTCGGCTCTGTTGTCAATAAGCACGCTTAGAAGTCTTACAGATTGAGCAAACTGCATTGTTTCAAAAGACAAATTAGTATATATAAATAGCTAATGCTGCTAAATAGTTGAATTAAGATTTTGGCAAGGTTTTCGAGTGAGGTTTTCTTGGAAGTGCAACACAGTTGGTTTGTTGACACTTGACGAGCTTTTGCTTGGCCAACTCTCAACTAGTCGGGTTAGCTAAGTGTTAAGTGGCTTACAATGGGCAAGAGAGGCGGACAGGGAGGGTAGAAGCTGCCGTGGGCAACACTTGGAAAGTGCCTGACTGACACAGTGGCCATTTAGTTTCCACCAATGCAGCTAGCAGCTGGCAAGTGTAGACGCTGTTGAGAAACGAGGTCACAATGGCTGCCTGTTGAGGTCTACCTTCGTCGAGCTGCTCCTCTTAGTTGCTCTAAGTGGCAGTCGTTGGCCCCACGGCGCCGAGATGGTCGTGGTCCGGGTCCTGCCACGTCCTGCTCCTAGCCTGACTGGCATGTTGTGCTGCAATTTTTAGTTAGCAAGTTTAATTTAATTGTTATTAAGGACAGCTGAAATACGGCGTTGGCAAACAGCTTGAAAAGTGCTTGTTAATTAGCTAGTTGCAACTTGTTGAATCGTATTTTGGGACAGCTGTAAATGGTTATTGTGGCCCCACTAGCTAATTGTATCACTCTTGATCTGTTTTTCAAGCCAAAAAAAAGGAACGACAACAAGCGAGAAAACTGCTATGAAAGCTTTTAAAAGCTTTACAAACTATTTGCAGCTGAGAGTTGTTTAAATATTTTATTGAAAGCCGCTTTAATTGGCAACTTTATTGCACAAGAGGCATTAGTTGCCAGCTTATCAGCTGCAGCCCGAACTCTAACTCGAACTCTAACTTATTTGACAGCTCGAACTGGCAGTCGTCAGATGCAGGCGCTGACAGCTGCTGAACGCGCCTTGGCCGTCAACAATTTGGCCGATCTGTTGGTCAGCCGCGAGAAGTCCATTCTGGAAGCCAACGCCAAGGACCTGGCTGAGGCGCAAAAGAGTGGCCTGGCTAAGCCGTTGCTGTCGCGCCTATCACTCAACTCGGCCAAATTGAAGAACCTGTCGATTGGCCTAAAGCAAATTGCCGATGACAGTCACAAGGTGAGTAGACAGAACTTCAATTAATTGTTCTTGCCGAAAAAACTTGACAGCGCACAATGGAAAAATCAAGTAAGAAATCTGCGAAAAAGTTCGGTCTAATGCAATTTAGCCTTGGCTGTTGAGAAATGTTGTTAAAAATGCTGTTGACTTTTCCGAAAAATTGAGTTAGCCTCTGGCTCTGCTTTGGGATTTGATCGCTGCCATTCTCTGGGCCAAGTGGTCATTTTGTGACGCAGTAGAACAAGAACAACGAGTGCCGGCAACTGTTGTCCTTATGCGGCTACAGTTTTCATGCTTTAACAATATTATGAAATCTCCAAGCAATTTTACACTTCAACAAAAATTGACACCCAAATGGAGCAGAGGGCGGGCGGCTGAGGCTAAAGGACCTAAGCAAGTGGAAGATAAAAGACAGCTTAGCTGCTGCACTGTCTGTGTGCGGGTTAATGTCACTGCCAAGACAAACACACACGCGTGCGGCTACAGTTGATGGAGTATTGAGAGCGAGGTCTGCTCCTATCCTTTCGCAGCCAGCCATTTTATTGGATGTGATTGTGCGGAAGCGTCGAACTTTTTCCCGCTTGCCGGCAACAACTTGCTCCGACCACATACGCTACGTACACACATTGCAAAACCAAATTCTGCCACAAAATGGCGGCAGCGCAAAAATCGTAAAATAAAAACCCATAACGCACTCCGTAGCTGGTTGGTTGGCTGGATGGATGGATGGGACAAAAGGTATTCCGCATGCGGCAAACAAATGCCGCGCCTGAGGCAGCAAACAAAATGTCGTGTGATGTAGATGGGTTTTCTGCCGAGCAATGAATGTGGCAAAAGTACTTTTGATGGGCAAAATAATGTTTCGCTTTGGCAGAACTTTGAATTGCACTTAAGCAACTTGAGTAGCTGCAACAAGTCACATAAATATTTAATGACTACGCAAATTATAATATAAATTAGAGAATTGAATCAGGTTAGCTATGGCTGAAACAAAGTTATTATGCGCTGCATAATAAACATTTTGGAAATTGACTTCGTCTCCGTCTAGCCCTGACTTATCCAATTGTCCTCTGCAAATATAATTTAAAGTTTCTCGTCGGGCCAAAGTCAATAATAATGACCATATAACCAAATTTGCTCAGCGCACAAGTTGAGTATTTCAAGCTGAGGTTACTTTCAGCAGGCAGACAGGCAGCTGCTGTCAGCTCGCAATATGCACGCTGTTTGCAGGCAATTTCCAGCAGCTTTTTTGTATCGTAAAGCGGAACGAGGCGCTCTGCATGGGGGCCCCAGCAGCAGAGCATTAAAAATAAATAAAGATTACGATGAGATGAACGCCTTGATTTATGTAAAACTGAGCCAGCAACGCCTCAAAATGGGCGCCTGGGATTAGAATCGGCGCATAAATAGTCGGTTATTTCATATAACCATTTCCCTCTGGGTCGCACATGGCGTATGTGTAATATAATGTATTAGCTGCTGAGTTGCCAAATGGCGTTTTATTTCTTGCAGAATGTGGGTCGCGTACTGCGCCGCACCCGTTTGGCTGATGGACTCGAGCTGAAGCAGGTAACCGTGCCCATTGGCGTGCTGCTCGTTATCTTCGAGTCCCGCCCGGACTCGCTGCCCCAAGTGGCTGCCCTGGCCATGGCTTCCGCCAACGGACTGCTGCTCAAAGGCGGCAAAGAGGCGGCGCACAGCAACAAAGCGCTCATGGAGCTAGTCAAGGAGGCACTCGCCAGCGTCGGCGCCGAGCATGCCGTCTCCTTGGTGAGTAACTAGCCAGCTGGCTGCTTGGACAGCATTGGCTTAACATTTTTGCTGCTCATTCGATAGGTTTCCACACGCGAGGAGATCAGCGACTTGCTGGCCATGGAGAATCACATCGACTTGATCATACCACGCGGCTCCTCGGAGCTGGTGCGCAACATTCAGGAGCAATCGCTGCATATTCCTGTGCTGGGCCATGCCGAAGGCGTTTGCCATGTCTATGTGGACAAGGATGCCGACTTGACCAAGGCATTGCGCATTGCCCGCGATGCCAAATGCGATTATCCAGCAGGTGAAATTGCGTTTATAACTGGATTAGCTGGAAGTTGATCTATCCAGTCTTGAGTCTAGTTTAATATATCTTCCATAACATATGCCCATAACCAAGCTGCCCCTTCATGACTCGATCATTGCTAACCATAGGCTAAGGACGAATCTCAAGTGCTTACAGACAGGATATCTCCTAGTCGATCAGCCATTCTCTCTACTGTTAAGTTATCACTGCTTCCTTTACGCACACACGCAACCAGCCACAACAGCTCGGTTTAAAGCATAATGCGCTCGTTGTTCATTTTAATTAGAAACTCTTCCGCGCCGCAGCGTTTTGTTTCAAAAATTAATTGCATTTTTGTTCTCGTTCTGTCGGGTTTTTGGCGCTGTAGCCTGCAATGCAATGGAAACGCTGCTCATACACGAGGATCTAATGAGTGGAGAGATTTTCAACGATGTCTGTAACATGCTGAAACGTGAGGGCGTCAAAATCTATGCGGGACCGCGTCTAAATCAGCAACTGACATTTGGCCCGCCCGCGGCGAAGAGCCTGCGCCACGAATATGGGGCACTGGAGTGCTGCATTGAGATTGTGCCCAGTCTGGAGGAAGCCATTAATCACATACATACATACGGCAGCGGTCACACGGATGTCATTGTTACGGAAAATGGTATGAAAATTGAAAATTAATTTTCAATTGCTCGCAATCGAAGCTGAAAAATTATTTCAGCAGCAAACCGGAACAGGGGGAGGCTCCTAAATACCTATAGCTAATGACAATTCAATGTGCGGGCCATAAATTTGTTTTGCCAGAGCTTTGTGTTGCCCGCTATGCAACATAACGAGCTGATGCCATGGGCAGCAGGAACTTTGGGTAGATTTATAGTGGAAAGGCACTTGGCATGGGTCTGGTCAGCAATCAATGAGAAAGACAACAATCGATAGGCATTGCCTGCTGAAAGTATTTGAATGTGTGGAGTGGTCGAGTAGAGCAGATGAAAATGTTGGAAGAACGGATGTGAATATGGGACGTGTGATTAGAGTAGCTAAAATTGATAGAATGAATGAATAGGTGCAGAGATAGATTGATAAAGATTGATGCCTTAGCAGAAGGACAGTTTCGTAGGTAGACATATATATATAATATATTATATGACAGATGGATTGCTGGTTAGGGAGATGCATTGAAGGAAGGCAGCATAATAGCAGAAGTGCGCAGATTTATGAATAGATCAATGGACAGATTGTATGATAGATAGATGGGGTAGTAGGGTAGGGTAGATAGCATAGCTTGTGTATGAGTGAGCTATGGCAATCTACGCTGAACAGATTGTTGCTTCTTCTTACAATTAAACTGACTTTATCTTATCTCTGTTGCCATAATCTTTCAAGGCGTAGCTCATAGATCACAAGTGTTTTTCCTATGTCTCTCAACTTGCTTGTTCTATTTGTTGGGAATATTTTCTCAGCTTTTGTTTAACACAATTGCTTCTTTATAATGTAGAGCAGTCCACAGGTTCATGCTGGGTTTGAGTAGGTTGGCAATGTAAGCCTACAAAACTTGCTAAGCTTTAGTTAGTTTCGTTGCTTTTGGAAGTATCGATTTTGATACTGGTATCTACAAAAGACTCTGTCAAGGCGGACTCTCAAGTTATGCCAAGCATAAAGGCAGCTTACAGACTGCTTTTCTCCCTTATGCTAACAGAAATTACTAAGCCTCAGCAGTAAGAATTTGTCTGAATCTCACTCAATTGAGGCATTTTCTGGCTAAACAAGTTCTTTACTTAATCAAACTATAAATTTAACATTCGTTCACATATATATATTTAATATTTAGTATTCAGTGAAATTATATATTTGCATTGCTTAATCTGCCTAGGCACTTCAGCTCGTATCAAGTTTCGAGTTGCCTAACTCAGTCATGTTGTTCAGTGAGCTGTGTATTAATTGAATTAAAAGCAAAGAGCCAATGTCAGGGCAAGTGCAGTGCATAGGTCGAGTCGCTTGTTGTTGTGACGCCATTGGCAGGGTCTTAGTAAAGGTTGGGATCAGCTTTTGGTTCGTTGTTTGCTGGCTGGCAAAACAAATGTAAATCATTTGGGAAATTAATTTTATTCAGCATTCAGCATGCAGTCGGCACGCCTGCATATTGCATATTAGAATTTGTGCTGTTGCTCTGAATTTCGTACTTTGTTTGGCATTTAACATTTTCCGTTTTCCATTTCGTGCAGATGCCGCGGCACAGCATTTCCTTGGCAGCGTGGACAGCGCCTGTGTGTTCCACAATGCGAGCTCGCGTTTCGCGGACGGCTTCCGGTTCGGCCTGGGCGCCGAGGTGGGCATATCCACGGCCCGGATTCATGCACGCGGCCCAGTCGGCGTCGAGGGTCTGCTGACCACCAAATGGATACTCAACGGAAAGGACCATGCGGCAGCCGACTTTGCCGAGGGTGGACCACGCACCTGGCTGCACGAGCAGCTGCCCATCGATTAGTTCTCTAAGCTCTAAGTTCTTCATATGTAAATTCCTTGTAAATATGTGCAATTGAAAATAAATTTGCCGCAGCGTGCAACATCATAACGGATGGGTAATTATGGTTGCTTGGGCTGATGACAGCTGCCAGTCGCGGCCACATGGGAGAAATTAATTTATGTGGAAATTATTTGAGCGGGCAACTTGTTTAATTAATAAAATGTGTAGGGCTAAAGGGAAAACTGTCAGCGCGTGTCTTCGGCGCAAACTTTGTGTGCAAAGTTTAGCGCACGCCACGCCCACCAGCTGCACGCAAACGCCCGCTGAAGTTGAAGCGGCAGAGCTGTGGCTGCAACTGAAGCAGCAGCAGAAGCTGCAGCAACATTGTTGACAGTGAAAATTAAATTAAAATGACTCGAGCAGCCAAAGCAAGCGCTGATTAAAGTTGCAATTTTCCATAAATACGGCGAGCGCAAAAAATGTTGAAAACAAAATCATAAATTAGCCATAAAACGTGGGCGAGAGAGTGAAAGACAGAGAGAAGGAGAGAGTCAGAAAAAGAGAGAGAGAGCGAGAGAGTCGCTTGGTATGCACGCATCGTCAAGTATTTTAATTTTTATGTGCATTGAAGCAAGTTTTCAGCGCTCAGAGCTCAGCTCTCAGCTCAGTTTTCTGTTTTCAGTTTTCTCTGCCTGGAACTTGGACTAAGTTTATTTTAGTGCCGCACGCCGCATTGCGTGCCAAAGAGCCAACGTGGCAGCCAAAGAGTAACAGCAGCGCCAGAACATGGCCCTGGTGCTTGGCCCTTCAACCGGAACGCGATTTAAGGTGCGCTGCTTCGCCCCTGTCAACGCATCACGAGTCTCCGAGTCTCCGGGTCTCCGAGTCCCCGTAGCACTTTTAGCCAACATTTTTGAAGTTCGAGTTGGGTCAGTTTGCGCCCATTTCAGCCATTTGTAATGCCAAACTCTCGGTTAGCGCCATTTTCATTTTCCGTGGCGAATAATTGCTTGGGCCAAGCGAAAAGTTTGCGCCACGAAACTAGCTAAATAAATGTGGCATGCAGAAATGTTTATGGTATTTTGAAAATATGATTGCCCTAAAGATAACTTAGGAATATTATATGTTTGTATTATATTTTATCTGTAAATAAACTGCTTTGAAGAGTTAATAGTTAGTCTCTTATACTGTATCATATTCGGCAATTTTTCTTATGATCAGCAAGAGATCTAAGAACTTTAGCTTCTGAATAATTCTTTATAGGATTATCTGAGAAATACTTGAATTTCTTAAGCATTTTATATAAATAATAATATTTATTTTCAATTGAAAATTCAGTCAAAGTCTTAGCGCTGTCAAAACTCAAATAGCAGAAAGCTTAAATTCGTATGAAATGGTGGAAAAAGTGTTGAAAACTTTTCAATTGACCCATAATCCATCTAGTTTCTAGGCACTCTCTTGTCTAGATAACAGGCTAGATATTTCAACTGGTTTTTGGGCAACTGCGCACAGACAATGATTCGTCTGTGTATGTATGTATATATGTATCTGGTGGCAGTACCTGCCGCTGGCAACAGTCACGTAGTTTCCAGATAGTTTTGCCAAGCACTTGAGAAAGTTCCCAACTACCTCTGTGTGTGTGTGAACAGCAGCTATAACTACTGTAGTCGTGGCTGCATAGCAGTTGAGTCTGCAGTTATCCAAGTTGAAAAAATATATAGAAACTCTTGCATATCTCTGGCATGTTTTGTCTAATAACTCACTGCCAGCTAGAATTTTACGCTACACTCAATTAAAATAATAAACAGCACGCATATAAATCTCGTAGCTAATATTACGTTAAGATCTAGCGATATGTGCCTGCACTGCCAACCGAGAAATTGTCACACACACAATTGCTTGGGGCCGCACATAATAATTTTATTTAAATTGTACGTCGGCTACACACAATATTATAAAGTACATTATATATGTATATATTTAAAATTATTTAGTTGTTTTTTTTTGTTTTGAAATTTATTTCTTTCTTGGGCCGCACCATCTATGGACCGAGCGAGCAGGCAGTCAAATCATTTTGTCACATCATTGGCACACAATTCGTGATATACAGAAAGGCTGCTCGCTGCTCGATGTGGCCAAGTATGTGGTGCAAGCATGCATTGTTCGGTGCAACGCATTTATTTATATAAAAACTTAAAAATATAACAACAACGTATGCCTATACAAGTCCTGGCGCATCTTCGCCCTCATGCAACTTAGCTGGCAACGACTGCAGCAGGCATAATTTGATGAACATGAAATGATACAAGCTGAAAGTTGCCAAACGACTATTTAATAATGTGGAATACCCTAACTTAATATCAATTTTCGTGTGACATATAATGAGTATTAAACAAAAGATGAGAAGAGTTAGAAGGCAATAGGAAAGTGGAATGGAAAGAGTTTGGATTTTGTTAACTGCTTTGATGAAAACTATACTGGAAAATATATGTAGCTAGATATTTATTATATATAATATATAATAAAAAAGTATATGAAGCATATTATATATAAACTATATTATATATAATATCCCAAGCATTTGCATGGGCATCGCTGCTATATGCATTCAGCATTAAATCTATTATTCATAATCAAATAAATATAATTTATAAATATATTCAAAAAGTCTCTGAAGTTGTTGAAAAAGTTAACAATGTGAGAGCAATATAATAGAACCTAATAAAAAAGAAATGATATCAACTAATTATCAATTGTATAACTCTAAGACTTAGCTAAATTCCCTTGAGTCAACTTCATTCATAGCGCATAGCTCCCAGCTCATTCATGTTTTCGACAAAGAAACTATAGCTAATGTACCCCATTGCAGCTTAGTATGCCAAAATAAATTCTATGCTGTCAGATTCCTCAGTTGCGTCCCTGCTTCGCCCTGCGCCCATGGTCGCGCCTTTGCCGCACGCTCAGAATTCATCAACATGTTACTAGGGTGAAAAATATCCATTGTTCTGAGATGACGGACAGAACTTATTTAAATGCAGATGTCGGCCATATAGCGAATCACTCTGATTGCTGTCGCTGTGGTATATACACGTCGTGAGTGGCGCCTGCCTGCCTGTCTATCGACAATCGCCAGGATATAACGTTTGAGTCGTCTCTTTGCAGTTAGCTAAACTCAATCTTCTGCCAAAATGTGTGACGAAGAGGCATCAGCTCTGGTTGTGGACAATGGATCCGGCATGTGCAAGGCTGGCTTCGCCGGCGACGATGCGCCACGCGCTGTCTTCCCATCCATTGTGGGTCGTCCTCGCCATCAGGGTGTGATGGTGGGCATGGGTCAGAAGGATTGCTATGTGGGCGATGAGGCGCAGAGCAAGCGTGGTATTCTCTCTTTGAAATATCCCATCGAGCATGGCATCATCACCAACTGGGACGATATGGAGAAGGTCTGGCATCACACCTTCTACAATGAGCTGCGCGTGGCTCCTGAGGAGCATCCCGTGCTGCTCACCGAGGCACCACTGAACCCCAAGGCCAATCGCGAGAAGATGACACAGATCATGTTCGAGACCTTCAACTCGCCCGCCATGTATGTGGCCATTCAGGCAGTGCTGTCGCTCTATGCCTCCGGCCGTACCACTGGCATTGTCCTGGACTCCGGCGACGGTGTCTCCCACACTGTGCCCATCTATGAAGGTTATGCCCTGCCCCATGCCATTCTCCGTCTGGATTTGGCTGGTCGCGATCTGACCGACTACCTGATGAAGATCCTCACCGAGCGTGGCTACTCGTTCACCACCACGGCTGAGCGTGAAATTGTGCGCGACATCAAGGAGAAGCTCTGCTACGTCGCTCTCGACTTTGAGCAGGAAATGGCCACCGCTGCCGCCTCCACCTCGCTGGAGAAGTCTTATGAGCTGCCCGATGGCCAGGTCATCACCATTGGCAACGAGCGCTTCCGCACGCCCGAGGCTCTGTTCCAGCCTTCATTCCTGGGCATGGAGTCGTGCGGCATTCACGAAACTGTCTACCAATCGATCATGAAGTGCGATGTCGACATCCGCAAGGATTTGTATGCCAACAATGTGCTGTCCGGCGGTACCACCATGTATCCTGGTAAGTGAACTGAAACTCAAAAGACTTTTCAGACTCAACTTCAACCTATCTCTCTCGATCTGCGTGCTCTTTGCAGGTATTGCTGATCGCATGCAAAAGGAGATCACTGCCCTCGCTCCGTCCACAATTAAGATCAAGATCATTGCACCACCTGAGCGTAAATACTCTGTCTGGATCGGTGGCTCCATTCTGGCCTCTCTGTCCACCTTCCAGCAGATGTGGATCTCCAAGCAGGAGTACGATGAGTCTGGCCCCGGCATTGTGCACCGCAAGTGCTTCTAAGCGTCAACAGCAGCCACCAACAACCACCAACAAGAAAATCAACAACAACAACAACAACAACAAGACCAAGAGCAAAAAAGAACAACAACAAGTGGCGTTTATATATAGCCTATATGAGAAGATCTTATACGCATATCTTATATCTGACATTGGGTATATGTTTAGCTATGACCAGGCTAGCTGCATCTGGGCGCCCACCCGGCGCTGCAGATAAAAGTATCTTTAAAATTACATTTAGTTGAAAAGAGGCGGAGGAAGTAGAAGAAGTTGAAATAGAGGACAAGAGACCCCAGAGAAAACGAGTAGGTAGAGCATATTTTATATTTAGTTACGATCTGGATTTTCATTTGTTTCTAAGTTACGGAGCTGACCAAGAGCCAAACTCAATAAATAAAAGACAATCGGATGTACAACGAAGCAATGTGTATATATCTATATATATTTGTATCTTTATATGTATATATTTATAACTTCAACGAAACTTTGAAATGCGCTGAAACAGTCCCAGTTTGTTGTATGTACGATGGGCCTGGCAAACTTTTTTAATTACGCTAACCAAGGGGAATCCATTGCGATCTTATCCCAAAACGTCAATCAGCAATTTGTGAAACTTTTCAGCTGTCCGTATCTGTATCCGTATCTGTAGCTGTAACTTTGTATCTGTAGTTGGCTGAGTTATTCACGCAGTTTGCTTGGCTGTCAAATTTTTCGGCCCAGCTTCGTCGCTTCTCTCTCACGGAAGTTGCTCAACTTAGACGGATGTGTATAGGTACGTGTGTGTGTGTGTGTGTCTGTGTGTGTGTCTTGTGCTTGTATTGTTAGTCTTGATTTATGCCCGAACTGAGTGACTATATGACCGTGTACATATGTCTTGTGTTGTGTCATGTACCAGCTGCACAGTGCAACTTAATGCTCGTTATGCTGCCGCTGCCGCTGCCGCTGCTGCTGCTTCCTTATATCAATATACAGCAAATATATATATAAAGTTTATATATATATAGTGTGTTGTTGTGATATATGTGCAAGTTGTCCAAAGTGCAAGTAAACTTTGCACTCACTTTGAAACAACAAGCCAAAGACAGTCGGCCAACAACAGCAAGCTGGTCAAAACGTGCTGTAGCTGTCACTCTTGGCCACACATAAACTTTTATGGCTGCCAACTGAACATTTGGCCAGGTGCAAAAATCACTTGCTCGACATGCAGCACAACTTTTTACTAGCGCAATTTTTAATAGCTACAACATTAGAGTGCTTTTACCGAAACACACACAAAAAACATAAATAAAACAAGAAACTAAGTTTATTAGCTAATTGCCGTGTTTTGCTAACGCATCTCTGCTTGGCAGTTCAAGGAGTTTGTTAGAGCGTGAGGATTAAGAGTTGGCAGCTTTGATTGCTTAAGCATTATATATAAATGTTTATCAAGGCAAAGTTTTCAGAATCAATAATAAAATAATAAATCAAGATAAGAAATTTTTTTCAATTATGTTCAGTTGATGCTCAAATAAATGTCGATTGAGTGTTCATTAAATGTCGAGGTAAAATACTTAATTTTTGATAGAGAAAACACTTGATGATTCAGATACTCAATCTGAAGCCAGACAAAGTTAGAGAAGCTATAACTCTAACTCTATAACTCTATAACTCTAACTCTATAGCTCTAAAATCAAAAATATATTTCTAAAATACCATTAGAAAACTGGCATATAAGTGCTTTAAACTTATTAAAAATCAATGCTTATATATCAATAAAAGTAGCTATCTAAGAGCTTAGACTTCTTCAGCCACAGCAAACTGACTTTCCACAAATTATAATAAATTGCAAACAAATAAAAGTCAAGAGAAA
Organism: Drosophila hydei; assembly: GCF_003285905.1. NCBI lineage: Eukaryota > Metazoa > Arthropoda > Insecta > Diptera > Drosophilidae > Drosophila > Drosophila hydei. The sequence continues at coordinate 8,038,938 of NW_022045643.1, forward strand.
GAAGCTGATTATAGATTCACGTTCAATTGCTGCTCTCATATCTGTCAGACTTATTCGCTTTTAACAGTCAAAAGCGGAATGAAAAACTCATAAATTTTCATTGGTTTCTGCAGTTGCTTAGCCATGCTGAACGGACTTTCCACAAATGATAGTAAGCTTGGAGCAAATATGTTGTCGTTATCCGACTGCAGCAGTTGGCAGAAACAAAACATTCTATTCAATCAAGAATGAATGTATATTCTAACAATTTTGCCTTGGGAATGCTGTCATAAATGCCGGAGCAGCAGCAAAACAACTGAAATGTCAATTGCATGCACAATTTGTATAGATATCAAATGACGCATACGCAGCGTGTGCCCAGAAAGTTGGCATATGACTGTCCATCATGTGTGGTGGTGTGCTGCGGTGCGGTGCGGTGCGTGAGTGTGTTTGATTATTGTGATTCGTGTGTCATTTTAGTCTAATGTGAATGGCCTCTGGTGTGGTATGTGGCCAAAGCGGAATCACTGAAATTAGGGCCGGCAATTGGGTCATGTTAAAAGGCTTTTGGTCTGCGCCAGGCTGTGCGGCACGGTCACTGGCCTCACTCAGTCATTGTGCAGGGCTGGGGGGGTGTGGCACATTCAACATTTTCGACTATCAAGCAAATGTCAGGCGTTTGCATTTCAAATTTGTTTTGCATTGTGGCGCATTTAATAAAATCGCACACAGCCAGGGCAAAGCAGTTAGTTTCTGTTGTTTGCCTGTCGCTGTCCGTTGGCTGCTTCGCCCACGCGGCTGCCAGCGTCCTTAATGTTGCATGTAATACCCTGGGCAGGAAAGTAATTGAAAGGCTGAAGTCCCTAGAGAGATGGAGAGAAAGTTTAGCGTAGCTACAAAATGTGTTCATGCTGAAGCAGATGTGAGCTGATAATAATAAGAATAGAAAACTAAAATTATTTTAATATTTTATTTAATAAAGTTTTCGCTTTCTTTATTAACTCATTCTGCTTGGTTAACTCCTCTTTTTGCTTTCACTTTTTCCAGGATATCTATGTAGTCTGGGCAGCTCTTATGCTCACACTCAAACGTGTTGTTGTTTAACACTTTTGTATGGACATTAAATTGAATTTAATTGCAGCTGCCGTCCGGCTCGAGACTCGTAGCTGGCTTTGCTGTTTGTTCTGCTTGTTTGCCATGCTCATTTTGCGAGGATTGTTTTCTATTTTGCAACTATTATACAAACGGGTGGCAATTCAGTTTGCTGCCTTGTTGATTTTATGCTAATTTAATGCACTTGCTCAATTGAAGCAGCAAGCTCGCCCGTCTCCTGCCGCTGGCACTGGCTCGGCCATTCTTGCCATTGATATCAATATAATTTGCTGCTAATGCGTAAGGCAAACGCATCGCAATATTTGCCATTTTCATTATGTAAATTTCGCATTGGCCAGGCGTGCAAATATTGACATTAAAGCCAAGTTAACGAGTTGGGCGCACAGGAAGTGTCGAAACCGAAACGGAACTGGCCGCTGGTTACAGACTTCGACATGGACATGAACGTAAATGTGGAACATGGACACGAGTTGAACTCTGCTCAGCTATCGTTGCTTTTGACAAGCTAACAAATTGTTTTTCCGGCTTGAGGTGCACCACATGCAAACAGGAAATTAATAAATAAAAGGGCAACAACTACAGCGACTCCAACTCTGCCCACAAGCTGACTACAGCAGACTTTCACTTTGACATCGTCTCGATGCCATCAGTGTCACCGCAGTGTCATCCACAAACAACTTTAATTTCATTTTATCTGGCTAATGCCAGCGAAATATCTCCATATAAAAGTACATATCTGATAAGGTTAAGCAGCTCTGCTGAGCTCTGTACATAAACTCTAAAGCATTTATTACACAATTGTCAAATGAACTTAGCACATTATCCTTATCATTAGCAAACACATCGTCATCATTGAATCAGTCTTATGAGCCGCATTAACGTTAAGCCCTTCCAACAGGGGAGGCAACATACATTCAGCTCGATTGCCTGCCTTCAGTGGGATTTGAGTGTGGGGACTTAGCTCAGCTTTTCAAGCTCTTTAATTTATTGTAACGTTCCGCATGCATTTTTTCAATAATCACTGCACTCAGCTACCAGCAGACATTAATTGAATTAACAATGCACACGCAGTCAGCAATGAGAAAGCGAGAGAGAGAGAGAGAGAGAAAGAGAGGAAGAGAGAGAGAGAGAGTTAACTAAACGTGAATGGCAAAATACCCTCAATGTTGTCAACGCTCTTCGCAGCTCGAGCTTATCCTCGTCGAACGCATATTGCCCTGGATATGGATCAGGGACAGCGTTGAGTGGGCCGCGTGCTTACCGCCAAGGCGGCATTGCTGTAAACTTTATGAAGCCAACCACACGCACGCACACACATCAGGCGCTGCCTTTTACCTTTATAAATAAGATAGCAGCAGGTGAGAGAGAGAGAGAGAGAGATAAGGGATGCCGAATGGATGGGCAGCCAGTTGGGCTTGCCGTTCTGGGTTTTGTTGGGTTGTTGTTTGCCGTGGCTCGTTACACTTCACTGGCTGCGCCAACATTGACAGAGATGCGATAATCGCTTCATTCAAGCCATAAGCCTTAAAGCTGGCAATGCAGCCCGTGTGTAGGCATCGCACGTTCGATTCGTGTTGAAAAATGTTAGCGAATTTTTTCACATTTGCGCTTATCCATGAGTGAAGCTGTTGCATTGCCAGCGCCAAAGAAACTGTTGCCCAAATATCCCACGCACCTGCTCAGGTATTTCACTGTTCATTCGCTCATCTATTATAGCCAGGCATTGCCGCCACGCTTGATTGAAGCTCTTCGACACTTCATTTCACTCTGGTTTTGCTTTGCATCTTCCTTCCTCTTCCCACCTGTAATCGCTTATTCTCTTTTTGATTGGGTTTTCATAAAGGGTCTCACATATTAGGGAAGCCTAATGTACTCGATACCAAATGTAATCGGGCTATGATTGGTAATCTATTCAGAGAGTATATCTCGATATCGATATTATAGAAATGTTAATTTCCATTTCTATGAAATTTCATTTGCTTTTAATTGTCGGCTATAAATTGTTTTGTAAATTGGAATTTCTTCTATTTATGCGCAATTTGGATGCAACAGTTGCGGCATTTGGCATTTTGCTTTTCTTAGACTTTAATTAACATATTTAATTTTGAGCTGCTGGAAATTTATGCAAACGCCGGCTGATGTATAAAAATAAAGTGTCGCATCAGTCAATATAGCTCGAGACTTGAGTGGACCCCGGCACACACGCAGGCGAGAGGCCGGATTAAATCGCCAGACAGGCTGTTGAATGTGCACAGCTGGCGCTTAAAGCCACCTCGATTTACATAAGACGTCGAGGCGGGCAAACACTGAAACGCAACAAGGTAAGGATGGACCCATTCTTTCCACACACACACACACACACGCACACACCCACACACACACACGCAGAAGCTTAAACTCTTCTCCCCACTCGTTTATCGATGTGGATTCGCTTTAGGCAGACGCCATTTATGTGATTGCAATATTCGCAAGCTGAAGAGACAAAAACACACTGAGACTCAGGATGTTGAGGCTGCCGCTGCAACTAATACAATAAAAGCGCTGCCATTCACAGAGGGTACATTGAAGAGTATCTAAGAATGAATAAGTAATACCCAAGAGCATGAAGTATCTTTAGTCAAAGTGGGGCTTCCATTGAATGCATGCCAAAAGAAGTCTTTGAATAATGTGAATCTTTAATTTCCGCTAGCCTTTTAGGGTTATGAGAGTACATAAAGTAAAGCATATAGAGCTTGTTTGAGATATGTGAAATATTAACTGGAATCTATTTATATTTGCAAATCATTTTATTTGCTAAGGTCAGAGCCATGCTCTGTCACATGAAACTCTTACTCAAAGAACTTTGAGTTCTACTATATTCTTGATCAATAATTTGTTACTTAGCCAAACCTGCTGCACGTCTCTCCTCATATGATTAATAGAAATATGCTTCTAAATCCACTCGCAGCTTACCTTTGCTATATAAAATATCGTCATTATGTCTGCTCATAGCAACTTCGCTTGCCTTATAGCCATAGTCAGGCAATCAAATAATATTTCTTTTGGCATTTAGTTAAGTTTTTAAATCACAGTTAAAGCTCTTGTTAAATTATTTGACAGCATCATTTGATTATGTAGAGTGAAATTTTTGTGCAGCATTTGAAGTTGCAGTTATGAGAGCAGCAGCGTGGCTCCCTCTATGCTGCTATGCTTATATTTTCTTAGAATAAAGTCAGCATGCAATTGAAACTAATTGCATAAAAAATGACATTTGCTGAAGCCACAAATGTTGTTTATGCAAGGGAACTGGACCCTTTTCATAGGACAGCTCTTCTAAGCGCCGCTTTTCTAAAACGTATTGCGTTTATTTCTTTTGAGTTGAAGCTTAGTTTTTGAATTGCGTTTAAAGCTGTGCCATTTGGCTGCTGCAAGGAAACTATTCTTACCCGACTCGTGCAGCGGGCAGCGACACCAACACGACTGTCAGCTGGCTTTGCTGGCTACTTGAGAATTGAGTGGCATTGCCATGGCTCAGTAATAGTCGTGGCTGCTGGCCAGGCTGACTGTCGTTTATGTTGCTCAATTTGGCTTTGCAGCTCGTCGTTGGTTGTGGGGCAGACACGCACACACACACACACACACACAGAGTTGTTGCATATATAATTTTGTGTGTTTGTTGGGCTCTCCTTGCTGGAGCTTCGCTTTTTCTTCATTCATGCATTTCATTCAGCACTGTCATATTGTTATATGAAGTGGAAAAATGGCAAAGTTTTGCCGACAGTAGGACTTGACTGCACTGGCTGGCTTCTTCGACTGTCGAATGCCTTTAATTTGGCTTGCACAACATGCCGCATACACTTTGAATTGCTATTGCAAAAATATTTGGCCCTGGCTGCCCTGCTCTGCGCTGCTCTGCTCTGCTCTGCTATGGATACGGCGAAACTATTTTCATTTGCAAGTCGAACAAAGCCACAACAGCCGCAAACTGGTCGAGTCAGTTTTGGGGGTCAAGTCAATGCGTGCAGCCCAATAAAAACTTTCGAGCTGTTGAGACTAAAACCGCAGAAAAGTTGGCAACTTTGCGGCGATGCTGTGCATATTGACCAATCAAACTAAATTGAATTGAATTCAATTGAAGGCGCAAAGAGCTGCAAACTATTTAAAAACAATTTTCGGTAAAACGAAAAGAAAGCGCGAGTTGCATTTTAAAAGGGTCTCGCTTTGATTTCATTGCGGTTGCCTTTTCAAAATTTAATTGCGAAAACCTTTTTTATATCTTTTTCTTTTCTTTTTTTTTTTTGGAGCGGGTGGAAAGTGTTTACCCAAGTCCGTTCACAGTTTTCCCGGTAACATTTAATTGCGCAGCGTAAAGGAAATGCAAGAAGCAGAAAATCTTTTTTATTGTTAGCAAATCCAATCAGGCAAATAACCGGAGAATGCGTGGGTTGAAAGCCTTTTGTTATATTCGCTCTTCGACGCCAGGCTTCAACTCATTTTTAATATATTTGCATTAGGTTTTGTTTGCTTTTAATACAATTTTCGCAGCGCGGTTTTAATAATATTCCTAAATATAATATTCAATATATTCAAATTACGCAAATTCCAAGCGATCTCCCGCTCTCTTTGACTTGTTGTTTGCCCTTTGGCTTTCTCATAACAGTCAACAGTATGCACAAGGTGGGCACGTGGCACGCGGTCGCTGAGGAGGCAGCAACAGTTTGCGTCCAAACAGTTATTATGCTTCAGCTATGGCTTAGCTAAGCTAAGCGAGTTGGTAATGCGCGAGCGCGAGCGTGAGCTGCGGTCGTGATTTATGTTCGCCAAAGCAAATTACGACTGAACAATGAAAGGTTGGAAGAAAAAAGCCAAACAGCTGGGTAAACTTTACAGGGACTCGAGTAAAAAGCGCTTGAAGAAAACGAAACAAACAAAGGCACAAAGAATTAATGCGAATTTAAAATCTCAGTGGACGGAGCATCTTTCCTGAGTATCCTTACGAAAGATGGAGTAGATTTTGTGAATCAAACTCATTTAATTTTTAATTGAATTGTAATACGATATTTAATTGCAAAAACAGATCAAACACTTAGCAAAGTAGAAGAGTCTATAGAGCGAGAGAGTTGCCAAGTTAAATGAACTTAATTAATCTGCTTTGAAATCTTTGTTTCTTTCTCTCTTTGCGCTTCGCGCTTGAAAATGAATTTGAATTCGGTATTATAATGGTTTTTTATCATACATTTATTGTAATCTGAATTCTGAAAGTACTTAAAAATTATAATAAATTTTAAATTATACATGACGAGGTGCTGTGAAATTAATAGCAAAGTCTGCTTCCCAATAAACCAGGCAAATTGAGCGAGACATAACTTGAAGAGAAGCTCTAGGAGGTGGCCGAGAGATTAGATTGTCACCCAAACTGCCTACTTAGGCATCTAAGTACTGCAGCACGAAGGTCTGTCCGCCCACGCTTTGAACATTAGAAGGTGACACAAGCGATCCTCATTGGGTCGTGACTTAAAAAAATCTAACATCCTCTTAAAATTTCCTGTAGTTACACCCTATAGCTCATTGTTCCACTTAAGCATTTAATTCTGTGATTGCTAACGTCCCTGGCTTTAAGAAATTATATTATTTAATTTCTGTTTCGATTAGGTTGCCCATAAATAATAAATAATAATATATATAATAATATAAAAATATATAATAATAATAAAAATAATAAAAATAATAAAATAATGAAAATTAAATTTCCAAAGCCATGATTGCCTTCTACTGTTGCTGTAGCATTATTGTGAGGCTGAGAGAGTTGTTGTAAAAATATTATTCGAATGCGTTTGGCTTGTTCTGGCTTGTCTCCTGTAATGCTTCTTCTTTATGTCTAGGTTCTCGCAGCTCATAATACTCATAATACTTGTTCCACTTCATTGCAATTCACTGGAAACAATACCAAATTGCAGTTGTTTGAGCTTATTTTGCAAGATTTAATTCTCCAATTTATGCATTTTGTTGTGTATTTATATAGACATTAAAAATATTTCAGAAGATGAAGTAAAAGACTTGGTTTATTTTACCACATCTCCTTTTATCACATCTCCTTTAACGTCGGCTGACTTATCTAGTTTTATACTATCCGAAAAGTTATCAAAAGTTTGAGTAACTTACCTAATGACAAAGAGGAAATGTAGTTAAAGATATTGGGAAGCTTCTAAGTTCTAGTGAGCTAAACTGGTGAAGCAGTAACTCGGAATGAAGCTACAAAGGGCCATTTGCTCTGAGATCTCCTGTAAATTTCATCAATATCTTCTCGCTTTCTTATAGTTTATAAACTTGTGCCTTTCTTTCAGTTGGCTATCGCATCATGACGGCGACATTTATCAATGCTGTAATTAAGTTGCCGTGACACACATAGCATTAAATATTAATTACTCACGCCGCTTTAAGCAGAACAGCCAATTAAATGTGTAACAATTGCACAGTGGATTGCACAATTTCGAGCGGCTCTTAAGAGTTGCGAGTTGATTAACCAACGAGTGGCATATGATATCGGAAATCCGTTCTGTGCTCGTGAGTGCTGGCCATGGCTGTGTTTTCCGTTTTTTGTATTTGTTGCGAACACTAATTGGAATGTCATGGAGTTTTAGCTGGTTACGTAGCGGAAATAAATGCACATGAAACGCAATTAATTTGTTGCGAAAAATTTGATTAATAATTTTTGCGGACTGCGAGCCAAGCCCAAACACTGTTGGCCATAAAATGCGAAATTTGAAAATGCATTATTCGTGCGGTTGTGTGGATGTGGGTGTGTGTGTGAACAGACGTGAACACTGGCCGCACTTGTCGGAAACAGAAGTATTCAACACATTCACACAGCGGCGGGCAAGGCAAACCGAAAACCGAAAACCAAAAACCAATTTTTAGCGTTTCTGGCTCTTGTTTAATTCAATTGTGGTTTATTTTTTCGTCTTCCACCTGTTTTTTTTCGTGTGGCCATCAAATCAGGTGAGTGTGGCGTTAGAAATGTAATGGTCATCCGTTTGATACTCGCTTTGAGCATTCCCACTCGCATTCGCATTCGCATGCTTTGCACGTTTTTAATATGGCACTGCAGATGGGTTTTGCTGTAATGTTTGATGGCCATTGAAGTGGCCTCAAATCGTGTCATTTGAGTTCGGCGCTGTGATTGCAATTTTCAGCTAATGTCAACTGGCCAAATAGCTATATTTAATAATTAAATGCAAACACTATTCGTGAATGGGAACTGTTTAAAATTTGACAGCTTTTAATATGGCAAATTGCCTGCACACAGATTTAATCGAAGCTCATATCTCGTTAAGTGGCTCTGAAAGTGAACCACAAATATAAAACTAATTTCGAAATAAATTAGTTTATTGCCAAATAAATTTAGGCCCAAAATACCAATTAGCCAACCGATAAGTTATTATTGATTATAATACGATTAAAATAATAATTGCTCACTGGATTTTAATTGGAATTTGCTTTCAACTCGATGACTAGAAAATGACTGCAGCTCGAGATGTATCTACGTTTCATTAGTTATAAACAAAAGCATGGAATTTTTAGCTTTAATTAAACAGCTTCTTAACTCTCCGTTTTCTTTCTCTTTGCTCTCTCCACTTAGCTCATTATTGCATCATTTACGTAAACGTAAGCAGCTTTTCCTTCGCCTCAGCCATATTTGTGGCCAACAGCAGAGTTTGAGCTGGGCCCAATGCACGTGCTGTGGCAACGCGACATGCAAATGACATACCATTATCCTTAACAACAGCAACAGCAACAGCAACAGCAACGGCAAAAACAGCCACAATAAAAGGCATTAACAACAATCTCTACAATGGCAGCAACTACAACAAAACGAGGGGCGAGCGAAAAGGCAAAGATGATGCTGAGATGCGCACGCTTGCCACGACTTTTTGTTAGCCCTAATGGCTTTTAATTGTTTTATGAAATTGCGAAAAATGTCGCACCCCAATAACAACAGGACGGAAAAGAAAATCATTTTTATGAAAAAGGGCAAATTGCGACAACAAGAGCCAGCAGCCAACGCGGCGTATGCGCAATATAACGCATACGCCCAGTTGCACGCCGAGTGCAACGCACCCAGCCCGCGGGGTGCTGTCCGCGGTGCTAGCATTTTATAAACCAGCTGCGTTGACATTTATTGCCACATTTGCACAGGCCGGCCAAAAAAGCTAACAAATTTACCTTTTGCCCCGCCCGCAGCGCCACACGCGCACTTTGCAAGCGCAAGCAATTAATTCGAGGTGTTTATGGGAGGCCAGCCAAGCGGATTATTGTGTTTTGAAAACAAACTTGCAGCAGTAGGTCAAGTGGCAGTAGCACAGGCAGCACAGGCAACAGCCGCAGCTAAGTAGCCGTCAAGTTTACCGCATAGCGCAAGTTTAATTGGTGTTTTTTGTGCTTTTGCGACTTTTCGCGCACTCAAACTAAGTATTTCTTGTTTGCTGTTGACTTTTTTGCTTTCTTTACTTTTTTTTTAGTTTTCACTCCTGTTGAGATTTCTTACAAAGAATAATTATAATCAGCAAATCAAACTTTTCAACTGCCAGACGCTTCTCTTAATTCTCTCGCCTGCACTGCTTTATCGACGCGACTTTGCTTAGTTGAACGAATGCTCTTTAGCTTGCTCGCGCTCTTGCTCTTTCGCTCTCATTAAACAAAGATTTGTAGGCAAAGAAACGGTACTATGCGTTGTGTAGGTCAAGATACTAACTCAATTTAATTCTTGGAAAATCGTGGCGTAATTTTCGAGTTTATTGCTGCGAGCGGCTGAGCTAATTGCTGTAGCCAATTGTAAATCAGATATTTCAGAGTGAATAAAAATAGATGAAATTTGTTTAAATATAAATTATACTTAAATGTGTATGTTATGTGTGAGAGAGAGAGGGAGAGCTGCTAAGGCAATGTAATGTAAACAAATGATAAGACAGACAGCTAGATTTTAAAATCTTTATATGAAGAGCTGCTGAAGAGCTGCTGCTATCAGCTCATTCAACTGCCTGAACACATGCAGAGTGAGTAGAAAGTATGGAGAGAATGTTTATTTAAATCGGGCGTCATTAATTCTCTTATCTGCTCCCTAAACATTTGCTTCACTGCAGACGATTTGCCAAATGTATTTTCATTTGCAGTCGTTGATGGGCAACTACTCAATGTTAATTGCAGTATTTTTGGTATCTATCTGGCACAATGCGGGCATGTTTGTCACATAATGAAGCGCATTTGGCTATCGATGCCAGGACAACTTAGCGCAATGGCGCAGAGTCGAGCTGAGCTGGCTCTAATTGCAGGCATTAAGCTTTAATATATGCATTTTTTTTTGTGTGCTACATTTGACAGGCAGTTGGACAGCAAGTCAGACAGTCAGTCAGTCAGAGAGTGAAAGAAACAGCTGCCTGACTGGTTGACTGACATTGAGAGGGTTTTTTGTTTATGTTTTGATGCTGGATCGCTGACGCTGACAAAGGGGCGAGAAACAAGGAAACGGACAGATAGCAAAGCGTCGTAGAAAAAGTATCTGTTATTATGATTGTTTAGTGCTGTCGCCGGAAATTTCATTCAAGTGGAATGCAGTCAAGACGGAGCAGCACAATGCAGCAAGGATAGCGACAGAAAATACAACAAGAATAACACGAAACTGCAGGCGACAAAACTGAAGCAAAGCGAGGCCCTGACAATAATAACTTATGCTTGAATCCAAAAAGGAACCCAAACAGAGGGACACAAACGAAAAAAAAAACAGAATCAACAAAATATGAAATCTTCTGACAATTCTCGAAACAAATGCACTGCGCAGCAAGATGAACGAAGCTATGCATCTGAATATCTGAATAACTGAGCAAGTGAATGTAACTGGGTAGCTGCTGCTGTTGCTGCTGCTTCAGCGTCAAGCAGCTGCCATGAAATGTTGCTTTGCATATTTCATGGCACTCGTTTTTGTGCAATTGCCTGAAATACAACATTTACTCATACAACATGCAGAAGATCTGAGGGGAATTGCAGCAGCTCAACAACTTACTTCAGCCACATGTTCATATGTCTGCAGCTCATGAGAGTCCTGCTCACTGCGCGCACTTCGTCAGTGTCTTTTGGCGTAATTTTGTTTGCTGTAACAGTTTAATCATTGGCATTATACGCACGAGCATCAATCAGCGTTGTTTTTTTCGCTTGCCAAGGGTTGAAAAACAAACGAATGCAGTGCCATCGCCCTCTCAGCTTAAGTACAGGGTAGAATTATATTCATGTTTACATGCATCAAGCTGCTAGGGGCAGATTGTAAATTGTAAAAGCAAAGAGGAAATCCAAAAAAAAAACAGCCGTTCTCATATGTAGATCTTAGAATTTTGCATACGTTATTTAGATGGGGAACAAGAAGAATGCATATTTGATATATGGATACAATGGGTGTTTTTATTAGAGTTACAGAGATATGTATTATTATAAAATAATTAAATATATTTTTATTATAAAAAAAATTTATTTAATTATATAAACTATTTTTAGGAATTAGGTAATTTAAAATAAAATGTCAAGTTAAAATTAACAGGAAACAGCTATCGACTTTTTAAAAGGTTATGAAATAAAGAAAAATTGTCAACCCAAAGTTGTAAGCATCTAAAAAAGCTTAGAATTATCCTATATATACACACATATAACAACATATTTAAACAATAATTCTTATAGCTCACTTAGCCAAGCTCTTGGCCTCTTCAAAAGTCTGCCGACTGTGCTTCAATTGACAACTTTGGTGGCAACTCTCGCAGCAAGTGAAACAATGTATGAATAAAAGTATTAATTATGTATACTGTTAAAATACGTGCAAATTAATGTTTGTGTATTTTTCATACATATATGTTATGGCAAAGGAAAATACGAATTTGCTCGCTCAGCTGGCGGCAGCAGGCAAATATATGCGAAGTATGCCACGCGAGCTCTCCTCACTGAATTTATTATATTCGAGCGTGAGCAGAAGTAGCTCGAGTCGAAGACAAATATTTAATGCAGCTCAACTGGAATGTGACAGGGTATTAATTAAAGTGCTACTCATTAACACAGCTAACAAGAGTTGAGGTGACTTCTGCTGTCTTTTGTCGTCCCCGCAGTTGATCAAACTTGATTTATTCCGAATTTTTACTCTCATTCTCTCTGTATCTCTCTTTGCCTTGTTTTTCATTTCAGTGAACCATGTGAAATTTTACATAATATTATGCAGTGCTGCTCACATGTGCATGCACGCTGCTCTGCTGCTCTGCTGCTCAGCTGCTCAGCTGCTGTGGCTTGTAATCACTTTTAATGAAATGCCAACGCGGCGTATGCGCAACGCAAGGATTTAAGACACAGTGTCACAGCAGCAGCAGCTCTAACGGAACTTTAAAAGGCAACTGCAAAAATATGAAATTGGCTGAAACTCTAAAGAAATCTCTTGCTTAGTGTGTTTATGAGCAGTAGAACGAAAGAAGAGTGCAGTCAAGCATTTATATTAAACTTCGTTGCCAAGGCACAAGGCAAGGCAATTTGAATTAAGTTACTATTTCCACATAATCATAAAACTTAACTTGAACTTAAATATATTTATAAAACTTGATATTATCATATTTATAATGCAATTTATAAGCAATTCAAATTATTGCCAAAAAAACTTTGTAAAATTTCTCGCCTCTTTGTGCTCACTTTGAAAGCCACAAGGCTTACTTTTGGCTTATACTTTAATGAAAGCAGACCTTTTAAAGTCATTTTCTTGAAAAGCATCGCAAATTTGAAATGCTAAAGCCAAAATAACAAACAGCCGAAGTGAGGATATTTGTTAGCAGGAAATGCCTCGCTGTCCATTCGTCGTTTGTTGTTTTTGCTGCTTGGCTTTTCTGGCCATGTTGAGGAACGTACTACAGTTCACATCAGCCAGCGGGGCGCCTGGCTCATTAATCGTGTCCTGTGCGTTGTCATTGTCATTACCATTTCGTTCTCATTTTGAAAAAGGCGCACGCCCTCGAGCACAAAGAAACATTTGTCTCGCAGGCCGGCAACAACAATATTTTTATATCGAAATAAAACAAATTGTGGAAATTTAAGTGACTCTCCCTCTCTCTCTCTCTCTCTCTCGCACACACTCTGCTATTCTTTCTCTATGCGTGTCTCTTCATTTTGTTTGCAAATGACTTCTTATCCATCTATTTATTGTGCGGCACAATCGAAATGTCATTTGTTACTCAATGCGAGAAGTCGTTCAACTTTAAAGCATTAATGGCGCTTGGCGCTTGGACAGCAACGCCCCTGGCCAGTAGCACTTGATGTGCTTAATATAACTTAATTGGTGTCGCTTGCAACACATGTGGGCGCCATTAAAATCAAAGCCACGCTTAAGGCAACTGCCGCCGCGCTCGACCCCAGCGACTGCTGTTGATATTGATGTGGCTGCTACGCCCACCACTCTCTCTCTCCCTCACTCTATCTCTGCTACTCTCTCCTACATCTGTCATATGCAAAATGTATGGCCACTCGGACGTGTGTGATGGCTTTGTGACATATTTGTTGGCTATTGGGTAGCCTGTTGTGGTCAGCTCTTTGACTTTGTCACCTGACACTGGTTGTGTGCAGCACAAAAATAAAAGAAGGCGTTGGCCAGAACAAATTTCAGAGGTGGGAAAAGTGACATATATACATATATGTCTGGTTGTAACTGACAGCAATTTGAGCCTTTAAGAGACAATCGAGATGTGAGCTAGCTGTCAATCTATATCAACTTAAGGCTCACTATAAACATACAGTCTATGCTAAAAAGTAAATATATGGACGATATATTTTAAATATAAATAATCACGCTAACATAACTTTAATGAAACAGTGGCAATTAATTAATGCTGTCATTAGCTCTAGTCATTGCTACTATGTTGGCTTTAAGTTAACTTTTCTGATTCGCTTTATTCATAGAAAATTAATAATCTTTTCTCTTTACAGAGTAAAACTCCTCCGCCATCAAAATAATATATGTACACGCTGCTTTGACACGACTATTTGTATAGCTTTCAGTTAATGTAATGTAATGTAAGCAAAGGGTGTTCTCTTTAGAGGTTTATAACTTTAAATCGGCAACACTAATTTATTTGACAATCCATTTAAAAGCTTAAAGTTAATTTTTGTTTAATTTGATTTGACATTTCATTATAGATAAAGTCACACTAGGGAAAAGTTTTTCAAATCGTTGAATTGTCTTATTTGAAGAGAGTATAGTCCACAAGCTCTAGTCGAAGAGCCATTAAATCCATAGCAAATTACTGTTTGGTGCGCTTGGTTTATATGTCTTCAGAAATAATTATGCTTATAATTGCCTTGCTTATAAAAATTATTTGATGTAATCACAGATGTCCTAACATATATTATTCAATAAACTTAATTTTGATGATATTCAAAATAAACTTTAATATTTTATTTAGACTTAAAACTGTGTTACACTAAAAAAAATACCTGATATATGTTTACTTCATTTTTCTATTGAACTTACAAGTTTATGTTACGTTCGAACTATTGACTCTGGTTGTTGCTGAGCTCGCTCGAACATCTGCCGACGGTAATCTAGTTCATTGTAATGTTTGTACTAAAAGCGAGCAAGCGACTCTCTATATAATAGAAAGCAATCTCATTAGAAGATAAAAGTCTCTCACAACAATCTATTGAGCCAAACGCTGCTCTAAATTAAAAATAGTAATACTGTTGGCTGGTCGCTACAATACAATCTAAATGGAAAAACATATTAAGCATAATTCATATTAAACACACATCGCAGTATCTACATATTCGAACAACTTTTTTTATGAATTGTTAATGCACAACTGTCCAAGACTTGTCATATAAACACGTCGAGTGGAATAGAAGTTACTGCCAAGCATTGTCTGTGCAGTTAACCAGCTTCTGCCTCGCTTACTGCGCAACATATGTATATATACACACACATATATAAATATATATATATATCTATATATAAATATATCACAATGTGACACGCAATTTGCTAACGAAATTGTCATAACATGTCTGTAACAGCTTAAGCCAAATGGAAGCCGCAAAAAGTTGGACGCAGCATAACTTGCAAATTGTTGCTAGTCTCCCAAGCGAAGAGGGTGCAAAAAAAGTTTTGTGTTCACTTTTTGGGCGTAATTTGGCCAATTGAATTTGTATTGGCCCCGTTCAAGTTAATATGTATGCCCCAAACGCCTTTCCCTTGGCCAACTCTGCACATTTCCTATCGTTTTGTTCGTGTGTGTGGGTGTGCGTGTGTGTGTGTGTGTGCTGCGTGCGTGTTTGTGGTTTAACACAAGAGCTATTCAATAGCTACCGACGAGCCTCGGGACAGCACTTTGAGGCAACTCTGGCCGCGGCATGCCTCAACATGTCAAAGCAATGGGGCGAAGAGCAGGAGTCGGGGCGCTGCCTTAACTACTTTTATTGGTTGCGGCTGTTGGTTTGGCTACTGGCGACTGTCAGTTATTTACTCAAAGCATTTCATTTACCAATTTTCTCCCAGCTTAAATCAGCGTTGCATGAAAATGACAACAGCAGGCAGGAGGCAGGCAGCAGGTAGCAAGCAGCAAACACCAAGCAGCGAGTTCGTTGTAAAATGGCAGCAGCAAGATAAAATCCAATTAAAATAGCGTAGAACTTATATAAAAAAGAGGTGAAGTAAATATCTAATTATTAGACTAGCGAATGCTCTGCAAAGGTATATGGAATTAAATGAAAGAAAGGGAAAGGTAGGGATTAATATCAATTCAAGAGGTATATTTAAATGCGTATACTTGTATAATCAATAAAGCCATCTAAAAGGGTTCGAAAAGGACAGCTATGCTGGGCATATGTAGGAAAGAAACATTACTCTCATGCTTAATCACTTGCTCACTCCAAGCAATCCCTACCTGCTACTCAGCTCTGTCAATATACCCACTCGTATGCCCTATTCCTGCCTTGTTAAGAACATAAAAAAGGTGCAGGAGCAGAGCAATTGCAATGCGGTTGAAAGTAAAACAAAGCATAAAATCTATTTGCAGCTGGCGGTTGGCGGCTGGCGGAGGTCTGCAACAAAAGTTTATGCCATGTAAATAACGACATCATAAATTTGGTTACGTGGCCATATATAGTATACTATATAACTCGCGCATATCTCACCTCCCACACACACTCAGACACACTCAGAGTCACACGCATATGGAGCTGCAGCTAGTTCCGTTTTAGTAAACAATTTTTTCGTGCTTATTTCGTTAGGGAGGAGCCCAGCCCTGCGCGAGCTGTTGCCATTTACATGGCCCTCGATTCGCGTTGTGCCTTTTTCTATTTGAATTTTGGTTTTATTTTTTTGCCAGCCTTTTGTCATAAAAAACCCGACAACAATGGCAGCAGTAGCTGGAGGAGGACAAGGAGGAGGCTTCGTTTTTTTCTAGCCACTCGTCAGGGGAAATAAAAGTTACGTTGACACGGACACGGACACTGCCACCAAGTGCCAAGCACTTTTCCCCTCCCCGCGTTCAGCCACTCGACTGCAGCTCAACCTGCTCGAAAGCCAACACAATCTCAGTTGTTGTTGCTCTGCTGTTATCTGATTTTGCTGTGTATTTTTAAAGGTTGCTGCAGCTGAACTCCTTTTTGCTCTGCTGTAAAATGAGTTGCGTGTAAAATATGTAAGAAATTAAAACGATTTGCAGCCGCATCAAGTCAAGTCCCGAGGCCAAAAAACTGGCACGGAGCGCTGAGTGGAGCCAAAGCTGCAAATGTAATTCGAGCTACGGCAAATGCAGCCGAGAGTTGTTTTCACAGAACACTTCTAAAGGCTTTTTAAAGGCCACTTGAACTGTAAAATTATTCAATTGTTAATATTTATCTGCTTAGAGTGATAAAATAATAAATTGTTAAGCGCAAACAGAGTTTACTTTCAAATAAGTGTTAAGGCATGATTAGTGTGACGATTGTTAAAGTATTTATTATATATTAAAGTATTTATGCCTTGAAAGCATTGAGTCTGGGAATTCAATTTCTTTTGATTCTGAATTTCAATTGGATTGTGGCACAAAACCTTGAAAACTCTTTTCAACTCAGCATCAATAATTTACAATTAAGTGTGAAGCTTAGGCTTAACAGTCTAAATATTCTAAAAATGTAAATGACTTCAGCCAAAAGTCATAAAAATGCGTTCAACAAATTTCTTTGAGTTCCGAGTCTACACAAAAAGCTCTGGCAGCATCATATAACTTTTTTATAGCCTTAGATTAAAGTTTAATTTTGCTGAAAAGAATTTTTAAGCTGCAAAGTCGAGGTATTAAGCATAGAGAGAATTTGGCAAAACACTAATTACTTAAGCTCTACTTACGCGCCGTGGGAAACCATGGTAATAGACATAAGTTATTGTATAAGAATAGTTCTTTGGAGCAACAAACAATTCGGCATAGATCGTTGTTATTATATATGCATTTTCAATAAAAGGCTGCGCTGCTTAGAGCAGCATAAATCGCTGTAGTTCTGTCATCTGAGTATAGAACATATCGCTCTAACTCGAGCTTCTCTGAGCTTCATCCAGAACATTTCCACATTAGCTGTTGTAGCTTCCTCAGCTGCATGCAGCATAGATCGCTGTAACTCAAAGACTTGAGCCTTTGACCCCTCTGAGTATACCCCTCAGTGCTAAGGTACTCAGAGCAGTTCAACATTTGCTCTCATATCTCACAAACCTGAGTGGATCATAGATCGCTGTTCTCCTGCAAACTTTATGACGCTCAACATACATGAATTGGTTTGCTTAGTCTATGCTATAGAGTTCACTCTAGTTGCGGAGAGAGTTTTCTGTGCTGGGCAGCCTGGACGTGAGTAAGCGAGTATTAATGAATAGTGAGAGAATTATGCTACAGTAAAGCCATAATTGAGTACAGCGGGGAGGTATATTATGTGAGTAAAAGTAAAGGCACGATCAGTTCAGTTGTGCTGTGACAGAGTCAGTCTGAAAGCAGATCTCATGGAGAGACGTTGTGAATGTGACGAGCAAGCAGATATGAAAGCAATTAAACGTAGTAAGGATAATATATTTAATTCTGCGACAGATATATATTTATTATAGAAAATAAACTAAAAACAATACTAAGAAATATATATACAGAAAATGTTTTATTTTTATAGCATATGTTCAGAAAGAATGACGTGCTCAATTCAAATATAGCTGTCTGTTGCATCAGCTGTAATAGGCAAATGCAGGAAATAAATAGGGAAAAATATAATTAAATCAATTCAGCTTTTGCTATAAATATATACAGACAAAAGAGCAAAGGTTTGCTAACGAAAAAGCAAAATTTCTTTAAATATTAAATAATTGAAAATTGACTTTCTGCAGCTCCAACTCAAGCAGCATATTCTGAGGAGTTGTCGAATTTAATTGATCTATATGGCAAACAAAAGAGCTTGTTATTTATTGGCTGACTGTTTGTTAAGTGCAACACTTTCGATATGTATGGAAATGTTTTGTTTTGTTTATTATCAGCTTAGGACTTGTCTTGGCTCGTTTACATTTGAGCCGTCTGCTTGACTCGGACAGTGCATGCCAGTGCGAATTCCAAAGCCAATAGAAACCACTTGAAAAATAGATTTAATTGAGATTTACAATGCAAGTTAGAATACCAGCCACAGTCCGGAAATTTGCTTAGAGCTGGAGCATTAGACCGCCCTGCGCTGTGGTTGCCCCACGGGCTAAGCTCATAAATCTCAGCTGCTAAATCTTTTTCCAGCTCGACATGGGCGGGGCAAATGACCCAGTGCAAATCTGTTTTGGGCCTGGGACGATGTTTATTCGTTTTGCTTACTCGCCCCTGTATTAAAGTCAAATTGCGTTTAAGTAGCTGACTTTTATGGCTCCGATTGTATAATATATATATATATATATCTGTTTATATATAATCTCATAAAATCGTATTCAACAGTTGTTGTCTGCCCTTGTGAGAATTTGCAAATTCAGCGAATGTTGGCAAGGCCAAAAAGTGAATTGGATGGCAAAAATAGCCAGGCAACAATGTTGGCTCGACCCCAACCGCTTGGCTCACAGCTAACGAGCTGAAGAGCGGCAAATGGCTGCAGACTCAGAAGTGCGTGTGTGAGTGTGTGTATGTGTGTGTGCGCTGTTGGGGCTGTTGTTGAAATGATAAGCATGTGTGCAATTAAAATGAAAGCGTGCCTCCAGTGCTAACTGTGACTGCGACAGGGGCAGCCAGCGGCATTGTACGGGGTACAAGTGAAACAACGGCAACAGCAACAGCAACAGCAACAGCAGCAGCAACAGCAGCAGCAACAGCCATGCCGCAACCCATGACAATAAAACAAATGTCGCCTATTTTACATAAACGCTGTCCTTGTTATTCTTGTTGCGCTTTTATATGACCAAAAAAAAAGAGAGAAAAAATGTACAACAAAATGTGCAGGAAACGCGAGGATATCCCTCAGCGGGCTCAGAGAACAGAGGCGTTGATTAAAAGGAGATTAAACGAATGAAATATGGCAACAAATCTACATATGCATATAACAAAAGCCAAAAAGGCAAACAATTTACAAGCTGACCATATCGATATGTATGTTCTTATATCTGTATATATATATCTGTTTCTCAGCTCACTCACTCTCTCGCTCTCTCTCTCTCTTGCTTGTTAGAGTCAATATTTAGTTCTTGTTCTTAACAGTTAACTTAGCTAGATCCCTTTCGCTACGCTGCTCTGAGCGACTGGCGACCACAGCCCGTTTAATATTTGCGACCTGAACATTAAGTGCTTTATAGCAGCAACACAGAGTCAGCGATTTTATACCCTTTTTTCGTCTGTCGAGCCATAAAACCATAAAAAGAAGCTGCATATTAAAAACGCATTAAATTTTGTTGCCGGCAACTCGAAGAGGCGGTCACGTGTGGCCACTTGATAGCGTCCGAAACGGCTCTTAGGATGCAGCATAAATTTGCAATTCTTGATGCCAATAATTAGTGCAGAGCTAGGAGCTCAGGCTTTAAGCAGCTTTGATTTTAGGGGTCGGTCACTGGAAAAGTAAACAGCGTCCGAGTGTGTACAGCTGTAGCTGTAGCTGGAACTGGCGCCCGAGCTGTAAATGAGCAATTAGTCATAATAAAAACATCAGAGCGCCGGCAGCAACTAACACTCAATGCCCCGGCACATGGTTGCGGACTAAGCGACCACACCCCGTCTCCCATGCCTCCGCCCACAATGAAACGACGTGCACTTAATTCAAATTGCAAAAACTTAACCTCAACATGTGCGCAACCCAAACACACGCAGACATGGACATGTAGGGACAGCCCATCTAGTCTCTCTCTCTCTCACTCTTAGTCAGCAACACATAACACTTCCTCTTGCAGAGGCGCAAAATTAACACACAGTTATTCGAGAGAGGCCCAGTAGCTGACAGCAGCAGCAGCAGCTTTGCTGTGCAGCAAATAGCCGAGAAATGAATGAAAAGTGAACTGGAAATGTTCCACAAAAAAATTTAAAAAAAATTGTGTTTACAAAAGAACTTTATTAAAATATTATTAAATTAAATATAAATGAATTTTAATTTTCTTATATATATAAAGTACATAAAAGTCTATTTTACTAAGTTTTATATATTTTTTAATAATTTTTTAAATTAATTTCGTGCTTTACTCTGCCAAACGACTTTATAATTTAATATAGAAATATTTTTGAAGCAGCAATAAATTTGTTAAAATTTCTCTTAAATTCAAATATAGCTCAAGTCACATTAACTGATTTCTACTTTAGAGAAATGAGCAAGAATTTGTTTATTGGAATGGAATACAAGAAAAAAGAGGCTGTTGGAAAATGCAGCCTACGACGAACGCGTTGCCTTCACTGTCAGCGGTTGGGCTGATGTACTGCCAGCACAGAGACTGGCTGACAGACTGCCTGACAGACTACAAACCAACAAACCAACTAAAGGACTAACAGACAACAGCAACAGCAACAGCAGCAGAAACAGCAACATCTAACTGACTGCATGCAACTTCGTTTAGGCAGACAGATTGCAAACTTTTTGCCGTTGCCTACTTTTGGGCTGCGTTTGCTTTAAGCTCGCTTCATGTTATTGTTGCTGTTGTTGCTTAACGTGGATTTCCGGTACGTTTTTTAGACGCCACCTGCTGCCATTTGTCAGTCTCTTGCCACGCAGCTGGGGCTTGTTATTATTTTGGCTGCATATATGAGAAAAAAGGGGAACGCAGCAGGTTTATGAACTGTTTTTCATAGCTCGCCAGCCTGGTTAGAGTGCGTGTGTGCCTGTGTGTATAGACGAGGCAACGTTCCATTTCCGGTTACGCCCTAACACATTTGGCATTGTCACGTTGTGCTATTTACATAAATAAATAAAACTGAGCGAGCAGTGGCAAAGCATATAAATTCTGGATAAATATAATGTAAAGAAGGGCGCAAGAACTTGACATCTTGGATGAAGACGCAGATACACTGCACAGCTCAGGACACATACCGAAGATGAGTGCTCCAAAAATATATTCGGAAATAACTTTGTAATAATTGTTTGATTTGTCAAAATAACACTCAAAAAAAGAAATCACTTAACACATAAAATATATGTTTTGTTATTCTTATATAAAGTTCACTCTGAGGCCGCCAGCGGCATGCGAAAGTTGTCATTGTCGTCCGCTTGGGTAGAGGAAGGACCTCATGCTGGCTTGTCATTTGTTTGTTTGCGACAAAACGGAAGTCGCTTGTTTGCCGGCGCTTTTACGCTGCGGCCTTTAAGTGTTTACGTGGCGTATTAGTAATAAATGTAATGTGCATAGGAGTGTCGCCCAGAGACGGCGGCCTGGGCACGTGGCCTCTCTCTCGTTGCTTTCGCGTAAAAGCAAATGTTTACAATGTGTTCCTGGCCGTAGGACAGGCCCGAGCGTAAAGTGTAGATTTTTTACAACTTGATTAAGGGCCGAGCCAAGGTCCCTGCGCAGTAAACAAGCCACGTCAAGTGGGGCGTCAAATGCAGGCACTTAATCAATCAAAGCTGCGAACGAGCAGCGACCCGACCGAAGCTCCATAGTGTCCTTATTAGACATTGGTCTGGCTACTACTTGGGGTTAGTGCTCTGGCCTATGCTTTTGGCAGCACAAATTATGGCTCGTCTGTCCGCTCAAGGACTTTGCTTTTGCCTTTGCCTTGATGGACTGATTGGGTCTCATGTTGGCCATACCTCTAATGTACAGCCAGAACTGGCACAGACGCAGATAAGTTACGTATTTATATTTGTATTCGGCTTGCAGGCACAGTATGCCATATGCCGTCTGTCGCCTGCCGTCTGCCGTCTGCCGCATGCCAAATCCTTGTTTAATGCAGTGCGAGCTTCTGCCCAGACCGCATTATAAGCTACGCAGAGTCGCTGCCCCACGCCCAGCTACTTAGTTGGTTTTATTGATAAGTCCAAGGCTTAAGGCCTTGACAATATGCTGCAGTTCAGCCTGTCAGAGGGTTTAAGTGCTCTAAGTAACCATTTAATGCTGTATGATTATAGAGAATAGACTCTTCATATATTTAATTTTAATTAAATAGAATTTGTGTTCAGCTCAGGTTGGGTCAGGCAACCATCCTTTTGCCACTATTAATTCATTGTTATCATCATCTAAATGGTATTTGAGTTTCATCTTTATGGCAGGTAAATAACGATTATTAACAGCAGCCAATTAAAAAGCCACAAATTTTCGGCCCTGTTAATGCTCCCAGTGGCCAGCCGTTGCCATCATTCTATTATTACTATTTGCTTTTGCATTCCTTCTGCTCCTTTTTGCCATTCTCTGGGGCATTTTTATTTTTCAGCTCTGCCCGGCGCAGACACCTCACACAATTCACAATTTTCGAAGCGCGTATCCTTTTGGTCGGTCTTAAAGTTTTGCATAAATTCAGGAAAAATATTTTTTCGCTTTTTGTGCTCGCTCGGGAGCAAAGGGTTTTCCTCTTGGCTATTTTTAATTAATGAAAATATTTTCGGTTGCTAAAAATAATGTTTTAGACGTGCATAAATCATGTATTAAATTTGTGGCCGAGCGCGGTGAAAATAAAATAAATGTGGCCTTAAACTGCCAGCGCATAATTCCAACTTTAATGTCGGCTGCCATTTAAATTTCTTGCAGCTTCCTTTTGGCTTATTGGCCAGCCAATTAGGCTAAGTTGGTCGGTCTTCGCGAAGTGTTATGGAAATGAAAGAATATGCAAAACCTGGCCGAAGCCAAATGAACACTGCAACTGGACGGCGCGAGTGGGCGCTCAAGTGTCCGTAGATGCTGTTTAATTCAAGTGGATATTGCTCGAATTAACTTGCTGCTTGAATTATGGCCAGCAGCAGCAGCCAGTTTTGTGTGTCTTATTTATAGGCGGCAGCATAAGCAGCCAACAGTACGGCACAAACTGAGCTGCTCATAAATTTTATAACAGACTCACACATACACACACCCACACAGCTGGCACTGAGCACGCACGTACACAGGGCGTATGCGCAATGTCGTTGAGTTGCAAGCCGACAGCTTCAGTGCTTGTGTTTGCCAAACATTCGCTAGGTTTGCTTTCAGCGTTTTGTTGTTCGCGCGCATTACGATCATAAAAAGGCAATAGAGAGTTCGGCTAGCGCGGCAATACATCGAGTGTAATGGTGCGTATGTGTGATATTTTGGCAATGCCCGTTTTATTTTTATCATTTTGGCTCAACGTGGAGCTGCTCAGCGCTGTCAGCAATTAATAAATGACACTCGCAGTTGTCGCCTGGCCTGACCCCTGAACCAGCAGCCAAGTTCATTAACTTTGGCACACGTGGCAATGCGGCACGTGGCAGCAGCTTCATCAACAAGGCGTGGCGAGGCAAACCGAGGCGAGGCGGGCTCATAATTCATCGTCTGCATAATCAATCTTCGGCGTTTCACTTCGACTCTTTCACTCATTTGCATGCCGCTGTCGCCACCACCGCCGCCCATTTGTAACGGTCAAGGATGACAGTGGAAATGCGACTACAAAATCCGCAGCAATTTGTAAACAGTGCGTCAAACTTGTTTGCGCGCTGCATAAATATTTAGAAATATATATAGAGATATATATACATGTAATCATTCCTGGCCACGCTCTCCAATGTATTGCTCATATATTTATAGACTCGAACAGTTTGCATATATATCACGAGTCGAGACAAATTGGCGAGGCACGTTCAGCAATTATACGAAACCAGCTGAATGGTAGTTCATCAGAGTAAACGTGACTTTTATTCATAGTTTTCCATTTGTGCATGGCTCTAAGCAGCCCTTGATTTATTATTACATTTATCTGCATTCCAAATCCTTAAATATGTTGAAAAGTTCAGCTCTGACTGCAACTCATAAATTGCAAATTTTGATATTTATGACTGTGTTTACTGAAAGTGGCAAATCGAGGTATATTGGTTGTGTGAACAGTTATGTAATAGGCTGCAGGAGGCGTGGCAGTAGAAAATAGATTATTGAACGAGCCGACCAGTTCAGTCAATCTAGCCATGTTCGTTCATCCGTCGTGGGAGCGCAGTGATCTCTTTGCTTGAGGCTTCCAATTTTTAATATATTTCGCTGTATACCTTATGGCGTACAAGCTTATCATTTGCTGTCAATAGCTGATCAAATTTTCCTTAACGATCAAAATTGATTAATCTCCTTTCCTTCTTTTTCTTTTCCTTTTCTAAGCATATATTGAATACCATGAAAGATTAACACATTTCATTTATCATAAAAGGTTTTCCTAATAAAAACTTAAATATTGTAAATTTTTTTATTTTGAAAACCTTCCACGCCTTCCGGTTGAATTCACATATGAATATCATTATAACACTCTGAAAATTTCATTACAAAAATCCTTCTATAAAAAAAGTTATACAACATTTAAGTTTCCATAGTGAATGCAGTTGGGCTTCAAGGCACTTATGGGTATGTATGCCTGTGTATATATGTGTGTGTGTGCTAATTGTCTACAATGCTTGGAGTATCAGCTCATCATAGTTTTCAAGGTATCTCTCAGTCGAGCAGGCTCGTCTAGCAAACGCTAACCTGTTTGTTATTTATCTTTTCTGCGCTTTTTTATCTCACATTTGTTTAACGTTTTTTATGCTTGTTTTCATTGAATGTCTCACCTTTTATATTTATTTGAAATATGTTTTGAAATGTTAGCACATTTTATTTGCATAGTTCGTTCTTTTCTGCTTCCACTTAAATAAACATTAAAAATATTGCAATTGAAAATCCATTTGCACTTTTCATAATTGTTTTTATCAATGCAATTCTCAGACCAATGCACACACACACACACACCTATAAATGTGTGTGTGTATCGTTGTTTTCTAATTGGTTAACTGCATTATTTATGAGCATTTTAAGAGTATGACTATATCTCTCTCGCTATATATATATATATATATATATATATATATATATATATATATATATATATATATATATATATATATATATATATATATATATATATATATATATGTATATATATATGGGTACGTGCATGTATAATTTATGCGACTCGCGTGTTAATTTTTATTGCGTAGCCGCATTGTCGCGCGCGCGGTTGTTTGTTTATTTATGATTGAATGAATGGATGTTCCATGATTTCCATATGCAGTTAGATGAACGCATGTGGGCTGGTGGTTTGCTTATGGCTCGGCTCGGTTTTGGTTTGATGTGGCTGTCTAAAAATATATGCCTTTAAGTGCCTTCTGCTTGCCAAATGATTTGGCTTTCAGCGCCAAACGGTTTTCGTTTCTTTTGCTGCTTTTTGAATTCAATATTTATTTTGATTATTTCAGTTGTAATCGGCCTTTGGCCTTGCCTGGTCTCCTGCTCTCGCTCTGTCGCCCTCGGAGGTGTGTCAGGTTTAATGAACATTCCTCAAGGTGCGCTGGCCGCACTGCCTCGGGCTCGTACCACGTGACGTATGTGTAATGTTCTTTGTGTTCAGGCTCTGTTGAAAGATATTCAAAGGCGCCCTTCCTCAAGGTTGTGGCGGTTGCATGTGTGCCAGCAATTAGGAAAGTGACAGAAAACTTAAAGCCTCGCCGACCTCAGGAAGCAGTTGAGATGATTAAATATGCGAAAATGTTTATTTGACTATGAAAATGCTGAAAAATATGAGGAAAATTCTTTAAAAAATTTATAAAAATAAATAAACATTTAAAGTGTTAAAATTTATATGAAAAGTGTATGCAGACTTGCTTTTTAATGTGAAAAAACAGATTCTTATGGGCTATAGTTAAATAAATTTATCAATTTTGCTGCAGCTGCAAACGTACAACTTGAAGTTGTGGGGAAAAACAAATGATTTTATTGGGGAAGAATAAGAAATATAACATAAAGCTGTTAATATATGTTTCATTATGTTTAATTTATGAGTAGAGTAAACGTGGCTACATATATAAATTTTTATTTATTTATTTTTTTATTGAGCAGTCCTTATTAACTTAACTTATATAGATTAGGCAATTGCGTGTTGGCACATTGAAATTATATCAAATTATTATAATTCATGTCAATGAGCCTTTTTTGAACTTTACTTTTATTGCTATGGTTTTAGTATCGCTTATAAAGTTAACATTAAAACATTAAACATTAATTTTCTATTCATCAGAAAGTGCTTTGTCAGCGATTTGTTTAATGCTCAAGCAAGCACACAAAGCTGACCTTTAACTCGTGGCTACGTGGGTCATTAGCTTTATTAGGCAGACGTCTCCTTGCCCATGGACGACTTGTGGCCGCTTTGAGCCAAGTGCTTACCCAATGAGGCGCACAATAAACAATTAATTAAGGTGCTAAGCACTCATAAACAAATAAGGCAGCCAGCCCAATTGCTGACAATGCTGGGCTAAAAAATGAAAACCAAGCGCTGCGCTCGACAGTTGCCAAGAATTTGGTTTATTGAACCGGGCGACAGCAAAATGTGCGGAAAAAAGAGTGAAGGGCAGTTGTTGGCTTTGACACTGGCTTTGGCTGCTCCGAGTGTCATTGACTGATGCGAGCTTGAATGGAAATTAATTATAAAGCACCTTTTGTCCATAATTTAGCAACTGTTTTTGCCCCCCTTTGAGCTGCCGCTGCCGTTGCTGCTGCTACTGTTGGCTGTCGAACGCGGTTGCCTTATTAATAAACATTTTCGTGGGCGCCACAAGGTGCCTTATTAACAGTACTTGCTGGAGTTGAAAGTCGCGCGAAACGCTTCGCTGGGCTGTCAACAATTGCCGTTTAGTGTTGCCAAGTCTCCAATTATGTGCGCCGTTAGTCAAGGCAGCTGCTGCTCCACCCAGAGCGTTCCCAGGACTCGCTAGGTGTTGGGCTCCCTGCGCACACAACCCACCGGCGGAAACATTTTGCAATTTTCAGTTTAACAATAGAAAGCAATTACAAAACAAACTCAGCGCTCAATGAGAGTGTGGCAACCGGGCAAACAAAGTGTGATGATGAGTAGGAGGCGATGGGGCGGTGCCGCAGAGGCGTTCACGTTGGGCGTGCCCTTCGTGGGCGTGGGTGTGTGTGTGTGTGTGTGTGCGTGTGTAATGATGATAAAACACACATGACTGGGCTGTTGTCAGGCGTGGGCGATGTGTTGATTGGATACGCTCGAAGAGATTTGTTCGCTGTCGCTGCGTCAGGCAGAAATGCAGTGATGAGCGCTCTACTTGCCTGAGCAAAGGATTGCCCAAGCGAATTTATTTTATAAGCAACTCAAGTGCAACTTAGACTAAATCAAAGAACAGAAGCTAAGACATAGGCTACAAACAAATGCAGTTTCTATAGCTCTGTCTCAGCCCTGCAGCAGCCGAATTAGATGAGAGTCCTAAGAAAATTTTATAAATTTTCTGAAATAATTAGAAATCTGCTGCTAGCGAACTTTAAAGACGTTTCTCAGCTATTTTACTTTACATGCACTCAATGTCCTACTTTAAACCTTAGCTAAATATTTCACGCTTAAAAGGCGCATTCGGCCATGGCAGCCAGCTAATGCGGCCATTGCGCATACGCCGCGTATAACGGCGAGTGCTAATTGCAATAGCAGCCGTGGCGCGACATTTAACTAACAGTGCAGTTGCACTAAATGCTGCCCAGGTGTGCTGCGAGCCACGCTGCAGTCAAATTAAAGTCACAAACTAACAAAATGCGCAATAAAATGCGCCGCCAACGGATGTCAGCGTCGTGAAAACTTTGTGCCGTTTATTGTCGACTCGACTCGGCCCCATTTCCGGCATCCGGACTGAGACTTGCAGCCTGGCAACGTGCAACTTGTAGCTGCAGCGTGCAGACATTGTTTGTTTTCCGCGACGCAGCGAATCCAACTAATTTGCGAGCATTTCGGCTATTAGATTGCGAACTCTATGTATTTTTTGTGTTGACTAACTAGTTGATGAAGTAGCTGGCTTAGTTTCTTGTCGTTGTTCTCGCTCCTTGCATGCAATTAGCCAGCGCTGCCAGTTAGTTAGCTGAAAGTTGTTTTCCCACATTAGAGCAAGATGTAAACTAGTTTGGCAGCGCCATCAATCATCCAATTCAAAGTCCTTGTTACATAAACATTTTGCCATTTCACAACTTATTTGTTAAATGATTAGCTCTAATCAATCATTTAGTTAGACAAATCCTTGACACGCGCGCTGGATACAGAGAAATTTATCATATTTAGCTTAGCCAGTGTGATAAGTACTCAAAGATATCAAAAAGTCATATAAGATATTTGCATACTCGCAATCTGAACGCGAAATAATTGAGAAATTACATCAAAGGCGCAGACGAATTCGTTTTGTTGAAACTT
Organism: Drosophila hydei; assembly: GCF_003285905.1. Lineage (NCBI taxonomy): Eukaryota > Metazoa > Arthropoda > Insecta > Diptera > Drosophilidae > Drosophila > Drosophila hydei. The sequence goes on from NW_022045643.1 coordinate 8,067,881, forward strand.
TTTTAATAATCTTTCCTCTTTTTGTTGTTATCTGCAGACGCCGAAAAGGCAACTCGGATTAAATTTATATAAATTCAGAAATGTGGAGCGTGAGACGTGAATTCAATTCAATTAAGTATGCTGCTTATTCGTAACCTCGACATTCATAATCATCTCCATTTACATTTCCACTTCCACTTCTCGACCGCAAACGTCCTTCGCTCGTGGCAAACACACAAAAGGTACAACAAACAACAACTGCAAATGACGTGCGCTACTTGTTCGCAGACATCAAGGATAACAAGGATAACAACAGCAACAGCAACAGCCACAACAAAATCAATATCAAAATAAAAATATAAATAAAAATAAATCAACGTTTTCATTTAGATTGTCATAGGGCAGACGTTCTAAGCCAACCCTAGAAGAAGCCAATTCTATTTTATAGACTCCAGCCAAAAGTTGTGCTCTCATGTCTATATATAGTTCTTAGACTGTTTGTCTATTGACATTTAAATGAAATTTTTCATACACTTCACTGAGCTTTAATTCATATTAATAATAGATGAGTAGGAGTTACCTAGTCGCCAGTGCCTGACGAGTGAATATCCGGAATATTGAAACGAACAGCGCAGCCAAATATGCAAATGTGTCCAAACACAAGTTTCTAGTTTAAATATACTTTAAATTCAGTTTGCTTTCTCTACAGAATGGGTAGAAGCATGCCAAAATGCGGAGATCTTATCTAAATTGTTAATTTAAGTTCTAAATTTAAAGCTTTTGGTTTATTAATCCTGATAGATATGCAATGAATATACTTAAAATATTGAAAGTTATTAAGGAATTCACTTGATCTGGGAATAGTTTGGCGCAGCTGCATTAATGGAGCTACGATAAGCTGTGGCAGCTAAATAGACTCAGCGGCTGATTCTGATCACGAATATATTTAATACTGATAATAAGAAATATATATATATATATATATATATATATATATATATTTATATAGATATGTATATATATTGCTAAGATATGTAAACAAATTTGAGACTGCGCGTTATGAGGACATCTCAGCTTTTATATTCTCCGTTAATCTTGAATATTTCCTATATCATTCGAACTATAGTTTTAAAATATTTTTCTATTAATTTTTGTTTTATTCTCTTGAAAATAAAATTAAACTGGTCTCTGTATCATTTAAGCAAATATTTTAAGAAATATTTTGAAAAAGCTTACAAAGAGGTTGCTGCAGTATTCAAAGCGATAATCAATTCATCTGCTGGGCTCAATTTTATATTGAAAGATTTACTTGATTCGCATTAATTAGCTTGAAGAACTGATAAGTAGCATAACGCTATGAAAACGAAGTGAAATAAATTAAAGGTTCCAAGGAACGCATCAATGACAATTGCATATGATAATCTTCGAGTCATTAGAAATTCGTTCAAAAAATGAAATTTCCCAGTGAGAGAGTCGCTTCAACCATTGTCGTAGCAAAACGAATAGAACTAGCACAGAGGCAGAGCGAGCTTCATTCGGCATATGAAAAGAGACTCAGAATCTTCCTTATCCCCGACTCATAATATATAGGCTAAATCAGCTTGCACCTGTTCCATAAATGTTCTCAGAATTTTTATAGCCTGAATTCCCATTTTGATTGACTTCAGCATAAACGTAATATTCGTTGCTTCTCAGTAATCGATTCTCATGTATTCAGCTGTAGCTGTTATGCTTTTATAAGCACATTCTTGCGAAATTTCAATTTTGTTTTGTATTAACCTCTCTCTCTCTCTCAACTCTCCCTCTCACTCTCTGTCTGTCTGGCTCGCAGTGCGATATTTGCTATCTACAATTTATTTATTTTCGGTCTCTACATATATTCATAAATACATTTCCGCGCGTATATCACAATTTTTTCATTAAGTACATATTTACCTGCATATTTCAATGGAGCTATATATTATAGCATATATTTGATGTCAATTACGTTGTAGGCTTGCTATTGCTCCTATCTAGGCAATAAAATGTAATGGCTTGATAAAGGCGTGGTAAAATAGTTTGCCATGCCAACACACACACACATGAGCTCAATTAAAACACTTCATTAACACGTACAGCACAATGGGAAAGAGTGAAAAGTTTTGCTCCCCTGCGACTGTTAAGCACTCTATGCGAGAGGTCTCTCATTTCATATATATTTTTTTTCGCTTTGCCATCAAACTTCCGGAATTTCAATGGGCTGTGCATGTTGTGCGCTGATGGCCTGGAAAGCAACGCAGAAATCATGCACAACTGAGCTTTTATTAAGGCTCTACAATTCTATTTGCGGCCGCAAAAACATTTCCAAACTCTTTTTTCCCAGTTGAGCAAAACGTTATTTAAGCATTTGTTTGCGTGCTGAATTCTGTTTCGCGCTGCTCGTAAATTATTGTGAACTCTCCATTAAAATAGTTCACAACACATGCAACGGCAACTGCAAGCCAAATAAACATACAGATAATGCCAAATTAGTTATACACACACTTAGTTCATTATAATTTAAAAATACAAATGGCCAATTGTTGCACATTTGGTTTTTGGCATTAATTAGGCAAGTCGTTAATTAAATTGTCACCAATCTAAATATATCTTTCTATGTTTGCTGTTGTTAATGGAATGCAAATAGCCCAAAGGCGTAATTAATATTTGTAAAACTCCCTCAACAAATTAAAGTTAAATATGTGGTTTGGATGTGGTTGAGGTTGAGCTCTTCATATACAGCTGCTTTAAGGCTATATTTTAATAAATGGCTTTGTATAATTATATAATCTAGAACTAAATGCGAATTATATGCAGTTAAGACAAGGTAAGGCTGTAGCCTCTAGAAGCCATTGAGATTCGATAAAATGGGGTATATTAGTTCGCTGTAAATATGCTCTTAACATGCCTCAAAAGATATGTAAGATATTCTCTGCAAGTTTGTAGAGTTTTGTTGAAGACGTCAAGAAAGGTTATTAAAGGCATTTCCAGCTGGACCTTTGTATGATTGCAGCAGAATTATATAATATAAGCTCAGCATTATAAATCAATTAATTCTATTATTCATCATGCTCTTTCAGTTTTGGCAATGAACGTAGTTTAAATCTCTAGAAGCCATTGAAGATAGATAAAATGGGTTAGAGGCAGAAAAATATATAACCAACAGCCATGGAAAAATAGCCATTTTTGGGAAGTTTATAGATTTTTGTTAAAGATAACTAGCTAAGTCGTTATCTGTTCAATATTTATCAAGATATAAACAGTCAAAGCTAATTAATTTGATTTTTATCATATACTTTCAGCATTATTAAAAATAAATTTTTATTTTAAATAAATATTTACTAAACGTAAATTGAGGGCCATCAAAACTAGAGATTAAATATACAGAAAACTTAAATATTTTGAATGAAAAGTAACTCGAATACTTTAAGAATCAATGCATAGCAACTAGTGATTAACTGAAAATACATCTTTAATTGAATTCAAGAATGAAACTGATTTTGGCATATAAAATTCTAGTCTTATATAGCTAAAGTGAGAGTTTGTAAACTACTTACAGTGATTGCATGGTTTATATTTTTCAAACATGTTTCCCCCTCTGTTCCTCAATGTTTATTTTCAATTTTTATAGACTTAGGAATAACATTTGTATTACACAAAGTTATCTATATGAGATATTAGAACTGTTTCTGCTTTAACATTCTGCCAGAGGGCCAAGAGTTGTTATGGCTTGTAATTGTGAAATGATGATTACACAAGTTTTATCTACCGTTTGCCTTTATACATGTTTTTGCTCTATTTACGTATGGCACCAAATAATTCATTGAAAAAGCAGCTCTCCACACTTCAGGTCATAACCCACTCAGACACTTCTGAATTAAGCGCTCTTATTTGTTGAAAATAAATTCTTATGTAAATATCAATAAGCTCTCAAACAGACAAACAGCTTTAGGGCTTAAGCAAAAAACACAATATTTCTCTTACTATTTTTGACTTTGAAATAAATATTTGGAAAGTTTTGAACGGTTAGTCAGAGTCGAGCAGACAATTATGAAAAATATTTTTGCCAACTGCAGCTGAATGTGAAATGCTTTCAGAACTGTTGCCAACTGACAACAACATGTGTAGCAATCTGCCAGGCACACGGACACATTGTGTGTTTAAGCTGCTTGGCAGCTGGCAAGAAAACGTAGCATACAAATGAGCGCAGCTGGAATAAAATCTGCAACTAAAGATCAACTGAAAACACAAACAGAAAACTGAATAAGCAACTCGAATTGTGGAGCTCTACTGTATGGTAATTTGAGTAAATTCATGGCACAGCAAATAAATATTACAAATATTGCAAATCGAATTGCATTCTCAAACGATTTATGCGGCCACAAATTACAAATCACAAATCTTAAATGGCGTCAAGTGGGCCAGTTCGCATTCGTTGCCATAAAAGTGTTTTAATTGCACAGCGATATGATGTATGCGCGTGGCAGAGAACACAATTCACTTTTCGATTTATATATATATATATATATATATATATATACAATATATATGCAGTTTGACCAAGGACAGCATTTCTTTTGGTAAGGCCAAAGAGCAGCAGGGAAATCGCTTGTTGTATGCAATTCCTATGGAAATTGTGTTGTGGCTGCCATTTAAAGTGTCCAATAAAGGTTGCATCTCTAGTGGCCTGGCAGCAGCAGTAGGAGAAATGCCAAGGGAAATATGTACATATGTTGCAGGCACATATCAAACCAATGCATACATATTAAACTTTAGCCAACGACGACGTGCGAATGGCAAAAATGTGGGTAGAAATGCAGCACACGGCAAGCAGAGCAGAGTGGGGTGTGGCCTGGGTTTTAGCTAAATAAAATATTTGTCTACATACACAGCTCTCATAATAAGGGACGGACACTTCAATCCCAGACAATGGCCTTAATAACTCTCGAGCAACAACATAATTTAGCCTATTAAAACTCATCTCTGTTGTTCTACATGTTTGTCTTGTTAAAAACTTATGCTGTGCTGTAGCTCGCCTCGGCTGCGTACAATGCAATTGTTGCATATCCCAACAATAAACATGAAAAGCATTTTCCCACACACTTTTTGAACATCCTGCGCCAGCCAACCTTCCACTCAAGCTAAGTCCTTCATCAAGCCAAAACAACACTTACATGGCGAAAAACAATATGAAATAAAAACAGAAATGCATGCACATAAAATAGTCGACCAAGGAATACCCTATAATAAGGTCTGCTTTGAAATTAAAAAGTATATTGTAAGAAATATTATGTTAATTATGGATATGAATGAATATGAAGAAAGGAGAAGAAAATGAAGGAGGAAGAGAAGAGAACATAAGAAAAGCGATGACAAAATGGTAAATGTAGAGAAAAGTCCAGTACAAGCTAAGATAGGAGAAGAGTCGAGAAGAGAAAAGCTGAGAAGAGACAGATGAGAGATGAGAATAAGGAAAGTTAATATATGAGAAGCAGAGAGAATATAAGAGAGACAAAGGGCTGATCAGAGTTGGACAGAAGAGAGAATTGATAAGGATAATTGATTGATAAGAATTGATAAAGGAAGGGAAAATTAAGTTGCGAATAGTAAATAAAAGATGAGAAAGCTAGAGAAGAGAAACAAAGGTGCAGCACAGCAGAAAGAAAAGATGAAAAGAAAAGAGCAGAAACCAGTTAAGAGAAGATAAGGAAAAGCATGCTTCAAGCTCATCGGCAACTCGACTCGCCGTATATACCCTAAATAACAATCTGCCTCGACATGTACAGGGTATCAAAAGATAAAGCAACAACTGCGAACGGTGGCAAGTCGAGAAGAGCCGCAAGTAAAAAGTTCACGTAGCCAGCACGTTAATTGCAATGTTCATTTCTAGTATTTAATTTCTCTAACTAATTCCAGACGTCAGTTGCGTTCGCGGTTCTCCTTTAAGACTTTCCGTTATAATTGAAAATCAATTTCCACTCGATTTCCATGTTCTCTTTGAGCCCTTTGAGCTCTGCTCACGCACAGTAAACGGATGAGCGCTAGCTGAAAATCAATGGCCAATGCAATTACTATTCGGTGTCGTGGGCGTGGAAAAATTAAGTTCGTTTTGTTTTAGAAGTAGTCAAACACCCACCTTAATACAGTCAAACACGAAGGCAAGTCGAGCAGCAGCTGTGTCAAAGTAATATAGCTAATTTAAGGCATAGACTTTGCCTTACTCATAAAGGTAACATGCTAGATTTATGTTCAAAATTCAGACCATGTTGACATTGGGGCAAAGAATAAAGCCAAATTGAATTGTAATATAAGCAAGAACTTTGCATAAAACAAAAATGTAATCATAATATAAAGAGAGATACGATATGAGAGAGAATCGAAAGAGAAAGGAGATGATGAGAAATGAAATGGAAGGAGAGAGAAATAGAATGACGTTAAAAGTGGCATAAAATGATAAGAGGAATGAAGAATGGGAAATACTGATAGACAGAAGGAAAAGGGAAAAACAGAAAAAGAGAAGGTGTGAGACAGTGAGAGAGGGAGAGAGAGGATAGCGAGAAAAAAATAATATGGAAGAAAGATATTCAGACAGATAGAGAGAGAGTGACAGAGTCAGAAGGGACAGAAGAGAGAGAAGGAGTAAAATATATATGTAGATATGCAGGCATACAGAGAGCGAGATTCATATCAAGAGAAGGAAGGGGAGAGACAGAGCGAGAGAGAGCTTAAGGGAAATAATAAAATGATGCTGAGATAAAGACAGATTAAGAGAAAGAAGAGAAGCAAAAGAGAGCAACAGGGTAACAACAAGAGATATAGATAGATGTAATGTGTGTGTAAGCAAAAGAGAGAGTGAAAAGAGGAGAAAGAGAGATGCTATCATAAGAGAGATAACTCAAATGACAGAGAGAATAAGATATAAAGTTAGGGAGAGGGGAGGAGAACTAGAGAGAAATACCTGAGGTAAAGCCATCTATATAAAGAGATTAATATATGTCACTGATGATGATGGATATATATATATTAATATATATATTTTAATATATATACATATATGAATATATAGAGAAGGAAGATATAGAGGAAAAGAGACAAAGAGATACTGTGCCACAGACACAAATAAAAACAGACTAAAAGAGAGATCGAAAATCAATTCGCGAATGTTTCAATTTTATTGCATTCGGCTTTATTTAAACACGGCTTAAAGTCAATTTGTATTGCGTTGTTTTTATTTAACAACTTTTGCATGAAATGTTCATTTAATGATTGTCGATTTAATTTGCATAAATTCCATTCGGCATTCAGCACAAATTTACACGCCCACATACTTATTAAAGGGATTTACAGTAATGATGTGCTCTTTGGCCACGTTAATACCCAATGACCGAACGAACTCTGAGCTCATTTACTTATTGTAATCCCATCATAATCCCCGTCGTTGCTCTTTGAATTCAGTATTGCGAGTGTTTTGTTTTTTTGTTTTTCCTGTGGAGATGGAATGTCAACTGGGGCGAGTGCAGATCTAATTAAAGTATTCTAGCTTTTGTCTAATTTGCTGCGCAGTTGCTGCTGGTCCGCTACCTTGTTTGGCGCAACGACTTTATTAGCACTCAGCGCGGAAATAGCAATTAATTCCATTAGCATTGACCTCGTTGGGCTAGCTACAATTTCCATTATCCCAACTGCTTACAGCAGACGCACTGCGAGCAAATGCATTAAAAATAAATAGCCACGGCAAGAAGTAGACGAAGTAGAGCCAGAGAGTTGCAGTCTGTTTACTAGTTGTATAAAGCATCTCAATTAGCCTGATCAAATCAGATGCGGCACGAATCTCAACTTTTTAATGGTCACAATTATTTGAGCACCTTCAGACACAGATAAAATGGCCAAGGCAAGCCACAAGGTAATGGAGGTAATAAAATAGTTGGCTTAGGGCTTAGGACAGCTGCCACAGCAGCAGGTATACCAAATAAAAAATCCAGTTTATTTGGCCATAATTGAAATACCAAAACATTGAAGTTTATTGACCACGCCGAAGGAGCTGCGCAAGCAGAAATTGATTTTGTTTTATCAAATTAGATTAGATTCAATTATAATTTAACTGGCCTTCTATAGATGTCCAATTAAATATGCTTCTGGCATCTATTAGTCACTCGAATTAAGCTCGAACAGCTGTATAGTATTTAATTAGTTTAATTTAGTTATTCAACCGCAAATGTCAGCGGCTGCCGTGGCAAAGCCTCAAAATTGCTTGTGACAAGTAGTTGGAGCTGTTTCAGTTTGTTGACACACATAAATTACATCAAATATGCAGCGCCGAAGTCAGTTCGCATTAGAAGCCAAAATAAATATGCCTCTATTATCCGGGGATATTTGGTTATGCAATGTATTTAGCTAAATTGTTTTCAGTTTCTGTTTTAATTCCATGATTTTATGTGTGCCACTCCTGACAAATGCCTGCCAGAGCTCTGCGAGATAAATGAGCAGGGCCATTGCACAAACATGACTCTGGACATAAATAGCCATTGACAATTAGCAGGCACTGTGGCCAGGGGCACTGGCGGAGGAGGAGTGGATAGAGATTATTGGCTCTACGCATATCGAGTCATGCGATTTATGGCATTCGTTGTTAATTTGTCTTTGCCCATGGAGCTGCAGCAAAAGCCAAAAGCTAAGCCAAATAGTTGCGCACACAGTGCGTATGCTTGATGTATGGCATACAATGGTAATACAGACCTAACAGCCATAGTCGTTGGCACAAGCCTTTCGCTTATTTAAACCACCATTGAGTTATGGCCTTCAAGCGTTAGCCACAAACGGATTGTGTAGACAGCAGCCAGGGGCATGGGAGCAGTTGGAACGAGAAACTCAGCTTGAAGAGCGAAATGTGATTGCTTTAATTTATGCAAGCTTTTAGAACAGAATTGTTAGAGACTTGAAAAATAAATGTTTTCTTTAAGGAACAATGCGAAAACTGGTAAAATAAACGTATATAAATATTGATATTGATGATACTTAAGTACTTTAATGTAAAACCAACATAAAGTAAGGCATTTTAAGGCAAGTAGAATGTTTTGTGGTTGATATGAATGATATTGATATATAGAGGTTAATAGGTTTCAGTTAAAGTTAAAGTTAAGTAGAGTTGTTTCTGGTTCATCTGTATAACTATGACATAAAAAATTAAATGTATTAAAGATCAAGGAATATATTTAAAATAAAGTTGATTTTTGTTGATTTTGTTGCCAATTGTGAAGTATTTATTAGTCAGTCATAGTCATAGTCGACTGCTTACTAGTCGTTAACAGTCCATTATATATGTAATGTATCCTATTATATAATGAGTTGAGAATACATATGAATACGAAATGATTTTCCTCCAGACAGAGGAACGAAAGCCAAATCGATATTGCACACTTCATAGGCTTCATTACCTAAAAAAATACATCATTAAATGAGTATCCAGAACCTTATAATAATTGTCAGTGGCGTTTCGAATCTAGTTTCTGCCTCAACCCTTATTTTGCAAGCAAAGGGCTTCATTTAATTTAATTATATATTAATTCTTTAAATAGATATTTAAATATTAATTAAACAAAAATTAAGCATAAAATAAAACATAAATTAAAATTAATAAAAATAAATCGTTTTCCTCACATTGAAGTAAACAACTACAACTCGCCACAATTATGATTCATGATTCAATATAAAAGTTATCACATCCAGAGCACACAAAAACAAAGTTGTGTACACTTTACAGTTGCTGTGGTGCAAGCCCAAGGATAACACTGCAAAATTATAGAGTTATTTGGGTTGAAACAATTAAGTAATTAGCTCGTAGCAAGTTCTGTTGACAAAACCTCCCTAATATATTTATATTTAGATGTATAAATATGAATAATTAACAATCAATAATAATAAAAACTATCTACAAACTTGTATTAATTCAGCTTAATCATTTGCCTCGATTACCTTCACAGACTCAGGCTCAGCTTTTAGGCATTTCCATGCCATTGCTTGGAATGTTTGCTTTGAGTTAACTCAATTGCTTCCAAGAAGTCTCTAACAATGCCCACTCGTTGACCGTGTCACGTGTTTGTTTGGCTTCTCAAGCAGCAGGCTTGATAGTAGTGCTTGGTCGTGTGCTTTTGCACCTGCCAGGTGTTCGTAATTGTATGTGAAACTTGTTGAAGGCTTCAATTATGATGTGTTTGCGCAGGGCACACAGCCTGCCGCACACTCGCACACGCACACAATGAAGCCGCAGCAATGTGCGCGACTTGCACTTTGCCATGGCTGGTTGGCCAAGTTGTTGTTGCGGCCATTGTTGGTATGCCTTGACTTGCATTGGCTTTCATGTTGGCGCTGTTGCTGGCTGACTGCTGCTGCTGCTGCTGCTGTAAATGCAGGATAATTGGCGTAAATAGCAAAACAGCAAATTGCCATTAACTATTGGAAAAATGTGCACTGCTTTCAGCCCGCTGGCATCGGTTCGGGCTCTGTTCCGTTCAGTTGCAGGCTAGGTGCTGGGTGATTACGCAAAATGCAATTAAAAATATTTAAGCTGCAGCAGCATGCACAGCAGCAGCAGCAAAGTCCTTTAATGCTTTCGTTCAGCTTAAAGCGGGTTTGCCCTGTTTTTCTGCACTATGCACATCATCTTTGCTTATTTTTCAAGCTTAACTTGTGACGCTTCGGGTTTTTTGCCTGTGTGCAGTGCTTATCATTGGCCATAAACTGGGGATTTTGTAGTGTTTTCACTCTCTCACACCTCTCGCTCTCTTTCTCTTGGCTATTAATTAACAGGCTGCTGTCCTTGCTCTGGTTAATACTCTCCACTTCTTTTTCACATGCTCTCGCATCCATTGAAAATGGATAAACAAGGTGTAATAGTTTTTCATTGCGGCTGGTGTCGACATCAAATGTGTGGCTATGGAAGCAAAGGATTAACAGCGTGATAACTGGGGCTTAAGCTGGCAGATAACAGCTTAAAGCGAGACTTACAGACAGTTAAAATGATTGAAAACCCAAACACAATTGTCGCAGGCTCAGCTGACGATATGAGTTCAGTTTCAGTTTCGGTTTCGGCTTCGGTTTAAGTTTAAAGTTTGCTTTGTATGCTTGAAGTTCTTCAGATAAGGCTTAAAAACTGATTATTCGTTAAATTATTATAACTTGTCAAGCTCAATTAGATGTAAATTCAAAGCTAAATGGATTTTGAAAATTTGTTGCCTAACTGGATTCATTGAATCTGTAGAGCAGCTTTTATCTAATAATCCATCTCTAATCTTTGGCTGTCGTCAAGCGCCAGCTTTAACATATGCGCATAGTTTAGCATATTTGAGGACATTATCTAAGTTGTACATACACACACAGAGGGAGAGTGAAAAAACATTGCATATTTTGTGGAAGCTCAGCCTCCAGGCATAAGCGCATTTTGAGCAGCCTCAAAGAGTCTTAGCCAAAAGACGTTGCAAGCTGCGCCACTTGAAGCTCTACTCGTGATGCTTATGTTAATTTACATGTCTGATGGTTCCAAAGCTGGCTCACCTGCAGGCGCTGCCGTGGGCGTGGCCCAGCCCAGCTCAGCTCAGCCCATCATGGTTTACCTGCGACTAATGCATAAATTCCTAGGCATAAAATATGTATATAGACTTTGTGTATTTTATATATGTCTATATGGCCGACGTGTGCCTATGCAGTTGCCTTGGCCACGCCCACGCCCACGCTCTTTTCGAAAAAAATCATCGCATGAGCAGCCGCGCGTGTTTTATTGCACAAACAAAATGAGTTTCTCGCATGCCTGCCCAACCTCTGCGCTGATGAAGCCAAATGCAACTGCATTAGACTCCCAGGCGGGACGAGAGAGGCAGAGAAGGATGGGCTGTTACGTGCCTGCCAGCCAGCCTGCCAGCCAGGTGGGCCCCATAATTGAGCTCAAAATAGTTTGCATAAAAATGCAAATTGTCACATATCCTGCACATTTCTATTTAGTTTTGAACATTTACCCACGACTCGGCTCACATTGCAAATTGTTTGCGGCTTATCCTGGCTCTGGCATCTCTCTGCCGCGACTTTTGGGCCACTGTGTAAGTCCGTGTTGTGCCACATAAATAACGACATTGTTACGAACCTCCTACCAGCCATCATCCGCTCCCCCATCGTAATGGCTGGCAATTTGTTTTAGTTGGCGTTTGTTTGAGTTTATACTGCGTAATGCAACTTTAATTGAAATGCAATCAGGCGACAATTAATGCTCTGTGTGTGTGTGAGCCGCTAATTGGCCTTTGGTTGTGCAAGCGGATTCATTTCAGATAAGCTCAACTGTGAAAACAAAACTGAACGACCTCTTTGATTTGAGGGACGCCCCAATTTGTGAATCTATGAAAGAATTTTTGAATTTTCACTAAAAAACTTTAAGCACATAATTTAGGGCTAATATATGCAGGAAAAGCTTGACCTATTTGCTTGACTGGGCATAAATCACGTCCATTTTAAAGGAAACAAATTGATGTTGCTTGGCGTATTAACATGCCCAGCTCATAAATGCTAAAAAACATGCATGGAAAACTAAATAATAATAAGATGTACAAATACGATGATACAACCAGGAAACAAGTGGAGCAACAATAGCACAAGAAGCAGAAGAAGAAGCAACTGACACAGATAATCAGGACACGTGCTATGGCGTCAGTCTGTGGCCGCGAGGCTTTTACGGAAAGTCAAATAAAGCCCAAGAGAGGCCCAGACAGAGAGTCAGACAAAAGGTTTCACATATGTCCGCATGCATATATGTATGTGTGTGTTTGTGCAAATAGAAAGCACACACACACACACACACACTTACACACACGCATTGTGTAAGGCATGGCTGTTGCCTTCTCGCAGGACTTTGGCTTTGTTTGCTTGCAGGAGGCGAAGGCTGGCGCCGTTTTGTCGCCGCTGGACATTGGCCCGTTTGCGTTAAGCGTTAACAAAACTCAACGCAAATGGGCTAAAACGGTAGAAAATTTTTTAAATAAATTTACCTAACTGTGTTTATTTTTCTGACTTTACTCTTCATTCATATGCGGGCGCTAAAAGCTTCAAGAAATTTATTTTAATCAACCACATGTGAAGCAAATATTTCGTAAAAAACAAATTTTAAATTTCTTGTCATTTATTATTATTAAAGTTAATCTTAAATAAATTGCGCTTTTTTATACATTATTTTATTAGATATTATATATATATTAAAAAGTAATACTTTGTTTGTGGACTTGAAGAGGTATCAACACATAACAATTGTGAAATTTATAGCTGATGCATAATTACTTTTTGACCTACAAATCATTAATTTACAAATTTTTATTGAAGCTCCCTGTTGCAATCAAGTGACTATTATCATAAAAATATATATTCACTTATGTTTATATATTTTCATTTATATTTAGTGCAGCTTTTAAAAATTGTTTTAGTATAAGTTTATATATACATAAAGTATATAAATACATAAAAGTTAGAGTACTGATCATTTTTTTACACTTTCATTTTTGCAATAATATACCCTGAATTTACAATGGATTTCAGTTAAAAAATTTTAGATAACATTTACTTCCTTGTGTCTAATCAATTCAAATTTGAATAGGATTAGTTTGGCCATCAACTCAAGTTTGTTTCGCAAAGGAATAAAGCAGTTGGCAAATGTTGAATTTAAATGAAATTCATGCATTAAGCCCACGGCTCAGGTATATAGCTTCGCATCTCCATTGAGCTAAAGACCCAGCTGAAAGGGCAGTCTAATTGGTATGCTCATCATCTGGCGAGCTTTTCACTGCGCAAATGTCGCTCAAATTAAAGTAATTGCCAAGTTTCTTTTCATCTATTGGCTTAAAGGTGGTCGACTGCTTCACTAACCCATATGCATGTGTGTGGGTGTGTGTATGCTGACATATTGGACTGGCACATGGTTTGAATGTGTTGTTCTGAGTATACAAAGGCCAACTTGAGGGGTAGCAGCTCAATATATTGGCACATGTCTGCTTCAGATGTCACATAAATCTTCTTACAAGTTTTTTTCAGGTGTGGTTACAATTTAATTGCATTTGCTGCTGCATTTTTATTGTCCTGTCTGTGACAGGGCACACGCAGGGAGAGCGAGAGAGAGAGAGAGAGCTACAGAGAGACTGAGAGCGAGAAAGGACAAAGGCAAAGAGTAGGGATTCCTTTTACGCATTATTATTTAACTAACAAGTAACTAGAAAAGTTTTAATACTTTGGTAACTTTCGCTTTAAATTGTTCGCAGCGCAAAGGACAAAATGGCGCAAAGATGTCGACGACAGTCGACTGCATGCGAAGGGGTTGGCGAGCGACAGGGGCAGACTCCGAGCCCAAGGGGTAGGACAAAACTATGCTTAAATTAAATAAGATAAAATCTTATAAAAATGAAAATAGTTTGCCAGCGTGTGGCTGCCGACTTTGCTACTCGTGGCATCCTGGGCTAAAATATTTAAATCAAAAATTTATTCATTAAATTGTTTACAGCTGCTGTGGCAGCTCTTTAATATGCAACATACTTGAAGCCGATTTACTAAGCAGCAACAAAATGCATTAAAACTTGCGAGAGATGCGGAGTAGAAAAGAGAATCGCTCGACAAGCAGATGATTGAAAGAGTTACTACTATACTCTGATGGGCACTAGAGCAACTAGAGCAAGTATTAGAGAAGTCAACTGAGTCGCCTCTTCATACCCTGTATCGCCTTTGGTGGAGCATAAAGCTGTCATATTCTGAGCGTTGTTTGCGACAGAGATTAAGACTGAGCTCTTTTTCATGTTATTATGTTGTCTGGCCATAAGTCGAATAACAAATCACGTTGGCAATGACCGCAAGTTACACTTCAAATGAAATTATATTGAAAACAGTACTAGAAGCAGAGAGACTCAGACAGAGAGTGTTCAGCAAAATATTCTTATTCCTCAATGATTGATTGATAAATTTAGTTGATTGAATGACTGAATGACCCGTCTCAGCTTCTAGTAAAAATAAGATTTAAATTTTCAACTTATATGTATGCAAAATTCTTGTGTAAAAATATTTTGCTTGACATTCTTTATTAAAATATATATCATTGCAGAAAGCTTTTGCCTGTCACGCTCTATATAATAGTGGAAATACCAGAGCTATATAAAAAGGGGCCACAAGCTGCCCGCTAATTAAGCCAACAGAATGTATGAGGTAATTATCAACTTTTTGCTCTGCTCGATGGGAAAAGTTTTGCAGAGCGCAAAAAAAAAAATAACGAAATATGTAAAAATGCTGGCGATTTAGTTTTATGCGGCTGGCGAAGGTAAGAAACAAAAAAAATAACAAAAGTGTAACGAAAATTGAGTGGCAGCTTAGTTGAAGATTGGCTTCACTCTGAAAACGCCATTGATATGCAGGCAAACTGTCGAATGCAAATATCCCAAGGGCGAGCGTTGTCCTAACGCTGCCGTGCAATATGGCGCTGGCACATGACAATGACGAGTCAAAGGGGCCAGACAGGCGGAAGTGTTCGCCGGGACACGCCACGGAAGTTCCTTTCACACACAGACACGCAGTCCACTGAGCGCTTGTCGCGCTGGGAGCATCGCCTGGTCAACTTCCGTTCGTGTGCACCCGCACAGGTATAGTCAGAGGCGGGACGGAGGCAGTGGTGTGTCGGGGGTCAGTCTTTGTAGCACGCACTCAACGGAAGTACGCACAAAAGTCGCACTTAAAGGCCGTCAAGCATTGCCGCAGTTCACACGCCGAACAGATAGTTTATGTAACAAATTGTTTTATGTAACGCTTAGGCAAGCTTTAGCTTTAGATTTTCTGACTTCAATTGTTGGATGCGCTTTTTGGTATCAACAACTCAAATTGAACAAATACAGGCAGTTTTTTGTATGCTGCTCTTTTATGTAATTCTCATTGACTTATTGTATACTGCTCCTTTATGCAATTCGCATTGGAAGTAATTTTTGTTAACTGCCCTTAGCTACTTTAGCTATAAGATAGTAAGAGAATTGCATAAATATATTATGCATATATGTATTTAGATCATGCAGCAACCAAAACTCTGTCAATCACGCTCTGCCCTCGCTAGACTTTATTGAGCTAATTAATAGTTGAGCTCAAGTTGGTATGACATGCTCACAAATTGTCCTTAAGCTGCGTTTTATCTACGAAGCCATTCAGAAATTTGTGAAATTTCCTGGCCGCCGCACATAACTCAGACAGCTCAGGTTATTAGCGTAATGCAGCCGCGATTGTCACAGCAGGTTGAGCAGAGCCTCAAGGAGCCACCACCAGCCACAGAGATTGTCACATATATATATATATATATATACCGCAACGTGTGCAGCACATAACGCTGACAAATGTCTCAGTGGCTGCCCCAGCGAACTCGCAACTGGCAACTGGCAAGTGGCTGGCTTAGCATTTGCATTCGAAATTTATAAGCAAGCATAACTGCAGGGCAGCCTCAGCCCACAGCCCAACCGCAGCCAGTTGCACATTTGCAAACGAAAGTTGCCATTATTCGCGGCGCGCTTAAGTAAAACGCGCGACGAACTGTGGTGACTCCGGCGAGTGGCAAGTGTTTCAAGTACTATAACTACGTATACGCAGTGTGGGCCATAAAAAATGGCACAGAGCAGGGCAAAACAGGAGCGAAGCTGATAAGAATAATAAGCTAGATTATTCACTTTAAATATGAATCATATATTTATATCCCGAATGGAAGGCAATCAAAGCATGCGAACCCTTTGGTCTGGCCACTACACCCGACTCATAAGATATTTAGTCGATTTGGCTTAGCATCTGCAAGGATCTGCCGCAGCACAACAAACACTTCATCATAATAGTACCTCTTAACTTGTTGTTTCTAAAAGAAAAGGCAATAAATTTGATTTCAGTGTGCAAATAAAACGCAAGCATAAATATCTTTACGAGCCAATGGCAAATTGGCGCATAATTTATGGCCGCAGATGACACAACAAAACTGGTCCAAGAGGCGACAAACAAAATTAAAAGCATTTCCTTTCCGTCCCAGCTCAGATATACGAAGATGATGACGCTTAAAAGTTAAGTGTGCAAATTTTCAGTTGACTTTTGGCACAAGTTTGCACGAACAGACAATTGACATTCATTTCGGTGCAGAATATCGCCCTCTCGACTAGATGTCAAAGCGTCGCTGGATTGACGCTAAAAGCGCACAATAAAATGTACAAACGATAACGAGTCACTCAGCGGAAAAGCGGAATATCAAAGAATTTTAGAGCACATAAAAATTCATAGCAACCAAAATATATATAATTTTAATGTGTTGCTCGTTAACAAAGTTGAAAAAAGAAGTTAACGATAAGCAGAAGTTGAGGCAATATAATTGGATGATTTTTTTAAATTTTATTTAAATGTGGCTGGCAGAATAAGAGTGATACTATTTTCGATAATTACTTTGCAGTTGCTTTTTTAGCTATACATAAAATATAAGTTTTTAAATTAAAATATAAATAATGAGACTAATTATAAACTGACAAATGTATAAAACTCAGTTGCTGTTATATTGTGGAACTGATTGTCTGCATAGCAGTTGAACATTTTAAGCCTGTGTCGAGTTATTTGTATCTTGAACTACCATACAATTGAGATTGGTATAAAACGGGGAAAATAAATATGGCTATTTAAGAGTTTTCGCTGACCTAACTGAAAGAATTCCTCATGCGAGTCATGCATATTGGACTTTACGCTTTAAGCCTTAAAACCAGAATTAAGACAGCCATTTAAATGATCTATTAGTATATTAAAAATATTCATTAAAAATAAAATAATATAACTTGAAAATGTAATTGTAGTTTGTCCTGCCCTGCAAATAATGTAATTGATATTTTATTCATTTTGACTTTACACTCTAATCAATATATAAAGGAACCGCTCCTTCTCACATTTGCCGGGCTTGTATAGTGAGTAAAGTCCAGCATTGCTAACAATAAATAAAATCTTCTTAATGACAATATTTTTCGCTTGCCTTTATTTTTGCTTTCCTTATTAATCGAAAATTTAAAAGAAATAATACAAAAAGTTTCTTGAAAATAATCGAATTAATTTTACTAATATTTTCATGCGCAATATTCACACTTAAATAAATTTTTATAAGCCAGCGCAAAGTCTTTTTTCTTCATTAAGAAAGCAAATCTTATAATAATATACATTTTTTGTAAAGCAAAAATAAACGAGAAAAACTTTCCATAAAACTAAACAGTAAAAATGTTTATAGTGTGGAAATTATTTTGCCTTTATGTTAAATAGCTGCTAAGCTCAGTTCAGGTGCTTCATATACATATATATATATATATTTATATATATATATATATATGTATATATTTGCGCGCATTTCATATATATAAATATTTATGCTAAATAAATGAATATAGAACGCCGCATTATTTGCATAGAAAAATGCCAACATCGGGCTGGAGTACATAAAAGCGGCACTAGGGAGCCAGCAGCTAGCTTATATTACGGCATCGCAGCGTATCAAATGACACGTTTTAACACTTTCACATACCTAGAGAGAGAGAGGGAGTGAGAAAGAGAGAGAGAGGTAGCGAGGGAGAGTGAACTGAAATTGAAGATGCATTGTCAAAAGGTTGTGAGAGACAGAGCGAGAGACAGCTGACTGGGAGTGGCTTGTGCAGCCAAGCGGCTAAGGAGTCTGAGTCTGAGTCTGAGTCGGGGTCGTGCAGAATATGGCCAGAGTGCATATGTACCATAAACCGCAATTTTACGTGCAGCGTGTGCGTTGTCACAGCAAATAAAAGTGCAGCCAGCAGCGAGTGCTTCAGGTTTGAGTTTAATTTTCGTTGCGCATCTTAAAGCCGTTTCGACAGCATTGCAAAGATCTGCGCCGATTATACAGAACTGTCAATTGCGTTGGCCAGGACAAACAAGCAATTATTTTGCAATATCTTGAAAATTAACAAACCCTTTCCTGTCCAAGCCCCTGCTAACTTGATTACCTGTGCTGCCTGCTGCGACGAGGGTAAAGCGAAAAAAAACCAAAACAAAAAAAGCCAAAAAAAAAAGAAAAAAGGAAATGAAACGTTATCAATGTAACGAGTGTCAGTTTTGTGGCCAACGGTAACAGGAAAGCAAATGTAAACCAAAAAGGAAATGCTGAAAAATGCATGAGAAAAATCACACGATAGATGGACGGAAAAAACGTAGCTAAAGCCCGATGTTAGCCCAAAGGGTTGGCATAACATACGGGGAAACTATGAATCAGTACAAATTGCAAGACTGATTCGATTATTAATCAACTCATAGTTTGACATGGCATTGATAGAGGGTTAAGAGAGAGAGGGTGAGGCAAAAAGGGAGAGAAGGAGGAAATCTTTTGAATTTAAAATTCAGTTGGACACAATTAGAACTGGGAAATATACAAATATTTGATATTGCAGTGAAAATTTAGTATGATATCATCTATACTAATTGTATCTTGCTAAATAGAAACTCAAAAATACTATCAACTTTCTCTGCTTTCCTATCATAATTGACTGATTTTCTTTAGCGCTGCCCCTCGTATTGGCCAACTCGAATGGCAACTGACTAGCGGTGAAAATCTGGCCAATTCGTTACGGGCTTTTTGTTGATGGGCAGCCAGCATAAGGCGACAACTCAGCCTCAGCCAACACCTCAGTCACAGTCTCAGCCACAGCCTCAGTCTCAGTCTCAGCCGCAGTCTCAGCCTCAGTCTCAGCATCGACAACCACGAATCCACAGCAACTACTGAGAGCGAGTCAACATTTTGCTAACTATTTTTTATTTTTTGTGTGTCTGTAACAACCCGCCGCAATCGTGTTGGCTTTTGCTTTTGCTTTTGCAACTCGCTTGTAAATTAAGCAATTTGAAATGTTACCAAAAACTCACCTCTCTCTCGTTGGCCACCGGAAGGAGAAACCACAAAGTGTTCGCCCGCAACCTGTGTGCGGGAGTGTCACTGCTTTAATCGCTGTTGTAACTTGAACGGAAAAACAACGGCAAGAACAGCAACAACAGCAGAGATAGCCAAGAGGTATGTTGAAGTCGATGGCCCCTAAACTAAGCCCTGCCCATTTATATATATATATACACACTGTTTTTTTACCTTGTTTCTTGATTACCTTGTGTTGCGCGCCGGCCATTCGCTTCAGTTGGTCAGTCCGCAAAGCTGCCGTAGCCAGCCATTTTAATTTCACTTTACGGTTTTCAAACACAAAATCCTTTTGCCACTACACAGCACACACAGACAGACTCGAGTAGGACTGGGAGAGAGAGAGTGAAGGCGAGAGAGGAAGGGACTACCAGGTGTAACCAGGTCTTCTTTTTTATCGCCTTTGTCTGTTTGCTGGAGGATGGGTATTGTTTGCGTTTCAGTTTGTGCTATTAAAACTGAAATGTGAAATTAAATAGTATGACACTTTAAGAGAGACAGAGAGGGAGAGAGAGAGAGAGACAGAGGTAGCCTAAGAGACCATGCTTCAAATGCAATTGAGTGAAGCGAAGAGGAATTAACTATAATATAATTAACTTACACTACTTAATTAAATTTTATTCAATTTTAAGAAGAAATCATTCAATATTTTCCGAGAAGAACCCGTTTAAAATGTATTGCAAAATTTTATTTCATTGATTTCAAATGGGCTGTAAAGCTGTCTGACGGTAAGAGAGTCAGAAGGGAAGGTTCAAAAATAAATAAACAATCTGCAACGCCATCTCAATTGTGGGCGACAATATTGCTTTTAATAATTTCTCATGGAATTTTCAGAAAGGCAGTGAGAGAGTGAGAGAGAGACGAAGAAAGGCACTGAAATCATGTTTTTAAACCTTTTTCCTTTTCCTTTCGTTAAGCTGAATAAAATGTAAGAAAAATAAAGCGAAAGGCAGCAGCATGGCCAAAACTATAAAGCATATGCTTGTGCGTATTGCCGAGCGAAATAACAACAAAGGATGCGAAAAGCGTGGTTGAACAAGGCAAAGGATATGCAGCAGCAACAGCAACAGCAACAGCAGCAGACTCCCGGGCGACACACAGAAGAGCTGCTAAGAGTGGGCAAAGCGAAGAGCGGATGACCTATAAACTAAATGGCTGGCAAGCTTACAATGCAATTTACAATCTGGCTAAGAGCTCATTGTATATGCTTGAGGCATTGCTCTATCTTAATGCATCTGCTAATTAAACTGAAATCTAACGAGCTAAAAATGGCATCTACAGCTTGCATTGTTAGAAAAGCTAATTAGCTGCGGATATACTAGCCAGATTCAACTTATTTATATGCACAGCGCTCGATAGCTGAGCATCATCAACACCAAATGGCCACAAAAACTTAACGAGTAAATAAAACCAACAAAAAAACCCACACACTGTAGATAAAAAACAAACCCAAGTGTGGCGTGTGAGCTATACGAGTTCAGCCAAAGTTGCGTTAAGAAATCAAAGTAACTTTCTTGGCTGGGCTATCCACACGCCCCCCTTTCCCCAATCACCCTCTCTCCAAGTCTGTGCTTGTACTTTTTGCTTCATCAACTGCTTTTCACTTATTGCAAACTTTTGCCAGCTAGTGGACTAGCGCCAACTTTGCTGCCTGACCAGGGTAAATTTATATTCAATACTCTGTAAAACAATAAATTTAATCAGAGGGTAGCCCAAGCAACTAAGAACACTTTTTGTTACACTACCCAGAGATTGTTTACCAAGGATAAAACTAGATTGTTTACTAAAGACTTGGAATATATTTAGTTAAACTTGAAATTGAGATATTGAAAATGTATTTTGCCTGAATCTTTTATTTATAAAATTTTTAAGGTGAACATAAATTGATCAGGCGAATTTAATTTTCTAATTTTTTAAAATATTTAATTTTATTCATATCATTTATTTATTTTATATATAATTGCAAATTATAATAAATATTATCAATTTAATTTATTTATTATTATTATTTATTATGAGCATTTTTTTATGTAAATTGCTTTTTCAATTTTTTTCTTAAATATTTTGTATTCAGGTTTATTTTTTTATTTATTTATTTTTTTGTTGTGCAAATAATTTATTATATTATTTGTACTTTCTTTTAGTTTTTATATTAATTTGAATTAATTCTTCAGTACATTTTTCTTTGGTCTTCAATTTAAATATGTGTTCATATATCACTTGATTTTTCTTAAATGTTGATTATACACATATTAAAATATTTTTATGCAAACTGCACACTCCAAAGACTTTGATTTGAGTCCAAGATTTAGTTTGATAAATATCTTAATTTTCACAATTTATTCAAGACAAAAATAATAAATTTCCTCTTGACCATTTCGTATCTCTTGACAATTTATTTCCATATTTTAACTATTCATATGCATCACAGTCTGTAAGACTTTTTATTTCTAGAGCATCATAAATTTCTGGCACAACCCTTTGGCACACAAACTGCGCTGTATATATTTAGTGAGCTAGCCAAAGGACAATGGCCAAATCATGCGTGTTATTTTTGCGAAATGAAGAAGAAGCGTTGATAAGTTCACAAGTTCGAAAGCCAAAAGTTGGGCAATTGAGGTGCAACTGCTGCTGCAGGAGGTTAATTAAAAAACTTTTGCGTGGTAAATTTTATTAAATTTGCGTTGAACCAATTTATGACATAAATGCATCTGCTATATATATACATATATACCAGAAGGGACTATAACTAAAACTGACTTTAGACAAAAGCTTAGCTTCTTCCGCTACCCTACGTGACTGGATTCATCCAAGCTGGGGTCGCTAGCAGACCTCGATTTACAGCTGGTTTCTTGGAATTCTCAGAGACGGTCGGATCGGCATTGGGGTTGCCCCGGCTGGCATGCCATTCGTCAGATTGGTAAAATTTAAAGCCGTGTCTGGCTGCCATTTCGTATGCGGCCATGGGTCCGCAAGAGCCAAAGTCATAGAGTATGGGTTTCGTGCGCTCATACTCGATTGCGGCCAGCACTGGCGAGAATATGCGCCAGATTTCGCACTGCTCATCGGTGCGCATGAACATCATCTGATTGCCAGCAAAGATGTCGAGTAGCAGAGCCTGATAGTTGATGGGCAATGCTCTATCGCGCAGGATCAGGTCCAGTTCCGTTTCCCTGAGACACATGTGCGGTCCCGGTCGCTTCTGCATCATGCGCATGAAGAGCTGTTCGCGCGGCGACAAACGCAACACCAGCTCATTGGGTATACTCGAGCTGCTGCCACTGTGATTGCAGTCCGTCGATTTGTACTGCACTCGCACCTCCGTCTTGGTTTCGTTGAGCGCCTTGCCCACGCGCAAGATGAAGGGCACGCTGCGCCAGCGCTTGCTATTGATGTGCAGTACAACCATCGCAAAGGTGGGCGTCAACGAGTCCTTGGGTATGTAGGAGTGCTGCGTGTAGCCCACCTTGACGGGATCAGACTCCCTGCCGTTGTTGCAGTACTGCCCCAGCAACACGTCGCTCATATCGACGTTCAGCACTTGCTTAAGCACCTTCAGCTTCTCGTCGCGCATGTCCTCCACGTTGCTGCTGTACGGCTGCTCGATGGCGAGCATTGCCACCAGCTGCATCATGTGGTTGGTCATAACGTCGCGTATGATGCCAAACTGATTGAAATATTCAGCGCGCGCCTGCACTGGGAGCTCGGTCTTCACACTAATCATAATCGCTGCGATGTGCTTGTTGTTCCACGTGTCCGCCCAGATGAGATTGGTGAAGCGCAGCACAAACATATTGTGAATCACTTGTCTGCTCAGATAGTGGTCGATCATATAGATCTGGGACTCCTTGAACGTCTGGCAGAGCTGTGTCTGATATACTTTGTAGGTTATATCATTTCTGGCAAAGGGCTTCTCCAGGACGACGTGATTCCAGCCGGTGGCTGAGAGACACTTGCGCGCGATATTGAGGGTCACCTGGTCAAAGACGACAGGCGGCAGAGCGAGATAGAATATGCGATTGGCAAACCGCATATCGTGCCTCTTCTCCTGGCGCACCATGGCCGCCGTAAGATTCGCATAGTGCTCCGGGTTGTCGTATTGGCCGTCACAGCAATGCACATTGGACCAGAAGCTATTGTACAAGATTGGATCGCGGTCCCTCTCCAGGCCCATGTACGGCACGCACTTGATGCGAAACGTTTTAAGCTCGAGCTTGGTGCGGCAGAATGTAAAGATTTTGGTTGCCTGGGGCAGACGATTATCGCGATAGAGTTGCCAGAGCGCCGGAAAGATTCTGCTCAGCGCCAAACGACCCGATGCGCCAAACACAACAAACGAATAGGCGACTTCATTGCTGGGATCGATGGGTAGCATTATCAATATTAATTTTAATAAAATTTAAAATTTTGACTGCCCAATAGAAACAAAGAAATTTTGGTTTTTTTTTTTTAATTTTTTTAAAATTTAGTTTAATTTATTGTTGATTCCATGAAAGCTGAGTCAAAGTGAGCTCAGCTCTTTGTGCTTATTCATATTGTTATTATTAATAATATTTTTATTATTATTATTATTAGTAGTATTATTATTATTATTATTGTGTCTAGTGTACAGATAGTAGGAAGGAGCGCCTTGGCAGAAACTGTTTGAAAAGGCACTTATGACCTCGCTGAAAAAAGTGAATGCTGGACGCAGGACAGAGCTCAGCTAGAGCACATATAAAGGCTTCAACTTGAAACCTCCAAGTTGGAAGGCCAAGACAGAAAGAGTCGATACTCAGTTTGCTGCGACACCTACCTTAAAACCAAAATCAAATTTTTAATCCACGCTTACAGCTTACGCGTGGATTAAAAATTTGATGAAACGACGAAAGATGACTTCTTCAATATATATTTATAAAAAATAGCACACAATAAATTATGTCACATCTAAGACTTAATCTGTAGCCAAACAGCAAAGCGAAACCCACATCTCTATTGCATTTGCTCTAAGCTCTTTTCTCGTTGTCTCAGAAGGCAGCGTTTCTTATGTGAACTCGTCTTCGTTTTTCAAAGCAGCTTCGTTTACAGCTTTCACATTTAAAACGCATCAATTGTTCATTGTTTGCAGTTCTTTAAAACTTTTTGCATGGGGTCAATTTGAGCTTGCTCATGTTTTTTTTGAGTGAGAAATTCTCAGAGCAAAGCCAGCAAAAGACATGGCCATTGCCTAAAGTCAGCTTTCAAAGAAAATGACGCTGCAGGCGGCAAGGAACTAAGCAAACGCTTGGCCAGAGAGCCAAGGAAAAGCTGTGCACAGTGCGCCGCAGATAACGGAAAGCAGGCAGCGAACAGGAAGGGAAACAGAACGTGCAGCAACAACAAGCTCAAAAAAAAGCAAAGCTACCACATGGGAGATTTTCCAAATGCTCGTTGTTGTTGCTGCTGCAGTTGTTGTTGCTGACTGCAATTCAAATTCAATCATTACAAATACCCTAAGCTTCCATTCAAGTACATTGGCAACCCGATGACGACGACGCAGCTGTTGATAATGATGATGTTGATGATGATGCTGACTCTGCTTGCCATATCTCTGTGTGGCTGCTGCACGGGCAGCTAATAGTCCAGTCACGCCCTGCTCATTTTCGTGCTTGTTGTCGTCGGCGTCATTTTTGCGCACGCATCAAAATGCATCGCCCCCACATGATGGCCACCTGATCGGTGCAGGCTCTGTTCTATGGCAATTTGCCTTTCAGCATTGTAGGCTGTCTGAGCGAGAGCTATGTGCATGCTGGGGTAGTCCTGGCAGCCCTTGTGATTGCTGGTGATAATTAAATTTCCTTTGACTCTGCAACAGTCTAGAAAATGCAATATGCTGAAAATAAAAAAATAAAAATCCCCTCAACCCTTCGAGCCACCCTCGCCACACGGGCCGTTGTAATTGCTAGCTCAGTGTGTGGTCCACTCTAATCTTGGCATACAAAGCAACTCCTGAAACCAGATGTGTGGCAAATTGTAGCTCTTTGCAACGATTTACTATCTAAATTAATGTATTTAGTTGCCTTTGGGGTTTCATGAAATGCTTTTAGAATACAAGAAGAGTTCAAGTTAAACAATTTTCTATATGTTCGGAGGAATTCCAATCACCTTTGTGCATAGTCATCATAGGCAAACTGAACTGTGGCTAGGTAGCACAGGCTTTAAAGGTTTTATTTTCTTGCTGGGCCAAAAATAAACAAAATACCGAAAATGAGCGGATTTGACAGCTTAGCTGGGCTGGCGACCTTTTCTTTTATTAACTGATGCTGCCAAGCAAATAAAAGTAGACAACAAGCAACTCCAACACGTGCCACACGCAGCAAATCTCGTCTAATTCAGTGGCGTCGACTCTACTTTGCTCTTACAGCAAGAAAAGCAAGAAAAAAGTTTGAACGTGCCTGTCAGACCAGACTCAACACGTTGCCCCCAGCCACACCTCCATCGAGTTGAACATTGATTGTTGCCCTCGCTAATTGCCTTGTCTCATTTGTGGGCTCCATTTGTTGCGCCCAAAATCACATTACTTGGCGTTTAACAAACGCGTTGACATTTCGTACATTACCAGTGGGACACGTGGCGTATGCGTAATATTTCCGTGTGTTTAAAGCTTAACTGTGACACAACACTCAAAAAGGTAATTACAGCTGCTAATTGAGGCCCAAACAATGACATCAAGATTAATTGCACATGTGCTGGGAATATCTAGATTTATGTCACATTGAACAACTAATAATAATCATGGAACTAACTTAAAGTGTGGCACTTCAGGCATGCTAAATGCAAATGCAAAGCTTTGGGGGTCATTTAAATGCGAAAATATCTATGCCAAGACACGCACAAGACAAATGGACCATTGACCAACGACCTGACCTGAGCCCAAAAGTAAAAAACTTTCAAGTGAGAAACACGCACATATAAATCACAGCAGCCCACAGTTCGCCTGTGTGTGTGGGCTGCCGGAAATGTCTGTGTGAAAAATGTGCATAAATACATGGGAGAAACGGCAACGTTTAAAGTCAAGTTTCGTATGAGTTAGCATTTACTTAGGACTTGCTTATGATGTGTGACAGTTTGCCAAATTGAAAATCCAGTGAACAATGCCAAGGAGCGCACAACGTGTGGCTCATAATTGAGAGAGAGAGAGAGAGTGAGAGAGTCAGAGAGACAGACAGAGCCTAATAGACGGACAAGACATTAAGATCATAATTGCCAAAAGACATGAGCATAATGTCGGACAAGGCGAGACAGATGCAAACAGAGACAGACAAGCGACAGCGGCTCTATGTGTGGCAGAGATTGAATTACGAGGCAGGACACACACTAGGACTAGGACTAACGGCAGGCAGTGCCAGCCAGCTGTTTCGCTTCCTTGCACTTTATTGTGGTTTATTTGTTTTCATTTACTCGGCTCGCTGGCGCACATAAAATTTAATTAAATTGTTTTATTGCATGCAAGTAAATGGAATTCCTGCCCGTCCGCCAGACCCAAGTGCCACTACAGCCCGGCCAGCAAGTCGTAGCTAAACCAACGTTGACAACGGCATGTGGCCGCACACCTGGCCAACTTGAGGCAAAGAAGGCGCGTCAAATCTTAACGCACTTTTGCGGCTAATCTTTTATTAGCTTTTGCCATTGCAGCATTCCCAAGCAGAACCCAAAAATGCTTTTGTTGCGCGCCAAGCTGTCGCTTTGTGAGCCACATTAAACACGTCCTTTATATACGAATGTCAATATATCTATACTTCTTGCCAAGACAATGCTCAGCCTTGACAATATGTTTAAATTAATTTATATAATTAATGCCCTTTTCAATTCGTATGGCCTTACTTTGGAGCCAACCTACACCTGTCTCATTAGCTAATGGAAGCAGCTTATATTTCTGTTCAAAATGTCGCTCAAGAAAAATCAAAAACAATTTTGTTTAGATGTCATTTTAGAGCTCTTTAAGGCATTCTCGTTTATGGGAATTTCCCAAAAAAAAAGCATTGAATTGAATGGTCTTGAGGATGGGTCCTACTTAGGTTGCCTGAATAGTGGAAATAATCGTCCTCAAGTTTACAGTTCACAGAATCTTAAACACATATATACACACACACAGACATCAACACACACACATGGCTAATCAAATAGCTGAGCAGAAAAACGATATTGAGGGCAGCTGAAGGCTGCCGTGGCTAGTGATTCCTTTTGTCCTGCCTGCCAGTTATATATTGCCTCAAATTGATTGAGTGGGGTATTTAAGAGTCACTCACCATTGAAAAGCAATTTCATACTTGTCTCACTAAGGGGCTAAGGCCAATAGCAATGCCAACAATATTGCGCATACGCCCCTTTAACCAAAAACTTACCTCAACCAACGAGGGAAAAAAACTCTGGGATAAATGTAAGTAAACAGAGCTTAAGCACTGCTCAAATTTAAACTTGAACAATGAAATTCATTATCATTATGACAAGCCAAAGTGCCTGGCACGCAGCTCAACAGACCCCCACTCTCTCCTTATCAACTTGTTAGTTAATTAATTTCTTAAATAATTCATGAACAAGCTGAAGCCGTCAGACATTGTGGCAGCACCCGCGACTTGTTACCATAAGCAATTGACAGCAGTCCCAAGTCTTTTCGTGTCTTGAGTTGGGTCCTTACTTTCATATAGAAAAAGGAATTTATAATACCAACTAGCAGCTGACCTTAGCGTAAAGTCAAACGAACTAGTCGAACAAAGCAGTGAGCTGAAACAATGTTGGACTTAAGCTGCGAGCTGACAGCAACTCAAGCAATGACAACTGCCTAGCTAAGACAATTGATATGGCTATTTTAAAGAGACTTTATGATTAGCAGGAGGCAAATTAACATGACCTGAGCTACACACGCCAATACGCATGAATACAGCTTATATTTTAAAGTCAAAATGATTTCGTTTTGAACAATTTTCCTGCACATTTGCTGAAATCACAAACAAACAACGAAATTGAAATACAAACAGAGAGAAGAATACAGAAAAAGAGAGAGAGAAAGACAATGAGCGCTCTTATTGGCATATCTACATATTTCTGGTTCAATGCATTCACAGAACACACACACAGAGACAATTCCTGGGTCGTGCAAAGCAAACAGATTATGCACTGAAAAACAGGAGCTGCGCTGCTGGCAAAGGAGACTCTGCCAGCCATTGCCAGCGGGCAATGCGGCCGAAGTATGCCAAAGATGCCGATTCATTTGTGCCATAAAGCACAGGCACAACGGCAGCAACAACAACAACAACAATATTCAGCTTTCCCATATATACATGTAAATTAGCACATGTGTGTGCCGTATGAGTTCGCGTCTATCGATCTATATATTTGGCAACATTTAAATTTCGAATTTCAGAAATCTTATTGAGCAAAAAAATATGAAACTGTATAGAAAATCCAAAAATAATATAAACAGTATTTAATAAAAATAGATATATGTATATAGTTTACAGAATTGTTATTTCTTGTGATTGCCATGAGGCTAGCGATTTCCTTATGCAGATATATTCTGAAACTCCATAGAGAGAGTGAAGGAAAGACATGCAGAATGATGATGCAGACCTTGGGAATGATAAAGAATAAAGTTAACAAACAAAAAAGAGAAGATAAGAAGAGAGAAAGAAGAAACGCGAGCTCAGATATAATAAATGAAGGAGTTGGTAATATCTCTATAAGAAATTCGGAAATGAGTGCGTTTCTAATATCACAAAAATAATTATTTTAAATATATTTTTTTAGTCAGTTCTATTATAGTTCTCTAGAATTTTTCATTTAGATTATTAAGATATATGATATATATACATATATATAATTTTTTTTTTAAAATAAAATAATATAAAATATTAATATACAAAAAATAAGAAAATAATTCCAGGTAAGTTCGACATTTGAAACACAGAATTTGCCATGCAAAAAGAACTATGCAAAATATTTGCTGGAACATTCACAATTTTCGCATTTCCTGAGCTTGTGTAGGCAGATGCCTTCCTTTTTTTTTGGCGCCATTGAACTGTTCATAATAAATGGATAGATTGAAAATTGAAACCCAAATGTATTAGGCCCTGTCAGTTGTACTCTATTCATAGCATCCATCCCCAGCGATTCCATTTGTCGACTATTTTCTTTTGTATTTCATGCTTTCTCTTTTGCAGTTAGCTCGAATCGTAAGCAATTTTTGCTTATTCTGTGGCTTGTGGGCATTTTAATTTCGTGTTTCATTTGGCTTCTGTGGCAAGGACAACGGCCATGTAGTCTCTGGCAAATGGAGAAATATATGTAAATTTTTATTAGCCATTGTATATGTATTTATTTTAATACCTTTTGTGTTTATGACGGCAGTGCTGCGAAATATGTTGAGCGACAAGGCAAAGCCTACGAGGGCCAGCATCTGCCGGTCAGGCCAAGTCCTTGGCCATTACGACACAAAATAACGACCCAACATATGAATCACACTTAGGGCCTGGCAAGTTATGAGTCCAACTGTCAGTTGGGGAAAACTAAAACGTGTGTTTATGAAGAAAAACTGTCGCCAGCCAGTTGAGAATTTCATAGTTGCCCACATTCGGCTGCAGCTCTGCAGCGCTGCTCCCAGTTGACTGTCTGGCTTTTTATTTCCGTGTCGTGTAAAGTGCAAGTACACTCGAGTTTATCTTGGTCTGCTCCCCGATGGACGGATAGGACAGACAGACGGACACAGCTTACCACAAATGCAGTCCGTCATCTGGCTGGGCAGTGTCTGGCCGGAGTATTGGCATTATGTAGGAAAACATGTGTGCTTTGCAGTTAGTATAATTTGCTCCGGATTCCAAGCTTTAATTGGCGCAAGCTACAAACAGTGCAGCAGGAATTCATGTTGACAGCCAGACAAAAGCTTTGTTTCAATTTCTATGCAGTGCTGACACAAAGTTCTCATTATGTTGAAACAAAAACGAAAACATTTCCTCTGGCAAGTGGTTAAATGTGTGTAGCTCAGTGTTTTTATAAGAGAAAACTAGAATTTCTCTAAGTTGAACTTTTCAAAATTAAATTCTGCACAAATAAATGTTGAATATGTAGAGCGGCTTAGAATCTAAGAAATTTAGATTCATATTTCAACCGAATATGGAAGTTATTTATGCATTTAGCCATGGCGAAGTTCATTACGTAAGCTTGAGCAGCCGCCGCCTGCTTGTTCACATGATTATGGCAACGATCAGATTACAATATCATGCAGCAAGCATAACAGTAATTGTTTTATGTTCCTTCCTTCCTTTCACTTAGCCAAGCATAACTCATTATGCTTCGAGAAAAAAAAGTGTGACACATGTAAAAGGCAACCTTTTCTTTCATCGTATGCGCTGTTCCCACACACATTTAATATATATATATAGACATATGTACTTGCATTATTCAGTATATATATGCAGCTTAGCGTACACTTTTACTTAACTGAATTTATCGACCCATTTACCTTGAATTGTTGTGCACCTTCATTGGGGCAGGCAGAAAGATAATTGTGTTGCACCATCACGAAAAAGTATCAACTCACTTTTTCACAACTCATACTCGCAGCTCTCCCGCTCGCTGTCTCTCACTGGCGCACTCATTCCAGTCGAATGTTTGCCTTAATGTGTTTATGAATTGTCATTTTCATGGCCGAGCCGTTCTCAGTTTTGATGACATGCAAAGCAATTTGTTAGCCCGGCCCGCCGGTTGGCTCGACTTCTATCAAGAATTTGTCACATTACAACAATTATATATACATATACTGGGCAGAGTCCGCAGACAAATGAAAATGTTCAACAAAAAGAATCAACAGTTTGGCACGGCCGGAGAGCGTGTGGCGGCAAAGAGAGCGCAAAAGAGAGCGAACGTGCATGGCCGTGCACTGCTTAGCCGACGCCGAAAGAGTGGTGACTGTCGTTTGTTCGTGTTGTTCGCTTCGTGTCGCGCTGCTTCGGCTGTCGCTGTCGCAGTCGGTTCGCTGAAGTTTAAGGACGGTCGCATCAGCTGCCGCGTTGTTCAGTTCTTCTTTCAACGTCGACACGTCTGCACGCGTGCTCTACACTTCTTCGAGTCTCTACTGCTGTGTGTGTGCGTGTGTGTGAGTGCGTGTGTGACGCGTGTGTCGCAACAAACTTAAAGTTGAGGCAATAGACAAAGTCAAGATGCCAGATACCCTAGCTAACAGCTGCCAACCGGGAATTGATACGCAACGCAAATAGAACAAAACTTATTTCCGTCACATGCTGCCCCCAGGTGATCTCCGTATGAAACCCGAACTCTAGACTGCACTTTGAAAATTTGTTTTTGATCGAATTACGCGTTTGTGTCTGTGCTTTCGGCTCCTTAAACGTTTGACAAAATGAATTATTCTGCTGCTAATAAATAAATTATGAAACACTTATGAAGCAACAGCAGCAACAACAACAACATCAACTACAACAACAGCCATTTAATATTCAGCCAAAATGTTTGTCTAAAAGTTCATGTCAAAGCCAAATTACAAAGCTGCCGCGGGCTGCCAAATGTGTTTAATTGAAAATCAGGTAAGCAATCAAACGAGGCATTTCCAAAGTGAAATGCCGTAAATATTTATTTTAAGATAAATTTGTTGAACTTCAATGGGATGCCGAGATGATGTGTGTTAAATGTAGACTATTTGATAAGATTTATTTTTAGATACTTCATTCAAGTGCTGATAAGAAAGCTTGTTAATAGACCTGTTTGATATTCGATGAGATGTAAATAGTTGCTCATGAGTAAGTGTACTGAATTATGTTTAAATATAATATTGGTTATAGAGTATGTGATCAAAATTTAATATGTAATATAATAATAATAATATGATATTAAATTGATGTAGTAATTTTTAAGGTGTTGTTATTCTGTTGTAAGTTTATAGTTTCCTCATCAATTCAAACAGAGTTTAACATAAGAATTGGCTTTTAAAAAATGATTTTTTTTTAAGATATAAGTGTTTGAGTTCCAGATAATATTTGTGGCAAATAAATATATGCACAAATATTTATATTTATATAAATAGGTAAAAAAAGACAGTTAATTCTTTCGTATTTTACACAAGCATTTCTGATCAAGCATTCAATTTATTATTTGGCATTGACAATTGGCCGTTCTAATTGCTAAAACACCATCATTTGCCCTGAGTACCCTTACATATAATTAAATAGTATATTATTATCATTTGCATGTCTTATGCCATGCTCAAATTGGGATTAACAATGACAGCTCTAATAGCCATAAGACACGATCTTAAGGGCACACCCACACTCACAGACAGAGTCATCTGCAGAACGTACACACAGGAAGCAACAAAAACTGTGGTCGCTCCCCCAAGTGCGAGTCTTTATTTTGCCTTAACGCCTTTAATTAATTAAACCGCACAGCTCCCGGAAGTGCGGGCTGCACCGCCTTCAACTCGCTGCTCAAGGCCGACTTGGGACAACTGTAACAGAATTTGTGTCGTCTTTAGGCAATTTTATTTGGCTCACCTTGGCGCACAAGTAGCTAGCAAAGACGCCGCGCGCAATCAGTCAGCCGCAGCCGCAACTTTAGCCCCAACTGAGCGCGTGCCACATTTATAGCAATTTTAAAAAGCGCGGCATACTTTTGCGGCAGTTGCTTGATTATATATTTATTTGATTTCTGGCTAGCTGTTTTACGATGTAACTCAGTCGTAGGCATTCGCGTAAGTCGCGCTCAAGTCGTCTGTCTTTGGGCTGCCTATTGCCTGCTTTATATGCACCGTTTGTCTGGCCACAGCATTTACATAAAATCTAATCAAAAGACATGCACATTAACTGCCGGCGGCCTCATCAAAATTTCAGCATGTGTCGTATGTGATGTCGGCTGCACTTATCCCTCAGATCCACTTTCTGTTTTGCCTACCCTAAAAGCGTATTTAATAATTCAGCAAATTGCCTGTCGCATCAACTTGCCAACTCTTTATGCCTCTTTTTTCTGTTTTTTATTCGATTTTGGGTTTTGTGTTTCCCTCTTTTGTTTTCTTTTCTTTTCCGGGGTAAACAAAACACAAGAGTTTAAGCTCAAAGAAAAACAATATATACATATGTAAATATTAGCGATGCCTAACGAAGTGTATATACCCTATTATAGATATATACATATATATATATTTATAATTTATTTTGGTTAAGTTTGTGTTTGTGGTATTGGGGGCGGGAAGTATATGCCCTAGAATACTCCCCACAAGTTAAACAGCTAACAAAAAAATAATATTTAATTGTTTATCGAAGCGTTAAGGTAGTATGTTTACAACATATTTATAAACTATTTAGAATTTAAAAAAAATATATCAACTAATTATTGATATTAATTAAACTCACATGCAAAAAAGAAACAGAAAATCATAATTAATTATTATTCATTTAATTCAAATTTTAAGAAAAAAACTTCATATTAAATTATTATTATTTTAAATATTTATTTAGAATTTTATGAAAATGTAAACTCACATAATTATGAAATGAAAATTCTCATTCTTTATTATTATTATTATTTAAATTATTTTTTATCTAATATTTATCAAAATATTTATAAAAAAAATGTTAATATTTTATTATGAATATTTATTTAAAATTTGAATACTGAATTTAATGAATTAAAATTAATAAAAGCAATCAATTGTTGGCTCATATATTTATAAACATAACTTTATTTTATTACTATTATTGCTTATAATATTTATTTGTTTATTTATGAAAACTTAGATTCACACACTTATAAAGAACTCTAGGAATAAATGTTGTTGTTATTTTTAATATTTTTTTTTTTAGAATTTTGATAAAAAGTTAACCTCACATATTTATAAAAAGTCTTTATTAATTGATGACTGTCATCATGAGCTTATGCTATTTAGTAGATCAGAAGGCAACGTCCCAGAGTTCGTTTATCACTATTTTTTATTTATATATTTCTTTATAATTAATTTAATAATAGTCTGTCATTTAAGTAGGACAAATTTGCTAGGCCTCTTCATTAAGCTGGCAAAAAAAATATAAATAAAAAAATACAAAAATTTAAGTAAACATGCAATGGACATCAAATTAATACAGTTAAGCTGACGTCTGTGCTGATGTTGCCTGGGGCATGGGCAGTGCAGGAGGTGGAGCAAGTGGGGCAGCGACAGCGCTGTAATCAATTAAATATTGATATTTTTAATATTTAATCTTTTCAATTAAATTGCCAATGATTTACATGACGGGCACAGCGCGCTTTATATGGAAGAAATTTGCGCTCGGGCTACGACAAGCAATCCCATTTGGTAAACCGTAAATGATGTTGTTGTATAAATCAATTAAACTATTAATTTAAAAATAACTTAATATATACAAATTAAGTTTGCCAATGCCGGCTGAACTTTATTGTCTTTCTCTCCATCAACTGATAGCGCTGACAGTCTGACAGCTGTATTCCATTCGAAAAGAGTCCTTTAAGCAGTTAAAACGGGATTTCAGCTGAGTTATATGCTATACCTTTAACTGTTATTCAAATAGCCTGACGTTGAATTTAACATATTAAATTCATTCTCATTTCTATACAAACTCAACTAGCATATTAAGTATACGCAGAGTACCTCAACATAATTATCAAATCTTTTCATAGCAAACAATATTATTCTATTCAATTGTCTTATTTTTTACCCATTTCAGACAAAAGCTCCTATTATATATATACGACCTCTTCAGTTAAACAACCCTCATTAGTCACAGTTCTTTTGGTTTGCATATAGCGCATACGCCGTGTTGCACCAGGCCCTGTTGAAATTCTATGGAATTCGGTGCGCCCCACGCTGGAATTTGTGAAAAGAATGCCATGGCGTGCCAGGCAGTTGAATTTCCTAATTAGATTTTTTGGTATTGTGCATACGCCCCATTGCACGGCGCATATGTACTTTCTTGCTGCACACAAATTGAGCAGTAATCAGAGCCACTTACGGCAAATAAGCCACGTCGCGCGACAAAAATCAATCATAATTATTGAAATGGCAAGCCAATTTCGTATTTGCAATAAAAGTTCATTTAATTGTTAACATATGTAATATATATATATGCATACATATATGTGAGTAAAAGTTTTAAACGAAAATGTTTTAATTTAATTGAAGGCCTGACATTGGCGGCAATCAATCTACCAATCAATCAATCAGCGCGCGTGATGAGTGCCAAATAAAACGAATTATTTACAAGAGCAAGAGTAAAGTATCAGCCAGCGCCCACAGCCCGCATTGTGCCTTCAGCTCGCTGTCTCTGCGGCCTGTGTGTGTTTTGCATAATAATGCCAGCCTTCGCTTACTCAGCTTCAACTGGATTCAGTTGGCTGCTTGGTGGTACGTGCCGCAGTAACTGATCCTGACAGGCTGGAGGTATCCATTTCGCAGTCAACCGCAGCACAGTTACAAATTAGCGAGTGTAGCGAACTTGGCACCAGCCGCAACGTGGCCTGTCGATTGCATGTGCAAACCCCCGTGCCCATTCGGCATGCCGGCATAAGCCACAGCTCCATTTACCCAATGTTCCACTTCCAGTCTCCCTCTTCTATTTTTTTTTTTGCTCTTCCGGCTGTGTGCGCGCACATTGAAATTTGGCATTTTCATTCTATTCTGCAGGCGACGATTGCAGTTGTTACGGCCACAAAAAAGCGGAGCAGAAGAGCAATGGAATGAAAGAAATGTCTTTTAGTTAAACACAAACGTTTTGCGTTGACTTTGAGGGTTCACACGCAGCTCTGCGGAGTCTTCTGGCTATTTGCTGAAAGCTGGCTCATCAATTTGCAAAAGACCAAAGTGTGTATCCGCAGTGTCAACATTGACAAAAGTTTTAATTACGTCAAGACAATCATTTAACATAATGCTGTAAGGCCTGCTTAGCTGCGCAGCTGTGCAAACAGCAAAAGTATTGCATACTTATGAGGGCAAGGCATTCTCTGCCTTGGGTAAATGGAGCGTGGCGCATGTTAACTGAATGGAAGAAAGCCTAAGCAGGCATATCGGCCAAAATCATAATCCTTTCACTTCCTGCGCCCACAGCCCTTTTGTTGTCTTATCTGAATGAAAGGCGTTAAGCCTGAGTCAAACAGTCTGGTCAGTGTCCTTTGTCTTTTGCCTTCCTTTAGAGATTGTGATAATTTGCATATTATGCTAATTACGCAAGAAACGCACACACAATTCTTTTCGGCTCTGCCCCAGCTGATGCAAAACTCATTAATTTATTTACAACTATATGCCATGGCAAGATTGCGAATCCTTTCCTCAATTAGTACTGAACTCTTACAGCTTTTTCATTTGTTTTCTTCGCTGCCTTGGCTCAGCGCACACAATTTGCATCGCTAAGATTTTAATTTTGTGCTTTTTATGGGCAACCCCCACAGACAATGTTTATTAATTAATACTGAAAAACTACAGTAGAGCTAAGTTAAAATGAACTGCAAGTTTTATTATGTGTTTCTTTTTTTTTAGTATTTTTCGTGAATTATAAATTATAATGATTGGAGAAATAATTTATTATTTAATCAATTTTATTATATTTAAAATTGCTTTTAATTATTTTTTATTTTTTAAAATATATTTTTTCTTAAATTTATTTTTAATTTACGATATATTTTTAGTTTGTGAATTGTCAAATTTGAACTTATTTTGTCTTTTACAATTATGTAAATAATATAAATTAAATGTATAATATTTTGGGTGCATTGTTTAGACATTTTAATAAATTGAAAAAATAAATTTAAAAGAAAAATCAAATATTTAAGGTTGTTGAACATTAGCGACATCATTATTTAAATTTTCGAGTGCTGCGCGCTTTATCATAGTAAACTTCAAAATAAGTTTCCACTGTAGTTGCCACAAACTGTGGCACATAAGAAATGTAGCGCCATCAATCGCCTTTGTTGTCGCTCGGCTGCTGATGTTGATGTTGCTGTTGATGTTGCTGTTGGCAGCTGCTGCTGCATTTTGGTATTAAAAATATGACCACACAGCCATGAAGGACACAGTCAAAGGCAGCTTATCAGCATGTGCCGAGCGGCTTACTTAAAAACAGATACACTTTTATATATATTTCTATATATATAAATATACATATTTTTTTTTTTTTTTTTTTTTTTTTTTTTTTTTCGTTTTTATTTCTTTATTTTGTTGCAGCTTATTGTCTTAGACTCTATAGCGCATTTAGCTCTAAACCTTAACTAATGGGAGGGCAGATATGCCAATTATTCTGCACTTGTAGCTACTATCTTAATTAGTTCTAATATTGTCTAGAGGATGCAATCTCTTCAGTCTTCGCCTATTGTTGTTTATAGCCAGGTTGCTTGCGAGATGGTTAGGATGCGCTGCAAGTCTGTCCGCGTATCTTGAACTGTGTCGCCCAATGAGTTCAGCAACTGTGGGAATTGCTAAATCCCTATGTAAGACTGAGTTTCTTACAAACCAGCTGGCTCCAGTCCATCTGCGTAGTGCTTTATTCTGCAGGGTCTGAATTTTGTTCCTTGTAGTCTTCGCCGAGGAGCCCCATAGAGAGATACCATATACGAAGGTTGGGACAACTATTGCCTTGTAGATGGCGGCCTTGCTGCTGTAAGACAACTTGCTTGAAGCTCTCAGCATCCAGTCGAGGGTTTTTAGCTTGCTTTTGCATTTTGAGGTTACTTGACTTATGTGCGCTTTAAAAGTCAGCCTTCTGTCAAGAGTGATACCAAGGTACTTTACTTTTGAGGCTTTGGGAATAGTGGGCCCCAATGCAACGCTTGGGCAATCTCCTCTTCTAGTGGCGAAGGTAGTATGTACAGACTTTTGTGCATTAATGGTGATACACCACCGTTTTGCCCAGCGTCCGAAAGAGTCCAGATATTTTTGTAGTGAGTCTGAAGCTTCTTGCGCAGATACGTGACGTGATAAGATGGCGGTGTCATCTGCATAGGTCGCTATGAGTACTGCATCTGTACTTCCTATATTTGGCTCGGGAGTTGGCATATCTCCTGTGAATAAAGTATAAAGTGTTGGGCCTAGAACACTACCCTGTGGTACTCCAGCCATAATTGGTCTAGTCAAGGATACTGTTTGCCCCCTTGACACTTGGAAGGTTCTTCCAATAAGGTATGAGGATAGCAACGCGAAAAATGGGGCTGGAAGGGTGGTCCTCACTTTCTGCAGCAGTCCCAGGTGCCAAACTCGATCAAACGCCTGTTTGATGTCTAAAAAGACGGCAGAGCAGTACATCTTTTCTTCAAAGGCTCCAAGGATATGGTGCACAACTCTGTGAACCTGTTCCGGTGTTCCATGCTGTCTCCTGAAGCCAAACTGATGGTTTGGAATGGCCTCCTGGCGTCCCAGATGTGTCAGTACTCGTTCCAGAAATATTCTTTCGAATATTTTGGAGAGTACTGGCAACAGGCTAATTGGTCTGTACGACTCAATTTCTCCCACGGGTTTGCCAGGCTTAGGAATCATCACAATCACGGCGCGCTTCCAGCAGGCTGGAAAGTGCCGGATGCGGAGCATGGCGTTGTACACCATAGTTATGTAGTCTATGGTGGAGTCAGGCAGTGCTCTAAGGACTCTGCCGTTTATTAGATCATATCCAGGGGATTTTTTTGCCTTCACTCTTCTGATGTGTTCAAGAACCTCTTCTTTTGTACATCCAGTTATCTGGTCTTCAGCTGGGAGGGGCGAGAGAACGATGTCTTCTGTTGCTTCGATTTCTGAGGCCTCTGCGGTAATCACCGGCGTGAATTGGTCTTGAAGGTGGTTTGCAAAAGCCTCAGCTTGAGCTTCGTCTCCAATGTGCCAGGAACCAGAAATGCTCCGAATGGGATGACGTCGTATTGGCTGCCGTTTGAGCTTTCTTGTAAATTTCCATAATTGAAACTCTGCGTCAGTGGGCGATTCAGCTCGTACCAGCGCATCGCTGATACACCTCTTTTGAAGCAGGGCGAGAGCAGCTTTAAGATGCCTCGTGGCTTCGTTGTACATGGATTTGGCATCAGGCGTGCGTAATCTTAACCAGCGTCTCCTGGCCCATCTTTTGTGTATTAGTAGGTGTTGGGCCTCCAAGGTGAGGGGGATGTTGTACGGAGACTGTTGTCTTGTTTGGCAAGATGGTGGGGCGGCTTGGTGCGCAGCTTTGACTATTTCTTCCTGCAGTTTGTTTGCTGCGTAGTCCACGTCTTCAGGAGTGTTAAGTTCCATTTCTATGTGCAAAGAGTAATGGAGCTCGCGCCTAAAGACTCCTAAATCTGATCCTGCTGGCAGTAGTTGTTTCCTAATGGGCAAGGGCTGTGGCTGCGCGTGGATTGTGACTATTAGTGGCAGGTGGTCAGAGGATAGGTCCAAGGATTCTTCAATGGTCAATTGCCGGTCACAGATGCCTTTGTAGACAGCGAAGTCGATTGCCGAGGGCCTGTGTCCATTAATTGGGTAACGGGTGGGGGCTCCAGTCGCCAATATGCTGAATTGTAAGTTTTGAATCGCCTCAAATATGACTTCTCCGCGACGATTCGCACTATTGCTTCCCCAAAATGGGTGCCATCCATTCCAGTCGCCGCCGATGAGGGTCTTATTCAACCTTTGGCCTAGAACCTGTTCCATGTGATGATCACACAGACCAGTGTTTGGCGGAAGATAAATTGACGCAACTTCGATCGCTCCAATAGACGTAGGCAGGGTGATGGCTGAGACCTGCATTGTTGCGTTGCAAATTGGCAGTAAAGGTGTATGCGGTATTGTTGCTCGTATGAGGATTGAGGATCCACCAAAGCAGTTTGCTCCTTCACCATGAGCCTGATAGTGTTCGTATCCGAAAATTTGTGTAGTGGGGCACTCATGAGTTTCTGTTATTAACATTATATCTATGTTTTCTTGTGAGAGAAACGCAGCCAGTTCCTGAGTCTTGTTTCTCAGGCCATTGGCGTTCCAGATACCCACACGTAAAGCCATTATTTGTAGGCAAGCTTGGTTATGATGGCCATTAAACTGTTTAGCATGGTTGCTTGTTGGGATTGTACTTCTCGCATCGCTTTGAGCTCGGCATTAATTGCGTCAAACTGACGTTGTTGTTGCTGAAGCATTTCAGTGAACAAAGTGTCACTTGTGGTATTCTTATTTGACGGTCCACCTCTAGCGGCCTGTGCGTAAGAAACACCACTAATAGGCGTTGCAAAGCTCGTGGCTTGGGTAATGCTCCGGGGCCTTGTAATTTCGGAAGCAGTACTCGGACCCGTAGACGGTGTTTGTGTGGGACTCCTTTTTTGTGCTGGGGATTGCAATTTGCGCAACCGCTTGTATACTTGGCAGCCCTTATAGTTGGCTGGGTGCTGTAACTCACAGTGCACACAAGTTGGTGCCTGGTCCTTTTCGCGGGTGCAGTCTTTGGATGCGTGTTTCCCGGCGCAACGCACACATCTGGGAGCTTTGTGGCAGTAGCGTTGTGTGTGTCCAAATTCTTGACAGCGATGGCATTGTGTCAGGTCGTTGTATCTTCTTGGCAGTTCCACTGTGCAGCGTTGCCTGCAGACAACTCGAATGTCCAAAATTTCTTTGTTGTTGGGGGCCTGAGCCACGTCAACAAAAAATATATTTAGCGGTGTTTTGTCCATACGGCTCAGTGGGTTGTGCACATTTGTAATTGTGTGGCCTTTGGTTTCCAATTCCTTTTTAATTAGTGTTGTATCAGTGCTGGAGTGAAGCCCTTTGAACACGACTCTATATGGT
Source organism: Drosophila hydei (assembly GCF_003285905.1). Classification (NCBI taxonomy): domain Eukaryota; kingdom Metazoa; phylum Arthropoda; class Insecta; order Diptera; family Drosophilidae; genus Drosophila; species Drosophila hydei. The sequence continues at coordinate 8,109,604 of NW_022045643.1, forward strand.
TTGTCCTCCTTAAGCTGGTAGCAGTGGAACTCCAATTCCAGCTTAGTAAAGTGGTCTATAACTCTGCGATAGTCCTCACTGCATTGGGTTAATACACCTATGTTATTCTTCTTTGGCTTAATTACGTATGATTTAGCATCAATTACTTTATCTATTATCTGTTGAAGTAGGGCCACAGACTTGATGTTTGGACACCATATGGGGGGCGGACGAGGTTTCGGAGTAGTTTGCTGGTCGGTCAATACTGGGGCTTCTGGAGCTACAGGTGATTCGCTGTAGTCTTCATCTTCTTCTACGAGCAGTGAAAATCGATTTTCTGATATTAATGCTGCATTGCTGGTGCTTGGTTCGTCGAAGATGAGCCTTTTCTTGATGGTTTTTGGTGAATTTGGCTGTTTACGTTTCGTGTTTTTGTTGTTAGTGATGCCTTGCACGGAGGCGATATCTATTTTTGAGTTTATTGGCATGATGGAGGCTTGCCTATTTGCCATCACAACGTTAAGCTGGGCTTGCATTTCTGCATTTACCTTTACAGCTGTAGCGAGGTTATTGACATTAGATGTCATCGCGGATTGTGCTTTTGAGTGCAGGCGCACTCGCGCCAAGCGACGAAATTTCGTAAATTGCAATTAAAGCAATTGAGTTACGCGGAAGCAAGCGATAAGAAAACGCTGCGTGTGCGGTTTTTGTTGCTGTTGCGTTGAAGAATGCACCGCAAAGTTCTATTTTTAGAACTCTGCAGCAGTAGAGCTTAAGCGAAGGCTGTTCGAATTCACGTCTTTACAGGTCGAACGACTGATCGCGATTGAAATATACATATTACTTTCGTATTGCTTAACGATTCTTGATTGCGTATAGTAAATGTACACAGGCTCGTTTCGTTTTAATTGCAGACTTCAAAACACACGCAGAGAGAGGGAACGAGAGAGAGAGAGTGAGAGGGAAAATTTATGGAATACAATTTGCATATATTATTGAGTTCGAGTCGCACTTTGCGAGCCAGCATGTGCGTTTTATTTGAAATTGAAGCTTTGCTACATTCCGCGTTCTCGTCGCATTTCATATGTTAAGCACCCACTTTGAAGCAGCTCGTGCACTTTAATTTGTTGCCCGCATCCACACGTAAATCGACATGGATTGCGGGCGGACACGTAGCGTATACGCAATTTCACGTCTGTCCCACGCTTGTACTCTAGTTACAGTCTGTATTCAGTCAGCGCTTCGTGCTAAAAAGAAAAGATCTTTGCCAACATCAAAAAGCTCGCATATGTTAAGGAAATTTCGGATTACTGCTAAATTTTGTTTATATCTTAATTGCTTTTGCTAAGCAACTGCTAGCTCAGTAGGCAATAGGAAATTGAATTTGAAGATATGTTTTCTCTATGCAAATGGCAACTGTAGCAGACACATTTAAAAAGGCAGATCAAAACCAAATAACCCAACAAGAAAACGAAATCAATGTCAGCATTATGACAGCTTAATAAAATTGCGTTTCAAGACTATAAGAGGCTCTAAAGCCATGAAGAGTGTTAAATTTCTATGGCTGGCTTATGACATAAAAGTTCAAAAGCTTAAGAACTGAGAGGGGAAACTGCTGAAGCAATCGAATGTGAACAGGTAAATGCAGCTGTCTCTAGTAATAAATGAGCATATGATGTAAAAGTGAGGATGATGATGTTGATGAATCAAGAGCAAAGCTTTGACTGAGATTAAAAATAAACATTTCCTGGTAAAATATTTCAGGGCTTGAACTAAACAGCCCAATGCACAAGCTCTTTTAGGCATAAATGCGGCGAGCTGCAGAGCAGAAGCAAAATGTTACTCTTTGCCATTATTTGCACGATGTGGTGACACTTTTAATAACCACAAAACCCATAAATAGCGTCACCTAACCGCAAACAACAACAGCAGCAGGAGGAAGAACAGCAGCAGCAGCTGAGCAAGCAATTTCCATGCCATATCCATCAAATGAAAAGAAAACATGAGCCAGAGCCGGAGCCAGAGCCCGAGACGAAGCAGCAGCAGCAGCAGCTCGTAGCTCGTAGCTCGGTAAATCTCGAAGCCAGCTAATTTCCGCAATCAGAAAGTCACTTACGTACCAGGGCGTATAAACAATGAGCCAAACTGCACAAGAGCAACAGGAACAACAAAAACGAATCGAGGGGAAACCGTGTTATGCCAGCATTATAAGCACCATAGTTATAACTATCATTGCTCTTGTGGCTGAGCAGGGTTGCGCCACACTCGCTGCTCTGTGCTCTGTGCTCGGCTCTCTGTTTACAGCTCCTGTTGTTGGGCCATGTGTCATTTAAAAACAACAACAACAACAACACACGACACTCAAGTGAAAAGAGCAGCACAAACAGGACAAGAGGCGACTGCGGATTTATGTTCGCTCCTCTTCCTTTTTTTTTGTTTACGATGACATTGCCAACTTACCGAACGAGTGACACCTAGCTGCTGGGCACATATACATAAGTATGTACACATAAAACACAATAGGGTCAGGGGTTCAGTCACTCAATATCCCGCTGAGCAGCGCTCACAATGACACTGGCTGAAAATGACATCTAATTCATTATTCTAGCACTGTAAATATGCATTTTGTGATAAATATATTTGCAGGCATTCAATTTCGATTCAATAAATAAATTTAATTAAATTATTTAATTGAATTTAAGCGTGTGATTGAGCTTGTAAACTAGTTTTGAATGCCCTGCAAGCATTTAGAAGCGGGTCAGATATGCTAAGTTGGAGACTTTAACTCGCATAGGTGCCAAGTTTAAAGAGTTCATAGACAGCAGCAATTGAAGGTAGGGCCAAATAAACTCTACTTTTGATATATATATATACCCTATGGGATCGACCACGCCTTCCTTTGCCCATTACATACACTTGAATTAAGCCATTTTAAATGAGTTAGGAATTTAAAAAGTTGAGTCGACAAAGCCACTTCCCGCTGCTTCCTAATCAACAACTATCTAAATATATATTCTCATACAACTCTATCAAACTGGCACAATAGCTTCTTGCAGAATAAAGGGTAACTCCTAGTCAGGCACTACCCACTGAAAAACTCTGACTACGTTTTAATTGGGTTTGCGTGTCTGTTGCCCCAAGTATCTATCTATACGTCTCTCACCCTGACTCCCTGTCCTCCTCTCTGCCTGCCTGTCTGTCTGTCACACAACAATAATTATTTGCCATTGCTATTGGAAAACAATTTCCCTCTTCCTTTTGATTTCCTTGCATTTTTCTGTCTGCTTGCGCCGCGCACAACTTTCTACAGGAAATTGTTGGAATTTATGATTTAATTTATGTTCATTTTTTAATACTTGCGCTGCGTGTGCTTCATGTTGCATATAAATGCGCTGATTATCGCCACGCCCACGCGCCATTGGTTAAACGAGGGGGCAAATAAACGGATGAGCCACAGATAAAGCGACAATCACAACGTCTAGTAGCAGAGCAATCAGCTGTTAAGTGTTGCGGACAACGAATGCTAAAGACGTGCCATAAATTCTAGACAGCAAAGAGAGAGAGGGAGAGAGAGAAGAAAATGTAGAGAGAGAGTGAAGCCATATTGGCTAAGTCTGAGTCAGAGTAGAAGTCACCAAATTCTATTTCACCTGTAGCTCAAGAGCTTTGCCGATAGAACTACTAAGATCTTTGAAGTCTTCAGACATTACTGAGCTGTGAATGAGTTTCTTATGAGCCAAGTGCAAAGCTTTTACCTGACTTACCGCGACAATGGCTTTTTGTGCAATTCTGATAATTTAATCAGAAACCTTTCAGACCTTTCAAAGCACCATTCGCCGCAGTGTGTTTCGTAATCATATTTAAGTGCACATGACTTTTAGCCCAAGCGCACAATTCGCACTTGCCATCAGAGCGAAATTCATGCTCACAAAGCTGTGCGCTTTGGCAAATTTGACAAAATTAAAATCAAACGCTCGCAAAATGTCACGCACATTTTGGAGGGTTGCCAAGAGATGTGCTCCACTCCCTTTGGCTGGAGGTTGGCAATGACAGTGATAGACTCGTCCCAGAACGCTCACTACTCACTTTGATTGCAGTCAGCATGTGCGACTCCCAGAGAGAGAGAGAGAGAGAGAGCGAGAGAGCAGGGGGAGGGGGCATGGAGTATTCATCGTGTGTTGAGCAAATTTTTTTATGCCGTTATATTTTCGGTAAAGTGACATTACGTACGAAAAGTGAAAAGCATCATTTTTATGCGACACACTTGAAAAGGTTTTTCGGTCATGTTTTTATGAGTTCAAAAGACGCCAGTCGAAAACCAAACCAAACATTTTCCGCACCCGCCGTCCGTCCGTCAAAATGCAGTCATGCGTGCCTGCCTATACCCTATACCATATGCCCATGCGCCACCTTCAGCCGTGGCTGACAGTTTAAATGCGCCGCGTGCCCAAGCAATTGCCAAATAGCGCGCATATTTTATGTCAACAGTGTTGGGCAGCGCCGCGAAGTATGCAATGCTCTTCAGTGCCTTCAACTTAATTGCGTACGCAAACAGAATGAACGAGGCACAAAATACATTCGTATGCGAAATATACCAATTTGCTGCTGTTAACAATTTCATTACATGCATAAATATTCACTATATATATATATACTATAGATACCTTAAAAAGCAGCCGAAAGCAAGGGGCTTGGAGCCAACAGCCAAGCACTCTTCTTGGCAAGTGCTCGTGTAATTGCTAGGCAAACAAACACTCAGTTGACTATTTAGTTGGCACTCAAGCAGTCCACTGGCTCTTTGATACACTTGCTTTGAGCACATTTATGATATTTCAGCTACAGACACGAGTGTATGTTGCCTTTTAGCCCAGTTAATTAACCCAGAGTGCAGACTTATGCTGCAAACGATTCATTCGTCAAGTAGGCAGCGAGGCAACTTTTTTAATTACCAACTTTGGGCCAAGTGAGCTGTGAATTGTCCAGGAAGAAAGCCATCTATGCATTACCTGGATGGCATTCAGCTAATGTGGGCGCAAACGATCTATGCTGAAATTCATATACACTTGAAACTTTGATAAAGTTTTCACTTTTCAGCTATGAGGAGTTATGGGCTGACGACACATGCACACTTATTTGGTTATTTGATTTGGCTTTAAGGCTTACGCTTGGGTTAGGGGCTGGGCGTCTTTTAGGCAGTTTCAGATAATGCATGCTGTGGGTCTTATCTAAAAATAACAGCTCAGCCAACGACCGCCAATTTGGAATTTTGTAAAAACTTTGCCCGGCTTTCAGGCGAAACTTTGTCTGGCTGCAAAGCGACTTTCGTAAGCCACGTTGACTAACTGCTTGTGGTAAGCCTATAACACACTCGCGCACAAGCAAATAAACATACACACTAACGTGAACAACTTGCTGTCATTATGATAAAGTTCAGGCAATCAATTGCTTATATGCAACCAATTTTTCAAAGCCAAAGGCAAAGGCTGAGGCAAAAGCAAAACCAAACGACAGGTGAGACCAACCAATAAATCACTTGTGTTTCAGCTCCGGACAGGACGCCTTCAAACTTCAAATCGACTGACGCGTTTGCTACACAATAAAGCCTCAGCCTGCCCCGCCTCGTCACGTTCAGCGATTCATAAAGTGCGCAAATAAAAAACCTTTTTACAAAATATTATAATTAAGCCATCGAACTGCTGACAGCTCGACCCACAGCGTCTGCCGATGTTTTACTTTTTATTCAGCCTGTCAAGTGTCAGCAGACATATTAAAGAAATTTGTTCAGCTTTGAAATATCCCTTAAACACCAATTCATTACGGGCTATTAAGCAATGCGAGTTAATGAATCGTTAAAAATTTGAAGTATGAAAATAAATAAAGTATCTTTTTCATTCATTATTTTTACATTATAAAAATAATAGGTCTAAACTAATTAAATGTATTTTTATATATTTTATATTAATATATATTTTTACTGTTTTTAAATTAAAAATAATACAAGCAAAATATATTGAACTTTATTTTATATATAATACAAATATATATAATGTATAGATAATATACATAAATATTTTTTTTTTATTATATGTTTTCTTGCTTGCTCTGATAAATTTGATTATGAAATTTACAATTTGGAATATTTTTGACTCATCTGAAAAGGTTTTAGTACTTTTTGTTGTAATTTAAAATTTTAAGCAATTCATTTTATTTTTTATAAAGAAAACCTTTGTTGAAATACTAAATACTGTCATGAAAACATTAAGTCGTTTTTTTAAAATCAATTTTGCAGCCAAACCTATTCAGATAAGGCATTTTTGGATGTTGTTAAACAAACAAATTGAAATCAAAACTAAATTTACGGTCCAGAAACTTTTCATTTTTATAACTGATTAAGTTCTTAATCTACTTTATTTTATTTCCATAAGAGTTTTCCTTGAAGAGAGAGTACTTTTTGAATTGCTGAAATAAGTTGAACCTATTAATTTGAGCGGCGCTGTGAATACCTTGCCATGTACAACTTAAGCTCGTTTACCTTAATTGTTAAGGCATTTAAACGATTTTGTATACATAAAACGCATTAGAAATGGTAGTTTATGAGAATGTATGGAATGGACGGAAGGAGGGTTGTCAGGACCCTTTAAGCATATATATTCTTAATTACAGCAACGAACTGAACCGTCTGATCATTAAACTATAAAAGCTGAGACGTGGAATCTAATATATTTATAATATAGCTTTAATATATTTATTTTTTTCAATATGGCTTTGGTATATCTATATCCTAGTCGAGTAGTACCACCTCCCTTATTTCTTTTATATCTATTATTTCAGCTCAATTAGCTAAGCTGGCTTATTTTTGTTTAAGCCTTGCCTCGACGGCAATTACCTAATTGGTTTTTCGTTTCACTACATAATCATAAGTGCTGCAAGTTAACTGGCTTTGAAATCTATTTGCCAAATGATTTGGATGGCTTGATTGATAGCTTAAACTAAGTGTTCTGGTTGAAAGATTGAATTTATCATCATCGGGCAGTGAAATATTAAGATAAATACAACTAAGCGCAAAATGTTTTAGCTTGAAGTCAATGACTCGAGCAGTGGTTCATGTACATGATCTAATCAGGCCAAAAAGTAACTTTTCATAAATGCCAAGCACACAAACACTCGCATTACGTATACGCCATGTTGTGCAGTTTGTGGTTTACACTCGAGTGCCGTCTATGCTGCAGCAGTTCTCTCCCTCTCTCTCTCTTGCTTGTTTTTTTTTCGTGTGTTTGCCAGTGCATAAATTAAATTTGAGCAGAACAGTTTTCGGCTTAGAAAGTTAGTTGAAGCAAAAACTACGTATACGTCATGTTGGCCATTGAGTCGAGCAGCTGGTGCCGCTTCTTGTTTAGTCGCATCATTTTCCAGGCAAAGTAATGAAAAGAAACAGCAAAACAGTAAACTGCACAGAGCAAATGCAGTCGGCAAGGCTGCTGCGTGGCCTCACTCTGCTCCAGCTGCGGCTGCAACTGTAGCCCAGTTTCGTTGGGGCGTATTGTGATTCAAATGGTCTTCATGCACACTGAGTGCCGCACAGCTGACGATTAACTTTCGCACACCGTCGCAAAATGGACCGAAACAGCGCACCCAAAAAACAGCCCAGCCAAGTTGTTACCATCTTTCAAACGATAAGAGATTTATGCAAAGTGCAACGGAAATTGAAATTGAAAGGCAGCGGCAATGGCGGCGGCAGACAGCTGTGCGGCTGCTTCATTTCCTCTGCGAGCACGTTAAAGACCAGCTGAGAGCACAACTCATTGACTCTGGAGAGCTCGACTGGGGCCACGGCTGCCTTTAAGTGCTTAAGTTGTCCAACGCTTTTCAATTAAATTCAATTTATTAATTTCAATTATTTGCGCATCAAGTGACCGCGTTACAGCCTGGCATAGAGAAAAAAACCCAATGAGAAAACTGTCAACTCAGCACATTGAAGCACTGAAGCAGAAGCCAACACCAGCAGCAGCACAACAACTACGCCGTCCAGATGCTGCCCAGCTGCCCAGCTGCCCAGCAGTCGAGTCGGCTCCTGCGGCTGCTAAGTGCTATGGAGGCATTTGATTGATGTACCGCAGTGAGAACGGCCGGCCCAAAGAAATGAGCAACAAGCACAACACGCTGCTAAGTGAGCAAACGCATTTAGCCCATTAAACAAAGAACTCGAAATTCTACAAACATCAACACAAACCTTCAAGCACACTCTATATGCGACTTTTAGTTATAGGCGAGCTGGGCCAACTTAATATTAATTATTTATGCGAAAGACTAGACAAGAAATCAATTTAGCCAAGCATAAAATGCGTCAGTCAAACGCATAGCGCTGGTGTTTATAGCCCAGCTTAGAGAGTATATCAAAATGCCTGGCACAATTAATGCCAGCTGACATTATCATTCTCATATGTCAAAATCAACAAAGCAGCTCTTGTTTGGCCTTTTGCTCATTTTCGTTTGACTTCCAGTTAATGGCTTCTGCTGGCTTGTTTCTAGGCGCGCAAGGTCGTTCGACTGCCAGCCCGCCCGCCTGCCCACTTTTATGGCTGACCATAAAAATACTATTAAAACACAAAAACGCCAGAGATAAATGGCTCAAAAGAACAAGAGCCGTAACGCCTATTGAACTATATCCATAAATCACAAGCACCATGATGTTAATAGTGTCGTAAAGGCCCTAACAAGTCACCTGAATGGATGTCGCCATGTGACACTATATATTCATGTATATGAAGATATAATGCTAAAAGTGGCAGGCTGCATAAGACAGACTAAGCGAAGATTTGATGAAATTTAGTTAGCGTGCGTCAGGCAGGTTTTTGTCCAGTAACTTCATATTTTCGATATTCCATGTGCTATCCAAGCTTAAAGCAGTTAAATAAAGAACAAAACTTGGGGCTCTGTAAAAGCTGCTATATGTTTTTTTGCCAAAACAGAAACGTGTCTCTTAAGGCTCTGCTTTTCACCTTAACAATCTTTTTAACATTTCGAGCAAAAGTTTTCCTGTCAGTGGAATATCATCTGTCTACAACCAACTCCTATCATGCATATAATTTCGAATCTCGAAAAAGTACATTATATATTTATGTATATATATTTATATATATTATGTATATTTATGTATATATGTATATATATAGTTTATGTATATATATGTATATGTATATATATAGCAGATAATAAAAATAAAAAATAATTCGCTATAAATAAAATGGCCACACTCAAGCTTCTGCCACTGCTTCGACTAATTTCATTCAACAAATGTCAACTGAGTTATAAATAAATAAAATATTTATTCAATTTTTATAAAGGATTTTGAAGGCATGAGCACTGTCTACTTAAAAAAAAAAAAAAGTGTCTTCATTTTACAGCGCCTCAGTTGTGCCCTGAAACCTGCCATAATTTGACTCTGATTCAGATTTAGCATGTCAAAAAAAGTAAGTCCAATTTAATTTTAGATTTGGATTCGCTTTGTTAGAACCCTTCCAAATCCAGCTGGCCTGTCTCATTAAACGCTTCCCATGCAAGCTTGCCGCTGCGCTAGGCAGATCAAGTTCACTTGCCGCTGCTTTGTTATACATCAAAGGCTCGGCGACGCCTTCTTGGAAATTCAGTTGAGCTTTTCAGGTTTTCACATTTAAATTACATTAAATAAGAGCTTGTGGCTCTTTGATGAGCTCAGCTCATTACGTGCCTCTCATTAGCTTCTTGGCTCCATTTGCCTCTCTATAGCTTAATAACCAATTTCTCATTGTTATTCTCTTGCAGTGATGAAGTCTACTTCGCTTTAACTGTAACTTTGAGGTGAGTACATAGTTTATATATATATAAATAATTGAGTCGAGGGCAACTTAGATCTCATCATGGGCTATATGCCACTATATAAATGTCCCCAAATGTTGTCTGCTGACTGACGGCAAGGACACGACACACGTTGGACTTCAACGCAAAACGTTCCGACCGTAATAAATCGACATTGCGGTTAGGGGCATGCGAAGGCGAAACATTGCTCAAATTATAACATTTCAGCTGTCCTGTTCGGGGCCGTGTGCTGTGTGCTGTGCGTCGTCCTGTTTGGTCTTGCGCTGCCATTCGCCTGATGTTGACATATTAGAGGCTTTTGAGGTATAGAGGTCCACCCAGCGCTGGGGCCATTTGCGGTGCGAAATTTTACAGCCAAACGCTCCACCAGATTATCGGTAAAATAAATAGACAAATTGATTTTAATGGAATTGGATACACCGGCAAGAACCGAGGATCTGGCAGCGACCAGCGACCCAGCCCTGTTGTGCAAACATAATTTCATGTAATTGTGTCTTCCTGGCCAACCTCGTTGTGTGTGTGTGCGTGCGCCTTAAAGTAAATATTTATTGGCGCCAGTCTTTGCTTTTGGCAAACTTGATGGACATTTTTTGGTTAATGCTATATGAAATAACAATCGCTAAGGCTGCATGGATATATTTTACAAGAATTGCATTCAGGAAGCCTTCACAGCATTGTAAACAGAAGACCGAATAAGCTGATTAAAGCAGAATTTAATATTTTATTTTGCTGAGTTGTGCCTTACAGCAATTCTTTCTTAAAGTTTTTGCTTAAAGAAGGTTTTTGTCATCGAGCATATAGCAAACATCGACATGGAAATCCTGGCTAGACAGTATTCGATAAAGTGGTTCAAGGTAATTACCTGAAAGCCAATAACTTTGCCAGGTTTGTCAAGTATTTGCCCGTTTTGGGACAAAACTAATAAGTTATTGCTTAAGAATTAGTTGTTCTCAGCTTGTTGAAAGTGTGTCGTGTGTGCGTGGGTGGCTGAGGGGGACGGAGAACTTTTAATGACATGCTTTGTATGCGAGCGCGTGTTACATGTTAGCCACATTATCTGAGCAGCAAGCGACAACTTTCCGAGTACGAACTGTAGATGGCGCCAGCAGTGGCAGCCACAGTTTGGCGTACATGGCTTGGCCATGCAACGTGTCCAAGTTTGTTTTTGTGCTATTGCCAGCTCGTCGTGTCGTCCTTTTAGCTAATACTTTTGCCGCACATGGCACATGTTTCTCACCAGCTCTCGAGCATCTCACATCCTTTCACATGCTCAAACACAACTAATACGAATTTCACTTAATTGTACTCGAAAAACTATGCATGTGAATTGCACTCAGCTCGACTGGCAAGTGCGGCTTGGCAGCGACTTCGAGGTTCGGCACTGGGGCTGGATTGGGTGTCGGACTGCGTCTAAGTTTGGATTTGGCTCCAGTTGGGTATGGTTGGGCTTGCCATCAGTTTTCGCTTTCAGCGATGCAGACACTTTTTGACAGAGCGTCGGACGCACACAAACCGCAAACGACATCTCGAGGGTCTGAGTGGGTTAGCAAAAGTTTGCCGTTACTGACTTGGGTTTCCAGATTAAGCCAACGCCCAGCGCCCAGCGCCCAGCGCCCAACGCTCGACCCTCAACTGCCGGCGTCTGCCGTTGAGAGTAACTCACGCATAAGCAGCACATGCAGCCAGGACAGACATCCTTTAGACAGCCGCAAGGTAATGAGTACAACTTTTTTTACCTTCACAGCTTTTTATTTCATTTTTTTTTTGTGTTGCTTGTTGTCTAGTGTTGAACTTTTCATGCACTTGTTTGAAGCATTTCCATCCAGCCCAGTGGCCCCCAGGTGAAATGGCAAAGTGGAAAAACTGGGCGGATCCAACTTAAATGAAAACTTCTTGAATAGAACAATGCGGCATGCAAACGAGGAGTTAACGCCATAACAGAAACTATGCTTCGTTGGATGGTGTAATGATATCCAAATTGATTAAGTTCCTTCCTCCTTTCAATTGTTCGTCCATGGAGAATTTAAGTCGAGCGATAAAAATCGTTTTTAATTAAATTTCTTTAAAAACAAAATCTATAAATTTAAGAAAGAGAAAAGCAAAGTTTAACTAGTTTCTGATAATCGCTCAGCATTCGACGATTTCGTAGCCTCACAGTACTTTATTTCACGTTAAAGTTTTTTTGTTCTGTGCCAGCTGGAAATTATCCTTAAGCACAAATCCCTCGGCTGGCCTTGGGCGCCGAGACGAAGCTACAAAAGGTCTGTCATAAACTGTTGCACTACTTTGAGCGTCAGGCAGAGGCAAAAGAAAGGCCAGGCCAGAAAGCCTTTTAAACTCAGTGTAGCCTTCTTGCACACATTCCATTAAGGTCACTTTGCAAATGGGCGGGGCGAGCTAAAGTGTGCCTAGAGCACACGCGAAACACCGCCCCCAGCCCCAGGCTAAATGTTACTTGTCAACAGCTGCAAATAAATAAGGAAAGGGAGCCAAAGATAAATTGAAATTTATGAACCGGACTGGGAAGTCAAATGCCAACACCAAACTAACCGACAAAACATTTCAGCACTTAAATGCTACTAAGTAATTTATAAGGCACAAAAGTATTGCATTAGCCGCACAAATGATATAGCTTCCGATATATATAAGTTTACGAAGCCCACTAGACGACCGGCAAACACTTTGGCTTCAATTTAAACACCACAAGTGAGAAATAAAATAAAATAAAACGAAATTGCCATACGAATTGCGTATACGCTAAGTAATTGCATTTTATTGTTTCCATTTCTTTGCTATGCTTTGATATTTAAAATTTGTTGTGCTCAACTGCTTTATCTTTGCTTGGCGATAGAACTTTCAGTTTTAATAGAAGCTCAAGTGGAAGGTCTAACTAGCCAAGGTAAGACTTAAGCCTTTCAATATGAATAAAGGCTGCTCTCTTTAGTGTGACAGAATTTTGAGTTAAGAGCGCTACTTTCTTTGACATCTGATTTAGTAATTCATAATTGTTTTTGGCTCAGTTTTGCTTGGACTAAAATGTCATTAAATATATATATAAATAAAATTAATTTTATTGATATTAAAAATTTAATTTTATATTTAATTATAATTTAAACTTATACCACTCTAAAGAAAACACCCGCCGAAATTGATGTAGTCTTAATTCTATTGTCTCTTAGTACTTAGAACAGCTTCCAGCTCTGCTGTGTCACGCCCCTATTTAATATCATACTCACATTCACCATATTTAGACTTTTTGAAAAACTAATTCTAATTCTTGTTAAGCAAATTGCAGCCAAAATGTATATTAAAAACTAAAATAACAATTTGATTCGAACTAAGCCTTATGAAGCATTCAAAATTCACATTCCATAATGACTAAGCTCTGGCAGTGCCCTGTCGTATAATCTAATTCAGAGTCTAGCTCTTAGCTATTATACCCTTTGCCAGTGTATAATGAAATTATATGGCACAGCCCACCTGTCGAAAACTACAAAACGTGCAACAATAGCAGGCAGGCGGCAGGTGGGCTGGTAAGCAGCTATCGTGTGTGTGTTTGCCCTGCTCTTGGCAATACATTTGCCAAACCTTATTAAATTATACAGGCAGCTCTTGTTGTATCCAGCCTGGGGGATGTGCTCTGCTCAAACAGCCTTTCCGGCTCCATCGTAACATGTTAAAGTGTAGCATATTTTAGCTAAATATTGCAACGACACCAATGAGAGTTGCACGCAGCTGCGACAGATACAAGTGATACGCACAAGTTAACTCGAGCGCTCGAGCTGGGTTCTTAGATCCCCGACTAAAGGATGTCGTGGGCCACGTTCCAGCAGGTGATAAGTTTTGTTGCCGTGAGTTAAATTAATGCAAGGCATATAAATTATAGCTCATTGTTCTGTTCGTATTCTTGGTGGCTGCAGTCGACACTAAGGTTATATATTTAAAACGCAGCAATAAAGCTACCCAGACCATTTCATCCGGCCTCGCCCATTTCCTTTGGAAGCACATAATATTCTTACTTTACTTATAATGCGAATGCGAAATGGCTTTGGCTTCGCTTCTCTTGGCATTTGCCTTATCCTTTTGCCCAGGCTTTGCCTTTTGTGTAGATTTGTCTCTGTCTGCGTGTGTCTGTGCCTGTGTCTGTGTGTGTCGTCATTTGCGTAGCGGCTTTAATTTAATTTCATCGCGTATACGCCCCATTATGCCGCAGTTGAAACGTCAAGTGCGCCCTGGCAATCAATTGGCCAGGCCGCCTTCGTCCCCACTGTCAAGTCGAGCTGAGAGGGAAGACTTCTCCACACATTATGCATATATATAATCAAAATATTAGCTGCCATTTGAACTGTATCGACAGCACAGTCACAAACTCACAAAGTCAATAAGCAGCTCGATTGTTGTCTACAATGCCTTGCAAATTAGGCGTAACTAATTTGCTTTGTGTGCGCCCCCGTCTCCCCCTCTATAGACGCCACACATGATTCACATGAATTTTGAGTTGCTTTTCAGCTTGAAATTTTGGCAACATTCAAGGCTCATTGCGTTCGGCAAGATTTAGCCATGCGGCTTACGGCCATGTGAAAACTTATGCGTGCGCTATGCCAAAGAGTTCTCTTTGGCACAACTTGTCAAAATGATGTTCGATGCTTTCTGAAAGCCCCAAGTAACGAGCGCACTGCCAATTTCAGCACTCACATGACTGATGTGTGCATAAATGAGGCCAAAAGCTGAGCAAGGCTTCGCAAATTATGTCGGAACTTTTTATGCTGCGTCGTCATAATAAGGAAGCCAAATTATGTAACTTTCCACAAGTTGTATTGCCCAAAAAAGGAAACCCCCAAAGCTAGCTAACCAAATTAAAGAGCACTTGTGTTGGCCCACAGGCCGAAGACTTTAAAATCAGGACAATTTGTCCTGACAACATATCAAATTACCTGCATAATAAAAAGTTAGACACAAACTCTTATAACTTTCGCTGGCTCTTTTTATGTCATGCTAGAAGCTGCAAGAATTAGAGCTGTGTGCAAGGAAATTGCAAGCTGACTAAAATTCAGTTGTTGCTGGCTTTCATAAGAAACTTCATTTATGTCATTTGTTATGGAACATTTATGAATGACTTTGCTGAAATGCTTCACGCTTAAGCTTCAATTTGGCTGACTCAATTATTGAACTAAACTGCGAAAGCCTGGTACTTTGCCGTTGCATCGAAAGCAATATCAGGCCAATTAATTATCATGAATTAGCTGAGTTCTTAAATTTCTGCTTAATATTATCCAAGCTTGCTAGCTTAAGAAAGAACTCAGCTATCAATAAATCTTTTTAACTGCTTCTGCGTAAAGTAAAACAAGTCTTAATGAATATTTGAAGCACTAATCTTATCTATAATTTAAGCAGCAGCTGCAGTATAGTAATTGGAAATAGTTTCACTCATATTTGATTAGGAAATCCAATGGAAGCAGCCAACAATAAGATGCCTGCAACTGTTGTTTCAAGTATGCTGTGAAATATTTGATGCATAAACAAGTTATTTAACAAAATATATTTAAATATTTACCAAACGAGCTAAGAACTGTGAATAGACCTTGCAGCTGGCTTGCTTTTGTACAGCAATTGCAGCTAGTCCCCTAACTCGCTCAGTAACTTGTTTTGTAATTTGCTTTTGCTTTCATAGCTCTGGCATGCACATAAACCAAAGAATGACTTAGGCCATGAACCGCACACAGGGTGAAAAACCAAAAAAAATGATGGAATTGAGCAGAAATTGTTGCTAGGCCAGAAGCAAAATTCATTTCAATATTCATATTAGAATAACAAGTAGTCGAGCAGCCAAGTAGAACTCAATACACCCACGCCCACGCACACAGTGAAAACAGAACGAGCTGTCGATGACGTGCATCGACGTTGGGTGCGTTGCCAATGGGAAGACACGCACAGCAATTGTTGCCTGTTGTTGTTGCCTGTTGTTGCTTGGTGTATGATGTTCTTCCGGCATGTAAATAAATACTGAAGAAAAGCGAAAACGGCTATGATTTATTTTGTATTTGGCACGCACATTGTCAATATTTATGGAATTTATCAAAAATTTAGCTGCTGGCGGTCTAAACTCGATGATTGCGTCGAAGCACTTGATACGAAGGCATCAGCCCCACAAACAGCCCAACAACAGAAACAACAGCAGCAGCACAGCTCATAAAGTTGTCGATACTACTTCGCGCTGGCCAAATGCCGAAAACTTATAGCCAAAAATCGAAGCAGTTATTTATGGACTTTTCTTTTTTTGCTTTTTTTTTTTTTGCTTCTCTCAACTGTCGGAGCCAAAAAAAAAACAGAGACCAGCCGGCCCATTTAAACAAATGAAAAGCAGCGAAAACATTACGCTAAATATACAGACAGTTGTTTGGGCCACACAGATGTACTAAATAAGCGACTACTCGAATCGGCTGTGCCATGGGCTGCCCTCAGCCCCCACAGCATCGACAAATAAAGCGGAAAAAAATAAGTGAAAATCATACGAAAATATTTTTGAATATATATACACATATTTATCTATATACATCTTAATGCCTCTGCTGGCTTTTGGGCATCGCGCGTGCACCAAAAATTCTATGAATGGCTTCTGTATCACCTGAATGAGTCTGTTGAACTGGCTGATAGCAGCATTGCCCCAATGCAACATATCAGCGGAAAAGTATATTTTTGTATATTTACGAAACATAACACAAAATATTAACAGATCACAGAATTTACTATGAATTTCTGTTGTTGTATATACCACATATTTGACTTTAAATAAACCGAATTGAGAATTAAATTGAGTTGATATTTCGCCTTTAATGCTATGAATTCCCCAGGTGAGTTCAATATTTTTTAAAATTTTCTTGATGCAGATCGTTTAAAGCTACATGTGAAAAACTTTTTGAATTTTAATTAAAGTGTGATTTGTATATAGAAAATGTTTTTGCATGAATGAGAATTTTTTTATATGAATTCTTTGTCTTAGTTTTTGTAGTGTTTCTTTAATTATTTCAGAGTTTTGAAGTCTTGAAGCTGAGTGCCTAAGTTGTTAACTGTTGCATTATGTAAGCACGAACAGCGTAGGTTTCTTGTTTAGAAGCTTTTTAGTGGCCCTTTGAGCTGCCCAGTGAAACGTCAATATGAAGCAGAATTTTTAACTTAGTCGAAGCGATTCAATTTCACTTCTAGATATATCACTCAACGTCAGACATAAAGTTGTTACAAAATATGCTCCTAATGCGATTTATTTGGACACACTCTTCGCTCACGCTGAGATTTCATATTGAATATTGTGTTTGAAGTGTTTTGCATTGCGTCCATTATGAGCTCAAGTCTCTTAATATATCTATACTACTTGCAAATGAATAACTGTGAGGTTTGCCCTACGTCCAGGTTTTGAGTATCCACTTTTGGCTTCTTCTGTTGCGAGATCGTCAATTGAGCGCGCGCAGAAAGAGCACATCAATGTTTCAGCTCTAACGAGTAGCTTCATTATTCTCAGACAGAAATGAGTTCACTCTTAAATGTCGTCTGTTGCTTGTAGTTACATTATTGAACTGGGAACGACCCTTGGAGCTGCCTCCAAGAAGGTTGTACCCTAGTCTTTTACAGTCTCTTCCAGAGAGTTGGTGCATATATTGCAAGCGCTTAGTTGAATCGAGATCTAATCTATGTCAAGCATTTCTTTCTTTATAAGCAGTTGGCAGTTGACACTTGGCAGGACAATAAACTGCAATTGCTGCTGCAATGATTGTGTAATATCGCTGCACATTTGCATTTGTCGCATACAAATTGTTTGGTTTTTGGAAGTAACTCACAGTCGAAGTGATTTGTGAGCTGCAATATGCTGTCGATATATGCTAATTCAGGCAGCACAGCTGTGCGAATAATGTACGCTAGCTGTGTCAAACTAAAACCAAAACCAAATCAACAAGCAGAGCGCAAAGAGCAGAGAGCAGAGAGCAGCGAGCAGAGAGAAGCGAGCAGAGCCCAAACCTCAACCGCAGCCCTTGTATCCGGGGCCCTGGCTGCGCATTTCTCACGCGTCAAGTGGCTGCCAAATATGATTTATATGCGTTGGCAAAGTAGAAAATATGGCTGTTAAAATAGTATAGATAAATCCGTATCGAGTATACGTTGCGGCTCTATCACATGCAAATAGACGCTCAGCGCAGCTCAGAGCAAATATTCCGTCGAAAGGAGCAATGGACTACGGCGTATATCAGCAATAATCTAATAAATTGTTATATACGACAACTATATCTATTGAAAGATTTCCACGAATTCGTTGTAGTTGGAACTGCGATAGACTGATTGCTGTATGCTAATTCCCGATTCGGCTTTAGCACTTAATCAATTGTCAGATAGCTTTGACAGCGGCCAGCGCAATAACATAAAACTAATCACTTGTGACAGCTGTCAGATCGTAAGATATATTGGCTCTGCCATGGCCCACGAGGTCAGCGAGACAAATTTGATGTGTTAGCTAGAAAAGAACATCAAGATAATATGAATACATAAATATATAAAACCGAATGAGCCAGACTATAAACGAATGCAAACGTAGTAGGCCATGAACCAACTGACATATTCTGGCTATCTAAGTGGAATAGCTGGGGCGAAACAGGCAGATACAAAGGCTTAACCATTTAAGAATATTTTAGCTTTTATATCATAGAAATTTTAATAGGAAATTTGAAGGTTTTTCTTAGTGTATGTCATAAGACTCTTAAGTTAACTTCAACTCATACGGCACGAGTTACTTGTGGTAAAATGGTTGAATTCTGATTTATCTTCTACATGCAAAATGTCATATATTTCCTTATCAAAAAGAAACTAATTTAGAATAAATTTCCTACAGGAATTGGCAATTTTCATAACACATGCAGAAAAAAAATATAAGAAAATAAATATTCTTTTACCGAGTCAACTGCTGTTTCGATTAAATACAGAAGAAACGATAAGAAAACAAGTAAGAGTGTTCCAGTGAGGAGTGCCTGACTAGAAAATACCCTGAGCCTTGCCTAGAGCTGATATTCATATCATTCTACGCTTCTTTAATACAGACAGACAGACACACAGACATACACCATACCCACACACAAACACTAGCTCTACCTGCTGAATAAATCTTCTCTTAGATGGACTTTCTAAAGCATATGTGTGTGTATTTACCATAGCCTCCCATGTGAATGAAGCTCTTTGCGACTTGAGAGTAGAGGCAGAGATATCCAAAGTGCGTAATACAAAAATTCATTATTTCAGTAAAATTCACATCATATTTAGAGTTTTCATCTGTGACAGTATGCAAGCTACGCTTAAAATATAAAATCAAATTATCGATGATTACCTAATAATATGATATAGTAAAATTATAATATAAATTCAAATTATAAAAAAATAATAAACTGGTAAAAGTTAGACTTGGAAGTCTCTAGATTGAAATGTTCATACGGATGAGCAGATGAAGAGACAGGCATAGCTTAATCGATACCTTATGGAGTCTGCAAGTCTGTCTGTTACACAGGCTTTCCCAAAACCAATATATCCTGAATTGCCATTTTCAATGGGTTCAGAGTATGCAAATTATTGCTCAGAGGCAATTTCAAGCTTCTAGTTTCAATTTTAATTCCAATTCTCTGCAGGCATACAAGCAAACATTCACACAGACACACAAGAAAAGTCAGGCAACTAATATACTCTCTTAATTTCATGATGTGGTATACAAAGTGCCGCTTTAAGTTGTTGCTCCTTGAGAGCCATGGAAATTGTTGAATTTTTGCTTGAAAGCAACATTTCTCTGTAGCACAGCAGAGCACAACACGTTTGCTTTGGCCTGTTGAAAGGTGGCAGAAGCTGACAGCAAATTGCATGTAATAAATGCGAACAAGTAACTTTTGGTAGAGCCAGAGCAATGAATGCCACGCCCAGCACGTAGCAGGAGTTCTTAGTCAGCTTCGCTTGCCGCTCGTCGCCAGATACAGCTTCATTTTCCATTTTCCATTTGCAGTTGGCAACAGCTCGACCATCATTTGGGGAATTGTAGAGCTGACAAATATGTCGAGTATCGTCGCTGCCTTTGGCTGGCATCTGCTGTTTTGGTCTTCATATTGATGAGGCACATCACGCCAAGAATGAGCAGGCGAAAAGAGCACTTCAGGCGCACTGTCAATGCATTCGCAGCAAGATTTGCGCCGCTCTGCACGAGCTGCCTTTGATTTCGCTGCATTTACAATAAGGAATCGAGTAAAGGAGACTTGCAGTTGAGTGCTTGAACGTTAATTTCGCTGATTTTTATGCCAGACTTGCAACAATCTAAATAAACATATAATCGACTGCACACAATCAGAGAGAGCTCCATAAACAATTGCGAGTTTATTGCGAGCGTCTGTTACGCAATTGCAGTCACTGGGCGCCAGACTGGCCAACAACTTGGCGACTGGATTAGATACGCTCTGTATTGCCATTTTAGCTTTTATGACCCGGTCAGCGCTTAGTCTCAGTTGTGTATGCCAACAGCAATGCCATTTCAATCAAACTTTCCACACGTACACAGCAGAGACTCAATTGCTCAGACCCATTCAGGTCATCAATTCGTCGAACTTTGGCCATAACAATGCGTAATACGCTTCCCCGTCGAGTGAATTAAACATAAAAGGTTTCTTTGCTAATATACAAAACCGTATAACAATTTAATAGACCTGAGATAATGCCGAAGGTCAGGCAATATGACCAATTCCCAGAATAGATTGAGCATCAATTTAGCAGAAAGTCCATTAAGAATTGAGCCATGATTAGTAACGAGATATTAGAAAAGCCTTTAGTTAACGTTAGTTCTTATGGAAATTATTGTTGCTTTAAGCTGATATATGAAACATGAAATATTGTTAGAGAAGTGTAAGGCACTGTGTCTAAGCCCTTCACTTAATGTTTATATTTTAAGTGCGACTATTTTCGATTTAGACTCTGTTTAAAGTCATGAACGAGCTGCATTAATTTTCAACTGAAATAGGCCAAAAGTAATGCAAGTCACAAACGAAAATTTAAACTTTTCCAACATTGAATATATCCATTGCCAAATTACATCTATGCTCTGCACAAAAACCACATTGATTATGCATATTTGAAATAAATACGGACAGCTTATGAAGCTGCCATTCTCATCAGTTTGCAATTAAGTTGAATTTTGTAAAAAACATGTTAAGCTCGCAGGCGAGTGCAAATAATCATTTTTGTTGCATTTGAAGTTATCAAATTCAGTTTTAATTGCTAACCACAGATTCATTTGCATTGCGGAATACAAACGGTTCTGTCTATATGAAAATGGTTCTATTTATTATTCAGTTCGCTGTTGAATAAAGCCACACAAAAACTTTACACGCAATGCCACAAAGCAATTGAAAATTCGATGACCATTCGCCAAAAACAATTGCCAGCAGAACAAACAAAAAGAGTTGCATTGCAATTTAAAAACTTTTCGCAAAAACTATATAAAAAAAATAGACAAAAAATACACACACACAGAGACACACTTCACCTTCACTGATTTGTTGCGCACGCTTTTTGTTGGCGTGTGTGAAATAAAAACAAGAGAAAAAGCCAAAGTACCAAATGGCAGAGCGCTGGAGAGTTGAACGGAACTAGTGTGGGAGCAGAGCCCGAACCAGAGCAAATCAATCAAATCAAATCAATCAATTCAAAACATGTAGAAAAGACAAACAAACAAGCGCACAACTGTGCGTTGGAGGCAGTTAAGCTTTGGCTGAAAGTTCAATTGCCAATAGTAAAGGAAAACAATCAAAAGCCGGAGAAATATAATTGTGCATGTTGACCCATACGTTGCCAAGAAATGCTGCTATCTAGTATTAAGTTGTTGAACTTCCAGCTTGGCTTTTAGCAAATTGATTGCAGTCGACGCACCTACACACACACACACATACACGCCTTCACACAACCCCTTAATTAGTTTCTGGCAAATTGATTTTGTTGTAGCCAAACCACCCACCCAACCACCCACTCACTACGCTATGAGCAGCCCCGCTGGCAGTCAAAGTAAACAATGGACTCCCTGAAATACATATGTAAACAGCCAAGATTCCATCACAATCTCTTTAAAAATATCCTATATTTTAGAGTTAAAAGGTGTTTTAGTATATTTATATAGATATTAAAGCTAGAAGCAATTTTATTACAATTTTTAAAGTTCAAAAAAATGTTGAAAATTTTTTTTGTGAAAATTAAGGATAATAAATTGACTTATAAATGCATATACATATTTACTATATACATAGTCATGCATATATATTAAGCTTTGTGTAACCGGAATTAAAGTAATTTTTTATTGCAGCTGAATCGCTTTTTTGGGCAGATAAGATAATTATATATACATAACATATATCTCCCATATATAAAGATATAACAGCTTAGGCAACAGTAGCTCGTTATCAGATACAGCGTATCTCCCAGCAGACTCTTGCACTTGCAACAAATTGACTAAGAGACGAGCTAGTCACAAAAACTCATTCAATTAGTAGAGGCAAATTACATATTACGCATACGCCACATTAGCCGCGCTGCTATTAGAGCTGCTCATTTCTGCCACTTGCTTTGCCGCAAGTTGCAGTCAAGGCAGCATTTAACAGCATTACATTAAACACAACGACCTTACAACAATAATTCACAGCTCATAGTCGGTTGAGCAGAAAAAAATCATGCCACCATGTCGCTGACATGATATGCAATTACTTATGCATATACCACACACACACAGCCAACGAGGGGTGGGGGGGCGACACTTTGTGTCGTGACATAGAAAATTTGCTTATGACGGCAGCTCGACAACAACAGCAGCATAAATTGATAAGAAATGTGCCAATGATACAGTCGCCCAGGCAGCTGAACTGAGCGCAGAGAGAACAAAAATGTGGCAAAAGTATCAAAAATAGAATATCAATAGAAATATAATGTAATATAATATTTAATGGATTTTTGGCAAAAATGTTACCCAAACCGAAGCAGCACAGCTCAATATATTTTACCAAAAGTTTTTTAGCACTGACTCGCATAATGAAAATGGGTATATTGAGTTGAAATGTTGCGCATACTACGAAGAATATAGACTCTATATATTAGTTGAGTGTAGTTATATATGTAGATATATAGATGATAGATAGATAGATAGATGGTAGATAGATAGATAGATAGATTACAGATAGATAGATGATAGATAGATAGATAGTCAGATAGATAGAAAATAGATAGGTGGAAGGAAGACAGATAGCTAAATAGGTAGATTGATGGATAGGCAGACAGACAGATAAATAATAGATAAATGAAGAGAAGGATTAATAAATAGATAGATAGATAGAAAGATGAATGAATAGAAGGATTGATAGGTAGATGTATTGGTAGATCAATATGTAGGTACATAGCTAATTCGAAAAAAATATAGGTAGATAGATAAAGACAGAAGGAGATAGATCTGTATATATAATAGATATATATATATATATAATAGATAGATACCTATATAACTAAATATCTCTAGTTATATACTAGTTATATACTAGAGATATTTAGTAATATAGATATGTATACACACATAGTTACAACCAGTGAGATAGTCTCATATTACTTAAGCAAAAAAAAAAAAAAAACAAAGGAAAGAAAATGCACAAAATATTACATCAAAAATCTACCCAATTAACTTTTATGCACAACCAAAGTAGTGAATAAGCCATAAAGAGAAAGCCTCATTGATTACGAAAACCCAATCAGTTTTAATAAAGCCAGAGAAGTCTTTCAGCTAGAACAAACACATTGAGCTTACGTAAACTTTTGTGTAAAAAGCAAGTGGAAATGTTTCAGTTCGGTACGAGTTCAGGGTATCTGCCAGTCAGACACTCCCCCTTGCAGCACTCAAAGTTGTTTTGAAATGTTTGTGGCCACAGATTCCATATTGGATGCCTGCCAAGCGCATTTCTCGTTTGGAAAGCCAAACATTCTTGGCAAATGGGTTTCTACGGGATTCGATATGCTCAGATCAGATCTAAAATGCATATTACAATTGCAAAAATGTGCAGCAGAGTGCAATTTTTGACTGACAGTTGTGGGCGTAACTCGACTATGTATCTGTGTCTGTGTGTGCTTGTGTGTGTGTGTGTGTGTTAAGTGCTACACACACGTGCATGGCTGTTAGCTCGTAGTTAACATGGTTGGCTTGCCAATGATTTCCATGTTTAGCCGTCGCTCGTAGTCGTCGTCAATGTGTCAGGTACGCACTCACCCTTGGTCCGCCGGCTAACTGTCCATTCATATGTCTTTCTCTCTTCGTCTGCCCCACCTCAGTTTATCTCTTTCTGCTACGCTTGTGGAACTGCCTGGCCGCCTGGTTGTCTGTCATTGCTGCGATTGTGCACAAAGTGCATCAATTTTTAAAAAGCATGGCCCGCATTAATGGCCAGCGCTACGCCAGGGCTGCAGAATGCAAATTGCTGACACGCCGAACATGGGAAACGAACTGATTGACGTCAGCTGAAAGGGCGAATGTGTCAGCGATTAGATGGAATATTTGCCGGCATTTCAGCTATTTTGTGGCAATTGCTTTAATTGGCACAGTTATTTTTAAAAGAAAATCAATGCAAATATGAGAAAGGCAAATTGTTGAAGGCATAAATGCTAATCAGAATTTTCAACTGCTTGTGAATGTTTTCCTTGTCGTATATGTAGAATATAGTGTGTATATGACAGTTTAATCATGATAAAAAGTAATTACAATGACCTTCAACGAGGACTCAGAGAATATATTGCTGCGTCCTGAATAAGCGTTGATATTAAGTAAGTTTTCATTAAACTCATTTAAGAGAATAGACAAGTAAATGGAAGGGAGAGAAAGAGCGATGGTTAAAGAGGGAAAGATGGAAAGAGAGAAGAAGAGAGAGAGAGAGAGAAAGCGGGACGGCGAGAGAGGAAAAAAAGAAATAGCAAAGAGGCTAAGGAAAAAGAAAAGGTAAAGGTAAAAGGTAAAGGTAAAGAGAAAGACGGAAAGAGAGAGGAAAAAGGAGAAACGAGTAACAAATAGAGAGAAAGAGAGAGAGAGCAGGAGAGAGAGAGAGCGAGAGAGTGCAGGAGAGAGCAGGAGAGAGCAGGAGTAAGAGAGTGCGAGAGGATGCAGGAGAGAGAGATGCAGATTGAGAGAAAAAGTGAGTGAGGGAGTGAGAGACAGACATCGGGAGAGAGGGTCAGAGAGAAACAGAGAAAACGTGAACCAGAGAGAGAAAGAGAGAGGGCACAGAGTCAGAAGGTTGTTCAGAGGGAATCTGAGAGAAAGTCAGAGACAGTCATAAATATCATAGAATGCCTTAGAAAGTCATTGAAAGTCGAAAGAGATATTGAGAGAAATAGAGAAACGCAGAGAGGGAGACACACAGATTGAGAAAAATAAATTGAGTGAAAGAGAGAGAGAGAGAGCCAAAGGTAGTGCCAAAGTTATTAAAAGAGTTACCAAAACGAACGCTCATAATATCTCTCTCTCTCTCTCTGTGTTTCCCTCTCTCTTAAGTATATTCTGATATACTACTACCAGTCGAACCAATATGAGCAGCAATGTCTGACTCGAACCCAACTACACATTTCTTAGTTATTTCTAGCTAAGCAAATTGCCCATTAAAACAGCGAAGAACAATATCTTCTAGTTCTGAACAGGAAAACTATTCAACCCTGAATTGGGCCACACCATTTACATATGAAAAAGCTTTTCGGCAATCGCTGCGCTGCGCTGCGCTGCTGTCATTGGATAAACTTGCAGTGAGGAAATTTGTACACGTGGCCAGGCAAGACATGCGATGAAACACAGCATACGGATTGAAGCCCGAGACTCATACGCAAACACACAAGACTCACTGTGAAATACAAACACGCACAAGCAGCGCAAACAAATTTGCAAGTGTGTGTGTGTGAGTGTGGGTGTGTTGATCTATTGCTGTGCTTTATAATACATTAAGCTCGCATCAAGTCCCTTAGAAAAGTGCGAACAGCAAACTGCAAGCTCAGCAAATAGATAAGAAGAGTAAAGTCAAGCCAGCTCGAATTTGGCATTTTAAAAATGTTTTTCTCCAGCTGAACTGAAACCAAAAACGCGCATTAAAGGCCTCGAAATTGAACGCAAATGAACGTGTTCGAAAGCCTCAGCGAAATGGAAGCATCGCATGCGAAATGTGAATGGCTCGAATTGAACACAGCCAGAAAATTGCGAAATACGGATGCCAAACTGCGGCCATGTATACGGGTGTGTGTGTGTGGGAGTGCGTGTGTGGATAAGGTTCAAGCCATTCGCATTTTCATTTGGCTGGACTTTATTGAAACAGGTCGACTTCCATATAGACGGAGAGGGGGGCCATAGGCATAGCCTATAATAGAAATACGGCGGCCGCGTTCCGCCAAAGCGGACAATGCCATACCCACAAAAGGATACTTGAAGTGGACAGAAATGGTTAGAAATGGATACAGCTGGTTTCAGTATCACAAATGCCAGCCAGTTGTCAGCCGGGCTGGCTAGTTGGTATCTAGGGCGTGGCATAAGCCTGAATGAGACGCAGCAGAACAAACAGAGAATGGAGAGTCACGATAGGCTTTTAATTGATCACAATGGGTGTGCTACACAGAGAGAGAGAGAGAGGGAGAGAGAAGGAGAGAGAGAGCTGAGCAACCAGTTGAATACCATGGAAACTTTTTGATTTAGATATATGAGTTTTCGTAACTAAACTGGTGGCAACTAAGAGATGAACTAACTATATTGAGTTGCTGTAGTTAAGGAAGGATTGTGAAACACAAAGAACAAAGGATTCTTATCATAATAAAGCTGCTTAATTGACAAGTTAGCTAAGCTGCTCAGATATAATAACATATAGGCAAAACTTTCCCTAATGAACTATCGATTAGAAAACTCAACTTAGTCTAAGAATCATAAGCATTAAAGTACTTTGAAGCACTGTTGAGTGAAGTCACATAAGCAACTATTCAATTTCATTCATCAATTTGATCTCAGCTCACAATATTTTGCAGCTTAGGCTGTAGTTATCAGAGCTCATAAAATACATACAGCCAGCAGCTATGACCTCTTAGCAAAATGCGTGTAAAAGTGCTAAAATAAATGCTCAATATTAGCACTTTATCTTGAAGGCTTCTTCGTTTCACAGCATTAAGCCAAACATACTTAGGCTTTAAACGCAGCTAACAACCTCGAATCACGCATATATTACTTCATCTCACTCACCTGCGATCCAAGCCACACGTCCATCAGTATTAAATATGTAGAGACTTTTGTGTATCCTTACGATGCAGGATGCGCGCAAATGAGCCCCTATTTATAGGCCACTACGGGCATCTAAAAATAAAACACTCGCAAACTTGTTTATGCCTGCATACCTGTGTGTGTTTGTGTGTGTGGCGTGTAAATAAAACAATAGCCAAATTCGACAAGTGTCTTAACAAATTTCAGTAATTGCCATTGGCCGACCAAACTCTGTTGGTTTTTATTTGTTCTTTCGCTGCTTGTTCGTTAAGGGAAAGGAGTATATGGGTTGTGCGCTTTGTTGAATGAGTTGAATATAAAATATATATAATAATAATTTTATAATAATGGAATGTTAATAAGTAAACATTTTTGTTATTTGAAGTTGAAGTCGTTAGAGTGGGAATGGGGAGAGGAGAGGGAGCCAAGAGTTGCCGCTCCTCTCCTAGAGAATTAAAATTCTAGGCATTAAAAGTTTATAGTTATATTTATGTATCTATCTATATATCTATCTATCAAAGAAAGAAAGTCACAAGTTGCTTTCGTAGCCAAGCTTAGTTGCTTCAACATTTTTGCTCGTATACATTTGTCTGACTGTAAAGACTTGAAATTCTGAATATGTACTACTTGGCAATTAGAGAATATATATAAATATCTTGATTGCTCATTGAACTAGAAATAAATTCTTTTACATGCCATTCTAAGAAGTTCCTCAATCATATATACACCTGGCAACATAATGAAGTCACCTATAGACCAGAAATTATATATAAAGACATGGAAGATAAGGATAGCTATAAGGACATAAGAATAAGTTATATCTTAGAACTAGAAAAACTAGCAAGAAAATGACTCCAGATCTCTTCTGCCATGGCAAAGGCAAAACTATCACAACTTAATAATATATTTCACTTTCTTATACCTCAACAAGTATCATGCAGTCGCTTACGCCCAACTATCAACTTTCTAAATGTTTTATTTACGTATTTTTGCCTGTCTACTTGCATTTTGTTTGATTCAGTTGCCTTTCTTGGCTGCTGACTTAATTTCATTTTGAAGCCGAATGGCATCTGGCTTTCTAACGTTCTTGAATATTTAGAAAATCTGGTTAAAGATAATTGAATTTTGTATCTATTATTTAAGATATTTTCACATAAATTTCTAGTCCAAATGCTTTATTAAAAAAGCGAGAATTTGTAGCAGTCAAACGAACATTTCATTTAATTAAACAGCATTATATAGTTTATAGAAATTTGTGCATAACTTTTTCAAAGTCAAAAGTTGAAATTATAGAAGAGAAACAAACAGGCTTTTTCGACTTTTAATAGAGGGAAAACTTGGAAAGTTTTGCTAATGACAGCCGAGCTGGGAGCACAGTCGAATATCTATGTGATAGCGTGTTTATCTATGTGTTTGTTTGTGTGTGTGTGTGTGTGTATATATTATCATGGCATATCACACACAAGCAAGGTCATGTTCACAAAAACTTTTGCACATGCGAATGTGTATGCAAAGCGAGACTGAGAAGAAAAGTGCAAAGCGTTTTGCGTCGGAAAACTCAAGGCAACTTATCCAAAGCTTTTCATACACTCACAGACACACATACACACACACGTACAGTCTGGTTGTAATCAGCTTATCACTAAGCATTCAGTCCACAGCGGACCCTAGTGTTGAGCTTTGCATTTATGCAATTACAGCGTTAAATCAGCTTAAATCAGATAGCAGACGGTCACACGAATTCAGTAGAGTCCGCGCACTGGCCATTGCATAAATTAATGTCTAATAAAAAAGAAACACTTAAAGCGTACAGAAATCAAGGTGAGCTCCAGGTTCATGCAGCTGCAAATCCTCCAAAGCCGAGTTAAGCAACGCGAGCGCCATGAAATACGAGGCAAACAATTTTTTGGCCTGAATGAAAATGTTTTTTCCCTTCAAATTTTCTCTTTCCCTTTTTTGTGAATCGCGTGCGCGCAGTTTATGAGCCGGTTATTTTGATTAATGCTTTTTCAGCGACTGCAACTGCTGCCGGCAAGGCGCAAGGCACGCAGTCAGAGGCTGAGCGGATAAATGTGTCAGGCGCTGAAGCCGGCAAAAATACGGCGGAACAATTATGTGCAATTTATAGACTAGCCTAAGATTAGCTCAGATTTAGCTCGCAGAACGAAGCAAAGGGTCAAAGATGCTTAGCTACACACAGATAAATCAAGTGACTGACGTCAACTGTTGTTGAGGCTGTTGCTATTGCTCTACTGCACAGGAAAATCTCAGCAATTGAGAGGAGCCTAAAGCTTTCAGTTGACAATCTCAATTCGATTCAAATTCTTTTTTCGCATATGATTTTACGTTTTCATTTATTAAATATTAGTTCAGTTTTGATGTCTTTGAACTTAAAACTCAACTGAGCCAGTTTTCTAGTTAGCATAAATAGAAATAGATGCAAGTGAGAGTGCTCTATACAAGTCTGCTGCCTGCCCTTAGCCTTGCTTCAACCATTACTGACTTTATATAAAGCTTGTCTACTCTACTCTTACACAACACGAAGCATCTCAAATATGTTAAATTACTAATTGATTACTTCGGTTCCAGAGCTAAACAACAGCTGTAAAAACAATCTAAATTTGAACTCACATCAACCTGTTGCTACATTATCTTTATGCATACCTTTGTATCGACTTAGCTCTTCATTCACATCAATCAACATATATATATCCACGCCTATATCTGCCTTTTGCTTACACTATCATAAATATATTCATATATTCTCTCTACTCATTTTTAAAGGACTTAAAGCGTTACTCTAAAGCTACTTTTGAATTTCGCAGAATGCTAAAAGCAAAACTTATTTCAAAATAATTCGAGTTCCACTTTATAAGCTGAAAGTAATATTCCAAGTCTAATTTAAGCGAGTTTTAATTGAAAAACAAAATCATATCGCTAGTTTCAACTGCCTCACTTACAAGCTAAACAATCAGGTGCATCTGCTTGTAACCAAACCTTATAATTAAGGCCAAGCTAAGGCGACGTGACATGATCAGTTCTGAGTTCTAGCTTAGCTACTCGTACTAAGTTGTTAGTTTCTTCGCCTATATCTCAGTTCCCTCTTCTACCTACTGCCACATTATTACACTTAGCCTTCGAGACGTCCAGCAGCTGTCGTCACATCTTTTATAACAAGACTATCGACCGTAGCTCAGGCTAAGTAACTCGCTGTATTATTTTACAGCTGCCATTTTACTTGAGCTGGCATTTTTAATTAGTTAGCTTCCTCTCGTTTCAGGCGTATGGCAAAATATTGTCAGCTAAATTGTTAATGGCTTTCTGACAAGACCCTTTTCCGGAAGCTCTCTTCATTTTTTCAAACTGTTTCAATTAAAGTCAACTGATTAAGTCCCTATTTGAGACTTTTTAACATATTTTGTTCAGTTTACTCAAAGGATTTTCACTTCGAGTGAGTCTCTCAACTAAATAATTAAATATAAAAATAAATTTGACGAAATATATAAATAAAAATTAGCTTTAATAATCATATTTGCGCATTTTTAAATAAATATTTATATTACTGAAATTACTTTTAATACGAAATAACACATTATATCAGCTTTACGAATCTGACTTGCTTCAGCAAAATATTTGTTTATCGTTAAGCTCCAAAGAATTGGCAACAAAATGAAATCAAATTTTGCACGCATAACTGAATTTCTCATGTCCTTGCAGCACACACAGAGCTCAGCGAAGTAGAGGCAGCAGCAGGGGGAGGTGAACAATATTACAAGGGAGCAACCACATAACAACAGGAAGAGAACGTGAACGTGGACAAGGACAACGCTGCGTGGCAGTGTTAGCAGGATGTCAAAATGCCATCGGCAGATCAAATCTTGTTCATAAATGTCACCACAACGGTGGCCGCGGCTGCGTTGACAGCTGCCGCAGCCGTCAACAGCACGCCAGAGGCATCCACAGCAGCAGCAGCACCCGTCACAAGCAGCGGGCGGAGTTCAGCCAACGTAGAGACAGCAGCAGCAACAGCAGCAGCAGTGGCATCCACAACAACAGCAGCGCTGGCGGCCAATCTGTCCGGTTCGCTGGTGGACAGCTTAACGACAACGGCAGCAGCAACTGCAACGGCAACTGCAACAGCAACAGCCATTGTCGAGTCAACGCATGATTGCGGCGCTCTGGCCGTAGAGGAGCTGCATGGCAGCTTCCTCGGCCTGCAGCTGGCCGTGCCCGAGTGGGAGGCGCTGCTCACAGCGCTCGTGCTCTCGATTATCATAGTGCTAACGATCATCGGCAACATTCTGGTCATACTCAGCGTCTTCACCTATAAGCCACTGCGCATAGTACAGAACTTTTTCATCGTCTCGCTGGCCGTGGCCGACTTGACGGTCGCGCTGCTCGTGCTGCCCTTCAATGTGGCCTATTCGATACTGGGGCGCTGGGAGTTCGGCATACACCTGTGCAAGCTGTGGCTCACCTGCGATGTCCTGTGCTGCACTTCGTCCATCTTGAATCTGTGCGCAATCGCACTGGATCGCTATTGGGCTATCACAGATCCCATCAACTATGCCCAGAAGCGCACCGTGGGTCGTGTGCTGCTCCTCATCTCTGGCGTCTGGCTGCTATCGCTGTTGATTAGCAGCCCGCCGCTGATTGGCTGGAATGATTGGCCCGATGAGTTCACCAGCGCCACGCCCTGTGAGCTGACCTCACAGCGTGGCTATGTCATCTACTCGTCGCTGGGCTCCTTCTTTATACCGCTGATCATCATGACCATTGTCTACATCGAGATCTTTGTGGCAACGCGACGTCGTCTGCGTGAGCGTGCCAAGGCTAACAAACTGAATACGATTGCATTGAAGAGCACCGACCTGGAGGCCATCAACGCCAGCAATGTGGCTGTGGGTGGCAGCTCGACCAGCTCCAAGGCGCGCGCTCTGGGCAGCCTCTGCGGCAGTTGGCTCTGCTGTGGCCGGGATCGAGCCAACTTTGCCACGCCCATGATACACAACGATCAGGAGAGCCTCAGCAGCGAGACGCACGTTCAACCAGAGGGCAACAATGAGCCGCAGCAACAGCAGCAGCAGCAACACGTCGTGGTGCTGGTCAAAAAGTCGCGACGCGCCAAGATCAAGGACTCCATCAAGCATGGCAAGGCACGCAGCAACCGACGCTCGCAGTCGTCGTCTTCGGCCTGTGAGCCGCACGGCGAGCAACAGTTGCTGCCACAGGCCAATAGCAACAATGCAGCAGGCAAATCGGATCCGGAAATAAGCACAGAGAGCGGCAGTGATCCCAAGGGCTGCATACAGGTGGGTTGTCCATAGAAATAATAATTTATATATTTTGTCAATGCCGATTCGCATCACATTTCAGGTGTGCGTCACACAAACTGAGGAGCAAACCTCGCTGAAGCTTACGCCCCCACAGTCCTCGACGACAGGTGCGGCTGCTGCCAGCGCACTGCAGAAGAAGCCGAGCACTGTGAACCAGTTCATCGAGGAGAAGCAGAAGATTTCGTTGTCCAAGGAGCGAAGGGCTGCCCGCACGCTGGGCATCATCATGGGCGTCTTTGTCATCTGCTGGCTGCCCTTCTTCCTCATGTATGTGATTTTGCCCTTCTGCCAGAGCTGCTGTCCCACAAACAAGTTCAAGAACTTCATCACCTGGCTGGGCTATATCAACTCCGGCCTCAATCCGGTCATCTATACGATTTTCAATTTGGACTATAGGCGCGCGTTCAAAAGACTACTGGGCATCAAGTGATATGACAGTGCGGGCCGGGCGCAGGGGCGTGGCAAGCGGGCGAGCGTCAGTCAAAGTTTGTGCCAAAAATTAATATGATTCGCTAATTTGTGGAAACACCTGACAAACACTTAACTCAAATATGGTTTCACTCATTTGTAAAAAGATCTCGAAGTTTCATTTCAACATAAAATAGGAGTTATAAATAAAATATAAACAAAAAAAAAAACAAAAAACCAATATAAAGCAATTTCTAATAGCATAAAGTTCATGTTACAACAGTTAATTCTAGTTCTAAGCGACTACAACTAATTTTCATTAAAATATTTCCATTTACAAATTTGATTTTTTGTCGGCTTGCTTCAGCTCTGAATTGGTTTGCTTCACTTTTGTCGGGTGTTTCGTGCTTTTAAAGTTAAATGTAAACTGTTAAAAATACTCATGAAACGTAACGTAAAATACAATTAACTTTTATGTGTGCAGGCGCTAATCGAAATAAATATATATTAAAAAAAAACATTCAAATTAGACAAAAAACATAAATATTATTATAACAGCTAAAATGAAAATGAAAATGCAAAAACCGAATTGAATTTAACTAAATGTTTAGGCACAAGTTTGTTGCAAAACTTTCATGTTTCACTAGTCGGCGCATAAACTTAATATATATACACTATATATATATATATAAATATTAAATATTAAACTATAAAACTTAGTTAAATTGACGCGCGCTCAATATTGATAAACTTCCAATTGTTTACTTAGGCATTAGTTGAACTATATTTATATTTAAATTTAGGTAAATGAATTTATAAAACCAAAAACCAAAAATACCTATAAAATTAACTTATTATAAATGTATTTATACTTTACGCTTATTTGTTAAATAATTTAATTATACATGAATTTATTTTCATGGCAAAGCATCAAATGTGTTGAGTGTGCAACGGCACAGCTATAAGCTTAAAATAAATTAAATTACAATTAAAAACCAAATAAAAAATAAATTTAAATTAAATGTTGCATTGTGCAATAGAGTTACCAAATATAAATATATATATAAATCGATGTATAAAACCAAAAATGAAAAAAGTAACTAAATCCATGGAAATTTTTCAATTTTGATGGTCTACGATAATTTCACTAATTAAATTCTTTAATTAGCAAATGCAAATGAACAAAAAGACAGATTCGAATAAAAGTTATAAAGTAATAAAAAACAATCCATTTCTTTATTAATTTTTTTAAAGGGAAATTCTATTGGGTGGGCATACAATTATGAGTTGAGCCTGTAATTGAATTATCGATTTCAAAGTTCTTTTCTAGCTACTTATACTAATGAAATGGGTTAAGTGCGCTTTTTACGCTGAAAATTCAAAGCTCAGGCTAGTTTAGACGCTCAAACACAAGCGAGTTGAAGAGGTTAAGCAGCAGTTGCTTATTAACAGTTTCCCTTCAATGAAACCTTTTACACTTTACTTTTTACACTAAATAAAAATGAAAGTAAAATACTCAATTCCTCTTAATATAAATAAAACGTTTGTAACGACGTACATTCAAATTCCATGACAAATAAAATATACAGTATTTATTTAGTTTTGTTTTCTCTGTCCACATACTGATAGAACCACATGTTGCACATGTTGCCAGCTGAGCAGTTTTCATAGCTAAAAACTTAACAGTGCCATGTTGCTTACCATTTGAGCTCCAACTGAATTGAGGTGCTTACACAAGCTGCTTGCTATGATAGCGCCTCAGCTGATGTTAGCAATGTAAAATGTAAATCATACATGTGCTAATAGCGCTGTTAATAATTTAACACTGTCAGCTGCTAGTATTTTTTATTTTTGGGATTTTTTACAGTGCATTTTGAGTTTCGGTTTCTGTTTACCATATTTCGGTTAGTCATATCATATATTTAGTTAAAGTTAAGTGAAAATTAAAGCCTTATTTATTTATTTCGACGCATTGCATTTAAGCAAGTTATAAAATAACGATGCAAGTAAGTTTCAAGCCACCGCAGAGCATTTATCATTGCTAATAATCATCTATTGCCGTATCTATATAAATATCTTTATGCATGTGCATTCGCTTATCTCCATATTTGGTAAAAACTAAATCGAAACGCAACGCATGAGTGCTTCTTATACATTTAGTGAATGGAAACTAAAGAAAATTGTATATGTTGCAGGATCCCAATGAAGATACCGAGTGGAATGATGTGCTGCGCGCAAAGGGAATCATTGGACCCCGCCAAAAGGAGGCAGAGATCACAGAGGATCAAATCCAGGCCATGATGAATGATGTCATTCAGCGAAGGACGGATTTGCCTCCACAAGAGGGCCAGCGGGACAAGATGATCGATGATATGTCACTGGATGAGCTGGACGAACTCGAGGACTCCGAAGACGAGGCTGTATTGGAACAATATCGACAACGTCGCATCGCCGAGATGCGGGCCTTAGCAGAGAAGGCGCGATTTGGCAGCGTGCGAGAAATCTCAGGTCAGGAGTACGTCAATGAAGTAACGAAAGCTGGCGAGGGCATCTGGGTGGTGCTGCATCTGTATGCCAATGGCGTGCCACTCTGCGCTCTCATCCACCATCACATGCAACAGCTGGCTGTTCGCTTTCCGCAGACCAAATTCCTGCGCTCCATTGCCACGACTTGCATACCCAACTTTCCCGAAAAGAACCTGCCCACCATTTTCGTATACCACGAGGGCGCAATGCGCAAACAATTTATTGGACCGCTCGAGCTGCGTGGCGAGAAGCTGACGCTCGATGAACTGGAGTTTATGCTGGGTCAAGTGGGAGCTGTGCCCACTGAAATCAAGGAAGATCCCAAGCCACAAATCAGAGACAAAATGTTGGCCGATTTGGAAGACAAAAGCTCAGAGTTCTTTTAGATCACACTCTATGCTGACGACAAAGAGCAGTCCAAGTCACAAATCAGGAATAAAATAAGCTCCGAACTCTGTTAAAAAAAACTTCATTCTACTATAAAGTCATGTGTTCATATTCAGCTATTTCATGTCTTGCATCCTTAGCCGATCTTCGTGCATTTGTTAACATAATAAAGAGTTACCATTTTTGCTACCAGACCTTCACTTGTGCGACTTCACAATGCTCGTCGAGGACTTGGCCAGGCCCTTCGGTTTGCTGCGAAAGATGTTCGGATCGAGTATGTTGTAAGGATGCTCGCAGGCGGGATAAATTATGCGTCCGCGTCGCAGTTCCTGCTTCTCCAGCAGATGTGGCGCTAGCAGCAGGAACAGCTGCTCCGTCCACGAGGGCAAGCCAAAGCTGGAGAAGCACAGCTCCCAGTAGGGCAAGCCCAAATGCGCAATGGCCATGCGCAAGTACTCGCTGAACGTCTCGGCCAAAAACTGCCAGCTCAGCGTGCTCAGCTCCAGCAAATAGAACTTGGGATTGTTCGAGCTGGTCGAATCATACAGCATGCAAACCTGAAGAGAATCATTGCTATAGAGTTGACGATTCAATTGGTAGACCAATTCTCACCTTGGCCATTTCGTTGATATTGTTAATTTCGAATATTTTGGTCTTGGCTGTTATGATGGGCGTGGGATTATCCCACTTATCCTTGGGCATTGGTGCGGTCGCTGTCGCTCCGTTGCCACCACTAGCAACCGGAGTGTTCTCGATGTTCTCACGCAGCAACGTCACCTGCAGCAGGTGCGGAAAGTGTATATAGCCGACACGGCGCACGTCGGTAGCTATTTGATAGAGATTTGTAGTTCGCCTGAAAACATGAAAAATCCCTCGACTTACGTGCATATTGATAGCTCCAATGCAGCACAAAGCCATCGGTGGATAGGTAAAACTTTTTCATATCCTCCGGCAGGTAGACACAGTGCCTTTGCTCCCAGTTGACCAGCTGGCAGGGATTCAACGGCTGGCGACGGTCCAAGGTCACATGGCAGACGCGTGGCACATAGGCTACAATTATTTAACTAGAGTTCTGGCCGTGCCACATCCAATTTCACTACTCACACAGAGTTTTCATAAGGCCTAGAGTTAGACTCTCGTAGAAGGCATCTTCCTGTGTGCCTGTGAGTTTCTTATTCATTTCGATTCTCTTATATAAAAGTACTTCAAATAAACATTGGGGACAGCAAACAATGACTGCCTGGCCCTGGTTACGCTGGCAACGGAGTCGTGTTTGAATGGTTTCTATGGCAGATTGTGATTAAAGCTCTGCATGGATA
Source organism: Drosophila hydei (assembly GCF_003285905.1). Lineage (NCBI taxonomy): Eukaryota > Metazoa > Arthropoda > Insecta > Diptera > Drosophilidae > Drosophila > Drosophila hydei. The sequence continues at coordinate 8,146,719 of NW_022045643.1, forward strand.
TCTTTAAAACGCAACTAAGTGTGTTTTAAATTTAATTTTTACATTAAATACTGTTTTGTTTAAAGTAGATATATCAATCAAACAGTGGCTCTTAATGTCCAGTAAATTGACGCTATGAAATTTGGTCGAAATATATCAATAAACACTAAAATACTTAATCATAAATTTGAAGGACAACAAGCACACTTCAAGATTCTGATTACAATATCGTAGGATGTTACGATTTTCTATACTATAGTTTCTTTGTGAAAGGTAATTAGTGAATCATAAATAAATATATAATAAAAAACTAAAACTTTTGAACTTAAAGATATTTAAAAATTGAGTAAAAAATGTAAAACAAAATTTATTTTAATTAATTTATTTATCAGCTAATTTTTTTTGTTTTAAAGGGAAGCAGCTGAAGAAGAATATAAATATATAGATATATTTTGTTTTATATAAGAGATATTTCTTTTTGAACAGAGTTCATACCTGCAATAAATATATAAGCGATATTTGATCATTTAAATAAATATACTAATGTTCTTTTCTTGGCTTTTTGTATTCATTTTCTCCTAAAAAATATATAAATAATTAATAAATTAATTTATATATATTTTTATATTTTTTCAGCTATTACCAAAAAAATATATGATAAATATTTAAGAAATAAAATGCTCGAAACTTTATAATTAATATGATTGCAATTTATTTATATATAGTACATTGACAACAATTTATATACAGAAAAAAAACGCAAAAACATATCAACAGATCTAAATGAGGTTCGACTTTGGAAATGTGAAGATGTGAAGTTGTAAAGGAACTTAGACATAAAATAAAGAGAGAGTTGGTTTGCGTTGGTATTGAAGAGCCAAGAGATATCAAGTCATATGTCGGTTCGCTCAACTCTTAGCTTGCGTTGGGGTCTCGCACTCGGCTTCCTCTTCATGTCAGGAAACCTCCCACACTGTGGACTCCACCGAACGACGCGGACGTGCAGCAACCTCGACATGCGCGTCTAGTCCGTCGCTCAGGCGGCTGAAGCGACGCGCCCAGCTGCCGCGCGCTGTTGACTGGCTGCCAGCTATAGAGGGGCGTTGAGTGCTATCGCGGAACAGACTCATGATGTCTTGATTGTCGCCCTGGGCACGCTTGATGCCGTGCTGGTATTTGGCCTCTTTGGCAAGCAGCTGCTCGCGCTGCATTTGGGTCTTCACCTCTGACGGGACATCAGGTATGATGAACTGCATTATGCCAGTTAGCACGAAGACCACGTGCTGTTGTGGAATAGAAAAGTCGAACTTAGCATGATGTGCTTCAGACCATAATTTGATTAATTTACCTCAAACACCACGACAAAGGCCAAGCGTGCGGCAAACACATGCCAATAGTGCGGACTCAGTCCATAAGGTTCATAGTCCTTTGGCCCGTTGCTGTCAAAGGATGTCAGCCGTTTATAGAGTATGTCTAGAAGCTTCTGAATAGCTCACTTACCGATAGCCTCTGTACTGGCAGGTGTCCGGGTCGCGTTCGCTGCTCGTGGCGCCCCATTCCTCCTTGTAGTCGGACGTATTGAATATGGACAGCGAGTGCTCTATGTAGCCAGCCAGCGTATGGGACTCCGAGTAGACGAACTTATAGACGACGCGCGGTATAAAGTCACTTGTGTAGGCGATCACAAAGGCGTTCGAGACGACAGCTGTGTAGGTGATTATGCGCAAGATACCATACCAGGCACCAATGTCCTCTACGCGCTCAGCCAAGGGTCGTCTGGCCTGGGTGACCATCTTGTAGGCATCCAAACGTATCTCGGCCACATTGTTGAGGAGTGCAAAAAGCGGCGCCAAAGGAAATGCGGCCACGAACAGTGTGACAAAGCCATATTGCAGTACTACAATAGAGGTCAGGTTTTCAAGCTTAAGTAGTCTATGAATAATCATAACTTACTCATTTCTAGATACTCATCGAAGAGTGCCAAGCGACCTGGATCCTGCATATGATAGTCCTGCTCCCAGGCCATATGCAAGTGCGATTCGTCTTTTGTGGCCTGCAAGCAAGTAGGAACTGAGCTGCTTCTATATCACTAAAATTCAACAAAAATTTACTTGTTTGTGCTTGCGCTGACGCCACCAATTCCAGAATTTGGGAAACAAGTACTCCATAAAGTTGTTCCAGCACTGTTTACCCACCATAATGATAGCCTTTGGGTAAATATTATGAAATTGAAATAAAAAATTCGTAGACTTTTACCCCATATAAAAACTTACCAATTGTATGCAAAGTTCGGAGAGGCAGCCCGCCGGATCGCAGATATCATTTTTGAGGCGAAAGAATTCGCTGCGTCGCGCCTGATCGTCGCCGGGATAGTCAAAGAAGCGTCCTTTGAAGAAGGCTATATAGATGAGCGACGAGTAGAAGTTCATGAACTCAAAGAAGAATATCTTAAAGGTATATGAGTCCTCATATTCGGTGTGAGTGCGTGGATTCTCCAGATTTGTCAACTTGATGGCCATGCGGTGGTAGATCTAAACAATATAAATGAATATATTTTAATAAAATTCATAGCCTTGGCAGCTATACCTACGCGCGTTAGTATCATGATGACCACCAAATTGATTAGAGCAGCTGTCACAGTGGTAAATAGCTTGGCGTGCTCCTTTACAAAGAAGCCGCCGCCACCATAGATGACCGAGACCAAGGATATGCGATAGATGATGGTACCCAGCACGGCAGACAGCACCACCGAGATCTGTAGACGATGAAACTTAATAAGAGCCTCATATAACACTATCCCATGCTAATTACCATAAAGAGCACAGCACTGCCGGTGATGACGAAGCGTATAGCACGACTCCATGTGGACATGTAGGGCTCCTTTTCGCGTGTCACCGGATTCATACGGAATGTGGTTGCATTGGTCTCAAACTCGGGTCGGTTCTCCTCATCCATTTCCACATTATGAAGATCCCATTCCCAGACCAAAACCGATTGCTTGCGTTTCCAAAGCTCCAGAAATGTAGTTGCTGTGAGTCAAATTATATGAGTCATTAGACAAGATTTGAAATAGTTGTGTTTGTGGGCTTATTGCCTACCCCAAAAAGACATGAAGATGGCGAAAAATACCGTCGAGGGATTGTCAAAGAGGTAAGTCAGCCGCGAGAATAGGCACGATTCGGATAGTCTTTGATAGCTGCAGGCCTTATCGCAGAGCGGGCAGAGCGTTATGTTCCCTGTGCCGTACTCGTTGCAGATCTCCTTGCTGGGCGTGTTATCCTCCGATTCGAGTGTGGCCAGTCCGTAAATGAAGCATAGAGTACCCACTACAGACGGATAGACGAGCATTTCCGTATAGAAACCAAGCCAACTGAAGTAGAGAGCGATTTTGTCCCCGAAGTATTTGCGCACCAGGCACAGCGGTTGCTTCTTGTACCACTGCGATGGATGTGCCCAGGTCTGGTACAGCACGCGCCGATCAAGCGATATACCACTCGAGTGCGGCCGATCATAGCGACCTTCGTGCAAGGGAAAGCAGCCCAAGTAGGTGCCATCATTGAGCAGGCGCCTGATGCCATTGCGATCGCCATCGTCGTACGGTGTGCGAATCAGCACCTGCATAACCATCAGCGAGCGTTGGGCACTCGTATAGGCCGTGGCACGATCCTTCACAATGAACCTTTCGCAAACAAAATACGAATAAGCTTAAAAGACAATGCAAAGTTTGGCTGACCTACTGCTCCTCGGGATTGCCATTGGCCGTGGCTGCTTTGAACGTTGTCTCGCCTTCCAGCAGACTATTATCAAGCTGTATCTTTTTGGTTAGGCGCTGCCAAACATCCTTCCAGTACTGCACATTGCGCATGACCACATTCTCCTCATCCTAATCGTGGGTTGCACTGTTAGGAATATTCACTAAGTAGGTCAATTGCCAACTTACCCAAGATGGCTTGACGGATATGGTTATAAAACGTTTGATGGGCAACTTTAGGTTCATGACCTCGGCCAGGCGCGTCTCCAGACGCCAAGGCAGATGAATCTTGAGGAAAAAGGTTTTCTCATTGAACGATTGGGATTTGTCCTCCAGCTCCACTTCGAGTCCCTCTTTTACGAGATTGTCCATAAAGCTGCGCCTGATATCACGGCGTCGCGCCTCCGCCTCCGTCATTACGCCCAGATCCTCCTCTTCCCAGGCCAAGACCATGTCCACCTTTCGTCGCCCATCGCGAAACATCAGCGATTCCGGATCGAGACCCTCTCGATCCTGCTTGCTCACACGTCGCTCCTCGCTATCGCCCGTGAGACTGTTGCTCTTGCTGGCCTTGCGACTGCTCAGGTAGCTGCCGGTCACGCTGCTCTCCCCGGTGGATGTCTTGCGCTCAGCTGGCATCAATTGCTTATAGCCGAACTGATCGGGCAGCACATTCGAGTGCGAGGACTCTACAATTTCATAGGACTCCTTGACACCGTTGTCGACTTGACTAGCCCTCCGTCCACCCAGAGTGGGGCTGAGATTCAAGCCCAGAGTGCGACGCATTGCAGTGCCAGGTATATCCTCATCGTGGCTACCCACGACACGCGGCCCAAACGCCTGTGTGGGACTCGGCTCCGCCGACTCTGTCTCCAGATGTGTTGGCAATGGCATTGCAATGGAATTGACTTTCTGATAGAACGAGCCATTGCTGCCGCGCATCATCGACGAGTTGAGCCATTTCTCTGTGTACGCGGCCGAGCTGGTCTTGTTGTTGGAGCTCAGCTCCAAGCTGGGCTTTGGCGTAATGGGATTGCCCACAGACATTGGACTTTGGCTCACCGTTTGCCGCTCGCTTTCTAGAAAGTTGTAAATGTTATCGGCAGAGACGTTGGGCTCTATGGGTGGCGACTGCAGGTCCAATTCAATCAAAGGACTCTCCTGTCGATACAGAGAAGCGTAAAACTCAGATAACGGTGGCTTGGTATATGAAATACTTACGGCATAGCCAACTAAACGGCCAGCCACTATGCCGCTGTCCTGGCTGAGTCTTCTGGGTCGCAGCTTGATCTGGTTGCTGCGTATCATGCGTTCGCTCTTCGCCGGGCTCGAGACAACTTGACGCCGCGAAGTGCTCAACGAACTGTGCTGCGAGTTGCGTAGTGTGGGCACCGAAAGGAATCCTGTAGATTGAAAACATAAGAAAACGAAAAGTTTTATCGAAATCGTTAAATATTTTAATAGCCACCCACTTGGAAATTGAAATGCTGTCTGTTCGATTGCTGCTATCTCGCTCTCACGCGCCGCACTGTCAATCAGATCCTCACGTGAATTGGCCTCCGTTATGGGCGCCGTGCTCTCATCGTCCACGCTGTCGATACGTATTTGAAATATATTCGATTTGCGGCCCACATTGTCCGTCAGCTTTGCATGATTGCTCATGTTTTTCCAAACTTGTCAATCGCAACGTCACAAGACTCTGGAAAATCGTAAGTTGTACAGCTCGGCATTGGGTCAAGAAGAAGTTTTTAGTTTTTAGTATTTAGTGCTTTATTATTTTTGTTAAGTGAATTTGACCTACAATGACAACGCTCGAGGCTTTGCTGCATGTGCTCCTATTCCCACAATTAAATATGCATTCATATTTATAAGTTCGATGAAAATCGAAAGACAACTAATAACACTCGAACGCAAATAGGCCAGCAATACGTCTGTGCATAACAAAAACAAATTTGAAAGTTTGTTTCATAGCCTAATTGAGGCTGTTTAAACTATGTCTTAATTGAGCTCATGGCAAGTCAGAATTTTAGCTAAGAATCTGGCGATCTATAGCAACGAGATCAAACATTCTGCATGCCCCTTTCAAAGTCTCTAAATTTGCCATAAAGAATTTTAAAATATTTTTCTGCTATTTCATTTTGATTTATTTAACTAAATAATTAAGTTAAATAAAATCAACATTTAACTTTGCTCTAATATTCTGCTGTCATTTAACGATTTTAGTCATGGCTTACACACCCCCACACACACAGACACACACATGAGTGTGTGTATATTATGCTCCCCAAGGAGCACTTATTTCTGACATTAGCATCGCCTGGAAAAGCAAACAAACAAGCAAACAAATTATATGTCTAATTAAATATATGTGTTTAAAGGTAGTAAAAATTTATGAGGATAGAGTTTTGAATGTCAAAGGTTCCATTTTCATGCAGAAGAGACTTGAGCACTTATAAATTCATAATGAAACGCTTGAAGCTCTGCCAATCAACCTTTCCGATACAATTGATTGTTTATAAATTGAATTAACGGACTTGATATATACAGGTGTATATATATTCGAAAAACTAGAATGTCTATCGTTATGCATACACATATATAAGCGCCATTATTGGCGTCATGAGCGAAAGCCCAACTTCAATTCGTAGTACTCGAGGCCAAAGCCATAACAACTTTTTCTATGTATACGCAAAGGCACACATTTATGGGGCACATCAGTATATAAATATATATATATATTTCTATATGTGTGTAATAGATAATGCACATTAGAGAGACAGCTCCACTTGGGTCGATAAATGTTGAATAAATAAACTTGTTGCTGAACTAAATTGGCGGCTAGTTGTTGATTGTCACTAGGCGAATGTCAAATATGTGTAATTTATTTATTTTCAATTAACTGGCTTGTGAAACGAATCTGAACTGGACTTAAAACCGTCCACTCCCACTTCGATTGACACACTTCGATCAAGCCTGCCCCAAAAAGGGGCACACAAATAAATGGAGCTACATATCGTAGCGTAGCACGCCTATGACTTGCCAGATGCGTCAATATTAGTGGTAAGTAGCTAGTTGCCTGGCTTGTCAGTTGTGCAAAGTCTCATGCCGTTGTTGTAATCACGACAATTGAAGGTTTATTGATTCGACATTCTCATTCTTCAAGCTCTATATATTAATAATCGATTATTGATTTCAAGTTACAACTATTCAAATGCCACTCAACAAATTCTAATCAAAAATTTCAGCACTTTCTATGACAACTGAAACTATTTGTGCTTATCCGATTGTATTTTTTTTTTGTTTTTATATTTTTATTCCATACTTTTAACTCTTGTTATTGGTTCTGAAAATTTCAATTGTTAATGTATTTTCTATTGACTTAAAATGTTTGTCTTGCTCCTTGTTTTTGCTTTTTAATATCTTTTTTTAAGCATTGCACTCGCTCGCGTGTCCTATATTAGTTATTAACACATTTCGTTTCGCATAATGGACACGGCGAGCGATTTCGACCGATTTGTTAAAGCACTCGCGCACGAATGACCAAAGAACTGACACAAACCACTGACCACAAGCCAAGGACTATAGAAGTAAGCTTTGCAACTGTCGCCTGGCCCAACCACCGCAGCGAGTATCTGCGACGACCAATGCTAGATAATCAAAGTAGTTCAGTTTTTCATGTGTTGCTCTCTCTCACCCACGCCGAATCGAGCTCGCCACGTTTCTGGCTTAATGGTTAATTGACATAGTTGCCTACAATTTGACATTTCGACTATTCTAATTCCTGTTGTTGCTGTTGTTGTTATATGAATTAATAAAAGATTATGTTCTATTTGATTGGCCAACGAATTACCACAGGGAATTTTGAACTCATGAACCTGGCGGCGATTGCATTGCAGCCCCAGCCCCTTGGGGTCCTTCTCAAGGGGTTCACAGTGTTAAACAAGGACCTCACTATTAATTGCCATTACATACGGGTAACGTAAAAACTATAAAAATAGACTTTCAACGTGAAAAAAAAAGAATGAACGTGTATATATGCCGCTATTATTACACGGCGGCACATCTATTTTGAGCCACTGTGGATACCTGCGTCAGACAGGCGGCCAAGTGCGTCGTTTACCACCTTTAAGACAAGGCGATGCGTGATATGTGATATTTGTTATTAGCAGCTATAGTTCTAGTTGTGACGAAAGTCGTTATTATTTAAATTCACTGCACACAAGTCGAATAGATTGCATGAAGAAATGATTGCTTCGACATTTGATCGACTTCCTGATTGACTGGCTGACTAATTGATGGTAAATGCATTGCGGGAATACCCTATATGCACTTGCACTTGTGCTGAAGGCAGAGTCAGACTTGCTCTGCCCTGCGTTCTTCTCGTTAAACAACAATTCAATTTGGATGCGAGTCAGGTATGTGGTGCGAAAATACTTCATAAGCATTTCTTCTTAAGCTAGAGACCGCTCTGCGCTTTTCTATGCGAGTCTCATTAGTTAAGACTTTATGTTTACTGTCTCTTGCACACTTCTGTAAGCCCAGATTTTCTATCTTCTGCGCTATATTTTAAGTATAATAATTTTCTCTGCGATTCTCATACATAAAAATGCTTTGAGCATGGGGGTTATATTCCAATACTTGAGTTGATCGGCTCATTAGCGTTATCTCACTTCATGCTGTCTTAATATACTCACTCTACTCTTCCTTACCCTCTCTCGCTCTCTCTCTCCGTCTTCACCTCCATCTCGAACACCTTCAGCTTAATAATCCATTGATAACTTTATTTAACCCAACACCATAAATATAATCATAACGAACTTCTTGCATACAAGGCTAACTAGAAGCAGCTTCTCGTGGCGCTCTAACCCTGTTCACTCTTCGCCCTTAACCAATTCGTTAGAATTGTTGTTGCATTGCTGAAGAACGTCTGTTTCGCAGGAGTTTGTAGCTTTGCTAAAGAACTGGCCCGCCTCGCACTCAGCCTCAATCTTCTGGCCATGCAAGCACACAAAGTATCCACGACAATTGTTAGTATCTCGGGCGAGTTGGCCATGTTTGCCGCTGCAGACGCCCACGCGCTCGCCATTCTCCATGAGGCAGGTGCCATCGTTCTGCCGGCAAATGCCCAGCAGGCTGTCGAAGCTCTCTCCATTGCGGCAGCGCTGCGAAACGGGTTCGTCCTCATCGCAGCTGATGTAGCGCCGGCAGTCGCCGGGCTCGGCAATGGAGGCGCCCTCGTCGATCACCTCGCAGAGATTGGCAAAGTCAGCGGGTGCATCGCTGCAGTTCTTTGGCAACTGCACCTCGTGTAGGTCCAGTTCCATGACATCTGACTTCAGCTCCTGTACGTCCGGCACATCCTCATCAATGGCCAGCTCGTAGGACTGGCACTGTTTCAGTGTGGCATTGAAAAAGTAACCCGAATAACAGCGCTCACCGCGCAGCTTGTTCGAGATGCAGATATAAAAATTGTTACAATTGGCAAAGTCTGGCAAGAGGTAACCGTTTTTGCCCTCACACAGCACTGGATTTGGTTTCGGCTTCTGATCGTTGCCAATTGTTGAATTCGTTAAATTCTGAGTGCTCCCATTGATGACATACGGACAAGAGCCATCATCTTGGGTGCACAGCAGCTGCTCAGCATTGAAATAAGTGCCGTTGCCGCAGCGTTGCATAAGTGCCACGCCGCCAGCACAGATATAGTACCGAGTGCAGTCCTTATAGTCGGCCACATAGCTGCCATCCTGCAGATGCTCACAGCTGAGGAGGGCGCTGTCGTTGCCCGCTTTGCCCAGTTGGCCACGCTGGCACTCGGAACTCAGTTCAGGCTCGCAGCGTGACAGGCTGGCATTGTAGACCTTGTTGGCCTCGCACTCAGCCGGAATAGGAAGTCCGTGCACGCAGGCGTAATACTGATTGCAGTAGAGCTGATGGGGCAGTCGCGTGCCATGAGCCACTTTCTTGCAGAGCCCCTGCGAGGCCGACAGCGATTTCTGCTGACACTGACCCTGATCCAGTTGGCACTGCGCCAGCATTTTGTTAAAGTACTGACCCTTCGGACAGTACTGCAACTGTGATACATTCTGACTGCTGCTGGTGTTCAGGTTATAGCTAAAGCTGGAGCAGTTGTAATATGCCTGACAATCGGTCGCATGCGCTACCAAAGTTCCGATTGTATTATTGGAGCACATGGAGTCGGCTTGCTTACAGCTGCCATCGTTGGGTCGACAATAGCCCAGCAGTGCATCAAAGAAGCTGCCCGCACCGCAGCTTTGGGGCAGAGCAGGTTTCTCCTGCAGGCATAGATAAAAACGCGTGCAATCTGCTGCATCCGCAACGCTCTGTCCGTCGGGCTGGCCCAGGCAACTGCTTGTGGGCAGCACCTGCAGCTTTGCTTCAGCTGAAGCCTGACATTTTTCCAGACTCTGACACTTGTTTAGCTGCCGCGAGAAGCTGTTGTCGCGCAAGCAGCTGCTCAGATGCCACTCATCCGCATTGCAGTAGTAAAAGAACTGGGTGCAGTTGGCATCGGGCAGTGACACAGCTCGCAGCTCGCCCTGCCGGCAGGAACGTCTCAAGCCGCTGCCCTGGCAATTGCCATCATTACGCATGCAGCCTAGCTGTGGCTCGAACTCCTCCAATTTACCGCACGTCCTGCTCCGCCACTGACCATTGACGCACTGTTCGTATGAGCGGCAGCTGGTGGCCGAGGCGCGCTGCTGTCCATTCACACAGGCCGTGGCATTAAGTCCATTCACATCGAGACGACACTGATTGGCATCGTTGGGCAGGCAATAGTTGATCTCGCGACTGAAGTACATGCCGAGCGGACACTGCTGTATCCACCAGACATTCTCCATACACATCAGGAACTTGTCACAGGCCGTAGAATACGGACGCACTGTCAAGTGCTGGCAGCCTGCCGTTTGCTGGCCCTCGCTACGATTCAGCCAGCTGCAGAAATCATCGCCCTCGAACTCAGGCATGGGCAGACAGGTGTTCAACTGCGCCGCATAGTAATGGCGCCTGGGACAGCTGCGCAGGCGCCACTTGCCCGCCGCGCAGCGGAAATATTGCAGGCAGCTGCCTTTGCCAGCTCTGCTCGGAATAGTCTCCGACTCGCTGCTCGTATCGCAAGCCGGCAAGCCCAACACTCTGGCATAGCTGCAGACCATGTCATCCCGTGGCTCCAGACAACGCTGTTGCTCCGGATTGTAGTACCGCTCCTCGGAGCAGCTGCGTCTACGCCAATTGCCATCCAGACAAATCTCATATTGCGAACAATTTGCAGGCACCGAACGCTTTGTGTTTGTTTCGCAGATCAACTGCAATGAATGGGGGAAAAGTAAAGTAATATGAGAAAAATATGACTTCATAAGAGTTAAGTAATGAAATCTAGCTTAAGTTCAATTACTAAGAAATGTAAGTGTGCTGAAGTACTTATTAAAGGGTCTTAAGGAAACCCGATATGCCATCGGCTGCACTCGACTGCATTGTTCTACTACTATGAACTCGACTACTTGTTCATGGACCAATGAGTCTTAAAGTGGGTTGACCTTATATTGTATAGGTAAAAACCGAGTCAACAGTGGCCTACCTGCAAAACTTGATGATCCTAGCACTCAGACTGTGGTAGGATCCCTCAATAGTGAGTGTTGAGCGCTGCCCTACCCCTTTCGCTAAACTCTGGTAAATCAAATCTTGATATAATAAAAATTTCAAATATCAAGTCACTAGCCAAAGCATTCAATTGCCAACAAATCGGAATACATTGTAAGCCTCTAGTCGATGTTAAAGTCTCTAGTCTTAAGAGATTTAATATGAACAGACGGACGCCTGCACAGCAAAGACGGACATTGCACAAAACGAATTTACTCATTTCAATGAACAATATAGAAAACCGAAATAAAAGTTCAGTTTGCGTAAATAAACATAAATTAGTTTGTATATATGTATATATTTGGATAGGTATAATTTTGGTTCAAGCGGAATTTCTCATAATATATAGTAACTCATAAATAACAAAGGTAATTATATAAGTAGGTAATTTAGGACATCGTCTAAGCTCTATAAGTCATTCAAGTCATTGGCGGGCGGTCACGTTCGGTTATGCTTATGTAAGCTTCTGGAAGAGTTTCTTAAAGAATGATAGGGATCTTACTTTTTCCTCCGGCTCCACGGATCTCTTATGCATGGCATGTTCCTTGGCCATGCACATGCCCAGTTCGCTATCAAACAGTGTTCCAGCACTACAGGTGTGATATGTTACAATCCCGACATTTGCGTCACACATACAAAAGCCTTCAGACATATCCTTGGCCGCGAACGCCTCGTACTGTGCCCGATTAATGCAGTCCCGTGGATCACAGGCTGCCACAGTGGAGGTCAATTCATGCACACAGACGCCCAGCTTCTCATCGAAAACATGTCCAGCGGTGCACTGATAATAGGTAGGCGTAGTGTTGCAGGCGCAGAAGCCTCTGGTTGTATTGCGGGCAGCGAATGCATCGTACTTGACGCGCGATCTGCACTGGGCCGGATCACAAGCATCGACCACACAGAAGTTGAGAATCTGATCAAAAATATGATATTGTCCACAGCTCTGATAGGTGGCGACACCAGATGCTTCGCATACGCAGAAACCATTGATGGTATCCTTGGCTGCAAAGTTGCTGTAAGCCGTGCGGCTTTTGCACTGTGCGGAATCACAGGCCATATCCATATTGGCTGCAGATTCTGTATCCAGACAGATATCTAGCATGGAATCGTATTCCTTGCCCTCGGGACAGTCTTCATAAACGGCGATTCCCTCAATACACAGGCAAAAACCGGTCGTCGTGTTTAAAGCAGCGAAATTTGTGTTGGTTGACGCTGCTGAACATCCCTTGGGGTTACAGACGCTGCTAGGTGCCTGTCAAAGCATATATATATATATAAATATATATATATATATACAGGTATATACTCATTTAGAACTCACCTCTCGTATAAGGCAAAGGCCGACAGTGGCATCATAATACTTTGCTTTTGGACAGTTCATATAGTATGCTTCGCCATTCTGACAAACGCAGAAGCTTGTATCATCCGCTTCATTCGATGAGGCAAATGTGTCATCCTCTTCCAGGCACGAACACTTGTCGCTGTCACAGTATGGGCTTAGAACGCCCTATTGCGAAAGAGCCAACATGCGTAAGTGAAACTAATTGACTCTGCTGTGAATTGAATGACTTACCTCAACGTCCATGCAGGCTCCGACTACAGTATCAAACTCCTTTCCTTCGGGACACAGTCTGTAATAGGGGAAGCCACTAACACAATAGCAGAAGCCTTCAGTTCCATTGAGTGCCGGATACGGCTCATTATTTTCAAGGGCGTCGCACTGGGTCTCGTCACAGACAGCCGGTCCCTACACAATTACAAAAGAAATGAATTCAGATGCATTGTAATTAGACTCAATCAAATGCTTACCGCTGTCTCCAGGCAAATTAGTAAGTCTGTATCGAATTCCTTGCCATCTGGACACGTCGAATAAACACCGCAAGATTCCTTGCAGTAGCAGAAGCCGCCTGTATTACAGTTGGCTGGATAAATTGTGTATTCAACCTCTTCCGCACAAATTGTTGAATCACAATCGTTGACAGGGCAAATGAAATTTGGCTAAAACACATATATATTAGGGATATTATTTTAAGAAGACGCTGCGTGTAAGCCACTTACGACTGGGTACATGCAAATTCCTAAAGATGCATCATAGGTTTTACCAATTGGGCAGACATCAAACGAGGCCACCTCATCCGTACACACACAGAAGCCAGTGTCCGAACCTGTTGCTGAGAATGTCACACCATCTGGCTTACCACTGCAGTAGCTTGAGCAGCATCTAGGCTATAATTGTAGGGTTAAATTAAGTTGAGCTTATATATATATGAATTGTTGGTTACATCTGCCAGCTGCGCGAGTATACACTTGAGTTCAACGGCATCAAAGGTATAGCCAATGGGACAAGGAACTGGTATGGGCTGATTGACACGGCACAGACAGAAACTATCCGGATCATCATAGTTGACAGAGACAGTGTAGTCCTCGGCGTTATTGCAATCTCGAGGATCGCAGGGTCCCGTCTATAATGTGTTTTTTTTATTAAATCAAAGATCTTTAAGTCTGCTAATTTTCCAATTGTTAACTCACGAAAAGGCATCCACCATCCGTCGCGTCAAATGTGGTGCCCGAATCGCAGTTCTTCAAGTAGGCACCATCAGCCTCGCACAGACAGAATGTGCTGTTATCAGATGTTAGGGATGGATAGACCTGGTTCACAGTCGTCTTCTTGCACTGCGTTTGATCACAGGAGCTCTGCAAGCAATGACAATTATAGTTTATATCTGTTTCTGTACGATTCCACTTACACTCGGAACGGGCAGACAAATTCCGAAAGTGGAGTCAAAGGCTGAATTCGCTGGGCAGGAACGAATAAGAGCGAAATTATCGATGCACGTATAGAATCTGGTATTATCGCTGGCATCTGGGAACACAGCTCCATCCACAGCTGTGTTGCAGTTGTTCGCATTACAAGTCACAGAGGCGGAGCAATTGCCAGTCTTTGTGTTAAAGCCTTCGCCCTTAGGACAATCAATCACCAGCGGCACTCCAGCGGTACATTCGAAGTATTTGGAGCAAATGGGATGTGCTACATTGCCGTCCTCAGTGCCGCAGGGATTAATGCACTGTCCAGTGACATCGATGATGCAGCTGCTACCATCAAAACGTTCGCCATTTCCGCAGCTACTTGGCACGGCCAATCCATCGTTGCAGGTAAAATAGGAAGTGCAGCAAGTATCGGGCATTAGGTAACCATTAGGCTTGTTGCTACATATCCAGCATTTGGCATCGGTATCTGGCACACAGGCGCCCACGCTGTTGCTGAATATATTGCCGCGACCGCAGGTGCCCTCGATCAGTTCACCATTCTGGCATAGCACATACATATCGCATTCGGTTGTCGAGGCCTGCATGGCACCTTCGGCCAAGCCATTGCATGAGGCGGAACGTTTGCTGCGCGAGTTCGGCTGCAGCCATTTGTTCTCGGGGCACTGATTGTTGTCATCCCGGCGACAAATGCCCACGGAGTCATCGAAGAAGAACCCACCAGTACAGGACTCCTTAATCCATTTGCCATTGATGCACGCTAAGTAATTCCAACAGTTCTCAGCCGCAACGGCTGGAGAAAAGTCCTTGCACTCTCCACCTACTACAATAGGCATAATTCTTTCAGTGCTGATCACATTGTCCGAGTCAGAGTTGCATTGTGGACACACGTTGTCGGTATCTATAACGCAAATAAGAGCTGTCTTATCAAAGTAAGATCCGATTGCACAGGTCTTCGGCTGCCAGCTTCCATTCACGCACGCATTATACTCATTGCAATTCTGCTCATTGGCAGAAAGCTCATCGCCATTGCATTCTGAGCTTGAATTTCCGGAGCAGCACACGTTATTGCTGTCTACCACACAGATGTTCAAGCTGTCATCATAGTAGTTTCCTTGCCCACAATCAGCAGACACGAGTTCACCACTCTGGCACTTGAAATACAGGCGGCAATTTGCTGGATCGAGTACTGTCTCTCCATCTTTAGTGCCATCAGCGCAATCCTGTTCTGTTGAAGGACTATCTGTTGAGCATTGAGGACACACGTTGTCGACATCAATAGCACAGGACATAAGAGTGGTATCAAAGTAGGATCCTATCAAACATGTCTCTGATTGCCAGGTACCATTTTGACAAATGTTATACTTATTGCAGTTGTCCTTATCGGCAGAAATATCTCCGTTGGAGCAGCCTGAAGTTGAGCACACATTATTGCTGTCTACCACACAGATGTTCAGGCTGTCATCGTAGTAGTTTCCTAGTCCGCAATCAGCTGAGACGAGTTCACCACTCTGGCACTTGAAATACAGGCGGCAATTTGCTGGATCGACAACTGTCTCGCCATCTTTAGTTCCATCAGCGCAATCCTGGGCTGTTGAAGGACTATCTGTTGAGCATTGAGGACACACGTTGTCGACATCAATAGCACAGGACATAAGAGTGGTATCAAAGTAGGATCCTATCAAACATGTCTCTGATTGCCAGGTACCATTTTGACAAATGTTATACTTATTGCAGTTGTCCTTATCGGCAGTAACATCTCCGTTGGAGCAGCCTGAAGTTGAGCAGCAGTTATTGCTGTCAACCACACAAATGTTCAGGCTGTCATCGTAGTAGTTTCCTAGTCCGCAATCAGCTGAGACGAGTTCACCACTCTGGCACTTAAAGTAAAGGCGGCAATTTTCCGGATCGAGAACAGTTTCTCCATCTTTAGTGCCATCAGCGCAATCCTGGGCTGTTGAAGGACTATCTGTTGAGCATTGAGGACACACGTTGTCGACATCAATAGCACAGGACATAAGAGTGGTATCAAAGTAGGATCCTATCAAACATGTCTCTGATTGCCAGGTACCATTTTGACAAATGTTATACTTATTGCAGTTGTCCTTATCGGCAGTAA
The DNA here is from genome assembly GCF_003285905.1 of Drosophila hydei. Taxonomy (NCBI): domain Eukaryota; kingdom Metazoa; phylum Arthropoda; class Insecta; order Diptera; family Drosophilidae; genus Drosophila; species Drosophila hydei. The sequence goes on from NW_022045643.1 coordinate 8,162,993, forward strand.
CATCTCCGTTGGAGCAGCCTGAAGTTGAGCAGCAGTTATTGCTGTCTACCACACAAATGTTCAGGCTGTCATCATAGTAGTTTCCTAGTCCGCAATCAGCTGAGACGAGTTCGCCACTTTGGCACTTAAAGTAAAGGCGGCAATTTTCCGGATCGAGAACAGTTTCTCCATCTTTAGTGCCATCAGCGCAATCCTGGCCTGTTGAGCATTGTGGGCATACGTTGTCGACATCCACAACACACGACAGAAGTGTCGAATTAAAGTAGAATCCACTCTCACATGTCTTTGATACCCAGCAGCCATCTTGGCAAACATTATACTTATAGCAGTAGTCGTCATTGACTGACACATCACCGTCGACACATGTAGTTCCTGGAGTAGTTGTGTCGTCGGGGCATGTACCGGGTATGCAGTGCAGGCCGGTTCCACTGAAGTAGCTACCAGTTGGACACAGCTGACGGGTTGCCTTTTGCTGGAAGCATATGTAAAAGACGGTGCAGTCATCGTTATCAGCCACCATTGAGCCATCGGGTACGCCGATGCAGAAGTTCTCCCAGCAGTTGGAGTTGTCGTCATCATTGACGCACTTCAACAAGCTTGAGTCATAGTAAAAGCCACTGGGACAGTTCTTGACTGTGGTGACCTTATCCTGGCAGACGTAGTAGCTGGCACAGGATGTGTTGCTTGGCAATGACACACCATTTTCTTTCGTCAAGCATGCGTTTTGCCAGCACTCCGACACTGGATCTGGAACGCAAGTATTGTTCGTGATGTTAAAGTAGCTGCCAGCATCACAGGTCTGCGCATATGCCAGCTGCTCATCACAGATGTAGAACTCAGAGCAGTAACCAGACTTTGGCAAGTACGCGCCATTGACTTCACTTGCACAAATGTTCGAGATCTAAAAGAAAACGAGAATTAAGTAAATGAGAAGTGGCAAATCGGATTGGTTAACTTACGCCTGCTAGAGGTGCAGATAGGCTCAGTTTGCATAGACCGCGTCTAGCGGCCGAGCATTTGCCTGTTTTCGGATTGTACTCCTTGCCAGTGGGGCATTTCATGGAGCGCACCACATTCTTGTTAGAACAGCGGTAATAGCCGGAGCAGCTGGTAGGATTTGGCCAATGTGGTGCCAGGCCACGGAGCTTGCGGTAAACGCATTCAGGATCGGCGGCACCGACTATAGATGCCACTGCGGTCAACGTAACCACAGCAAGCAGAGTAACTGTTGGGAAAAAACAAGTTTAAATAAGTCTATTAATTGATGTCCTTTGGCTGACCTTTCATTTCTATTCACTGATATTCCACGACTATTGCTATGATTGTACTCCGCACAATTACCAAAATTTCATAGCCTTTATATACATATTAAGATATCGCAGTTAACATTGATTTCTGCTTATCAGCATCGTTTGATCGATCAGTGCGTACTTATCAGTATTTGTAGTTTGTGTTCAACATGCGCCCATCAAGTATTTTTTAATTGAGTTCAAGACTTTTGGCATGAATTCCGGGAAGACAACAAATCTAATGTCACACAGTCTGCTCAGCCACACCCCAAGTGTCGATGCGTCGATTCTTAATTGGTTATGAATGAAGTTCATAATGATACAATGAAATGATAATACTTCTCCACCCAAAATAGTAAAAACATTGTTAAGAATAATTAAAGCTTAAAGCTCTATAGTTCTTTGCACACTTTTCATAGTTTATTGCGTATTCAAATTCAAGCGCAAGCAGCTTCACAAGTTTTAGTCCTGGAGTCCCAGTAGAGATTGGATGGACAGTCTTTTATATAGCCGCGATCACCATCGCAATGCACAAACTTGTGACAATTGTAGGGATATGGTAGAAACTCGATTCCTGGATGATTCATGCACATTGCGTCGGTATCCACGGCAGGCGTCGTTGTTGATATGGAAATTGTAGTTCCTGTGGACTCATTCTGCTCGGATGTCGATGTTGGGTCTTCGCTTGTTATCAACGTTGTCCGTCCGGACGTTTCTTGTGTGGAAGTTTCTAGATTTTCAGTGGTTGTAACACCCGATGGACTGGGTGGCAACTCTGTCGATGTACCTTGTGTAGAAGTTTCTGTATCTCCAGTGGGAGCTATAGACGTTTCTTGTGTTGAACTATTTGGATCTCCGGTTGGTGTAACTTCTGTCGTTGTCTGCGGCAAGCCTGTAGATGAACTATTTGGATCTACAGTAGGTGTTGAGTCCGTTGAATTTGGGGGTATCTCTGTAGAAGGTTCTAGTGTTGAACTGTTAGGATCTTCACTAGACGTTACTTGACTTGAGCTGTTAGAATCTCCAGTTGGTGTTACCTCCGTCGTTGTGTGCGGCAACCCTGTAGGTGAGCTATTTGGATCTTCAGTGGGTGTTGAGCCCGTTGGATTTGGTGGTAACTCTGTAGATGGTTCTTGTGTTGAACTATTTGGATCTCCACTGGGAGTTATGTCGCTTGTTGTCTGCGGCAATCCTGTAGACGGTTCCTGTGTTGAACTATTTGGATCTTCAGTGGGTATTGAGCCCGTTGGATTTGGTGGTAAATCTGAAGTCGGTTCTTGTGTTGAACTATTAGGATTTTCAGTGGGGGTTACGCCTGTTGGATTTGGTGGTAGCTCACTAGACGTTCCTTGACTTGAACTGTTAGGATCTCCAGTTGGTGTTACCTCCGTCGTTGTCTGCGGCAACCCTGTAGGTGAGCTATTTGGATCTTCAGTGGGTGTTGAGCCCGTTGGATTTGGTGGTAACTCTGTAGATGGATCTTGTGTTGAGCTATTAGGATTTTCAGTGGGGGTTACGCCTGTTGGATTTGGTGGTAGCTCACTCGACGTTCCTTGACTTGAACTGTTAACATCTCCTGTGGGTGTTACTTCAGTAGTTGTGTGAGGCGACTCTGTAGACGTTCCTTGACTTGAGCTATTGGGATCTCCTGTGGGTGTTACTTCAGTCGTTGTCGGCCACGCCGTAGACGTTTCATGTGTTGAATTATTGGGATCCTCAGTAGGACTTTGTGGCGACTCTGAAGTTGTGCCTGGATCACGAGTTGGTCTGATCTCGGATGTTGTCTGTGTCGAACCAGTGGGTGAAGCACTAGTTGGCTCCTCAGTTGGTTCATCATCAGTTGGTGTTGGTTGAGTGGTAGTCGATTGAGTGGAGGTCGGTTTAGCGCAAGGCGGTGCAACTGTTATCGGAGCTGGAGTAGGTCTTACACAACTTGCAGCATTCAGTGTGTTTATCAGTAGCAGCAACTGCAAGGATATTAATACACAGGAGACCACTGAAATGAATAGAAATGTTCCTTAATGTGAGCTTGGACTATATCAATTGCGCAAGTTCCACTATTTAGAAAACTTACATCTCATTTTGTTCCGGAATCAAGTGTTAATCAATACTAGAGCAGCTGCGAGGTATTCACTTGATATTTATAACACTTGGAAATGCAACTATGTGTGTTATTGCTCTATCAGTGTCTAATTAGTCTATAACAATGCACTTAACCAATTATCTTATCTCAATTTGTTGATTTGCATACGCTTACATTAGCAATCAGAAATTGACATTATTGTTGCCCTTAATCAATGGAAGAAAGTAAACAAAGAGAAGAATTCTGGAAAATTGTTGACAAAAGTAAAATGTTTAACGATTTGATAATTAAATGTTATGTATTTTTTAAAATTGTATAAAAGAGATTTGTATTTGTAAACTGCCTCAAAGTATGCAACGTAATTGATAGTGTATGAAATCGGAGTAGCTTGTAGTAGTATATATGCTACTATTAGTTGAAATTGGTAGTAGAATTGGCATTAGTCTCACATGCAAGTAAGTGGGCATATATATAATCTGTCTCCATGAATATATATTCATATATACACTCAAATATATTCTTCGGCATATGTTAATTAGTGAGACTTAAGTGACCTGAGGCTTTGGATTTGATAAGTCTATATAAGAACAAAATAGAATAGACCCAGCATACAACCTCTACAAACATTTTATTTTTGTTTTTTAATTTATTTAGATTATTCTCTCCTGCAAATATTATCCAAATATTAAAAAAGTAAGAAATATGTCACTAACTGAACTAAATTAATCATCTTCTTTTCGTTAATAAATGTAATTACAACATTAAACAAATACTAAGCTCGCTTATCGAGTTCCGTTTATTGAGGGCCTTAAATGAAGTGCAAATCAATTGATTATAGGAAAATCGACCATATATAAAGTCTAATAGTTTTGCAAAAATCCAGTCGAAGCTACACGAACTGGCAGAGCGCACAGAGCAGCAAAGAGTACAAAATGAAAGGTTAGTTCAACTATTCAACTATTTTCATCAACATGAAACACAGAAGACTTTGTCTCAATGCCCCTTAACTAGTGGCAATTATTGGAATACTACTTATCCAAGTGATAGCCGTGTATGCGCAGCCCATTGATGACTATGCCACAATAGGAACATCAACTATCATACCGGAAGTCAGCGAGCCACAAACTTCTTCAACAGCAAATGCAGAGAATTCCTCAACAACTGCAGAAGCTGAAGTAACTGAGACACAAAACTCTTCAGCAACAAATGCAGAAAGTGTGCCAACAACAATTGAACCTTCTACAGAAGAAACGGAAGCAACAGAAGAAACTGAAGAAACAGAGACAACTGTGCCACCAACTTCTACAACAGAAGATGCAGAAACCACTGTCGAACCACCCGTATTATGTGATGAGGGAGTCGCATTTCTGCCAGCGCCTCAGTGCAATGATTACTACATGTGTCTATATGGTGTAGGCATCTTGAAGTCATGTCCAGACGGTCTCTACTGGGATCCCAGATGGAATATTTGCAATTGGGATTCCTCACGTTGCGACAATGGATTGCCAGAATCAAATTGCTCAGATGGTGTTGAATTTCTACCCGTCGAGTCAGATTGCACCCAATACATTCAGTGTGTTCACAATAGTCCAATACAAATGACATGTCCAGGCTATCTATTCTGGAACCAACCACTTCAAAGATGTGACTACAAATGTGAATTTTAGAAACTTGCTAAATGAAATTTTAATTTGTTAATGTTATTATTTAATAATGTGAAAAAGTGAATCATTCACTAAGCGTGTTAAAAGCAATAAATTTATTGAAATTGTTAAGTTGTATAGCCTTTTGTGTGATATCAAAGTTGACATAGATATAATGCAATAGCTCTTGACTGTGAAGACTATCTCAGACCTTAACAATGGAAAACAGTAAAGTGCAACAACTTACAGATAACACTGGGCTTCACATTAATATAGATAACAGTGGGTAACTTATGGAACATGTAACACATGGCGAGAAGCGTATCAATAGTAAAGATAATATAGAGGTGTATATGTCTATATGTTTATATGTCTATATGCCTAGATGATGTCTATATGATGTCTATATGGAGTCTATATGAAATCTTTATGATGTCAATATAATGACTATATGATCTCTATATGATGTCTATATGATACTTATATGAACTCTATATGAAGTCTAAATGACATTTATATGAGGTCTGTATGATATCTATATAATGTCTATATGATGTCTATATGACATCTATATGATGTCTATATGAAGTCTATATGATTTCTATATGATATCTATATGATGTCTTTATGACATCTATATGTTGTCTATACGAAGTCTATATGATGTATATATGACATCTATATGATGTCTATATGATTTCTATATGAAGTCTATATGATGTCTATATGACATCTATATGATGTTTATATGTTGTCTATATGATGTCTTCATGATGTCTATATGATGTCAACATAATGTCTATATGATGTCTATATGATGTCTATATGATCTCTATATGATGTCTATATGATGTCTATATGACATCTATATAAAGTCTATATGATGTCTATATGATATCTATATGAAGTCTATATGATGTTTATATGATGTCTATATGATGTCTATATGATGTCTATATGATATCTATATGATGTCTATATGACATCTATATAAAGTCTATATGATGTCTATATGATATCTATATGAAGTCTATATGATGTCTATATGACGTCTATATGATGTTTATATGATGTCTATATGATGTCTATATGATGTCAACATAATATCTATATGATGTCTATAATGACATCTATATGATGTCTATATGACATCTATGTGATGTCTATAAGAAGTCTATATGATATATATGTGATGTGTATATGATGTCTATTTATCTGCATATCTGTATTTTCTTTATTTATATGCAAATTACGCTGAAATTATTTATTTTTCCGCCGCTATCTATCCTCTCCAGTTAAATGTGAACTATGCAGTTGGTGCTGCTTAAAAATAACCTATTTGTTTATCTGAAACTCTCTAATAATAATACTTGCTATGCTTTGTATGACAATCGTCAGTTCTTCTTTGTTTATAAATGAAAGTCTAGCCAAAAAAGAAATCAATTAGCTAAGATTATGGGAAGTACCAAGTGGTTAGCGCAGAAGAAAGAAACAAAGTACAAAGAAACAAAGTACATAACATAGGTTTATGCCATATCTTAACAAAGCAATTATCAATGTTTCAGAGAACAAAATTTGTAATTAAAAGATGATTTTGCTTCTGTATTTTGGGTATAAAAGTCAACGGATTTCAGCCTGCAAAGTCAGACCAATTTTTTGTGTAAGCGGAGTAAATATGAAAACTTTCAGTAAGTAAAGTAAAGTGAGCAAATATAAAGAAAACATTTCAATTCTCGTTCTTACAGTTGTCGTGTTGTTGCTTGCTGGCGCAATCAGAGCTCAAAATCTGAGAGACGTAAGAGAATGGTTTGGATTTATAGAACGACAATTAAAGCAGTTAAATATTCAATTTTCAGCAATGTAGGGGCATTCAGTATGACTTGTTGCCGCACCCGGATACCAACGAAAAATTCATTGTATGCGCCTATGAAGTAGCCGAAGTGCGTACCTGCGATAAGGAAGAGCAAGAACAAAAGTGCTTCGATCCCATCCAGAAGGCCTGCAGTGTGGCTTCTTGCACAGCAACCAAGCCCGCCGACGAGGATATTGCCAAAGAGATTTGCAAGAGCATGGGCCAATCAGAGAGAATACCATCGGTGGACTGCAACCATTTCTGGATCTGTTTAGCCCACATGGAACCCGTCTATGTCACCTGTCCCCAGGGCAAACACTTCTCGCGCTCCGAACAGGAGTGCATTTCGCCAGCGCTGGCCAAGTGCCAGGCCCCAGAGAAGCTCTGCACCTCCAATCTAAGCAGCTACGCAGCTGAAAACTGTAATGAATTTTACGGATGCACCGACAACAAGCTGGTCAAGCGCAGCTGCGCATACGGCGAGGCCTACAGCGCAGTGGCTGGCTCCTGCGTAAAGGATATAAACAATAGCTGTAGAATCTATACCAAGCCGGACTGCGAAAACCCAGCCAATGCCAATGCCTATTTCGCTCACAGCGACTGCTCCAGGTTCTACATTTGCGTACTCAATCAGGTCTATGAGGGCAAGTGCGCCGATGGCTACGGATTTGACAGCGTCAGCTCCAATTGCAAGTACGGCATCTGTTAGAGCAACAACTTAATAAAAACACACGCATAAATTTGAATCGCTTTATTTGAAATGAACTTCAATTCGTCTTGGTTAAACACATATTTTGTCGCAGGTGAGCAGCTGGGAGTTCCAATACAAGTAGGGCGGGCAAGTCTTTACGAAGGGCATATAGTCGCACTGAATGAAACGCGTGCAGTCTCCGGGATAGGGTACAAAGGTGCCCAGCTGACCTTTACACAGCCCATTGAGATCTCCCTCGTTGCGACTTGAAGGCTTTAAACAGTTATTCAGCTCATTGACATCACATCGTTGCAATTGGGCATTCCAATAGGAATTGATTGGACAAGTCAGCGTTTGTGTCTGGTAGTAGCGATTGCAGTCCCCTGGGTAGGGTCTATAAGTAATGCCATCTGCTAAGATGCCATAAAATATTTCTGCTGAGCAGAGGTTAATGCAGACAGCGAATGCACAGATTTTCCAAGCTTGCAATAACACTGTGAATAGAAATTTAAAGTTGAAGAATTGGTTTGAATGTAAAATGTACTCACTTGTCTCTAGTGGAAAATGCGAGCTCTGCTGCTCTACTGCACGGCTTTATATAACATTTAAAGGTCAACAATACAAAAATCAACAAAAATATCTAAATCAAATATAGATTAAATGGCTTAAGTGCATAGCCAGAGCTTGACCGGTTAAGTGGCTTTGGCTTAACTGCAAATATGTGAACATAAATGTTAAAGAAAAGCATATATTATAATAGCACTCGACGAAAGAATTTATTTAGATCCGAAGTAGTTAATACAGATAAGAAATCATATAAAAGGACGGATGTCAGCATAAAGATCATTGAGTGCTTGCTACTGGGCTCGGCTGATACGAACATTAGTAAGTGTTTCTATATCGAAAACTGAACACAAAGTCAGTTATTTCTATCTTTCAAGACGATGAAATTTACGGTCTTCATTTGCCTGCTTGGGGTTGCCGTTGCAGCTGCCAGCTTTGGTAATGTTGGTATTGGTTTGGTAAGTCGCATCGATCCGATTGTAAGTTAAATATTCAACAATTTTATCTACAGCCCATCCAAGTGGAGCCGCCCGTTGAAATGAACCAGTGTCCAGTCTATGATGATCCCAATCACATTGTCATGTTCCCCTATCCCAACGACTGCCGCAAGTACTACGCCTGCGTGAATGGCATGGCCTATGCACATCAGTGTCCCGACAATCTCTACTGGAGCCAGCTGACGTATCGCTGCGACTACAGGCAGTATGCCACTTGCGATAATTTGCCATATCCGGATCAGACGCAGTACAGCGCATATCCAGGAGATTGTGGACGTTACTATGAGACGCGTATTCTTAGCTGCCCCAACAATTATTACTGGAACGATCAGTATAAGCGCTGCGACCTGCCAAAATTGTCGGGTTGTCGAGCATATGGAACGGCACCGCCGCCACTTAACACCCAAATTCCTTTTGAACCAACAGCTGCAACGCCGCCAGCCGTGCCCAAGCCATCCATTCAGCCAGAGTACACTGCACCCATCGATCCGGAAAGCCTATGCAAAGCCTCAGCTAGCCAAATGGCATATCTCGCATATCCCGGAGATTGTCACAAGTTCATTAACTGTGGTCCAACAGCTTCGGTGCTCACATGTCCCATCGGCTTATACTGGAATCGCAGCACCCAGTCTTGTGGCTCATCCCAAATTGATTGTCAGCCGTACGACCTTTCAAATGCTTTATATCTATACAATGCAGAACAGGCTTGAATATCTTTGATTGATTTACATATATAAGAGGTTGATTGACGAATGACAAAATGTGAAGGGAATTTATCATAAATTCTTAACAAGAAAAATTCAATAAAAACTACTTTTTATGCAATGAAATAGAACGTTTTTATCTTTAGCTGAATTGCAAGCTGAATGGTATCATTAAATTGAAGATAAATATATTTATTGTTATTAGTTGAACTCTTCTTATAAATAGAAATATTATTGTAGTAATATATGATAGGAAAATATCCTTGAATACAGAATTTCAAGATATATATGATATATATATAAAAGTCCTGATATGATATTTGAACATTCTTACATAAAACAAGAATTCAGCACATCCAGAGTCTAAAGTTAAGGAATAGTGTAAAACGAGGTTACGACATGGAGATGTCCAGCCTCGTCAGATGACTTAATTCCATTTTCGAAGTCTTTCCTTGCAATTTCATTGCAGCCAAAACAGCTTCCAGGCTTTCTCTTATGTCGTACAATTGGCTAGCTGCGCTTGCATGCAGCTCCTGATTATTGGATTGAATTCCTCTCCAGCTGGGCACACGTAGCCCACAGCAATGGGCTTTTGACATACAATATATTTTGAGCAATTGTGCGGATAAGGAACCAGCGAGCCTTCAGTTGTGCCTTCGCAAAGGTCATTGGGCTTGGATTGATGGGACTCGGTGGTTGTTGTCACAGGGAATTCAGTAGTGGAAGTTGGTGTCACTTTACAGCCGGCAAACCAGCTAGCCATGCAGCGCTTGAGCGTTGGACTAAACTCTTGATCCTCGGCGCATTCGAAGATCAGAGGATTGGGTGTTTTACACTGAATGAATTTGGTACAGTCATTGGGATAGGGTACTAATTCATCTTCCTCTACACCCTCACAAGGATCACTGACTTCAGGCTGTGATGTTGGCGCAGAAGAAGTGGTTGTAACCACCTTTGTAGTCAAAGCTGTTGTGGTTGAGGTGTCAGTCTCGAGACAGGCGTCGGGCGAAACATTGACACCACATTCACCACTGACGGGATCGTAGAACTCGCCGCCGCTGCAAACGCCCATCATATAGACCTTATCATTTACGCAACGAATGTACCACTGACAGTTTGCTGTAAATGGGAATGTTTTGTCGCTGTTATACATGCAGATGTCCGAAGAAGGTGTCGGCAGAGGTGGCGCCACTATCGGGGTATCGCAATCGCTTTCAGCCGCAAGCGTACACTGCTGCTCTGCCGCACTGAAGTAATATACAGTAGGGCAGTAAAATGCTATAGGCACTGGCTCTGCACAAACGATATATTTGCGACAATTATCTGGATAGCTAACATATTGTCCGTTTGGTAATCCGGCACAAATCTGCGGATCTAGCTGATCGGTTGTTGTGGATGGCGTTTGTGGAGTTGTCGCTGCAGTAGTTGCTGCTGTGGTGGTTGTTGTGATAGGGCTCTCCTGGCACGCTGTGGGCGACACATCCTGTTCACACTCTCCCGTCGCCGGATTATACCAAGCATTATATATACAATCGACAATGGCAGACTCTCCATTCCCCAAGCACATTATGTACTTCGTACAGTCGATAGTTAATGGATAAGAGACTCCCAGATTCTGATCAGCGCAGCGATCTTGTGGACTTTGAGTTGTGCTTGCTGCGGTGGTTGTTGTTTCAACTTCCTGGCAAGCTGTTTTCGGCACATCTCGCCCACACTCGCCTGTCTTTGGATCATACCAGGCATTTACTGGACATTTCGCTTTGTAATACTGATCGTCGCCCAGACACAAAATATACTGTTGGCAGTCTTCAATATATGGAAAAGATGTACCCAACTCTTGGCCCACACATTTCGTGAATGTTTCTGTAGCCGTGCTTGGTGTTTGTGTTGTTGTCAGTGCTGTAGTCTCATCATTGTAGCACACAGCGTCTTCGGCATCATCGCAAATGAGTATAACGGGATTAAAAAGAAAGTGGTCGGGACATTTCTGCATTATCATTTGCTGATCAATGCAAACCATGAACTCATCACAGTGCTGCATGGAGGGAAACACAGTTCCGCTCGGAACCTTCAGGCATTCGGGATCTGGCGTTGGCCTCTCTAATTCATTACATTGAACCGATTCGGGGACATCAGAAATCTGTAGATCTTTATTGAAGAGTTTACCGTTAGAACAGAATTTGAGCTGTGCTCGTGCATCGCTGCATGACACATATGCAGCACAGTCGTATGGATACTCATAGAAGCCAGTTGGCAAGTCTTCACAAAAACTTGGGCTCAATTCAAATTGTCTGTCGAGTCTAGTATTCCTGGCTGGACTACATTGAACAGCAAGAACTAACGATAGGATAAACATGCTCCAAGTCCAGTTAAAAGCTAAAAAGAAAAAGGAAAAAGGATATAATGAGCAACCAGGGCGTGTGATGTCTCTATATAAAATACTATAAATACTATATATATAATAAATATAAATATATATATACTAAATGCATATGGCTATTTGAGGTTGCCTCTTTTAGGCATTTGCGTATTTTATTTCTCAAATTACATTTTAATTATTGTTTTCAGTTAATAGTTAGGATACATCGTTGTAACGTTCATCGTATATATACTTTGTGTGCATCTAGTGCTGAATACATCCGGTATTCTCGGGCAGATCGCAAATGCCCTTCTGTCCGTTGAAGTATTTGTTACCGCAGCTGACCTTCAGTGCTTGCTGGTGGCGGCAGATGTAGTAGTCGTTGCAGCGCTTAGGGGAGGCCAAAAGAAAGCCGTCAGGTTTGCCAACGCAAATCATTTGAATTTGATCATCGACGGATGAGAGGCCAACTAAAGCCTGAGCTACTTCTTTAAGAGGACGACGGTTGGGACGGGCACGAATCGGGTGCTTAGCACTCAGTGCTGACATGCCCTTATTCGCTTTTCCACCTGGGCACGGTGTTGTTATGATTCCAGCGCATGTTGTTGTCGTTGAACCGCATGGAGTGGTAGTAGTGCATGTTGTCGTGGTGCAAGTTGTCGTGGTGCAAGTTGTCGTGGTGCTAGTTGTCGTGGTGCAAGTTGTTGTGGTGCTGGTTGTCGTGGTGCAAGTTGTCGTGGTGCTGGTTGTCGTGGTGCAAGTTGTTGTGGTGCTGGTTGTCGTGGTGCAAGTTGTCGTTGTTGTCGTCGTTGTTGTAGTCGTAGTACATGGAGTTGTTGTTGTGGTTGTTGTCGTGGTCGTTGTTGTTGTCGTGGGGCATGTTGTGGTTGTTGTTGTTGTCGTCGTTGTTGTGGTTGTTGTAGTCGTTGTTGTAGTAGTTGTGCATGGAGTTGTTGTGGTCGTTGTTGTGGTCGTTGTTGTAGTAGTGGTGCATGGAGTTGTTGTTGTCGTTGTTGTGGTTGTTGTTGTTGTCGTTGTTGTAGTCGTGGTGCACGGAGTTGTTGTGGTTGTTGTAGTGGTTGTGGTAGTGGTTGTTGTTGTTGTGGTCGTTGTTGTAGTCGTGGTGCATGGAGTTGTTGTGGTCGTTGTTGTGGTTGTTGTTGTAGTCGTTGTTGTAGTCGTGGTGCACGGAGTTGTTGTAGTGGTTGTTGTTGTTGTCGTAGTGGTTGTCGTCGTTGTTGTAGTCGTTGTTGTAGTCGTTGTTGTAGTCGTTATTGTAGTCGTTGTTGTAGTAGTGGTGCAAGGAGTTGTTGTGGTCGTTGTTGTGGTTGTGGTTGTTGTAGTGGTTGTTGTTGTTGTCGTCGTCGTTGTGGTCGTGGTGCATGGAGTTGTTGTGGTTGTTGTTGTTGTCGTCGTTGTTGTAGTCGTTGTTGTAGTCGTGGTGCACGGAGTTGTTGTAGTGGTTGTTGTTGTTGTCGTGGTGGTTGTCGTGGTGGTTGTCGTCGTTGTTGTCGTCGTTGTTGTCGTCGTTGTTGTAGTCGTGGTACATGGAGTTGTTGTGGTTGTTGTTGTTGTTGTCGTGGTGGTTGTCGTGGTGGTTGTCGCCGTTGTTGTCGTCGTTGTTGTCGTCGTTGTTGTCGTCGTTGTTGTAGTCGTGGTACATGGAGTTGTTGTGGTTGTTGTTGTTGTTGTCGTGGTGGTTGTCGTGGTGGTTGTCGTCGTTGTTGTCGTCGTTGTTGTCGTCGTTGTTGTCGTCGTTGTTGTCGTCGTTGTTGTAGTCGTGGTACATGGAGTTGTTGTGGTTGTTGTTGTTGTTGTCGTTGTTGTGGTTGTTGTTGTCGTTGTTGTTGTGGTTGTTGTAGTGGTTGTTGTTGTCGTCGTTGTTGTAGTCGTGGTACATGGAGTTGTCGTTGTTGTTGTGGTTGTTGTTGTTGTTGTTGTTGTTGTTGTTGTTGTTGTTGTTGTTGTTGTTGTTGTTGTTGTTGTTGTTGTTGTTGTTGTTGTTGTTGTTGTTGTTGTTGTTGTTGTTGTCGTTGTTGTTGTGGTTGTTGTAGTGGTTGTTGTTGTCGTCGTTGTTGTAGTCGTGGTACATGGAGTTGTTGTTGTCGTTGTTGTTGTGGTTGTTGTTGTTGTTGTTGTTGTTGTTGTTGTTGTTGTTGTTGTTGTTGTTGTTGTTGTTGTTGTTGTTGTTGTTGTTGTTGTTGTTGTCTTGTCACCGGTGCATGGCGGGGTTGTTGTAACACACGAAGGAGTTGTGGTGGGCTTAGTGTTTTCAGAGCACGGCGGGCGAGTGGTAACACTTGGAGGAGTAGTTGCCTGGCAAGGACTCTGCGTATCTCTAACTGTAGCCGATTCGCGATTTACGTCAACAGTTTCAATGCAGCCTGGATTGTGTTGCACACATATGCCAGCTGTAATGTCAAAGAACTTAGGGCAAGTGTACTCCTTGGACTCTCCACGATAACATTCAATGAATTTTGAACAACTGCCGGGCACAAGAGCCCGCAAGCCATTGGGCTTTCCTTGACAAAATTTCTGACCATATTGTCGATTATCCACACTGGCGCCAAGTATGGTGCTTGCCGATACTGCTATGAGCAGTAAAGTTAAAGCTGCAAATGGCCAAAAATGCGTTAGGACAACAATTCAGATGAATTGCTGGCAATTCCGGCTGCTTACCATATAAGTTACGCATAGCTGATATTTAGTAGTTTGCCGGAGTTACAAATATTTTTAATTTTCAGCTTCCCACAGCCTAGACAGTACTGAGAGTAACTCTTCGTCCCAACACGCTTATATACATATTGCAGTACTAACCAATTTGCCAAAAAAATTATTTTTCGCGCTGCTGCCTCATTAGCAAAGTAGATTCCTGGCTCCATCCTTATCAAATATTGATATCGAGATCTTTATCGTAATTTGTGCAAGTGTTTTGTTAGCATCTTCAATACCCTCTGCGGTAAAAGCAGTCGATCTTTGCTGTATATAAATTATTAACTGAAAACATCAGCTGCATAATATACTCTAGACTTTCAAGCAATCAATATTAATATTTATAAATTAAATATTGCTTGATTTTTTTTTTTTTCAAAAATTATGTTTTCTTTCCGAAGTACAAAATGTATGGTATCTCCTAGTCAAGCGTCTCAAATTCCATGCTCATAGCTGTTTTATTTATATCGGAGCATTTAATAATGATTATGAACAGAATGAAGGCTTTCGGAAATGTTAAAGGCTTTTTCATCAATTAATACTAAAATAGAAATTCATTTACTGCACGTTTAAATTAAAATTTAATTTAATATTTGATCACATGTTATTGATGATTTAAATTAGCACACGATATTTCATATACAAATTAAATGTCATATGAATTTTATATTTGTTAACTTATAATTACAAATTAATAAAAAAAGTCACGAATTTTATTTAATTATTTATATTATTTATATTATTATTTGATTAAAGTTTATTGATTTTTAGTACACCAACCATTTACCTTTCATTTTGATAATTAGCTTCTATTATTTATTTTATTTCAGCACTTTTAATTTTATGCTTTTTTACACTTTTTATATTTTCCGTATTTTATTCTTTAATATATGTAATTGTTTATTGTTTCACGGTTTGCAAGCAACTAAAGTCACAAATATTATTCGGGGAATATATTATTTTTTGGCAAGAAAATTCGTAAGGAAACTGATAAACAAACGTTAATCATATCGAGATACAAGCCACTTGGGTGATAATAGACTACACACACGGATAAGATTTAAAAAGAATTCCATTTAAATTCGTAGTATTAATTAAAAAATATGAGATTCCGGTCAAGGGTAGCAAGTGAATGAAGCACATTGTTTATTGTTTTATACCCTGAACCGATTGTAAAAGGCAATAGAGTATATATATTTTTAAACATGTATGAAACAGGCAAAGAAATCGTGGCAGACTCCATTAAGTATATATATTCTCGATCACAACTACGAGCTGAGTAGCTAAAGCCATGTCCATCTATTCGCCGGTATGAACGCTGCGATCTCGTAAGCCCCAAAAGCTAGCGACTGACAAGGTGAAGTTCTTACTCCTGCAAATTTATTATTATTTTTCATGAATGTCATTATCGCACTCCAGAGCGAAGCACAGACCGCAGTTCAGTACAGGCAGCCGCTACTTAAACTGTGAACTTTGTAAACTGTGTATTGGGCCAGCATAGAATGCTTGAAATTTCAACTTATAGCAGGGTTCAGGGTATCTCCACGTCGAGCACACTTACTTGATTATCTATAGATTTAAAAACTTTTATGATTCACTGAAGAAAAGGAGTCAAACAAAAAAATATTTACTGCGATCGTCGACAGCTTATTTGGTCTATGATATCGCTAATTTCATAAAGATAAGAGCAATTAATTTGATATTTCTACTACGACTGAAGCTTTTCTAGTATCTTATATAGGCGCTGTTTATACAGACTTCACTATACTTTCAGGCATACTTCAATATGTTAAATAGCATACTTTTAGGAGGTTCTTAAGCAAAGTATCAAATACAGATGAGGTCAATGAATTCCTTGTTCTCAAGGTTAGTTTTTAGCATCAAGCTATGAATCCTGAAATGCTCTTTCTCTGCTCAAAGCGATACGCTTTATTCTATTCATTACCTTCGTTAAATATTTAGTATTACATTTGAGTGGGAAACTAGACTGTTTACCGACTTGGAACAAGTTTTTACATTTGTCGCACATGAGCGATTTAATCAATTCTGTGTACGAGCGATAGGCAAGAAAGTTACCTGCGTATCTATCACATGGGGAGAGGTGCCGATAATATTATCGCATTGTTCAATTTACATATTGGCACTACATACTCATTCATCATTCCGTCTATATAAAACACGACTCGATGGCGAGTTCATGCAGTTTATACGAGAATTTGATCATGACCGGAGTCATGAAGTGGCCTGTGACACTTTGGATAATTCTGATTATAAGTCAAGCAGCTTTCGCCCAACTTAAGGTACAATATATGACGACCTTAACATAATTACTATATAAATATATAATACTCTATCTTATAGGATGCTTCAACGTTTAAAGCATCAATTTGCAAGGGCAAAAATGGCATTCTGATGCCAATGTTTGGCAAATGCCGCGGATACTATATTTGTAATGATGGCAAAGCTATAGCTGGATCCTGCGACGAGGACAGTCGATTTAATCCTCTGACTTTGCATTGCGATGATGCGGACAATGTAATTTGCCCGTACGAAACATCAGCTGATGACGAAGATGAATCGGACATGGACTCTTCTGAAGAAGATCAATTTGATCTGGATAGTGATGAAGTCGAGGAGCCGCCTGTTGTTATGAAACCATTGAAGCGACCAGCCAAGCCGCCCAAGGACCCTCATCATGATATATGTCTAGGCAAAAGAAATGGCGTAACCCTGCCCAAAACAGGATCTTGCACTGAATACTTTGTTTGTAAATCGAAAAAGCCCCAGCTACGGCATTGTCCAGGCCGACAACACTTCAGCTCAGCCCGCAAAATCTGCATGAAAGCGTCTATGGCCAAATGTTCCATCAGCCCGGAAGAGCCCAAGTCAAGTCCGGCTATTACAGCTGGCTTCTGCTCCGACGAGAAGCAAGATGCTCTGATTGCCCATAAGGACGATTGCAGTAAGTTCTTGCTCTGCAGCAATATGATGTTCCTAGTTATGGATTGTCCACAAGGACTGCATTTCAACACCAAAGCTAAGCGCTGCGACTACCCAAAGATCGCCCAGTGCAGTATCGATAAGAAGACAACTAAGAAAACGAAGCCAAAACAACTAAATAAGAGAAAGCCAAAAGCATAAACTTTCTAAATATATATGTACCTATATCTGATGCAATTTTAATATTTGAGACTTGTTTTAGTACTTAACGATTCTGACACTCAGATGTGGATAGTAAACTTCTCGAATGACTTTTGCTTCACTTCATTACAGTTTCACTAGGGATTCATTTTTATAATCACATAGTGAAAGGAGTATATTGGCTTGCCTCGTCTAAGTTGTTAGATATGTCCTCTGCTCGCATGGCTTATCGGAAATAGCTACATTATTTGCATTACGAACGCTTTTACTGTTGGAAGTTAGAAGGCTGAGCCATTGGAAATTGTTATATGGAGACATCTGAACTATCCCCAGATATAAACTACGCTCATTGGGATGCCGCAAATGGCGTAGAACTATAGCTGCTACAGCTAAGTCTTAGCCTGCTCTGCCAAAAATTCACGTATCCATACTATATAGTTTTTCCCTTAGAATCCTTATGATCATAGAAGTTACTGTTGCTCCTTTATAAAGACTTTGAAAGCCTTATATATACACGCCTACAGGGAGCTACACAGTCTTGGAGCTAGACTCAGCCGGCGGATAGACAAAGAAAGTATAAAAAACTTTCAATGGATAATGCCAAAATTGAAACAATATCAATTATTGGATAAGTTTAGCTACTTTTAGTACGATTTAGTAGTATTTTAATTTCGAAATCTAAACAGCTGAGTGTATGGAAACTCACACATAGTATTCCAGCAACGGCATAATATCGTATGACACTTTCCATATTTTCTACAATTCTGACAACTTCTCGATGTCAAGCAACCCCCCGCCACTATGTTTTGATTTCGAAAACTAAGAATCGGAGTATGTGAATGCAGCGTTAAATACGTTTATTTATAACTTTATGGCCAATCGCAGGTGCGAATCTTCTCGTTGAAAACTAAGCCGGCGACACAGTTGAAGTTAATCTCACATTCACATTGGCATACGATGTAGCCACCACTGGAGGCAGACTTGGCATCGGCGAACATGGCGCCATCACGTTGTCCGACGCAGCGACCCTTGCTCTCACAGTAGGTGCCCGAGGGACCGGCTGTGGGTCCGCTTGGCGGTGGGCTGCCGTCATCGCATTGGACAACATCGGGGAAGTCGCACTGCTTGGTAATGTTGTTGAACTGCAGATTGTTGGGACAGGTCTGTTGAATCAGTTGGCCGTAAAGGCAGTGAATGAATGCGGAGCAGTTCTTATCGACGGGTCCAATCCAATTGTTGGGCTTATCGCAGCATTCGGAATCGCAAACCTTGGGTATGCAAACACCCTCAGTGTCGATAACGCAAGTCTCCAGACTGGCATCGAAATAGGTTTGACTAGCGCACTTCCTCTTGACTAACTTATTATCCAGACATATGAAGTAGCCTGCGCAGTCAGATGAGTCTGCACTAAGCTCTCCGTCCTTACATGTTACTGAAACGCACTGGCCGTTATCCTGCTCGCACTGGCTGTTAGCCGAGTTCCAGTAGTAACCAGAGTTACAGGAGGCCGAGACATACTCTCCGTTCTTGCAGACTTGATATTTGGTACAATCGGAGGCATCCACTTTGGTATCTCCTTCTGTGCATGCACCGGGCGCACCGGGCTCACCGGGCGCACAGGGCGCACCGGGCGCACCGGGCTCAACAGGAACGCATTGGCCGTTGTCAGGTTCACATTGTTGGTTGTTTGAATTCCAGTATTGTCCGCTAGGGCACGACTTCAGAACGAACTTTCCCGTACAGCAGCCGTAGTACTGGGTGCAATCGCCTTCGACGGGCTTGGTATCGCCGGGTTGACAGCAATCATCATCGGCTGCAGCTCCAAAGACCAGGGTCACAGCAATGGAAAGGAGATACACTACAGGTGAATAGATGAATCAGACATAGAACTTGATATTGTGTGAGCTCAATAATGCTCGTATCTTACCAAATTTGAGGTTTCTATTGTGAGCCATTTTCGCAGTCCGCTTGTTAGACGACTTTTACCTAGGTAGAGAATTCGCTTACTGACATTTTCCGGCCCATGCCTCAGCTTTTATATTTTGCCGCAATTAAAATAATGAAATGTTTCTGCTCAAAGACGGATGCAATTGCCAACAGATAAAGGAAAACCGGTGCTACTGATCATATCGAACACAACATTGATTTCTTATCAAAATATTAAAATGTCTAAAAGAAAGTAGAAATTGGTACACAAGCAAGATACCGAAATACATATCTCATTGACCTAGAAGGAAGAGTATAAACTCATCTCACAATTTCAACTAACAGTCGATAGGCCTACTATGGCGTATAGCATACTCTACGGAGTGCAGAACTAGAAAGTTTCAAATAAAAATTGAGTTGATTTAACTATTAATAAAAATATATAAACTATACAATTTTCTTTCAATAATTGCTACATATAACAAGTAAGAAAGCTCTGTACGACTAGGAGATCCCCTGAACCCAGTCCATATTGTCCATGGCTTGTATCGCTCACTAAAAAAAATTGAAATTAAATACCAAGATTCGAACCAACATTGCCAACACCTCCACTTTATAACGTTCATTCATAACATTGACAATTCAAGCGCAATTCACTCTCAATTTCAATTCTTGGAATAAAAAAAATACACGCCTTTTGCCACGTGCTTTTGCAAATTGGCCAAATGTTTTGTTCAATAACTTCTGAATTTCTGATTTTAATGAAATTTTCAGCATAAGATTTATAAATTTGTTTCGAGTGCTTGTCAGCTTAGTAAAAATGCAAACCCCCTCACATATGGCCTCTAATTTCAGCTAAGCTTAATTTGAAAGAATTTGGGAAATTCGAACCGTTATCCAAATTATAACAAAAATCAAAATTGTATAAATTATATATAAAACTAAATACAAAATTTGAAGGATCTAAGCCGTACGAGATATAATTTAATAACGGCATTTCGTTTATGTTTTTAATCGATAGCAATAAATTACTTATTATCGATTACTTCAAACAAATTTGACAAGTCAAGTCTCTAGCACTTATAGTTGCTGTGATCGACACGTTCACACAGACGGACAGACGGACAGACATACAAACGAACAGGGCTCAATCTACTCAGATCAAGTATATATATATACTTTATGGAGTCTGCCACGCCTCTTTTGCCTGTTACATAAATTTTAACAAAACCATTATAGCCTGCCCCAATGAGCAGACCATTTGACTTATAGCTCTATCGATAGAGCTTAAAGCCGATGCAGCAGATGCTAACTCTGGAACTCTTATTTCGTCTCGCAAAGATGTAAATGAACATATTTTTTAGTCATTCCTTAATTATTTCTGTCTGCTGGTATGCTCGAAGTTCAAACAATGCCTTAAAAACATTTTAGATATTTATGCTTAATTTGAATTACAAATTGAATGCTTAGAGGCCTAAGGCTGTAATATAAACATGAGCTTCATTTTGATGCCATTTAAGTTGACGCAGAGCATTGACCTTTGGTGTCGCCCACACACGCCTGGATTGCGGCATCGAAGTAAAAGCCACGAACACATTTCTGACTCACAAATTCTCCCTTCACACATAGGAAATAGGCAGCACAGTCGTGGGGATCGAGCTGGATCTCGTTTGCTGTGCACTGATCGTTACGCGATTGACATGACTGAATTGTGACGTTTCAAAAGCTTCCGCATTCGCAAGTCTTGCGAACCAAAGCTCCATTGCAGCAGGCAAAGTAGCTGCGGTCATCATGGGGATCCTCCTGTGTCTCGCCGTCTGTGCAGCAGTTTCTAGCTAGCGATGCGATCGAGTGCCATAAGAGAATGACCGCAAGGAGCACTGTGCAATAAATTTCAAATATTTTCAAGTCTCTCCAAAGTATTTCACACATTTATACCGTATTGCTGGTTCTGTAAGCGTTCGAGGTACATTTGGAGCTCGAGTGTTTACTAAACACCTGCATGTTTTTCTCACCTTTTATATTTACCTTTTATTCGCCTATCAAAATTATGTTTCTGCATGCGTCTGATAATGGAGCCTGATAATATATTACACGACTGGCAATATCTAACTTGTTACAAGACTCGTTTGATTTATTTTAAATTATTTTAATTAAAAAATTCTTGAGTTGAAAAGTGAAAATTTCCATGGAAATTTTTAAGAGGGCAAACCCCCTTCCCCATTAAAATCAAATTTGTATGAATTGGGCAAGTCAACACAAAGAACCTAATCACAATCCTTATATATAATATAAAAGCTAATATGCTGATTGAAAATCTCTAGTGGGCGAGCTATAAAGTTCTTATCTTGACGTTATAAAGATTTTTTTTTAGGGTTGATAAGACCTTTGGATCTTTTCCAAATTAATTGTTTACTGTTTTGACTTGTTACTATCTGACTCAACTATCAGAGCAGGCTCTACAGAAGGTAGGTCAAACAGGCAAGAGTCTAGTCAGAGGTATATAAATCTTATGATTTCCATAATCATTATTGTCATTATTATTATCATTATTATTGTCATTATTATTGTTGAATCGTCATATATACCACATGGCAGTAAAATATGAGCGAATACAGAAGATAAACTGATGCTCTGGATCCATAGGACAGCAGGCTCAGTGACGAGCGCCGCCACCTGAGTTCGATGTCGTGTCCCAGTCGCAAACCTGAGCCGTCTGATTGAATTTGGTATTGGCATCGCAGGGCATGGCAATCGGACACTGGCACTGGCAGACGAAGTAGCCATTGGTATTCGGATCGGCAAACATTTTGCCATCTCGCTGGCCAGCGCAAACGCTCTGGTCGCTGCAAGTGGTGCCCGAGGGACCGACCAGCTCGCCGTCATTATCGTCTGTGCTCACTGGCGTGCAGTCCACTTCCCACGGATAGTTGCAGGCATTCTGCGTGGCATCGAAGTACAAGCCGCTGGGACAGCTTTGCTCCGTGCAGCAGCCGTGGTTGCATTGAATAAACTTCGTGCAGACGCCAGAGATCTGCAGCAGAGTTCCGTCCGCTTGATTGACGCAGTCCTGGCGCTCATCGCTACAGTAGCCAGGCAAGTCACCGTCACCACCGCCCGGTGGACTAACAGGCTCAGAGGGATCCGTATTGAAGGTGGTCTCCCCGGTGGTCGTCACAATGGGCGACGTTTCCGTAACGCCAAAGTCCGGGCTGCTGGTCGGGCCGCTGGGCTTCGTGGTCTGTTCCACTGGTGCACAAGGTGTGGTTGTCTCCACCGGCTGATCGGGACACTGCTCGGCACAGCACGTACAAACGCACTCATCATCGACGACAGCCTTGCCGAACAGCAAGAGCCCGGTGCAGTCGGCACGCCACTGGAAGTCGCATTCGCCCAGCTCCGAATTGAAGTGGAGACCCCGTGGACAGCGGCGAATCTGGGCAACTTCTTGCTCCTCGCACACAGCGAATCTGGCGCAATCCAACGGCAACGGCAAACGCGTGCCGTCCGCCTCATCGGCGCAAATATTCGACCATTGCGCAAACGCACTCTGCGCTCCAATCAGCAAGATCAAACCAACTGCGAAGGGAAATCGATGAATGAACTCAGTTTTTACTATAGGATTTTTTACAATTTACCAATTTCTTTTCTTATTTTGCACATTTCTCCGCCTGAGTATCGAGCGCAACTAATGATCGAGCGCGTTGGCTCAGTGGCATTTATGGCAATGGCTAGGAAAATTTAGGCACCCATATAGTATATCAAATCAGTAGTCAATCGTCTTGATAATACCAATAAACGTATTTACCTCTTGATTAATTCTCCCTGCATGCATCGCGTGTGTAATTACGCACTTGTTGCTGGATACGAAGCCCTCTTATCGATAGCAACTATCACAGTAAAAATGCGAAAAAAGAAATAGAGACAAAACCTTTTCTAGTTGGAGCCGTGCTCAATATTCACTCGCAACTTGTTATGAAGCGTTAATTTCTGTTCTGCCACCGGCGATAAGGCATTCATCTCTATCTCTCTCTCTTTCTTACTGTTATCAGACACACTCAATAGTTCATTCATTCGGCTGTTGTTTAACAATTCTTTAGCTATTAACTCCATTGTTCAAAGCAGCGATTGCAATCTCAAGACAGTTAAAGCCCTGGGCGTACTTAGCTCGTCTGGCACACACTTATTATGTGAAACGACATCATGACATCAATTACAAGTAGTTTAAGCTAGCTTTTGACTATCTGATTAGCTAATATATGCCTATCATAAACAAAGCTCTTCAAGTTGGCCAAAAGTATGCAAGGAAATGTGTTTTCTTTTAATTATTTAGTAACATTATTAAATATAGTTATTTTATAGCATACTTTTTCTATTAGGCCTCTGAGTGGGCTTATTAACAGGCTGGAAACAGGCCAGAAAACTCCTTCAAACTGCAAATTAACTGATGCTTTTGATATGCACACTTCATCAACTGACGTTGTCATGCTTGCACGACCGGAAGGTTCTTAATTTGCAACATTTGGCAGCAATCAAATGTTGATTTACGCGAAGCTTCTGCCGCGTTTCATTGCACTCAGAGAAAAGAATGAATTCTGCGTTGTTAGTGGAAGTCAGACTTAAAGTCTAAAATAAATGGCAATCTAAGCAAACACAAAACTAAACCCTTTTCAAAGGATATATAATTATAATTAAATAAAAATAAGCCTAGCCTGGATGAGGCCAGGCATCGACTCACACAAGATGTAAGTAAAAGTAGTTTCAGAGGGAATTTAAGAGAATCATCATATATGCCAATTGAGAGCGACATACAAAGGTTCAGCTAAGACCAACCAGAAAGCAGAGGCAAAGAGGCATAGTTTCTATATAGAAAATAGAGCGTAAAGATCTTTGAAAATATTATGAACAAGCGCTCAGCTCATAGCTAGCTGCGTATTATAACTAAAAGTCTACTCACATAATTCTATCGACAAATAAAAATGTACTTTAAATATGAGCTATCAATAAGATAATCGTAAGGTAACTATTACATATGCTCCCACTTTACATTCTCTTATCAAGTCTAACACACTTAAAGGGTATTACTGGGTCTGCTTGAGGCATTATAGCTGCTGCCATTGAATAACACTTTGATAGGTAAGCGATATTTGCACAATTAAGACACAAAACAAACACATGGACGGGGCAGATGTCACAGCTTTATATATGTATAGCAAAGAAATCGTTGAATTATATGTATATATATATATATATATATGTATGTGTGTGTGTGAGGTATGACATGTACTGTTAGATGGAAATAATTGTGCACCTTGATGCACAGCGGTGACTGCGGTGAGTGGCTTCCTGCTTTGGGTCGAGCTAGATGGGATCCGCATTTGAAATTGAGACCGAGACAATTCTAATTATTTTTATAGAAACATACGCCGAGGTACGCTTGAATTAAATTACCAAAGCAAAGAAACTAAACTGCACTAAGACTTGGCCTGCAGAAGGAAAAGAAGAGCAACAAATGTGTAGCTTTCGGGCTAGACGCATGGCTGGCAAAAGTTGGGTTTATGGGTGTGCATTACATGGTAAGTGTTAGCCGTCTAAGTAGGGTGCACACACACACAAACACAGACAGAGAGACTGAGAAGGAGGACACCCGTCCAGCAAGGGAAAAGCCAAAGACAGAAACACGAGTTGATCGACAGACAGTCAGAGTACAAGGGACAGGCATACGCTCGATCTATTGTAAAAATCTTCTCAGGTGTAACAGGTTTCTCAGATTTAAGCGCTGGCTGCGCCTCTGGCCCGAACAGTCGTCTGTGACACGTTCGCTCGCCTCGTTATCAACAGTCGTGATCGCGTAGTGCCCATCATCATAGCTGCTATCTACTATGCCACAAAGCACACCACACCACACCAGTTCAAATTGAAGAACTGAGATCGATTGGTGCATAGATAACGCCCAAAAAGTCATTTCATTTCAATTCTAGCACCATTCGAAATCAGTGCTTTTTATTGGAACCGCTCAACGGTGCATGGAAGTGTCTTAAGTGCCTCTGCGAAAGTCCAAAACTCTGCTGCTATTTATCTATATATAAATATATATATTTTATATATAAACATTTATATATTTGCTGTCTTTTTGTAAGTATGCGCGCTGCAAGTGACATGTTCGGAAGCCCCCCAAGTGCAGCGACATTTCCCATTGACTTGAGCAGCAAAGTACACAATATGAATCACATTATATATCAACTATATCATTGCTGATTTATATGTATGTATTTATATAATTATTTTATCGCATTTACCGCGTGACCACACAAAATTCCCAAATTTGGAATGTCAAATTCTTTCTTTTCTTCTCGTTCATATATTATTCTGTTCAGCGCTATAAATCGAGAGATTTACGAACTTCATTCTCAAATTTAATGACTCAATTTTCAAATATTATTTATTAAGGTCAATTTCATGGCAAAGAGATTATTAGGAACAAGCTAGAAAGCTCCAACTGATAACCCAGATACTTGAGGGTACTTCATACTTTATATATATATACTTTAAAACAAATTAAATAGCAAAGTTAATAACTTGTGCAAAAATTTCTTAACAAACTTTATCGAAAAGTTTTTAATGATAATTTTTGAACCCGTTTTTTCTGCCAGCTTCATTGAGGCAGCATATACCTAACATACTTTCTGTGTTCAGCGACCTTAACAAACTAAAATATAATTTTCATAATACAACAGTTTCAGTCGAAACTATTCAGAAGACCTATTCATAAACAGCCACCAACCGCAACATGCCAAGAGTCCTTAAAGGAATCTCAGAAGCAGCAAGATTATTAAGTGGACTAGAAACCCATCAAAATCACTCGGCATCAACCTAACAGACAGCATTAGACCAAATGATTAAGCCCTCTAGAGCTGCCCTTCAGTTCAATCTAAGACAAAAATCTTAAATATATATAGATATATATATATATATTTATATAAATATATATATTTAAAAAGTAAAAATAAAATAATAATTAAATTTAATTAAATACATAAAAGGAATATATTTAAAAGTATTTTAGAAATTAATACCAAAATATAAATACACAAAAAAATAATAATATATATAAGTAAATTACAAAAAATTAATAAAATAATAAATAAAATATTGAATCATTTTAAAAACTAAAAAAAATTATAAAAAAATTTATAAAAATTGAATTAAAATAACTTAAATATATTTAAATAATTTATAAATTAATACAAAAATAAATAAAGAAATGTAATATTTTTTATACTAAAAATAATATAAAAAACTTAATAAATAAATCTATGTATATAAAATAATAAATACAAAAGACTTCAATATATATATTTCCAAAAGAAAATAAAATTAATAAATATAAAAAAATTGTAAATTAATAAAAGTATTAAATTTAAAAAAAAAAAGAAAAAGTAAATAAATAGATATAAAATAAACTTCAGTAAAGGTTCTTTAGCAGTTCATGTGCGTCTCAGGGCGCACCGTCAACATCCTTATCACCTGAAGAGACACATGTAGTAGCGTCACAAATTGAATTATTTACACCTGTTGTTAAAGGCGGCAGCAATTTAAAAATAATTACTGTGTGCTCTTATCAAATATTTGGCTACCTTGTAAATCATCTTTAGCTAACAATAAATTTGAGCAAAAAAAAAAGACACAAAGAAATACCCAAATTTCAAGGTGACAACATGTGTTTCATCAATTAGACGTCAAGGGCGGCCAAAAATAAACGGGGACTAGTTCCATTTCTCGGGATTTTACAGCGATTTCCAATAACTGATCTCGTTAATATTTCAAGTGAAAAATAAAGCAAAAACTGGGCAAAAACTTGTGAGGAATCTGTGAACATTTTCGTAATTATTTGGCTGCTAGTTTGGGCGGCAGGTGTGTATGTGACTTGCCAAATCTTATCTGTGGGGAAACGGTAATTGCTTTCGCATAATATATAGCCGCGAATCTATATATTGTGAATGCGCTGCGTATATAATGCCAAATATCCAAGCGCCGGCAGTTAGTTGATTTTGTTTACCCAACAGAGAAGCGACGCCTAAAACATGCAAGGTAAACGCATGATCAATAAAATTATTAGGGGAAATATCTTTAAAGCTAAGACTTTTCGCTTTGCAGAGTGGCTAATGATAGCGCTGCTGCTGCTGGCATTGGCTCAGCTCAGCTGGCAAACGGAATACCTGAACAATGGCCTAGATGTGTGTCGCCTCTTCCCGGATGACACAAAACTGCGCAAGCCGGGCTATTGTGACAGATCGATTGTTTGCCAGAATTCTATGAGCACGGAAGGGGAAATATGCAGCGGTACCAAGCCCTTTTTCAGCCTATCCAAGGGCGCTTGCAACACGCCGGACTCATCGGACGCATACTGCAAGAATCCGTGCACATCCAAGACCAGCGGCTACGTGGGCGATACTATGAACTGTGCGAATTGGTATTACTGCGACAAGGCCAATTTGCTTGGCAGCGGTGTTTGTGGCAATGGCATGTGGTTCGATCAGACGAGAAAGATCTGCGCCTATCCCAGCGATGTGCCGTGCGAGGCCAAGTTCGAGCTCTGCCAGGTGATGCCAACGGGCGTGGCGGCCATGGATCCGTTGTATTGCAATAAGTATTTCACATGTAAAGGGGGCAAGGCCACAACTTTCACCTGCGAGAGCGGACTCTATTATGATGTGGCGCAGAAAAAATGCATTAAGAAGTCTTTGGTGAAGTGTGAGAAGCATCCGGTGCCCGAAGATGTCTGCGGCACCAAGAAGCTGGCGAAGCGCGGCAAGTTCGTTGCCGATGGCGCCACTTGTCGTGGCTATTACTATTGCCGGGACTTGGGCTCGGGTGTGCCGGATACGGCACCGGTGTGGCATCAGTGCCCATTGGAGACATTTTTCAATGAGAATCTCGAACTCTGTCAGGATCGCGGCGCACGCAAATGCAATGAAGATCGCTGCGATGGTCGCGAGTCGGGCTACGAGCTAGCCGAGGAATTGGGCTGCCAGCACTACCTGGAGTGCAAGGATGGTGCAACGATAGACATACATAAGTGTCCCGATGATACGTATTTCGATATACCAACAAAATCGTGTACTCCAGAGAAGAAGAACTATGGCATCTGCAACGCAGACCCAGATCCATATGATCCTAATAATTGGCACTTCTAAATAAATTTCTCAAAGCACTTTAATAGCATTATAACACGTTAGGCATTAAGTTAATTAACTACACTCAATTGCTTTATTTATAAGCTGCAGAGCTGCAATAAAATTGTTTTGGCTGCTAATATTTACGAAAAATTAACGAACTTAGCCGAGTTTATTCAAAACGTTAATAAGCAAAATGGCAGCTATTCACAATAGCGCTGCACAAGCATAAAGCAGTTCAACTCGCTGTGCAAAGCAGTGCAGGCAAACAGTTTACAATAACTGCTTGCGGCAGTATTTAGGTCATTGCAAGGTGTGCACTGCTTGGTATGTCTGAAGCTTTTGGCGCGCTAATTTGAATTGACAATTTTTAATATATTTTTAATAAAGCAAAAATAAACTCTCTTCAAAACTTTATTGATTTAAAGCTTCTGTAAATTATTACTATTTATTATATTTGTGTATGCATATAAATATGCAATCAATATGGCAATGATATCACATGTGAAGCCCTGCTATGCGATTCTCATAAAGTCAAAGAGAGCTTAAAACTTTTGAAGTGCTCTTATTATAGCTTTTCATATTCATTTATTCACAATAATTAGTATTGAATATACATGTATGAGTAACTATGTTGGCTTTCTATAATTTGTTAACTCTGCAGCTGTTAGTCTAATCTGTAATTTAATATTATTATAATTTCATATATGCTAAAAGTAATTATATATATTTTTATACATTTAAATTTTAAAATTTTGATAATTCATTAAAAGTATTTTTAATAAATTCCGAAAAAGAAAGACTTCCATGCCGCATTTCGGGCTGAATGTTTTACACTGACCCAATGCGTTTTGGGCATTTTCGCATGCCTCATGCCACCACCGGCAAGTGGCAACCCAGGCAACTGGTTGTGGAATGAAGCATTGTGGAGTAATTATCCGCCAGACGGAAGAAGCTCCAACTCCGTTGCATTCTAGGGGTAGTTCAACGCCCACACACAGCAAAGAGAGAGACCTAGAGAGAGAGAGAGAGAGAGAGAGCCTGTACGAAAACTCCATTTTGCAGTGCTGCAGGCTGCAAAATTTCGCTTTTTTCCATGTAGAGACTTTCCCTGTAGTTTTCGTTTTAGACTTCGATGTGACATGAAAAGCAAACCCAGAGACAAAAGCAAAAAGAATCCAGCGTGGGAGTGTGTTAGTAAGGCTAATTGGTTCTGATGCTGCGTCTGCCTGAACTGAAATTTTAAAAGGACTAAAAAAAATGAAGAAGCAAATAAACTATTTTTTTTTTTTTGTTGTTGACGAGGCTTTTATTAAATGATAAGCGTTGAAATTGGCATGTGATTAATGGTAATTATAAATATTTAATTTAAATGGCTTACACGATTATGGTTTTTATATATATAATTGTGTTTGGCTGCAGTTTTATTTTATGACAATATTTCTAATTTTTTCTTATATATTCCTGAACTAAAAAGTTCATTTCTAATTATGCCACACATACATTGGCAATGGTTAAACTGGGCACATTTGTTTTCAGCAAATATATTTAGCTGGCAGTTGCAGACATCTTAAGCTTTAGTATATATAGTGCACTTGTTCAAGTAATCGATTCAATTCTGTTCGCTTACATAAAGTTTTACCTTAATTAAAAATAATTATTGTCGATGATCTTAATGATGCTGTTGGTCTTCATAGATAATATTTGTATTTATATCTTTAAGGATTAAGATTATCTCTATACTGCTGATGATCTTCATGATGATGATTATCTTTACAATCTTGATCAACTTTCTAATGACTCAAATCTTCATAATGTGGTTGATCATCTTTATACTGATGTTGCTCTTGATAACGTATGTGATCTTCATTATGTTACAAATGATCTTTATAATGATGATGATGTTTATGATGATGAAGCTTGTATTCATACTGATGATGATCTTTATGTTGTTGATCATCTTCAAATGTTAAGATAATCTTCATACTGATGTTCTTCTTTCTAATGCCTCCATTTTCATAATGATCGTCATCTTTATAATGTTGCAAATCTTCTAAGTGATGTTAATCCTCAAGATATCATAATGATCATCATCTTCATAATGAAGTTGTTGTTGATATATGTTGAAGTGAAGCGATCTTAACAAATTGAAGTTAATTAGAATTCTTAGCGTCAGTCTTAGAATCGACTAGCTCTACATGACTCTTCGCGTGACCTACCTACCTATGTATGTGTATATATGTATAAATACATAATACACATATGCGCTAAAAGCTTTTCTAACAACAGACTTGGCGTAAAACTGAAAGAAGAAGCAGAAGCTGCTGCTGCTCACATATGTATTTCCACTGCTCTCAGCATTTGCATATTTTATTTGGCTTGGGTAATTCTATCTAATCGGGTCAGAGCGTCTATAGCAGCCTTAGTTAATAATCCCAAACGGAGATAGCCTGATTTAAGCATAACTCGTTTATTAGACTGAAACCCAGCTGCAAATAGACTCGACTAATGTCTGGCATGGAGAGTCTATGGCTACGGTCATTTGTTGTTGTTGTGCATAAATTGAGGTGTGTATGTGTGTGTGTGTGTGTGGGGCACTCAGACAACACCCTGTGAGTTGTGCGCACTCACTAAGGGTTGTGTCCTGCCCCATGTAGCATTGCAACAATTTGCTGTAAGTACGTAAAACTGTTCTGGTTGTTGTTTATATTTGGACAACATTTGTTAGTTGCAGCCGAGTCTCACCTTGCTACGATTTCGTGCTTCCCTGTTCATTTTAATTATATATATAAATACATATATATGTTTATATATATATATCCTTGTTGGTCTTTCGCGAATGTTAGAAAGTTTCCACCCTCTTTTTGTGAGTCGGATCCAAGCCCTTGCAAGCTCCCTTGTTGGTTTCACTGCCATTCGGCGTCACGTTCGCCGCATGCCACATGCCGCATGCCCCGCCCGCCGCTCTGGCTCTGGCGTCTGCCATTTTGGCTTTTCCTGCAGGAAGCTTGCATATTTTACGTGCTCCACGTCGTTGTTGCTGTTGTTGCTGTTGTCGCCTTGTCTGTGCGGGCATCTGTCTGTGCTGTGCACTGTGCACTGTGCTGGTGCCCCAACTCTTCACTTTTATCGATTGAATTGTGTCTCAGGCTGTGAAATACAGGTCATTGATCTGCCTGTGCTTGCTTTTTCGCCACCATAAACCAAACGAAATACTCCTCACTCTCATCTAGATTGAGAGTGGGCCGCGTTGCCGGTGAACCGGGAAGCGGCTGGCCATCGAATGTGCCAGACACTCGACGAGTCCAGCTCGTTTTCGGCGACTGCTAAACAGACTGTGGACATGATGGATTTACGCTAGATGCCGAACTTGGATGCGTCGAAAAAACTGTTTTCGAAAATTTGTTTTGCGAGATTTGCTTATAAATCGTGAACGTAGAAGCTTTTTGCCACTGAGGTAGTTTGATTATAAGGCTAAAGTTTAAATCTTGGCTTAAATATTTAAATATCATAAATATATTTATCTATGCTATTTGAGCTGCTGTCTGAAGAGGTTTTTGTAGGCTAAACCTCGTTTGAGTTGGCTTTAATATTTTTGAAAAACATGGAGCTTGATAAATTTTCAATATTTCTTGCACTAGGAAATATTTACAGCACATTTATAATTAAGTTAGTTAAATATATTTATATATCTCTAAAATAGTTAAGATCTCTCTTTTTATAAAAATCTAAAAAATTCGCTCAGCTCTCTCTCTCTCAGCTCAGCTTTACTTGTGGCATAGGAACTTATAGCTCTAATTTATTTGGAAATATGTTTAAGAAAAATTTTAGAGATCACAAAAAAGAAAATATATATATATATATATATATATATATATATATATATATATATATATATATATATATATATATATATATATATATATATATATATATATATATATATATAAATATTCAAACATCTATCATTATAGCTATACTATACTATGTAGCAATTTAATCATATTTTCTATATAGATGCGATGCAAATATAATTGAAATTTGAGTTTGTTTTTGTAAGCTCAAAAATTCTATTATTATTAACTTCAAATCTTGAATCTTAAATATATAATTTTCAAAGCAATTTATAAGAGTATAAAGAAAATCAAATTTTGTTAAACTATAGCTTAAAAACTGGACTCTAAAGTAATATAAAAAGTATAATTCTTTATATAATATAAAACATAAAACATAAAACATAAAACATATAATATATATAATATATTTAATATATATGATATATATAAAATCATTATTATATGTTCCTTAAACTCCCCTTAACTATACTAAAGTATATAAAGATTCAACCAAGACAGATAATATATCTGCCCAAACTCATAGATCAAGTTAAATCATAAGCCGAAATTTCAATTAAATAAAAAACTGAACTGAAATTGATCTCATATATCATAACAATTGTAATCTTAACTTCCTCTTAGCTATAGCATAAAATTATACACAAATATAAATTACAACAAATTCAACCACCAAGAGGCAAGGCAAAGGCGTCTGGCCCAGTCGCAGTTGCTTTGCTGTGCCTTGTCACACGGTTTCCGTGTCGGACATGCGACGGGACGCGGCGGCAGTGGCGGAGGAGTATGACGATGATAACGAAATCGTTTTTAGCTTTGGGGTAGTGGAGCAGCCAGCGAGTGTCGTGTCGTGGGCACAAACTGTACCAAAAGTGCGCATGGAAGGGAACACGAGAGCAGGCGAACAGGCGGACAGACGGACGAACACTAGACCAAGCCAGAGCCAGGCAGCCAGCCAGCCAGGCCCAGACAGTGGTAGAAAGAGAAACCAACTGCGACTTATGGCCCAGGATGTGTTTTTGGCCAAAGTTGTAGCTGTCAGCGTTTATTTCGAGGGTTGCACTCCAGGCCGGAAAATGCGAATTAAAATAACTGAAAACACAAAAGAAGCAGAGAGAAAAAAAAAACAAAAAAAAAACACCAGAAAAGAAAGAAGAAGAAAAATGCATTGGAAAGACGTCTGTGTGCGGTTCAATGACCAAATGCCGCCGATGCTAACGTGGTCCGCACCTACCCAAAGCTCAAATGTGACTAGAGAAAATTCTCGTGGCAGCAAACGAGTTGCAAGGTCGATGAACGCTGTTACAGTTGCAGTTGCAGTTGCAGCTAGGGAAACTGCCAGCAAAGCGCAGTTAATATTCCCAGACTAAAACACGTTTTTCGGGCTGTGCGCACAATTGTTTAGCTCGAATTTGCCAATGTCTGGCAACGCCAATCAATCATAATTTGAGTGAAGCTGTTCTGAAAGGTTTTCTATGAGGCTTACGCAATTTTTTCAGTTATATAATAATGTGGCTACGATAGCGACAACAGTCAGGCAAAAAAGACATATTTTTCAACTGTCTGGCAACACTAATTAATCGAAATATGATTGAAACACATAAAAGCTGTTCTAGGATATATCTAAATAAATTCGTTAGCAATTAAACTTTATTTGTTTTCTATTTTCAATAGTCTGGCAACGCCAACGCTTAATTCAATCAAACCTAATGACTGAAGCTGCTTATAAAAGAAAGCCAAAAACTTGATTTTTTTTACAAATTTCTAGAAAGTTCAGTCAAAGACAATGATTGAAGCTGCTCAAGAATCCATACAATTTTGCACATCTGGCAACACCTAGTGTAACAATAAGTCAAAGCATTCAAATACAGCTGACTATAAAACATCATCACACAAATTTAATCCGACATTAATTTGATTTAGACTTTTTTAAGTGTCTGGCAACGCCAAAGCTGTCAATCAATCAAAGCCAATGATTGAAGTTGCCTGTGCAATCTATCGGTCTCTAAGTTTTCAAGAATCTGGCAAGGCCAGCGCCGTGAATTAGGCAAATTTTATTTCTTTTTAACTATCTGGCAACGTTAGCCCAATCACTCAATAAAACCTATGATTGAAGTTGATTGAGCTTCAAATTTTAAAAATATCTGGCAAGGCTAAATCTGTCAATCAAACCTTTTTTATACATTTTTAAATGTCTGGCAACGCTATGCTCTAAAAAGTGTTCAAGTTCACTTTGCTATTCGATTTATATAGTCTGATATATATTTCTCAGTTCGCTTGGCTTTGTTGCAAGCTCCATGGCATCGCGGTCAGTGCAGTTGCAGTCACAATCGCTGTGCCACATGGCGCATGCGTCGTTGGCAGCGCTGCCTAGCATAGGATAATGGCCTCTGGTAACGCTCGTTGATGTTATAATCGTTGGCGTCGTTTGTGCCGCCAAACGAGGCACAGCACAAAGGAGACGCCCAACACTCGCCCCACTCTCACTTGCGTGGCGCTGCAGGCATTGACACGGACTGTGCCTCTGCCACTGCCACTGCCTCTGCTTGCATTGGCAATGGCAATGGCCATGGCCATGATACGGCCATGTAGAGTACTCTATATGCTACTCGTGCATTCAGCTTTTGCCACACACGAATACACCTCGCCTGACCCAACTATTTGCATTTCTAGGCTGCCTATTAGGGAAGAGAAGTGGAGTAGTCGAAGCAGAGATACTCTGTAATTAGCACAGATGATGAAGGTAATTAATTTTGCAGTAGAAAGAGCTTGCTTTTTAGTATTAGAAATATATTTGATAAATATTGCTCGATTGCTAGATACCCTGTAAGTAGTAATATAATATAAATAATAATAAAACATAGTAGAAATAGTAATACAAATAGTAATAGAAGTAATAGTAGTAGTAGAATTAGTATAAGTAGTAATAGCAGTAGAAGTTGTAATAGTAGTAAAAGTAGTGTTAGTAGAAGTAGAAATAGTAGAAGTAATCATAGTATATGTAGTAGTAAGAGTCATGGAGATGAAGTAGTACTAGTAAGAGTTGTAGAAGAATTAGTAGTAGCAGTAGTACTAAAAGTACTAGTAGTAGAAGTACTCGTAACAGAAGTAGTAAAAAAAGAATAAGTAGTAGAAGTAGCAGTAAAAATAGCATGATTAGTAGTAGAATAGTAGTAAAAGAAATAGTAGAAGTAGTAATAAGAGAAACAAATACAAGAAAAAGTAGTATAAGAAGCAGCAAAAGTAGTAGAATTAGTAGTAGAAGTAGTAGTAAAAGTAGTAGAATTCGTAGTAGAAGTAGTAGAATTAGTAGTAAAAGTAGTAGAATTAGTAGAATTAGTAGTAGCACTAGTAGTAGAAGTACTAGTAGAATTAGTAGTAGAAGTAGTAGTAAAAGTAGCATGATTAGTAGTAGAACTAGTACTAAAAGAAATAGTAGAAGTAGTTATTAAGAGTTATACAAGAAAAAGTAGTATAAAAAGCAGCAAAAATAGTAGAATTAGTAGTAGAATTAGTAGTAGAAGTAGTAGTAAAAGTAGTAGAATTCGTAGTAGAAGTAGTAGAATTAGTAGTAAAAGTAGTAGAATTAGTAGAATTAGTAGTAGCACTAGTAGTAGAAGTACTAGTAGAATTAGTAGTAGAAGTAGTAGTAAAATTAGTAGTAGAAGTAGTAGTAAAATTAGTAGTAGAATAAGTAGTAAAAGTAGTAGAATTAGTAGTAGCACTCGTAGTAGAAGTAGTAGTACAATTAGTAGTAGAAGTAGTAGTAGTAGAATTAGTAGTAGAAGTAGTAGGAGAATTAGTAGTAGAATTAGTAGTAGAAGTAGTAGTAGAACTAGTAGAAAATTTGGAAATAGGAGTAGCAGTAGTAGTAGAATTGGTAGTAGAATTAGTAGTAGAAGTAGTAGTAGAATTCGTAGTAGAACTAGTAGTAGAATTAGTAGTAAAAGTAGAATTAGTAGAATTGGTAGTAGCACTAGTAGTAGTAATAGTAGTAGAATTAGTAGAAAATTTGGAGGTAGAAGTAGTAGTAAAAGTAATAGTAGTATAAGTAGTAGTCGTGGAAGTAGAAGTAGCAGAAGTACGAGTAGAATTAGTATAATTAGTAGTTAATAGTAGAAGAATTAGTAAGTAGAAATGTAATTGCAAGTAATAGTAGTAGAATAGTAAGTTTTCTAACTAGCCCTAAATCATCTTCCATTAATTAAATTCTTAGTCACACTGTTAAAATAAATCAAATCCATGTTATGTCATATTTGAAATTTGGTTTATTTATAATTTTGGAAATGAGAAACATACTGACACACACACACACATACAAGGCATCTGCGCAGAGTGAATTGGGGTTAATTCAAAGGGAATAACAAATGACAAATAATTCTTCCCTTTTACTGCCCCCCTTTATCTTCGTTTGGTTCTCCTCTTCCATTCCATACACATACGATCGTTAACAGCTGCCCGAAGCGGAAATTGGAATTGGGTAATTAAAGCTCCAACGTGTATCGAGTGAAAACGAATTCGAATTGAAGTCGATAATGCTTCCACTGGGTATTTCAACTAGAGCGGATACTTCATTAGCGGCCGGCTCGGATTCCATTGGCTGCTCGACACTGGGCTTACGCTTGACGCATATCCGACAAGGTTTCGGTGTTATAATCGACTGCTGAGCAACATTTCGAATTGTGGCACGCCTGGCCTTGGGCCTAGAGCGAACCATGCGACTCTTAGTGGCACGTTTTCTAAGCGAAGCCTTTACTCCGCCCAGCTTTGTACTGGAACTCTAAGGGCAACAGCTCTAGATAGCTATAGCTATAGACATTGGGCCATGGTCAACACTCACCTCGACTGGCGTATTTGAGCTGCGCCACGGAA
Organism: Drosophila hydei; assembly: GCF_003285905.1. Classification (NCBI taxonomy): domain Eukaryota; kingdom Metazoa; phylum Arthropoda; class Insecta; order Diptera; family Drosophilidae; genus Drosophila; species Drosophila hydei. The sequence continues at coordinate 8,200,353 of NW_022045643.1, forward strand.
TCGCACTGGTGCCGTCCTCAAACACAAGCGCCTGACGCAGCGCATAGTCCGAGTAGCCCGTGCGGACCAAAACCCCCAGATGGGTGAGACTGCACAGACTCTTCAGCACATACTCCTCGATATTGGGCATATTCTTGCTGCGACGCATCTGCAGCTCCACCTGTTTGATGATGCTCTGTGCCGGCACAAAGGCCGTCATCGAGTGTGTACCCTGCAGAACACCCAAGGCCTTCATCACATTCCGATTGATCCGCTTGGGCACATTAAAGTTATCCATTCGGTATATTTATGTATGAATATAGATAAAACAAATTTGCAAATTTATTTATATATCCGTATAGTCTGGTTGCTTCGTGTTTTTCGATGTTTACAGCTCGATGATTGTAGAATTTGTGTGCCCCAAGCGAGTTCGCTCGACGAGAATTCCGAGCGATAGGCAAAGGCTGCTGCGATCTTCAAGAGAACTTACAGGAAATTAAATGTATGATGGAATATAAGAAAGGAGCTGAACATAAGGCATATATCACATCATAAGCAACTTTGGAGAGCAATTGTCTTTATATACCAAACTCGAAAAACCTTCTATTCAGAAGGATTTCAAATGGAATTCGAATTTAAGATTTTAAGTAAATAAAACCTTGGAGTGGTATATGAAACTGTGTACAGGGTATGTCTGAGGATGCAGAAAGTGTTTCTAATTTATCGAAAATTATGTGTTCAAATCAGGAAAAATATTTTTAAAAAATTTTAAGATTTGTTTTCCAAAAAATCTAGAAAATTCATAATAAAATATATTGTATAGGATATTTAGTTTCTCTTGTAAAAGTTATATTGATATAATAATAAATGTAATTTAATAATAAAAGTAATGTAATAATAATAATCAGGATATATATATATGGAAGAAATATTTACAAAATTAAAATTAAAAAATTAAAAGTATTCAAGTATTAAGAAGTACGGAGAATCTTTCTATACTTTTTCGATAACTGTGTGGATTCTGTCGCTATAAACTCTTCATACTTTACGATACTTTTGCATAATAACATACATACATATATATTTCTATATATATATATATATATATATGATATAATTGTTAAATGTAGATATGACAGAAAACTAATATTAATATTTCACATATTTATGATAATAAACTAAAATATAAATTATAATAATTAAAAAAAATAAATATAATTTTTCTACATATAAAAAAAATATATATATACATATATATATATATATATATATATATATATATATATATATATATATATATCATATTTTTTATTTTTTATTATACAATATTTCTTGTAAGTTTGACTTTATTAAATGCATGTATATAAAAATGTACATATAATTTCTATCAGCTCTCAGTTTAATAACCCTTTCAGTATAACTGTACAAATACATATCTTCAATATCTCGTCAATCCTTTCTATTCCTGTTCATCTCATATGAATGCGTCCTTAGACAATTTCACTTAATGATGAAAAGTGCATCACAATTAAAATGAAAATCAACGAAAAGCGAAAACTTTCTATATATACATAAGTTTGTCAGGGATACACAGCGAGAGAGAGACTTACACACGTACACACACGCACACTCACACACACACACACACACACACCGACAGAACAGAACAATAACAGACTAACCTATTGTAAAGTGGGGAATACATAAATGCAAGCACACATATACAGAGGCTTCTGCATGTGTGTGTGTGTGTGAACATACAAATTTTACAGTTGTGTTGGCAACAATTTCCAAAATGGCGTCTCAGCGTGACTATCTTGCCAGTGCTTGCGCCCCAACCTGCCCCGTTACTCACATATGCAACCAAATACATGTTTACCCCGGGCCAAATGTCTGAGGTTCGCTTTTTTGTCTGCTGCACAACTGCAAAAAAAACGGAGCCAGAGTCAGAGCCAGAGCCAGAGCCAGTGGCATTGTAAGCGCAGAGCGGAGCAGGTCAATGATACCAAAAGTTAACCCATACCAGCAGCGTCTGCGTCGCACTTGAGCAATTTTCACAAAAAAGACAAAAAAAGAGAATAAAATACAAACAAAAACGAAAAACAACAACAAGCAGAACTGGCCGCACCCTTTGGGCAAAGCCACCCACACCCACACCCACAGCCACAGCCAGAACCAGAGCCAGAACCAACTCCACAATCAGCGCCAGTGTCAAGTTTACGCCATACACACACACACACACACACACACACACACACACACACACAGACACACATACATGCATACACAAGCAGATCTGGTCATGAACTCCATTCTCCATTTTCAATGGCAGCCATAGGAGTCACCGCAGAGCCGCAGCACAAAAGCTCTTTTATCTTTCGCATGTTTAATTTGTGCAGTGAAAAGCCTGTGAGAGCGAGAGAGAAGGAGCAGCACAAAGTGAAAGACAAAAAAAATACAAAAACAAAATATAAAAAAAAGGAATGAGCTAAAAACGAATGCAGCGACTAAGCAGCTAACTATCTAGCTGTCATGTCGCCTCCCACTTGTCCTGCCCACACCGTTCGCTGCGCCTCTAAATGCAGCGACGCCTTATGCATCATTTATTGTCCCCCCACCACTTCAACTCTTCTATCTATGTATTTATCTTTTTCCTGTGCAGCAGCAGAGAGCAGCAGCAGCAGCAGCAGCAGCAGCAACAACATCATGCCACGCCACAACTTGAACAACGCGGTGAAGGTCATTGCTACCAAAATTGTGTCTCCCTTTTGTCCTACTCTACTCTTGACTCAATTCGACTCGCATTCTCATTCGCAGCGCTGCAGACACGAGCAAAAAACACCAACACACAGCAAAGCACACCAACACACACGTGCTGGCTGTCTGTGTAACTGTGTGAATGTGTTTGTGCGCATTTCTGCATTTAATCGTTAGCAACGACTAAAACATTTGCACATCCGCACATGCAATGCGGAGCAGCAGCGTTGCCAGACTGTTCTGAATTGACTAGAAACTTCTAACAAACAACTCCAACGACATAGAACTGCGCAAAAACTGATTGCAGTGGCAACACTTGCCGCGTATATTACAACATCCAGCAGAGTCGGACTCAAAATAAAATGCAAAAAAAACTCGTTCGCTCTGTTCGACCCGTTCCGCTCCCGTGCCAAAAGCAAACTGTGTCTGTGTCACTCAACCCACTAAACTTGCACACAATGCGCCGACAACAACGACGATGACGACGACGACGCTAGCGTTGGCGATGACGACGAAGTCGAACTCGAACTGTGCTGGCGCATTCGTGTGTAGCCGGGCTGCGTCGCGACGCGTCGCTGCCTGCTCCTGCTCCATGTGCTTGCTGTTGTTGTTTTTGTTGTTACTGCTGTTCAATTGCATGAGCCTCTCTGCCCTGCTCTTTGTCGCTGTTTGTTGTTGACTCTATGCGCTCTTTTTCTTCGCTGCCTTTGCCGTTGTTGGCGTTGCTTTGTGCTGGGTTCAATGTCTGGTGGTTGACCTACCCGTACCAGATTTTTCTCCAGGACGTTTTTCGTTGCTGCCGCTGCGCTGCTGCATTTTGCGCATTTGCTGCTTGTTGACTCATTTCCCCCACTCGCCAAACAAACACGACAAGTGAAAACTAAAAAAAATGGAAAATTTGTGCAATGTTGTCGTCTGTCGCCTGCAAAGTAAAAGTTGTGCAACTGAGTTAGTTCGAGCTGCTCGAGGGGGCTGCTTAAGTTGTGTGACAGCTGAAATTACACAACTTTGTTGTAATTGCTGCTGCTGTTGTGGTTGCTGTTGTTGGCAACTGTTTGGCCAGACAATTGCTCATAAACATTTATGGTTGCTAGTTGATTGGCTTATCTATGCGTCAGCCCGACTGCAATGATGCATCAAGCGCGCTTCCCTTGACTGTGGGCATGGCACAAGCAGAAGATATTATACATGCCACACACACATACACATATGTATGTTTGTTTATGCAGCAAGCTTTGCATTCGATGCTTGCTAACTGGTTTTCCACTTGTAATTTCACTCGCTTGGCCAGTTTTCCACAAATGTTGCCTCCACCTGGTTGGTGGCAAGAAAAGCCAACAAACCGCGCTGGAAACTATTAGAAGATTCAAGGCTAAGGCTGCATGTCTAAGGCTAAGGTCATTGCCATGCAACAACGCTGCAAAAAATATACCCTGTAAAATTTTGTTAAGCGGGGTGTATAAATTCTATGTGAATATTTATGTGTGTGCATGAATAAAAATGTCTTCTATATTAATTTGTTGGTTTTTTAAGCTTTGTGTCTAGAAATTTTTAAATATTATTTTTATAGAAATATAATTTTAGATATATTATGTATCAAACTCTGTTTCAATTAACTGCAAAAAAAAATTAAATATATTTTCTATGTCTAAAATTATATTTTTATAATTTTTGTAAAATATCATAAATTACTAATAAAAATAAATTACAGGGTATTTGAACGTTTATAACACTATTAAGATTCTTTCTCTTCCATTGAAGAATTACTCAACATTTGAATATGCATAAAATAACACAGGGTATTTTGGCGTCGATCATGCTCTAGTGATGTTGCAACATTCTTAGTTCTATCGATGCATTTTCTGCATTTGAATGCCGCTGATGGAAAAACTAGTTTTTCACCTTTCAAGTGAAGAACAAAAGCCAGTTGTTATTATTTTCTTCAAAGGCAAACTGCAGAGCTAAAGACTGGCCAAGCAAGTTCCGAGTTCCGAGTGCTTACCTGTTCTATTGGTGAAAGTTACCTGTGTGTCGTAAGCATTTTCATGGGAGAAAGTTCTTGGTGAAGGAGGAAAGTCTTGTAATCGTTGCAATTGTCATGAGAATTTGCCAACTGGAACTAGGTAAGGTGACTCACACAGCTCACTTGCCACTTGCCACTTGCCACTTACCACATATGCAACCCCCGTTTCAGCTACAACTATTTGCTGACTGTTGCAACTTGCAACTGCAGTGTGGCAGGCGCATGACAAATTACCCCTGAGACCTCACTAAAAGCATATCGTGCAGCTTACTTTGTTATTGTGCTTAGCTTGACACATAACAGGTAAGTTCCAGGTGCTACGATCCAGAGCTGCCGGAACACCGTGTACAAAATATGGACAAGAGGAAGAGTTGAGCTGTCATTCTGGAAAACTGTGGACAACATATAATTATAACAGTAAATGTGTACATACGGAGGGAGAGAGACAGAGCAGAAGAGAGAAAGAAACAAAAGATTTGATTCTTTGGATAATGCTATATATCTCAATCTGTATTTATATCTATATCTATATCTATATCTATATCTATATCTATATCTATATCTATATCTATATCTATATATCTATATCTATATCTATATCTATATCTATATCTATATCTATATCTATATCTATATCTATATCTATATCTATATCTATATCTATATCTATATCTATATCTATATCTATATCTATATCTATATCTATATCTATATCTATATCTATATCTATATCTATATCTATATCTATATCTATATCTATATCTATATCTATATCTATATCTATATCTATATCTATATCTATATCTATATCTATATCTATATCTATATCTATATCTATATCTATATCTATATCTATATCTATATCTATATCTATATCTATATCTATATCTATATCTATATCTATATCTATATCTATATCTATATCTATATCTATATCTATATCTATATCTATAGCGAGAGCGAGAGCAGAGCGAGAGGAGAGCGAGAGCGAGAGAGAGAGAGCGAGAGCGAGAGCGAGAGCGAGAGCGAGAGCGAGAGCGAGAGGAGAGCGAGAGCGAGAGCGAGAGCGAGAGCGAGAGCGAGAGGAGAGCGAGAGCGAGAGCGAGAGCGAGAGCGAGAGCGAGAGCGAGAGCGAGAGCGAGAGCGAGATGCGAGAGCGAGAGCGAGAGCGAGAGCGAGAGCGACGAGCGAGAGCGAGAGCGTAGAGCGAGAGCGAGAGCGAGAGCGAGAGCGAGAGCGAGAGCGAGAGCGAGAGCGAGAGCGAGAGCGAGAGCGAGAGCGAGAGCGAGAGCGAGAGCGAGAGCGAGAGCGAGAGCGAGAGCGAGAGCGAGAGCGAGAGCGAGATGCGAGAGCGAGAGCGAGAGCGAGAGCGAGAGCGAGAGCGAGAGCGAGAGCGAGAGCGAGAGCGAGAGCGAGAGCGAGAGGAGAGCGAGAGCGAGAGCGAGAGAGAGAGAGCGAGAGCGAGAGCGAGAGCGAGAGCGAGAGCGATAGCGAGAGCGAGAGCGAGAGCGAGAGCGAGAGCGAGAGCGAGAGAGAGCGAGAGCGAGAGCGAGAGCGAGAGCGAGAGCGAGAGCGAGAGCGAGAGCGAGAGCGAGAGCGAGAGCGAGAGCGAGAGCGAGAGCGAGAGCGAGAGCGAGAGCGAGAGCGAGAGCGAGAGCGAGAGCGAGAGCGAGAGCGAGACGAGAGCGAGAGCGAGATGCGAGAGCGGAGAGCGAGAGCGAGAGCGAGAGCGAGAGCGAGAGGCGAGAGCGAGAGCGAGAGCGAGAGCGAGAGCGAGAGCGAGAGCGAGAGCTAGAGCGAGAGCGAGCGAGAGCGAGAGCGGGAGCGGGAGCGAGAGCGAGAGCGAGAGCGAGAGGGAGAGGACAGGAGAGAGAGCGAGAGCGAGAGCGAGAGCGAGAGCGAGAGCGAGAGCGAGAGCGAGAGCGAGAGCGAGAGCGAGAGCGAGAGCGAGAGCGAGAGCGGGAGCGGGAGCGAGAGCGAGAGCGAGAGCGAGAGGGAGAGCGACAGCGAGATATCTATATCTATATCTATATCTATAATCTATATCTATAATCTATATCTATATCTATATCTGTATCTGTATCTATATCTATATCTATATCTTAATGTATATCTACATCTATATATATCTATATCTATATCTAGTATCTATATCTATATCTATATCTATATGTATATCTACATCTATATATATCTATATCTATATCTATATCTATATCTATATCTATATCTATATCTATATCTATATCTATATCTATATATATCTATATCTATATCTATATCTATATCTATATCTATATCTATATCTATATCTATATCTATATCTATACTATATCTATATCTATATCTATATCTATATCTATATCTATATCTATATCTATATCTATATCTATATCTATATCTAGATCTATATCTATATCTATATCTATATCTATATCTATATCTATATCTATATCTATACTATATCTATATCTATATCTATATCTATATCTATATCTATATCTATATCTATATCTATATCTATATCTATATCTATATCTATACTATATCTATATCTATATCTATATCTAATCTATATCTATATCTATATCTATATCTATATCTATATCTATATCTATATCTATATCTATATCTATATCTATATCTATATCTATATCTATATCTATATCTATATCTATATCTATATCTATATCTATATCTATATCTATATCTATATCTATATCTATATCTATATCTATATCTATATCTATATCTATATCTATATCTATATCTATATCTATATCTATATCTATATCTATATCTATATCTTTATCTATGTCTATATCTATCTGTTTTCAAATAACTTCTGTAACTCCTTTTGCGTCTTACACTTGATCTACAGGCACACACAGACACACACATACCGAGGCAATGCCTGGCTGGGCTTTTATAACCCCCTTAATGGCAACAATAAGCCATGCGACGCCAGCAAACTGTGCGAAAGTTATACAGATTGCAGTTGGCGACGCATATGCAACCCCTTTGTTAATGGTAAGCCCCTTCCACCCCTACTCCAACCTGCCCGCCCTCCTGCTCTGTGGACTTGTACAAACACAGACAGTCGCTGTCTCTTACCACCAAAATGAATTTGCAACAAATGCGTGGCAGTTGAACTTTCGCTAATTTCAATGCAACAACGGGGCAGCAAGGGCTTGACTTGTTTTGGGGCATGCAACCGACAGGCTAAACAATTTGATGGATTTTGTGAGATAACAGCAGAGGCAACATATGGTGACGCAATGTGCAGCAGCAGCAGCAGCAGCCACATGAAGGTCAATAAACCATGAGTCTGTGGCACGAACTGAAATAAAGGTTGGGCTGCAGCTTGACGAGCAGCTTTTTGGTGGCATGAGCTGGAATCTGTTTGTGGACTTAGCGGCCACAGGGAAGGACGCTGGGACTATGTTAAATAATGTTTGGTAATAATAGTAGATAAAATATTAATATTTTTAATTTTATTATAATTTATTAAAAAAAATTTAAAATTATGTAAAATTAAAAAAAATTCAGGTAAAGTTATATAATATATAATTATGTAATATTATTATTTTGTAATATTATTAAAATTGAATAAAACAAATTTAAAATGTAAACCATTTATTGTTTTTTTATTTTATTAAAGTTTTAAAAATATTTAACTTTTTTTAAATTTTAATATTAAAAAAGAAGATCAAAATTAAAACATATATTTTTACTGTAATATTATTAAATAATAATATTGTTAAAGTATAATAAAACACTTTTAAAATGCTTAAAAATAATTTTAATTTACTATAATTAAGAATACTATTTTTTTAATAGAATTTAATTATTTAAAAATTTAATACAATTTTGAACATTTATTTATTACAATTTTTTAACTTTAGTGAAGTAAATTCAAAGTTACACGAAAATTTAAAGAATTAATATTTTTAAGATTTTTATTAGTATAAAAATTAAAATTAAAATTAAAAATAATAATTATAATAAATTTAAATTTTTGAAAGACAAAAAGACATAAATGTTTCTTATGATTATTTATTCAAATATATATATATATATATGTACTAAGTATCATATATATATAAGAATTATAATATAGAATATTTATAATCTGCCAGTTGAATTTCTATATACATTTGTATACCCATATTTATATCCCTTAAAATATGTGTCTGGCAAGAGCAAACGGATTATCGCCATGTTTAGAGCAAACTTGTTGAGTGGAGCTTGAGTATTTCGATATTGTTAGGCATAATGAAAATATATAAAAAAGTTCTTGGACAAGAGATGAACATAAGTGTAATTTACCGGACTTACCTGAGCAGTATTTCAACAATAACAAGAGGTGAACGGAAAGTGAACTTGAAATACTGTAGAATGGTTGAAGAGAAGGTATAATAAGTCTAGACTCTATGTGTATATGCTGGCCTTTAGGCCCAGTCCTATCAATCAAAACATAGCTCTACTACATTCTTATACATATAGACCATATCGTTTGAACCACATCATTTTGGAAAAACAAAATGTTCCTTAGGGAATTTGAACTTCGTCATGGCATTTGTAAACTTTTCGTTTTTCCCAAAAACCATGACGAACTTTGAACTTGTGTTTAACCTGTCATACAGCTGAACATCAGGTGCAATGGACACACGCTGTCCATGGCGGCTGCTAAGCCACAAAAAAAAAATAAAACAGAAACGAAATGATTACTCATCCAAGCCAAATGCGAATGATTCACTGGGGGAGTCGCACCTTTTCAGTCATTACATAAATAAAGCACAGTCCGATGGGCAAACCGAATGCCGCACATACGTGTCCTGGCAAACAGTCAGGACAAAACTCGATGTAAAGTTTTTGTGTGTTGCCTGCCTCCCAACGGAGGTGCCTAATGAGTCACTGACCGGGCGGTGCTCCCCATATTTCTGCCTCTCTCTCTCACTCTCTCTGTGTGTGCTGTGAGGGCTTTGCATGAATAAAATAAACTCGGGCGTCGAGCTGTTTCATTGAACTGAGCCTCAACTGCCTCAACTTCGACTGACTTATAGCATACATTTGGGCGCTGAATAGCATTAGCCCCAAAAATCGGTTCACTGCACGCACGTTGACCTAATAATTGGCAACAATTTGCTGCTCGCCACGGGTTAGGGTATCAATCGAACGCCATTGTCTGACTTTTTATGCTCAGGGCACAACATGGGCATTTGGCTTCGCTCAATTAGGGAGACTGTGTTGAGGACATAGATTGGAAAGTAATCTTGACTCGTTCGGTATAGAAAAGTTGTCAAAGGGCTTATAGTTGACACTTGATAAATGTTATTAATATGTGAAAATACATACTTTTAGTATACGTAGAAGAAAGAGATAAATGTAGAGAGACAGAAACAACAAGATATATCTTTCTTTCTCCATTTAAATTTCGTTCATTGCTAGATTTTCGTTTCTTTTTCTCAGTCTTCATTTAATATTTAAAAAAAATTTCAATTTTCTCTCTTTTTTTCCTCTTCCTTTGTCTTTCTCTATATCTTTCTTTACACAATCTCTTTCTCTCTCTTTGTCTATCTTATTATCACTCCATCCCTCTCTCAGTCTGGCTCCATCTACATCTCTCTTTCCACATTTATCTCTACTAATTGTCTCATACTCGATCTCAATTTTTTTTCCTCAGTCTCTTTCCGTTCCTTTATTTTTTTTCGCTTTCTAGTCTCCCTACGCATACTCTTTTTGCTCTTCGATCCTCCTCTCTCTCCCTCTCTGTCCCTTTCTCTCTCTATATATCTATCTCTATCTATCTATCCATCTCTCTATGTCTCTCTCTCCCTCTCTCTCTCTCTCTCTCTCTCTCTCTTTCTCTCTCTCTGTCTCTGTCTTTCTCTGTCTCTTTTTTCTTTATTTCTCTCTTTCTCTCTCGCTTTCTTTACATCTCTCTCTCTCTCTCTCTCTATCTCTTTTTTATTAGTTGGATATTTCCCGCAGTTTCTCTATTTCTCTTTTCCTGTCTTTCTCTTTTTCTGCTCACAATCATTCTCTCGTTCCCCCAAATAATATCGCCTTTCTATGTGATTTTCATCGAGTCTATTATCACTAATGCCGCCTTTATCAATATGATTTAATTATATTTTATAATTACTATTAATTATATTTATATTTTAGTAGAAATAATTAAAATTAGACAAGGCTTGGAAACCACGAAGTTCTATTTGTAAAACCAAGCAAAACTCTTTGATAGTCCTTGGGTTTAGGGTAAAAGATATTTTGGACAAACAATAAAATGTTGATTAGGTGCGTCGAATGCCAAGGAATTGTCAATGATAAAACGGTTAAAGGACACAAAGGGGTTCGTGTTGATGGTCACAGACCGCGATGCTAGACAATGCCAGGGACAACCCTGAAATTAATGCCGTCTGCCCAGCAGCCAGACCGCAGCGTGATGCCCAATCGCCCCACCACTGACCTCCAACCTCAGACACCTCTCAATGTCATTTGCAGCATGCACCAGCGGCAGCTGCTGCAGAAGCCGGCAAACCGGTGCAGGCAGCGCCCAGACCTTGGCAATGAGAGTGGGCGCGTGGCAGCTCAAGAGGAGCTGTCCCTACCAGGAATCGGCAACTGTGCGTGTGTGTGTGTCTGTGCAACGTTCGCTGTGCATGCGGAAATGCGCATGCTTGCGTGTCCTTGCCCTTGGTAGTGAGTCCTTTGCATAGTTGTTGTAGCGAATGCCCCTGAAAACTGTTAACCTTCGTGCAGCGCGAACGAAGGACTTTTGCAATGTGCAACGTACAACGCGGAACATGCGCGTTGCATTTGCAGCTCTCCAGCGCAAAGAGAACGAGAGTGTGAGCAAAAGAAAGAGCGATAGAGATAGAGAAAGAGAGCGAGAAGAGAGTAGAGAGTTGCCACCAAGCCTAAACTACAAATGTATGTTTGGGGTGTCGTCTGGCTGCCCCTGCTTAAAGCCGGGCGTATTTCACAGCTCTGTCATTGCCATTGACCATGATATTTATCCAATGTCAGTGAATGGAGGTAAAACTCGCATAACCTTACGATTCGAGCTTGAACGGACTGGGGGGCAGGATAGCTTAACACTGCACACATAAAGTTCAAGACAAAACTTAATCGTCATTAGCGACCTTAGCGTTGGAGCGAACGGGCGAGCGCCTTCCTTCGCCCAGACGTTCGAAGACGACATTAAAAGACTTTTGCTATTGCTTTCAATTGAACGCTCGAGGGTTGTAACTCCAGACAGACAATCTGTGGCCCCACCCACTCTGGATTTTTGCAATTATTTGTATATATATTCGTAATTTCTATGCTACGGCAACTCCAGGAATTCTATGCCAAACTTTGCAACCCCAAAAACAAAAAAAAAACTCACACAAAGGGGCAACGGCAATAACAACGGTTCCAGACGCAGCTAAAGCCAACTGTGAATATAACTCTACATCCATAGCAACTGCAAAATGCCCTGTAATACAAATATCGCTGCATATGGCATGCAGCAATAATATACAGGGACTTTGAAATACCCTAACTAATTCAATTTAATTCACATAATTAATTTGCTTAACTTTGCGAGAATATTTTTCATTTAATTTACGCTGCATATTAATGCATTTAAAACTTTTTAAACATACCCGATTTAATTGCTCGCCCTTAGGGTATAATAACAGCGTAAATCTGCAGCCCAACACTTCCGTCCTCGTCGTCGCCGTCGTCAGCGTCAGCGTCAGCGTCATAGTCAGTCCCTTGTTCATTGCACCCCCAACGTATTGTACATTGACTTCTCTGGGCTACGCTTTGTTTTCTGCATTCGCCGACGGCAGAGTCGCAACAATGTGCTCTCACACTTGCTCTCACGGCCGCGCTCTCTTTTTACTTTTTGCGCTTCACTCTCTTCGTGCTGAGCGACATTCCCATACCACGACCTACCTTACCCACACCCACAGTGCGCTTTCAGCTTTCTGCGTTCGGCTTTGGCTTTGGCCATTCTTCCGTGCACAACTCCCGCCCAGCCAATGCGACCGGGCGGCAGCAGAGTCTGTTGTTTGTGTTGGTGTCTGTGCTGCTGCTGCTGTTGCTGCTGATGCCGCAGTCGACGCTGCTGCACAAATTCGCAGTTCGGTTTTCATATTGAAAGTAGAATTTTTCACTTTTGCAAATTTCTGTCTCGTTTCAGTCGCGTTAACGACGTCATGTCGCACGTTTGTTCTGCATTTGGTTCTCAACTCGTCCAGTTGCCAGGCAAATCTCACTCTCAGATGCGCTCCGAATGTTATTATTGTAGCCTGCTCTAGTCTACAAATGTGAGATTAACTTTCAATTGTTACGTACAAGTGCTATAATAAATTGCATATCGTCTTGATTGTGTTCAACGTTTGTGTTTGTGTGTGATCACAATGATCACAATGATCACTGTTAAAATGTGTGCTGTTGCATTGAGGAGACAATTGGAATATGTGCTACGAAGAGAGTATAATGATATAGACTGCAAAGGAGAATGTTGCTGATTAACGGTACTATTCCAAACTATATAAAGAAGTAATTGAATTATTGTGCACAGCCAGAGTTAATTTTTTGATGTTCCGAACCCCATCAATCCCATTTGACCTTTCACTATCAGGATCAGTCATTTTGATGTCATCAAAGAAGGACCTCCTCATCTTATTTAGATAGCCTGCCCAAAATGTCTGACTCATTCCAGAGCAGCTCTCACAAATGGCGCCCACTTTTGCACAGAAACTTCAAAACTCCAGACATTGCAACCCTCATTAGGCCCCCCAACCTTCAGTGTCTGGTCCATTCACGGGGCGGGCTGCAACTCCAAATTACCCACACACACACATATACACACATAAGCAACACCCAGCTATCGAAACTCTTCTGTGTCTGATTCTTAACAGGGCGCTGCTCGCTCAACTGTAGCGCCGCTGTAGACGCTCTGTTAAGTGCGCCAGTGACACACACAGCGACAGCGACAGCTGCTGTTAACCTTGCCTTGGTATTGGTGAACTTGACTAAACACGCGCTAGCTGCTGCTCACTCGCTCTCTCTCTCTCTCTCTTTCCCACTCTGGCACTCTTTCTGCTTAGTAGTTGCATTCGCGTGCGCTCTTTTGCGCTCTCTTGCTTTTGAGTTTCTATTACAAATTCTTCGTAATGTGTGTATGTGGAGCGGCGCGTTGTCAGCAATGAGCATTCAGTGTTAAGGTCAATACGTTTGTTGTGTTTGCAATATGTACACACACGCAGGCAAGCATGCATGAATGTGTGCGTTTGTGTGTGACTGCAATGAGATTGCATCCATGAGGTTGCGTTTCGCTCGCTGATTACTTTGCTATTGAATTTTGTCACTGGCGCTTGTTTATGCACTCGTGCATTCGTGTGCGTATGAGTGTGTGCAAGTATTTATTGCTCATTTGTCGCTGCGGTTGTTTTTTTTTTTGTATGTTTGGGGTCAAATTGTGACTCTGACGATTTGACGTTTACGGAAGCTTTTGTTGCTTTTGTATAATTTATGAATTGACTAATGCGAATGCATCAGCTTGGATACGTGCCCCGCTATGTATTTGGGCAACTGAATGAATTGGCACTGAAAGTGCAATAAAAACGTAATAAAATCTGTTTATTCAGCCATATTCTACTTCCCTTAAGTATCTCAAATACGAACCTACCTCAATGCGTAACTCTGTCTGTACGCTAGTCTTTTTCTAACGCATATTGCTCATACGCACTGCTTTGCTCCTTGTTATTATTGTTGTTATGGTTGGGCGGAAGTTGCTGCCCACTCAAACTTCGCCTCGAATACACAGACACACAGCAAGCAATCCAGAGAACTACCCCTATTCATTATTCATTATTCTTATTTTCGTGAGCCACCCCCAACTGGGTGGCAACTCCATTAAAATTTTTGTGGACCCTACTCATGCCACAATTTGTTAACCCCAAAAAAACGAAACTTGGTTTGTGCATGTTTGCCGTTCGTACGCTCATTCGCGTTTATTTTTGTTTATTTATGTTTTGCTTTTTGTATTCTTTACAGCATTTTTGGCTTTGCTTCCTCGTTTGCTTAGCGCAAGCTCACGCTCTCTCACACTCACACACATACACTTGCTTCCTCTCTGTCTCTCTCTCGCTCATTACAGTCGGTTAGCGGGGCTTCCTCGCTCTGTCAGACGTGCCCACTTTGCAGCCAAGCACGCATACAGCGATAGTCACAACGAACGGTTTTCACTTTCATTGTGCAGCATATTCGCCCACTCACACAGATTCTCTCTCGCACACACACAAACCCAGTTGCTCACTCAGCAGGTTTTCGTACTACTCTCTCTCTGTCTTATGTTCTGTTCTGTTCTGTGCTCTCTCAGTGATGTTCGGTTCTGCTCTCAGCCTGCAAGCTTTTTGCGATTTTCAGTTTCAGTCAGAGAAAGTACGGCGCATGCAGCGGTCGCGAATCTAAAAGCGCGTCCATCAATCAAGCATATTAAAAACAGCCTAAAAATCGCCGACGCTAATTAAATATTAAAATTCATTAATTCCAGTTTAAAAAGCAAAAATGTGCAACAAACGCAGGCCGAACCGAAGGGAGCCCGCATAAAAATATTAATAATTCTAATTTGCAATAGAATACCATAAAGTGTGGCAAGTTGTTAACATTGAAATCGTGTGTCCGTGTCCGCGTCGCGCTGTGTCCTTGTCCTTGTGCAGCGCCCAACGGTCGCAGCAATCCAGCCGAACAGCTGTTGGCTGCCAGTTCAAGTCCTCGTGCTCGTCCTCGTCCTCGCCCACGTCCTCGTCCACGTCCTCGTCGCCGTTAGCTGTAGCTGTAGCTGTTGCCTCTTTACCTTGCTCTTGAACGCCGCTGCCTAGGCCCTCAATGTCAGTGTCAGCACCATTGCCACAGCCACAGCCACCGCCGCAGCCGCAGCCAGAGCCAGTGTCATCCTATTGAATTTTCACAAATATTCACTTTTCACATATTGAGCCACATCCAACCACGCCCCCTCCCACAACGCTTCAGCTGCGCCCAGCTGTTGCTGCAAAACTGAAACAAATCGAAACAAATCTCAATACATATATATAATATGCTGCACGAAACAGCTGTAGCAAAATTTCTCTAAAAAAAATAAAAGTATCTGGCCAATAGCAATGTGTTTTAATAAGCTTTACCTGTTAAATAAATGCGTGAATTATTCGCCAGGTGCGCAGTGCAAGTGTCCAACATAAGTGCTAAATACGACAAGGATACGCCAAGGAGAAACACAATAAAAATTTAAAACAAATTCAACAACAACAACAACTAAATAAGTGACATAATCAGCTAAGGTGGGCTGCCCACACTATTTCCCTCTCGCTCTCTCTCTCTCTCGTACTCTCTCTACAATGAAACATTAGAGAAAGAAAAAAAGGAAAGCTCAGATAAAACTCTTTCGAGTTCATAAAACATAAATACATAAATATATTTTTATAACGGTGTTTATAGCCCATAGCAATGCTACAATAAATAAAAGAAGAAGTTCGACAACAACAATATTCATAAATTTAATGCTCAGGTGAAAAATTACTAAAAGAATTATTCAAATAAATATTACTAATTAACAGGCAACTAACGCGTTGTGTTTCATGTGCAAAACATCTATATATACATATATATAAATATATTATTATATTATTAATATACACCTGTACAACATATACATATATATATAAATATTATATTTTTGGAGGAAAATCAAGCAAAAAGTGAATGAATTTAATTAAAATGTTATCAAGCGCCGACTAATTGTCATAATTATAACACAATACTCGTATATATAAAGCATTAATTATAACGGTTTATATAGAAAACTCAACTCAAATCAACTCAACTCAAGTATTCGCCAGACAAATATCAGCAGAACATAAATATTATGTTTAAATAATTGTTTAAAAATATAAACATATTTAGGTTTTCTGCATTCAACAAGCAACTCATCAATCAATCAATCAAGCAACCAATCAATCAGGTCTATAAATTATTTATAAAAGTAAGTGTTCAAGTCTTAATTGCAACTTTAATGAACAAATATCTTATTATAATTAATTACGAATTATTATTAATTATTGCGGAAACTAAAAGCATAAGTAAAATATAAAAAAAATTTAGCTAAGCATGAACTGCATGAGAAAAAACTTTATTGTATTCTATATACTTATAGCTACTTCTATAATTTAATGCTCGCTCACGAGGCGACAGGAGTATATTGGCTTTCGGCTATGTGCGCCGCTAGGTATTTGTCCGTTTGTCCGTAGTGCAGCTAGAGACTTGAAATTTGGTATATAAACGCCTTGGCACACTTATTATATAAAATGTTCAGATCTTCCATAGACACTCACTAGAGGCGTGGCAAAGTGGGCAACAATAATATTAATTCAATAATATTAAAAATGCAATTTATCAAGTTTCTAGAGGCTTGAGTTGAGGAATATTTACAAGCCAAGGAAAGAAATATATAGTTGATATATGTATATATGTTCCCAATAGAGCGTGGCAAATTGCATAAAATTGACTAAAGCTTATAAACTAGAGCAACAATATATCACACTTAGATTGCTGCAGAAAACAGCTAGAGAAATTATTTTACTAATTAATTACGCTCGTGAACGGGTATTATGCAGTCAGTCTGAACGAGTTATATTTTTTTATTTATTTCACATTTTATTATGATTATTATTTATTGAATGAAAAAATGCAAATATTATTAATAAAAAAATAATTTAAATTAAATTATAATAAATAATAATATAAAAAATATAACAGTAATAAAAAATAATATAATAAATTAAAATGTAAAATAACAAAATTAATTTTACTCTTAAAAATTATTATTATGATATGTGGACATATATATCTAAATAATAAAAATAATTTTTATATTTTAATAAAATTAATTAAAATGTTATATAGAAAAAATATTTGAACAAATCTATAACAAATTTTAAATATATTAAACAAATATTATACAATCAGCATACATATTTAATATGTTTATATTTAAAAAAAAATAATAATTTGTTGTTTTATATATTTTAATTTAATTTATTTATTGTTATTATATAAAATGATTAATTTATATTACATATAAAATTGATTTATTTATATATTAAATATATATTTAATATAGATTTCTTTTATTTATTTTATTTTATTGATTTTTATTATATAAAATGTTTAATTAAATGATTTATTTATATATCTCATATATATTTAATATAGATTTTTTTATTTATTTTATTTTATTTAGTTTTATTATATAAAATGATTTATTTATATTATATATAAAATTTATTTATTTATATATCAAATATATATTTAATATAGATTTTTTTTATTTATTTTATTTTATTGATTTTTATTATATAAAATGTTTAATTAAATGATTTATTTATATATCTCATATATATTTAATATAGATTTTTTTATTTATTTTATTTTTTTTTTATTTTATTTATTTTTATTATATAAAATGATTTATTTATATTATATATAAAATTTATTTAGTATATTTCAAATACATATCTAATACAGATTTTTTTACTTTACTTATTTATTTACTTCTACTTGCTCTCCTTCATTGCAGCTACTTAGAATACCTACAACATACTCACATATAAACAGAATAAATACAGCTGCTGTGGAGACGTCGAGAGACCAGAAGAAGTATTATTAGTTATAAACATTGAGCATTCGCAACATACTCAATCACAACAAGGCCTCATGATATATAAATAAAACAAATACAGATATATATAAATAAACATATATATATATATCTAAATATATATATATATATATATATCTAGATCTGGGCAGGTTTAAGGACAACGCTAGAGAAGTAAGAAACAATATTCTAGGAACTACGAAAACAACTTTGCAACTTGAAGGCTGAAAACATTTTGATAATCCCAAAAGAAAAAAAAAACAAAAACAAAAAACACACAAAAATATATATGCAACAAGTGTAAAGAAGAAGAGACTGATTTTTACAAGAAGAAGAAGAAGCAGAAGCCGAAGTTAAGGAAGCAGCTGAAGTGCAGCGAGTTAGCAACTAGAGGCAGAATTAGAGGCAACAACGCAAAAGTGATCCAGGATCAAATCCGACAAGCAGACAATTCGAAATTAGATTTGCAAACATGCTGAAGAAACTAAAGTGCATGGAGGCAGCAGCAGCTGCTGCTGCCGCTGCCGCAGCTGCCAGCAATGCCAAGCACATCAAAACGGAGCCCATCGACTTTGAGCTGCTGCAGCTGGAGGAGCAGGAGCGACGCCAGACGGAGCCTAGCAGCAGCAGCAGCAGCAGCAGCCACAGCAATAGTAGTATAGGTGGCAGCAACAATGTTGCAAGTGGCAATGCGCCGCAGCGCTACACGCATGTGCAGGTGCAGACGGTGCCGCCGCGTCAGCCCACGGGTCTGACCACGCCCGGCGGCACACAGAAGGTGATACTGACGCCGAGAGTGGAGTATGTGCAACAGCAACGTGCCGCCAACAAGCACATCTACGCAGAGGCAACAGCGGCGTCAGCAGCGGCTGCGCCACAGATCATAATAACGCGCACGCTGCCTGCCACACAGTCGCACGGGCATCTATCGAGGCGCCACTCCGCCAGCCCCTCCGCCACGCACTATCAGCAACCGCAGCAGCAGCTACAGCAGCAACGTTTGCCTGTCAGCCTTGCTGCCTCACCGCCGCCACTGCACCATCAGCTAGAGGAGCAGCAGCAGCAGCAGCAGCAGTTGCAGTTGCATCAACGCTCGTCTGCTGTGCGCGTCATACGTGACGGTCGCTTGTATGACGAATCTTTGTCCGGCGGCGGCGGTTGCAACGTTGTTGCACGTCGCCATTCCGTGTCGCCGCCGCCGTTGCATCATCATTCGCGCTCCGCGCCCGTCTCGCCCGTCATCAATAGGCGCGCCTATGCAGAGCAGCCGACGCATGTGCAATACCAACAGCAGCAACAGCAGCAACAACAGCAGCAGCCGCAGCAGCAGAGACAGCAGACGCCACCAGCCACGCCTCCGCCACCGCCGCCGCTGCCACCTCCTGCGGCACAGCAGCACTTTGTAAGCGCTGCTCCGCCCACAGCAGCCGCTCGCAAATTTGTGGTCAGCACTAGCACGCGGCATGTCAATGTTATTGCTGCCAACCACTATCAGCAGCAGCAACAGCAACAACAACATCAGCAACAGCAACAGCAACAACAGCAACATCATGTCATTGCCAATGTCAGCTCCAGCAGCGCCTCGCCCGCCTCCTCCTCCTCCACCTGCCCAGCAACGTCCTCGTCCGCGCACATATTTCGCACGCCCATCGTCTCCAGCAGCAGCAGCAGCAGCAGCGGCAACAATGGCAACAATCTCTGTCAGCAACAGTTGCCAACTCACCATCTTCACAGCAACAGCAACAGCAGCAACAGCAACAACAACAACAGCTCGGCTATGCGGCCACCTCCGCCGCCGCCGCCGCCCAAGCTGAAGCATGCCTCTAGCCTGGGCAGCAGCAACAACAGTCACAGCAACAGCAATAACAATAACAACAGCAGCAGCAACAACAACAACAACAACAGCAGCAGCAATGGCGAAGAGCCGTCCAGCTCAATTCCTGATCTAGGTAAGTGAACCGATTTGCCTTTACAAACACATGCACAAGCCATACAATATAATATAGATATATATATTTATATATATACATATATATATCATATCTATATATAAGCTAACTGTAACCCGTTGACCCTGGACGCAGCTTGTCACACAATGCAAATACTTACAGGCACGCAATGTAGTCGATAGCTTGACAATAAAAACTTTGCTACAAAGTTTGGCAAATATTTAGAACACAAATATTATAGAAATATTAAAAATATTCAAATATCAAAATTAAATTAAAATATAAAAATATTAAAAAATTTCAAGTAAATATACTAAAGCTAAAAAAGTTAGATTGAGCCATGAAGTTTTTTTTTTTTGAATTAATACTAAAAATAAATATAAGATAATTTGATAACTAAAAATGAAAAAAGTTAATTTATTGATAAATTGCATAGGCAAATATAAGCTGTCGAAAGATGTGTTCTCTAATAATTAAACAAAAATTTAATCGGAATTTGGAACTTCAATTTGAATGTGCTTCAAACCTTGTTCATAAAAATAGTAGTGCGACAGAGCGCTAAAATGTGTTCCACAAAATTTGGTAATAAACACCATATTTTGAAACTAATTGCACTAATAACTAATAATGCATATTAAGATTAACATATTTTATTATATATATTTTTATTATATTTTATTATTTATTATAGTACAGCCTTA
The DNA here is from genome assembly GCF_003285905.1 of Drosophila hydei. Classification (NCBI taxonomy): domain Eukaryota; kingdom Metazoa; phylum Arthropoda; class Insecta; order Diptera; family Drosophilidae; genus Drosophila; species Drosophila hydei. Next base: position 8,221,476 of record NW_022045643.1, read on the forward strand.
GGAACATGTGCATTTTAGGGCTTCTTCCAGCCAGCACTATTATTTCCATGAACAATTGATTTTCATGCATTTCTCGAAAATTATAAAAAAAAATTAATTCTGACCAAAAGTAACTGCATTTTTTTTGCTATTCTCTTCTTTACATTCTATTTTCAACTAAAAGTGAGCATTTTTTTATTATTCAATAGAAAATCCCTTTTTATTAGGCTTATATAGACAGCATATAAGCCTAATAAAAAGGGGTGCAGCACTACTATTTTTATGAACAATACTCTATAAGCATTTTACATATTTATATTTAAATATATTAAAGTTAAAGCTGGTTAAATATTATAAAGAATTGAAAATATATTATTAAAAGTATATATTATATATATATTTGACAATCATATCATAGATTATAAAATGTATAATCAAATATAATATGGTAAAAATTAATTAAATTGAATTATTTATAATTTATAACTAAAAATGCTTAACTTTAGTATATCCAATGGCATTTCAGACAATAAATCCCATTTATGTAGTCTCTTCTATATCTGAATAATTCATATATGTAATATATATAGACATTACGCTAGGTATTCAAATCTCTACATATCCAAAAACAATTTCTACACCTAATACTTACTTAGCTTGACTTTAAGCAAACACATTTTACAAAGTCATTCCCATGCTCTATTCATGCCATGTAGCGCAGTGTAAAAGCATGTGTAAATCTATAATTGTGTATTATGTTCAATAGCCGAGTGAATCGACAGTTTATGAAGCTGTTTAACAGTTACTTAGTCAAGTAAAGTAGCTTTCACAGACAAATGAACATATATAGATACGTATGTAAATAAATATATATATATATATATATATATATATATATATATATATATGGATATCGATAGATATATCAGCTAACAGACATGTTGCTCTAACGGTCATATTTACAGTTATAAAAGGTCAGAGCAGATATGATCAACTCGACTATACATTTACTATATATAGTATACAGATTTATAGCGAACTTGGCGGAAATGCTTATATAAGCGTTTAGACCTTTGGCAATTGAACCAGATTCTGCTGAGTTCCGGAACAAACAATAATATTTATTTATGCATTGCACAATTCGTTTGGAATATTAAAAAAGGCGTCAAATTAACGCGTGAAGCGCATTACATCACTCTTGATAGGTATATTTATATATATTTATATGATGTATCATATACATTATATATATATATATTTATTTATAATTTTTATTAGAATTTTTTTTGACTGAACTACGCCTCGCATTTGATTTGCAATTTAATTATCAATTTAAAATTGAAATTGTTTTCGGGCCACGCCTACCTCACCCATGTGCCCGCCCTCTGCTCCAACTCGCTTTTCGTTCCAATTTGTGTATGTGTGTGTGTGTGCTTTTTGTCAAGGCTGCGAAATTTGTCTTTGTTACGTTTGTGTGTGTTAATTTCGTATATACGATAATTCTTTTGCGTGTCTGTTTTTTTTGTTCGTTTTTATATATTTTGTTTTTATATTTGTTGCCGTTGTTGTTGTTGCTGTTTTGACTGCGGCTTTTACCTTGAACTTCAACTGGAATAAACTTGGCGCGCTCAGCTTTCTGAATTCACAATTCACAATTCCTACAGCACCTATAAATAGCTGAAGAGTAGACGACTGGGTAATACCCTAAACTAAGTTGTGCTTAACTCTCTCGCTCTGTGGCTCTCTCTCTATATATGTATTTATATTTCTGCAAAATATAAGCCAGAAATGGGTAGCCCTCAGTTTGCCATTGAGAAAAGTTAATTCAAATATATAAAAATATTTTATATGATTTTTTTATTTATTTAAAATTAATTTGTTGTTAATGTACATAAATATTTATTTATAATTATTTAAATAACTTGTGGAAAGGTCGCTCTTTCGCTGTTTTCCCTCTCTCTCTCTCTCTCTCTCTCTCTCTCTCTCTCTCATTCTACCTCTCTGTCTCTCTCTATTCTTATTAAAATAATTTTTATCTCATATTATCTCTCTGTCTTTTTCTCTCTCTCACGCTCTGTTTATCTTTACTTTTCCAATCAGTTTAAATTAGTTCAATAACCAATTAATAATAGAATAAAACTTATTTAAATATATTTTTGCAAGTTTTATATATTAAATAACAATTCTTAATATTTAATAACCTAAACAAGCATAAACAAGTATGAAATACTTTAATATTAATATATAAAAATATATGCTAAATGCTGAGCTCTGCACTTTATACCAAATATTACGTATACGTATACAGAGCGAGAGATATGCGTTTACTCTATATAAATATATATAATATATACAAAAAAAAAATATATATATATAGTATACATATATATATAATGTTTATTCTACCTTTTCTTTTGATTTGTTTAATATATACATATATTTTTTTCTTCGTAATAACAAAAAGTTAAAATAAATTTGCATTGTTGATGCAGTTAAACCAGAATATTCGTTCAGTCAGCTATCTTTGCATAGGAAATACCTTAAAATAAACATAAAGAAAATATTATAATTTAATTAATTTGAATTTAAGTTTGAATTTGCATACAATATTTAAAAAATGATTTAAATCGAATTTAAATATATATTTTAATTATTTCACTTAATGAAAACTAAATTGAGAAATGAAAAATATATTTAAATTAGCGCTAAATCTGAATTGAATTGTTAAACATGTCACAATTGATTAATAATAATTAAAATATTTTAAAATGCATTGCCAATGAATTTTGTGTTGCATGACATACACGACATATTTAAAAGACTGAAAAAAAATTATTATTATATTATAAATTTGGCCTTTAAAAATTTAATAAATTTAAAATAAAATTAAATTCATGTTTATTAAATATAATATGTATAATTTAACTTGAATTCAAAGTTAAATTTAAACTAAAATATATTATTAAATATCTATGAATTAAATTATATTAAATTGAAAATGGCGCTGAAAACTTAAAATTTTCTTTAAAATTAAATAAAAAGTTAAAGTCACTTAATTAAAATTTAGTATTTAGCTAGACATTGAATATAAGTGAAAAAAATATAAAAATTTTATTTGATATATTTCAATCAATAAAAATTGATTTGAATTTAATTGGAATTTTGTGGCATTTCCTACTCATTTAGCTGTGATTAATTTGTATGTTGAGGTTTATTCTGTTTATTTTTTTTTTTTTTGCACTTTTGATGATTCGACAGTTACCCTGGAAACCTGTTTCACGGCGAAGGTGCCAGAGACCCAGTTAAAAGTGACAGTTCTAGACGACGGCGCAAAGGCATTTTAATGTTATACATATAAAAATTTATATATAAATATATATATATATATCTACATATGGTCAGTCGAGCTTGGGCAAACTGATTTTTTATTTATTTATTTGATTTTCTTTTATTTCTCGCTTTCTTATTTATTTTTTATACTGTCGCTTGGCTAATAAATAAACAAGTCTGGCATTTGTTGCCGCTTATTAAAAGTTAAGCAAATAAAAGTCAAGGCCAACTGGGGTGCTGCTGGCTGCTGGCTGCTGGCTGCTGTTTGAGTCAAGATAGATTTATGTGGCTTTTAAATGGGTCGATGGCTGTGAAAGTGCAGGCCAATACCTGTGTGAACGAGTGTGTGTGTGTGTGTGTGTGTGTGTTACCTGTCTGCTGTCAGACGGCTTGCCATAGCTGAAAGTCCTCAATTCAATCGAAGCGCAGCACAATTTCAATGTCAATGTCACGCACACGCTGCGACGCGCACAGAGATAGATCTCAAGCGTTCGGCTATCAGCTGTCCCACTCTCACTCTCTCACAAACACACTCTCCCTGTGTGTGTGTGTGTTTGTATACTTAATTCGATTGAAAGTCTCGCTGCATGTGTGCGTGCGTAGCAATCAACAGCATTTTGTTTTCACTATTGTTATGCGAGCTCTTGTCCACGCAGACGCATTCGAGGAAAAGCTTTAATGCAGTCAATCAAAACAATGAAATGTGAATGAATTAATAATATTGATATGCCAACACCTAGAGCTCGAAAGGTATGCGTAATAACAGTCGTTATTATAAATATTTATCAATTTCATATGATATTTAGATTTCGATTCGATTTACTTATGATAAAGTAGACAGCAGTTTTTCTTATATTTTTTTAAATTATATTTTTATATTATTTTAAATTTATATTTTAAAATTCAGATAAACTTTCAAAGAGCTCTATAGAGTTATTTCATAATATAATTAGAATAACTCATTTTAGTTACACTTTTCTATGGTCTAAAGAGGCTGAAAAGCTGTAAAAAATATTTATTTTAATATTGCAAAGAATATTTACCATTTATTTCATATATACATTAAATTTTATAACACATTAAATACATATATACATATATTATATATTCACTTGATAAGCAGATCTACCTAGTTGAACCACAAACGATTGGAATTTGATTAGACACTTGCAAATAATTAGATGATGAGACCGCATCTTTATACAGGTGTTCGTTTATTGAGCTCTCATGTTCTGCACAAGCAAAATTATAAATAAAGATAATTTAATTATACATTTATATGGAAAGAGTGGGAGAGAGAGAGAGAGAGAGAGAGATTTGGCGTATTGCGTTCTAATCAACTTTCATTCGAGTCGATGGCAACAATTTAACTTATTTTTCCGGCTTAGGCGACCTTGCCGCTAAATCATATACTAGCAATTGTATAACAGTTGCCTATATAACAGTGCCACACACACATATACACACATTATGACACTTATAAATCGAGGCGTAGTTTGCATTTGCCAAATAGTATTGAAAGTAATTGATTATGACCTATTAGAAATATTACGAAGCTTACCTGGTACCTGGTAATCACAAGACCTTGGCGTTATGCAAGTACCTCTATACATACAATTTGTTATTCGAATAAAACCTTTAACGCTTAAACGTTGCATCGGATCGTATGACAATTGCAATTTAATTTAGACAAGAAAAAAATCTCATTTCACTTTTGTCTTAAGTAAGATACTTAATCTAATTACAAAAAACGCAACAACAACAACAACTGGCGACCACTTAGACTTATTGTTAAGAAACAGTTAGCCAAACGCTAAAAAGGTGTGCAAGGTGTATCTAGCGGATAAACAGTCCATATTAAAAAAAAAACAATAACAAAACCTGTTTAGAATTATATAATGTGCACTGTATAAATATGCGAATTACAAGTGGGAGCGCAATACAAAACACAACAATAACAAATACAACAGTAATAAAAGAACAGCAACAGCAACAACAAAAGCAAAGCGAAGCACAAGGTCATTTCGACGTCGTCTGACGCGGCAAAGCGGCATTAGAAGCGGAAGAGAAATAGCAACAAATAATAATACGAGTAATAATAAAAGCAAAAGGCGGGCAACAACACAAAAATGTGACACACTGAAAGCAAAAGACCACATGAGAGGAGAGTATAGGAGAAGAGAGTGCAGAGCGACTGCAGACAACAGACAGCGGAGAGCTGAATAGAATAGCACGCGTGAGTGCGACTGGGACATAAGATAAATTTATCTGTGCTGTTTAGCTGTTTGGCAGTGGTGCGAGCGAGAGCGAGCGTACCACATTAGACAACAAGTGCAGGGCGTAACGTAACGTAACGTAAAAATCTAGCACACTTCCTGCAAGGTTGGCCGGGCGGTCGGGTGGTCGTTCGGCCGGTTGGTCAGAGCAACTGAGAAACTGTGACAATTAGCAAAAATCGAATTTGATGACAATTACAGTTACATGATATAGTCACAACATGACGTGTTGAACTTGAGAGTCAGTTTAACTGACTCGCACACCCTCCCCCTCCGTCTCTCACTCACTTTATTGTTAGTTGCGGCATATTTTGTAAGTTTGAAGCGTTTGCAATTACCAAGGCTGAGTAACGGGACCTAGCGACTAGGCCACCCGACCGTTGATTACGTGGCGAGGTCTTTTGTAATCCCAGGCGCTGTATATTTATATATTTACATTTGATTTTATGATTTGAATAACGGCAATTATATTACAGCTACCAACTAGAAATAAAACCCACTTTAAGTTTCATTTTTATATACAATATTTTATACTTTTTTTGTTTTGTTTGCTTCGACAGCATCGCTTGAAGGTCACTTCTGACTCATTGGGTAAAAGTTTAAAATTTCTCAACCTATTGAGTCATCTGAGTTTGATGCGATAGCCCCCAAATGGTCACGCAGTGTTCTATGTAAGACGCATTTGTTATAAATCTGAGCAGAGAGACAATCACATAGATATTTACCGGTAACAAAGAAGGCCAAAGATGCTTAATGGCATGACAGTATGACAGTATGACAGTGTTGAGGAAGTAGCATTTAAGTACTTGAGTATACGTATTTAATTACGTACAACAGATGATCTTGAATTTGCAATTCATAGTTTATTCAATAAATGACCGCAATATTGGAACTGGCTTGAGGTATCTAATTGTAATAAGTCAATATATATTTATTTATCTCTTACATATTAAATATAGCTAAACACTGATTATGACTTGCCACCCTTTTCGTTTTGTATAAGACATTTAGGTCATGAACCGGAAACGTCTTAACTACGTAGAGAATAAGTGAGGCTCGAAAGTCAAATTGCATGCTGAGAGAGAGTGTAGGCAAACACTGAGTGAGGAAGGCAAATACAGGACAGAGGCGGAGACAGACGCAGCGGCAGAGGCAGAATCAGAGGCAGAGGCAGAGAGTGCATAAATAAAGCTGGAATCAAGTCAAATAATTAAACCAGCCAGCAGAGCAGAACAAGCGAGCAGAAAGGGCGAATTTTTTTTGTAAATTCTATATGGAGTGTAAGACAAGAAAAAAAGAGTAAGAGAAAACGAAATCAACGCGTAGAGAATGGCCAGACAAAGGTCTGAAATCGAAAGAAAAAAGATAAAAACAAAAACAAATGAAGTGAAATCTGTGCAGACGATGACGAAGACGACGACGACGACGTTGAACTGCGTTGCGAAGACCTTGAACTTTGGAAAAACAGCATGCAGAGCAGTCAAAGCAAGTTGAAGAAGAGGAAGAAGAGGGAGGTGCAAGAGGAGCAGTAGATAACATGCACAAGCAGTGAGCATAAAATCAAATTGAAGAAGCGCTGAATCAAGCCGCGACGGCACATGCACAATGTAGGGCAGGCGAAAAGGGCAGGGCAGAGCGGAAGAGAAGAGCGGGCATGTCTGCGTTATTAGCTGGATCAGCGAAAACAGAACTGGTTAAACGAGCGTGCGCGTGAGCGAGCAAGGCGCTGACTGTGAAAAGGGCAAGCGAGTGCAGCGGTCAGAGCGAGAGAGCGCGACTGCTGGGCTACAAGTGCCATTGACCTACAAGCAAAAGTCGTTGGCTTCTGCAGGGATCTGCAGCGCAGCCGACTGGAACACAGCACGAAATGGAAGGACTAGGGCGTTGGGCTGGCTACATCCAGGGCAGAATTTTACAAATGCAAACAGCAATAAAACAACGCAAAGACCTTGATATTGTCAACGACTTGACTGCTGAAGTTTATAAATACAAATCAGCGCGCAGTCAAGCCGAGCCATCTGCCGGCTCGCTCTGGCCGCCGGCAAGAACAGGTAGAGCGAGAGGGATAGAGACTAGGGCGCTATTTATATCACGCTATTTCTGTGCAGCTCCACGAGGAGTTTTCGCGCCTAAAAAGCAACTCGACGCAACTTGCGCTTGCGTCCTTGACTTAGGTCAATAACTTAGCCCGAGCTGGCATTTGAGATCTGTTTGGACCCGGCTAAAACACATATGAGGGCTTATCGCAGCCCATTAACCTACTGTATCCCTCGCTGTTCACGTATTGGAAAAATGTCAAGTGCCATGGCCCTGACCTGACCTCCAATTCCGTCCGTTGTGCCCCCTCGGATGTCTGTAAGAAAATTTCATTGCCAACACATTCACGTTCAATGTCAGGTTCATGCACGTCAACCGAAATGCAAATGCTGTTCGGATGCCTTGGTTGGGGGACGTAGCAAGCACCACTGTGGGGGGTGGCCACAAAATATGTACTTTAGTTTAAGGTCATAGGTACTATAAACCCATAAACTAACAAGTGTTGGAAGTGGAGGTAGTCCCCAAAGAGGGAGACAGAGCCCAGTTTACATTTGGACTGGCCGCTTGTGGACTCTGTTTCCCGTTATTTCCTTTCTACCTGAGCAATTTATGTGTAATGTACTCAAATTTCCTGGAACCTACTCAACTTCTAGTTACTGTCTGTAGAGCTCGTCAATTAAAATCTATTGAACATCAAACGTATTAGTTGAAAATTTGTCCGAGGGATCATACTTCGTTGAGGAAGAAAGGAATTTCACATTTTGCATTTGACTTAATCAAATTACGTAGCCGCAGAGTAACTTTTTAGCTAACACGAACCGCACAGGAGCGAGTGTTAACGGGGCGCATGAGAGTATGGGGCGTGGCTGGGTTGATGCGATATGTGCAAGAGATATTCTGCACTTGACAAGTTCGTGTTCAGGGCCAGGGCTGGGCATGCGGATGCGGCAACAGCAGCTGAACTGGCATTGGATAACAAGGACAACAACATGAATTCCCAGTAAATTGTGTAATCAAAATGGTCTAAGTCCAAGTGCGAGGACAATGACTGTGAGGAGTTAAGCGTGTTGCCTGCGTCAACACTGCAGCTAAAATTGGCAAAATGAGCATTATATACACATATATATATATATATATATATAGACAGATATTGTACTTATATAATGTGATGGGCGTCAATAGCGCAGCAGGAAAATCGATTTTGGTTTTGACTTTTCTCTAGTTTGTTCGTTCGACTAACCCAATTCAAAACGTTGCTCGCTTTTCACTTTCTCTCCCACAAATTGCCAGCTATTTTTAAAAATAAGAACAAAACATAGAGGAAATATATATATATATATATAAGGCTGGCTGCCCCCTGGCGGCAGGGTCAGCCGGCGGCATCATCGCTGCTCTGGCTGAATGATGAAATTTCTTTGACAATTATAATTGGTTTGGCTCGGTTGGCCAACAGGCGAGTTGGCTCACTTCCGCGCATTGGCCACACTTGGCTGGCTGCCCACTGTGCTGCCAGCTGACGTCGTTGCAACAAATCTCCCCCTGCCCCGCCATTGCGCCCCTATGTCTGCCCCACAAATTTACATTCGCATTGGCCGCATTGACCTCACCCACATTACTTTTGCACAGTTGTGCGACATTGAAAATGTATTTTTATATATATAGACACGGGAAGGAGAGATCGCTCGACTCGATTCGCATATTTATTGCTTGGCCGCCAGAGCCCCGAGAGCTTCCGCATTATAAGTGTGTTTACACACGGGTCTAGCACAGGTGAACATGGGCGTAAAGGGTAGCTTTTAATAGAGCAACAGATGAGCAGATTGCTTAATATCATTTTTAATGCAAATGAATGTCCAAGTCAAGGTTATTTCATGCATGTGTTTTAAAGGGTATCTTCAAGCTGAGCACTTCCTAATTACAATTATTTTCAATTGTTTCCATTTGAATTTTATTTGTGTTACTAACAATTGATATTCTGTGGGAAATTGATAATATTTGGAAAATATTTAATTTTTTTAAAATGAAAAAATATATTTTTTTTCTGATCTTTTTTGTGTTTTGTGTTGTGATTTGTGTTACTAACAATTGATATTATATGGAAAGTTAATAATATTTGGAAAATATATTTTTTAAAAATAAATAAATATATATATATATAAATATTTATATTTATATAATATATAATATTTTAAATTATATTTTTATTTTAGTTATATACTAGAATTTTTTTCAATACTTCAAAGATCAGAAAATATATATATTTTTTTATTTTTAAAAAATATATTTTCCAAATATTATGAATTTTCCATATAATATATATATATATATATATATATTGCTCACTTATTGCAGAGTATCACATGAGTCTTTAAACTCAGCTATAATCCTATTAAAATCGCATAGCTCGCATAAATCTGTCTACGACAAATTGTTCCAATTGCAAAAGTCATCGGCTTACAAGGCAAGTTCGCCTAGAGCGTAGTTTCTCAAGCCATAGTCGACTGTTAATAGATTCTATTTTTATATGTGATGAAGATAAGCAAATAAATATATACATATACACTATATAGCTAAATATGCTTACTATCTATACTACTATATATAGTATACAGCTCTGTTCATAAAAATAGTAGTGCTCCACTACACATAGTTTAAACCAAATGAAACGGTACTTTTTCCTTTTGAAAATAAAGAGATGCCTAACTAAACAAATTTAGAATAGAAAATTCCGTTACTTTCAATCAGAACTGTTTTGTTTGTGAGCAGATGAGAGAAGTGCATTGAAAACGTTTGTTCATAAAAATAGTAGTGCTGTCTGATAGCAGCCCTGAACGTCACGTGCTCCTAAATTTATACCAAAAAAAGTCTAAATTAATAATAAAACATGTGAGTCCCAAAATTCGCTTCAATTTGTTTATAATATAAGGTGTGTTTGCACTAAATTTTGTGGTTGAACAGCCGCACTACTATTTTTGTGAACACATCTATATATATGTACATACATATATATATAAATATTTCTACTCTATTTCTATATATCCTATAAGCTTAAAAATGCCAATGTCAAGGCGCTTTTGCAATGCAATTATAATACTTTTCGACCAGGGTATAATAAAAACAGTTTATGGAAGGCTTTGGGCATGGGTCTTGTGTAAGCCAAATGGAAATAGCACCTATGCACACACACACACACACACACACACACACAGGCGCGCATATGTGTGTGTGTTCTCAGTACAAAAATGTGTGTCACTCACTCACTGCTTGGCGAACAACTACATGTAGAGCAAACGACCGATAGAAAGAGACGCAAATAGTCAGGCTTTCTCTCACACTCTCTATACCCCACTCTCTCTCTCACTCGCTCGTTCGAGCAAGCGAAAAGTAAAATGAAAATAAATTGTGATGGTCAAGGTCGTTGTGCGCTTTGCGTAATAAAAAAAATACAACAAAAACTACGAAGACGAAAACAACAACAACAACAACAACTGTAAAATGTGCAAACAAAATAGATAAATAGACACAAGCAGGCAAATCGCACAGTCATAGAAAAAGGAGCAACCAGACCGAACTACTTGAAGATAGTTCTTAGATTCAGCTGAACTATCCGATTGCCATTTGGTCTGTAACTCTACATAACTGTAAATATATTATAAATTAAACGAAACTCAAGAAAATTTAATGAAATTTTAAAAGCTTTGCATAGAGTTAACTTCCTGTATCTATCAAGATACATTTTTGAGTTACATTTTTGAATTTCAGCTGCGTTGTTTTGAACTAGTTCATAAAATAATTAAAAAATTAAGTGAAATTAAGAAAAAATTATTAGGTTTTTGAAGTTTATAGTTAGCCTTCTTTTAACTCTGTACAAACATTTTGAGATACATTTCATGTTCAGCTAGATATGTCTAAACTCTTTTGAACCAGTTCAACACTAAATATAGAATATATATTTAAAACAGCTTTTAATAAACTTTTTTAAGCTACATTTTTATAAATTAAACTTAAAATAAAGTATACTTTAAGATAGTTTAATATATTATAAATACTTTAAGATACTTTTTGGCCATGCTTTACTATGATGACGTTCAGCTTGTTTATGAAGCCAAATAAAATCTATTAAAATAATAAAATTAAATTAAATTTCATGAATATTAATTGAAATTTCATGAATATTAATTGAAATTTAATTTAACTTTTCTAAAAGTTGTATCTAGATTTAGTTAGATACATTTTTTATTAGCTTTCAACAAATACTTAAAGATACTTTTCATATGCTGAGCAGATTTAGTGTTTATCTAATCAGATAAAAATCAAAAAGTAATAATAATTAATAATAATAATGAAGCTAAGTTGAAAAAAAAGAAAATGTTATTAAGAGTTTATAAAGCTAAATCTAAGCTTAGTTTTTGGTCTAAAGACTTTGAGATACTTTTTATGTCCCACGTTTTAGCTGCGTTTACTTTCAGCTACTTCATCCAAGCTTTTAATGAACATCATTTCGTCATGTAAATATGCTGTTATGTAAAATATAACATATTAAAAGTCCTTTAACTGATAATCAGTCAACTGCCCATATCTAACAAATACTTTGAGATACTTTTCGCTTATCAGATACTTTTGCGATTCATCAAGATTCGCATTTCGCACACGCTCCGGCTGCAGCTAGCTAACCGCATTTTAAATCAATTTGAAATTGAAACCCTAATTGAGTTGCAATTAGTTGGGCTTAGTTGCAACACATCTGTGCAACATGCACGCCGAGATACATTTAATGGCCCTGAGCTTTCTCTCTCCATATCAAGGACTTTTTTAGCCTTTAACTAAACTGAAAACTTTTGCTAAATGTCACTCAAACCTAATTACGTTGCAATTAGGTTCAATTGGTGGCAACTGTTACTGCGTGGCAGCAATTAGTTAGCAGCTTGCAGCAGGCAACACGAGCGCGAAGGCGACCTTAGACAGGACACACGCGTGCAACGGCTTCACGAAGGTTACCAACGATCAAGGGCAGCTCAATGCCACATTTGTGAGTCGGATCCTTGTGGGGCTTCTCCACTATGTTGCACGTTTAGTGGGTGGCTGGCTGGGCGGCGGTCTCTGCTTGCTTTGACTGTCAAGGTCTTTCGCAAAGCTTTGCCTTTGCCAACAGCTGTTTGACTGCTATCAGCTGACGTTTGCTGTGCAACTGTTGCGCTCTGTGTAGAGCTTGCAACAACTTGTGGCGTGTCTAATAGCAGTACACCCTCTCTCACTCTCTCTCTCGCTCTCTCTCTCGCTCTCTCTCTCTTTAAGCTGCACAGAGTTGCCTACAGTTCGGAATGCAGCAAAGCTTTTTGCTCCGCTTAACAATTGCAGTTGCATTGCAGAGCTTTGGCCTGTGCTCTGACGGCTTAAGCTTTGCCCTAATAGTTTGTGATGCAACCGGGTTAGGTGCGCCAGCCAAAGCTTTGGCACCTCTTCGAAAGCTTTTGCGCTGCAGCTTTATTCTAGCGATTTTCAAATGCATTTCGCACTTAAAAGGTTGCAATTTCCGCATTTGCCTGCAAGCGTTGAGAGCTTTTTGAAAGCTTCGAATAGTGACTTCAATTAAATGTTTTTTGATAGGTTTATACGTCAGACATAAGTAACTGTATTTTTTTTAATTTTAATAGAGCTCGAAAATTTTAAATTTTTAACAACTTTTTTTGATAGAAATTTTTATAATTTTTTTTGGGAATTCAGCCTATAAAGTGCTTATGCAAATGCATATAATAGTTGATAGAAGGCGTGGCATATCTCATAAAGTATATATATATATATTTATATATATACTCTGCATGAGAACAAGCGGACTAAATTTAGTCAAATCTCAAACCATCAAAATTTAAGAATTTGAATACTTTTATGTTGTCTAAATTAGGCAGTTGAAGCTCATTAAATTTTATGATAATTGCTGCACTATTACGCTATTATGACTAAAAATATCTAAGTGGAAGTCCATCAAATCTAACCAAAATTCATTATGTAGTTCACGATTTAGTGCCTAGTCGCACTACTATTTTTATGAACACAACACAGATTCGAAATATTTCCCATTTTTGTTGCCTCCACTCACTCCCTCACTCTATTTACTCTTAGCAAAATTACAAAAAAACTTTTTTCAAATAGTAGCACCTTAAGCCTTGGCATTTACACACATTTCACCGTTATTATTTTTTTCAAAATGTCATTAAAAAAGTACAGCTGGCACAAAAATTTGTCTATAACCAATATTTCATAGAGCAGTCAGTGCTTCTGCGTGTGTGTGTGTGTTTGTGTGTATATATGTGTGCATGTGTATAGAAGCAGCTCTGCCCAGAGTTCAGGGTATATCCTAGTCAGGCACTTCCACGTAGAGCACTCTTATTTGTGTTATTTATTTGATTTGCTTAAGGAACAAGCAGCTAAATATATTTCACTATATTATATATATTTAATAAATTTATTTCAAAATATGCTTAAATATGCCTTTATCTGAAAATAGCCAAAATGAACTGAGATAGTTTCAAAGAAATTAAACTTAAATTAAATTAGGCCTTGAATATTAGACTACAAAGCCTCTAATACTATGATATATACAACCATAAACTGTACAGCCATTAGCTAAATACGATATATATAATATAACTAATTATCAATGAATCAAAGATAGCTAAATCGTAGAATAAATACATAACAATTGCTATTAACTATGGTTAAACAACTATCGTCGTCATTTATACAAACATAATTCGCCTTTTATGACTTTAATCCAACATTAATTTAATTTTGCGGTTAGCTGGAAAGCAAAATATTAGCAAAGTTTTTCACTAATTTTTCTCTATTTTATTTATTTTTATTTTTGCCATATTTCACTTGAATTCTGTTATTAAATGTTGACCAAGAGATATAAAGTCTAAGCAGCTTAGACAAAGCCGAAATTAAATTGCCCTGGGGTTGGGAATTTAGGGGTTGTTAATGGTGGGGTTGGCGCTGGGGCTGGGGTCGTCTATAATGCCTATACGCCCACGCTGTCAACACACATATATATGCATGTGTGTGTGTGTGTGTGCAGCTCTCACACGTATTAGCACTTTGTCAAGTCTCTTATTTTTTGTCGACTTTAACTCTCTTCTTTCATTTTGCTTGCCACTGCATACCCTGTAAGTGGCAAGCAGCAAGGGGTAGTCTGTTTGGCCACTTGCTTTTGTCTGTATCTAAGCTGCCTGCGCCTTACAGGGTATCTGTGGCGTCTGTCACTCTTTTTTTTCTCGAACCTTGTGGCGTGTGTCGAATTTCGCTCGTTGGCATTTCGTTATTGGCTTATATAAGTTAACTTATAACACTTAGTTAGCTTATAACACTTAATATAAGGTATTATTCAACACTTATTATCGGGTGCTAGACAAGTTAAGGAACAGCCCTGGCAAGAGCAACTCTACTTACGCCGGTGAGGCTATGATTTGTAAAAATATAGATCAGTCTCGTGTTTTAACTCGTACTGATAGGACATGCTAAAAATTGGTGTCATATAAGTAAAACTAAAAATAGTGAATATAATAAGAAAAACCAATAAAATTAACTGTTTCGATTATTCAAAAAAGAACAATTAAAAGCAGGGTTAAAAAGCGTTCTTCCAGTAAACCGCTTAAATAAATATTCACTCCGTCATTTGCTCGTTAAATGGCTTATTTCATTGTCTGAGCCCGAGGCCAGCAATAAGAGGCACAGTCGCCTCTCAACCTAACTTTCAGTCACCACAGGACTGGAAAACATATAATTTATATATTTTGATTGCTTGGCCTTGACTTTCAGTAACCTCTCGGTTAATTCTAGTGTTATTAATGAAAAGCGCTCAGAATTCGCGGAATTCGTGCTCTCGGCGCTCTCAGCACTCGGCGCGTCTCCTTGCCGCTTTTATGAAGTAATTGAATTTGTCAGTTATATTGACAAAAACAGAACAGAGAAACGAAAACGTAAAAGAAAAGGCATTCTTTGCATACTCCAGCTATTTATGGTCGCTTTCAGCAATCAGCGCCAAGTTTTAAGATACTTAATTATGATAAATGAATGTAACTGAACCGCACTGAAGCCTACCTCAAAAGTTCAAACACACAGACAGCTGCGCTTGTCACTTTGCATACTTCGCTTGGAACTTGCCACGCGTAAAAGTTTGCTAAAAATTTGCCAGCCAAGCTGTTACAATTCTTTGCGGCGCAAAACTCAAATTCATGGTCAATGTGTCAAACACCCCCCAAGCTCGCAGCAGCCCCAACCAGCCACCCAACCACCCAAACAGCCAAACAGCCAGCCAGGCAGCCTCCTTCCCAGGCTCAAGCTCAATGCACGTACTGTTGTGCTAGGCCTAAGCGAATGCCTCACACACACACACACACAATAACTCACTCGCTTGCTCTCTCGCTCTCTCTTTGCTTTTTCCTGCCTGTTTTTCCGAGCTAAAAATAACGAACCAAGCTCCAATTTCTGCCTACCCAAATTTGTCTTGCGTTGCCTCTGTCGCCCTTAATATTCTCACTTCTTCACCCTCGCTCTCTCTCTCTCTCTCGCTTTCGCTCTTCTTTCCGCCCATCGATTTGTTGCTTAGCATTTTGTCGCCTGTTATTTTTGTTTTTTTTTTTGCTTTTATTATAGCGCTATAGTCCACTTTTTATTATGTTTTTGAACTTGGCCTAGAGAAGCAATTAATAAAAAGACATTAAGCTGCAACACCTTTTTGGCCATAACTATTCACACTTGTTGGCTTTAAGTTGTGCTGCTATGTGAGCCAGCATAATAAATAAAGTTAGAGTTAAAAGTTAAAAACTTTTTGTTTCTTTTGTAGCCACTACTATTTTTATGAACAACAACATTTTAAGAATTTTCCTTTTTTTTAACTAAAATAATTCGAAACTTACAACAAAATATGTTAATCTTAATATTCATTTCAAAAAGCTGTCAAATCGTTAATTCTTATATTAGTTTCAATTTATTTTTAAAATATTGTAGCACTACTATTTTTGTGAACAAATCTGTATCTACATCTTCTATACTCTATGTTCTTTAAAATAACAGTGCGAGAAAACAATTTAAAAACAATTTGAAACGAATATAAAGACTAACGTTTTTTTTATTATTTACATGATTTTTTATATTTTTTATTTACATGATTTATTTATATATTCTTAACTAAACTAATATTTATGCAAGCTGTCGCTCTCTCTCTCTCTCTCTCTAACACTCTTATTCTTAAGGCAGCTACATTGTTTTTTTTTTAGAGTTAATCAAATTTAAATCATAATAAAATAAGTAAATATATTTTTTATATTAATAAAAGAAATTTTATTCGATAGACAATATTATGACATTAATGTTTTTACATTTTAAAATAAATTTAACATTTATTGTATGTATTGTATTTATTATATAAAATATATGTATTTTATACATAATTTATACATACATATACATGGCTTATTTTAAAAACAAATCATAATTATTCCTTTTAAAATTATGCCAAAATAAAAACTCTAGAAATAGGACTTATGGTAACTATTATCATGAGTTTATGAATAGCGCTCGTTTTGTGCATGTATAAATATACATATAAATCTATACATTTATATATATATATATATATATATATATATATATACATATACATATATACCATTATTGGTATTTAAAAATGTTTTGTTTATGCCTTTCTCGCATCGTCAATAATGCGAACAAAACACATACAAACAAAAACACATTCAGTTCATAGCGAAATTCATAATAAATATGGCAATAAATAAGTGAGAGAGTGAAGGACAGAGAGAGAAAGAGAGTGAGAGAGAGAGCGTGGCAGGCATGGGTTATGGACGACTTCCTTCAAAGCTTTTCCGCATAATTTTGTTATTTCCTCTGCTCTCCTCTACACACACACACACATAATAAAGAGCCAACTGTCGCACAATGTGCACGCGCCTAAATAACAACAACAATAATAATAAAGAAAACTGCTGATTAAATATACACCTAATGCCACGGCTGTTTCTTTATATACAACACTTCAAATATACATATATATATATTTATATATGTATGCATGGGCCTAACAGTAGCCGAAAAACGCTGCCGACCCGAGTGCAAACGAGCGGAAACGAAGGCGGGCACGTCGCTCGGCAAATAAATAGGTGAACGACCGTCGATAATGCGCGACCTTCAAAATAATCTGGGCCAAGTGGAATATCATCATCATTGTTGTTGTTTTTGTCGCTCTCTCTTTGTGCGTGTGCCTGTGTGTGCGTAGCACTTTTTTCGTTATATATGCCTGCCTGCCTGCCTGCTGCTCTCCGTTCATCCTATGCAGCGCTCGCACTCACACCAACTCTCACTCTCTGCCTCTTGCCCGCTCTCAAGCGCCTAGAGCCAAACTTTTGCGTTTCCTTTTGTTGGAGCAAAGAATGTGCTGTTCGACTGGCATATATTTAATAGAGGCTTATTTTGTTGGTAAAGTAGATATAGATTTATAATATTTCAGCTAGGTATAATTATTAATTGCTTATTTTTGCAATATAATAAAATTAAAAAAATATATATTTCAATTTAATTCATAGTTAGCAGCTACAAAAATGTATGCTATATTAAATTAGATAAGCTTAAAATATTATGAATCAAAATTAACAACAAATATAAAAAATCATTAAATAATTAATCAAATTTAATAAACATTTAGTAAACAGCTATAGACACACGCATTATATATCGTAATATATATATCTTGATCTATCAATCACAATTTGAGCTTTAAGCTCGCTACGCGCAGCTTTTAGGCTGCTGTTTGTGGAGCTTTTTTGAATGTCGTTTAGTTGGCCTCAGTCAAAGTCATTGCACTTCATTCAGGACAATGGCAGTGCCAGCTCTCGATTGCACACGCAGTGCGGCACGCCCACACCCACACACACGCACCCACACACCCAAACTCGCACACACAACTATATTATAGAGAGCCAGCAGCAAGCACTTGGCTGGAATTTGAATTTTATTGCCGTATTTAATTAAAGATCCACGCTTTTTTATGTGCTCCTAATGCTGTCAGCCATTAATGGACGCCTTCTGCGCTATTTGCATGGCTGGCAGTGTAGCAGCTATAGGCCACAGGCCTGACAACCTCTTGTGGCTTGTGTCCTTGCCCGATTTTCCGAGTTCAACAGACAGCAGAAGGTCAACAAAGTGGCGCTTGGCTACGTCAAAGGCAACGAACAGTGCGAACTGTAAAAATGAAATTAGATAGTTACGAAAGCAGAAAGCACCAACATATAGAAATTATATAAATAATATAAGACTTTTAAAGAAAATATGGTTTACAGTTCCTATGTCTAGAAATAAAACAAATATTGGGAATTTGAATTGTCTGAAAAGAATGTCTTCATAAACATCAGAAAAAGGAGATAAATATATATATACGAGGAGAGTCATGCTTAGCTATGCTGCTCAGATCAACAGAGTGAGGCACAACCTCGGTCTTGGGATTTGAGCCTGCAGCTTCCAGCAACCTAAATAAAAATTATTTGCCTAGACCAAAGACCAATCAGAGTAACAACTGGCAACTTCATTTGCAACTTCTCAACTTTATAGAGTATTCATCATGTTTACTCACTCGACATGTTCGCTGCAATGTCTAAATGTTTTCAAGAACGGAGTGAAGCACATTTTTGGGTTTAACGCCAATGCAGCTGCCGTTTAACACGCTTAATGGACCAGCAAAGCGAACAATCGAACAAGCTAAACAACGACCCACTCCAACCCACAATCACCAGCACAATCACAATCACAATGCAACAACAGCGAACAAAGCAGCCCATGGTAACTAGCAAACGAGAGCTGAATGCAACTCGCTGCAAGTGGCAAGAGCAGTGGCGACTGACCCTGAACTCGGACGACGACACAGAAACTGAAAAAGTTGCCAGCGTTGCAGGCGCTGGTAGCTGGGACGGGGTGCTGTAGCAAGTGGGGCAGGCGACTGTTTGGTGGGTGGCACTGGGGTTTGGCTATGTCTGTGTAAGAGTTGCAGGAGCATATAAAAAGTTCAGATACGTTCGCTGACATTTTCGCTGCAGCTCTCAATGCCGCGCTGTTAGTCGCGTTGAAAACTGAGGATTGGGCTGCTTGAATATGTAGCTCAAGGATTACTTTGTGACCACACACACACACACACACACACACACATGGACATATTCAAAAACTAACACACACAGATTGGCTTCAATAACTTTCTCACGTCCCAATCGTAGTTGGCTCTGCTATGTATAGTTCGCTGTTGGCCAGGCGGCCATGAATGTTTCCTCTGTCATTGACATTTTTACAGTTCATTTAACTTTCGGCAGGATAATATGTTGCCTGTCGCATTGAAACCAAATCATTGAATAATGTTTACTCAATTAAGTCAAGCAGAGAATACTAACATATACATAGGAGCAAAAACATAATAGACCTATCAAATTGATTAATTAATTAATAAATTAATTAACTTTTTTCACGCCCATAGCCTTTGAATTCACGCGCGCTAAAGCAGCTAAAGCTTATTAACAGCACACATGCAAAGCTTTTACAGTAGCCGCGTCTGAGCACTGCCATTTTGAGTTTAACAGTGCTAGCAAACAGCATTGTTTGGCTTAACAGCGCCAAAGAGGTTGCAAACATGGCCAATTGAGTAGAACATTTCAAGCGATCAAACATGCTTGAGCCAGCTGTGCTGCCATGGTACGGCCGTTAGCAGCTGTTAAATTCAATTGAAAATTGAAAAATCTGTGATTTTATTTGAAAACAAACATATTTAATAAACATATTTATTGTTTAATAATTTCTATATATATTTTATACTAAATTGTGCTTTAGATATTTATGTTTTTATAATTCTGCTTAACCAAAACACAAAGTATTAATTCAGCCACGCTGTTAATAACATAACAGAAACGTAAAAGCTTTTGTGTGCCGCCAGCTGTATGCTCGCCTGTTAGTGTTGGGTAAAACATTCATTGGCAGTGTGTTTGTGTTGTTGTTCCGGTGCTTGGCGCTCAAAAAGTTTTCGGCAATATTTTGCGAAAAATCTTATGAAAATTGTCTGCAATAACAATAGCTTAAATCAATCCAAGTGTCATAAATAACAAAAAAAAAATAAAATATTGAGAGAGATAA
Source organism: Drosophila hydei (assembly GCF_003285905.1). NCBI lineage: Eukaryota > Metazoa > Arthropoda > Insecta > Diptera > Drosophilidae > Drosophila > Drosophila hydei. Next base: position 8,242,277 of record NW_022045643.1, read on the forward strand.
TTATAGTCCAAAATGCATAAATTATTTTGCTGTTAAAAGTGTTTAAATAATCATGTGTAAACTAATTGTTGCATTTACCAGATGAAAATGCATAAAGACTTGTCCAAAAATAAAACCCGTAAAAAATTGTCATTTCCAAGCGAGAGTGCCAGTGCAATTGTTGCTATTTTGTGATATTTCTATCGAAAAATAAATAATATTTTAATAGATTCAATCATTTGCCAATCCAACGGGTATCTAGAGACTAAACATAGTTAGCTAGCGTATACAATTTTACATCAAATCTGACAAAAAAACTGAAAAGGTGCCATAAGAAATTGCTTAATAAATCAAGTGATAATAGGACTTTGCTTAATAGTTATAACTAATTAAATATAAATTAAAGTAAAACACACAAAAGAGAACACACAAAAATACTTGCTGCTCAAATCAATAAACTTTTCCAAAAAATAAAAAAATGACTGTGGGAAGTCGCGAAGATCTGTTTGCTCAGGCCAAGCATATCGATGATACGGAACGTTTGATTGGTCGAGTCTTAGCTGGTGAGTGAGCTGGCTAGAATTAGCAAATTGGCTGAACTAAATGTTCATTTATATATGTATATATATTTTAATATTGTGTATTTATCAAAGATTCGCTCAATTTGCTGGCTGAAAATGAGAAATACTTTCGCTTTCTAAGGCGTATTTTGTGCGCTGCCTCTGCGGTCATTGAACTCATTAACCTAAATTTTCATCGTGCAAATCAACAGAATTGAAACGCGTCATAGCGATAGCGAGCAAAAATGGTTTTGCTCTTTAAATACCCTTTAAAAAGGCCTGAAAGGGTAGCTAAGCTTTGCATCTGCTTGCATAAATTCTCCAATCACATCTCTCTGTGCCTCTTCCTCTGTCTCTCTCTCTCTCTGCCTATTATGTCAGCTTTGAACGTGTGCCACGCTGACGTATACTTAATATTAATTAAGCTTATGCTGTTCGCATATGTTAATCATACGCCGCGTATGCCAATTATCATATATATTTATATAAGCTAAGTAAATATGAAGAAAGAACGGCCAATGAGCAGGAGAATGTGAGGGCGCACACACAAGCTGAGAGCGGAGCGACAAGTCGGCAAATCTAAAACGACGAACAGCCGAGCCACAGCTGACGAAGCGACGAAGCTAATGCACGAAAGTAAAAGCAACAAGAGCAACAACAACAACAACTACAACGATATGAACGTTGTTGTAGAATCTAGGCCATGGACTCGTGCGGTCGTTGAACTTGGCAAACGCTGTTGACTCCCGTCTCTATGGCAATATAGATAGAAATAGAATTAGGAGTGGGCAAGGGGCGGGGCCAGGGGCAAGGGACGGGGGCAGGGGCATGCGTAAAGCCGGTCGACGCAATAATTTCACTTTCAATTTGATGGTCAACAATTCAATTCAAGCTGCGAGCAGCCCAATTAACAAGCTGCCTCATCGTGGGCCACAAATATTGCGCATACGCCCCCTTCGACAGCTTTTCAGGCCACGCTCGCTGTTCGCATCAGCATATTTCATGCATTTGCGGCGCAGCATCAAGTATTTAGGGCATTTGTTGACATTCTTCTAGCAGTCATATATATTTTATTTCCATTTTTCTCTTGTTCTTTTTTGCCGAGTCGTTTTTCATTTTTCTTGGTTTTTTTCTTTTTGTGACATTTCGATTTGTGGTCGGTTTGCTGTTTTTTTAGCACTCTGACAAACTGCTGCCATACATATATTAGATAATGGCCAGGGCATGCAAACACATGTAGCGTGGCATATGATAAACTTTAATGGCACTGCGGCCGGAGGTAGCAGCAGAAGGAGAAGTTTTTAAACTAGAAATACCTCAAAATTAACTGATTGAAATTTCTAACCACATGAGCTGACGACATTTTGTAAATTTTAATTTTAATTATTTTAGATTTAATTTAATTGCATTTAAATAATTGTAAAATAATATTTTTTTTATAATTTTAATAATAATAAAAATTTTAATAATAATAAAAATTTAATAATTTAAATAAAATATATTTTAAAAAAAACCAGGCAATGTTTTTTGCCAACATCAAATATTTATAAAATATTTAATGATTTTTTATATAAATGGCATAAAAATAAATTAATAATAATATTTTATAATAAATAAAAAATATACTTAATAATAATACAAAAAAGTAAAAGAAATATTTTAGCGCAATATAACTAAAAATATTTATTTAAAGTAGATTTATTTTTGATTTTATTTTTATTTTAAATATTATTTTGAGATATTTCAATTGTATGAAAAGTAATTAATCATAATAATAAAACATTTAGTTTCATCTATTTAATTATTATTTTGTTTATTATATTTAAATGTTATTCTTTTATTTTATTATTATTATTATTATATTTTATGATTATGAATAATGAATTTTCCATACTTTTCTAATATACGTTTCTATATAATATTTTCGAAATTATGCAAAGTAATTTTTTTTGGTTTTTAATTTTAAAGAATGTTTACAAAATATTAAATATCATTTGTACAAAAAAAAGTTGTTTCCCTCTTCTTTTAATTTTGTTGTATACTTTTATATAATTGAGTAATAAATATTATATAATACATTTTTTAGCTTATACATACCTTACATATTTATTTATTTACTTTTACATATATATATCATTTATTATTTATTAATTTCCCTAAGCCCTAGTTTTGTTTAATCATTAATTAGTTCTTATATTTTTACTATCAACTTTCGTTAAACTAGTTACTTTATTAATAAAACAAATTTATTTTTTGACAATATTTCTGAAGTTGTTTGCTTAGAGCTAGACACTCGTGCGATAAGATAACTAAGCTACAGAGCTGCAAAGGCTTAGATCATTTTGTGTGCCATGAACAATGTCGCCAAATGATTTCTGAATAATCAGTTAATATGCGCAATTCGCAGTCAAGCCTCATATTGTTTTTCCAATGCTTTTCCTTTACAATGAAACTTTTGCATTTGTTTTTCACCTTCAACGCGCAAAACAGTTTCAACTGTGCCGAGCTCTCTATGCTCACACTCTCACTCTCACTCCCACTTCGCCTCTCTCTGTCTCTCTCTCACACTCTCTCTTATCATACGCTGCTTCGCCTATCTAAAGCTCTCCCGGTTTGGGGCTCTATGCGCCGTGGCTTTGGCCTTGGAATCGCTTGTGCCTTTGCCTCGTTCATTGACCCGAGGCTGGTTCTGTTTTTTTCGCTTGCGAATTGCGCTGATATCTGTGTCTAAGTGTGTGTGCGTGTGATTGTGTTTATTTCTATTATCACCATTGTCGATGTACGTCGCGATATCAAATCCCCCATGCCGGCCGTCCGTCCGTCCGCCCGTCTCATGACCTAATAAAATTTGCCTAAGGCGAAGGGGCGCTCGGCGGGCTGGCGCTATCAATTGTGGCAGCCGCAATAGATTTTCATATGTGTACCTAGCGCGCTTATGCCTGTGCACAAACAACTAATTGCTTTTATTTGTCGTTAATAAATCGACAGCAAATAAATGCAGACATATTACACATACGCAGCGTGCGCCATAAAGTGGACAATCGAAACGCATATCAAGCATACGCAGCGTGGGGCAATGAAAGTGGGAATTAAGCTCAGGAAATTCAACTTGAATTTATTATTTAATATATATTTTAAAAATATATATTTAGAAAATATAGATTAAACTCAAGTTGAAATGAGAAAATGTAAATTAAAATACAAAAAGATAAATTTATAAAAAATAAAAAAATATATTTTTATATAAAGTAAGCTTTGAATTAGCATTATTATCAATTTATCAAGTTTTCTAATAAATAAAATATTAATTAATTAGTAAAATATTAATATATAAAAATTTATTAAGTTTTCTAAAAACTAAAAAATTAATTAAGTAGTAAAATATTAATATATAAAAAAGAAATAAATACAAAAAAAATTTGAATATATAAAAAGCATTAAGTTAGCATTTTAAGGCCTGAAAATATAAATGAATATAGAAAAAAAAATTAGAAATACTTAAAATATTCTTTTAGAAATATTTAAAATATTATTTTAGAAATATTTAAAATATTTTTTTAGAAATATCTAAATTAGTTTTTCATATCTACAAAATTTTTATATATTAAATATTACTAACACAAATATTTTTATAAGCTTAAAAATATATTTTTTGCAAATATTCTTGGAAATAGCTTAAATATTTCTGATAAAACATTTTCCACTTATAATCTATATGATATACATATGCATAAAGAAACTTTTTGAACAATTTCTAAACATTTCTAACAATTAAAATGATTTATTTAAAATGCATTTATAATAATTATAAACTTACTCAACTCTTCATTCACTTCTATTTCCTTTCAGGTGAGTTTATTCAAGCTTGTTTGAAGCACACACAGAAACAACATTTTGCTAGCCATTCGAACGTAAGTAAAGCAATTTGAATTGAAAAGCTTTTTGCTGGGAGATGAGAGACGAATGTCATTAGAGGTTTTTCACCTGTGCACAAGCGCACGGCTGGCAACCTTGTCAAGCGGCAGAAACTAAGTCAAATAACTCATAAGAATAAATGTCGACTGATTAATGCACTCGACTATTTGTGTGCATGTCCATGTTGCGCCGTTGCGTCGTTGCGCCGTTGCTGTTGCAGCGGCCTACGCGATTTGCATTTAGCTATCGCACAAAGTGAGCGAGTAAGCAAGAGAGAGAGAGAGGTAGCTAGAGAATAACATTCGCTTTTGTTCATTCGTTCGTTACAATAAATAAATTCAACATAATTTTTCTTAATGCCATTTTTTTTTGCGGCAAAAACTAACCCGAGAGTTGAATGCACGCGCAGCATTGTAAAGCAATAGCCTCGATCTAAATTTACACACAGATACGCAGCCACACAAACACACACACACACGTGGCAGCTGCAGCAAAGTTTTTTTTATGTCTGTGTTTGTGTCTGTGTTGAACTTGCACTTAATTTGTATTCTCGACAGTCACACACACACACACACACAGTTTAGTCGCAGCCATTGAGAGCAACACTCGGCATTTGAGTTTAGCTTTTGAAAGCTTTTTTTCGTTTTTGCCTTGCACGTTTTTTATGCTCGCTTGGTGAACGGAAATGCTTGCGAGCAGCCATAGCAGCTCCCATTTAACTAAAAGACTATAGGACAGCTGAATAGTTGAGACTATATGGAACATGCGTTTATATAGCATACTTTAGCTTTATCTTTTCTTTACAAAATTCTACGTAGTTTAAAAAAACTGCGTAGAGATATTTCAACATCAGAGCAATTTTATGAAATGTTAAATAAATACTTAAATAAATGTCAAAAAAATGAAAAGCCTATTTTAATATGCAATGAAAGTAGCTAACAATTAATTAATTGAGTCATAACATTTTATATTTAAATCTTGTTTTATATAAAATCATAAATATACAAAAACATAGAAAATTATAAAATAAATACGATTAAATTTGCAGATCTTAAATAATTAAAAAAATTATTTGTAATATATATGTTATTTGGCAGATATAAAATATATTTTTATTTTATTTTGACAGACTTAAAAATTATTTTCAATATTTTCTTGTATTTGAAATATTTGTATTTTTTTTTTTAAAGATTTATAAAATATTAGAAATATTTGTATTTTATTTTTATATTCTACAAAATACTTTAAATTCTTTTTTTATTTTAAGAGACGAAAAATATTTAAAAAAATTTATATTTTATTTTGAGAGATTTATATAATATTATAAGTATTTTTATTTGTATTTTTAACAGATATACATTTATATTTTCATTTTTGCAGAGCTAAAAAAATATTATAATTATTTTTATTAAATTTTAACGCACTTCAAATACTTCAAATTTAATGCAGCTCGAAACAAATACTCAAATTTATGCAGCAAATCGTAGTTGAGAGCTTTAGTTATGCTTACACGATTACATATATATAATCACATATATATATATATATTTGCTTATATATAATCGCTGTTCAGGCCAATATCGCATAAGTGAATCAAAAATGTTTAGAGGTTATTGCGAAGCGGGTCAATTCAGTTCATTCGCCCGCCTGCGCTGTGCGCCATATTGTAAACTGCACGTGACCTCGTTGCATGCAACACACAGGCCTGTTTCTAGTTGCTGTTGCTGTTGCTGTCGCCGCTGTCAAATGTATTTGCCTTCTCAGTGTGTGTGTGTGCGATTGCACTTTATGCACATTTTCTAGCCAGAGAGCAAATTGAAGTCGACAAACGTTCATGAACTCAATTCGGGTTTTTCCTTCAAACGTGTGCAATGACGTCAAAGTGCAACTGTAAATTTTTACGCTCGCAAAGCTTTCAAAGTATTATGGGTTAGCGTATTATAATAAAAAGCTCGCGAATTATAAGAGCAAATAGTTGTAGAATTAAAAAAAAAATACTGGAATCCTTAAGGTTTTTTTTTTATTTGGCTTCAATTTTCTTTTATTTTTAATATGGCTTTTAACTTTTAAAAATAAGTTATTACTAAAATAAAAACATTAAACGACTAACAAAGAGCATTGCATACTTTTAAGCTGACTTAAAATACTGTGCGCAACGGGCGCTCAATTAAAATGTTGTACAGCGCCATCTATGCATAATAAAGGCAAATGCTGTGCAGCTGTTTACATAAGTTTTACTGCATTTAACATGTTTATTTATATCAATGAGAGTTAGTATTATTATTATGGAGTATGAATTTCTCTGCTTATATTCAATAAGTAATTCCTTTTTTCAGCACACATTTCAGTTTTGATAGGTGTGTGACCCAATATATGCGTTGCTATGTGCACGTTAAGATACAGCGCCATCCCGCGGCAGCTGGCAGCAAACATTGTGCCGATACGCCACATTTGCTATAAGCTGCACTTTTTGGCCGCTTGGAGCGCCACAGTTAAATAAAGAAAAGCTTATTGACAATTTTTTGAATATAAATTGTGCAATTTTGTCAATAGTTTATCGTACAGCTTAATTTCTTTTTTTTTACTATTATTTTTTAATAATAACAAAACTGTTTGTTATTACATTAATTGGTTTTAAACAGTTTTTATTAGGTAATTCAATTAAATAATATTAAGTTAAGTTTTTATATGTATAGTTTTTAAATATATAGATAAATTATATAAAATTTAAGAATTTTTAATTTTAAATTTATATTTTGAATATATTTATAGCAAAATCATACATTACTAACTAGAAATCTTAAGAACTAATTTGCTCATAAATTGCATTAAAAGTTCATAAATAATAGTTTTAAATGTCCTAAAGTTAACTTTCAATGCTCTAAGCTTAACTGAGTCGAACTCTATTTACATTTTTTTTTTTGGGTCTATGCAAATATGCGGCACAAGCTGAGTCAACTCTAAGCCTAATGCGCAGTACACGCAGATTCCGACCCTTTGGTCCCGCCCACTGCTTGGCAGCCGCCCCCAACTGCTGGCATCTGCAAGTCAAAACTGCCCTAAGTTTCTGATCAAAATAATTAAAGCGAACAAGTTTATGCGCATTACAAATTTAGTTAGCCCTTCTTCAATCCACTCTCTCCAGCTCGCCCTGCATTCGATCTCCCTCACTCTCCCTCTTCCTCTCTCCCGCTCTCGTTCTCTCTTGCTGCGTTCTGTTCTTTGACTTTGGTAGCTTTTCTCCTCTGACTGCTTTCAAGGTTGTTCGGACATTGACATTTTCATTATTTTTTTGGGCAAAAAAGCCGAAAAAAAACAGTTTGCTTTTTGTTGGGTTCTGTTTTTTTTGTTTATTTTTTTTTTTTTGGTGCGTATGTGTGCGTTTCTCCATCTTTACTCTTTGATTTTGTATGGTTTTGTGTTCTGTTTTGTTTTGTTTTGGTTGTTGTTGTTCTTGTTGTTTCCTTTATAATGCCCGCATAAAATTTAACTAAAAGATGTTAAGCGACAGGGCGCTGAAGAGTTGTTTTATTGCCTCGACTCAAGTCAAGTCGAGTCGAATCAAGTCGCCTCGGCTGGCCTTTCATTTCTCTTTCTTTGGCTGCACGACTCCCAAAAATGGCGGTAAACGTGCCGCGTGCCACGTAATCGACTGACGCCTCGTTCCACTCCCCACAACCACCCACGCACCGAAACTAGGCAATCGTGCAAATCGAAATTTTGGGCACGTAGCCCCGCCCTTGGCTTTGAAAGCGCCTAAGCTTTAGCTTTGTCTTACTGTATTCTTCCCTGCCGAAGTTCAAGTTCATTTAAAAGCATTTTAAATTCCAACTCTGCTGAAATGGGGCCTGCTGCCGCCTTGAGGCACTCGTAATCGACACATGCGTATGCCCGGCACGGCACATACATCCCTCTACATAGACCTACAAGCCGATAGGCCTAGTTATGAAACGAGACGCAGAGGAGTGAACCAACTATTCCGCCTGGCAACTGAGCCGTGACTTGGCCAAAAGTTACTTGAACTCTAGTCTAATAACTGCGAGCAATTGCCTTCTGACTTGCAAAATATTAGCGCAAAAGAGATATATAGACTAAGAGCGAAAGAGAGCGCAAGTAATGACTACAAAATACCCTGTAAAAATGCAAAATATCTAAGTTAAAAGCGAGAGAAGTTGAAAATTCCATTAAATAGTTATTTTGTTAGCTGAAGAGAGAGAGCGAGAGAAAGAGAGAGGAAATTATGACTAAAAATACCCTGTAAAAATACAAAATATCGAAAATAGAAGCGAGAGAGGTTGAAAATCCTATTAAATACTTCTTAGACTTATTTTGTTAGCTGAAAAGGTAGGTATAGAGAGAGGGAGCTCTGACTACAAAATACCCTGTGAAAATGAAAAACAACTGAAATATTGACAAGGACAACTTAGAAATGCCATAAAACACATCTTATACTTGTTTTGTTAGCTAGAGAGAGATAGAGAAAAGGTGTTCTATCAAAAAAAAATACCCTGTAAAAATCTAAAGTATCTAAAATAGAATTGAGAGAAGCTAGAAATTCTATTAAGTACTCCTTAGACTTATTTTGTGAGCTGAAGAGAGAGAAAGAGAGATAGAGAGGGGGAGCTGTGACTACAAAATACCCTGTAGTCAAGAGTCTCTTCCCCTCTCTCTCCCTCTTTCACACTTCCTCACTCTCCCCCACTCCCTTCATCTACCATTCAAGAGCTTTCATCAGTTCTAGCATCAAAAACTCTTCTTTCAAGCTACCCTACACCTGCTCTCATCAATTAATAGGGTATTTAAGCACATAAAACAAACACAAACTGAAACTCCAAAGTTCTCAGTAACATTTTTAATAGGCTTTTTCGGCATTAGAACTTCAAATTGAAGCCAAGTCAAGCTGTCAATATGACATCACCTGGCATTAGCATTAGCATTAGCTGAGCCTACAGCAATTTAATTGTTAATAACATTAATCATCTGCCCCTTCAAAAGCCAGCAATTGCTATTAGCATAATTGCAACTATTAAACAATCATGCTTAACGAGCCTACGAACCTTTAAATGTATATATCTGTATAATCAAGGATTGCTTCTGGTCTATATTTCAAGTAACTATATGAATAGCTATATATGAATTAGATATCTGGCTATAATACCACAAAAGATCTAAACTAAATGTATTCTGCTTAGTTTTGTGTCTTAGTTAATATGTATATGCCTAGATCTGTCTATCTATTTATATATCTATCTATCTATACTATAATATATTATACTCAATCATTTCATATAATTTCTACTAATGATATCTATTTAATCTAATATAAATGATCGTATGTATCTTTAAGACTGTGTCTACTTACTTCTGCTCAAGATTATAGCCTAAAATCTATCTATCTATCTATCTATCTATCTATATATATATATATATATATATATACATATATATTTGGCATATGCCTGGCTATATAAATATGTATATATATCTATATGTCTTCATCATTTATCTATCTTTATATCTATCAATCTATATGTATAGATATACATCTATCTATATACACAAAAATATTTATACATAGGCGTACAAATATACCCAACATACTACATAATATCTCTATGGTAGATCTCTTTACTCTTGAAAAGTAATTGATACATTTCTATTTCATATCTATAATATGAAACATCTTCTGCTTACTGTTGTACATGTCATGCCTCTTCTATCTATCCTTCTAACTAGCTACTATATCAACAACTATTATATCATTATATTATATTATATTATATATATTATATTATATTATATTATATTATATTATATTATATTATATATATTATATTATATTATATTATATTATATAACTTTCTATAAACACTGAATATCATATTATTATTGTAATTATATTATCTGAATTTCATATCTAAGTACAGCATAAGCTAGTAAATGGATAAATAGATAGAAAGATTGAGGGAAAGATAGATAGATTGATAGATAGATATAAAGATTAAGAGATAAAAAGAAAGAGATAGAGAAAGAGATACATTGACATAGCTCTATATAGATAGATAGATAGCTGGATAGATAGAAAGATATATAGACAAATAGGCATAGATAGATAGATACATAGAAAGATAGATTGATATATAGCTAGAATCAATAAATTTCCAATCTCAAAAAAAAAATAAAAAATTTAGTCTTAAGACGTGAAACAGTTTTCTTCCATCTATACATATATCCATTCCACTATTTCTTCATTAAGCACCTTAAAATATATAATATATCATATATCTCTTTCCACTTCCGATCCGAATCTACCCGATTGTTTCACTTAGCTCAACCGAACTGAAATTCGAAATGGAAGATTCAAAGGAAACTGCTTCTAGCTGTTCCCTTACTCAAACCCTACCACATTATCCCAAGCCCTTTTCATCTTCTCTCCAGCAGATAAACGCGTCGTTGAATAAAGAAAGAGACCCAAATCTTCGTGCCCATTAACCCATTTTTATTGACCAAAATGAGCCAAGACGCGAAGAGCTGGTCAAAAGCAGGCCATGGCCACAACAGCACATGAGGTTACATAAGTGGCTAGTGGAAGCAGAAAGAAAGCCAGCAGAAAAGAAAGCAGTGCACAAAAGAAAGTAGCCAAGAGAATGTGAGGAACAGGTAGAAAGAGAGAGAGAGAGAGAGAGAGAGTGAGAGAGGCAGTCAAACAGAACAGACTTTTGATTTCAAAATCAGCCAGAGCAGAAGGAAAATACATTTCTTTTTATAAGTATAAATTATATCTATATGTATTTTAGCTATATATCTATAAAAGGTAAAGATTTGATAGATTAAGGTAAAGATTGATAGAAAATACATTTATTTTTATAAGTATAAATTATATCTATATATATTTTAGCTATATATCTATATAAGGTAAAGATTTGATAGATTAACTTTCAGCTCTTTACAGTGCGTAATCTTTGGAGCATATGTACTTTGGCACAATCTAACAATACATGAAATTCTGAGCAACGCAGTTTAGTTAATATGGTCGACCTTCGCTGCGTGCTTTGAACCATGTTTGAAGTTGTTTTTTTTTTTGGCCATTGTTTTGATGGCTCACCAACAGATTGTATGCTGAACAAGTTCTACAACAGTTTCGCTTAGAATGGCCAACAAAAATGTTTTTTATTTTTGATTAATGAAAGCCAAATAGTGAACCGGTTTTCCCTCAAAACATAAGATCATCAAATATAAACAGAAAACCCAGCCAAGTCTCAAATGCCACAAAGGAAAACTCCCCCAATAAGAAACACGACACACACGCACACTCACACACATTGGATTTATAATTTCACACCCGCTACAGCAAACAAATCCTAGCCTACACTCATTTAAATGTATTTTTACAAAGTTTATTTTGTTTTCTTGTTTCTGTTTCTGTTTCTGTTTTTTTTATACTTTTGCGTTTTAGTTTGGCTCCCCGACCGAGCGACCGAGAGACCAAGCGACTCATAATAGCAGCTCAGCTCATTTCGAATTCGTTCTAGTTTCATTAAAATGTAGCTGCAAAGAAAGAGGGCGAGAGAGCGTGAGAGGGAAAAAAGGAAGAAAGGGAGAGGCAGAGAGAGAGAGAGAGCGTGATCGTTAATTTCTATTGCTGGCAGTTCTTGTATCTCTCGAGCGGTTGCTGTGTGTGTGTGTGTCGCTGCGTGTGTGTATGTGCCTGTGCCTGTGTTTGTGTCTACACATTTGCCCGGCTGTTTCGGTTCGCTGCGTGTGCGTCGACGCCGTCGCCGTCGCCTTTGCCGTAGTTCCCATTGTGCGTGTGCGTAGCAAGTTTACTGACCTTGAACTTCGAAATAATTGTTGTTGCTGCTGCTGCTGCTGCCGCTGCTGTTGTTGTTGTGTGTACCCGAAAATGCGAGCAGCGCACATAAATTTGAAATAGAGAAACACCCAAACAGACTGAATGTGTATTTAGAATAAACATACACAGTTTATTTTTATACCCTGTACAACTAAAGTTATGCAAATGTATGTAGGTGCCAGACGAAGACCCTAAAAGAGCGTATATATGTTTATAGATTTGAGCTGTAAATGATCGATTAGAGGAGCCCTAAATAGCATCGAAAACTATTTGTGCTATTCTCATAGACATTATAATATTAATATAGAGTTATATATATAGATGTGGCATTTGAACTAACCTATAGATCAATCAGTCAATAATATATTATAGAATCAACATTTAGTTTTCTGTACAGGGTATCTGCTAGCCCATGGAATTTGCACATTTACTTCTGACATTTGAATACAATAAAAATGTAATATGTAGGGTAAATTTTGTGTGTAGCAGCTTTTAATAATTTACAGGGTATGTGCTAGTCGCTAGCTTGCACATATCAAACTTATATATAATTTTAAAATACAAATTGTATGTACCTAAATTTCTAACAAAGCTTGCCTTACGTGCAGTATATCTCTATAAATACAGGGTATCTTCAAATCGATTGTTTTTTACTTATGGCAAATTTATTGTCATATTTTTTATACAAAATGTAATTGCAAACTGTATCATAAAAATCATTTTATATGCTTTTAATTTTATAAACAGGGTATCTATTAGTCGTGTATATATCTATATTTATATAACATTGATCGTTATATTCAGACATCTCACATATAGATCAATATTTAATGCATTTTGTATTTTCATATAAGTGTTTTATATATTATTTCTTCATGTACAGGGTATCTGCTAGTCGTTAATTTCCGCTTATTTCATAAATTTTAATATATATTTTGTATCAATTTTTGTACTATAAAGTTTCTCGTTAAAATATAAATTTATTACTATTTGTGTTTAATATACAGGGTATCTAATAATCGCCCTTTACTATATATTATTATAATATAATAGATCTTGCATATAAACTTGTATATAACATAATGAGTTTCATGTTCTACATTTGTAGTTCAATCTCTTTCAAGTACAGGGTATCTGCTAGTCAGTATAAATAAATAACTTAAATATTTATTTGAATTTGCTTTGGATTTGGTGTGGCTCGGCTCAACCACAAACAACTCTCATTATGAGGTGATCTAAGTGAGAAGTGCGAGTTTCGACGATAGATTTACTTATAGAGCATATTGCTCCCGCTGTGCCGTCAGCGAAGTTCAACGTGGTTTGCTGTGCGCGGCAACCTTCGGATAGATAAAGATATTTAGCTATTGTAGAGTGTCAGACTTGGGTTAAAACTTGTTTGACGTTCAGTTCACGTGCGCCTCAATGATAAGATAAAGCGAAACGTAGTCGAGCATTTACCTGGAGCTACCTGGCGGTGAACTCTGCGAAGGGCTTTTTGCGCATTTGACAAACATGAAGCGAGGTCGCCAGCAGCAACAACAACAACGACAATTTATTGATTATAATATACTTATATATACAATATATATATGGTTATGTAAGCCAATAAAAATAATAATGTGAACACACATTTCCCTTACCTGACTTCCTCTCAGTGTGTCCCTCTGCATAACAGGTACCATAAAAACGCCAGAAACAGGGCTATAAACGCATCATGACGACTGACAGTTCATTCATCAAGCGACCCTTTCTCCACTCTAACCATAACCTAACGCACAATCCAATTGGACTCCAACTAGAACAGCATGACCCGAAGGCAAACGAACGTGGTACCTGTTCGCAGAGAAGAACAAGAATGTATCTTCCATAAAATGACCAAATGGCTTTTCTCGCTAATGAACATTAGCTTACACCATAATGAGCTACGCCAGCATATATATATATATATATATATATATATATATATATATATATATATATATATATATATATATATATATATGGATTTTATGATATCAGCAAATTAATGTTTACAAAGTACCCTTGCCACGTCTATGTAAGACGCATTAAAAGTCATAAAATTAAATTTAAACATTGCTAATTTATTTCTGTTTGTTTCTTTAGCATAAAATTTTCCATTTACAAACACTTCCGTATAGCCGCGTTGAGTAATCCCGTGCATACCAAGCTCTAGGTTTTCAGCCATAAATACTACGGAAAACTTACAGGGTTACGAGCTAATGAAAATCAACTGCTTTACGTTTCGTTACACGTGCCGAATCAGTTCGCAGTTATCATATCGTATGCTTTGGAGCGATTCTTCATAGGAACTATATCTGAAAAACATTAATTGATTTCCTTAAATCAATCAATTTGTTAATCTAAACTTAGATTCAACTGATTCTATATAACATATGCAGACAATATGTTGTGATAAGAATTATAATATATTTAGACTCCATGAAAAGTAAAACGATTATTTGAGTTTAACTCGAGAACTATAGGAGCTAAAGCTATCAATTTTGGTAAGTAGGCTTGCGTATAGTATAGACAGCTTTAACAGCTGTAACTGCTTGAAAGATAGATATATATGAAAATTCCTTAAGAAATCTGAGCAAAACTAAGACGAAATCAGCTCTAAACATGACAATTGTATCTATTATGAATTGATTAAACTTAGTCAAAAACATAACTATATATGTATATGTTTATACATATACGAACTAGTTCAATTTCAATTTGATAAATTCAGTTAGTAATTCGGGAGCTCATTAACCATATATTTCATTTCAGTTCATGAGTGATACGTATTATTTAATTAGTCAATTGTTTCAGCGCTCATAAAGGCTAGCTGAATAGCTGAATATAACGTATCGTTCATGAGCAGCTCAATAGTTCAATAAAACAAATCGAACAATTAAACTGATCAAAGCAATTCGTTCGTGACCAACTGAACTAGATCTTTTATTGAATCACTTACAAGTTCAAGAGTTCACTAAGGAACCAGTCAAATGAACTTGATTTGTTAAATGTAGTCAAAGAATAACTCCGAGTATTTGCCAGTCGATCACTCCCCTCTACTCAGACTTAAGCAACATATTCCAGTTTCTAATTTTCCCAAATATTATATGAGATTTGTTTCATGTTCTCTAACATTATATTACAATATTTATACCATTGAACATTTCAACTAAATAGAAATTCAAGAATTTGAAATTGTTTTTGAGTTTTTGGCGCTGTTTTTTGCTTCTTTTTTCGCCAAGTGCCAAAGTGCTCGAGCTGACAGACAGTCGGACACAGGGCAGCCAAACGACAAAGTGTCATTCACATTGCGCCATGGAAAACAACCGTTTCAAAAGTGCCAAAAAGAAAATGGCGATCGACAGCGAAGCAGCGACGAAGGGAAAAGAAAACAAAATGAAAAGAAAAAGTCTTGCAAAAAAAAGAAAAAAAAGCCCAGCCAAGAGGGAATCGATGATGAAATAGCAAAACAGAAAAGAGAACAGCGCAAATGGAATAAACGACATGAGCAGAATAATGAGGAGGACAGCCGGCGGTTGGGGCGGCAGGGCGAGTGGGGCGTGGGGCTAAGCTCCACTCGCAGAGTCGACGCCACGAATCTAGGTTATTACGCCGAAAATAATTAAATATTCACTGCCCGGAGGTGGGACAATGCAAGATCTGACAAAAAAAAATATACTTAACTATAAGTGTGGCCGCCTCTAGGCCACGCCTCCTTGCCGCTGTCTCGTCTTCTAAGGCCAGAATGTGGCAAAGACTTGCGCATACGACTCACGCGTGTCTCAAGTTCATTGCCAAACACACACACACACACACACACACGTAATCTTTATAGGCAATTAACAGCAGAGCGCTGAGCTTGTTATGCTACTGCACGACTAGAAAATACCCTAGAATTTGCATTTGTTTGTATTAAAGTTTAGAAGCTTTTATACTACGATCTTGTTGTTATAAACTTTTATTTTTATTTTACTTTTATTGTTACTTCGAACTTTGATTGAGATCTCTTATCATATAATTGACTCATGTCATGACTTTTTACTGCCTATAATCATTTATATATAACTTAATATAATTTATGTTCATTTAGCCTGACATGCCAAAGGAAAGCTTTATGGTTTTCGAACTTTTTATCTAATTATCCTAATTTCTTCCATAATTTTGTGTGTATATTTTTCGTATTACTTTTATTTTTTTTCACTATAGCCCAGAGCATTTTTCATTCCCTTTTCCTTATATATATATATATATATATATATATTCATTATATATATATATATCTTTTCCCACTTTTCATATTCCAGCTTCCATCCACAGCTCCATTTACATACCTACTTCTAGGGTATCTTATCGCCTACTACTTGCTTAACTAATTCAACTTTTGCTTCACATAATAGGTCAGCGCTACGCAACTCATGCTCTCATTTCTGCTATTTCTTAGGGTATCTCTTAACTCACACCTTGTTTAACTTATTAAGCCTTTGTCTGGTTTTTGGTTTTCGCTTTTTTGGCATTTTATTTGTTCTTGGCTTGGCTTGGTTTGGTTTGGCTTGACTTCTTTTGCCTCATGGCGTGTAATTTGGCTCTGGTCGCTTTTGGCCAAGAAGAACTTTTGTGACTGGAAAGTTCTGAACCTGTTTTGACGCAAAAATTGTGGTTCGCATTTGACTGACTGACCGAGAGTTAAGCAGATTGTAGATAATGCAAACAAATAAATTATATAAAGCGTTAAAAGACTTTTCCTTTAATTCAGATGCAGATATATATATGCTATACTAATAAATAAATAAAAGAAAAAATTATTATTTAAGTTTCTTTAAAACTAAAAACAAAAAACCTTTTATGTAAAGATACAAATAAATTTATACAAATGAAATATTACAAAATATAATTGAATAAAAAACTTAAAAATATAAATTTTATATATTTATTAAGTTAAATAAATTATAAAATAACAAATAAAATATTAAGAAAAGTACATACGTTAATTAAAATTATAAATAAAGTTGTTTAGTTTACTTTTTACAACATTTAGTAAAATATATCAAACAAATAAAAATAATAAACTAAAAATGAAAAATAAGCACAAACAAAAAATTGTTTTGTATATACATATATAAAACTATAAATGTATACAAATTAAATATTTAAAAAAATTTTAAAATGTAAAACGAAATAAAATAAATAATTTTAGTTGTCTAAAAAATTAAAAATATAAATTTAAAAACAAAGTTTTACATTTATAAAAATATATATAAAAAAGCTGATTTTTTTTTAAAAATATGGAAACTTATTTAAAGTATAAAAATAATATTTTTAGGCAATTTTGAAATACTCTTTGCCTTTTGCTGGCTGAGAACTTTTTATGTTCAATATCAAAGGCCAAGAAAATAAAAAGCCTCAAGCACAGCCTATAAAATCGCATCTCTCTCTCCCTCTCTCTCTCCGCCTCTCTCCCTTTATTTCTCTCTTGCCTGCGCTGTCTCTGTCTCCCTCGCTCTTTCTCACTGTTCAACTGTATTTGCAGCCTCGTAGCGATCATTGCACTTTGCAGCGCACTCGGCGTCTCTGCTGCATGTTGCAAATTGTTTGCAGCAAAAAAAATGAAAAAATTAAAAATAATGAAAAACAAGTTTCCGACTGTGCAGCATGTACCAAAGCGAGCCAAACCGAAGCAAAGTCGAGTCGAGCCGATGTCGCGACGAGCTTTTGATCGTGCAGCGTCTGTTGCAAGTTGCATGGCTGCGCTCTGGTCGGTCAATGGTTCTCTGGTTCATTGCCATCGCGCTGGGGGTAACTAACCCAGCAACGAGCGACTCAGCCAGCCAGCCAGCCTCTGAGTCAAGATCGGAGGAAATACCAAAACCGACTTTTGCAGCGTCATTCGTCGCTGGTTTGGCTCGTTTTTAACTGAAGCAAGGACGTCAGCAAAGGTGTATGTGTGTGTGTGCCACTCACTCGCCAATTGTTTGTTTGTGTGTGTGTGTGTGTGTGTGCAGAAAGCAGCAAATAGATATAGACAAACACTTCATCATAGTTGGTCTTGTACGCTTGGTTCATTGACTTACAAATGGCTGAAATGTGTTGTGGGCTTATCGCATTGGCGATTGATGAGCAATAAATGGAGCACTAGGAACATCGAACTATAAAGCGATCAAGGTTTAAGTCTACTAATGAGATATATATATATATATATATATACATATACGTATGTATATAAACAGATACTACAGATAAATCAGTTGAAAGTTAAACAGGCTTATTAAGCATTAAAATATATATTTTAAAATATTTCAAAAATTTGAAATATATAGTAAATTTTTGACTTACTCTCATCTAGTTCTGAAATTAATTCTTTAGATTAAAAATCTCTATAAGTATGTTCCAATCTATATTAAGTATCTCATGCTACATTATTTTAAAAGTCAGACATATACACACCTATATACAAATATTTATATAACAATATATACCAATACAGGTATTGTTACACTCCTTTAAGTGAACAATTTGATCCGTGCTAATCAGTTGTTTGTTATTAAAAACTGATGACGCCTTAAGCACTTAAATCCCTTATGTATCTTTGAATGCATGACTCAATAAACATATTCGTAAAACATTTCGAAATAAATTCGACAATCGCAGAATTTCATCAGCAACAACAACTGTCCGGGAATCAGAGCAGATTTCAAATTTCGACTGCACTTCGAGGGCATTTCAATACTCAATGTGTTCTGGTTCGCATCGCGTCACGATTGTATAATCGTGTCATTATACGAATATCTGAAGTTGTATGTGTGTAAAGTAGCTCTGTTAATGCATTCGTCAGCGTTTCACACACTCAAGAGGGAAAGCAAAAAACAAAAAGAAGCAAAAACAAATGCAAAAGCAATTACAACAAACAATCACTGACAAATGCAATTTTACAAACACAAACGCAAACAAGAAGAGTCAGAGGCAATTGACCGCTTGGCAAATACAAATCCTGATGACATTCACCCCGTTACGAGTATCGAGCAAACAAAAAGCAACGACGACGACAACAACAATAATAATAATAACAGCGGCAGCTTGAGAAACATGTGCAAAAGCGCAAAAGAGAGCTTTTTTGTAAAAAAAGCAACAACACGCACAGTGCAATGAGCACAAAACAAAAGTGCAATTAGCAGTGGCGTAACAAAAGGGAACTCCCATGAGCTCGAACAACGGTCCTGCTCAGCTAAGCCACTGCTCTCGCTTAAGCAACTTGCTCTCTTTCTTGCACTCTCTGGACTCGCCTTTTTTCTTGCTTTCTGTTTTCGACACTTTTTTGTTATTGTTGACTTGACTTCAACTCGTCGTCGTCGTTGTTGTTGTTAATAAACTTGAAACTGCGCTGCTTAAACGCTTTCCGCAATGTTTTGCCACCAAAAATAAAGAGGCAGAGCGAAAAACAAAATTCACAAAAGATTCTTTTGAACTTGTTGCGTCGTTCGAGTGTTGTTGTTGCTGAAGGGAAGCGATATTTTTGGCAGTTATCAATTCAAGCTTGGACTCTTTGTGTTTGCACTGGGTGCATACACATGTGTAAGGCATACTTATTTGGTATGTGTGTCGTCGTCTGGCCTGATTGCTGTTCCCCTTCTTCTTCTTTTTCTTCTTGTTCTTGGGATACGCAACTTTTGGGCCACACGCGCCTTTAATTGGCCCAACTTGTTGATAGCATCTACAATGGCAATTGCATCTGCTCTGCAAGCTGTTTTCAAACTCAATTGATGGCAGCCATATAACTAATATCTATATCATATATCATACAAAATATGTATATAGTATATAAGTCTTTGAACATATTTTCTCTTTAGCAAGCTTTTAAGCTACTTAAACTAAATACCGTTAATTGACACTGGCTAAAAATTTTGCAGTCTAAATTGATTTGTTTACACCAGAACTCATCAACCAAGCCATGTTACCAAAAAAGTATACAAAAAGTAAAAGAAGCAAACAAACATAACTTTCTTATAGTAAAACAACAACAACAGCAGCAGCAGCAAAACAACGCGCATTACATAAGACACAAAGCCGAAACGCAGGTCAGGCCAAGCTCCCCACCACCATTGCCTCTGCTCATGCAGCTTTCTTCCGCTCGAAAGGTAGTGAAAGAAGAACATGCAGAAGAAGAAGCAGAACGCAACTCACAGAAGTAAAAAGTAGAAAGTCATTAAATAAGCAAACGTCGCAAAAAGAAAACAAGTCAAAAGAACCCAAAAAAAACCGAAAGAGAAAAAAATCAAAAGTTGTAAACAAATATGAGCGTAAAAGAAAATGAAAATCCAGCCGCTACTATTACATCAGTAGATGGTACGTCCAGCAGACTATGTGTCCCTTCCTCTCTCTCTCTCTCTCTCTCTCTCGCTCTTTCGCTCTGTCTGAATGATCGCTCGTACCGTACATTCGTGTAGAATGTTTTCAACCGCATTGAACTTGTCCCAAATAAACAAAATTCCACCGGCCAAAGTCAGTTAGGTAATGTTGTTGTTTCTCTTGTTGCTGCTTCTTTCTTTGTTACTTCTTTCTAACCGCCATTTTCCTTGTTATTGTTAGATATTATTGCGCTGAATTAAAATCTGTATACACTTTGCAGAGGATTATATAGTTTTTACCTAAAAATAAGTCACGCATCGAGGCAGATATTCGACAATTTCGTTAACCATAATAACTCTGTCGCGTCTATAGTTTAGCTCTAGTGTTCCAGTTTGGAAATCATATTCAGAAGGCTCTATATAGATCAAGTGATTTTTTTACAAGATCGAAAAACTATTTCATAAAACTGCCTTAAGCTCGATCGTAAGAAAGCTAAATTTTATTTTTATTATATATTTTTATTTATATTTAGCATATCTAGAGAAAGATATCACTTAGCAGACCTACTAAATTAGCAAGTCTATAAAGCAAGTTTTAATTTTAGCATTATTCCTTTATATATATAATGAAAAGTTTTAGAAAATTTGGCTTTTACTTATCTTAAAAGATTTGACTCAGAAATATATGTTTTTGGTTACAATTTTCTACTTTATATATAATATATATTATCTATATTATAACACAGCTCCTTATTATATATCGAAAAGTGTATTTTATATTCGGTTTGCCTGGCTTAGCTTCTCTTTAGTTTTGTTCAGCTAACAACTTTCAAAAGGTGTTGAGGTTTATTTTTTATTTTTTTTTATATTTTTTTCACTTATTTTTTTTCGCGGAAATTTTGTGTCTAAGTTGTTCTTCTTGGATCTGATTGAGTCATACGCTGGGACAATGTTGAGCAGCCAAGTTCATGATCTGAATACTTATATGTCAATTATTGCTCTAACTGCAATTTATGTGTTTTGACTAGCGCGGAGTATTATGTGTGTGTGTGTGTGTATCTGGAAATGTGTCAGACAAATAGAAACAGCTAAGCAAAAACTCTAAAGTATATACACATATAATATATATATATATATATATATATATATATATATATATATATATATATATATATTTATATATATATATATATATATATATATATATATATATATACATATATATATTCCTAATAATATTATAGAGAACCTCTTAAAAGAACTGATGAATTAGATATTTCTTGAAGGTAGAAAAGGTTCCCAAATAAGTGAATTATATATGTATGAATGTGACAAGTCAACAAATAAAAATCTTTAAAAATTAGATGAGTTCTTTTTGAACAACCTGAAGTAAGAAATATATGAATTCATATTTACTAATTAATTTTTGACTTTTTTAGTAGCCACTACTATTTTTATGAGCAACAAAATTCTGTTATTTTTTATTTGTCAAGAACTGATGTACCCATATTAGTAAGTTTGAAACCAAAAAAAAAGCTAAATTATTGAAAATATAATAATACAAAAAATTAAAATTATATATTAAAATATAATAAAAAATAGGTTAATCTCAATATTCGCTTCAAATTGTTTTAATAATAAAAAAAAATTTATTGCGCAACATTTAATGCTTTATCGCACTACTATTTTTATGAACAAAGTTGTATGCAGTGTGTCATTATTCTCATATAACATATATCATATTTACATATATATATCCTACATATATATATATTGACTCTGATGAACCATTTCTTATAGCCGACTTTTTTCTTATATTCCTAAAATTATTTCAAAATATTCATAAATTCCAATTAATTTTCTGCAGCTCATCGAACAACTTTATTTTCTCACAGCAATTCTTCTCCCTTAACCCCTTAGCCGACTTTCACTGCCACCCACGGCATTTGCATTGACCTCCAAAAACGACCAAAAAATAAAAATAAAACGACATGGCCAACTATCCAATCAGATTCGAATTGGCTGCAGTTGGCTTTCCAGTCGTTGCACTCGCTCTATAAAGTTAATAAACTATAAATTACGCTGCACAAATGCCGAAAAAAACTTTCACAATCAACAGCAATAACAACAAAGTAGTGATTGTGCGACTTGCTGTTGCTGTTGCTGTTGCTGTTGTTGGCAGTTGCTGCGCCAATTTTCACCCGAGCTGGCTTTGTGCAACACGTGGAAATTCCCAATTCCCGAAGAAAATCAACGATTTGGCAACGATTCGCGAACAATTTCACTTTGCCTGGGTTAAAGTCCTGGCGTCTGGGTGTCAGTCAACTTTCATAGTTGTTGTTGCAGTTGCAATTGTTGTTGTTGTTAGTCTCACTAGCATAGTTGCCCAGCGAGCAACACTCGAATGCTCCACTGAATGCAACGGCGCTCGCAAAGTGCAGCGACCTGCATGCAACACACACACTCACACGCTCTCTCAGCCTCTTGCCCTCTCTCTCGGCTCTTGCCATTTGACGTGGCAGTCAGCTGTTGCTGCCACAACTCTCTGCATACCAGTTTTTGCTATTTTGCATGCCTTGCCCCCTGGGCCTGCCTGCCGCCTGCCGCCTGCCACATGTGGTAGAAAGTGGCGTTGCATCGATCCATCCGACCGACCGACTCTCTGTCTGTCTGTCTGCCTGGTGGGCCGCTTTGCCCGGCTCTTGCCTGGGTTGAGGTAGTAATGACCTCTTTGCATGAGGTGCTTGACTCATGTATGGGCGATCGCGTGACTCTTGTCGCATTTCGATTGAAAGTACATGCCACAAAGGCGCTCGCTCAGTGTCTCTCGCGCTCTCTGATATATAAGCAACTTGGCAAATATTCCAAAGGATGCTCTAATGACCCTTAATTGGCTCAATGGCCTCAATGCTAAGGGGCGTTAGAGCTGTTCAGAGTTCAGCTCAGATTTTGCTAAGCTGCTTTTCAGCGAGCAGTTTGGCTTATGGACTGATGAGCTAATGTTGAGCCAATGATGATAATGATAATGAAAATAAGCTCTAAAAAATTTGACTAAACTACAATATTTGAGCTCTGCCATAGATTGAAGATACTAAGATACTAAGATACTAAGATACTAAGATACTAAGATACTAAGATACTAAGATACTAAGATACTAAGATACTAAGATACTAAGATACTAAGATACTAAGATACTAAGATACTAAGATACTAAGATACTAAGATACTAATATACTAAGATACTAAGATACTAAGATACTAAGATACTAAGATACTAATATATAAAGATCTTTATTTTATTAAGCTAGATCTCCCTGTTTATATTATAATATATATATATTATATTATTTATTATATATTATATTATATATATTATATATTATGTTATATATTATATTATATATATTATACACATATATTTATATCTCGATCTCACGTCATTTCGCACAAGTTTAAATCGACCTAGAGGCGCTCAACAAGTTTAGTCTCAACACCTGTATATCTAAGACCCCCTCAGCCCCTCCTTATCGCCCCTCCTATACCCCTTCTAGAGACTAGCCCTCCTTCAGACGTTTGGCATTTTGGCCTACACGTTCTTTGGCCGCGTACGCGTACATTAAACCCGGGTCTCACTTCCTACTGAGGAGGAGGGCACTACGTGGCGCTACGTTTTAGCTCGCATTCATAAATTATGGCAAACATTAACAACAACAACAACAACAAAATTATGCTAAGCGCGTACAAAGTTTGCTGCTGCTGCTGCTGCTGCTGCTGTTGTCTTTCAAACAGGTTTCAAATTCCTGGCCAGTTGGTCGCGACTTTGCTCACCTGAGCTGCGCTTAAAGCGAGGGCCATAGAACAAAGCCACAGCCACAGTCAGAGCCAAAGCCAGCGAACCAATAAAAAACATTTCGGGTCTCTGTCGCCGACTGCGTCTTTGAGTCCCGACTCCCGACTCCCGACTCCCGAGTCCCGGGTCCCCGTTCACAGCTCGAGCCCAAGTTTTTGGCTTACTAATTATTATGCTAAGCTTGATATGAGCAGCGAGAAAGGGTTCATGCGAATACATGCGGCAGAGGCAAGAGCAAGAGCAACAGCAAGAGCTCCAACTGGAGCTGTGCTGAGGCTTTGTTCTGTCGACTCTGCTCACTCGCTCGCTCGCTCGCTCGCTCGTTTGCTCGCTTAATGGCGGTTAATGGAGGTCATTCACTTTCGCACGAATTGTAATTTTTGTGCTTTAAGTCAACACAAGTTGGCAACTCAGCGCGTTTGGCCCAACTTTTAATCTTATTATGCTGCACGAAGAGAAGCAACAAACAGACAGACAAACGGACATACGCAACATACATATATGTGTTTTATGTGTATCTGTGGCAAGGCATTTTGATGCCCTCTTTCGCACTCTTATTATGTGCGAGATATCAATCCAGCCAGCTGCACGCAATGTGTTGAGCGCTGGGCGAAAGTAAGCAGCAGCAGCAGCATCTATATCAAACTGCAAGAACTGACTTTAGTTTTAGTCACTAATTGTGGCAATTAATTAGCCAAACTTCCGCTTGGTTTAGAAATCTGTTCGCACAGCACATCATAAATCATAGCAGCCATTAGCAGCAGCAGCAGCAGCAGCAGCAGCAGCATTCGGGTTGGCCAATCAACTACCGTTTGAATCTATTAAAAACATAGACTAAACTATAATTTAGACACATGTCTAGCCCAGAGTGCAGCTAAGCAAGTGCAAATTAACAATTAACTTGCCCAGCTGCTGAAATGGGAAACAGGCACGGCCTCTGACTTGCCACTGCTTGCGGCATGGCGTAATCATAGCAAAGCACGTGCGGCAATTTCCAATTTCTACTGCTGCTGCTGGCCAAGTGCATTCAACTTGGCCAACTGTGCACATGCGTGGCCGTTCGACCAACTGACAAGTCAATAAACTCATTGCTCTCGCTCGCTCTCTCACTCATTCTCTCTCTCTCTCTCTCTCTCTCTCACTCGTTGGCTTATCAGACAAACTAAGCACGATCTACGATCATTGGCACCAAATGCCTGGCAACTAGCAGAACCAACGCCGACTGCAACTGCAACTGCAAATAACCCTCAATAACAGTTACAAAACTGTATGCAGTCGTTAAGAGAGGCAGCGCAGCAGCAGCAGCGTCAACGTACGCAACTAGGCCTAGGCCCAACTAACACATAGAGACGCAGAAGAATGTGCAAGAAGAAAATTGCACAAGCAAACACACATACACACACACACACACGCATACCCTGAGAGAGCAGTCAAGAAGACGACTAAGCGCAAAGGTGGGTTGGTGGGGATGCGGCGAATTGAAGTGGAATAAAGTTGTGGCCGTTGTCGTCGGCGCACTGAGTGCATTGCACTGCGAAAGGGTTAAAGACCCTCAACGATCAGCGTGCACTGTGAAAATGTGTGCGAAGAAATGTGAGTGGAAAAATCCAAAGTTGCTGCTGCTGCTGTTGCGCATACAAAAACAAATCTGTGGCAGCGGAAAAGCAAAAGTGCAGCAGCCCCCCATTAGAAACGAAGACAGACCGAACCTACATCAACAAATGCACACAGAGGCACACACACGCGCGCACCCATGCTCACTCACACACAGTTTAACACGCGAGCAGAAGCGAGCCATAGAGAGCGTCAAGCGAGAGCGAGAGCGGGAGAGTGCATAGAGCTTTCGTTGAGTTGTTGTTGCTACGATTGCAGTGGCTTTGAACTTCACACAGTTTACAGCGCCGAGCGCTCACTTGCTCGCTCGCTCAGTTACAGTCGCAGTCGCAGTCGCAGTTGCTTACACTCAACGTATGCTTTCTCTCTCACTCATCCGTTGATAATTGTTGATGATTGCTTTGCTTTCGTTGTTGCTGTTGTTGTTGTTGTACTTTTTTTCAATGTCGAGTTCGCTTTTCAAAACGGGGCATGTGCAAGAGATGCTATTGGGATAGATCATTGAACGTTCAATGAGACGCGCTATATATACATGCATAAGTGTGTGTGCGTGCCTTTGTGTGTGCGTGGGTCTCTGTGCCACACTCAAGTGGAGGCGTCTGCTGCACTTTTGATTAATTTTCACTGCGGCCGGGGCCAAGCAAAGCATTTTCCACTGATAAGCAGCTATTGTACATATATTAAATTGTGCTGCGCTTCCTGCCCTTGCATGTCCACTGATAATAACAATAGAACGAGCCACAACAACAACCGAGGATTACGCCTGCATCTTTCTTCTTCTTTCTTTCTTTCTTTTTTGATAAACGATCAACGCGTCTTCCTCTTATAATTATAGATACTTAAGCAGTTTTTCATTTAGACAACAGAAAAACGAGTTCAAGTGCTTCGGAATGTCTGCTGAACGATGAAGAAAACATGAAGAGAGAAAGGAAGAGAGAGAGAGAGAGCTGGAGAGACAGATTAACAGCAAATAGAACACGCTAGAAATTCAAGCTACTTTCGCTCTAGAAGTCTTCTGCGGCAGCTCGAAAATTTCGTGGCTGCCCAAGGAAAAGTCGAGAATGTTTAATGCAGACATTTAAGCTGTAGATTATTTCTTGAATTTTTTTCCAATAACTTAAGCTTCTATCTATATAAGAATCAATTTTGAATGCTCTCAGGGTCATAGCTCCAAAAAAGTACACATTCGCCCAATGTTTGCTTTGGCATTTAGCAAACCAATACAAAAAAAATTAACAAAAAATAAAAAGAACACGAACATATGCGCAAATTTCACCGACCTTGGCTAATAAAGCTTTTCAATGTATTTCCCAAACACACAAATTGAAGAAGACGGATAAGAGCCTAACGTAGCTGCGTCTCTCTCACTCCCAGACATTGTGTAATACAAGAACTTCGATTTGCACGCGCTTCTTTTTATTATTATTAGATAGTGCTAAGGGGCAACCTTGAAAACCCTTATCGAATTTTCACCTTTTGCGCGAAAACTACCAAAAGCAACCATTGATAAGGCAATTAAGCGAACGTAACACAATTAAACGACCAAGAGATGCACTCACTGAGAAGTGAACTATCAAACCGTATTCATTTAAGAATATAATATTTTTACGTAATATTATTATATTTTTTCCTGCCTTGATTGGGTCTCCCTCGCTCTCTCTCTCGCGCATAGAGAGTGTGTAGAGCAATGACTAATTCCGAATATGTTGTATTGATCGGTTCATTAAAATGAACTAGTGAAATTGTTCTCTTATATAGTTATTTAAACTGTACATTATTACAGGGCAGCTAGATAGTTTAGAACTAGTTCTTTTGAACGGTTCATTAATGAACTAGTGCACTTATTTACTGATTCAGTTAACTAAAAAGTAGAGTAGTGTTGCTTAGTTGAACTAATTAAAGTTATTCATGAAATAGAACTAGTTTAAGCGACTCTAAATAGAAAGATCATGAGCTATAGTTGCCGACAATTTTCGTCTATATTTATCGGAGTGACGTGTTTATTTTTATTATTATTTTTTTTAAGATAAGCAAACCATCAGGAATTTGTGCTGCTGACCTTCATTTTTCGCTGCTGTCAGCTGATAACAGCGATAACCGATAAGAATATGAATATATATAATGGCTCTCTGTGTGTGCGAATGTTTATTATTATTTAAGTTTTCCTGTAGTTACGCCAATTGCCATTACGACATTATTTACAATATGCGGCCACATATAAAACTGAAACCTATTAACACTATAATATATATACACATATATCTAATGTATTTCATCTTCACAGATAACATTGCGTAAACACAACTATCTATTACCATATAGTATAGAAATTAGTTTTAGATATACGAAAAACTTGTTTGTTTTTTTTTTTTTTGGTTCTGTCTATGGAACAGCTGCTCCTTCGATCAATTGTTGCCTTTCCCAATTGCCCATATCTTTAGCCTTGAAAATCCATTTGATTTTCCAAAAAGCTCTCGCTCTAGCTTTATATCCGTCCCGCTCTCGCCTGCATGACATCATGAGTTCTCTGGACAGCCAAAAAAAATTATGCGTAATCACCAACCCTGCAAAAAAACACACTTAACATCAGAATCTGGCAGCATAAAAAAAGCCACGCAAAAAAAAATAAATTGCTCGAGTACATTCGAAACGCCAAGAACTTTAAGGAAGTTCAAATGCCCTTTCCTAGGGCAATTACGAGAAATAAATGAGGTGATATATAAAAAACGATAGAAATATAGTTGAACAAATTTAGTAAAAAGGTTTAACAAATAAAATTTTAATAAATTAAATTGAATTCAAGTTAAATACTTATTTTATTTTTTTAATTTATGATATTTTTAATTTAATTTAAAATTATGAACATAGCTTATATTATAAACAAATATATAAATAAATATAAATATTAGTTTTATACACATAAATATGAAATATACACAATATATTTTTTTAAATATTCTGTAATTAATAATTATATATAAATCATAAAAATATATAATAAAAATAATTAATCAGAGAAAATATTTTAAATTAATTTTATTAATATCATATAAGTAATATTAGTATTTTTAAATATATTTAAATATTTTTTAATTAATTATTTTTATTATATATTTATTATATTAGTATATATTACATATTTTCAATAATTTTTTTTATTGGTATATTTATGTTAATATATTTAAATATATTCAATAATGCTAATATTGTTTATATATTTTTAATAATACATGCTAATAATTTTTATTAGTTTATTATGTTTATTGTATATTCTTCTATATTATAAATTTAGTAATATTAGTTAACTTTAATATGTTTTAATATAATAATATTATT
Source organism: Drosophila hydei (assembly GCF_003285905.1). Lineage (NCBI taxonomy): Eukaryota > Metazoa > Arthropoda > Insecta > Diptera > Drosophilidae > Drosophila > Drosophila hydei. The sequence goes on from NW_022045643.1 coordinate 8,271,744, forward strand.
TATATAATATTAATAATAATTATTTGTAAATATATATTAATCTTTGACTTATAAAGAAGATGCATGAATGCTACTTAAAATATTATATTTTATGTCTATAACTAAATTAAATTAAACTAGAATCTATATCGATATATTGTAGATTAGTTTATTTAAGATACTTAAGATACAAATTTAAGCTAAGAATATCTTTTTTTTTTGGGAGCTTGTCTGCTAATTATTTTTACTATAATATTAACTACTATTAAAATATCAAGCTACTCATCTAACGGCAAATATAAGCTATGCTTGAGCTATCTTGATTTGCTTAAGATTTGCTTGGACCAAGCCTTTGCCGCAGCAATCTAAGCTTTTTGGTTAGGGTATCTACGAAACGAAGCGAGATTAAAAAATAAATTTTTTTATGCGTATACCGCAAAATTGTGTTGGCCTTCAAATTGACCGAGTTCATGAACACCAACAAACGTGGCACAGACAGGCAGACAGTCAGACAGACAGACAGAGAGAGAGAGGAACCACGCACCTCCCCATTGTGCGTTAATTATATAGTGAGAGCGAACAATACAGATATTTATACATATTTATATATATATATATATATATATATATATAAAGATAAAACAAATAAGCCAACATAGAGCAGATGGCTGAGATATTCTAGAGGCTAAAGCCTCTGCCCTCTGCCCGCCCCGTTCGCATAATTCGAATCGTTTGGCAAGTTCAAAAGTTGCGCAATCGCAGCAGCAGCAGCAGCAGCGAAAACTGGTTTTTCAGTTCTAAAACGAAATTACTTGCCCAAATTGTTAACAAGTTATCAAGGAAGTTTATTTTGTCTCTTAATCACACAGTTTTTGCACAACAAAAAATAATAATAATAAAAACAACAACAACAACTACCAAGGAAAAAGTCATCAAGAGTCGTTCAACTTTATGAAGAGCGCGGCCAACGCGTGTCAGAGAGCAGCAAGAGCAAACGTTGGGGACAGAGAGGGCGAGAAAGAGCGGGCGCAAGAGGGTGGGAGAAAATGGAAGGTCGCTCTGATTAAGCCTAAAAAAAATGATTTTTATATATATAGTGTAAACGCTGACTGACTGACTGGCCTAACCGATTAAAAAACTTGGGGGCGAGATAATTTGCCAACTCATGATCATTCTATGAACTTTAAAGTAGATGCCCTGCAGATCAGAGTATATATTATATTATTATATATATATATATATATATATATATATATATAATATTCATTATATTATTATTTTATTTAAGAATGATATGATATAAGGCATGAAAGCTTGTTAAACCTTTCTCTATATGAACTTAAGTCCATTTTACCATCTCAAGCTTATATTTAAGTTGATTAAATTTTATCAAAAACAAACTTTCATTTAATTTTTTACCCTGAACTTCAACTATAAATCTCATAGGCTTCATTTACTATAATATTTCGTACTTTAATCGAGTTGCCTTTCCTCAAATTTAACTGCTGTTGCACTACTTCTTTAGAGAGCGAGTCTTTCAGAGTTGCCAATGTATTTTATAGTCTGAAGCCATTGAAAATGGAATATCAGAGCATAATAGCTTGAAGCTTGTCTCTAAAGCTTTAAAGCTTAAGCTCTTTAAATTTTGGATCTGCTGAAGCCTTGATTTAAGTTTGTTTTAGGGAAAGTTAAATTGGAATTAAAATTAAATTTCTTAAGAATATCGAGAGCTTAAAGTTTCATTTAAATATATTTCAAAACTTAAGAATCTGAATTTAAATATTAACTAATATGCAAAGAAAGTTCATAGATCAATTTTAATTATTATCATCTATGGAAGCTTTAGTATAATAGAAGTAAATTTGCTATTTCGAGCCAGTTGTTCGAAATATTTCTTAATTGTTTTATAAATTGTTATACTAGTTATACAAGTAGTTATACAATAAAATAGTATAATAGTATAACAGTATAACGCTCTTGAAAAAGAACGATCAACCTTAAAAGCCTAACCTTAACAGCTCATAGAAAAGTTAATAAGCGTAAATTGTTTAAATCTACAATGAATTTCTATTATTAAGTGCTTGATTAACATTGATCGCGCTCACTCACCCTCTCTCTCTCTCTCTCTCTCTCTGCCTGTCGCTGGCCCTGTTTCAATTATCGGTCAACTACTTGTGCAGTGTTAAAGTCCATTGCTTACAGTCCTTTTGATAGGCGCTCAAAATCAAGTTGATGCTGCAGACAGACTGATAACCAAATTAATTGTCGAAGTCGAAGTCGATGTCGAAGTCGAAAACGGAGTCGCAGTCGCAGTCGCAGCCTATGCGGCATATCCATGCGGAGCCAATGACATTTGGTTGGGGTGCATTCGCCTCGACGATCGTCGTCGGATCATGGCGAATGCATTGTTCATGACGCAGCCAAAAAGTCGTTGCTGATCATGACGTTGCGAATCGTGGGCATCACTTGTAAACTCCTCTCAAATTGGCGGTTGTAAAAAACAAGCTGTGAGAGAAAAAGTGATTTAAATAATGCATGTTGGGGCCGATCATGAAAAGGCTGTGAACTCTTGAAAGCCATCGACTTCGACATCGACATCGACATCGGCTACCCAATTTTCTGTTGAACTTGACCTCCACTTGAACTGCTGCATGGCCAGTGTTGCCAGATCGTCTCAATGCAGTTCTCCGCTGCCTCTCTCCCACTCTCTCTCTCTCTCTCCTCTGGCTGAGCTGATCTCCACTTTCGTTTTGTCTGCTCATTTATTTTTAAACGAACTTGTTATTATTATTGAAATTGCATTAATAAGGAAGTTAAATGTTTATTTTCGTACAGTCTGGAACTGTAAGACATTTTTACCGCTTTGCTTGTTGACACTACGCGGCGGCTTTGGCATACATATGTATGTATGTGAATCGGGGCTTATCAAGTGACAGCCCCGTTAAAGAGTATCTTGTCTATATACAGACATATAAACAGATCGATTTGCTGCAAGCTCAAATTCGATTCATCTAAACAATTGTTGCATTGGTCAACTATGGTCTCTATGGACGACACACCCACAATTCTCTGGAATTTTCTTCTTGTTTTGAAAATCGAAAAGAAAATGCCAAATAAATAACATTGAAAATATCTTGGGAAAATAACTTGCAGCAAAGTTATTTTTGTCTAAAAAACGAAATCGCTTAGCACCCACGCAAACGCTGAGTTAAAGAGAGCGAGCGAGAGAGGGAGGGAGAGGGAGAGCCTTAACCTTGGATAGAGACAGAAGCAGAAGAAGAAGAAGAAGCAGCAACTAGTTGGCCACACGTGGCATTTGACTCTGGCTGCTGCTTGACAACAGGAAATGATTTTCACATTGACCTAGGCAGGAGCAACGTATGTAAATTTGTTTATTTACATTTCATATTATATATATATATGTATATATATATAAATTCGCTCGAAATGTCAACGGCATCGTGTCAATGACTTCGGCGCCTGCATTGTGCAGTGATATAATTTTAATTATACACGCAACAAGTTGTAATTAAATAAATTGCATTAAAAAAAAAAACGAAAAAAAACTCCGAAAGAAAACAGCATTTCACTGAGCGCATGAACTTGGTTAAGTTTTATTGAACTTGTTGAACGCATGGAGCGCCGTGAACTAGCTTATATGTTCATATGATAATAGTATTGATGGTGATGATGATGATGATGATGATCACGATGTTGATATTGATGATTATAATGCTGCCCGTTGCTGGCAATGGGCATCATTGCTATAAGAGTACAATAACCGCGGAGCGACGTTTACCTTGGGCCGGCTATCGGTTTATTGGCGACATGTGTTTCACTCGGCGGCGAATAAGAGAGCGAAATACGGCAACCGCCTGTTGCCAGGGTAGTTAAGGGCCAGGCTGACAAATTGGGCGCTGCTGGGGTGGCTAACTAGAGTGTATATGTATATATACATGTGCGTGTGTGTGAGTGTCTAAGCAACACCCTCAACTGCGCTACGTAAGTGAACAGCAGTTAGATCTCTCTCTCTCTCTTCTCTATTCTCTCTCAGCTCACATACACACACTCTCATAGCGCTCGCTCTTGTTGATGTTTTGTTTTCTTATGCTCGCCCCGCCGCCGCATGTTTTATTATTTTTCAAGAGCACGTGAGCGAGAGCACTGAATGGCGCTCTCACAGTCAGCTTACTCTCTCATTCACTCACGCGCTCTCACAGGGTCGGCAACGACGTCAACGACGACTGGCCGAAAAACTGAACAAGATCCAATGCGAGTGTTGATTTTCCTTTCATTCAACGTTGAAACATCGCAGCGAACAGATCGTCGTTAGCTCCGTCGTTGTCGTTGTCGTCGCTGTCGTCGCATCGCTATAAATTCGCCGTCGTTAACGTTTTTTACGTGTATTTCGCGTTGCGCACATCGGTTAAGTTACCAAAAAAAAAAAATAAATAAGAAAAAAAAATAAATAAAAATAATTTTAACAAATATTGAATATCCCTCAAGTGACAAATTGTGTTTATTGTGCGAAAATTTATGCATGCCAATGCTATTTCAAGTTGTGGCAAGCGCCCGCTTATAGTAACAAGTGCACAAGCAACAATGCCTGTTTAGGCCATATTTGATAATCGATTTATCTGAATAACAAGTGCAGTGTCTACCGATTCCGTTAACGCTCAACACAAAATGCTCATGTCCGCGGACAGTTCCGATTGTCAGCCGAGCAGCAGCGCCATGGAGTCGAATGCCATGGACGCGTCTGGATCGAAGACGACCTCGGTCATCTGCCTGGGCCAGCCCAGCAGCACTACCAGCAACTCCCAGCTGCTCGTGGCTGGTCGCTCCCACTTGGAGAATGCGCTCAAGCTGCCGCCCAACACGAGCGTCTCCACCTACTATCAACACAGCAAACTTATTGTCGGCCAGCAGCCGCCGCCGCCGCCGTCACAGTCACAGCCGCAATCGCAGTCGCAGCAGCAACAGCAGCCAAGCGGCAGCGCCGTCATCTTCAAGACGGAATATCATCATCAGCACCAGGTCGCACCTGTCACAGAAATGGATACTGTGCCGCCCACAGGTGTGCCCCTGGCCAGCAAAATGCCGCACAGCAATGTCATCTATGTGAATAAGTCCAGTTCGAGCGTCGTGGTCAGCACCACAGAGGCGCCACAGCTGCTGCCCCAGTCGCACTTCGAGCAGTCGCCCCATCATGCTCATCACATGGCCGCCATGTACCACCACCAGGCGACAGAGGGCGCCACTGTGCATGGCTATCCAAATGCTGGACATCATCATAGTCATCATCATCATCATCATCTGACGGTCGCTGTGCCCGCCGCTCAGCCCAATGGCCAAATTGTGGTCATGCCCGCCGATTCGCGTCCACAGACGCCGGAATATATCAAATCCTACCCAGTTATGGATACAACTGTAGCCAGTTCGGTCAAAGGTGAACCAGAGCTAAATATTGGTAAGTTTCTAAAATCTGACTTGAAATGGGAGAGAACCTAATAGAGAGCTAAACGGCACGAAGCTAATAAGAATTTGAAAGTCCAGTTGGACTTGGATCCATTTTTTATTTGACATATGATGAGACTGTGGAGCTTGGAGTAAAAACTAAGACTTCATAAATTAATTGCAAATATTTAAAAAATTATATAGACGAATGATATATTTTAGAAATTCAAAAATATATTCAAAACTTTTTAGGCGCTAAAATTATTATATATGATAAACAATTGAGAAAATAAAAATGAATAAAGTAGAGTTAAATATAAATAATAAAATATAAATTTTGCAAAAATTTTAAAATATTTTAATAAGTTTATGTATTTTTATATAATACAAAATTTATCAAAAAACACAGGAAAAATGTTTTTAAAAACTATCAAAAGTTTTTTTGCAGACAAAAATTTAAAAAAAATGTTAAAATATTGTTTTTATAAATTTCCAACAAGATTTTGGTAAAGCATATTTTTCTTTTACTTAATTGTCATATTGAGCGCTTTCTGTATATATATAAAAAATATATAAATAAATTTAAAATTTGTTAAAATTCGTTTCATAAATTTTCAACAAGTTTTTGATAAAACTTTCATTTCATTAAATTAAAATTACTAAAATCAATTTCTCATATCGAGTGCTCACTGTAGTCACTAGTCGCAGCATTGAGCGCGTGTTTCCGCCTTAAGAACCTTGGACTTTTAATTAATATTGCAATAGGCCTAAGCCAAAGCTAAGAGAAACAGCGCGCAGTTGGCAACAGAGCAGCTGATCGGAACGGAAGCTGATGCCATACAGATATATATATATATATATATATATGTATGTATATATGTGTACAGTTGTATTTGGGGTGCTAAGGCTAAGCGCCTAATGAGTGTATTGACTTTTTGACGTCATGTTAATTGGCTGGCCCAAGTAACGCTTCCGAATATTTTGCACTCTGTCAGTCGTTCACTCAGTCAACAAGGTCGTTCCGCATGCGGAGTGAATGAAGCCCAGCTCGAAGTGCGAGCGAGTTCAATTAACTCGTTTATGTGTGCATGTGTGTATAGTCAGTTATAAAAATAACTGTATCTCAATGTCAGGAAGGGAGTTAATGCACTGCCTGGGTTATCTCAGGCAACAACTGTTCGAGCAGCGTCGCCTTATAAATCACTGACTGAAGTCGCGCAGACTCGGGTTCAAAGCGATGCGTCAAGGTAAAACCCCCTATTAATGACGTTTTAAGCACGGGCAGCAGGAGGTTGGTCGGACAGTGTTTATTATGCTAAAGCTGTAATAAATCCTGATGTGAGACTGACTCCTGTGTATTTTATATATCTTTCATTTGACCCGGATACAGTTTTATTTCTAACTGAAATTTCGATTGAAGCGTCAATGAAATATTTATAATATATTTTATTTTATTTACACAATTTTTATGATAATTGATTCTTCATAGATATTATTTTGTATGCAGGTTTTTATAATTTCTTTTTTAATTTTATAATTTTTATTAGTATTGTTTTGACTTAATTTTTGATAATATTTTAATTTATTTTTAAATTCAAAGCATTATTAGTATATTTATTTATTTATTTATTTTTTAATTTAATATCATTAATATTATTTATTAGTATAAGCATCAGCACTAGTGTTATTATATTTTTTTTATTTAAATTACTGTCAGTGTTATTTATAATTTATGATATTATTATTATATTATAATAATGCGAGTAATGGAATTTTAATTATGATGATAATCTTTATACTTATTATTTCATTACCTTGAAAAAATATATTATTTTTATTTGTATTGTTTGTCATTTTTTTATTTAATTTTTTATTTATTTTTTTTGTTTTATTATGTATCAGTTTTATTTTTTATCATATTTTTATTAGAATTTTTATATTTATTTCTATAGGCATTATCATTTATCTTATTAGTAGTTTTATTATTATTATTAGTTTTATTATTGTCCTAAGTATTTTTATGTATATTTTAAAAATATTTATAAATAAATACTAACTATTATTAATATTACTAATACTACAATGCTGATTGCAAATATAGTATATTTAACTCTCAGTAAAATCTTTGCTTAATCTATAAACAAATTCTATAAATGCCTGAATTTTTTCTCATATTCTCATAGAAAGTCTTATTGGATAATACTATTCTGTTAAGAGCTGCTCAAGAACTCTTCGTTTATAGTGCAAATCGAATTGCTGCATATGATTATTTATAAATTATTATGCATTATTTAAGAACAAAAAATTATCTAGAAACTCAATTCAGAGCCGTCAATGGCTGAGCCAAAGTCAACTACACTTTCGATAAGCCTCATATGTGGACAAACTTAAAGACTTCAGCCTTGGTCTCTGCTGCCTAATAGCTATGTTTAGAGCACTATATACCTACTATATTACTATATATATGCGCCTAAGCTCCCTAAATATAGGCCTTATATGAATTATTATTAAGCAAAACTCCTATGCTATCTAGCCACCTAGCCAACTGCCTCATCAGCTCATATGTCTCGCTTGAAATTTTCACAAACTACTCTTCAGCAGCTTTTCTTAACATATCTCAGTTGTTGCTGCGAGTGGTCCCCAATAACTTTTGCTCCACTCCAATCTTATCTGAATGGGGCACGTCGCACGCCCTGTCCAAAGGAAAGTGAAATTTGTGTGCAGCCAAAGCCAAATAATGTTTATATGTCGTCGATTATGCGTTTGCATTTTTCTGTTTATTTGTTTCTATTATTTAAAGTGAGCGAAACAAATACTTTTATTTATTTGCGTCTGCTGCGGCGTTGCATTTCTCCAAACAAAAGCATAAGCAAAAAAAAAAAACTGGGCGACTGGGCGAATGCATTTGATATGCCAAGCCAAGTTCATTGCTACCCAGTTGTACAGTAAGAGAGAGAGAGAGGGAGGGAGAGAGAGATATATGTATCTGTGCAGTTGGCATTTGTAAATGCATCCGTTAGCCAAGTTTTTAATTTCAATTGCGAAAACGAAAGTGAAAAGCAAAGCGAAGCGCGGCGAATGCAACTGCAGAAATTCACTTTTAGTTTTCACTGCGCATGCGCAGTCAATTTATGGCCAAAACGCAGCAACTCTTGAGAGCAGGCGCCCCCAAACATACCCCTCCCCCTCCCTCTCCCTCTCCCCCTCTCTCTCTCTTAATTTAAATTCGCTGTCAAATTGTCTTTGACATTTTTACATTGGACTTCGACTTGGAGTGCGACTCGTCCGTCCGGTTGGCGCGCCGCTGATCGTATCCCTTGCTACAGTGAAGTCTGGCTTTGTTGAATGTCGGTGAAAGTCAGTGCAAGCTTAGGCGTCGCGTCGCCTCGCCTCGACTCGCTACAATTGTGCAAAAGAAAAGTTATTTGCTTTGCAGTTTTTCGTTTCTTTTTCTTCTTTCTTTTCGGGTTTTGTTTTTCTTTATTTTTTATTCGCTTTTCGTAGGCGGCGTTTGAACTTTTGCTTGGAAAGTTTTTCTGCGTCGTGTTTATTTTTATTGGCACAATTATTTGTGCATTTTAGAAATTTATTGAAACGGTCAAAGACCCGCTGAAGCCCGCCAATTCTCTAAGCAGAGCAAGAGAGGGAGACAGACAGACAGAGAGAGCGAGAGAGAGGGGAATGCTCAGTAAAAGTGAAAACTATTTAATTGAAAGTAAAACCCTTTTTATTTTTGCAATTATTTTGAGTGTGTCTGTGTGTGAATTTGTTGTGGGCTAGACTTTTACCTTAACATATATACGACTAAGTAAATACGGCTAAGAAAGCTGGGAAGCTGGCTATTGAGATCATCAGCATTATCATTAAGTTGCGTATGATCATTAGCATTATGAGGCAATCAAATGCTTGAGCTAAATGATATATGAGCAGCTCTAGAGCTGCACTAAAGATAGATAATGAGATCTTCTAAATGCTCTAATAGTCTATCTTAGTTAAAGCTCAAGAGCTAATCATATATTAACTCGCTCAAATATTTCATGGCCTTATAGTGCTATGATCTACTCTCTCTGCTTAACTTTTGCAGCTTCCATTCACTTTTACTGTAATCACATATATTTTCATACATGATCTTCAAATTGACATTCGCATTTAAATTGATAATTTGTATAGCAGCTGAGGGCCAGTCAATTTTGATATGTGCATTGCTTAAAACGAAATCTTATTTATGACAGAAAGTCTGTTCACCCTTTTCGAACCCCCAGAAATTTGAATTCCTTAAATGATTCACAACTCTCCCTCTCTCTCTCTCTCTCTCTCTCGTTCTCATGCTAAATATGTTCCCACGCCCCATGCACAGTGTCGATCGTCAACCTTTTTACAGCTGCTCCAGAAAGTGCAAGGCACCTAAGAAAAAACAGAAAAAAAAGTCAACGCAAGTCAAGTCAAGTCAAGTCAATGCACGCATCGGTCGTTCGCCGATCATTAATTTGAATTAAATTTAATACAGTGCGAATGGCATTATTGCATAATCGCAGTCGGCGCTGCACCGTGTTGAACCGAACCGCTCGCACGTTTACGGTTTGCTCACATGTTTCCCAATTCAATGAACCAGCCAGTCAGCCGCCTCATTCGAATTTTGGAGGCGGCTGTGCACGCCCACTTTACAAGGCGCCTCATTGAAATATGCGTGACCTCAGCTGCGTTTTTTGAACCCAACAACTGGCTAAATATTTTGTCGAAAATTGAATTTTATTGCACGATACGTTGAACTTGCGTCTGTTTCGCTAAGAAAAAAACCTGTACGAACATTTCCGCATTGTCGCTGCGAGCAGAGAGCGGGTGAGCGAGAATGGGCGCGCGCGAGAACAGTGTGCACTCTCTCGCGCTCCCTCGCTCACTAGCCTGCACTCGTACACAACACGCGCTAAACTTTTATTTATTGACTTAGATTGGTGTGAGCGGGAGAGCACGAGAGATACGAGACGACGAAAAAAATTTCAATGTCAAATTTTAATTTAGTTGCGTTTTTGACTCAGAACATTACCAATATGGCAGGCGCACCTCTCTCTCTCTTCAGTCATCACATGAGTGTGTGTGTTGTTTTCTATTATATCTCTATGTGTGTATGTGTATTTCATATCAAGCCAGCCGAAAATTTTGGTTGAGCTGTCGGAATTAATTTGTTTGTATGCCACATATATAGGCAACTATTATGCAAGTGTGTGTATGTGTGTGTTTTGGGGGCTGCCATTTGTTTGTTTGTTGTTCTTTTGGCGTATTTCTAGCTGATAATGCTGCCCGCTCCGCACGCCTATCCCTGCTCCCGTTCACTCTCTCACTGTATTCGTGTGAAGTGAATGAAACTTTCAAGGTCGCCTCCTTGTGTGCTTGTGTGTGTGTGCAGCGTGCGTATTAGATAATTCTTCTGCTATATCGGCTATAGATTCATATCTATTATACAGCCAAACATCGTCCTTGGGCTAAGATTTGCGTATGCCAGGCGATGAGCAGATTCTATCTTTCACTCCCTATGAACTGGTTTCTAATTCTAGCCAAACTTAATTGTTATTAATATTTAAGTATCTAGCTGCTATTTAAAAGATTTAATTTAACAAATTTTTTATATGTATTTATGGAAAAAAAAACTGGATTAGTAGATTTTGAAACCAGGAAACAGTTTTGCTTTATAGCCATATCTAATTTTACCCTATATTTTATGTGTGTGTGTACGTGTGTATGTGCATGCGCCAAATTTTTACGTTATCAGTTTAGTCTAAAAAACAACAAATGTTTTTTTTCTACGAATTTTTTAATTTTCAATTGCGAATTCTCTCTATTTTTAAAACACAACAGAGTTTTAATGATCGACGTTTGAATATCCTATATAAAAATGTCTAAAAATAGATTAAAATTTATAATAATAATGACAATAAATAAGAGTAATGTATAATTTCATTGCAACTCTAAGAAACCCTACATACAGGGTATCTTTTAGTCAGCTTCGTTGCAGTTCTATCTTTTTTAATATATAATTTCCATGTGGCACATATTTTTAAATATATATATCTAACGGAATGTGGGCGCAGCAAGAATAACACCTACGCCTTGCCCCGCGGCTACAGCTTGACTGTCTGTGCAATTGTCGGTATACCCTGTAGACGGCCAAGGGATTCTGTGCGACTGACGTCATCAGAGAATGGTCTTTTATATATACATCTACATATACATATACAAATACAAATATATATTTTGTTTTGGAAACTTGCTTTGTAATTCATTCACGAGCGTGTTCCCAGAAACAAAGCAACAAGGTCGCATGTGCCCCTCCCACCCCACCCGACACTCGCTTAGATCATCTAAAACAATTCATTTGTTAATCGACGACACGTGTAAACGCGCTAATAGTGTAAAATCAAAAATAGAAAAATTGAGGAAGAAGAAGACGACTCGGTAGAGGTAACACGCTTGAAAGCGAAATGGTGCTTATCAATAGATAGGCAAGAACTTAAAGGGCAGACAATGCGTCATATAACACATGTTTATATATGTGTGTGGGTGTATATTGATTATATAAATATTGATAAGGAATCTGCATGCATGCATTTATCTATTCAATTCCACATTTATATGGCTTGCAGTCGCCTATAAATCTTAAAGTGCATTTAAAGTTTTATGTGGAACTGGCAACGATCGATAAAGATTTCACACGCATAGAGACAGAGAGGCAAGCAAGCAAACATTTGTTGTTGCTGTTGCAGCAAAAGTGCAACGATCTGCAGTGCAAAATGTCAGTGAACTTGTCGAGGCAAAAACAACAACGACAACGACCAACTGCAGACAGCGAAGCGTGTCTGGCACACAGGGACAACAACAACAACAACTGTAATGCACAGTCACAGCGTCTCTTTCATGATCATGATCATGTAGTAGATAATGACGTTTGATGAGCATGGCAGCATATTTGAGCATGCACGCCAAAGGCAGCTTGCAATTGTTTTTGTACACGAATATAGACAATGCGTGTAGCGCCAGCTCGCTCGCACGCCAGCTCTATGCTAGTAGGCAATGGCAAGTGAGTGAGCAGCAGCGAAGAGCAGCGAAGAGAAGAGCAAAACAGAACAAAGCAGAGCGTAAGACTTTCTTGTGTATGAAAACCAGTTTGTTTCGTGTGTCTTCTTTGCTGCTGAAGAAAGTCTTTCGCTTGAGTTGTCTGCCGCTCTCGCTCTCGCTCTCGCTCTCTCGTTTGTTATCTTGGCGTAAGATTCTTGTTCTGCTTTGTTTACTTTCTTCGTCTGCTTTCTTTGGCAGCTTGCGGTGAAAGTTACGTAACACTTGCTCGCTGCCTGCAATTGTCTTCACATATTACACACGCTACTCTCTATCTCTCTCTCTCTCTCTCTATCTTTCTCTTGCTTGGCCAGAACAAGCTCAAGTTCAACCAGTTGCCCATTTTGTTTTGCTGCTTTCTTCGTTGACATTGGCATTGGCCAAGCGAGCGAGTGGCTCTTCGTGTGCAAAGAAAGTATTACGTCTGTATTTACTTTCTTCGGCATTGGCTTTTTTGTAGCTGTCGCAGAGAGTAAAAGTTTACCTGAGATTGTTTAGCCTCAATGCTCAATTATCAAGATTACTGCGACTATCTTAATTATCTTTCAGAGTATTTTTATAAATTTTTTGTTCATTTTGATTGCAATTTTATGGATTTCTTATTGATTTTTATATTAATCGATTTTCTTTGCTCTCTCCCTTGCAGAATTCGATGGCACCACTGTGCTCTGTCGCGTATGCGGTGATAAGGCCTCCGGGTTCCATTATGGCGTGCATTCCTGCGAGGGCTGCAAGGTAAGTTCTACGCCCACTCCAAATATAGCTGTAAGTGCTGAGGGGTTGTCTGCTGTGGCAGCAACCACCGGGACACCGACTGAGCTGACATTGAACTCATTTGACCTCGCTGGCAAGGGCAAAGGGCCGTGCAGTCGGAGGGTTGTTGTGCAGCAGGAACAACTAAATTGGCAATTGCGTGGCAGACATGAAAACCTGCGTTGCTCCTGTTTGTCCTTGCATAAATTGCGTCGCAATAAAATAAATCAAAAGTATCCTGAACCCTGCAAACACCACCAACAACAGCAGCAGCAGCCGCAGCAACAGCCGTGACAGCAGCAGCCGTGGCAAGCACCACCGTGTTTAGCCCTTTGTCTGTGACATTGAAAATTGCCGCAAGTTCATTCGCCCGCCGCTGCCCAAGTCCAATGCTGATCATGCTCCCCCCTCTGTCTCTCTCTCTCTCTGTCTCCCTCCCCCCACTGCAGTCGACACGAGCTTAATCTGTCGCTGTCCCGCTCACTCTTTAACCTTGGCAAAGTAGTTTGCCCTATTCCCTTATATTCGCCGCGTTGCCGCCAAAGTCGGGAATAATGTCTCAATGACGTCCTTGAATTAGGTTAACAGCCAGTTTCCAGTTCCAGTTTCTATCTTGCTCCCTCCCTCCCTATTCCTCTGTCTCTGACTCTCTCTTTCTCTGTTGCGCTCTCTCGCCTGCGATCCTTTGTCGTTGTGTCGTTGTTGTAGTTATTTTTATTTGTTTAGCATTGGTTTCTTTCTTGCGGGCTGCCGAGACGTCTGCGCGTCTGAAATTTCAAACTTTCCAAGACTTTGGCCCGCTGCTTTTTGCGAATATTCTTTTACTCTTTTTTGCGCTCGCCTTTCTTGTTGTTGTTGTTATTGTTTTTTTTCTCTCGTCTTTTTGGCAAGTTCATTGACTTCGCTCTTGACCAAGCGTCGTCCACTCTTGAGCTTTGGGTTTCTTAGATCGTTTTTTGGTGCGGATTGGTGAGTTTTTTTCGCAAAGTATATACATACATGCATACATACATACGTATATGCATATGTATATATACATATGTATGTAAATTTTTGCATATATAACTCGCTCCTTATGTATAATGATATTAAGTAGCTCGCGTCGCTTTTATCAATGTTCCAGTCACACACATGCGCTAATTTAAATACATACACACGCACGTATGCATGTGTGTGGTTGTCTGTTCGTCTGGCAGGTAGGCCTATTAACAAGCTGCTCGTACGCGCTTTTTTGAAGTTCAAGGTTAAGCAAAAGGCACAGGGTCCCAGCAGCTACGCTCTATCTGGCTCAAAAACCTGTCCTGCCCTCTTTGCACACGCACTCAGTCTGTCTCGCTCGCTCTCGCTCGCTTTAAATAGACTCTAGAAGTAGGAAGCAAGTTTTGGAGGTTTTTTGCCATTTTTGTATTGCTCATACGACGCGTTAAACGCTGTCATCATTGTTGCTGTTGTTGTTGCTCTTGCTGTTCGTCATGTAGCTGATACTTCCGCCCAGGCCCGATCTGACTTGCTTGGCTTTTGCTTTAGCACCTGGCCAGAGCCAGCCTTCGGTGTGTCTATTGACCTCTATTTTAGTTTGTATAAGCATACATATATACATACACACACACGTAAATACATATATGTACGAATATCAAATTCGACTTCGAATTCAAGTTCGAATTACGTTATATTCTTTTATGAAACTAAAAGCCCACACTCTGTCAGCTTAGGCTAATCTTCTGCTTATTGTATTGCCTTTATAGATTAGCCAACACTGCTCTGTTCTAGTTAGTCAACACTGATTATATAATTTATTTGTATTGCAATTACTTCACCTTCCAATATTGGAAAGACTCCATTTTGCTAGGTCTGCCTAGGTACTTTGCCTATGCCCTTAAAAGCCTGTTTTTGTTCGCCCCTCGCTTGACTATTTACCATATTCTCAGCTCACTTGGCAACACAATTTTTTAACACTATGCCACTGCGCCTAATGACCCAATTTGTGCGGTGTCGTCCAGTCCGAGTTATGGGAATGGCTCATTTGCTCTGTCTTCGATAATTCCTCCAAATTTAAGCATAAAAACAAAACGTAGAAAAAAGCAAACAGAGGCACAAAAATAAATTAAAACCAACATACATACATACATACATACATACGTGTGTACATAAATAGGTAAATATGTTTGAGGGCATGTGTGTGTGTGCTTGTATTTGTTGACGTTGGCGTTTTTGAGTGTGATTTCTGTTATGGTTGCGCCCCTCTGCCCTGCTCTCTCTTTGGTCAGTGTGAATGGCTTGCTTTCTTTGCTCCACTCGGCTACTCTTCGGCTGTTATACAACATGTTTTTGTTCTTTCATATTATTTAGCATATTTATTTATTGTACATTTGTTGTTATTCTTTTCCTTTCCACACGCACACAATCACACACACACACACGATATTTGTTATTGCGTTTTTTGCTGTGCTTCTTTTTAGCTGCGATGCTGTTGTTGTATTTTATGCTTCGTGTAGTTTTCGTGTGCAGTTGTTGTGTTGACTGGGTGAGTGTGCGAGCGAGCGAGTCAGTGAGTGAGCGAGTGAGTAAGCGTATGTTTGTGCGTGTGCGAGCAGAGTAAGTGTGTGTGGTTGTGTAAATGTGAATGAACTCGTTCAATGTCAGCAACAACGGCGAAGCAGCGTACGCAGCATGAGCCACAAGAAGCAGCAGCAGCAGCGATAGCAGCGGCAGTGGCAGCGGCAGCGCCAACAAAAACAGCAGCAGCAAAGAGCATAAGTCGTGAGAGGCCTCAATGGGCTGTGCTCATACTCTCTCCTGCAAATGCAGCGGCAATTGTACTCTCTGTAAATGTTTAGTTGCTTATAGTATCGCCGTGGAGTTTTCGTAAATTCCTTTTGATCTACTTATGTATGTATGTTAATCTGTGCATGTATGTATATAGGCTTGTTGAACGATTAACATGACGTTGAATTCGTATTCTTATCTGCCTGGTATTCTCTAGGCTTTTAATACTGCTATTCTGAATGAGTCATCTCACTGTTAAAAGTTCCATTTTAAAATTTCATTACATGCCTAACCTGCATCAATAATGACGTTGCATCAATAGAGAAAGAGCGAGGGAGAGAGCGACAGATACAGAAAGAGGCAAAATGATAACACACTTGATAATCATTTCGAGCATAGAGAGAAAAATTCGTGTGTGTGCAGTGTGTGGGGAGGGTTGACCGAGAATAAATAGAAAATACGTAAAATAAATATAGAAGCAACGAACACACACAAAGGCCCGGAGACTCGGTTCGACAAAAACAAATAAAAATATCATACCAAAAAATTTAGTTTCAATAATAAAAATTGAAAGAGACAAATAAATAGATATTAAGTTTAGTTTTTTTAAATTTAATTTATGATTCCATTTCCTACTCAGCTGCCATTTCACTTGCCTGCAATCAGACTCTTCTATTCGAATTGGAAAATGTGCTGAAAAAAACGGGAATAGGGCGAAGAGAGCACACGCTGAATGCAGCAAATGAGCGGCGCAGCTAGCATTGCAAGAGAGCGAGAGAGTGCACATGTTTATGCTTGTGCTAGTGTTGTGCTAGGACCCAAATAGAGCGGCAGACAAACACACACAAACATACACACACAGATATGTATAAACGTGCATATGTAATCAGGGGTTAACGCTCTGACATGCACTTGAACGACTGACTGCAGTTCCTGCTCTGTGTGTGTGTGTGCGTGTGTGGGGGTGTAGAGCAACCTCTGTTATATATACACACATATATATGTACAAAAGTATTGCATGTGTGTGCTTAGGTGTAGAATGTTCTAGAAATGCTGCAGCAATTGGGCTATTGGTTTTATTTCTTTTGGTGCATTTTTTTATGCTTTTTAGTATAATTTACATATTTATTTATGAAATATGTATACACAAAGTCTACCACGTGCACACACACACGCCTTTTGCACTTTGCCTACAAATAGTTCAATGCACTTTGCAATTTGGGTCAACAACCTTCGTCCATTTAGGCAAAGCTTGAAAGAAAACTTTAAAAAAATCTATATAAATCTATATAAAATATCTTAAATAATGTTATATTTATTATTTAAAAACTACATGGTAAAAATTAAATATAAAAATTGTTACAATTTAAATAGCATGCGAGCGCAAGTGCTGTTAAGTGTGGAGCAGCGCTGTTAACGCCAGGTGCGCCATCTAGCGAACGCTTGCTGCAAACAGCGCAAAAGTATGCTACAAAATAGTTAACAGTCGCTTTTTATAGCAAACAGCTTTTGTGCGCCTGCTCAGCAGACGAGGTTTTTCATTAAACAAATTTTATTTAATTTATTATATGCAAATGTAAGAAAAATGTTTTTGATATTAAAAAATAATAGAAAACAATTTTTAAAAAATGTTACAGTTTTTAAAACAATTTAAATTGTTTTTATTTAAATCATTTAAGCGCCTTTTATATGCATATTTATGGCCACATTTACTAGATTATTTATACAATTTTTTGTTGTTGCTGCAATTGTTGTGTTACCAAGGCCAAATCACGCTCACACACACACAGCATGTAGATGAACTCTTATATTAAATTATATATATCTTTTTTTCAATTGCCAATTATCGTTGCTATAAAGAAACAATAACAAAATTATAATTTGCAATGAAAAAAAAAATAGAATTAAATTAATAAATGGGCAAACGCCCACCAGCAGCAGCAGCAAAGCTTATCTAACAATTCGATGTGTGTTTGTGTGTGGCAAAGAGAACGTGCAGCTGCAACACAACGACAACAACAGCAACATTGAGTACTACGAGCTACGTAACTGGGGCGAGGGCATAGTGCAATGAACTGACTGCCTGCCTGGCCTAGCTGGCTGGCTGGCTGGCTGGTTGCAAGCAGCAGTTGCAGTTGCAAGTTTATGTGCTGCATGCCACACACACACGTGCACAAAAACTACGAGTGATAGTAAAACGTGTACTTTATACATATATGTGTGTGTGTGAGCTCTGCAAATAAGAAACACCCCACAGAGAGATGGGGTTGGTGGGGGTTTTGTTTTGTTAGGGTGGTTGTTGCTGGCAGCCAGAGCCACTTTTGCTGACCCAGTTAAGTGTCATTCGCCGCTACTGCTGCTGCTGCTGCTGCTGCACGTGGCTTTGCTTTCATTCGAGGTTACTTACCCCTTTTTAGCTCTAGCTGTAGCTGCAGCTCCACTTCCAATTGGGGATGGTTGTTTGCCTTGTGGCTTAGTTGTTCGCTTGCTGCTGTGTGGGTGTTTGTTTTTGCTGGCTATAAATTCAAGTATTTTCGGCTGCCGCTTGTTGACTTTATTGCTAATTAAATGCGCTGTTTGCTTTTTGCTGTTGGGCAATAAAAATAAAAACAAAATAAAAACCACAAAAAAAAAACAAGTTAGTGAGTTTCCTATTAGAATCTAATCAGCAAGGCTTGGCAGGGTGTTGCCAGCGCAGCACAGTTCTCAGCAACATGTGTCAAATGCCAAATGGCATATAAATTTGTTGTTAGTTCTGTTAGGTGCTGTTAGCTACATGTGTCAGATGGCATGCACTAATTAGACATGTTGCCCAGAGTTGAGAGTGATTATGCCAATTGAACATGTTGCCAAAGCAATGCACAACATGCTGCTAGCACTTGTGCTAATGTTTTTAATTGTTGCTATTAGTTACATGTTGCTTGAGTCCTGAATGTTGCTAGCGCTTGACATTATGTTGTTTTCCCACATTGCTTTCTCTTTCTCTGCTGCAACTTATTGCATTGCTCATTTGGCGCGCAACATTCTAGAAAAAACTCAACAAGAATAACAGCAACACTCAGCAACAACAACAACAACAACAGCGGCTGAGAAACGTCAACGAACTCGCGTCAACGCGCTGCAAAATAGTTGAACGCAGTTGACGTCGCTGTTGAGCAATGAAAGTACCGCAACAAAACTGCAAAAACACACACATACATACACATACACATGCATGCTTGTTTGCTTGTGTATGTGCTGGAATAGAGGCAGCCAAAGTGCATTGACTTTGCTTTGCTTTCTTCGCTGCGGCAGCGATTGCGACTGCGACTGCGACTGTGACTGCGGCAGGGGCTACTGCTAATGTTGCAGTTGTTGTTGTTGTTGTTGTTGTTGTTGTATGTTGCTTGTTGCGGCTTGAGTTGAATGCACTTTGCATGCCAATGGCTCTTCGCATTGTACCAAATGTTGCACAGAAGCAACTGGTTGCACTCACACACACACACAGTCACAGCTATAGATTTTGTTGCATTTGTTGTGGTTGTTGCAGCCACGTAATTGCCTGATGTCATAAGTCAAAATGTTGTGTGGCATTTGTTGACAGTTTTATGCGTTTTGCCAGCTGTTAAATGCAACAGCAACAACTGCAGCAGCAGCAACAACAAACTTGGCCAGCTTTACAATTAAAAGCCACAAAACGTTTAATGCATTATTTATGATCATGTCTAGCGTAGGCTGTGGGCGTGGCTGCGGCTATTAAAAAGCGTGCGAATGCCAAAAACTCTTCGAGCTGCCCACAAAGCCGTGCATTTTTTTATTTTTAGATATTCAAAGTGTTTTTCAATTGAAAAAAAACAAATCAAATTTCAGAAATATTAAAAATAGTATGAAAAAATATCAATATTAAAAATAAATGAAAATGATGTCATAAATAATATATTACTAAAAATACTTAAATTAATAAATAAAATATGAGTTTTTAAAAATATTAAAAAAAAATACTAAAAAAATTAATATAAAATAAAAAACATAAATAAATTTAAAAAATATTAAAAATAATACTAAAAAAATAATATAAAATAAAAAGAAACAACAAATAAATTTAAAAAATATTAAAAATAATACTAAAGAAATGAATATAAAATAAAAAAGCATAAAGAAATTTAAAAAGGAATAAAAAATAATATTAAAAAAAATATCAATGTAAATAATATATGAAAATTTTATAAAACTAATATTATATAATTTAAAAAAAATTATATTTTAATTTTAATAATTAATAAAAATTAAAAATAGTAAAAAATTAAAAAAGAAATCAATCCAAAAATAATAATAAAAAAATAGTGATAAAAAATAATAAAAAATCATAAATATAATAAAATAATAATAAAAGTATAATATGAAATATTTGTAAACAAATTGAAAAACATTTTTTATTTAAATAATAAAAAGGTATTAAAAAAATATAAACAAAATTTAGTTTCTAAAATACTTAAAAAAAGTTAATATAAGACAAAAAATTTATATAATAATAGTACCCTAAAATATTTATTATTATTATGTATATATATATTTTTTTATTTTTAATATTATCTTAAATTGTAACTGTAAATTCACTTCGCAATTATTTCGTTTATTTTGTGAGCATTTTCTGCATTCCTTTCTTCCGCTGTTATTTCATCCTTTGCTTAAGCCTGTGGGTTCAATGCACTTAGCTGCAGGCTTCGCTTAACTTGCATGGAGTTGAAAAAACAATTGCCACTGCTAAAAGCCACGCCCCCTAGGCCCGCATAGGCCCCTCGCTAACTACCGCCGCTAACTAA
The DNA here is from genome assembly GCF_003285905.1 of Drosophila hydei. Lineage (NCBI taxonomy): Eukaryota > Metazoa > Arthropoda > Insecta > Diptera > Drosophilidae > Drosophila > Drosophila hydei. Next base: position 8,292,608 of record NW_022045643.1, read on the forward strand.
TTGATTTATGTGGCTTTGGCTGCACATTTGACGCGCGATAGGCAACACGAAATATGCCCAGGAGGCACAACTAACAGCCAACAAACAACCAACAAGCAGCAGCAACAACAACGACAACAATAAAACTATGGCTAACAAAGCACGCGAGTCGAATGGGAATGGGAATGGGAATGGGAAATGTTTCGCTTCGCCTTGCTTTGGATTTTCTTTGGCCAAAAAAAATAAAATGAAAAACGAAGGAAAAATCTTAAGAAAATTTATTGTTGTTGTTGTTGCTGCGCGCAAGTGGCCAACGGGCGTTTAACTGATTTGTTTTTTTTTGAGATTTTCCTGCTGCTGTTTTTGTTTTTGTTTTTGTTTCTGTTTCGCTTTGCTGCTCTGGCACTAACCTAAGACAATGACTGCGAGCCGGAGGCAGGGCAATCGCTAGCTGGGCAGAGGTGATCGAGATGGGGGTACGGCGGCCAGGTGTTGTGGCTCTACATAAGCTGCCCTCGCTGCTGTCGTTGGCTAACGGCAACGTTCACATGTGCGGGTGCAAATCGGTAGCCGCAACAGAAGTGGCTTGACTTTTGGCCAGGTTAACTGTAATGGCCAAGGATTAGAGCAGCAAGGCAGTGCAGTTAACTGGGCCTAGACGATACGCTTTTTGTTGCGGCTTAACTTAGAGCAGCGCTTGGCCAGTGCACTAAAAGAAATATTTAATATTTTACATTTTATAAATAAATATAAAAAATAAAAACTTTTTTTATTTGAATTTATTTTGCTAAAATAAAATTTTTTATTTTAATTTCAATTATTTTTATATTTTTATAAAATTTACATTTTTAAAATTAATTTTATTTATTCATTTAATTATTTAAAACTTATAATATTTTTAAAATTTATTTTTTATTTTATTTATTATCATTTTTTAAATATTATTATTAATTATTTTATTATGTTTTTATATTATATTTACTATATTTACTAATTTTATTTTTAATTTTAATTTTTAATATATTTTATTTTAGTTTTTACTATTAATATTTTTTATTTATATTTTATTTCTTTTATATTTTTTGTTCAATTTATGTTTTTTTTTATTATTTTTTGCTCAACATAAACTTTTCGATTCGCCCTCGCTTTAAAATTTGTGCGTAAATTGCGTGCGTCTATTACAAAGTCTATCTCAGTTGTTATCTTGGCTCTGCCACTCCCACTCCCTCTCCCTCTCTCTTTCGCCGCCGCTGGCATTTCGCTGCCACAAATCTTGACGTTTTGTTGAATGCCGCATGTTGCATGATAATTATGCAAGCGGCAAAAGTCAAATGCAGCGAAACTTAGTTAACTGCTGGGCGCTAACTCCCACTACCACATGCCACGCCCCCCTGCGCACCCACCCCTGCCTGCCTCACCCGCTCTTGGTTACAGTCCATTTATGGCTGGGGCATGGCAAACGGCACTAACTCATTTCCGTCACAAATTCTATGAATGCGTTCACACACACACACACACACACACATGGACACACACATGCACTTACACCCGCTGCCAAAAGTTTCGGGCCTGCAATTTTTTTATGCCTATTTTTATGGCAATTAATGTGGGCCAGCCGCACTTTATATGCGTGTCTGTGTGTGTGTGTGTGTGTGTGCGTGCGTGTGTTTATGCTGCGTATGAGTAATATGTATTTGCCATGCCCAGCGCCCATTTGCCCATTGGCCCATTAGGCCACTGCTCGCTCGTGACACAAAGGCTGCAAAATGTTGCATAAATTAGACGCATGCCCCGAAAGGCCGGCGTTGCGGCGTTGCAGCGTTGGCGTTGCAAATGCAATTACCGTTAACAGTGCGTATGAGCAATTCGGTCAATAAACTGCAAAGGGAATTCCTTGAAGGCAAAAACAAGACAAAAAAAATACGCGAAAATTTTCAATCTAATTTTTATTGACTTTAGCTGGAATTTTGTGTGTTTTACTTGAAATGATTTCAATAATTTTGAGCCATTTGTGAGGCGGCGGGGAAATTTATGGGAAATTTATGGGGACTTTTACCCGAGTTGTTGCAGTTCTGCAGCAACTTTAAGATCTCATTTGGAAAGTTGAAAATGGGAAAAACCTATTTCCTACACATTTCTGTGGCGAATGGAACAGAATTTTGAGGCAATTGCAGAATTTTGATAATGATTTTTTTTATTGTTAAATGTTGATGAGGCAAATAAATTGCTGATAGAATTATTTATAGTAATATATTGTGTTTTTTTATATATTATATATATACTTTATTAAATATGTATTATATTAAAATTTTATTATTATTATTATTATAATTTTATATTTATTTTATTATTATTAACTTAAGCTCAAAGCAAGTTCCTTTAGCTTTTTGTTGCTTATCTGCTTTAACTAAATTGAGTTACTCCAATCTTTAATTTTTCTAAAATTCCTTACAATACTGAAGTTTGTTTACCAATTTGCCAAACGGTTCTCAGCTCTGCTAAATTCAAGCAGCTCAAATTAAAAGTAAATCAAATTGAAAATTCTTAGACAATTTTGCTTGACTCCACACGGCAGACAGCCAAGCATTGAGTTCTAGTTGTAATTTTTTATTACTTTTGCTTAAGCTGCAACATTTTCTCTTGCACTGAGTGTCGCTTCGAAGTTCATAGTAGGCGTGGCAGCGCCCTTAACTTAAGCATCTGCTGCAGCACAAGCTGAGTCTGCCCTAGCCTTGAGCTCTTAAAGCTCGATCCCGAGCTCATTGACAATGGCAATTCAGATGACATTTGCAAAATGTATCTCACAAGCAGCAGTAGGCGTGGCAGCAGCACTGTTCTGCGCACTGTGCATTGGTCAGGGTATGTGCCAGTCGAGCAATGCCGACTTTTAGTTGCATTTGTTATATATATTCAGTTTAGAGCTAGCAGCCAGGCTCGACAACCTTCTTCAAATTGCAGTCTTAGTTTTGTGCTCAGGTGGCAGCCTCTTGATTGGCGCCTTTGCCCCATTAGACTTTGGCGCTTTGGCATTTGTGTGTCTCTTGGCTTTGCTTTGGCCATTCAGCTGTCGCAGACCCTTTTGGACGTGCCTTAATGACGTCGCTGTCGCTGTCGCTGTCGTGTCTCTTGACTGTTGTCATAAACCCAAGCGAAGGCAACATGGGCAACGCGGCTTGACAGCTACATTTGTGGCAGCCAAAATGTCAAAGCAGTAGCTGCAGATCTCTCGCTCTCTCTCGCCCTCTCCTTCTAGCTGCTGAATGTGTGTGAAAATTAAGCAGCCTATAATTTATGTTGACTCTGAAAAATCGAATGTAACTCAATTGCAAATAGATTTTGACTAGCTGCAAGTTTCGCATGTTGCAGTTGCTGTTGCTGTTGCTGCCTGCTAAACTCGTTCGGCAGCCTTCAGAAACTGCACGTACGTACGTTGTTAACCAGTACAATCACCTTGTTGTGGCATATAGTTCTCCGGCTTGGCTCGACTCCGCTCTCTTGGACTAGACCAAAAAACGTGACTCGATGGCGGCCCAAGTCAAGTAGATGGAATTGCATTTAATGGGCGCAACAACAACAACAACCAATTCTCTGCCCAGGCATTAAAGTTGTTCAAGTTGTTCGAGTTGTTCGAGTTGTTGTCGCTGCTGTTGTTGTTGTTGTTGTTGTTGCGACCGCAGCCTTTACAATTCAAATTTACAATTCGCAATTGATTTTTGTTTCTTTTGCTGTTTGCTGTTTTGTTCGTTATGTGGGCGCCTTTGTTGTAAATCTCTGTTACGTTGCTATTTGAATTTTAGCTGGCACCAATCCATAGACAAATCATTGGTTATTTTCCCAATGCGTAGCAAGCAGCAGCGGCAACAACTAGGTGACAGATGCAACATGTCATTCAACTCCAAGTCGATTGAAGGTACAATCAAAAAAATAATTAAAAATCAATGGAAATAGTAAAAGTTTCTTAGAGTTGAGCTTGTCAGATTTTAGATAGTTGTATAGAGAAATAGTTTTTATAGCTATTAAAAATATTTGGAAAATCTTAAAATTACATAAATCTAACAACAATAAAAAATTATACGAAAATTCATAAAGGAAAATAAATTTTCTTTACATATAATTTATTCTTATATATTATTACAGTAATTTCTTAGAACTTTCAACAGAAAAACCAATTAATCAGTTTACTTCATTTATATTCTAATACTGCAAAGCTCTTAGCAGCCGCTAAAGTCCAATAAGAATTTTGCAAGCTAAGAACTAGTTCCATTTTCGTATTTAGCTGCGCAGACAAACCCCAAAAATAAATAAAACCAAAATGTTTAACCCATTTGCAACACCAAAAATAGGTGCGTAATTTGTCGCTCTTTCTCAAAAAAAAATCTAAAAGTAAAATAGAAAACTCGATTTCCACTGTCTGTATTAAACTCAATTTTCATATGCTCGCATTTTTTGGTTTGTTTTTTCTATATGTTTTTCTTCAGCGAAAAGTGTTCTAATAATACGACAGGCGACGCTTTTCAAATGCCTTAAATTTTCGTGTTTCCGTCAGAACTGTCAAGCGCCACAAAATGGGGAGAAAAAGCGAAAAAAGAAAGAAAACTGCAAGCGAAAATTGAAACTAAAACTCAAACTAAAAATTCGAGCGGACAGCGAGCTGTCCGGCAATTCGGCTGAGAGGCGCGAGCTATTTTTAATTGCTTTTAATTAACAGAACCTACAAAATTTTACGTGACAAGCATAATTTTTCCCATTTTCCTTGCACATTTTCCTTTCTATTTTGTAATTAATGCAATTATTTCGACACTGTTCGAAGAGCTGTGCCAAAAAGCAGCAAAGACTCGATTATGAAAGGAGAGAGTAGCTAAGAGGGTGTCTGCATACATGTGTCTGCGCGTGTGTGTGAGGGAGAGGGAGCATTAATTTGTGGAGTCATGCAAAGATTTGTAGCTTATTGTTTGGACATTGGCTTACCGAAAAAGAGGGGGGAGGGAAGCAAAACGAAACGAAATGAAACGACGCGAACGCGCAGCACAAAGTAAAAGGCAGCCACAAATCGTGCCAAAAGATAGGTCGCAAAATAGACAGCAGGACAGCGCCGTTGTGAAGTAGAGAGAGGGAGAGCGAGAGGGTCAGATTAATGCAAAATATGCCGCTACGCCACAAGTGCAATGAACTTAGCGACTGGGCGAACGACCAAGTCAAGCAAGTTCTAGTTGAGGCAGTCGCGCAGTCCAGAGCAAGAGCGAAAGAGAGAGAACGAGTGAGAGAGCGTTAAGAACTAAGAATGGAGAATTGAGAACTAAGCAAAGACTGAAACGGCGCATATGCATGTCATTGACTATGTGTGTGTGTTTGTGTGTGCATGCGCTTGTATGCAAATCAAAGCGTTGCGTATGCGCTGCAGCACTGATTAGACTCAAGATTTACAGCTAATCTATATTTCAGAATTGTAATAACTTGATGCCGCGGCCCCTGTGCATAGCATATACAAAAATATTGTAGGTAGACTTGAGCTGCAGCGTTTGCCCAGCAAGCGCTTTCCCCCTCCCAACTGCACCATGCTGCTTCGTGTCAGCCAGCTAAATGACGATTGCCCGTCGTTAGTTTTCGTGCGATAGCTCGGGTTATTCGTTCGTTCATTCGGTCTGTCGTTCGGTCGTCGTTGGGTTATTGAACTCAACGAGCTGGCTTCGAATTGGGTTAGCGTAGGTTAGGTTAGCTTTGGGTTAGGTTAGGTTAGTTACTTGCGGCTCGACTAGACCTGACTTCTGCTGCCGCTGCTGCTGACGCCTGCTGCGTTTGCTGTCTCTCTTTGGCTTTTTGTGTGTGTGTTCTCGTTTGTGAAATGCGATAAGCTCTCAAAACAAACGACGACGACGACGATGACGACGGCGACGACAGCGACTGCAGCAACTCTGCTGGCCAACATATGAAGAGGAAGAGAGCTGTGTTTTGATTCGCTTTAATTGCTTGGGCCTGGCCCCAAAAACGGTTCGGGTATGGGAATAAAAATGGCTTCAACAAGAAAATGGATTGTTGCACAGGCGGAAGCAGCAGCAGCAGCAGTAGGAGCGATAGCAGGTGCAAGTCAAGTGTCGCAACTGAAGTTATTTGAAGTGATTTTAGGGCTCCCATTTATGATTCGATGGGCTTCGTTAAGCTCGTTGCGAGAGATGGGACGCAACTGATGTCTTCGTCTGATAGCTGAGTTGAGTGTGACAAGTTTGGAATTCGATTTTTAGGGTTTGATTGGCTAGGTGAGTGCACTCACCTATATGAATGACAACATATATCAGCTAAGGGAATCTGTCAACTAAATATATGGGTTAAATGCGCCTTTTACAAAAGGGAAAAATTATTTTTATGTTCTTTAATGATTATTTGAGTTTCCAAATGGGCGTTTGACTTGGCTTTGTCAAGTGGTTTTATTGAGGTTTTGGGTTGTATGTTAGAGCAGATGCTGTTTATAAGATTGAGCATTAATTTGTTATTTTTTTTTTTATATTTTAGAGTATTTTTTTAGCATATATAAACATAATTTAGCTATTTTTGTGTAAATTTTTATAATAGATTTTTAATATATTTTTATTAAATTATTTCGTGTTTTTTTTAAATAAACTTTTTACTGCTAGACATTTTATGAAATTCCACTGACTTATTCTCGAACTATAATTGTTCATATGACTTTTTTAAGCACACGATAGCATTTGCAAGTCTTACAATATCGGTCATATGGTACTATATGGCGTATGCGTTATATTTATAATCATACTTTACTATAAATAGCTCGGCGACTGATTGCAATTGCAACAGATGCACAAATATAACTTTGCTGGACTACTTAAGCTAATCTAACTGGCCTAAACTTCCCTCAACTTGTCTAAATAGCCTCAACTAATTTTACATGCATTTGACCTGAACTAATTAGTTTGTTTATTCCTTTCGTTTCAGGTATGTCTAATATATATGTCTATAAAGTCATTCAATTTCTGAGTAAGTTGTTGCATTAGAATGCGTTACACTGCCTTGGGCCAGGCCCATGCCGAAACCCAGCAGCGCTGCCCAATTACTAGCCAAACAAATAGGCAGTCAAAGAAGTGTGAAAGAGAGAGAGAGAGAGAGAGAGAGAGAGGTGGGTGTGAGACGATTAGTGCGAAGCGACGGCCGCGTTGCCAAGTGCCTCACACACACGCACAGGCACAAGCAGAGGTAGAGGCAGAGACAGAGGCAGAGGCATACGCATACTTACATGACATGACACTCGAGTGTGGCATAGTTGTTGCAGTCTCTGTTGCTGTTGTTGTTGCTATGCGCCAACGTAGCTGGCGCTGCTGCAATTGCGTAGCTGCACTCAGTGCTCGAGGTTATTGAACGGCAGCGACCTCACTTTGCATGAGCCACAGCAACAGCAGCAGCAGCAGCAGCAGCAACAGCCACAGCAACAACAACGTTGCAATTTTCTCGCTGCTCTTGTCGAGCAAAATGTGATTTTAAAATTAATAAAATAAATTATTATTAGACATCGTCGTCTGCTGCTGCTGCTGCTGCTGCTGCTGCTGCGGCGCTGTCAACATTTTGATAAAGACTCGCAAGTTTATAAACATTTGCACATTGTGCAACACTGGCGCTCGATGCGTGTCTGCTTTAGAGGGGTTGCTTAACAGCCTACACTACATGAAAAAAAAATAAAATAAATAAATAAAAATAAAAAGACACCAAACACACTTAACACACTTTGCTGTCGCCACAAGGCGAACATGCAACATGTAAAACTATTGAAAAGGCAACCAAATTTGAGGCAGGAAGCGCGCTCTGAGCGCCATAACTAGTTGATGCAGTGCCATCTAACTGGACATATGCAGAGGCATCAGCTACGATATACGAAAGGCACTTCAAATTCCAGATGAAATCTGACTTGTTCCTGTGTTCGTTATGCATTATGTAAATATTACAAATTTAAGAAACTTTGGCTAATGTTTTAAGCATTACAAGCTTTACTTGAGCATAGCTCAAGCTGCACCGGGCTGGCTGCTTGACCTTCAAATTTTTAACATTTTTTAAAGTTTTTCAGAATTCTAGAACTTGCTTAAGCAGAAGCTAAGAAAGAGAGTGGGAGAGAGAGGGGGAGAGAGAGAGAGAGTGAGAGAGAGAGAGAGAGAGAGAGAGAGAGAGAGAGAGAGAGAGAGTGAGAGAGAGTGAGAGAGAGAGAGAGTGAGAGAGAGAGAGAGTGAGAGAGAGAGTGAGAGAGAGAGAGAGTGAGAGAGAGAGAGAGAGAGAGAGAGAGTGAGAGAGAGAGAGTGAGAGAGAGAAAAACAAGCAGAGACATAGGCAAAGATTGAGAGAATATATGAGAAAGGAAGGGAGCAAGATAAAAAAGATAATGACGGAAAAATAGACAGTGAAAGAGAGGGAGAAAGATAGACAAGGAGAGAAAGAGAGAAAAAAGTAGAGAGAAAACTTGTAAGTGTGATAAAAAGAGAGAGAGAGATGAGGAGAGTGAAAGACAGAGAGAGATGAGGAGAGTGAAAGACAGAGAGAGGGAGAGAGATAGAAAGACAGAGAGATAAGGAGAGGAGAGACTGTTTGTATAAGAAAGACACAGACAGCGACAGAAGGAGAGAGTCAGAGTATGTGTATGAACGAGAGAGATAGAGTATGTAACAGTGAGAAAAAGAGACAGAAAATACGTGTGAGAAAGAGAGCAGAATTGGGATGGAGTTGAAAGGAGAAAGAAAGCTCTGCAATTCCATTTACAAACTTATCTAAATTCCCGTTAGATCAGTAGCTCAAATAGCTCTGTTATTTAGGCAACTGGACAACAGACATGTGGAGCCAGTTGGCAGCTGACAAGTTGCCCCTCATTGTCATCATTAAAAGACCCTAGAAAACTGCTGGAGCTTCGCGCAAGCTCAAGCCTCGCTTAGCTGCTTTGTGTGTGTCATGCTGCTAATGCCACGCCCCTTGACGCCTGTGCAAGCTAATGTTGAATTGTTTTACTTGATGACTCAATATTGAAAATAATTTGCCGCCAGTTTTGTCATAAATAAAGTAAAAAGCGAGCGTCATAATGCAACAAAAATGCGAGTGCAACTGCAACTGCGACTGCAACAGCAACTGTTGCATAATTGAACGAACTGCAAACGCAGCTGCAGCCCCATTTAGTGCAAATGGCTGTCGCCGTCGCCGTCGTCGCTGTCCGTGGGTCGCCCACTTACCAAAGGAGTGAGATCTCATGCGTTTCGGCAGTGCTAGTCGCGCCGACTCGACAAATCAAATTTAACAGAAATAAAAACAAAATTAAATAAATTGGTAGAGTTTTATCGTTGTGGTTTGATGGCACTTGAAATGCCCTAGTAAAAGTTAAAGCAACTAAAAAACTCGATTCAAAGAGAGAAAAACTTTTAATCATTAGAGTAAAAGCTAGAAATATTTTTAAAATAATATTTTCTTTTAAAATATTTTTATATATCTCAAACAATTTTTTTTTATTTTTCCAAATTTTCTAAAATCTTGTATACTATATTTTTATTACTTATACATTTTTTATAAGGGTTTTTTTTAAAGGTTTTACATTTATATTATATATTATATTTATATTTTTAAAAATCTTTATATTTCTTCAACATTTCTTATAAGTTTACAAATTAATTAAATTTTGTTGTTTTGTTTAAATATGTTTTAAAATATTTTAATATTATTTTAAAATTTGTTATTTCTTAAAACACTTTTTAGAATATTTCAAAATGTTTTTAAATTTGTTATATATTTTATAAATATTTCATAATTTTTTTTAAAATATTTTGATTTTTTTAAAGTTATATATTTTATAAATATTTCAAAATTTTTTAAAATATTTTGATTTCTTTTAAGTTGTAAAATTTTTGTAACTATATTAATAGTTTTTTATAATTTGTTATATTTTTAAATTTGGTGTTATTTTTTTTATAATTTTTTAAATTTTTTTTATTTTTTATTTATACACAAATATTTATTTAGCTATTTTTGTAGCTCTCTTAAAGCTAAAGCAATATATAGACAAAAAGCAAAGATACAAATAAATATATATACCATCATGTATGTATTTATGTATGTATATATATGTCACTTTGAGCTGCATTCCATATGGCAACTGAAAGCTAACTGGCTAGTGCAGTTATTTACAGGGTATCTATAATAAACGCCCATATATAGAGACAGTGCCCGCTGGCACGTGAGTTGCCTTCGTAGACAGCGTCTCAGGAGAGTGGAGGGGAGGTGTGGGACGGGGCGTGGCTAAAATGATTTGCTGTGTGAGTCATTAAAAGCAGCGACGAAACGCCAGCAATTTATATGACAGTTTTTTTTGTTGTTTTTTATTCATTTTTCCTGTTTTATTTGGTTCTTATGTCAGCCGGAGTCGGGGCGTCATTAAGAGTTCCAACTGACCAAAAATGGAAAATCCAAGAGAACGAACGAACGATTCGAATTGCATTAATGGTGGGTGAGCAGAGCCATCGAAATCGGGGTTCGAATCCGGGCCGCAAAAGTTCACTGCACTCTGCCTTCAACAGCTGTTCTCTCGCTCGCTCCTCCTCTCTCTTTCTGTCTCTGTCTCACTCTCTGTTAGCTTGTCAAATGGCAACGACCTGCGCAGAGCTGCAGTTAGATTTTGTTGGTAGTTGGCTGGATTTGCACGCAAAAGACCTTGCCTCTGTCTTCTGCATGTTGTTGCTGTTGCTGTTGTATAAGACAACATTTGCAGCATTTTCGTCTCTGGTGGAAACAAGTTTCTCTGTTTGCCCCAACTGTTTTTAATAGCATTTGCGTCAAGCCGTGACGCCAATGGCCCAACATGGATTAGATTCTGTTTCAACTAAACACACACACGCACACATATATAGATATAGATATCTGTATAGATGTATGTGTGTTCTGGCATATTCTGTTTATTTGGACAACCGTGCCCAAATAACAATCAGCACATAATGGCTCATAATTGTGCTCCAACAACAAATAACAAATAACAAACAGGCGCCAGTTGTCAGGTTTTCGTTTACTGTTTTTCGGCAGGGGTTGCCCCACTTGATAAACAGATTTGTTTGGGAGTGGATTGTAAAATAATAAAAGTCACTTAAGACAGACTAAAAGGCTAAAAAACTAGCTTAAGATCAGCTAGAATTTAGCTGCACTTTGTGCTGTACAATGTATTCTAAGAACTGGCTCAGAAACAGCTAGAATCTAGCTGCACTTTAAGTTGTAGAATATACTCTACGAACTGGCTCTAAAACAGCTAACATCTAGCTTTATTCTATATAAATAAATTTAAAGCGTCTGATGTATAGAACTTGCTAGCAACTTGTTTTTAATGCTAGTTATTAATTAATTAGATATAATAGCTGAAAAAAAAGCTAGAAACTAGCTTTATCTTTAGTAAAATATTTATATAACGATGAAGTCTAGCAAAAGAGCTAGACAAGTAGCTTAGGATCAGTTAGAAACTGGCTTTCGTTTTAGCTTTTTATTTTGTAATAAAGGCTATTACTAGAAACTAGCTTGAATATAATTTCAACTTGTTATCAGCTATCACTATCACCACTATTTTTATGAACACAACTTTATATGCATAGAACGCGTGCATTACCCGGCATTGCGCGGCTAAACAAACAATTTTGAGTAACAAATTCTAAAAATTAATTTCTCCTAAGTCTAGTTTAACTAATTTTGACTTTAAAAATTAAATAAAAATTATAAAAATCAGTTTTTACTAAAGATTTTCTATACATAAATTTGAGTTAGATCAACCTCAAGAAAATTTCAACTTTTGTTAGAGCATTTGTTGTGCTACTTGCAGCTTACATTATGTTCGCTTGGCGGTTTTAGCGGGTTCTTGTGTTTTGGGCCCACTGAGGTCGGCACAGCACAGACACAACTATTGAAATAAGATAATCGCGAAATAATTGCGTGGAGTTCAATGAACTGGTTCGCTAAAGCAACGCACGAGCAGCTAAAACAAAAACAAAAGCAAAGACAAATAATAAATAAATAAATAAAAAACAAAAATAATAAAAAAGAAAAAACTAGCACAAATTACGCACACAGCAGATGGAGAGCGAGTAGATAAAAATATGCATATATATACATGGTATATATATATATATATAAATATCGGTAGACACGAAAAAAATAGAGAGGTAGAGAAATAAGTGGAGCACACACGGGGCATGAAATGTGATTGAAATGTGGTTAGCCAGGCAGAGGGCAGTCGCTGGCTTCGCTTGGCTGTCAGCTGGGGGTCAGCTTTTAATTATGAGTGGCCATATAATTGAGCAGGCAGCGCAGTAAAATGCCACAACTCAAATTATCTAGCCAGAGCCCCACTCGCCCCACCGGCCAGGCCACTTGGCCAAATTGCAAATTGCATTTCGCTTCGTTTATCCTTCAACTTTGTCGAGCTGCGGTCATTGCTCCAGCTGTGCAGAGCGCAGCGTCACATGACCAGGCAGCCGCAGCCGCAGCAGCAGCCAGTCAGCAATTTTTAAGGTTAATGCTGCTGCTGCAGCGCCACCTAGCGGCTGTCCAAACACTTTCGTTCTACACTAACACTCACACACACATACACAGTGCGCGTAACCCCTAAAACGTTTGCACATAGAATGCTGCCGTTCCATGCCGAATGTTTAGCATAGACCTCTCGCTCTCTATCCACTTCTTTGCTCTTCGCTCCTCTATTCTCCCGCCTCTTTCACCTCTCGTTCATCCGGCCGCAGCAAAAGTTCAACGCACGCTATGTGGGTCAAAGCAATGTCTGTACAACCCACCCCTGTGCAAAAGCACCCTGCTTAGTTGGAAGCAACAGCAGCAAAAGTGAAATGCTTCGCTGAGGCGGTGGGCGGCACTTTCTGCTTCATTGTTTGACAGGGCACAGGTGTCTTCCATTTGCCAGCGAGCAAGCGAGCGCGCGCCAATTTTTAGCTGGCCGACAAAAAAGAAAATTCCGTTAGCCCTCCCCAAAATGGCCCACCCAACAACTGGCTGACAATTTTGCTGCTCAGCATGCTTTGAGTTCATTGGACTGGTTAAAGGACAATTTCATTTGATTGGAGCACTCAAGGCTCAAGCAGGCTTTCTATGCAAAGTTAGAGCACAAAAGATCTTAGCTTACGTTACGCATACTCAACATAAATTATCATTATCAAGATATTTCTATATATTTATATCGTTAGCTACCTTTATAAACTCCCGCACAACTGCTATGCATATTGCACACTCACATACATATTTGGCCAATTAAATGCATTGCATTTCCTTCCTGAGGTCATTTCCTCTGCCCACTACAAATCGCACAGTCTAACTGGAGCTTTCTAACTGTGAATGCTCAACACTCGCTCGCCCGCTCGCCCGTTCGCTTGCTCGAATGTTCGCTTGCCCGCGTATGCCTAGGCACACAGCTCGTTTCGTTTCACCCCGTTCCACTGCTTATGCAAAAACAAAAATCAAATGTTCTTTGGAGCAAGCACAAGCACTGTTTGCTGCGCGCCAAGTCAGCAGCAGCAGCAGCAGCAGAGAAAGAGAGAGAGTGAGTAAGTGAGTGTGTAAGCGCGTGCTCTCTTTGGTTCTTGTGTTCTCACTGTTGCTCTCTGCTTTTGTTGCTATTGCTGTTGCTGTCTCTGACTGTGATTCAGCCTGTGCTGCTTCTTTAAGGTTATTGCGGTGCAATGTCCTCAATCGTTGGTCTCCTTGGCTCTTGCTACCGTTGTTGTTGTTGCTGGCTGTGGTGTATTTTGGGCGCTCAGATGCTGTCCCTGGCAGGATAATTTGTCTCTTTCTGCATTTGTTTCTTCTTATTCTTTTTGGTTGCCCTTCGCAGCGCTTGGCTGGTGAGAAATGTGAAAGGTATTTCCGTTTGGCCCAAAGAGAGTTCAATATGTTGTTTATTTTTTATGCTTCGCTTTGGCATTATGTTTAACATTCGTCATATTCGGTTCGTGGAATCACGCTGATAAGTCAGCTTTTGCCATCAATAGCTCATGGGCTTATGGGACAAATCAAAGCTCTTACTAAGGCTAATTGACTGGATAAACTAAATAAGTTATAAATTATTGCCCTCAATTACTAATTTATCGATTAACTATTGAACACGAGCTGGTGATTAATGTCAATTCGGTTGATTTCACTTTGCCTTTTGATAATAGCATTTCCTGTGCCAACCCCCAACTCCAACAGCAGCACCAACACCCCAACCCTTAGTCCAACCACAACAACTACTCGAATGCAGGCGACCATGAGGCAGCAAGTTGAACGAACTCAGCGTCAGGCAGCGCAGCGCAGCGACTGCAAAAGTGACGTCAATAGGCGCGAGGCCAAAGGGAAAACACTTCGTGCCAGTGAGTGGGTGGCGGTGGGGCAGGCATGTGGCTACCCCTTCCGCTCTCGTTTCTGCCTGGCTGGCTGGCTGCTGGTTGCGTTGCGTACGTGCGGCTGACCTCGTGTTCCTTTTACTACGACTACGACTGGTGCGCAGTGAGGAGAAGAGGGTGGGGCCAGGCACTCGGTGCTAACGAAAAATATCCTTGCGAGGTATGCGCACACAGGGCATTGAACTTTGACCTAAAATGCGACAGCAGCAGGCGCTGCTGCTCGACTTGTAATTTGAACATCATTTATGTATTGTACATATATTTTCGTCAACTAATTGCTGGCCTAATGACTTGGGGCCCAGCAATGGGCCATGAAATATGAGCTAAAGGTAAGCAGAGGCTCTACCGATTACAAATTCCAATTCTAAGCCACCAGCCGTAACTCAAGCTGTGGCTCGTAAGCCGCAAAACATGACGAACGTCGAATGAACTGTAAAGCGCCATAAAGTTCCGGATAGGCTAGGCAAATGGGCGGTTAGGCACGTGCTAATTGCTTACGCATGGGACAAGCCCAAAAGAGAATTGAAAAAATAAAACAAAAACAATAACAGTTATGATTGAGTGAAGCTTAGAGAGCGTGCAATCAAAGCTATGTGCGGGTGTGTTAAGCATAAAGAAGAGAAGAGAGCACAAATGAATACAGAATGAACACCAGCAGATCCTGTTAGCAAATGAACAATATGAAATGATCGCTTAGAAACTTCAATGCTCTTAAGTTAAGCAAATTCATTTTGTTGATCTTATATTGATGTCAAGATCTGACAGTAGCCCGTAAAGTGAGTTTCAAGTAGTCCAGCACCAGCAGCAGCAGCAGCAGCAGCCCACATTGTATGCGGGTCAAGTGGACAGTTGTGGCCCACTGATCGTGCATTGCCACCAGCCAACAGGTAGTCTATAGATAGGAGCTATTCATTCATGACTTTTCGTTGGCTATTTAAAAAGAGCATCGACTGATCGCCCCCCTTTAACAAACAAAAACTGATTTATAATGCTTGCCATATTGCCTATGGTTCGGGCAATGACGATGTCGAATCATCATGCAAAAGGGGAGAACGCTTCACTGCTTAAATGCTCATTGCCTAACATACACTCACACTCACAGAGACACTGGCAGCTAGACGAATGTGTGTAACGTGAAAGCTCTCACTTTCCTTTGAAACTTGTTATTCGCATTGCAGCTGCCAGCAGAGTTCATTCACATTTGGCAGCCAGACCGAGAGAGCAAAAGCGAGAGAGCGCCGCATTAAGCGCTCTTCATGCAGGTGATAGAACAACACACACAGAGAGCGGGAGAGAGCGAGAGAGAGGCTGAAACGGGCACAGCTGTTCCCGAAAGTTCTTCGTCGCTGCGTGCAAAAAGTAAAGCCCGACTTGCTCTCCTCGTAGTTCATTTGCGGGGGCCGTGAGGCATTGAAATGAGTGCAAATTGTCGCTGCTGAGTGCATTGAACTCGCTCACAGAGCGAACGGCTTGAGTTATGTTTTGGCTTTCTTAATTGCTTTGAATTATTGTTGTTAATTATATAATGCTCCGACTGCAGCTTGAGCATATCACCAAATGCTGGCTGATGCAATTTTCCGGGCCTATCCCAAACCACTCGACTACGTTTTTTCTTTATTCGTGAATTGCATTGCCAAAGATTTCCTTGAACGCATTTTAGCCATATAGTCGCCGTTGCAATGGCCGTTGCTCAAGCCCCCGCTCCCTTCCGCCCCTTTGAGGCCAAGCCCACAAACATGCCGTCGTCCGCCTGAGGTTTCTGTGTCGTTGACCGACCGCCAGCTCAAATGAACTCCAAACCAAAAAGTTAAAGCAATGGCTTGCAAACTGCAGCAGCAGCAGCAGCTGCTGCAGCGGACACCAACAACAACAACAAATTTGCATGCGAATGCACTGAGAGCGAGCGCTGAGCAATTGAGAGCAGCAATGCACGAACGAAGAGTCAATTTGTTCGTTTGCTCGCTTGCTCGTTAGCTCGTTCGGCCATTCGGCAGTTCGGTCGTTCGCTCATTCGTTCGGCGCTGAGCAGCTCCACATTTGGAGGTATTTGACCGAAAAGTGGGTCACGACAATGGCGGGGTTCGTTGAACTGAACTGCCAGTCAGCCAACCTCTGCTGACGTCGTCGTATTATGTTGACGTCGTCGTCGACGTCGCGTCGTTCGGGGCTTTTTGGTTACGTAGCCTTCCAGCATGTGTCGTTGCTATTGTGTGTTGTCTCTTACGTTTTGGTTGGCCTCAAAAAAAATGGAATAAATAACAAAAAAAAAAAAAAAAAAACAAGAAAGAAAGAAAGAGCGCGCCGCCGAAATATTATTTAATATTATTAATAACGAAGCGTTAAATTTAGTAGTTCATGAAATGAGTTGAGCATATTTTTGAGTGCATTTCAGGGCAGTGCTGGAGTGTTAAGTAATCAAGTATTCTTCCAGCCTATAATTGGGGCAAAATTTTTTTTTGTTTTGTGTCACCGTTTGCAGCTAAAGCTATATGATTAATAGCTACGAGTTGGGCAATTGTAATCCCCCCTACACACACACACACTTGGCAGTTTCTGGAAACTTCCCTAAAATTTAGAAAATCTACCCACCCGAAAATAGTTTGAGAGCTGTTCCAAATCTGCGATCCTCTTATGCCTGTCATATTTGTTGATAGCGCTGCTCCCTCCCCCATATCAAAATGCTCCGCCCACTCAATATCAATTAATCTTATTTGTCACTCATGTTTCAAAATAAGCACACAAACACACACATACGTAAATGTTCTAAGCCCCTTTACCTAAGGCAAAGCATCAAACAAACTTCATACTCGTGCGTGTGTTGGCATTGTTGTTGCTGCTGTTATCAAACAAAGCTGATCAGTCAGGTGGCAGTAGCAGAAGCTACCTACAAAATCTGCGTCGCGTAGGTGTTCCAAGAATTGTTTACAATACAAAAAACCAACAAAAAGCGCCCCCACCAACTGCAACAACAACACCAACATTAACAGCAACAGCAGCAGCAGCAGCGCCAGCGCCAGCGGCGTCTATTGTTAGCTGCCCGCGTCGACGTCGACGTTGTCGACAGCGTTGGAGTGAATGTCCTCAGTTAGTGCACAAAAACAAAAACAATATGTAGCGCGAGGTTGGCAGCAGCAGCAGCGCAGCAAGTAAGCGAGAGAGCGAACGAATCGAGAGAGGGAGCTAACGCTTCGTCTCGTGCCGAAGCTTGAGCCGAAGCACCACGGGCAGGCATGAGTTGTTGGCGTTATTGGCGCTGCTTTCATTCGCAAATTGCTCGTCGTTGGCAGCGGTTGTGCAGAGCAAGAAAAGCGCGCGAAACAGAATAAACTAAATATTAAAAGAAAAACTGAAAACTAACTAAAACGGCAAAATAAGAGCAACTAGAACAACGTTACAAATAGTTTTAATAATCATATATCAATCATATTATTATTATTTTTATTGGTGCCAGTGCTGTGAAACAGAATACAAAGAGATCAAGCCAGAGAAAGAGAGAGAGAGAGAGAGAGATCATCAAGACTTCCAAAAAGCGCAATCAAAAGTTTTTGGCGCTCAAATTGTTGGTGAAGTGCATTTGAATGAAAAATCGAGTTTCAAATTGAAATCAAAGCAAACGCAAAAGCAAACGCAAACGCAATGTTCCTTATTAGCAAATTGTAGAGCAAAATCAACAGCAGTCTAGATCGAAGGAGAGAGAGAGAAGTTCAAGTGTCATTGTGGTACCAAAAAGTAAAAAGTTTAAATCTTAACAAAAATGGTTTGTGCAATGGAACAACAGCAGCAACAGCAGCAGCAGCAGCAGCAGCAGCAACAACACCAGCAGCTGCAACAGTTGCCACAGCAGCAGCACAGCACAACAATTGTGCTGCTGACAGCCGGCAACAGCAATGTGCACATTGTCAGTGCACCGCAGCAACATCAACCGCAGCAGCAGCAGCAGCAACAACAAATCAAAAGCCAGCTAAAGCAACAGCACTCAGCGCTGGTCAAGCTGCTGGAATCAGGGCCGCTCAGCAAACAACAACAGCAACAGCAGCCGCAGCCCAGACAAATTGTTTACCTGCAACAACAGCAACAACTGCAACAGCAACGCAAAAGACTGAAAAACGAAGAGCAACAGCAACAACAACAACAAACACCTGCAACACTAGTAAAGACAACCACCAACCAGACAGCAACAGCAACCACAACAAATAGTATTAGTCAGCAGCAGCAGCAAATTGTATTGCTGCTGCAACAGCCAGCTGCAACAGCAACAGCCACAGCAACAGCCACTGTGACAGCAGCAACACCAAAGCTATGCGCCGATCTCAGCGCCAAAAATGACAGCGAATCGGGCATCGATGAGGACTGTGCGAACAGCGACGATGAATTGCCGCCCAAGGCCAATATTGCTAACAACCCCACGGCAACTGTTGCCGCCGTCGACTATGAGCAATATCAATGCCCCTGGAAGAAAATACGCTATGCGCGGGAACTGAAGCAGCGAGAATTGGAGCAGACTACATTGGCTGCAGCCACAACGGCAACTGCAACTGCAGCAACAACAGCAACATCAGCAGCAGCAGCAGCAGCAACAACAGCAACAAGACCCACCAGCAACAAGCTCAATCAACTGCATTGTGATAGTCCTTTTTCCGCGCAAACACACAAAGAAATTGCCAATTTGTTGATGCAGCAAACTCATCAGCAGCAACAACAACAACAGCAACATCAGCAACAACAGCAGCAGCAGCAACAACAACAACAATTGTTGCAGCAACAGCAACAGCGACGCGACAGCTCCGACAGCAACTGCTCGCTGCTGAGCAACTCGAGCACCCAGTCGCTGACAAATGGCATTGGCAATTGTTGCACATGCAACAGCAGCAGCGACGAGGATCTGCAGCAACACAAACAGGTGATCGAAGATATGGATGCCCAGGATTCGGGCTGCGATGATGAGCTGTGCGAGCAGCATCATCAGCGCCTGGAAGCGTCGCAGCTCAACTACTTGTGTCAAAAGTTTGACGAGAAGCTGGACACAGCTTTGAGCAACAGCAACAGCAACACAGCAGCAGCCAAAGCGACGCCAGCAATTGAGGAAGCCAGCGCTGATGTAGGTGGCACATGAGTCTAATTAGATATAGATTTTAACTAAAATAAAAGATTTAGATATGGAATATAGATAAAACATGAGTTTTCAATGCCGCATACCCTGTAAAAATATAATTTATACATATATCTTATAATCTTATGCATTTCTATATGATCTAATAAGATTTAAAAACTCACTTTTAAACTTATTTAATTTTAATTTGTCTAAAAATATTATTAATTATAAATTTTTAATTAATTTAATTACAGGGCTTCTTCCGTCGCTCCATTCAGCAAAAGATCCAATATCGCCCATGCACCAAGAATCAGCAGTGCAGCATTTTGCGTATCAATCGCAATCGTTGTCAATATTGTCGCCTGAAAAAATGCATTGCCGTTGGCATGAGTCGTGATGGTGAGTACCGCTTACACTACTCTAATCCTAAATCCCTCACTCACTCACTCACTCGCACGCACACAGTTGAGCTGCAGAGAGTCAAGCTCAAATACAATAAAAATAAAAGCAACAACAATCATTAAGCTAAAAACCGAAACACACAACGAAACTTAACGAACGACAGCCGACGACTATCATTGAGTTCATTGACCAGCCATGAACGAAATTTCAGCTGGTTAGCTGGCTGGGTGTGTGTATGTATGTATGTGTGTATGTATGTGAATGTGTATGTGCGTATGTATTGCAACATTTGTATAGCGCGCGCGATTTCACGGCAAAGTAAAAGTTGTTAGCTGCCTGCCCTGAAAAAAGCAACTAACACACTCGCATACAAAGGCAAACTACATTTATGTAAATTTTGTTTAAACAAATTTCCAACACCCGCATGATAAATGGGAGCAACAGCGGCAACAGCAACAACAGCAACTGTGCGCCATTTCGAAATTGTGTTAAAAGTTGAATGAACGCACTTAACCTAAATTCATAAAGGCAGCGAGGCCATGCCTACGCATGCCTCTCTCGCTCCCTCTTTCTCCCAATCAGGCAATCTTTCTCTTCCACTCTTTCACAATTCCTCATGCTGTGTTACGCTTGCGAGCATTTGCTTTTATTAAATTTTGTAATAATTTGTTTAAATTAAGAGCAAGCCCGGAAAAATTGTACAGGAAATGCCTCGACGTTCATATCGATTATGAAAGCATATATAAAAAAAAAAACAAAATAAAATACAAAACAAGAAGCAGCAACAACAACAACAACAACAACTCACACTCGCGAGCAACGTTCATTGACTCTTGGGCTCTTCTTCTTGCTAACATGGCGGCCATGTTGCTGTCGAAAACGAAAGTGGTTCATGCTGCTGCGTGCGCCTGTTGGATAGAAAGAGAAAGAGAGAGAGAGCTGTTAAGTCGTCGCTGTTTTGTAGGCAGCACGCAGTCGCAGCCTGTGCTTAATAATGTTGTAGTAGCTGTTGTTGTTGTTGTAATGCTACTTGAACATGTGTATGCTGTAATTGATGGATTACAGTTTGTTTTCTTTTCGTTTCATTTCTTTTTGTAATGGGACGCGTGCTGGGCAACTGAAATAAACGAAAGTTACATAATGTTAGATAAACATAGAAGACGCAGAAGAAACCCATTTTGAAATTAAATATATATATTAATATGTATATTAGCAAATCAGTGACTTGACTAACCAAGCATTGGCTAAATTACTATTTAGAAATTGGCAAATCCTTGAACTAGTTCTACACGGCACTAATGCCAAAAATCTCAATAAAAAACTAAAAAAAGCTAAAATACGACCGCCATCAAAATAAACAGCAGCGAACTCAAACTCGGCAACAGCAACGAAAAAAATTCGAATTGTTTATAATAAAAATGACCGTGTGCTATTTAAGCGCAGTCGACGTTGACGCTGGCGTTGCCGTCGACAGCGCTGCCCTCGCTTGCCTTATCTTTCAAGGAAAATTAAATTTGTACACTGACACACACATGGACACACACTCACACACAGAGAGTCATGTTTGTGGGCTGTTGTCGAAATATTTACAGTTACTTTTGTTAAAACACGCACTGACCTAGAAATTGATCATATTATTATTATTATATTTCTCGCATCTCCACTATGCAGAGTGCATAATATGCAAGACTTTCACTTGGCCATTTGACCATTTCGAAACACTTTCTTTTACGGCTTTCATAATTTCTTTTTCGTGTGTAGTAATATTATTAGGCGCCATTTTGTTTATGTTTGCCTATTGCAAAGATACGAAAATAAACGCAAGACGCGCCGTCAAAATGAAAACGAAACCGAAATTTAGCGCACACACACACAACCGACACACACACAGACAGACAGACACTCTCCCGTGGATAGAGCGCCCCCCAAAAAAATAAAGAAAAAAAGCAACAAACAAACACGAACCAGGCGACAGCCGCAGCCCGCGAGCTCCCTCTCTCACTCTCGCTCTCTCTCCCCCACAAAACATTCAGCCTCGACAGCAGCGCTCAGTTCATTGACCGACGAAACTAGGTCACCCAAAGCAGCGACACAGCAGCAGCTGAGCAGCAACAGTGAAGGTGCTTGAGTGTATGTGTACGTACGTGTTTGTGTGCAAGTACGCTTGATAGTAAACACGCTTTTTTACTCATTTTATGCGTTCATTTTGCATTTGCTTTTTTTGAATTGTTTAAATTTATAGTTGTCGCGGAAAAGGCATAGACATACATATGCATGTATTTGCAGCTATTTATTTTATTTTACTTTTTTTAACACTTTATTTTATTAGTTTTCATGTGAAGTACACATGTGGCATGTGGCGTTTAATTAAAATGAACTCAAATCAGCGCGAGGCTAATCGAATTGAAAGGCTCAAGATTCAGCATAAGAGAGCTATGATACAGTTATGATTATGCTGAATGTTCCTCTCTTCAACTAGAATGAGTTAAAGTCGAACATGTGAATATGCATATGCATATGCATATGTATGCCTGTATGTGTGTATGTACATATGTTTGTATGTGAATTCAGACAACAGCAAATGGCTGTCAATTATCTTTGTAGTTGCGCACACAAAAACTAATCAGACAATTGTCAATTATCGAAGGCACAATTTTATTTATTTTAGATTTTTTTGTTTTTTTATAGTTACATATGAGCGAATGCATGTGTGTATGTGTGTGTGAGCGCATGTACGAGCAGTGACGTTTTTGTTGTTGTCGCAATCATTATTTTTTGAGGCTACACACACACACACACATGGACACACATGAACACACATACAGTTTGCATGTAGATTTCGCCTTGCCGTCATCGTTGTTGCCGCGGCGAGTGTTTTGAACTTTATTCAGGTCAATTACAAATACATTAAAATGCCAGTGCTACACACATACACAGGCGAGGTGTTGACTAAAATAATATTGGAGGCTACTACACAAAATGAACAATATGACAATAAAAATGTTTGCCCCAGGGGGAATTGCAAATGGATTGAATTGAAGTTTGGGTTCCGTAGCACTGAGCTGCTGTGCGGTAGCTCTGGCATTGCTGAATTGTGGGCGTGAACGCTGGGCGTGGGTCAAAGCTTCAAGTACAACTAGCTCATGATGATAATGAAGCCGATAGTAATGACGTTTGGCGACTGCAACAAATGAAAATAAATAAATATGTGGGCGAGCCTCGTGCTCAATGCAATGCAATGCAATGCGAATTCGCTGTGGGTTTCTAAGGTGTGAGCTCTGGCTGGAAGGTTAGCCAAACGTTGCGCTATTGAAAACTTAATGCATAACAGATCGCACTTGCTTATTATACAATTTACTTTACTTTTGTTTCTTGTCATCAGTGAAATCATTTTTTTACTCGTGACACGCATCATCAACAGCACAAAAATGAACTGCGACAAGTTTTCGCTCTCCATCTCCCTCACTCTTCCTCGCTGTCTGTCGTTACATAAAACTGTGCGCTTCACCTGCCTTACAAATGGTAATTGTTGTTGCTTTTTGTTTGGCTTAACGGTGAAATTGCAAAGGAAAGAGCGCAAAACAAAGCCGTCAAAAGCAGCGACAGCACAAAACGTAACAAACTTGTTTTACCCCATGCTGCGCTGACGTCGACAGCGACGTCGGCGTCGCCTACTACGCAAGTTGAACCTTCAAAAGGTTCATTTACCTCGCGTACAAACGAACGTCCAACGAGCGACAAACACGAACAGCAGCCACAAATACGAACAAGTCGAGCGCCATACACACACAGACACACACACACATACATGAGCGACGGGCAGCAGAAAAATGTACTTTCGCTTTTTCAATGCCTCGACGTCAAACTAGTTTCAAGCTTCAAGTGGAGCCGAGCCACAGCCAACATTGCTGCAATGGCTGTGTGATGTCGACGACGCCGGCGTCGCTGCCGTTTTGGGGCACAGTTAAACGACCGACACATGGCGAGTTCAACGACTCTTGTAAAATTTCTCGAAGGTTTCGCATTGCAACATCAGCGTCGCAACTTGTTCGACTGCAGCGCAGCAAGACTGCATTTGCATAGGCTCTGCCACTCTCAGCTGGCTCTGCACTCGTTTGCTCTCTTGCTATCTTCCTCTCTCATGCTCTCTCATGCATGTGTGTGTGTGTGTGAGTGCGCTGAATGCTGTTCATTGCACTCGGCCTCATTTTGAGTGCGCGCTGCGCTTTTTTTCTTGCCTGCAATTTTTGTTTTTGCGCGACTGAGCGAATGAGTGAGTGAGTGCATGTGTGAGTGTGCGTGTGTGTGTTTGTGTGAGTGAGCGTGCTAGCAGGCATTTGTCGCCTTTGTTGGCGAGTGCAGCGACTTTTATTTGGGTCAGGCACGGTCATTCGCCTCAGTCGCATCGCAGCGTTCGCATTGCAATTGCAATTGCAATTGGCAGTTGCCTTGGCGCGCATTTATTTGAAAATAATTATGAATGCAAAAACAAAACGAGAATCAAACAGAATTCGATTCCCTTGATGCGCATGCAAATAAAGGATTTACTAGATCTTCAATATTGATGCCAAACACAGAGGCGCAATACGTAGCCGAAGCGTAGTACGAAAATCACTTGCTTTGTTTGACTTATTTCAGTGTATACATACAGACATGTGTATGTGTGTGTGTCATTTATTTATGCGCCTGACCTTTTTATAATTAATATTTGTTATATGGCACAGGGTCTCCCCATTGAACGTTATGTGTTATTGAGCGTCGCCTTCGCTGTCAGCGAGTGACCTCCTCGCGGCATCTTGCAGTCGCCTGACCCACAAAATTAACTAAAAAACATATATAAAATATATGTATATAAATATATGTTATATATAGATATTTCACTGATCTTTGCTTTCTTTGTCGCTGGAAGTTTCTGGAAAAAAATGTTTTGGTTTTATTACATTTCTATCTTCCTCTCTCTTTCCCTCTCTTTCTCCGCATTTTGTAAACAACTTACGCAACAACAACAACGGCAACAAATGTGTCGCTTATTTGATTTTTACGTAAAGCTGTGAATCACCCAACTAGCCCGAAAGTAGGCCTCCTGCCCCATGCCGCCTGCCACATGCTTCTCGACAGTTCGTCGCTGGTGCATTGAACCCTTCGTTCGCCTCATAAACGCGCATCAAAAGCAAACATAAACAAAATTTTTTTTTTGTCGCTTTTTGTTGCTTTTCAACTTTTCAACTTTGCTTTGCAATTAGCGCCAAGCTGTAAGACGGGAAGCAATGGTAATAACAATGATAATAACAATGCTAACAATTGCCATTCAATTTCTCATTAGAGAAAGCCCCCCACACACAGAGCGGGCACAGCCAAGGAGGTGGGGCAGTGGGCTGTCGCGCTTGAAATTGAGGTTGAAGCCAAACTCGAGTCTTGGAGCGAGTGAAAGTGAATTTTGTTTTGAGTTGTTAATTGGCTTTTAATTGTTGAATACATATATAGATAATACATAAATACAAACTATATATACACATGTTAATATATATGTATATGTTTGTCTGATGTGGACAATTATTGTGGCACTGCAAGCGGGCTTAAAATTGCGCAAACTGTGAAATTTATATTTATAAAATATTTGCAAAAAATATATGTTTTTTTGAAAATATTATATGTATATTATTTTAATTATAATCAATTATATATATATTTAAAAATATTAAAATATTTAAGCTAACAAGTCATAAAAATGCTTTTATTATTTTATCAATATATATATATATAAAGATAATGCAATATAAAAATTAACAAATAAAAAATAACAAAATATATATAAATATATAAAAATATATAAATATCTTAAACAAAATTAATTGAAATATAAAAAAATTAAAATTGTTTTATTTATTTATTTAATTTTTATTTATTTTAAATAAATTTGTTAATTATATATTTTTTTTAATTTTAATTTTTATTATATTTTAATATATTTCGGATATTTATATATATATATATATATATATATATTTTGTTTGTATATCGTAAAATTTTTAATTCAATCCAAATTAAATACAAAAGTTTAATTTAAAAAAAAAGACAAATTAAATTTAGATAAATATAAAATAATAATTTTTATTCAAATTTCAAGCAACTTAAATTCGAATTTCAAATCATTCATATATATTTATATAAGTTGGTTTACCAACTTAACTTAAAGCTTAAATTACCTTAACTAAATATATATATATATATATATGTATCGATATATAATTTTAAATGTTTATTCAGTTACAAACATTTTGCTGGCATATTCCAGTTTATTTTCTTGTCTCTTGGCTCTTGTCTCTTGCCGCTTACACAATTTCAGTTGCTGGTCTCCCCCCTCATTTTGTAGGCCTAAACGAATGGCCAAGTTGCTTAATTTCGCTTTTGGCTGCTACGAAACACGTCCAAAATTTCTACCCCGAAAAAGAAACTTTCACTTTTACTTTCGTGGCTGAGAAATATGCGTAAAAAAAAAACAAAAAATACGAAATGAGGCAATGACGTTCGGGCAACAGCAACAATAACAACAAAAAAGCGACGCTTCGATTCGCTCATATTATTAATTTTTTTATTTTTCTTTTGTTTTTTTGTTGATGTTGTTTGTTTGGCTTTTGGTTGTCGTCATTGTTTGTTCGTTTTTTTTTTTTGGCCCCATTTTGTGGCTGCAGTTCAATGACCGTCGCTTTTATGACTCCTTCTTCCTCTTCATCTCCCTCTTCTTTTTATGCTAGTTGTGCGAAATGCGTTAGCAGATGGAAGCTGTTTGCTTCCGTCGCATTAGTTTGCGTTTAATTTGAATAATCGCAGAATCGAACTGGCTGAGTCACTGCAGTTGACCTCAATGGAAACAAAGATATGATTTTTTTCCCATTTAAATTAGTTCAACTTGCTACGTGACTCCATGTTTTACACTCGCACACGCAACCCTCAAAACGCTGAGGGCTTCCAGACGGGGCCAGTCATAAATCTGAAAAGCGAGCGTTTAATGACAAAAATTGCATTTTTAACGGCTCGCAGTCGCTGCTATGGGTGACTGGGCGTATGCGTGATCTGCTGCCGTTGCATGGCGCCAAGCTAGCATGTGTTGCAAAAAAGCTCGCTAAAAGCTTTGTGCTCTCTTAGCTTGTCATGAAACTCAACACGGTGTGTTGAAAAGCTCGGTGCACATTTAAGAGCATGCGCCAATGAGAGCTTGTAAGAGATAGAGAGAGAGAGGGAACGCAAAAGTTTTGCTGCTCTCTTAACTATGCTAGGGTTTATTTGTTATTTTTGTTTTTGGCGCCACGAGCATTGAACTTTCGTCGTTGAAGATATTGAGATAAAGATAAAGCGCTGCTCGCAGAGCTTGCTTGTGGCAGGCAAGCTTATCAATGCTCGAAGCTTATCAGTGCTTGAACTTGCAACCAACTGCGACTTAAATTAATATTGAAATGTTTCAAATGACAAATGATATTATTTTGATTTATTATTAAATATTCGTGTCTTAAATATGTATAAATGAGCTATTTGTTAAGGTATTATAAATTCATTTCTTTCCGTGTAAATTTCTTTCTATGACTAATTCGCTTATCACAAATTAACGCTTGCAGCAGTTGTTGTCGATATTGTTGTTGTTCTTTTCTGGTTTGTTGGCCCCTGCCAACTGCTCAGTGAGCTTTGCTCGCTCTTGCGTGAGTTAGCTCTCTGCCGCTCTGAGTCGTGCTCGCGTTCGCTTTCGCATTGGGAGCGCTCTCTTTACCGCTGCTTTGGTCGTTGGCTCTGCCGCCGTTGTGTGCTGCGACGGTGGCGGCTTTTTTCAGTTGCTTTTGCCGTTTCTGTTTCTGTTGTTGCTCGACTCAGTCTCGGTCTCAGTCTCGCAGCTACCTTTGGGTATATTCGTAACGTGCTTTGCTTTTTACAGTTAGTCGCGTTCGAGACCTTGTCGAGTTTTGTCATGTTAGCGAAATATTTCAATAAAAATACACTCAATCAACATTTCATGTGTGTTTTGTGTTTGAGTCAACGTTCTTCTTAACAATTATAACTAATTCAATATATATAAATACACAATAAATAAATATATTTAAATCCTCTGTTAATGTGAAGAAAAGTCGACCTGTCTCAAATCTCAGAACCCGAAACGCATTTTTGGATTACGCGGTAAAATATCAAATAAAAACAAAAAGTTTAACCCAAAAAGTGCTGCAAAGTTCAGCGAAAGAAATTCCAAAAATTATTGTTACAACAAAAAGTTGAAAAGAAAAGCAAAGAAAGTTCCTGCAAAAATACAAAATACAAAAAAAAAATTAAATTAAATTAAATATATATGTTTAAACAGAATTAGTGCAAATATCTAAAGAAAATTTTACATTACAAAGAAAACAGAAATATTTTTGCAATTACCTGTGGAGTACCTGAAAAGAAGAAAGAAAATAAAACAAAAATAAAGTTCAATAACAAATTTGTTATCCCTAAAGAAAAAGGGAAAATACTTAACCAAAAATTGTGTGTGCCAAAAGAAAGCAAAAGGAAATTTTAATGAATATTCCAAATAGAAATTAAATGCGCCCCAGTGTGCAGCAAACCAGAGAATCTCGAATCTCTTAGTGAGAATAACCAAAACAAATCAAAAGCAAAACCCAAACATAACTCTCACACACACAAACACCCACACACACACTCGCACAAAAATGGGCGAAGAACTTCCTATATTGAAAGGCATACTCAAAGGCAACGTGAACTATCACAATGCGCGTAAGTTGAGCAACTAACACTAAGAAACAAACTCACGGACTCACACTCATACACTCATACTGTAAAAGTCAACTCCAAATCATTTCGCCGCAACATGACACAAATTCGCTTTCAATTTCCAATCAAAGCTTTTACTTCGAAATGCAGATCTGACTACCCAGCAGCAACGGAATGCATGCTTAACCCACCACCAAAAAAAAAAAACATTTGACTTTGATTTGCTTTTTCGTTTTGTTTACATTTTGTTTTTTTCTTTTGCTGCTGTCAAACAACAACTAACTCTTTAAGCGCCATTGAAGTGTTGACCTCGTTTTTAAACGCACACAATAATGACTTTTTGTTGTTGTTTGTGTTTGTTGTTGTTGGTGTTTTTGGTTTGTGCGGCCGCGGAAGAGCTTTAAACTTGAAATGAAACTTTAGCAGCAACGCAGTCGGCTCTGCCCACTTGTGCGACTTTTGCTATTTTCTAAAAAGCAACAACAGCAACAGCAGCAAACAACGAAAGCTGCTGCTGCTGTTGTTGTAGTTGCTATTGCCTCTCTTCATGTTTGACCAACTTTGCAGCGTCGAAAGTTGACGCAGGCGTCGCAGCCGCCGCTGCTGATGTTACTGTGGCTGTTGCTGTTACTATTGGCGCAGGCGTGCGCGCTCGCTCGCTCTAATTTCTACGCGCAGTCGCAGCTGCGTTCATTTTCCATTTCGTTTGACCTGAATTTCGCTGCCTGCCAACTGGGTCATTCAGTCAGTCAAGCGATTTCTCGGCTGCTGGAAAAAGTAGTGAAAAATCTGCCAAGCACCTAGTTTGGTGTTTGTTTGTTGCCGACGCTGCTGCTGCTGCTGTTGTTGTTGCTGTTGCTGTTTCACTTTTGTTACTGATTTTGTTTAGTGTGCCAGTTATTTGTGGCAATTGAGTGAAATTGTAGAAATTGCATTGACATTGAAAAGTTGGCCAGGCATTTATTTTGGACAAAATGAATAGCTTAAAAGGCCCAAATGTGTTTGCTAATCAGCACAAAGCAATCAATTAATTTGATTAATGATTATTTTAAGGCGTATAGTAAATTAACAGTAATCGAAAGAAGCAGCTGACTTTCCAACAAGAGTGAGGAAGACAAAGAGAGCGAGAGAGAGAGAAATGGAGTAGCAATTGCAAGTCTAATTTGAGTAAGTTCAGGAGAGTGAAGGAAGGAGTGGCACAGAAAGAGTGTAGTTGTGACACAGTAGAGGCTTCAAAATTGGGAGGGAGCGGTACTTATACAGTAGAGGCTTAAAAATTGAGCCTGCTTTGAAATCCTTTGCTTTTAAACGTCTAAGTCAGATTGCTGACAGCTCACATTTACGAGCCTTCACTTTACGTGCATCTAAGCCCCCTTGGAAACACTTCACTCAATTAGCGCCTACCAACTTTGACAACGTTTTTGGCCCAGTCTTTGGCCTAAAGCCTGATCCGTTGATCTGTGAAACGTGACCAGAAACGTGTCTGCCATCTCGCTCTGGCCTGGTGAAATGTGAAAGTTCACCCACATACAAATTCGTTAGTGCAAATTAAAATCCACAAACAAACAAAATAAAATTTAAAAAAAAAAACAACAAAAAAGAGAAAGTGTAGCAAGCGTGAAGAACGAGTACAACAGCAACAAAAAAAGAGTTGAACGACAGCTGAGAGCAGGCAATGACCCAGTTCGAAGGGCTGTCCATAAATTACAGTTGCCTGTACAGTGAACACACGCAGACGCACTCACACACCGACACGAACTTCCTGCGTGACAAACAGGGGCAACAGCTGCTCCTTGCACCTGCTCGCTGAAGTGTGATATTCACAGACAGACACACACTCGCATACAAACTTATACTGATATGAATATATAGTTAATTTGCAACTCTTCTTCTTCTTATTGCAGCTGTTCGCTTTGGTCGCGTGCCCAAGCGCGAGAAGGCGCGCATTTTGGCCGCCATGCAGCAGAGCACACAGAATCGCGGCCAACAGCGAGCGCTGGCAACCGAATTGGATGATCAGCCACGCCTACTCGCCGCCGTGCTGCGCGCCCATCTGGAGACATGCGAATTCACCAAGGAGAAGGTCTCGGCGATGCGACAGCGCGCCAGAGACTGCCCCTCCTACTCAATGCCCACCCTGCTGGTAAGTGAAAGCAGAATCTAAGCAATCCAAATACCTAAAATGTAATCCAATTGGAATCCAATTCGAGTGTAGTTGGGCTTTTAGAGCTTTGTTGCGTAGGCGAATGTCAAAGCACATTTCCGGGCACATTTTATTATTGGCATGCATAGATCAAAAACAACAACAACAACAATAGTAACAACAATAATATTATAAACGACAACAACAAACTAGTTGGTGGCTGCTCATACGTTACTCATACGCCAAGGTGAACCAGTTTGCATGATTCTAAACCAGGAAATCAAAAGCATCGCACGTAGCTGCGTCTGTCTCACTGTAAGACCTCCGGCTTGGCCAACGTGCGAGATAGAGACAGATAGGAAGAGCGAGAGAGAGCGTGAGAGAGCGAGAGAGAGAACGCGTAAAGATAGCCATAGCCAAAGCCATAGATCGGGGCATTGAAGCGTCGCCGCGCTTTGGGGTCAAGTTCTTAAAAACCAATTTTTTTGTGTCTTTCTTGACTTTGGCCAAAAGCTGTCAATGTCAAAGTGACTGACAGACTGACAAACAAAATGATAAATGGGTTGTAAATTCTGTCAACGACTCGACTCGATTCGACTCGACTAGCATGTAGAGCTCTAGCTAAAAACTATTTACAAGTGACGTCATTGTTCAAGTGCGCAACATAGATACTTATCTATAGATATAAAAACGGCCAAGCAAAAGCGTTGAGAAAGGGGGAGCATAGAAATACAGTAAGGATAATGAAAGAATTGTATTTCATATATGCCACAGTTTTAGTAGTCTTATTGGTCTTATATAGCATTATCACAAACTGAACGATAAGGAAACCAAAGCAACAACAACAACAAAACTAAACCTACGTTAAACCAGGCGAGAAACGTGTTCCGACAATAACAAAAATACATTTCCAAAGCTCAAGGTCAGCCGTAGCGTCATTATTAATGGAACAGAATAGCGCGCACACACACAAATGCATGGCACAACAGTGAGCGAGCGAGAGGGCGAGCATAAAAGGGGGCGAAAGTATTTAGACACATGTGGCGGCTGTTTAAATAAAGGCGAATTAGGCGTTCAAAAATAATCAAAGGAGAGCAGCGCGTCTGCTTCTTGCTTTCTATTTCTTTCTAGTTTTTTTTTGGCTGGTTATCAGACAGTTGCGTTAATGAGTTAGCGATAAGAAAGCGCGCGATAGTAAACAGAGTATTTCCATTGTCAAAGTCAAGTGCAAGGCTCTAGCAGAAGCAGCAGCAGCAACAACAAAGACATTGTAAGAGCTTTTACAAATGCAAAGAGAACACAAATATGATCAATGGCAGAGTGAGAGTAAGTGAGCGTGAGAGAGCGCGCGATAAAGTGACGCTGCCAAAAGAATAATTTGCACATGTCTGCAGCGTAGAATAAACACACATACAAGCACACACACACACACATAGGCACACAGTTAGAATGCTCGCATGCGAGTCGCGAGACGACCTTGTGGCGAGTTATTTTTTAACCTTGGAATGAATGAAATGGTTGTGCCTGTGTGTAGCGTTTTTTTTCTTTTTGCGCATGTTGGTATGTAGTTGATACGGGTATTATATATAGAACTACTTGCGTATGTATGTTTGTATATGAGTAAGCAATAATACTTACATAATAATATATAAAAATTATACAAATATGCATAGAACTAGGCATTAGCCAGGGCATCGGACCGACGGGCGGGTGCCGGGGTTTCCCGTGCACACTCGTAAATGTAAATGTCATCAGTATGAGGAAGCGAATGCAAAAGCCAGACCAGAAACAAAAGCAGCAACAACAACAATAACGGCACTTTTTACGACAAGCGCCGTCAAAGAGAGAACGAAAAACGAATGCTAGCAACAATTACAGCAAGAAGCATTATTAGCAATTTGTAATGCGCGAGCGAGAGCAAGCACTGCATTTGGCTGAATGAGTGGGGTGCGAGTAGGATAGCAAGCAAAACGACGCAGTTCATTTGAATACATTCAGGTGGTTTATTATTATTTTGAAATGCTTATAAGGAAACGCCAGACGCGGATTCTATGCAAAATTCTATTGAGTTATGACTGCACATGCGACAAGGCGGAAGCAAGTGCAAGGTGTAAGGGTCTATTATATATGTATAATAAATATGTAAATATATTTAGATATGTATGTATTGGGCATATTGCAATTAGTGTACTGTTGATTAGACTTGAGATTATATCGACTACAAAAATGCGAGGAATTATTCTGGCAGCCAAAAAATTAAATTGAAGGTCTTGTGATACGCATGACGGGCAGCTAACAAAAGGGGGGATAAGTCAAGAAGAGGGCACTTTATAAAGAAAGCACACACAGACAAAGCTATTATACATATTGCAAAACTATTTCCGCTTTTGCGCAAATAAAACGCAAATATACAGAAAAATATATTTTTATAAAATGATACGACAACGAATCCCCATGTCGAAGGCGACGTTAACGTCGACGTCGACGTCAACGTTAGCGTTAGTGTCAGCGGCAAAGTGCCGGTAAAAAGGTGCAGAAAATAGAAAAGAAATTTCTTATCGTTGTTGTTGTGCCGGTTAGCCGGCATATTGTTGTTGCTTTTGCTTGCACTTGACGAAGGCCAGTGGCGCAGAAGACAGAGTGAGAGAGAGAGAAGAGGTCGTCTGTCTGTGCGTGCGTGTGTTTGTGTGTGTGTGGGAGAAAAAGACGCAAACTATGGATGGGCCGGCATTTTGAGAGGCGGCAAAATTGCCCAAGGTTAATCAGAATACTTCGACGTGTTGGTACAGACATATATATGCATACATACAGATATGCATGTACAATGAAATGAAACATAATTTATAAATTAAGAATCAAGAGCAACGAAAGGCTATTAGCAAGGGGTTGGCTGGGTAGTTCGGTCGGTGTGGGGCTTTGTGCTTGGCACGTTCGCGTTTGTCTGGCGCGTGCATGTAATTCAAAACCCGGAAAGCCAAATGGCAAAATAACATGAACCAGGGTTTGCAATAGACAAAACAACGGCATCAGTGGTAAATAGGTTCACACACACAAATGACAATCTAAGTCCCCAACCGGCACACGCGCAGGGCACAAAAAAAAGCAACGACAACAACTAACCGGAACCTTGAACTCTAGTTCGTCGACCTTGGTGCTAATGTCAGCGACAGGCGACGAAAGCACAAAGCAACAGAAAAAAAAACTACGAATAGAATTGTCATAGCAAGCGAGAGAGAGAGCGAGCGAGAGAGAGATAGATAGATAGTGGGAGAGCGCAAAAAACCGCCCCTAGAAACTAAAAACTAAGCGGCAGCAACAGCAGCGCGCGCGCTGACGTCGACAGAGCTTTTGTAATGGAAAAGCTTCTAGCGTGTACGTATGAGGAAATGTGCCGTTTGACGACAGTTGAGTCAGTATTAGCTGGAAGGGGTATGCTGAGCGTGTGTGAGTGTGGGAGACGTGCGGAAGTACTAATAGTTATGATTATTGATTGCAGCGGGTAGAAAGGAGATGGTCGATGGGAGGAGGTGAGCTGGTGGCAGGGCGGTTCGGTGACCTTCGCGTGAATAGCGCTTATAAAATGCCGATGACGTTGTTGTGGGAAATGCAACAGTTTGCCACATGCTAAGCAATTAAGTGGCAAAGCGGCAGGTGTGGCAGGCTACAGTAAACACTAGCGCAAAGCGAACGTAAATAGTTATTAACGATTTCCAATGCTAACAATAAATGTAAAATGCAAAACAAATTAAATTAGCAGGAAATTTATGCAAGATTAAGAACGTAAACAAATCCAATCAGAACGATCAAGTAATCTTATAAGAAAAGCAATAAACTGTAATGATTTGATGAGCTAGCATTATATTTCAATTGGAATGTGCACACATTCCTATGAGAAGTGATATAATCTAACTGGAATCCATTTTCTTGTCGTTTCTCTTGCAGGCTTGTCCGCTAAATCCCGCGCCTGAACTGCAATCCGAGCAGGAGTTCTCACAGCGCTTCGCGCACGTCATACGAGGCGTGATCGACTTTGCGGGCATGATACCCGGCTTCCAGCTGCTCACACAGGACGACAAATTCACGCTGCTGAAGGCGGGTCTGTTCGATGCGCTGTTCGTGCGTCTCATTTGCATGTTCGACTCGTCGATCAACTCGATCATTTGCTTGAATGGCCAGGTGATGCGTCGCGATGCCATCCAGAATGGAGCGAATGCTCGCTTCCTGGTCGACTCCACGTTCAACTTTGCAGAGCGCATGAACTCGATGAATCTAACGGACGCGGAGATCGGACTCTTCTGCGCCATCGTCTTAATCACGCCGGACCGTCCGGGTCTGCGCAACCTCGAGCTCATCGAGAAGATGTACAGCCGCCTGAAGGGCTGTCTGCAGTGCATTGTCTCACAGAATCGCCCCGACCAGCCCGACTTCCTGGCCAAGCTGCTCGACACCATGCCCGATCTGCGCACCCTCAGCACCCTGCACACCGAGAAGCTGGTCGTCTTTCGCACCGAGCACAAGGAGCTGCTGCGCCAGCAGATGTGGAGCATGGAGGAGGGCGACGCTGCCAGCAAGAGTCCCGCCGGCAGCTGGGATGCCATGGACGTGGAGGCGGCCAAGAGCCCATTGGGCTCTGTGTCCAGCACCGAGTCAGCGGACCTGGACTACGGCACGCCCAGCAGCACGCAGCTGCAGCAGCAGCAGGCGAGCACACCAACCCAATCCTCCTCCTCCTCCTCCTCCTCCACCTCCAGCTCCTCCTCGTTGGCCAGCTCTGCCCCCTTGCTGGCTGCCACACTCTCCGGCGGCTGTCCGTTGCGCAATCGCGCCAACTCGGGCTCCAGCGGCGACTCGGGTGCTGCGGACATGGACATCGTTGGCTCCCATGCACATCTCACACAGAACGGTCTGACAATCACGCCCATTGTGCGCCACCAGCAGCAGCCGCAACAGCAGCAGCAGCAACAACAGCAGCAGCAGCAACAGCAGCAGCAGCAGCAGCAGGTGAACCATCATCAGCAGCAGCATCCGCAGCTGCATCATCATCTGACCTCGGGCGCCACGCGCTATCGCAAGCTGGACTCACCCACCGATTCGGGCATCGAGTCGGGCAACGAGAAGAACGAGTGCAAGGCCGTCAGCTCCGGGGGCAGCAGCTCCTGTTCGAGTCCGCGCTCCAGCGTCGACGATGCGCTCGACTGCAGCGATGCAGCTCAGGCAGTCGCCGCTGCCGGCGTTGTCTCCGTCTCGCCAGTGCGCTCGCCGCAGCCGTCGAGCAGCGCGAATCTGAAGCGCCAGATTGTCGAGGACATGCCCGTGCTGAAGCGCGTGCTGCAGGCGCCGCCGCTCTACGACACCAACTCGCTGATGGACGAGGCCTACAAGCCGCACAAAAAGTTCCGGGCTCTGCGGCATCGCGAATTCGAGTCCGCCGAGGCCGATGCCAGCAGCTCCACCAGCATGCCAGCGCACAGTCCGCGCCAGAGTCCCACGCCCACGCCCACGCCCACGCCCCACAACAGCGCACACATCAGTGTGGTGCAGACGCCGCCGCCATCGGCCGCCGTCGGCGCAGCCAGCAGTCAGCTGCACATGCACCTGACGCGCAACACTCCCAGCCAGCAGCAGCAGCAGCAGCAGCAGCACCAACAGCAGCAGCAGCAGCAGCAGTTGGGCTCGATGGCCAGCACGCATTCGGTCCTGGCCAAGTCCCTGATGGCCGAGCCGCGCATGACGCCGGAGCAGATGAAGCGCTCGGACATCATCCAGAACTATTTGATGCGCGAGCCGGCGACAGCGGCCAGCAGCACGACGGGCGGCCGCAGTCCAAGCAGCCACTGCCCCTCGCCCTCGACCAGCTCCCCGCCCCCAGCTGCACAGCAGCAACAGTTGCAGCAGCAGCAGCAGCAGCAACAGCAGCAGCAGCAGGTGCGCTGGTCCACCACCAGCTGCCAGCAGCGTCAGCAGTCCGTGTCGCCGCACAGCAATGGCAGCAGCAGCAGCTCCTCGTCTAGCTCCTCATCCAGCTCCTCCTCCAGCAGCAGCAGCAGCAGCAGTTGTCAGTATTTCCAGTCGCCGCACTCCACCAGCAGCAGCGGCAGCGGCAACGCCACCTCTGCAGCGGCCACCTCCACCTGCATAGTGAGTGCGCCGCCGCGTGCCTCGCCCTTGATTGAGCTGCAGGTGGACATAGCTGATCCGGCCCAGCCGTTGAATCTGTCCAAGAAGTCGCCGACGCCGCCGCCCAGCAAGCTGCATGCGCTGGTCGCTGCCGCCAATGCTGTGCAGCGTTATCCAACACTGTCCGCAGATGTGACTGTGACAGCGGCCAGCAGTGCGGCGGTGGCTGTGGCCACGCCCAGCAGCACGCCGCCCACCAGCAGCAGCAGCAGCAACGGCAGCAGCAGCAGCGGCGGCGGTGGCTTGGCAACTGTGCACAAAGTCATGTTGGAGGCGTAAGCAGAGAGACTGAAGCGCGGGGCGTGGTCGACATTTCCTTAAAGCAGCAGCAGCAGCCACGCCTCCTCACCAAAAAGAAAGGGGCGCCAGAGTAAGAAGCCCAAGAAGAAAGCCAGCAAAAAAGAAAAAATATTAAAAAAAAGAAGAAGAAAAACAAAAAGAAAAATTACAAATTTAATTAAATTATTTTAACTTTAAACAAAATTCACAAAGAATAATTGAAAAACAAAAGAAAAACAATGAGCAAGTGTACAAAGTTTCAAAATGCATGCAATTTAAATATTTAAACTAAAAGTTATTAATTATTAAAGCAGAAAGAGAGAAAGAGAAGAAGAAGAAGACACAGAAATCTCGAGGCATTAAAAGAAAAGCAGATATATATATATATATATATATATATATATATATATATCAGTTAAAGCAGCAACAACTTGCCTCGAGCGGTTTTCGCTTTTCCCATTTTTGATTGAGTCGAAATTTTCTTTTTGTTTTCCAATTTTTTTTCCAACACTTTCGATTGTTTTCCTAGTTCTAAGCCAAACATGTTGTACATACTATATTTACGCATATTAATTAAAATATTTTTACGACTATTATTATTATGTAGGCAAGCCAAGCGTTCGACTACTTGCTTTTTGAGAATGTTTTTTGAAAAAACTGCAAATTGATAAATTTTTCGATTTTTATTTTTATTTTTATTTCGTATTTTGTTGCCCCCAAAAATTAATTGAAAAAAAAGAAGAAAAAAAATGGTGTGAACTTTTTTTTTGCGATCTCCGTTAACAAAAAATTTTGTTTTTTTTTAACAAGCGAGAAATTGAAAAGTAAATTTAAGTTGAAACGATTCAGTTTTTATGAATTACAAACAAGTTTAAGATTATTGTTTTCTAATTTTAAAGCTAAATCTTAAAACATAAATACATATATAAAGCTAAAGATATATATATATATATGTGACAAGTGGAAATCAAACATAAACAAAAACAAAAAAATGCTTAAAGAGTTTTAGCAGCAAAAACCCAACGTTAAAACAATATTTGTTGTGTACATAGTTAAATGTTAAATTAAAATTACAATTAAAATTAAAATTACAAAAAAAAAACAAGATAACGTATTTAAATCATATGCTTAAACAATTCAATGTTTAATTGGCGTCAAAAAAAAAAAAACAAAAATAAAAATATAAAAAACTTAGCAGCTGAATAAAAGTTAAAGAAAACTCTGCAAAAAATACAAAAAAAAAAACAGATGATGAAGAAGAGGAGACGATATGATATAAATATTATTTAAAAACGTATAATATACACTTGCGGTAGCAAAAAACTATTACATTAATTATAAATATTATTATTATTATTATTATTATTATAATTATGCAGTACTATTATGATTATTCTAATTCTTATGATTAACTAATTACTATTTCTTGTGGTAAGCAACAACAACAAAAAACAACAAAAACAAAACAAAGAAAAAACAACAACAACAACACCGGCGCAGAAATTTTTATGTCAAATCAATAAAAGAAAAATTGTTTAAAAAAAATATAAAAACAAAATCTTGAGTTCTTTTTATTTCGTTTTTACTTTTCAGTTACCAAATGCAGCAAGCAAATATTTTTTATTTCAGTTTTTCTTTTTGTTTTTCGTATGTTCTTATATATATATGTATATCAAAACAAAAAAAAACCAAAAAAAAAAAATGAAAATTTTGTTTGATTGACAAAATAAAATACAATAAGCATAAAATTATGAAATTTAAAATACATACATATACATATACATATACATACATATATATATATATATACATACATATATATATAATACAAATATATTCTTTTAAAATTTATGCAAGCAGAGAAGATGAAGATGAAGAAGAAGAAGCAGAAGCATTGTCGAATATTATGAGCAAGGTTATAAGAAGAAAAGCGAAACAAAAGTAAAATAAAATATCACACTTCAATAATAATATATAACTATATACATATACACATGCATACATACATACATATGTGTACATAGCTATGTGTGTAACAATTTTTTGCGTGTGTGTGTGTGTTTGTGTGTGTGTGTAAGTGTCCGTAAATTTTAGCAAAGAAACTGAAGAAGAATTGTATGAAAAACTGAATATTTTATGTAATTAAGAACTCACACACACACGCACACCCAGTAGAGCTGGCTGAGTGTGTGTTAGTGTGCGTGTGCGTGTGTGTGTCTATCTTTAGCTCCAAAGAGAGTTAAGCGAGGCGAAGCAAGCAGAATGCAGCGACAAACTGAAACAATGAAATTGCGACAATTAAGCGTATAATTAACAACAAATTTAAATGTTAAACATAAAGAGGCAGCCAACATAGGTGAGCTGTATTCCAACTGAACAGGCATATTTAATAATCTATATATATATAGATCGAGTATATATATACACACATATATGTACAGACATACATGCATAGTACATATATATTTTCATCAGTCACAATGACAATTAAGAATTGTGAATTGAGCCAATGACAGTTTTTAAAAGACAACAACAACAACAACCACACAAAATATGGTATTTAAATAGAGCTCCAGCTGGAAACTCCACAAAAAAAAAAAACCAAAAAAAAAACATTTGTATTTGTGAAATAAAATAATATTGCAGTTTGTTTTTAAATAAAAAAAAACCAGTATGGAATATGTGAATAAAATATGAAAATAAGTATTTAAAATATATCAACAGAAATTACAAAAAACAACAAAAAATTAATATTTGTTTCATTTCACTGCAAAGTGTATCAAGTTTATTTGTTTCAGAATGTGTCATATTCCATGCCTTAATGGGGCTTCTTGCTGGCGATAATTGTCAATGTCGTCGCCTGTGTGTGCTTTTTGGAATTCTGCCCGTGACCTTGAGCGATAAGTGTCGCAAAATGAATTTGGCAAAATAATCAAATAAGCGCGAGGGGCGCGAGAGCAGTTGAGTGCCTCGTGTAGATAACATGCGCTGAGATAGCGCCCAGGCACAGCCTGGTTAGGCGGCAGGGGGACTGAACGCAAAC
Source organism: Drosophila hydei (assembly GCF_003285905.1). Classification (NCBI taxonomy): domain Eukaryota; kingdom Metazoa; phylum Arthropoda; class Insecta; order Diptera; family Drosophilidae; genus Drosophila; species Drosophila hydei. The sequence goes on from NW_022045643.1 coordinate 8,332,870, forward strand.
TACACACACACACATGCATATATATGAATACATACATATACATATATATATATACATATATATATATATTCTAATTTTAAATAATGAGCATGGTCAGAGTGCGCCAGACGCTAAGAGAAGGCGGGGAGAGGCAGATAGGTGAATGCTCAATTTCGTTATCTTCAAAGTCAATGTCAAAGCTAAGATAGACAAAGATCGATAGAAGCGTAGAGCGAGATGCATGCCTTGATAAGAAGGCGTAACAAATTAAGAAATTGTGCAATGCGTCGTATGAGTAATATGTGAAAAATATTCGAAAATAATGCAAAACTAAATATTAAGCAATAAAATGTAAAAAACGAGGCATGGAAAATAGTTCGTAAAATCGATAAGCGTTATAAAAATCGATAAACAGATAACGCAGCCAATTAATAAATATTTAAATGAGTCGTATAAGTAATATATGCAATATTAAGAGCAGCAAAGAAATGACACTAATAATCGATAAATAACAATAATCGATAAATAACAATAATCGATAAATATATAATGAAGAATAAAGGCCAACTGTGACATATGGCGTATGTGTGATATATAGAAACTTTTAAGCTGATGACAAATATTGAGAATAGATTGTCATCTATCGATAAACAATAGTATTGGAAATTTAATACATAAAAATAATTAACACATCGATAAATGCAAAGTCAACGACGATGCAACATGTAATAATATTTAAAAAAATTATATAGATATAAGGATAAAAGTTATAATGAAGAGATAAACGATACAAATGAAACTATAATCGCTAGAGAAAAGTCAGAGATCGTATTTTGACTTAGACTACTATGTGTATGGTCTCAAAAACGCACCTAGACGCATAAAACTGTCGTTCTATGCGCTTTTTAAGAGTCAACAGGGAGAGTTGGAGATAGAGAGAGAGGAACAGAGCTAGAGGCAGACAGTATAATCCGATCGGGCGCTATCGACTGAAGCATACTTGTTTTATTTCAAATTTCCTGCGATATATGTATGTATGTATTATATATTTGTTCGTCGATTCTTATAATTCTTTTATTTTTCTTTTTCTTTTTGTTTTTTTTTTTTGCGTATTTCACCTTGAAATCAAACGAGCCTCAAATAAATTAATACACACAACGCGCGCAAATTCCACGGCACAAATAAAAATACAAATACAGTTACAAAACCATACGAATCGTTGTGTGCATGTATTGCGAAGCAAGAACAAATACCGGGAACAAAAGCAACAACAAAATTTCAAGGTTAACTGATTAGACGAAATTAGCAAAGTTCTAGCAGATGATTGAAAGAGCGAGCAGGAAGCATGGGAGTAGCGCAAGAGACAGAACGAGGGAGAGCGGTAGATGGAGGGAGAGGCAGAGGCAGAGGGACCGGACGATGAGAGCACGCGCTAAATAAAAGGCCCACGCAACGTGTTTGCGTACGGTGCGTGTGCGTAGCTCGGCAAGCCGAGCATGCGACCCGAACCGCACAACATCAAAGCCGAAGTGAGGCCCGCCGAGCGTACGCACACGCATGTTGAACTTCGCCGCTCCGCGCCGCGCCCCCTTCCTTTAAACGCTTCTCTGAAGCTATCAAACGCGTCAGAGACCGCATGGTATATTCTGCGTTCTTCACTTGCTTTTGACATTGAAAATAATATTTAGCTGCCATAAAAGATTGTGTTAACCATTTAGCCATAATATTTCTATATTCAGACTTCATTTATAGTTAATCCAAATTTAAATCATTTTCAAAAATACATTTTATTGATACGAAAATCAAAATGAATCAAAGGTAAATTTGCAGGTCGGCCATAAGGCCATAAACAAAGTACAATGAAAAGAGTAAATTGGACTATAAACAGAAAAGTCTTACGTTTTTGGAATAAGGTAAATATAATCATATAAACATACAGACACACAAACACATAAGCATTCACACACATACAAATACAAACAAATACAAAACGAAATGCGCTTGACATTGAACTTGAACTGCACTGCAGTCGATGACGATGACAGCGACGGTGACAGCGACGCTAACGTCAACGTCAACGTCTGCTATGGCAGAGCTGATAGCAGAATCAACGAGAGCGACAACAGCTGTTGTTATTGTTGTTGTAGCTGCTTTGCTGTCGTCGCCGTTGATGATGCGACAGCAGCTGCTTTGATGAGCAGCTGTAAATGGTTAAAGCTCAAGTAAAACAACTACTGTAACTGTAACAACAACAGCAGCAACAACAACATCAACAATTAAAGGAGTTTAGCGTGTAAAGAGAGGCAGAGAGTAGACGAAAATGTACAGCTAGATCTGCTGAATGGTTGCACAGTGATGTCCATAATAGTCATGCCGCTCATGTGCACAGGCACACTTATTCTACATATGCATATGTATGTACAATTCTTTGTATCCAAAGTATATAGTCCAATGGATATTTAGTTATAGCTGCTATTCATGGCGTATGAGTAATTTTTCTTTCATATAAATCTATTGGGAATTGTCTGACTCAGTTTAGAATAAATGTATATTGCGAGAGTGTGAGTCTATGACCTTGACAAGGGAATTTTTTTGTAATCAACTTTTTGGTACTGTGGGAACAACAAGTAAAAATAGTTTCATTTGCTGATAAGTAAGATTTGGTATAAAACAAAACATAAATTTAGATTTATATTTATTTAGCAGAAGTGACATACATCTTTAACCCTTTATTGGCCCCAAAGGAGAGGCTAATAAACAGCTCAGTCGTAAGTTTGATGAGCCGTAAAACACAGCACAAGATGTGAGTTGATGGAAGTGTGAGCGAAGAAAATCTGTCTTGTCTCGACGAATATGGAATACACTAACTCAGCTAAGTTAGAGAAATAATTAGAAAGTATTAAAGAAATATTTATAAAGCTTTAATATATGTTATTCATGTAAAGGTTTTTTGTAGGGTATAAAAAAGTCGTTGATAAATTTAAATATTCTACGATCTTAAGTATTTATTTTTAAGATTTAAAGTTGCTATTTTTAGAGTATTAAAACTGCATTAAATTAGTGAAGAAAAAAATAAAAAATATATTTCATAATAATTAATATTATTTTTTATCAAATATAAATTGCTTATATGAAAAGTTACTTCACTTAGAGTATTAAAAATTCGTTGATTGTGGGCTGACATTTTCGCTAAGGGCGCAAATTATATGCGTTGGGGGATGTTTGGCTGTCTGCTGGCATTGGCAGCTACCAAGGTCACAAGTGACAAGTGTTGCACGCGCCTGCGATTGACGAAATGTTGCCGTTGGGAGGGAGTGGCCCGTGCTATTTGTGTGGGCGTGGGTGTGGGCGTAGGTGAATTGCGGATTGGATGCGTGTGCTCGGCGCTTGGCACTTGTCGTTTGTATTGCGCTCGTCGTTGTTGTTGTTTGGCTTTACCTTCTTCCTTTTTGCTTTTCACTTGATTACTGACACGCGCCTGCCACACACACACACACACACACACACCCACTGTTGGAGTCTGTTTGTTTGGTTGAAGAGGCGCCAAAGTGATTTTTGGTTTTTAAGCAGATTTATTTAGAGAAATTTCTCGATTTGTTTGTTTTCTTTGTCAACAGCGACGCTGAGCAGGCAGCCAAATATGCAAAATCTGGCTTAGAATGTCATCAATATAAATCTGCAGATAAAACTCTGTTATAAATAAATAAATAAGTCAGAGCTATAGCTAGTCCTGCCTTGCCTTGCCTTGCCTTGCCTTGCTAGCCTGCCACTCTATATGAGCTGAATATTTATCTTTACGCTGTGATCAGTTTATATTAGCCGCATTCACTTGATGTCGGGCCTAAGCAAACTTGAGCGGCACAAAAATGCCAACAAGTAGCCCAAATTTCGCAGTTCAACAAATCTCCTTCAGAAAGGTCAAAAGCGAGTCTCAGCAGCAGCAGCAGCAGCAGCAGCATCCAAGAGGCTGATGAGGGTGACGAGCTCGACGCGTGTGTTATATTGAAATGTCCTTGACAATAACATTGGATGCCTTCAGCCCGTCTGGGCGTGGGCGTGGGCGTGGGTCCCCTCTGTGGCGCGTGGAAAGCTACCCAAAAGAGTCTTGGACGTGGGCGCACTTTGCCGGCCATACTCGATTATTGAGCTACACGTGTGCCCACACACGTCTGCCTGGCAGCTGGCAGTTGGCAGCTTCAGCACTGTAGCTCGAAGGCTGCGGCACATAGGTTTCCTCTCAGCTAATTGACAGGTGAACAAAGTCTCGCGGAGTCGCTTAAGTGAGCCTACTAATTTTACAGTTATTCAGTAAATAAAGGTGCAACAGCCCGAAGCAGACACGCCCCAGAGCGGGGCCAAATACAGGCGCGCTAAGCCCACAAGCCAATAGCCCGCAGCCAATTTTTCTATTTACACAATTACAATAACGAAATATTTACCCTATTCGAGCTCTGCTAGAACCAACAACCCCAACCCCAGCCCCAAGCTCACCCCCCCGCAGACAAAAGCCAAAGTGAAGCGCCACGAAATTGCGTCGAAAATGTTTTTGGCGCACATTTCACGCAGGCACCAGGGGCAGGAAGCTTTTACCAAAATTATATTGTGTTTTATGCCCCACCACTCCCTTCTTAACTTTTGTAAGTTGAACAAAGCTCCAAACCAACCCCAAACATGCGTGTGCTCCTTCTACTCCTTATTTTGGGTTAGCATTCAAGGTCAAAGTTGAGAGCTGGCCGTAGCAAAAGTTGACAAAAGAAAATAATTGAAGGCATTCGGAATACTCTAATGAAAAGTTCTAATTATAGATATGGATTGTCTTGAAAGATATTTGAATATATATACATATATATATATATAAAATATATTTAAGAATTTCAAGAAATTCATTTGTTTTGCTTTCAATTCTTTCTAGAGAAAGAGTTTGATTAAACACATCTATCATCATTATCTCTAACTCTAACTCTATCTCTCTCTCAATCTCTCACATATGTGACTATTTATGTGCCCTTATCTTCTGTTCTTCAAACATTTCAATCAACTCCTGCTCTACATAGAGTAGCGCCTGCCTAACACGCGCTCAATGCGCCGACTCTGCCGGCGTCGACTTGGGCTGCCAGTGGAGCCCGGGAGTGCCTTCAATGTGCATGAAAAGCAACCCCAAGCATACCATAGAATCATTTGTGGACTTCAAAATTATTTTTTGGCTGTCACTTGACCTAAATCAACCAAAAAAATATATATCAAAGCTCGACATTTTGTTTAATTGTCTAATTAAAATCAAGAAAAGTTGACATCGAGTGCCATTGAGAGTGCTGCAAGTGACGAAGGATCTACCTAAATGTTTCAAAAGCTGAGCATAGGGTCTGCATATATATTAGTTATATATACGATAAATAAGGCACATCAGTTATTAGCTAAATCAGATAAAATCAGAGCAAGCTTTTGCAATTTAAATACTAAAGATTTTTGAGAAACTTTAAAGTAATTTAAAGTAAAAATGTAAAATACCATAAAAATATTTCTAAAAAATATATATTGTTTTCATAAATCTATATTCCTTAAAGTAAATATTAAAAGAAAATTTTCTGAGAGCAAGAATCATATTTTATGTAAATTCTTTAATAGTTTTTTGTCTATAAAAGTATAACTAAAAGATTTTAAAGTATTTTTGAATGTTAATACATTTTTTGAGTTATGGATGATTGGGAATTTTCTTAGAGTACTGTCATTAGAGTATTTTCAAGAGGCTAGTTTTAGTAGATTTCTTTCATTAGAGCTCTATCATTAGGGTACTTCCATTGGCGATCTTTCATTAGAGTGTTTTCCTTAGGCTAATTTAAGTAGATTTCTTTTAGAAGGGTATTAGATCAATGAAACAGAAGATCTTTTATTAGAGTATGTTGCTTAGGCTAATTTTCTAAGAGTTCTTTCATTAGAGTTTTTCCATTAGAGTATTTTCATTAGAGCACTTTTATTACAGTTGCTTCATTAGAGCTTTATCATTTGAGTTATTTTATCTGAGTTATTTTATTCGAGTACTTTCTTGAGAGTTCTATAATTAGAGCAGTTGCATTAGATTTCTTCCATTGGAGATTTCTTTTTAAAGTACTAATTTTATAGAAATTCTTTCATTAGAGCTTTTTCACAAAAATACTTCAATTTCAGTTAGTTCATTAGATTTATTTTATTAGAGTTCTTTCCTTATTGTTGTTTCATTAGAGCTCTATCATTAGAGTTCTATCATCAGGCGACTTTCATGCGTTTTCATTAGAGTTCTTCTCTTGTCCCCCTCCCATGAAGCCATTTGCTGAAGGCAACTTTTTCCACATTTTACTGTTTTAGGCCTGCTCCCACCATATCTGAAATCATTGCCAACTAAATTGTGCTTAATTTGTGGTAAACGTTGAAGCCCTTAGCAGTGTGTGCGCTTGTCTGTGCCGCAGAAAGATGAGACTGGCCACGCTATCTTGAGAGGTCTGCTGTCGAGAGGCTTGACTGATGCCGTAAGCCGAGCCATAAATGCGCCTTAAGCGCATTTCAAGGACTATGGGCGTGGCCACATGCTCAGACGACAATTTGAATGTCTGGCCAAAATCATCTTGAGTTTCAATGAAGTCAGCAGATGTGGCAGCAACTGGGGCAAGAGCTGACATTGTGTCTACGCCTTGTCCGCTGTGTAAATGGAGCAGAAAACTTCGCTCATAAACACTTTGAAGGCAATCGATTATGGCAAGTGGAAAAGTGCATCTATATAGTTTCATAATGCAATTGCCGGTCGAAATGTAAAGTGAATCAAATTACGCGTGAAATGAAATTAAAATTTTATAAACAGAGCGGCATAGAACTTGCAACGTCTCGGCTGCGGAATTACGTTTCATAAATATTTATTTATGTTCTAGATATTTATGCGGAGCGAGGGCTCTGATTACGTCGAGAGCAAATGCTGATGTCGATGTCGATGTCGATGTCGATGTCGATATTGAAGGCGAATCAAAATGATTGCGTAGGCGTCTGATTGTTTGCCATTCATGCCCGCCCTCTCATCAGCATCAGCAACAATCACATGTAGTTCTTGAATTTTAAATACTGTCAAGGTTGCATTTAGTATAGAAAGCCTCGAGCAAAACAAGTGCCAACGAGCTCTTCGGCTCTATATAGGATACGCAATTTATAATAGATTCGTAAGCTCCATATGTATTTCACCTTCTGCTGTGTAGTTTGCTTACAACATTGTTATATGCCATCGATAATTTTCGATTATGAAGTTATTGGCTGATAACTTAGAAAAGCTTAATGTTTTGTGATATGTTTAATATGAAGTCCATTGCTACTCTATTCACATCAATTGTATTTGATTTGTATTGTTAAATAAGTTAGCTTTAAGCTTATTTACCAAATCGATATTTATCGATTATTAATACATTGCTTGAACATTTAAAAAGACAAATTTTGTATCAATTGTATAGCATATGCCTTAATAGAAAAGGTAATTCTAGCTTATTTATCATATCGATAATTATCGATGGTTCATTTATTGATTGAGTTTGTAAGATGAAGTTGTAGTGCATCGCTAACCAATTTAATTTGCGTTCTATTTAATTTACATTAATCATTAAGTGCATTTTGAGCTTTTTTAGTAAATCGATAAATATCGATTATTATGTAATTGACTTAGTTTGATTATCTGTTCATGTACATCGTATTTATTAGTGTTGGAAAACGTTTTCTTAGTTTGAAATACATTTTTGTCATTTGATGATCATTTTTAATATCGATAATTATCGACAATTCATTTATTGATTGAGCTTGTAAAATGAAGTTGTAGTGCATTGATAACTAATTGTACATGCATTCTATTTAATTTATATTAATCGATAAGTGCTTTTTGAGCTGTTTTAGTAAATCGATATATATCGATTAATATGTAATTGACTTAGTTTGATTATCAATTCATGTACATCGTATTTCCTTTTGTTGGAAAACGTTTTCTTAGTTTGAAATAAATTTTGTGAGTCATTTGATGATAATTCATAATATTAATAATTATCGATAATTCATTTATTGATTGAGCCTGTAAAATGAAGTTGTAGTGATTTGATAACCAATTTTACATGCATTCTATTTAATTTATATTAATCGATAACTACATTTTGAGCTACTTTAATAAATCGATAACTATCGATTCGTATGTAATTGACTTAGTTTGATTATCTTGGCATTTCTATCGTGTTTCCTAGTTTTAGACTTAGACAATTTTCTTAGTTTGGAATAAATTTGATGACTCACTTGATGATAATCATTTATCATATTGATAATTATCGATTAATATAATATTTATATTTCTGAATATGCCTTTCGACTCGCTTCACATATGACTACAATTACAGTGCATACAAGCTTTCCTGTTAAGAATGATTCTCATGTCTCTGAAACTCAAATCACTTTAAAGGAATCAGTTTCAAGGAGATTGAGTCATTTGAGTACTTTGTAAGCTATAACATTACATTGTTGATGTTGTTTTTGCGTCACATTTCTTCGAGTCGTATCTAATTTTCATAGTTAATTCAAAGGACCTTGGCGCTGGCGGGGACATCGAGCCTTCTTTTATGGTATCCATGTGCGTGTCTAGGGACTGTCGGCAATGGCAATGAGAACCAACTGTTGCCATCGATAAATATCTAAGAAGTGACGGCGGCTGTCGACGGGGTGGCATTCGTGCTTGGGTTTGTATTTGTTTTTGGGTCGGTGGGCGTTTCGGTAAAATTGCGGCGCCGCCTGTCTCCAGTCGCCGCCTGTCAAGGACATCGCTCCTCAACGAAATGCGCATAAAATTTTCGTATGACGGAGGCCTCTTTTCCCTCTTGTGAGTGTTTGCGCACGTTTAGCATTGCAAACTATGGCAAACATTTTTTCGGCTTTCAATGTCAACCGATCGTTTCAGGAAGTGCTGCTCAATATGCCAAACTTTTGCCGGTCGGACGGTGCATAAAATGAATAACTTTTCCATTCAGCTATTGATCGATCAGCACTTGATGTCTGGCCACGACTGGTGAGAGAGTTGTACGTATGCCAATGGCTAAGGGTTGTAGGGGTCGATCGAGGGAATGTTTAATTGTATACAGCTGGCGACAGGAAGCTGCCACGAGAGTTCAGTTTAATGTATGCCCCACAAATGTCAGCCATGAAGATAGTGGCATATTATGAATATCTTTAACATTTGCAGCTCCTCTTCGAATGAATTGGGAATTAACCTTGGCGTCAGAATCTGGAAATGAACATTAAAAGAGCTGTGCTGCCAGCGGATGGAGCACTAATGAGAAGCGCTGAGAAAGGTGCAAGGAATAAAACACAAAAGTGATGAAAATGTATTCTAGAGATTTGGCAAAATAAATATCATTTTTAGAATATTCTGAGTCGATGTTTTCGCTTTTCATTTAAGCCAAGCGGAACGATAAACGTTAATGGCCATAACTTATTATTATTAGCCAAGTTCGGCTCGTAATCCTAGTCACATTTAGCAAATGCCTCCATCCCGTTCCAACTGTCCCTTTTTATGCTATCTATTGTGGCCTCAATTCATGCATGAATTCTGCAATCAAATGTGAATAGAAAGCTCATAAGCTCTATTTTATGGGCACATAAAGCAAAGCCTTACACAATTTAGGCCAACTCGCAGGACGTCGGCAGTTTATGCGATTCGCCAGAACGTTACTTCATAAACTGGCTGGCATTCATGCGCCCATTTTTGTATACTTGTTGTTGTTGTTGTTGTTTTTTAGGCATTAAACGGTGCCAAGGATGCGCGTTGTTAAAGAACCCGTCACGTATACGCCGCATACGCCAGCAATTATGTATTATGTATAACTGAATGGTGGCTGCTCTTTTTTCGCGGGGGTTGCACACACTTCCATAAAGCTAACCAAAATAAGCCGAAGGTTATGTTATGATAATACGCACCAACAACAACAACAACAGCAACAACGTTGCCCGCTACGCAATTCAATCAGTTGCCTGCGAATGGCTTTTGTGCCTATGCCATGGCAACGCAGCCCAACTTCAGGCTGCTTTCATACCCAAATACGCGTCTGCTTAATGAGCAGCAAGTGAATACCTTTCGACCCCCTCAATCAGCATATACCATAAACTCTTTGATCCTACTTATTGCTTTCTTCATTGCTATCTGCCCTCCTGCTCCCCCCACACACCCACGCTCAGGCCTATTCGTTTATTTGTTCACATTTCAAGGTTGTATTTATTCTGATTAACAAATAACAACACAAATTATATATTGGTTCGGCTGTTTCCTTAGGCTACGGGTTTAGCTAACTGCGTCATAGGCGACGAAACATATTTTTATGACTAAGTGACGAATGTTTTGTACCCTGGCTGGCATGTTTTCAGGGCGATATAGAGTTGCATGTACAGTCAGATATAGTTAGGCAAATACATGGATGAATTCATATAGAGTTACATATATAATAATTTAGAATCGTCTAACAGAATCATTTCTGTTCTTCATCTCTCTTGGTCATATTTCCTCATCGATCAGAAACTCATCTACCTTCAGCTCTATATATACCTCTTATGCTCACACATAACTCCCCTTAGTTGCCACATAGCCATTGCTGTAGCGCAAAGCACTCATTATAATAAAAAGAAAAACAATTCCACGGATCAATTTACATTGTGTCCTGCGTCCTGGCTGGCTGGCTGGCAGGCGACTTTATTGATAAACTGATATCATGTAATTAGTATTTACCGTAGGCGTTCACAATGTTTACTGCTTAACAACAATTGTTGCTGTAATTGCCATGATTAGGCGGCTTTGTAAAAAAGTTCCAGGAATGCAATTGAGACATGTGCTTGGGGTGCTATGTGTAAAAAGGTTCGTCAGAGGTACAGCTTGGTAAGCTGAATACAAAAATGAAGGCGGTATAGACTGGCAAGAGGTTGAAGTCAGTTTTAAAGTGAGAATCGCATAGAAGAGTATTAACTAGGAAGTAATCAAAGTAAGCATATGAGAAAACGCATTAAGAAATAGAGTGAGAATCGCATAGAAGAGTGTTAACTAGGAAGTAATTTAAAAAAGCATAAGAGAAAACGCTAATGAGCATTAACAAATAGAGTGAGAATCGCATAGAAGAGTGCTAATGAGCAAGGTGTTAAAGTAAACAAACAAGAAAATGACAAACGGAGTGAGAATCGCATAGAAGGGTGTTAATAAATAAGAAATGAATATTAATTGAAGAGAAAATGAGAGTGAGAAGTTAGTATCAGTGTGAGAATTGCATAGAAGAGTACCAACGAGCGCACTGTTAAAATAAGCGCAAAAGAAAATGCTGAAGAGAAGTTAGATAAGCCGTAAGAAGCGCATAGAAGGGTGCTAACTATTAAAGAGTTGCAGTAAAGTGTGAGAGAGAAGTTGTAGAGTGAGAATCACAGAGAGGAGTGCAAACGAAAAATGCGTTAGAGTAGACTTGAAGGCAAAGCAGAGTGGGAAATTTATAACAACGTGAGAGAGTGCCAATTAAGCAGTTAAAGTTAGTATAAGAGAAGCTTAAAATCGGAAGTTGATTATAAGTGAAAAGCCCACAGAAGGGAGTTACCTAGAGAGACCTTAGAAGACCGCTAAAGGAGTGCTACCAAGCTGAGGGGTAAAGTGAACATAAGAATCACATGGAAAGATATTGTTGAGCGTATGGGAAATGCTGCAGAGCTCTAAGTAGCTCTTGACAGTCTTTGCCATAGAACACCATTTGCGTGTTGCATATTCTATTATCACAACTCATACATAGTTGCAGCAGCATATTAGCCGCTGCGAAACAGCCTCATTCAATTTACTTTAGCTAAATGATCATAAAAAGAAATGTTTTCACTTTTAGTTGGCAATACTTATTACCACCATTAAGCACTAACAACTGCAATAATAGCAGCAGCAGCAGCAGCAGCAACAGCAAACAGCAAACACTAAGCGTAGCAATTTGTTGCAACAACAACAGCAACACACAAAATATGAAGAGGGAGCCATCGAGCGACCCAATTTCCAAAATCACTTTCTTTGCTTTTGATACACATAGATGGGTGTATTTCGAAGTTTCTCTCCTTTGTGCTTTACAGTTCACTCAACTCGGCTCGAAACATTAATTTTTTGTATTAGTTGTTTTTTTTTTTTTTTTTTGAGACTAATAATTAAATGCTCAAAATCAAATAACTGAAACTTTGTTAAGCATCGCCGAGTGCAAGTTAATCATTTCCATACGGGAGACAACAGATATCAACAAGAAACACTTTCCACACAAAGAGAGAGAGAGAGAGATAGGGAGAGAGAGAGACACACACAGAAACAGTTTTCGTTGACCCAGAAAGCGAACTGAAAACCCGTTTCAGTCGCTGACGGGTTAAAGAAATGCAACAAAACTACAAGAAAGTAAGACTGAAAAAACTTTAAATTTTAAATAAATGGAGTACACTTTCGCTTATGAAAACGAAAGTCAACGGACTTTTGCAACAACAACAACAACAGCAGCAGCAGCAACAGCGGCAACGGCTAACAAAACAGTGCGACGCGTCGGTGAAATGGCGGAGAAATTTGTCAGTCTAATGGGAGGAGGGGGCCAAAAACAAAGTAGGCTGTGCAACGGGCCAAAGCGACATTAACACAACAGCAACAACGACAACAATGAACATATATTAGATTTTTAATCTATGTAGCGCAAATGAAATGAAAATGCTAAATCAAAAGTTCAAAGTTGCGCGCGTTTTCGACGCGACACTGACGCGTTTCTACGTATGTCCGTGAGAAACGCGTCGATATGCGCGAAGCACGCGACTTTTTGCAAGTGACCCAATTTCAATAAACATTGAAAATAAAATGAAATAAAATTAAAAATAAAATACAATATGAGCTGGCTGGCTGGCTAGCCGGACGACTAGCAGCGGGCAACAATAAATTATTTGGAGGTTCGAACATTCAATCTGCCATTTTTAGTTTGGGTTTATGTAAAAAACAATAACACAACACAAATACAACAACAGCAACCAACAATAACAGCAACAAAAATAATATTATTACCAACTGAGCTGAACTGAACTGAACGCCTTTTGTTTTGCGCCGGCGACAGCGTCGAACAACCTTTAGCCAAGGCAATGTTTAAATAAATACTACAATACGATTTTCTGTACTACTTTTCATGTCAAGCACACCCATTGCAATTTGCTAAAGGCGCTAAAAAAGGTCATAAAGATAGAAATTCTTGAAAAACACATCATTTTCGCTCGCTTCTAATCTGTGCAACATGCAAACATTGCAACTCATAAAAGTGCGTCAAAGTCTATGAGAGATAGCTTTGTTTTTATAGCTGAACTGCAGATAGATATGATATGAATTGTGTTGCTAAAATATTATTTTTACTTGAGCTAATTTTTGATATCATTAGTGATCTCCATGAACACGATCTAAATATGAATGCCAATCCATAGTTGAGACTGAAATGAGGTCAAAAGGTGTATATGGTATATTGAGCAGAATACAAAGCCCAAGAGGTTTGTTTTCGAAATTGAGTCAATATATTTAATAGTTGATATATCATTGAAAAGTTTTGAATAAAGATCGATGCTTAAAAAATTTAGGTATTGAAAAAGTTGTATGAACTCAGATACAGCTGTGTTCATAAGAATAGTAGTGTTCATAAGAATAGTAGTGTTCATAAGAATAGTAGTGCTCATAAAAATAGTAGTGTTCATAAAAATAGTAGTGTTCATAAAAATAGTAGTATTCATAAGATTAGTAGTGTTCATAAAAATAGTAGTGTTCATAAAAATAGTAGTGTTCATAAGAATAGTAGTGTTCATAAAAATAGTAGTGTTCATAAGAATAGTAGTGTTCATAAGAATAGTAGTGCTCATAAAAATAGTAGTGTTCATAAAAATAGTAGTGTTCATAAAAATAGTAGTGTTCATAAAAATAGTAGTGTTCATAAAAATAGTAGTATTCATAAGAATAGTAGTGTTCATAAAAATAGTAGTGTTCATAAGAATAGTAGTGCGAGTACTAAATGTTGGACAATTTGCAACGAATATTAAGATTAACATATCTTATTTATAATTTAAATATTTTTAGTACCATTCAAGGACTGCAGAACTTGAGAAAGAAGAAGTATCTAAATTTAGCTTAAAAGTTTTTTAAGTTAATAATACTGTTCAATGTCAGCCTGATTTTCTGCTACTTCTGCAATGTTATTAGTGTAAGGCTGAGAGCTTGTAAAAATATGATCCGAGTATGCGGGCGTCTAGCTAGATGATTATTTAGGCCATTCAGACAGGGTTGTTATAAGTGGAAAGCACATTAAGTTTTAACAAACTAGAATGTCTCTCTCTAGGGAAATGATTTGACAAAGTGTAAAAAAATTTTCATTACTAAAATCAGCAACAGTTTTTGAGCTCAAGAGCTTGAAGCATTGTCCAAACTATATACATTTTCGCTGAGCTAGACATATTGTTAAGATATTTCAATGAATTTTATTTTATTATTAGTGCTTTGGTCCTTTGAAATGGAGACTAGATTTATTCGGTCATGTTTTATTTGTCAGATGGAAGCAGCCACAAGTCTCGAATTCATCCACCAGCAATAGTTTTGCCTGGACAGGCATCACTTATCTGTATACACGCACATAAATCAAACTATATATCAAATAAAATGTAAATGCTTTGTTTTAATGTAATTTTGTTTTTGTTTTTCCTTTTGTTTTTTATCATGCTTGCATATTAATTAAGTGCCTCACGTGAGTTGGGCAAACCAAAACGATGTCAATAACCCAGCTATGGCTGCGAAGTGTGTGCATTTGCTATACATTTGGTATACATATAGATATATATATATAACATATATGTATATATATATTTATATATATATATGTATAAAGTGTGTAAAAATTTCACTTGGCTGGCTGCGTCGGCGCAGCTGCCGACAGCGAAAGTGAAACTCGAAGAGGTGTTTGAACTCAGCAAGTGCCCAAGCCAAGCCAGACGACAGTTGAACAGCCGCGCGGCAGGCTGCAGGGTGCAGGGCGCAGCGGCAGTGGCAGGTGTGTGGCAGCGGGGCAGGAGGAGGCGACAGCAACTGGCCTCGACGCAAGTAACTGGAGCGGAACCAAAGACAGCGTCAACAAATTGTACAAATTTTACTTTCTTTTTAGTGTTGGCCAGTTGTAACTACGGCTAGAGTTGGCTCAAATGTCAATGAACTAAAAATGAAAAAAGAGCCACAAACAAATTGACGACGTCAAAAGGAAAGCGCCGGCGCGTAACCCAATTAAACTGCAAACATCGAGTGTGACTTGCTGGGCCTGAAGACGGCTCAACTGGACTCGGATATTGAATTGGCTTTTAGCTGTTTTTTTTTTTTTGGCTTAAAGGTTTTGTCTTTTTTTTTGGTGTTTGCTTTGGACTAGTTGCTGATTTGGCGCCAATTTATGCGCTTGGCGTGCACGACGACTGAAAAGCCTCGCCACTGAAATATGCCAAAAAAGGTCAGAGACAATTAGCAAGTGGCGTTTTTTTGTTGTTGTTGCTGCTGCTGCTGCGTGTGCGTGTGTGCCGTGTGGATGTAAACACCCGCGCCTGCCCCTGCATCTGACTTCATTCCGCCATGTGCTCTGTTCCAGTGCCATGAGCCAAGCTCAATGTTGCTGCGGCTGTTTAACAAGCGCAACAACAACGACAACCTTAGCTCAGTACGACAGTTAACACTACAACAACAGAGTCAACTATAAAACGGCAGCAGAGGAGGCCGACGGCGACATATAAATAACCTCATAATTGCCGCTGAGGGTCTTTGCAATGAATTATGCGAATTAACCTCAAACATTGAAACGTTTTTCATGAACATGCAACAAAGTTTTGTTTGTTGACAAGTTTAATAAACTCTGAATTGAAATATTAATAGGCTAGTGCCAGGCAAAGGATTGAAGGCAATAGTTTGTCTAATACCAATTTGGAAGCTAATTAAAAACGAATTTCGGTTTCTCTCGCTTGACTCTTGGGAGTTCATTGACCCAAGTCAAAGCGTTTCACAATTAAATGTGATTTACCCCAAAGGCAGCAACGATGCCAGGGGCCATCCCAGTCCGTGCCGTTTCGTTTCGTTCCGTTCCGAATTGCAAGCTCGTGCCGCGCATGCGCAACCCGTGGAGAGCGAAACGTCAGCAGCAGCAGCAGCAGAAGCGGTTGAGCGGGTAAGCGGGTAAGCGGGTAAGCAGCAAACGGTTAAGCACATTTGAAATGAAATTGAAAGCAAAAGCGAAAGTGTATTTCTTTCTTGTTCGCTTTATTTTTATATCGTTGTTGTTGTTGTTTTATTTTTGCCTTTGTATTGCCAACAATTCTTCAAATTTCTTTTGCCATTCAATTTCGTTTGACAACGTTTTCACTTTTAGCCATAATAGCTTTATGTTTGTTTGTTGCTTCTCATTCTCTTGTCGTTGTCGGCTCAGAAGTTCAGGCCAAGCGCTTGGCGTATCTTTTGGCCAACATTACATATTTTATAGCCCATTAGATAATTACAAAAGACTGCACAAAGAGAGTGAAATTTGTGGCCATAAATTGACCCAGTTTGGAAATTAAATCTGAGATCTTACCACAAGAGACAGCAAAAGAACAGTTATATGATATTATAAGATTTAAATAAAGAGATTATGATTTTGGCACAGTTTTAATGCAGAGTGTGAAAGAGTATGGGAATAGTGAAGAATATTTATACATATTTATATTTTTATGTATATATTTAATATAAAGTATATTGAAGATGCATATAGCATTTAGACCTTTTGATATGCAAAACCTTAAAACTTATTTCAATTATTGAGTTAAAGACAAGTAAGAGTGCTCAAGTAGGGAGTGCCTGACTAGCGCATACCCTGAATACTGTTTAAAGCTGTCATTCCATTGACTCTATGAATCTTTTAAGAGGATCTGCTCAGCCTTCTTCTGCCTGTTCCATACATTTTCACAGAGCTAATTTAAACTGAATTTCCAGTTCAGTGTATAAAAAGTTATGGATGCTCAGTTTGATGAATTATTGTCAAATAAACTTCTGTATATATATCACAGACAAAACTCAATAAATATGCATTCTAAACTGAAGTCACTGGAGTTGAGTTTTTCATAAATAAAACCCAAATAAATTTATTTACGTGCAGCCTGAGCTTAACGTAATGGGAGAATGAATGATGACAGTTGGCCTTTGCACAGCTTTTAAGAATTTTACGCACAGCATATGCTCGCTGCGATAATAAATACATGAGTTTATGCTTGTATGTTCCATAATATTGCCGGCAAGACTATGCAAAGCATTGCACCTTGTGGCTCGACTTTCACTGCCAACCGCTGCTGACCCAGAAACTCCAATGACACATCAACCTGGCCCAGCGAAGCGTTTAAAAAACTTTTATGCAAGCGCATAAAAAAATGCAACTGCTGTTGCAGTCCGACCGACCGACCGTCCGTCCGTCCGTTCGTCCGCCCGTCCGTCCGTCCGACCGACTGAGCAAGTCGCAGCAAGAGATCGCACCGCAAACAGGCCTATAAAATCTGCAGACGTTGCGGAAATGAAGACGTCGACATCCTGTTTGCCCTGCTGCCCACTGTTTTTGCAGCCGGCGACTTTCTGAATGGGCTCGAGCTGGCCCTCAAGGCTCCTGGTTCCAGGTTATGGCTCTCAGGGCCTGGGACTCAAGGCTCAAAGCTCGCTCGGTTCAGTCGGTCAGCGCTGCTAAATACATTTAAGATGACATTAATTTTTTTGAGCTGCTGCGGCTCTTAGCTGTCTGTTAACTGCTTTAGTGTAGTTGGGGCAACCCGCAGCAGCATCTGTTTAGGGCCTTGAGCACATGCGAGGCGAGACCTCATCAAATCGAATAGACAATTTTCGGCGCTTTCGTTTTTGTACACACCCCAAAATAGATAAATATATCAGTTGATCTACAACACTTTTCCCATTAAAAGCAATTTAATGTACGCTACGATAAATACAAATTTCAAAATTAAGACGACGAAAGTTCAACACTTTCTTTTCGGTAGTTGAAGTTCAACTCAAGCCTTGGGTAGGTGGGCATCAATTACCCTACTCAAAAAACTATAGGAGAGCGAGCGAGGGAGAGGGGGAGCTGGGGAGATGCTTGATAACTAATCACAAAAAAGAAAGTGAAAAACAATAACAACAACAACAACTCCAGTTGATAATCAAGTTGTCATTTTCGGCTGTTTCATTTCTAAAAGAAAGTGATGCACAATTTGACAATGCATCGGCAGCGGCATCGATGGCTTAGGGTGTCATTGCTCTCGATTGGGTTCAGGCGCGTTTGTTGAACCCAAAACTTTGAATTATTTTCACTCGAAACGAGCCCTCAGCGTGCGGCAAAAGTGAGAGTTAAGCGCGCAGAGCCACAGATTTGAATGTTGTTTGTTGGCTATTGAGGTCAGTCGAGAGCTGGAGTTGGTGTCGGAGTTGGAGTCGTTGGGCTTTAATGATCGCTATCGAGCACACTTTATATATATATAGAAATGCATATATATATATATATATATGTGTGTGCGTATTTCTTTGTATGTGTTTTTTATTAAACACTTTTCATAGTTTCAGCTATTTTGGCCATGACGCATGCGCCCAGCAACTTTCTTTGGTCGCCGCTTTCAAAGAGGTTACTGAACGAAAGCAGATACTCAACCTCAACCAAAATGCAAAAAAAAAATTAAGTTGTGATAGGGCATATCAAATATCATCTGATTATAAGCAAAAACGGCAACAGCTGGAGTGAAAATATCTTTTTTCTTGCATCTCTTAAGCAGCTAAGTTCAAGGATGTGTGCTTCGAGGCGTATAATGTACCGTTAGAGTTCAAGTCAAGAACTACAAGTTAAAGTTTATACACACACACACATACATATATATATATATATATATATATATATATATATATATATATATATATATGTATATATTTATAACTAAAATGACAAATGAAAGCTGCTCAAATTTAAAGCCTAGCTTAAGTATTAAATTAAATATATGTAATAATCATTTAATTTATGTTTAAAAATATTTAAATAAAAAACTATAAAATATGAACAAATATAAATATTTAATGTCTAAAATGTTATATTAAATAAAAGTGAATAAAGTTTTATAGCGTATTCTCAGCAATCTTAGTGAATCGCAGCTGAATAGGTGTTCGTAAATGATTTTTATTGTTAATTTGGGCAGAGAAAGTAAAGCCAATATATAACTTATAATTATATAGAAAGAGTATACTTATAAAGAAAATATAAAAGTTGTCATCTTTTATCATTAGCAACTAAAGTTTTTGACTTTCATAATGACCAGGCTCATGGCTTTCGTACCCAGATCCTTCTACTTCAGTTGCCTATAAATTAGGTTTGCTTAGACAATTTTAATGAGCATAGCTAAATATGTATTAGATATATATGTTATATATATATATATGATAATCATTTAATATATATATATATATATATAGTTAGCTGGGCATGGCTCACATATTTTATAGCTGAGTTCAGCTTATTTGGCATATATCTTAGACTAAAGTAAGCACAAGTATTTGCATACCTCTACACACTACTCCATAGATTCCTTTTCATGTTTGGGTGCTACTGAAATAACTTAAATCACACTGAAAGTATCTATAAATAAACTATTCATTAACTGCTTAAATGTCAAACGCTAAGCAATTCAATAGAACTGATTTATAACATATATAAAAGACATGTCTAAGCATAGGAAAACAATGCCAAGAACTGTGCTGAAAATAAACTTATATAAAAATAAAATATATATATATATATATATATAGATATGTGTATATAATTATAATTAAATTAAAATTCTACAAAAATAAAAGAGAACTCTATATATATATAGATTTGTGTATATAATTATAATTAAAATAAAATTCTATAAAAAGAATAGAGAACTATATATATATATATGTGTATATAATTATAATTAAAATTCTATAAAAATAAAATAAAAGAAAACTCTATATATATATAGAAGTGTGTATATAATTATAATTAAAATAAAATTCTATAAAAACAAAAGAAAATCTATATATAGATATGTGATGATAAAATAAAATTCTATAAAAATAAAAGAGAATTATATATATATATATGGGTATATAATTATAATTAAATTAAAATTCTACAAAAAAAAGAGAACTCTATATATATATATAGATTTGTGTATATAATTATAATTAAAATAAAATTCTATAAAAATAAAAGAGAACTATAAATATATATATATGTGTATATAATTATAATTAAAATAAAATTCTATAAAAACAAAAGAGAACTACATACATGTATGTATATATAGATGTAGATATGTATAAATAATTATAATTCCGATTACAAAGAACAAACAATAAGATGCGATAGAAGAAGTAAAACTCTACATAAATGCGAAGGTAATGGGCGCACTCTCATCTGCTCTTAAATATTTGCTAAGTCTATCTTGGAGGTGGAGCAACAAAGGTACAATTAAAGTTTCAATGCCAACGCCACGAGCGAACGTTGTGACAAATTTCCATTTCATTTCTAGGGTGCCTAGAATAATCTTTGTTAAATATTTACAGAAAAGCGCTGACATCAGTTGTGGAACTGGAGCTGAGCCAGGCAGGGGCGAGGCGCCCCCCTCGGCTAGGTGCTGGCAAAGCTGGCGCATAATCAATTGCCACAGACCCAACGCCCCTGCCATACTATTTTAATTGTGTAAAGACCGGTGCTTTAGTTGGGGAAGCCCCCTCCCTGCCACTAAGCCCTGCCCTGCCCAGCCCTGCCCTGCTCTGCTCTGCGCCTAAAAGTGCTTGCGGGTCATTCACGCTGCCCACGAGTGCCAAGTGCGACTCTCAGCAGTTTCGAGTGCGTCATCAACGTCGCAATTGTCTCGGCTAGCGGAGCGGACATTGGTCATTGCCCGAACTTACCCCCTATACTACCCCAACCCCTTAGCCACCCCCAACTATAGCTGGCATTTCGCTGAACTTGAAACGTCGTCATGCAACTAAAGCGTGCAAATTTCGCGCTATATTTTTTGTGTAGTTCTGTTTACAATTCAGCTGTGGCCCGTTCCAGGAAACATCAGCGATACCAACAAAAAATAAAACCCGTTGATGTTGGCACATTTGTGAGTTAGAACCGGGAGCAGAGGCGTAGACAGACTATTGACTAAACCTTGAAATTGACAACTGAACTGAAACCGAACAAACGCTGACAGCGAATTACACATGAAATATATTCACTGCGCCTTATGTGACAAAATCTAAATCTTGCTTATGGAGCACATAATACGAAGTGTTTAAGTTTTCGTATATTCAGAAGACATGCGCTGCATGTTTGGCGATTTTCCAAGAATTATGCATGAGTTTTACGGAGCGGCGAGGAGATGTCATATCAAGCCGAAGCGTGAGAAATCTTTGCAGCAGCCACAAATGGGTCACTCGACCATATTTTCATTAGAATAAGCCCGGCTGAAAGGAAGTGGAAAAGTTGTAGATGGTTGAAGATTGAAGTGAGTTCTATGAATAACTAAAAGTTATCAATTAATAGACTTTCAGTTGACCAAAGCGACATTGCTCGCTATCTAAATGGAAATCTAGATTTACTTTAATTAGCTAGCATGAGTGGTTGAGCCTTATGTGGGATCTGTATATCATTTATTAAACTTGATATTTGAGTGTAGGCAAAGGTCATGACCTAATCGAGTACGTAGAATTATATATTTAGGAGCTGAGCTAAAGGTCAGCGCACGAATTATCTATTCAAGTCGAGCCACAGCCTAAACACAAGGGAAACTAGCCCAAATCCAAACACTAATTCATCAATTTAATAGCTGTGGCAAAACCCAAGCAAAACAATAACAGAAACAGGGAAAAGAAAGCTCAAACTTGGCTATAAAAGTAATCCTAATCGTCAGCGAAATTTTTCGTGGAGTGGAGTTGAGTTGAGTCGAGTTGAGTCGAGTTGAGTCGAGCGAAGCGGCATATGAACGACGAGCGGAAGTGCGGAAAGTCAAGACATTGACCTCAAACATATCACGCATAGCAATCGTACAATGACCCGGAATAGAGTCGAGGGGGAGGGGGAGAGTGAGCCATATGGAGAGCCAAGTCCTGGGTGCGAGGCTGGGCTTGGCAAGATTAATAGCTGCAGCAAGTTGAACGAACCCGCGAACCCGCAAAAACGCCTACGCAGCACTTCGCAGGCAAAGACAACAATCGCACTAGCATTACATAATCCCAGTAGAAGCAATATGGCGCTCGAGATGGAGCAGCAGCAGCAGCAGCAGGAGCTGGGGAAGGGATTTGTTTTTGCCAGCCCGCGCAAGTTGCTGGATGTTGAGCAAGGGAGCCAAGTGACAACCGGAAGCTAACCTTGAAGTTTGGCAAGCGATGGCGGGGGAAACAGCAGCAGAAACCAAAACAACAACAACAAATAACAAAGGGCAAAGCTCCAACTGCGCATCCAAGCCAATGTCCCGGACTGCCAATGGCCTCAGCTCCAGCCATATTCCAACCCACACCAAGGCAAAGACCTCCATCTCCAGCTGTAACACGTGTTGGAAGCGAGTGGGCGAGTTGGGGGCGAGGGGTGCGGTGCTGCCGAGGGGTAAGCGTACCGGAAGCTTTCGCATTTTGCTACTGGATGGAGCCGGAAGCTGGCAAACCAAAGCCAGAGACAAAATTGCGCCCCCAAATAACATTTCAAGGGTGACTTTTTGCTCGCTCGCAAAGCAAAAGACGCCAACAAACTGGGGAGCCCGTGATAAGTTCAGGGCAAACACTTGACATTGAATCAATAATAAGTTCAAATTTCCTAAAAATAATACTTGCAAAATACGTGCAACTTGGCTTCGAGCTAAAGATGTGCTAGCTCAGAAGCAAGATGAGGTAAGCTCACAAGGAAGCTGAGGTAACTCAGCTGCAAGAATTGAAATTTGATAAATTGTTGCGAATGAGGGAATAACTAAGTGTCAAATAATAGATTTATGCTGCATAAGAGATTATATAGAAAATAGCAAGCTAACCTCATTTTAAACTTCATTGTAAATCTAATGGCTCAAGTTGCATTTGATCAAGGCTTGTCTCGCTGCTTCAGGTTTCCAACTTCATTGTAAACCTCATGTTAACTGACTAATTTAGTGTCTGATAAGCTTATGAGCTACTTTTGTTTAGTTTTAGCCTCGCACTAATCCTCATGTTAAGCCTAATGGCTAAGCATTTGTCGAAAATTATTGTGTTTCTATTGCATTTCATGTTTTACTAGCGACTCGAGCTCTTGGTAGGCCTTATGCTAATTCCCATGTTAATGTTCAAGCTAAACCTAAGGCTATATTTGGTCAAGGTTTGTCGTAAAGTTCTCGTCCTTTACTGTGTTTTGACTGGCAATTAGTGCGTTCCAGTACAATAATAAAAACTAACCCAGCTCCATCAACGCGGACAACAAATAGCAACGCTTCATAAACAAGCCCCAACTGGCGGATATCTCTGACCTACGCAGCGCCGAGTTGATTAGCCGAGGTGCCGCAGGGGTGCAAGGAGCAACATTCTTGTACATTCTCGGCGGCATGAACAGCATTTTTAACGCCGCGGAAACGAGCTATGAACTTCATTCACAAAAGTGTTTCACATAAATTTGGGGCCTTGTTTAGCTGCTGCTGTTGCTGGACTGGAAGGTATTTTTACGAGGCGGCTAACAAATTGCGTATTAGGCAAAGGCAGGGTGGCCCAGGGTGGGTAAGGCAGATGCGTATATGGCGTGTAGCTTTCCAGCAGAGAGGCATGCCACAAAGTATGCTACAGAAAAGCCCGCGCCTTTTTCACGCACGTAGAGTTGTGTTTCAGGCTCGTGAAGTATTTCCTGGAAAACGCTGGCATTATTTCAAATGCAAATTGAATTTACTTGGCGGGAATCGTAGGCTCATTAGGGACCTATAGCGAGAGCGAGAGAGAGAGGGAGAGGGAGAGAGAGTGGCGAATGATAGCGACAACAATAGAGATGACGCACTTGGGTGGGTAGGTTAACATAACAGGCGCCAAAGCAAACAAAATGCGCAACAGGGAGAGCGCGAGGGCAATGAGCTTTTTCCCCACACAAATGCGAAATGGCAACAAACTTACGGCTTTTGCGTGGCCTTGTCAGAGAGCGCGCAAAGCTTGAAGAGCGCAAAGTTGAAGCGCGTGCAATGCCAAGGCGAAAGTTCGAGCAATGTCACAGAAGTACAGTCAACCAAAAGCTTGCGCGCGGACACGCCCCTATGAGGCGGCCGAGAGCGGCTGAGCGAGCGAGCTTTGAGCTTTCTGCTATACCAACAACAAGGCCTTATGGAATGCCGTTATTATTTAGCGTCAATCAACGCTAAATGCCCTTCAACTCTGCTGAGCGAGCGAGACAGCAAGAGCGAAAGCGATACGGAGCAGCCAACGAAATTTCCATAGCCAGCGCGTAGGCGCCCACTCACACATTCAAGGACTCGGCCACTACTACATATCGCTGGCAAGGTTAACGTAAAAGCACAGCGAGAGAGAGATGGCACGACTGCTGGAAGCAGCAGCAGCAGCAGCAGCAAAAGCTGCCACCTCGCCTTGCCTTAGCAACGGTGAAGTTCAAGGTTAAAGCTGAAGGATTTCTCGCTGTGACATTGCCAATGCCTCCACACGTGGCCGTTGCGTGTGACTGAGAAGCAGCCGCAGCAGCAGCAGCAGCAGCCCTCTCTCTCTCTCTCCCTCTATTCTCGCTTATTCTTTGCATACTTAGCAGAGCATGGAGCTGCTTATTGTTTGACTGGACCTGGTCCTCTCTGCTACACCTGCAACCTGGCAGCCTTGAGCTTCTATATGCCTCTTGCCACATGCCAAATGCCATACGCCACACGCCACATGCCACACGCCACATGCCAGTCCCCGGCTCTGAGTCGACTGTTGATTACATTGCGGCGCGTGACTTTGATTTGATTTTTAAATGTTTCTTTTAGCTTCCCTGTCTCTTTGCTCTCGCGTCTCCTTGTCCCAGCCATCCATGGAAATTGGAGGCTGTTCGCCCACGCACTGAATTTGCCAAACGGTGCGATTCGCTAAAGGTCAACAAAAGGACGATTCTTTGAGGCGGCTTATTATCACCGTTTCGAATGCCACCCCAAAGTTGTTGCATTGAGCCCACGTGTCGCCATTGAAGTTTGTTTTATTAACTTATCTTCCACTTCGTAGAGTCTGAGCAGGTGGCGCTCCACGTTGATGACAGCTTTACGAGATTTTCTGACTGAACAGCAAAGTTCCTTACAGATCTTTTTGGCATTCAAAATTCAACTTTGTATAACAATGCTAAATTTATAGCAACAAGCTTGAGTTTCTAACAAAAACAGAAGCTACTTTAACTGCCTGTCAAGTCAGTGCTAAGCAAATATTTAACAATTTATTAATATATACAGATATATTTTTTATCAACTATTCAATGAGGCAATGCCAACCATTTATAATGCTTGATATATCGTTTAGAAATGGCTATTGCTTAGAATCTTAACTGCCTGTCAACTTGTTGTTAACAAATTATAGAGTAATATATAATAATGTGTGTACTCAGTTGTTGTAATTGTCAACTTTACATTAAAGTATTTTTCATTTTTCAAACTGCTCCACATTTAGTTGATCAGGGGGCACAGAATCTTAACTACTTGTCAACTTACTGCTAACAAAATGTATAATAAAATAATATAAGTAAATGTGTGTATAGCTTTTAATAAGTAAATGTGCATATAGCTATATACATAATATAATTTAGTAACTGTTCCATAAGAGAATGCTAATATTTAACATTCAACTAAAAACACTCAAACAAGTTTCAACTGATTGTCAACTTACTGTCAACGAAATATTCAATAATTTATAAATATTGAGATAGTATAGAGATATATTGTTTTTAAACTCTTCAATGAGGCAATGCCAACATTTACACTGCTCAATAATCCACTTAGAAATGGGTAGGGCATAGAATTTTAACTGCCTGTCAACTTGCTGTTAACAAATTAGAAAGATATCTATATTATCTGTTCATAGTTCAATAACTTAATTTCAATCTGTCAAATCGCAGCACATTTTCTTCAACAGTAAAAGTAGAATTCTAACTATTTGTCAACTTCATGTTAACATATTTAAAATTATTAATTAAAATTAAAAAAATTAAATTAAAATGAATAAGTAAATATATAAATAAGTTAGCCCTAATCAGGCAACTCAATTTAGCAAAATTTAACTTTAATTAATCGTTTCGTAAAGCCACTCCAAAGAGCGTTAACTTCCTATTAAATAAATAATATATATCTTTAAACTGCCCAATTATTTCCTTGACTAGAGGCTAAGCAATAGCATTGTAACTGCCTGTCAACTGGCTGCTAATGACAACATATTTTCCGCTCAAGTGTTGGCACAGGTGTTTCAGTTTGACGCAATTCGAAGCAACGCGAGCTCGAGTCACAATTAAAAGCAAATAAATTGCCAAAGTTCAAGCTGGACAGGAAGCTAAAAATAGCCAAAAGTGGCAGCAAAGAGCGTTAGAGGCAGGCAGCCGGCCGGCCGGTGGCATCGAGTATTATGAAAATGCCAAAGAAGCCGGGTGGGCGCACCCACTCAGGGTCGCTACGTCAATGCGAGGAGCATGCAACAAGGCCAATGCCGCGTGAGCTGCGGGTGCAATGGCAACCCTTGCACTTGAACTTGCGCACGCGGCGGTTGCATGTGCCACATTGAGTGGCGCTAATGCCGTTGCTGCTGCTGCTGCTGCTGCTGCTGGGCGGACTATGTGACCTTCAGCATGAGCTTTTCATACACACACACACACATACACTCATATATATTGAGCTTATTTTTAGTAGCATGTGAGCAAGGGAGACAGCAGCATCGAGTCGTTCGCTCGTTCGCTCGTTCGTTGCATTCAAAAGGTCATTCGTTTAGGGGTGTGTGCCAAGCAGAGGGTTTTGCCCAGCCTCGTTCAAGGTCATTGCTGCAGTCGCAACTGTTAGCTCAATGGCAACAACAACAACAGCAACAATACCAACATGAACTGTAATTACCTAACCCAAACACTTGGCCAACCCATTTGAGGGGTAGGCGCGATTGTCGCATTGACATTGACGCAAATCGCTGAGGGTCAAGTGCATGGTCGTGGCTTTGTTGCCGTAATAAGTGTGAATCAAATTAGCTGGGCAGTCACTACACCCACTTATACAAAGAGAGAGAGAGAGAGAGAGAAACACTTTGCCAGCTAGGCTTAAATGGCCACATTTAAATGAATTGGTTTCGCTTTCAGCATTTATTTTTAATGATCGCTGTCTGAAATGAAATACATTTTGAGCACTCATTTAT
The DNA here is from genome assembly GCF_003285905.1 of Drosophila hydei. NCBI lineage: Eukaryota > Metazoa > Arthropoda > Insecta > Diptera > Drosophilidae > Drosophila > Drosophila hydei. The sequence continues at coordinate 8,360,279 of NW_022045643.1, forward strand.
TAACATTCATAGCTGTGGCAAACAATGGGAAAACTTTGGACATTCTCCGCCGCTTAATCATCGCGTTAATGCAACAGGGCAAAAAAAAAAGAAGAAATTAATCCACTTTGCATAAAAGTCAACAAAAGTGATTTTTTCAGTGATTTTATACACTTACATAGAGCGAGGTATCATGGACTGGCAGTAAAGTGTGGAATTGTATTAAAATTGAAGGCTTTTGACTAATGAGTAGACTCGCAATGTAACTTGAGTTTAGGGGATATACATGAGTGTTCATAAAAATAAACAAAACAAAAATAAAATGAAAATGTAATTTTTCCTTTAGAGATAAAAGTACTTTTTGTTTAGAATTGACTGCAAAGAACTACGAAAAAAATTAAGTTACTTTTGGTAGGAGATAACTTTTTTTTAAAAAATGCATTGAATATTCAATGTTCATAAAAATAGTATATATATATATATATATATATATATATATATATATATATATATATATATATATAAGAAGCGCTGAAATGCACATGTTTTTAAGTTTGTAAAAAAATAATATCGAAATTAATAAAAAAATATGTTTATCCTAATATTTGCTTAAAATTGTTTTCAAAATGTTATGCATATTACTAAATTTTGTAGTACAACAATTAGTGCTCAATTGCACTACTATTTTTATGAACAAAGCAGCAATACATATATATAACTTGTCAAAGTTTCACTAATAGATAAAGTTGCTTATATGAAAAAGTAGAAATTAATTAAAATTAATAATTAATTCTTTAAAAATAATTTATTATCTTATAGGCATTTATCTAATTTATGTCTCATCTAAAATTAAATACAAAAATGAATAGAAATATTTTAATATATATATATATATATTTATCTAATTTATATCTCATCTAAAATTAAATCTACAAATATATTTAATATATTTCTATTCATTTGTAAATTTAATTTTAGATGAGATATAAATTAGATAAATGCCTGTAAGATAATAAATTATTTTTAAAAAATTAATTATTAATTTTAATTAATACTTTAATTAATATATATATATATATATATATATATATATATATATATATAATATATATATATATATATATATATATATATATATATATAATTATATATATATATATATATATAATTATATATATATATATAATCAAAGTTATATTTAATGCTGTCTGAGATCTGTGGCTATATATAGATTTTGTATACTGCATATTATAATAATCTATTATCAGATAAATATATACTCCATAAGATAAATACGTTTGCCAGAGTATACAAGCTTTGATAGCAGACAGATTTTGTTGCTGTGATTAAATTGGAATATAGACAGAGCTCCATTGTACGTCATTGTAATATGTGTATAATATGTATGTGCGCATATACATTTATTTTATATATGTACTTATTTAATATCAAATGATATGCAGCGCACAATTAAAAATGTTGACGCGCGTGGCAGGCCATAGACCGAGAGAGCGAGCGAGCGAGCGAGCGAGCGATCAGACGGCTGGGCATTGTACTTACTTCAGGGGTTTCCGAGGGGTTCGACGACTGGCGCATACAAAGCAGAATGTCGACCATGTTGGAGAGAAGTGCTTACACGCCCTAATTAAGCGGTCAATGCGCAGTTCAAGGGTGCCAAGAAGCCCGGGTCCTTGTGCGCTTTATGCATTAGGAGCATTATGCAGGCCCCGATACAAAGGCCAGCCGGCAGAGCAGGCGAGGGGCAGCGGAGCGTGAGCAGGGACAGGAAATGCGTTTAATCATTGGTTCACTCACTCAATTCAAGGCAAGCCAAAGAAAACTCAAGTGCTGCGCACAAAGAATTGAAATTGGAATTGGCATCAGAATCGGAATCTCAATCTCGGCGGCTCCACTGACTCTGCACTCGCAGCGAGTCGAGGCGACAAAGTTCAGGGTCTGCAGCTGATCTTTTCTTTTGTCTGCATTTGTCTGCAAAAGGAAGCAGCTAATAAGTGCAGTGCGCGACCAAGACAAAAGACAACAACAACAACAACAACAACAACAACAACGAAAAACAGACCAAATATTGACGCCGGAAATATGTTGGCGATGCGACCCGGCGACGATCTTTCGCTCGACTCTGGTCAATCAAGTTGTCCTTGGCTGCATTAATGCTCTTTGATGAGTTTTGTGTGGTCAGTTTTGCTTTTGGCTTGGCTTTGTGTGGGCTTGCCGGATGCTTAACCATATAAGATATATATATATATGATTTTACAGTAGGTAGGGCAAACTTTTTCTCTTATTTATTTTGAATAACGTTGACCAGATCCGATAGAAAATGATTATAATATAAATTTCATGTGCAAAAATATTTTTAATTTTTTAATAATAATTTTTAACAATCATTTTATTTAGTAAAAATTTTTGATATAAATTTTTTTAATAAAGTTGCTTAACTATCTATCTATCTATAACTATGTCATTAAATGCAGTAACTTAAATAATATGCATAGCTTAAGAAGTTTGACTCTATCTCTGACCATATCACAGTTTGACGATGAGCTGAGGCTGTTTTTCAGTTCAGTTCTTTTTGTTTGAGTTAATGTTCAGTTTCTCATATTCGTCTTCGTCCATATAAAAAGTTCTTATCAACTTCTCAAATTGTTGGGCTTTTAATTCATTAGCATTAGCTACAATTAGTTAAATTGTAAAAAAAATAGAAATTGTTTTTAAAATTATTTATAGTTATTTATTAAAAATAAATTGTAAAAAATTAAATAAATTTTAAAAAATATTTTTAAAATCTTTGTTTTGTCATTATTATTATGATTTGTTTAAACTTTAAGTTTTCACTCATTCCATCAATACATACATTCTCTAAATATCTCCCACCTAGTGTTGCCCTTTATTTTTTAATAAAAGACCTCTTCTGGTTCTTCTTCTTAATGTCTGTGTTTATGGCTTAGCCTTGACATAAATATCCGTATATTTAAAGAGAAAAAAGAAAAATAATTTTGTAATTCTTCAGCGCAGGCTTCGCTTGAGCTGTCGGTGCCTGGTCTTCGCATTACTGGGTGTGATTTACGGAGACTCCTTTATGAATTATGCAAAAACTGTGAGATTTATTTTAATGCGAGGCACGTTACCTACAGAGTCCCAGGATATATAATATTCGGGCAATTACCCGGGTCGAGTGGGGATCTTTTTGCAATTGCGCATGGTAATTTCGCCATATGGGGGCTCGGTGACACTCTCCATTGGAATGTGGGCGTAATCGAGCCCCAACGAGCCATTGAACTCAATTCCAGAGTTTATTAATATAAAGGCATAGGGTTACAGGGAAACAAAGACAAGCATGTAAATCTGCTGGTGTCCATTATCCGTTGATATTCCCGGAGAAAAGCACTGGGAGAGCGGGAGAGAGGGAGGGAGCTATTGTTTGTTATTGCAGTAAGTGTGTATGTTTTGCGATCCCTTATCGGACACTTGCCAGGTCGCTGTTTATAAGAACTTGAGCAAGAAACGCGAGTTGTCAACGCATGTTTACAGTTTACGAAAGCGAACAGACGCACAGTTTGTTGATCTTGATCTGGGGTCTGAATTGTCTGCATTGGGCCAAAGCTAAACAGGAAATGAGCCGAAACGTGAGACGCCTTGGGCAGCGTATTCAAGTAAGAAACAACAACAGCAACAATAACGATATAATACAACAAAGATCTGAGTCACTGGCAACCGCAGACCACCATCGCCGCGACAGGAGCCCTAAAGCTAGTCAGGGTCAGGGGCCGGCGCGTCAGCCAAACATTATTATGGCTAAATTTGGGCCAGACAACATACAACACAACAAAGACAACTGCGAACAGACCCAAACAGCCAAGCAAACTTACAAGAGCGACAGGCCATGCGGCATATTTTCCACGCTCGAAATTGGGTCAAGTTTTGGTTGCCAAGCGAACTCTGCGGCAGCGGCAGCGGCAGCAGCTCCTCTGCTTCAGAGTCGATGAATTGGAGTCAAGGTGTCGACAGCAACTAGCAATAAGCAACAAGCGACGAGTGAGATAGCTTGGTAGTGAAGGTTTTTCCGCGATACGCTCGGCTCTGTGGGCTATTTAGAGCGTCAGCGTCAATATTTGGATCTGGGCGTCGCCAAACAGTCGAAACAATTTCAACGCCGCGGACTGACCTTAGCTAACTATGCTTTTCAGTCGCCGAAGGCGAAGAGCTGAGCTCAGCTGATCTTTGGGTTGGGCTTTGAACTTGAACAGCCAGCCAGCCAACCAGCTAGCCAGTAAACGCAAGTTCACACAAATAAAGAAACAAATAAAGGTGCAAACAAATTGGAAAACCGAAGCCGAATGCCAGCAGCACTTACACGTTTGACACTCGCCCGCGCAAACGTCTTTAGAGCTATAGAAAAAGATGCAAATTACCCTTAACGATACAGATAGAAATAGAAATAGAAATAGAGATAGATGTAGATACAGATACAGATACAGATACAGATACAGATACAGATACAGATACAGATACAGATACAGATACAGATACAGATACAGATACAGATACAGATACAGATACAGATACAGATACAGATACAGATACAGATACAGATACAGATACAGATACAGATACAGATACAGATACAGATACAGATACAGATACAGATACAGATACAGATACAGATACAGATACAGATACAGATACAGATACACAGATACAGATACAGATACAGATACAGATACAGATACAGATACAGATACAGATACAGATACAGATACAGATACAGATACAGATACAGATACAGATACAGATACAGATACAGATACAGATACAGATACAGATACAGATACAGATACAGATACAGATACAGATACAGATACAGATACAGATACAGATACAGATACAGATACAGATACAGATACAGATACAGATACAGATACAGATACAGATACAGATACAGATACAGATACAGATACAGATACAGATACAGATACAGATACAGATACAGATACAGATACAGATACAGATACAGATACAGATACAGATACAGATACAGATACAGATACAGATACAGATACAGATACAGATACAGATACAGATACAGATACAGATACAGATACAGATACAGATACAGATACAGATACAGATACAGATACAGATACAGATACAGATACAGATACAGATACAGATACAGATACAGATACAGATACAGATACAGATACAGATACAGATACAGATACAGATACAGATACAGATACAGATACAGATACAGATACAGATACAGATACAGATACAGATACAGATACAGATACAGATACAGATACAGATACAGATACAGATACAGATACAGATACAGATACAGATACAGATACAGATACAGATACAGATACAGATACAGATACAGATACAGATACAGATACAGATACAGATACAGATACAGATACAGATACAGATACAGATACAGATACAGATACAGATACAGATACAGATACAGATACAGATACAGATACAGATACAGATACAGATACAGATACAGATACAGATACAGATACAGATACAGATACAGATACAGATACAGATACAGATACAGATACAGATACAGATACAGATACAGATACAGATACAGATACAGATACAGATACAGATACAGATACAGATACAGATACAGATACAGATACAGATACAGATACAGATACAGATACAGATACAGATACAGATACAGTACAGATACAGATACAGATACAGATACAGATACAGATACAGATACAGATACAGATACAGATACAGATACAGATACAGATACAGATACAGATACAGATACAGATACAGATACAGATACAGATACAGATACAGATACAGATACAGATACAGATACAGATACAGATACAGATACAGATACAGATACAGATACAGATACAGATGCAGATACAGATGCAGATGCAGATACAGATACAGATACAGATACAGATACAGATACAGATACAGATGCAGATACAGATACAGATGCAGATGCAGATACAGATGCAGATACAGATACAGATACAGATACAGATACAGATATAGATACAGGTAAAGATACGGATACAGATACAGATACAGATACAGATACAGATACAGATACAGATACAGATACAGATGCAGATACAGATGCAGATGCAGATACAGATGCAGATACAGATACAGATACAGATACAGATACAGATATAGATACAGGTAAAGATACGGATACAGATACAGATATAGATATAGATACAGATAAAGATACAGGTACAGATACAGATACAGATACAGATATAGATACAGGTAAAGATACAGATACAGATACAGATACAGATGCAGATGAGTCAAGCGAAATACAGCCTCGCAGTCATGGTCCACAGAATGCGAAACCAGTTTTCCTTCATTCATGATCGTGGCTCTGGTGAATGCATGAAACACCGTTAGACGTGAATAAACTATTTCCACTTCCGAGAGGCACAGCCCTCGATCGACCGTTCGATCGATCGATTGTTTTATCTTTTCGATTCTGTTTTAATATGCAACGCCCAATGACATCGCCTAGCAGCGGAGCTCAGAGTCTGGCCAACACATATCATTGTCGGACTTCCTCAAGAAATTAATCAAAATAGCGAAAATCAAACATGAAGCGAAGAGCTAATAAATAAACCGCTAATAAACGCTGATGGGTAATTATCGAATGTGGATCGATTGCGAATCGATGTCATTATTGAATGCAAGCAACTCAAATGTGAGCTACACCCACTCGAAACAAGATGACCTTGACCGGCTTAGCTGATATACTCAATATATAAGGTACTTGATACATGAACGATTGCAATTCATTGTGCTATCGGATATCAAGGATATATTACTGAATAGATCAGAGTGTTAAATGAAAGAGTATATAGCAATCTATGTATATTTATTTTGTACTTTCTTTGAATACTTTTGAATACCCATTTTACTTTGAATACCCATTTTGACAACTCATTAACTAAGTTGAGTAACTTCTCTATATATATTTGTTCTTTATACTCATAAGATAAGAAAAATCGCAGTATTCTTTTGTTATTTTACTATCGACAAAGGGACAAAGGCAACATTTCTGAATAATTGCCAGAATATCTATTCATATATATTATATATGGAATATACTAATTAGTCGATAAGAAAATGGAGCTAGTATCTCTCTGCAAATGGCAACGCTTATATTCTATATGATATTATATTTGTATATAAAACATTACCATAAATCCCAGGCATTTAAATGGCAAAATACTATATGGGTACAGACATCATACATACATACACACATACACACACACATACATACATACATACATAATTCTCTGCTAAAGCCAGTTCTCAGAAGCTTTGCACGTCCGCACACCGTTCGACGATCTGTCTGGCGCAGTATAGCACACACAGATACACACACACACACGCACACGTGCACACACATGCACATACACACGTATGCCTAACGACTGTCAAATGTCTGTCTCTATAACAACAGCTTTAGTAGTCGTATAGCCTTGATCTTGGCAATATGATAACCCTAACCTTGAACAACGTTTTGTGTTTGATTTTTGTTGTTGTCTGTTGTGTGCGAGTGTGTGCGTGTGTGTGAATTTGTTGTGTGTATGTTTTAATGCCTTTTTACTTTGGTCGCGTCGCGTCGCGTTTATTAGAATTTGCTTTAGTCGAAAATAAAAAGTGAAAAAGAATTTAGCATCTACTTTGCCCAGTCTGCGTTTTCAATTAAGCTGCCCGCCCCCTTTCCCGGGCCGCCCCTCCATTTCTTTGCTAATCAGGCAAATATGCTGACGAAAGGCGGGCAGCTGACTGCGTCAGAGCATCGCGATAAGAGCAACATGCATTCGGCTTTAACTTCCGCTTTGCAACGACTTTGGAAACTGACTAACTGACAAAGCAGAAAGAGAAACAGAAACTAGTCGGAGTGTCCGATCCGTCCAAGTTCAGATCATTAATTAAAAGCACGAGCCCCCCACGGCTCATTAATATACAATATATATGTAGGCACTCATGTAGTATGTGTTTTAGTGTGTGTTCGATTCGAGTTGATTTGATTTGCGTTTAAATGAGACGTCGCTGCTTCTTTGCGCTGCTCTTCAGGGCGGTGCGGCAATGGGCTTGACTCAAGTTCGAATTAATAGTTCTTGAAAGATGCGTTAGATGATTTCAGATTAATTTTAATGGGCGTAAGCATAGGATGAGTGATATACGCTATACCGTAAGCGGAATGATATATATTATCTGATAAGCGATACATTTACATGACGATAAACGCTATAATATGCAATACGATATTCATTACGATACACTAAAGAATACGATACGATATACTATACTACACAATGAATGAAATATTACTTATTACGATAAACGATGCAATATACGATATACATTACGATATAAGTTGTACTATGCGATACGGTATAGAATGCGATAAAGGATACGATACGATATGCTATAATACACAATGAATGAAATACATAGTACGATCAATTATACAATATACGATATACATGACGATGTACGCTGTAATATTATATACGATATCCGATACGATAAAGGATACGATACAATATATCGTATTACACAATGAAATGGTACATATTACGATAAAAGACACAATATACTATACGATATACGATATACGCTGAAATGCATGATACGATAATGGATACGATAAGCGATGAATGAAACAATATTTATTACGATTAACTATATATATATATTTAAATATATATAGATGTTTATATATATCTATATCATTACGGTGCAAAATATGATAAAATTTACGATATTGTGTACAATACGATAAACAATATGAGTGCACGACTAACTATACGCTATATCTATCTACATTTGTAGGAGAAAGGGCATTTGAGATTCGTTCTTGCTAACAACTTTTCACCGCACGTCCTTGACCATAACCTGAATGTATTTTATGTATTTGTTTTTTGCTTCTTATTTTATTCGTTTTTGGTTTTTAATTTTTATTGTTGTTTTTGAGTTAAATTCTGTTTTCTTTTAAAAGCTGTTTTTGCGTGCAATTCGGCTGCTGCTTGTTTTTTATTTGCTAAATTATCGCTTATTATTCAGTGCGGCATTTGCGGAGTTTAATTTGTTAATTAGATAAATAGAAATTTTATTTATGTGAGCCACCGACTGGCCCTGCCCTCCCTTGCTCCTCCCACTCAGAAGCTTAACCTTGACTGTTCAAAAGGCGAATTTCATTTTTTTTCTGTTTGTTTCGCTTGCACCGGGCAAAAGTAAATCAAGCAGGCCATAAAATATGCCCCGAAAAAAGCGTTAAAATTCTAAATAAACAAAGTGAAAATAAAGCGGCGACAAAAGCAAAATAAATGCAAAGTTCGAGTACATTTCACAAAATAAAAAAATAAATAAATAAATAAATAAACACGCAGATATTAAAAATTCCATTGCTTGATTCCAAATTCTGATTGTGATTTCAATGCACTTTTTGTTGTTTCAAAAGCAATCGTTGCAGCAGACTTACTTATGCGGGCGAGGGAGAGAGTGAAAGGTGGAGAGGCGACAGCGACAGAGAGAGCACGAGCAAGAGCCAGAGCGAGAGTCCAGACAATAACAAAACAAAGCGACGCGTCCTTGAAATTGCGCGACAGGGCCGCTAAACTCAGGCGGCGACGCAAATAACTCACAACAACAGTCGTAAGGGTCAAGGGGAGGAAGGGAGACAGAGACAGCCAAAGAGAAAGATTGAGGAATGGACGAAAGAGAAACAGCCGCCTGACGTACACATATATGTATGACGTATGAAGTGGGCACATGGAACATGGGACGCGGAACGTAGAACGTAGAACGTGCGAATGCGAGAATGCGATTTGTGTTGTGATTTTTGTGAGTAACTGTCGCTAAATGCTGAACAATGCAATCGAATGACGGCGAATGCGATGGCGCGAAATGCACGCCCAAAATAAATAAATAAATATCAATTATATAAATATGTAGATAGTCAAAGTTTTTTTGTTTTTTTTTCAATTGGCTTTTTCCATACAATTGTCGAGTAATTGCAAATTACACGAAGAAAAGAGAATTCTTGCAACTCGACTAGGGGATACCCAGGATTCAGGCATATATTATGCAAATATAGAGAATAGTAGACTAACTGATACCTAGACTTTCACATCCAACTCTTAACAATGGTCACACTCTATTGAAATATTGACTTTATGATCTATAATTGGAGTAGCTTTACTTCTATCTTGTGATATGAAGCGTTTAACTATAACTTTACAAATACCACATTATAAATCTTATAAATCTGTATATGTATATATGGCATTCCATGGTTCTACATATGGAAAAACTGTTTTCAAAATTGTATCGATATACAGTCAGCCTATATACACATATGTGAAGGCTACTTTATATATTCCGCGTAAACACTTGTTGAAAATGCGGACTCTGCGAATTGAAAACCCTTGACAAAATTATAAAGTGCCTGACATTACTTTGTCGATATATACATTTATATACATGCAGTATAGGCATATCGATTCAGGGTAACAGAGGCTATAGGTTTGGACGGCCCATACACTATGTAAAAACTTTAAAAATAAGGCCAGCTGAGTCACAGCAAATAAATAATGATTATTTAGCTAATATCTACTTTGATTTATCTAATACGTATGCCTGTTCGTTCGTTTGTAGGGTATGCCAAAGTCGCACTTGTTACTTCTTGCATTGCTGCGCTTAAATTTCACTTAGGGCTGCGTTTTTGTGTAAAGTGCAAAGCATTACGAAGGCTGTGAGGTTCAAGGACAGTTCTTGTACCCAAATCAGAAATGAAGGGCGGCGGGGCTGAAAGTGAGTATAAATGAATTTATATATCGTAAATGGCATATCGTATTTTGTGTTTATTGAGTATTGAATATGTTGTATTCAATATCGTATATCGTATATTGGATATCGTGTATCGTATATGAATATCGCATAACGTATATCGTAAATTGAATATCGTATATCGTATATTGAATATCGTATATCGTAAATTGAATATCGTAAAGAGCATAGCATTGTGTGTACATAATTAAAATAACATATATTGTCCGACGCTTAATTGGAGCGCTACACTGATTACCGAGACCTTCTTCCGCTTATAGAGCTCTCGCTAGCCGCTCACTTTACGCTCCACTTAAATCGAGAGCTGATGAAGGCGAGTGCCCAAATGTTTCTGTTATTCTTTGCCTTTTAGATCGAACATAAATTATAAAGAACATTTTTATTGATCGACTGTAGTGCCAAAATTTATGTTGCAAATCGCACGTTTTGTGCTTGTTCATGTTTCCAGATCCAGATGCGTCGACTTTTTTTACATTTTGATTTACAGATCGTTAAAATATAAATATAATGAACATATTCACAGAAGATCGACACGTGTGCGTCTCAAATTGATTAATTCTCAATAGATGTTTCTAAACAAATATATATATATATGTATAATATATATATATATATTTATTTATTTATTTATATATATGTATACTTATATATAGTAGTTGTTATTGTTGCTAGGCGAGAACGAGTTGATTTTTTTAACTAGGTCTTGGCATACGCCGGCTGAGTCGAAACTCGAAACTAGCCTGGAAGATACGCTATAAATTAAAAATAAATAAATTGTAATCCTTAGTTTTAATAGAAAGTAGTTGTAGGAATATAGGTCTAATGATATATATGGCTTAGCAAAATCTCACAAAAATCGATGTGCTATATTATATATATATTATAGGTATATAGAAAAGTTTTTATTAATATCTTGATAAATCGTTTCATGAAACCTGGTTAGCATATTTGCTATATTTTACAGGGTATTCGAAACGGGAATAATACATAAAACTTGAATCAAAAATAATAGACGTATTTTTAAAATACACACATATATATATATATATATATATATATATATATATATATATATATATTCAAAGTGCAACAACACCAAAAAAAAATAAATAAAATTAACAAACAGCTATATTAATAAACAATAATTGTTCAAGGTCAAGATGCGAATATTGCTTAGAACAAAACAAATGTGAAATAACAACAAGTTGGAATCATTAACTAGCGATCGTGACGGACTAGACAATGCCCTGTAAGCAATACTGAGTGTATCAGACTTTAAAAGGGATATATATGCTTATATATACCTATACAATAGGAACTACATTTTTTTTATTTTACTCATACTGACTAAATATGCCCCGAATAATTCCATTAAATATGAATCGTCGAACAGGTTTTCATCTATGAAACACTGTCAAAGGGGCTTGGCAGGTGATTCTTCAGTCGAGTGTGCGCAAAGAGGTGTACGCAGCTGGAAGTATTATGTGAGTGTGAAATTTCATAGTTAATCGGAAGTTTGCAGAAGTCACAAGCGAGAAACTTGATTGAAGTTCAAATAACTTCAGAAAATGAACAGAAAGAACTAAGCTAGTGCTGGATCCAAATGCCTTAAAGCAAGATAAATGTATAGACTTATGCATCTGAGGGATATATAGTTGTGTTCATTGAAATAGTAGTGCACAAATCAATTTGATTAAAATTTTAATAATTATCGATTTTCAAAGGAGTTGCCTAAAATAATCAAAAACAAATGATTTCTGACTGAAATTTCCGAAACTTGTTCGTAATTCTCTTTATTGCATTCTACTCTAAACTAAAAGTTGAGATTTTTAAAATTCTTCAATGGAAAAAGTATCTTCTCATATGTTTTTTTTTTTTGTAGTGCTGCACTACTATTTTTATGAACACAGTTTTTTATGTAAGGAATTCCAGAAAGATAAGCATTTCATTGAGAGCAAAGCTCAGCTAGTTGTGATCTGATGCTATGGCACGTGATGTCACTCCTATAAGAGTCTAGAACCTAGAAGCTTAGAAGCTATTCCAAAATCAAACTGCGCACTTTGTGCAACTATTTTGTTTTTCTATTTATTCAAAACAAAAACTATTTTTGAAAACTGTTTGAATACATACACATAAGCAATACATATGCATAGGCGTGCATATGTATGTGTTTAATTATTATATAAGCTATAAATCTGTTGTTCTGGGTAATACGAGTAGATGTACGAGCTTTTCGAATTTATGATCATATTTTGGCATTTGCTTTCTGCTGCCCAACGCGTTATTTGATCGCCAACGTAGGCAGCGGCAGCGACTGAGACTGAGGCAGCGACTGAGGCAGCGACAGCGATAGCAGCAGAGGCGTAGCCAAAACGGCCCAAGGTCAGCGTCTTCTCATTCTGCTCCTCAGCTCCGCTGCTGCCGGCGTGCTGCTCTGCCCCCTCTGCTCCTCTCCTGCCCTGCTCTTCAGCTCCTCTCGCGTGTGAGCATTTGAATAATTAAGTGCGAAGTGAATTAATTTCAATAGAACTTTTTAGCATGCGCTGCCCATATTTAGACGCATTTAGGCAATTGAACGGAAAAACATATTAGAAATGTGATTAACTCGATCCGATTGGGAACTATAATCGCTAAGACCTTTGAGGGCGAATGTCATCAATTCACAAAGGGATGCGATAGGAGAACGTCAATCAATTCCTCATCGATCTATGCTAAGCATTTGATTCTCTACAATACTTTCTTAATCAAGACTTGATTTTAGTTTTACAAGTATTTCCTATAAATATTATATCTATATGCCTACTACTTTTCTAACTGTTAATCCCTCAGGTGCACTCTCAAATGGATCTCCATCCAGCTTCTACCAATACCTAGACCTCATACAATGCCTGAGCTAATCAAGCATCTGCCAGATATATTTTGTACTATTTTATATACATGATTTGATGTTGGAATATTTAATTTTTAATTAATATATTCACATTTTTTAATTGAATTTAATTAATTTAATTTAATTTAAAAATATCGATTTTCTGTTTTTATTCTAATTAAATTTGTTTAGTTTTTGTGTTGCTCATCAAGCGGCAAGCGAAAATGAAACCGAAACCAAAATTGAGTTGTGGCGCCTCAGCGTGTGGAATGTGAGACAAAGCTGGCAAATGGGAAAGGAGGCGAGTGGCTCAGCTGTGAAAGTTGCGGCACGCGAAAGTGAAAATGGAAATGCTGCCTCTGTTGCAGCTGCTGCGTCTGCGTTCAGCTGCCTCTGCATCTGCTGCTGCTGCTGCCTCTACCTTTGCGTCTGCCGTTGGCTCTGCTGACATCAATTTGGCTTTTCGTAGCGGGACTTGGCGTAAAGTGGGCTAAGAAAATGTGAGAGTGTTGCGGCGGCGCAGAAAATAGGCAATAAAAAAGTAATATACATATATATATATATATATATATATACGTTATATAAATTATATATATAAAATGAACAGGTGTTGTAAATAACTGGCGACTGGCAGCTTCGCAGTTTGTCCCAGTAATTAAATTAGTTATTAAAAGTATATTTATTTGTTCATTTATTGCCTGCGAGACCTTGACAAAAAAACCACAAACATATATACAAATATATATAAATATATATATATATATATACATATATATATATATATATATATATATATAAGTATATATATAAATTTAATACTAATATATTATCAAATGTGAAATGTGAGTCAGTAAATGTTTAAAATGAATTAACAAACTGGTTTCGCTTAGTCAAATAATTATTAAAAATATAATTTGCAATTTAAACAAGATGCAAATTAGGAAGTTAACCAAAGCAAAAAGCTTAAAAAACAACAAAAACAAGATCAAATTTTGATAAATTTATTAAGTTATTAATTAATATTTAACAAACGTTCATTTAAATAAATATTCAAAAGATGCAGTCAAAGGGTATATAAAATAGTCAATTCTTAAATAAACTATCAACATAAATATAAATTATAATAATTATAACAAATAATAGTATATAAATATATATAAAAAATGTAAAATATAAATAAATAAAGTATAATAAAATAATGTTAACTATATAAATGTAATTAATACATAAAATAATAAAAATAAATATATAAATATGTATAAATATTTTATTATTACTATATTTTATAAATAAATTATTTTTTAAACATTTTTTTATTTAATTATTAATTTAGGAAATAAAATAAATGAAGTATTTATTACTGACTAATAATTAATTAACTAATATATTCAATAAATATTTATTAAAATAAAACATTTTGGATTATATTTAAAAAGATTAATTTCAATTTAAAAAATCTTAACTTCAATAATTAATTAACTAAATGTATTCAATGAATATTTATTAAAATCATGCATTTTTGATTAAAACTAAAAATATTAATTTCAATTTAAAAAATCAAAAATATAAATATATCAATTCAAATTTTTATATATTATTTTTAAGTTTCAATTTTAACTTAAATGTAAGTCTTATTATTATTGTTTCAGATAATGAAAAATTGGATATTTAAATTATAAACATTATATTAGAGAATAATTACTTTATGAATAAATACAATCTAAAAATAAATACAAACTAGCATTATTATTAAAACTAAGCTGTGTAATTATATACTAAATCTATGTGGTTATATTTAAATTATTAACTAATTACCTGTTCTAATTAGACTAATGTAATTCACTTATAATTGCAAGCGAAAATGCATGAAATATACGAAATTGAAGCTAAAAATAAATTACATTCAATTTTATGTTTTGTTATACTATTTCTCAGAAATTTGTCAACATTTCATTCTTATAAATAATATGACTCATTTGAACAGAGGCGCATGCTAATAAATTTGCATATCTATTTACATGCAAACACATACTTACGCACACTCACATATAGGTTTGCTTAGTGGAGCAACAGCTGCAGCTTAGCTTTGGGTCGTAGCCCATGCTGAAGCCAAGTGTCGCTGACGCAGTTCAACTTCAGTTGCATGCGCCGATATGGTGTTAATGAGAGCACTTGAAACCGGCGTGCAACGCGAGCGAAATGATAAGAGCCGCCGGCAATGGGGTCCAAGAAAACAAACGTAAGAGAGAGAGAGGTAGAAGAGCGGCCGAGCACAAGCAAAGAGCAGAGCACTTAAGCAGCGCAAACGAAAGCTTCAACAAACATAAGAGCAACGTAAAGAGACGAGCGCACAGTCAAAAGCTCTGCAGCTGTGGTGTATTTAACAAATTTGAATTTTGATTGCATGCAGCTGCATAACGAAATCGGCTAAGAAACCTAAATAAAAAACATTTGCTAAATGGAAAATATATCATAAATTTGATAAAAATAAGTATAGATTTAAAATCATTCCGAAAACAATTCAATTGCAATTAGAACAGAACCCACAGTTGTGCATTATCTCTGGATATAATATATTTCGAGCTCATCGTTTAACGACGCGACGGCGTCGACAGCGACGTTGGCAGCGGGTGCAAACGCGACCTTGACCGTGAAATTTAAATTTAGAAGCTACGGCCGGCTACGACGTAAAAAAATTGCAAAAAGCTTTTTGGCTTTCTTCGTGTAAGTGTAAATGTGCACGCACACACATGCACATTATTATGAGATATATGTATGTGTCTGTGTATGTGCATATTTGTAAGTTAAGGGAGATATAAAAGCAATTAAGCCACAGGTATACCCTCCCTCTGTCTGTGTGTGTGTATACATAACAATTATATATGCAATTTATGTGTCTCATGTGCCTTTTGGGATATTTGCGAAATTCGAAATTTTATTTTTATCAGCAGCAGACGCCGCCAGACGGTTTAATTGAAATGTGAACTTGCATGCAATTATGCAAATTGTCTAAGAATACGATAAGCGATTGAACATTTAAAAATAACACTTCTGTAAGCTTATTAGGATATAAAATAAAAATACGTAAACTACAAATACTCTACTTTCACACGTATTAGCGTTAATCGATAGGTTTTCGTTAAGTGTAAGTTCTTATTGATGCATTATTTTCGTTAAGAAATATGAACATTTATCGATAATAAAAATAAATTTCAAACAATAATGTTATATCAGGTGTTGGCTCATAGTAACTTTCTAGATAAAGATTTGAGTCTTGTTTTACGACACAAAGGAAGTATAAAACAGGCGACTGTAAAAAACGATATTAATGATAAAATTAATATCAATGTGTTTAAATAATTTTACTCCCTACGTAATCGTACATTTTATATTTCTATACAGCTGAAAACAAAAAAAATATATATGAAATATCTTATATTTGCAACTTTCAAAAAAAGTTAAATAACGACAAAATTTAAATTTACCAGTGTGCCCAATGTTAAGTAAATGAAAATAATAATACCAACAAAATGAAAGTAGTAAAGTTGATAAGTAATATATATAGATAAGTAGATTAAAGAGAAAGGACATTCACCAAGCAAAAGTATATGTTTTTTAGATTAACTCAATTTTAACATTGTCAATATGTAAAATGAATTTATTTCGATTACTTCAGGCCTATCTCCCAACCGCCACTTTCTCGCAGACAGTTCATCGAGAGTTATCGATAACCCTAAATTATTGCAATTGCCGGATTTAGCATTTAGTCAGTGTTTAATTTGTGCTATTTGTTTGAATTCATCGATTGTCACTTAATAAAGTGAATCTCTTACGACTTTAAATAATTCTTTGAATTTAAATTTGTGTCAACACACATAGCAATTGCTACCAGTTGCGAATTAGTTGGCTAAACATTCACGCGCACGTGGGACGCTAAATTATTGCACAGCGATCACATTCCATGTTAAAATGCTAGAAGAAACGTTTAGCGAATATTTTCTGTGCAATTTTAATGATGCACAGCATGTTGAGGGTAAGTAATAAAGTTAAATAAATAGCTTGGTCAATATGAAAGAAAACAAATACTCCACAGCTTTGCCGGCTGATGAGCGACTTCGAAAGCTATGGAGCAGCCAAGAACTGTGGACAGTGGACGAACTCCAGATAATAATAAAACGCTGGCAAGATAACGGCCAGTATGAGCTACAGGGCACCGAGCAGGCAACACAACTGCTAAATGACTTCTTACTATTGATTTTTGCCTTTGTGCAAAACAATTTTACTGGACCATTCGATAAGTTGGCAGCCTGCACAGAAATGCTCAAAGACTTGAGTCTGGAGCAGAGCGTGGCACAGGAGCAGCTGAAGGCAAGCGGTGAGGAACTGAACCCCAATGTAAAGACTGCACAATTGTTGCTTATAGCAAAGCAAATCCTTAAAACTTTAAGCGCTGCGCAGCCCACGTCGAAGGTATCTCTACTTAGGCTATACTCTTAACCTCGCTAATCCATTCAATTGCCTTGCAGCTGCTTTGCTGGTGGCGTCTGCGTGTAGTCTGTCTGCATCAGCATATCCTGGACGACTTAGCGAGCGCCCTGTACGAGGAGTTCAAGCTGGCAGCTGCTGAGCTGCGTCCCCATTTATCAGCCTTTGCTCAGCTGGAGCTGCAGGCTCTGCTGCTTCTTGAATTAGCCAATGGCTATTTGCAATTCCATCGCTCCGATTTGGCAGATCAGGTGCTGGATGAGCTCTGTGCGCATCTGCAGGTGGACCTAAAAGTTGAGGGTCTGCTCGGGGTGCGCACCAAGTTTCAGCAGAAGCCACTGCCTCAACTCTGTTTGAAAGTGGAACAGCAATCGACGGAGCAGACCTTGCCTACAGCGCAGCTAAGCAATGCAGAAACCAGCTTGCCGCACTTGCTGCTCCTCGAGGATGACACGCGCCTGGAGCGTATACGCTTCACCGAGCCCAAGGACAACGAGGTGATGACCCTGCCCAGCGTGTTGCAAGCTCTTGTGCTGGCCAAGGTGTGAGTACGAATCGATCTGGTATATACTCTTTAACCATGACTAGCATAATTATTTTGCTTCTAGCAAGCAACTGAAGCGATCGCAGCCTAAGGATCGTCTGGCAGATGAGCAGCTGGAGCCGTATACGCAGACTTTGCTCTATCAGGAACATGGACCGCTGCAGGTGCGTCAAGCTGCACTCCTGTTGAACTGTCATCAGGAATCCGGTCAGCGACGTACTGTAGAGCGTAGCTGGAAACAGTGCGAGGAGTGTGTTAAACTGTTGGACAACGCAGAGAAGCACACGCTGCGTACAAGGCTCTCCTATGGCTTTGCCTCGTTTCTGCAGCCCAAGTGGCAGGTGCAGCTGCAATTGGTTGATCTGTTGCGCTCACTAGGCATGACCAAGACTGCGCTGGATGTTTGCTTGCAAATTCATGCCTGGCAACAAGTCATCGAGTGCTATACCAGCTTAGAGCTGCGCCACAAGGCAGCAGAGATAATACGCCAGGAGCTGGAGAAGCAGCCCACTGTGTTACTTTACTGTTTGTTGGGTGATGCAGTCGATGATCCACAGTGCTACGAGCAGGCGTGGCTGCACTCCAAGCAAACCAGTGGCAAGGCGCAGGCCTATTGGGGCAACTATTTCTATAGGCGTGCGGACTTCGCACAGGCCATCGGCCACTACGAATTGTCGCTGGAGATCAATGCGTTGCAAGAGTCGATTCTGCTGCGTTGCGGCTACTGTGCCATTCAGTTGGAGCGCTGGGATTCGGCTGTTAAATGGTATTTGGGCTACACGCACCTGGAGCCAAATGGATTTGAATCGTGGAACAATCTAGCCAAGGCGCTTATCAAGCTGGGCGACAAGCAGCGGGCACATCGTCTGCTGGGAGAGGCACTCAAGTGCAACTACAATAACTGGAAGGTGTGGGAGAACTATATGCTCGTCTCGGTGGACACCAGTCACTGGGAGGATGCCATGCGTGCGTATCAGCGACTCGGCGAACTCAAGCAGCATTTCCTGGATGAGGAGGTGCTCACGCGCATTGTCTATGGTATTGCTAGGCAAATGCAGTCCGACTGTTCATCGCAAGCCATGTCCAGTTCTCTGCAGCGTCGCATTACTCAGCTGCTGGGTCAGCAGTGCGTTCAGCATGGCAATGATCCTATGGTCTGGGAATTGGCCGCTTTGGTGGCAGCGACGCCTCTAAAGAAGGCCGAGCGTTTGGTCAAATCATATCGCGCCTACACTGCCAAGCAGCTCAACTGGGAGACAAAGTCGGCGCATGCTAAGAAGGCGCTCAGTCTTTGCCTGGAGGTGGCTGAGCTGTCGGTGGCTGCCATCAAGGAGCATGCCGAGGACGAAAGTGAGGCGATGATAACATCTCAGCTGAATTCCAGTCGCCTGGCGGCCACCTCCTGCATCAATGCGTTGAAGCGTGCCAGCCTGGTAGAGGTGCCCAAAGAACAGGCAGACCAAATGCAGCAACTGGAGCAGCAGCTCACAGAGCTCACCAATATCGTGCAGCAGCGCATGCAACGCAACTAATCAGTCGACTCATTGTACATATGTAAAACGTTTATTAAAGCATCTTAAAATATATTTAATATTCTATAATCTAAAGCGTATTCAACTTTGTAGTGATAAGCACGCGTACGCTCTGATCGAAGGCGCCGGCAACGGCCAGGCCCAGCTTGTCTGGATGCCAGTCGAAGCTGTGCACAGGTTGCGAGCTGAGAGTTACAGCACTGACCATTTGAAGCTTACCAGCAACGCCTTCTTTGTTGCCATCGGCGTCCTCGAGAACGCGTCGATCGGGGTACTCGTATTTCCAGAGGCGTATAGAGCCGGTTCCGCCGCCAGTCAAGAATACGTCCCGATTTTGCGGTACATGGCGAACAGTCCAGACTGTGGCTTTAGGGCCAGTGATGACTCCATTGGTGCCTACGCTGCGACCCGCATTGCGTTCCTCCACGTAACTGAATCCCTTAGTAGGATGCTGTGTGCGCATGTCATAGACTAGGAGACCACCTTCTAATGTTGTCACCGCCAGCTTGTTCATGGGTATGTCTCGTCGATCAAACTCCAGGCCGCAGATGCCATTCCTAATGGTGGCCTCCCAGCGCACGCCCATGGCCCGCAGGTCAAAAAGCTTCAAATCCCCATTGTCGTAGCCAGCTGCAATGAGACGTTCTTCCTCGTTGTATGTGTTGCCAAACGCAATCGCCCAGCAGTCGCGTCGGAGATTGCTTCTGTTGATTCCATCACCCATCTGCGAGGGCGGCGATATGTCCACAACAGGATCTTGGCCCTGGCGTATGTCCCACACTTTGATAGATCCATCTCGACTACCAGTCACGATTTCCGGTGCTCCACACTCCAGCTGTGTGCCGCCAATTGCGTCGATGCAGTTTATAATGCCACTGTGCGCCTTTACATTATATACAGCTAGGTCAGGATGCTCCAGATCTCTGTATGAGAAAGGAATATACTTATATGTATGATAGATCAAATATTCTTCTACTCACAGCACTTGAAGCCGTCCCTCAAAGTCGCCAATTGCCATGTGCCGGTTGCGCAGCGAGGAGGCTCCGAAGGTGCCACACTTGAAAGCCGCCTTCTTTTCCACAGACTTGACTTTCTCTAACTTATCTTCGTTCAGCTCGTAAATGTCCAAAATTCCATGGCTATTAGGCTTGGAGCCAAGCACCACAAATTTGGCTGATAGCGGTATCCATTTTGTATCATACACCGTGTAGTTCACGGACTCGTGCAAATGTTCAATGAGCTGTGGCTTGTCCATGTTGTTAGCTTTATTTTTTTATATTCAATTCGGTCTTTAAATGTAGAATTTCGAATTGATTGAAAATTCAAAAGCAACTTGTTTTCGGAATGTTGCCATGGTTCCTTTGATGACATTCTGTCGATTACTATTCGTCATTTCCGATAACACTAGAAATGAAGTATGCCTGATATCAAAAGTGTTGACTTGAAGATACCCTGTTATTATTAAGAACATCTGTTTTGTTATATTATATAGTTATTTTTATATTACAGTTAATTATAAATTGTAATATATTATTTTTATTTATAAAATTGTGAACACACTATACCCGTCTCTCATTGGTTTTAATTAGTACTGAGTATCAGAACTATCGATAGTTTATATCAGACTATCGAACGTGGTTTGATGCCGTAACAACACAGAAATATAAAAGTTAGATTTCTAAAAGAAAATATGCTGCGCGCAGGTTGCCAATTGTTCAATCAGTCAACTGTGGCGGCTGCCAAAACTGGCAGCAATAACTTTGCATTGGAGTTTGTCAGGTGGCGCCGCAAGCCGCGTTGGTTGCCGGTGGCCAAGAGCAAACTATTCCGCGTGCCAGAGCGCAAGAAGCAGAGCGAAGAAGAGCGCACGGAGCTGATGCGGCTGCACAATCACTACAAGTGAGTTTTATAAATCAGAGGAAAAACATCCATGTCTAGCGTTAATTATTACCATACAGAACCCAGTTGCGCTCAGTGCGTCAATATTTGCGGGAAGAGGTTGTGCGACAGCAGGAGACATCGACAGCGGATCACATAGTGCTTACGCCCGAGCAGGAGGAAGCAGAGTTCCAGCGCTGCGTTGAGATAAACGCTGCATGGAACGCCAAAATAGCCATCGAACGAGAAAAGCGTTTGGCCAAGGAGCGCGAGGAGAAAGTGGCCTACGTACAGGAGCGCCTCGATGCGCGCAGAGTGCGTGAGGAGGAGCGACGTGAGCGCGCCGACGAGCGTGTACGCTTCGAAATCGAACAGTCGAAGTCATTCATCACACGTGAAAATCTGGATGCGGCAATCGAAACGGCTTTGGCCAACCCCGTGGATCACAACTTTGCCATCGACTTGGCGGGCAACATGATCAAGGGGCGTAGCACGCAGCCGTCAAGCAACTAGAACTAAATATTTGTTTCGTTACATATAAAAATAGAGTTTACTCGGTAATCAATATGCTGTTAAATAACTTACGACTTATACGCCCTATTTACAAGAATTATTACATGCTCCTAAACTAAACTAAATCTAAAATGGATTTTTCCGTAAAGTTTAGTGAGTGCTACGTAGCAGCGGCTCCAGTTGCTGCTGTGGGCAAGGTAGACGTTGCGGATTTTGGTAGCCTGGCAGCCGTCTCCAGCTGCTTGAATAGATGCTCCCAGTCGGGCGTTGCCTTGAGCTTGGCCTGGATGGGACCAAGATTAATCATGTTGCCGCTCCTTTGCTCTCGATTGCTGCTGATGGACATGAGCTCCTACAACAGGCAAAGTTATTATAAAAACTTAGCGTTAAAGTGATCTGCGATCTACCTGCAAAAATCCTGAATCCAAGCCTAAATCTAAATCGAAATGCGTGTCGCCCAGCTGCAGTTTAACACGGCCGGAACGATAACGTAATATCTTGCCAATTTGACCCTCCTCCAGCTGTGCTAATAGACTGGGCTTAGGCGTACCTCCAGCAGCCGTAGGGGGCAGTGGACTGTTGGGCTGATCTGTGGCAGCACTCGTTGCTGGTTGCTCTGGGGCTGCTGGCGGTGCATCTTCACCTTCATCTGCCACGCAGGGCAGAACATTAGGCAGTTGCATGATAAACAGCTGCGACTGAGGCGCTTCGAGAAAGGCGGCAATACTGCGTGGATAGCGCCCGTATTGTGCGGGTGGCTCTTCCGGAGCAGCCTGCATACCCACGTGCAGGCTCTGCAAATGCTGTGCCACAGCTACAGCGTCTACAAAAGGCAATATAAGAAGAAGTTTGAAAATTTGCTTTAAAATGTGCACTTACCCGATGCATCCAAATTTTCCTTTGGTATGGCTACTGCTTCCTGTTTTATGTTGAGTTTCTGGCTGTTCCAGAGTCCTGCATAAGGAATGTTTAATTTGTTATTAGATGTTTTAGGCCATTCGATATCTCTTCGACACTAACCTTCCTTGAGCATCACCGGGTTGAAGTTCAATTCAGTCTTATCAAGCTCGCTTTCCTCTTCGGCGGATTCGTCGTCTTCACTGGTATCGCTACCTATTAACTCCCGCACACGCTGATCCTGCGTTTTATCATCTTTGCGCTTTCGCGATAAAGTCACTTCGTCGCCACCACGCGCATAGGATGAACCACCACCGCCCGAGGATTTTCGTATGTGCACGGCGCCAGCGCCTTCTGAGAAAACGCCCGTCGTTTGAATGAGTGTGGAGTTGCCACTGCCAGCGCCACGTCCACGAGTTGCACCACCAGCGCCACGAGCACCACGGCGTCCGCCTCGAGGCTGGGTAAAGTCCTTGGACGTCTTTACATTACTGTTGAAGACTTTATGCCATAAGTTTCAGTGCTTGATTTGCCCTTACCATGAACTACTCACATATTTTTGTTGCGTACCGCATTTAAATTGGGCGCAAACACTTTCTTGTTAGCAGTGCTTGCACCGCGTCCGCCCAGGGTCAAATCTCTAGCTGGCGTTAGCCGCGACATTCCGTTGGACATGTTACTCAGTGGAGCTGCTGTCGCTGTTGTGCTGGCTGTGACAGCTGGTTGTGCTGTTGTTGACGCTCTCTTGGCTGGCATTGTTGAATGCCGCTCGGCACTGCCGCAGGCCAAATGCGGCCACAGAAGTCAACTATAGAATTAATGTCGGTTATTAACAAATTCAACGAGCTGGGATTTGGCGATGATTTGAGGTTAATTGATATAGTGTTGCAAAATGTATTCCGTACGCACATGCCGATAAGCGTGCTAAATTTATCGATATATCGCTGCCCTTATCAATGTTACCGTATACAAAACTGGTTTATTTTGCTTGCTTTGCAGTCTGCGCGGCATTTGTGCGTATGGTGCACAAATATTTGTTTATTTGTAGTTTTAAGTGTTATATAAAGTATACAAAGTGTTTCTATGCATCCAAAGATATATAAAGTGTATTAGTGTGAAATGTTTACGTCAAATAGGCTTCAAATTACCGAATTTCGTGTAGTGCGTCTATTTGGTAAATTGCCGATCAGCTGTTTGTGTAATATAAATAAAGCCGAATATATCGATAAATATATTATATGGCAATCGCGTTAGCGCCATGGAAATTCGATTATTATTTTGAAATATAAGATGATCAAATGTAATTAAGGCTGTAATGCTCTTTAAAATTGTGTTTTTGTGTCATTGTTTGGAAACATGGAAACCTATGTTTGAAATTAGCCTGTACAAATAAATAGCGTGCAGAGTATTTGATTGATCTACTGAATATTCTGTAAAGGTAAGTACATACATATATAAATATATATATACACACATATGTACTTATAGTTTTTCATGCAATATAAATTTTTAGTCACGTTTTGGCCTTTTAGTAAGGCAAATTTAGTCACACAAATATTTAAAATATGAATTCGATTTGGTTTCAGGGTATTTAGAATTCTCTCGTCTATACCATTTATGA
Source organism: Drosophila hydei (assembly GCF_003285905.1). Lineage (NCBI taxonomy): Eukaryota > Metazoa > Arthropoda > Insecta > Diptera > Drosophilidae > Drosophila > Drosophila hydei. The sequence goes on from NW_022045643.1 coordinate 8,385,511, forward strand.
TATGCGTTATGCGAAGCTAATGCCATATGCTTACAGACGGGTTTATAATTTGATACAATTATAATATTTTCGCTATACTCTTTATATTTGTATAATCTTTTATATTATCGAACTTCAATGAAAAATGCCTGATAAGTAAATACATGAATACATCATGTTTTGCGTCTTTTCATGCGTCTGGCCGGGTATCTAATCTTCGAGTTCGACATCGAACTGTTCTATCTGGTTGGCAAAGTTCAATAGAAATATGTGAACCTGTTAATTCTAGGTACACATGCGCTAATATATCATTGTCAATACCGACTTATGGGCTGTTCCGCTTTGAAACATAGACTAGTTGAACTTTGAACGTTTGTTCCCCTTTGTGTGAATAGTTTATGTTAACTGATTGAGTACGATAAAAAGATTAGTTTCAAGTAAGCATTAGTTGCATTAACCCTTATCATTAATATTGTTTCACTTGGCTGTTATCGATGGAAAACGAGTATTGTTCTCTCGCAGAGTATAAGAGCGCTATAAAATGTTTTCAGTAATTTTGTGAAATATATGTGTGTTAAAACAACTAATGGCGTAACTGATAAGCGTGGGTAAGCTCAGGTCGCTCAATTGAAAGGGAAGTAGTGAATTTCATAATGCCGCAAAAGTTTGAGCGCTAGTATTTCGGAAACACTCGCCGCGGACGGACGCATACGAGGGCAGCAATCGAATAAAAACATGGAACCAACTGTGGAGAAGACAGCGGCCGAAGCGGCTACCTCAACAAATCACGATGCCGACTATATACAAAAAGCTTTGGCGTTGGCGTACAAAAGCGAAAGCTTGCGTGTGGAGAGCTTTCAAAGTGAACCAATTACACAGCGTGGCGAAAACTTTTGCAGCGTCATCTATCGGATAAAAGTGGAATATCGCAAAAATGAAAATGCTCCGTTAGAGCAAGGCAATTATGTCCTGAAGGATTTGCTGCCTATTGTGGCCGAGGTGGGATCCAATGAGAAAGTAATGTTCCAGGAGATATTGCCGGCCATGGCACAGATATTGGAAAAGACTTCGCTGGAAGAGCACAAGCTGAACGCTGAGTAAGTGAGCTTCATCAGTTTTATTATACATTGGCTCATTTCATAGTATTTTCAGATGCTTTTTTGCGGAACGTGAAACATCCAAAGAGATTTACCTGTTGGAGGATCTCTGCGCACTAGGATATGCGTCAATGAATCGCCGAAAAGGCTTGAACTTAGAGGATGCTCAGGTTTGTGTGCACAAATTGGCACAGTTTCATGCTGCTTCGATGATGCTGCTGCACGAGCAGCCGGAGCTAGTGGCTAAACTGTCGCCCTCCCACTATGTCGACGGCTTGGGTGATCCCTTTGCCCAGGTCATTGTCGTGAATGGCACGGCCTTCGGAGCAGAGGTGGTGGCTGAGCTGCCGGGCATGGCAGCCATAGCAGCCAAAATGCGGGCTCAGCTTCCCTCTGAGTATGAAACGCGCATTAAAACTGTGGTCAACTCCAAGAATACGGCAATGCCTGTCATAGTACATGGAGACCTCTGGCTAAACAATCTGATGATCAATGCTGAACAGAAAAAGGCCATAATTGTGAGTATCGGAGACTTGGCAAGGAATTCATAAATTGTAATTCACTTTGTTTGCCTCTCAGGTGGATTTCCAAAACTGTTTTATTGGCAGCGCCGCAGTCGACGTACAATTCTTCCTGTACACCAGCTTGCAACTGGATGTGCTGCTGCAGCACCGCGAGGATCTGCTGAAGCATTACTACCAAAGCCTCTGTCAGACGCTCACTGCCTTGAACTACCCCGGCAGCACGTTAAGCTACGAGCAACTGGCCGAAGAAATGCAGCAATGTCTCTTCTATGCCTACTATGCCGTCGTCTGTGAGCTGCCCATCTGCTGTGCATCCAAGGATGCAGCCGAGGACTTTACCGTAGACACTTTCCTGAGCTCGGAGTCTATACTAGCCAAACGCCGCGAGCTCTTCGCCAACGAGCGCGTAATAGAGACGCTCAAAGCGATCTTGCCTTACTTTGATGAGCAGGGCATATTAGATCCGTTGTAGGAGACGGATGTTGTTTTTGTATTATGAATAATATTTAGTTTCTGGTTGATTTTTATGCAACTGTGGTGAACTGTATTGTTAATGTTTAAATTTGTAGAAAAAAGCGTAATGTTCGAGACGTGTTTGACCCTTTTGGGTAAATGTTTACATTTTTGATCAGTATAAAAAGTGGAGTTCGTGTTATGTTCGGCTCCTTGTCGTGGGTAAACTAGGTTGATGAATTATATCTGAATGTGTCCTAAACTAGTTTACTTGACAGATAGAATAAATGACTCTGAAGAGAATAGAATGCGCACTAGCTTATCGAAACTAATAATGGTTGTTATATATTCAAGGCATTTGATAAACAAAGACTTTGACTATTAAACGCTTTCTTCGTTGGCCAACTGGCTGGGGCTTCGAGGAAGGAGTTATTGAAAGTAAAGAGGGCATGACATGTGCCCCTTATGAAGTTGTTGGCTTTGAGCTCACTGCGCTCCGTTTGCCATTGCTATGACAGCTACACAAGTTGCATTACTCAAGTGTTTCGACTTGTTGTGTTTATAAATAAATTTTCGTGTCTGCCAAAGTTTCTGGCCAAGATTTACGAGTAAGAGATGGCAATTGAGTGCATGTGTGTGTGTGCGTGTGTGTGTGTTGGCTGCATTGAGTGCGATAAAGTTGGCATCGCTTGCTCCACGCTCTCAAAATATGCAAATCGCTTTGCAGTTATTCTTAGAAAGTTGTCAGTTAGCTAGCGAGCCAAGCTAAGCCAAGCGTGGCAGCCTGGTAAGCAGACCAAAATGCACTTGACACCCTGCAACGTGTAAGTTGTAAGTGTTTAAAAAGCAATTTATTGTTTTGCCCAAACGCAAGCACCTGAACCCACTCCACGCGCTGATAGAGTGCCTTTTATGCTTTAGTAAGCTTTGCATAACATTTTCTTAGTTGTCCGTGGGTTTCTTGGTGTCTCTACATATATGTTTCTATGCGGAGTCGTATTTGCTTTCGTGCTCATTCCTGCCATGAGCCGACTCCAGCGGAAGTTCGTGCAGCAAGTTTGTCTTTCCTTTTTTTTTTTGTTTTCATCTCGTCATGGAATGGCAATACAAATCAAAGGCATAAAGTCCTGTGTCTGCAGCTTGAAGGCATTAATTGCATTCGGCAGCATCACATTGCACTTTCAATTAGTTGCAAATGCCTTAACTCCCAGCCGAAGTCCCAACCCTTCTAAATGGCTGCATCGCCGTTGGCAAAGTAACAGGAAACGGAAGTTAAGTGCTGAGGCGAGGCGTTAAGTAAAATCAACCCCAAACTCGACTACAGCCGCCAGATGAAAGCAACAAAGCAGCATCCCAGCCATGACATTGGAGAATTATGCATTAATTGAAAGGCGACGCTGGGGGTGCCTTGACTTACGCATAGGTGCAACAACTTTGACAGCAAGTAGATTTGTTTTGGCAGCTCCTTTTTGGCCAGCCAGAAAGCTGACCCTCAGCTGCTGCTGCTGCTGCTGCTGCTGCAGTTGATGCAACTTAAGTCGCCCAACCATTCAACATTTCCATGCACTTTGCTGCCGGCCATTTGCGTTTCGCCCAATGCAAACAGCAAACTGTCTGACGGCCCAGTCTCAGCCCCTGCCCCTGTCCTTGCCTCTTGCATTTCAAAATAGATTTATGGTTTTCTTTCGTCTTGCATTTAGAGGTGTTTGCCAGGCCTCTCATTGGGGTTGGCTCGTGGTTTTTGTTGGCTTTAGCCGCACACTCATTTGTTTATTTTGAATGTTAATTAAGGCTTACGATTACCGAAATTGGCTCAAGGGGTTTGTTTCTCTTAACATATCTGCATGTGTCTATCAATTTGACTATGTGGAGCTGAGAAATGTAATTTTGTAAAAGGATTTATATCTGAAGCTCATCAAATTGTGAACAGATACAGAATATATTTTCTACAGAATATATATATAGGACAACAACATTTTATCAGAGTTAGTGAAAAAGATTTAGGCTATAGCTTTCCCAAGGCTTTAGAAGCCAAGTCCTTCAATTTGGTATTACTTCTAGTTTCTTGTAGAACAGAGTTCTTTTCTGTCTCTCTCTCTCTTACACTCTGTCTGTCTCTGTCTTGTTCTAACTATAGCTCAGCGAGGAATACTAAAGGCTGTGGTCTCACATTTAGCATTTAGTAACAAATAAAATGTGGATATGAATGAAATTTAAATTTATATTTAATCTAAATAGCAAAAATATATAAAAGATTTTCTATTCAATGAGTTTTTGAATGAAAATTTTATGTATTTTCTAAACAGTTGCTCTACACTCTCCCTCCCATGTCCAGTTCCATGCTCTCTATTATGAATACTCTTTCGAATATCATGATGACTTATAAATATGTTTTAATAATGTCAAAAATATGATGAGGTCTGTTAACAAAGAAGAAAACAGTCTTGACAGTAGCTGATATAAGCCTAGTTCTAGTTTATAGTATCTAATCATCATATCAGCTGCTAGATCATACTCTGTTAAAGTACATATAGTTTGACAACAATCTGCTTAGCAGTTTCATACTCAAAGTTAACTTTACTTCAATATTTTTATCCATTTCGCATGGTTACAACGTATAAATTTTGTTGATCGACCCACTAAATCTTGCGATTATTTTCTTATCACAGTTTTTTTCAATTTGCTAACACCACTTCAGCGGGTGAATGAGAGCGAGTAGGAGAGAGTGCGGCTCAGCTTAAGTAAGCGACGTGCACACAATTAAAGGCAATAAATTTGCACATAAGACCATAAATCAAAGTCCGATCATAATCGCAAAGCGCCAAGCAAAACAAACAGAAGCAGAGAAAAACTGAACTTCCTGAGTAGAGCAAAGACTCATACGCAGAGTCAACCCCCAATCGGGGAACCCCAATTGACCACAGCGAGCCTTGGCTACGAGCTACGAGCTGGCTTCGTTTATTAATTGTACAACTGTCTCCAATCATAATTAATGAACTTTCGGCACATCCTTCCAGAGACTCGACTGTCCGTCCGGAATTCAAATAAAACTAAAATCTTTGTAACAGAAATGTATTTTGGCACACCATAAATCTTGTGTTTGGCAAATCTGTTCTGGGTTCTGGCTGCTTAATGGATGTCAGCTTCAATTAGCCACATTAAAGGATTTTCTAAGGCTTATTCTTTCTTGTTCTATAAGCATTTAATCTAATGTGAGCTTAGCTGAATGAGATTAGGTTTGAAGTTGCCTTTTTATTTTTTACTTTAAAATATAGATAAAATATTTAGTTTTTTGTGGAATTTATACTTGTGATGTACTAGAAAATTATATTTAGAAAGTATTTTTATGTCTGGTATTAATGAAAAATTGAATGAATCGAGCTTTGTTTGTCCAGGTCTTTGTCAATCTGTTACTATGAAATCATTAATCTCGGGTCTTAAGGGAGTTAGAGTCCTTAAAAAGTTATTTCTAATTCTTTCGAGTCTTTGAAATTTTATTCATAATTCTTTACACAGTTCCCGGTGGATAAAATATATTTAATATGTAATAAAATATATAACCTGCTCAAGAAATCGTTTAAAATGGATATAAAACCATACTTATGTGACCATATGGTCACCTTCGCATGTGTCAAGAGCTAGACTATCTATCTATCTGCTATCTGTTTATAATAATCAGGAAAATAATTAACTATTAAAAATGTTCTGCTTAATGATATTCGACATAAAATCTTGAATATTGTAAGCGACTATCTTATTTGCTTATCAATTTAACGACAGGAACTTGACTCATAGCCCGATCTACAAAGGCGACAATTGCTTGACAGTTGCCCAGCCTTTGATGAGCTCTTGAGTGTAACTAAATGCTAGATCTATTAAGCTAAGCTGTACTTGCGCGTCACCAGCTAGAGCTAATGACTTGCAATAAATAATTTTCAGTTAACAAAAGAAGCCGCAGAATTAGCATATGAATGCCTGGTGTCTTATGGCTGGAAAATGTCGTCGGGGTTTCCTCCTTTTCAACCCCTCAACCCATTGTTCGTGAAAAATTGGTTGGCTATAGCAAACAGCAAGCACACATGATTCCCATTTGAGAGCCAGCCCTTTGGGGGGTTGGAGTAAGGAGCAGACCTTTTCATATACAAACAGCTAATGACTAATGATGCCACAATTTATCTTGACTGATTTGTAAGCAAGTGTTAATGTTTTTTAATCTACGTTACGTCTTTTGCACTACGTAACGCACCTCCCACCACCCACACATGTGTGCATAATTACTCAGAATGAGAAAAGAGCTTTTGTCATCGTTTTGAAATTATATTCAAATTCTGGCAACTTTGACTCGCTGACAACGCTGATAAATGAAGGCAACTTCAACTTGCCGCTGCATGAAAAATTAACGCAATTTTTTTATTTGCATTTAAGCTCGGCGAACAAGTGGCTGTATCATAAGAGCAACTCTTGATAATTATTTGGGATTTGCATATGTAATTTTCCACATTAATGAATGCGACTGCAAAGTCATTCAGATTTGGAATTACTCTTTCTCTCACTCTCTCTGGTTCTATTCATATCTCTGCGAGTAAAATTTATTGAGAAATGATGGGAATCTACCTCCTGTTCTTAAGCAGCATCAAAATTAGATTTTTCCTTAAGCTAGACAGCTTAATCTATAGAATATTTTGGAAGTATGTATGTCTTAAGACATGAATTATAAATTATTAGCATAGCAGCAAGAAAACTTGCAACCAACAACAGAGCTCTGGGTATTTCCTAGTCGAGCATTTCCTACAAAAATACTTTTACTTAATGTAGGAATAAGCGACGCCCTATCTTTTTATTTCTATATTTAGAATACTTATGTTTTTTTTAGTGTATTTTCTCTCTTTCTCTCCCTCTTTCTGTCTGTATAGAGGCAGAGATGCAGTATGAAAGATGCAGTATATTTGGAAAGCAAAAACTTCCATACTTTCAATACACATGTTTCACAATACTCTGAATCTTCTATATGGCTATACATTAGTGTTATTTATATACCATTAGTACATAGAAATTTCTGTAAATAGACAACAAATTTGGGTGCTCAGCAGCATACAGAGCCCATCTCCACTCCATGCACCATTGCCTCTGCCATTCCTCCAAAGAAACTAAACTTTGTTAATGTAAAATATCATCAAGTGCGCAAATAAATCTAATGCAATTACCTTAAAAGCGCTAAACCATAAAAACATATATGCATTTTACAAAAAAAAACAAGAAGACGATTTTTATGACATTTACGCGCTGTAATAAAAACTAAACAAATTCCCATTTTGATACGAAATGCGAATGGCGCCAAGTCCTAGCCGAAGCCGAAGCTGCTGCCGCTGCCGCTGCTAACCGATTGATGAATTGCTCGACTGGTTGCAGGCTTTAATGGCTTACAAGAGGCGGCTGGGCGTGGCTGTAACGAGACATCTTTTATGTGGCCCACAGACATGGGCCAAAAAACTAATTACCTCTCTTGGACCTAGAATATACTGCTCGTCAGCATTTTAACGGCTTGCGCTTTATAGACCCTGTGGCTTGGCACTTGCCACGATATGCACGTGCACATATATAGCCGATGTATGTATGTGTATATAGTTTTAATGGCGTTTTGCATACGATTTCAAATTTGCGCTGCACTGCATCGATAAAGGGACGACCCTTTCGCAGCACATTTACGACATGCTGGGCGACAGACCAGCCGGCAAATTTGACGTTGACGCATAAAAACGCATCGTCGCCAACATAAAAGTATCTTGAAAGTTTTTTGGGAATGTGTAACAAATATAAATGTTATTCATAGTGCCGACAGCAGCTACCACTGCCCGCTCTGCTCTGCCAGATAATTCAAAATGTGTGAAAAGGTTTCTGACATTTGTCGCGCAATGCAGAATTTATGATTTGCTTGAAGCTGCCCGTTTTACTATTAATTGTGATTGGCTGCCAGTCGGATATATTTTTGTGTGTTTGAGTTCAGTTCAGTGCAGTTTCTTGGCTTTGTTTGACATTAAGTGTGATAAAAGGCGGAAAAGGTGTCAAAATCAACAGCATTTTATGAGAAAGTTGAGAACTGCGATAGAAGTTTAAAGAAAGCTTCCATTGTCTCTATATTATATAATTTATATTCCATATTCAATATTCTATATTCTATTTTATATATTCCATATACCATATTTCATGGATTACATTACATATTACATATTCCATATTCCACATTTCCATATTCCATATTCCATATTTCATATTCCATGTTCCCTTTTCCATATTCCATAATCTATATTTCATATTCCAAATTCCATATTCCATATTCCCTGTTTCCTGTTTCCTGCTCCATGTTTCATGTTTCATGTTTCATGTTTCATGTTTCATGTTTCATGTTTCATGTTTCATGTTTCATGTTTCATGTTTCATGTTTCATGTTTCATGTTTCATGTTTCATGTTTCATGTTTCATGTTTCATGTTTCATGTTTCATGTTTCATGTTTCATGTTTCATGTTTCATGTTTCATGTTTCATGTTTCATGTTTCATGTTTCATGTTTCATGTTTCATGTTTCATGTTTCATGTTTCATGTTTCATGTTTCATGTTTCATGCTTCATGTTTCATGTTTCATGTTCCATGTTCTATGTTCCATGTTTCATGTTTCATGTTTCATGTTTCATGTTTCATGTTTCATGTTTCATGTTTCATGTTTCATGTTTCATGTATCATGTATCATGTTTTATGTTTCATGTTTCATGTTTCATGTTTCATGTTTCATGTTCCATGTTCCATGTTACATGTTACATGTTACATGTTACATGTTACATGTTCCATGTTACATGTTCCGTATGTTTTGTTCACATACCATTCTCTGTTTCATGCTCCTTGTGTTTTGATTCATGTTCCACGTTCCACGTTCCATGTTCAATGTTCTATTGTCTATGTTCAATGTTCTATTGTCTATGTTCAATGTTCCATTTTCTATGTACTATTTTTTGTGCTCTATGTTCTATACTCCATATTCCATGTTCTATGCTCTATGTTCTATATTCATATTCTATATTATATATTCTATGAGCAATGTTCTATATACTATATTCCATCTTCTCTATTCTCTGTTCTATGTGCTATGGTCTACATCCTATATTTCCCCCCGTTTTGTAATGAATTGTGAGACGGCAGTGTTGAGGCTTTCACGTAGAATTTAAGTTTATTTCGTTCATCTACGTATAGAGATCCTCAGGTAAAGAAACGCTTAACTATTAAACAATTAATTAGAGCTGCTTTGTATGCTGAACACCCTCGTTGGGGATGTTCTTCTCCTGCCAGTTGTAGTCTGATGTGCAGTCCGGCGTACTAGTCTGTTCGTAAGTAACGTATTGTTCATTGTCATTGTCCATATCGTTCTCTGCGTAATTGAGCTTCTTCAGGTCTGTTTCGACAACTTGGGGATCCACTGCAACAGTTGGGACGGCAGAGATCTTGGCCTTGGAAGTCAACAGCTGGGCCTTCAATAGTTGCAATTGTTCAAGACGGCTGTTGATGGTCTTCCTCTTCCACACGTACAGCTTGGGCAAGGTGAAGAGCAGCAAGAAAACTGCAAGAGATGCGAGTTGACGGATGTTTCATTGGTGCCAAATAGTCGTTCTCTTACCCACTAATAGGAGAGTCATTCCGTTGATATAGTCGCCCACAATGTTGAGACCGCAGAAGATCAGCAACAATTTGAGCGAATCAAGCATATCCTCGACGAGGAACAGGGATCGGCAGCGCAAGAGTATTGGATTTAGCTTTGAGACTAACATATGAGCCAGCTGCTCGGTTGTCTTCGCTGAAATGGTGACGTCCATTTCGAGATATTGCTTCAGCGGATGCTCCACGACACAGCTCTTGCGCAGCTTCCGCATGCCCCACACGTAGCAGGAGTAGGAAATGGTCAGCGATATGGTTATAGCACCTGCTACGCTTACCACGCTGATGACCGGATTAGTGGCCATGTCCAGCAGCAGCGTCAACACCATAATGAACAGCAGCCCCGTCTTGCGCCAATTGTGCCAGAGCAACAGTGCCTGCCACGCCGCCAACGGGGCAGGCAAATTCTGCTGCACGCGCTCATTTAGATCCATCATTAATTTAGTTAGCTCAAATGGAAGAGATTGTAATATTGAAATCTATTCCAGGCAGCAAGTGAGTTCATACCTTTTATGTTAGGGATATGAGATGCCAACTGTGATTCCTATAATTGGAAGCTTTCAAAGTGAGAAAGAGTTGAAGCTAAAATCAAATATTGAAAATATGAATAGAGCAAATTGTTTATCCATATAAGAGGCTTGAAGACAAACACAGCTTGCCAAGCAATCAAGTTTACATGCCACATGTTGCCAGGTGTTTTCAGCTACCTTTAGACGTAACTTCTTACCCTATATAACAGCATTTTTCTGTGTGTTTAGCATAAGCAATTCCTCTGGCATCTGTACTCCCTTGTGGCTTAGACCGACGTCTACTTTGCATAGCTTGGCATTCGTAATATGTTTATTTAAAACTGATTGCATTTCTTATCAACATATAGACCTCCCTCTCCCTCTCCCTCTCTCTCTCTCTCTTTCCCTCCCTCCCTCCCTCTCTCTCTATCTATAAGTATTTGATTGCAGCACGCACAGTTTTGGTCGCTTTTGATCTGTTGCGCCAACAAGTGTCAAGTTTAACACTCCGGCAGAACCTATTGAGACTCAAGGAGTTGAGCAAACAGCTCTTGCAGCGAGGTGTCATCGGCCATCGGGTGTCACGGAACGAGCTCTTAGCCTTCTGTGGCTCCATCGAGTGGCATTTGCCAATTGATTTGTCAAAGGAATTACGCTGATATTTTGGGCAAATAATAGAAATCAGTGGCGTTAAAATGACATCAAGTGCTCGACAACCACCCTCAAAATTACAAAAAAAAAACCAAAATTGTTGTAAATTACTTGCCAGAGTCCAAGTGCTCAGCACTTGAGCCCATTCGACCGAGCAAAACAAACATAGCGTAAGCAGTTTTCTTTGAAAAGCACATAAAACAAATATAAAAAAATATTAACTAAAGTATTTCTCAAGATGTGTGCGAAATAATAGTAGTGAAAAGTTGAAGCAAAATTATATATATGTGTGGATAATATTTGGGGTATTTTGGATATGACTTAAGAGAGCAAATTGTTGCTAATTAAATATGTATAGTAGATATAAATGTTTTATAAAATTTATATTTATTTTTTTAAATGAGCAGTGCGCAATATAAATCATGCATAAAGCTGAGTAACTAAAAGATTACTGAGATATCTTAAAAGCAGAAGTTAAAGTTAAATAAGTGAGGATAGTCCAGATGAGCCTGCTGAGAAAAAATGCTTGTGTAATCTTATAAAATTTAGAGAAGTAGAAACAGATTTACAAACTTGTTTTTACATCTTTCAGTTGGTATTGCTCGACTAGCAAATCCCCTGAATTTTGTAAAAGAAACTGCTGCACATGAACATTTTTTATGAGCCAAAGCATCTTCTGCTAGCTATTAATAATTGCATGAAGGTATAGAATATATAGGTATAGAAGGCCCAATGTATTCATAAAAACAATTAACATATGCTTAGTATATTGAGTAACTGTTGATAGTGGAGATGTGAGCAGTCAATAACCATGGCTTGAGTTGCTGATGCTGATGCTCTACTGCGATAAGTGAGCTACAGCCATCTTTATGCTGTGCCGATCTGAGTTGGGAAATATGCAAATATTTGAGCTACAGCAGTTGATGCGGCAGTGAGCTCCTTTTGTTCAGCATTTTTATATAATAACTTGTATCTATTGCCTACTGTCCACAGGCTATGATTTACTTCTGCTCCTAAACTCGATGGCTTCATGTTGATGCTGCTCGTCAATTACTCAATTACTCCTGTAGTCATGCTAAAGTCTTCAGCAGGTGGGCGTTAATGCTTGAATACACAGATTAAAGAAGTTATAATACTATTATGTCATAGACTATTTATTGTAATAATCAAAGATAAGTGCAACTCAAGTGGAGTGAGCATATTATTATTGCTAATATTTTTCAAAGGAAAACAAGAGAAATTAAGAAAAAAAAAACATTCTCTTAGTTCAGCTAAGCATTGAAAAAAAGCGCATATTGTCATTTAGTAGAGTCAAAGATGTCTACTTAGTTCACTCATACAACATTCTAATTGTTTCCGAATACGCTCTATTCATGCCACTTATATCGCGTGTGCTCATCTATTATCAAGTGCCTTGCAAATCAAATAAGCCTCAGTCAAAGCACACATGCCTATACACACACACACACACATACATGGGCAACATTGTCAACCATAAATTTAACTAATATACAACTCGGCCTCACAAGCCCAACCCCAAACCCAACCCAAATGCCGGCCAGGTCGATAGGAATGTGGTGCAATAATCAAGCCAAGACTCGGCCCAAGACTCGAATTACAGTTACAGTTACAGTTACAGTTACAGTTAAGGTAACGCATGGCAATGGCCATAAAATGACACTGAGTGTCAGTTTCAATTAAACATGTTGACAGCTGTAAGGGCAGCATAGCCAAATATTCAGCAGCCGACGCAGCTACAGAGCATGTCTGAGGGGTTGTTCAAGCAATTTCGATTTTAATACAAGAAATTCCAAGCATTGTTTGGCCATGTATTGTATCGACTCTATGTGTGTGTGTGTGTGTGTGCGTGTGTAGATATATTCATAGAGCTTAGCATTTAAATGACAACTTTATTCCAGAGTTTCGCCCAGTTTTTTGCAAGCAACGTCTTTGATTTCTGACAGCCAATTGTAAGAAAACATTCATGGCTATTACAATTTAAAGTAATTTTATGTGTTTTCGGCCTTCATTTGCATTCATTCATTTATTTGTTTGGCATGTTTTGTTTGTCGCCAAAGATTAGACGCCTTAAGTTGATTTGCTTGAGATTTTTCGCCAGCTTCGTTCATTGGCCCATTGACAAGTTGTCAAATGTTTTATTATGCTCTGCGGACATGTTGTCTCGGCTCGAGGGAATTTAGTTTAATTAAACTGCCGACTTTGGTAAATACGAGTATTTCATGTCCTGCACACATGACGTTTGCATATTAATTTCCTGTAATTTTGATTGAGTTTTGCATAAATTTGCAAACTGACCGAAAGCCAAAACTCAGAGCAGACCAAAAGAAAGCCTGGCCATATTTTCCGTTTGCTGGCCAGGCATTGACTCGAGACTTACCCTCAAATCAAGTAGCTGTAATGCCTATTGCCAGCCCCAAGCACCTTCAAGTCTCATTTGATTGCAGCCTAGCAAAATGCTAAGAATTTTTGCGTCTTTTTTGTGCTATTTGCTCGAGCTGGGTTGGGGCTGAGGCGCTTTGTTTTCGTCACGGGCGAGTGCGAGTGGCGAAAAGCAATCACAGAGCAGTTGCAGCTCTAGTACAAATATCGGGCGCATTTTTCCCTGCTGTCGAGGGTCTTTTGTATTATTGGCGAAATTAGAATTTCTCATTAAAATAAGTGTTGCTGCTGCCGGACCCGGTTGACTTGACTTGAGACGCATTCGCTTCGAGCAAGGTGCTCGGCCATGGCATCGGGCTTAAGTTCCCAGATTTTGCCACTTCTACTCTTGCCGCTCATTAGTTGCGCCTCAAAACTGACAGACAGTCAGACAGTGTCTCAGTGCTCTGCTTCTCAGCATTTGTATCTTCATATTTTTCTTATTCTCTCCATTGTCCTGCTTCATGACAGCTTTGCCACTTGAGTTTCGTTGCCCATTGGGGAAGCTGTGCAAACACCTTGCACTCTGAGCCGCTTCGCAGCATTTTCAATTTTTAATGGATTTTGTATCCGAGTAATTAAAACTGCAACTCTTTTTCTATTTTTCTTCCTGGTTTGTTAGCTGCTGTGCCACGTCTAATAGGCTTAAAAACTGAAACACTTGGCATTAGTGTATTAAAAAATGTTTCTTATTTGCACTTTGATTGTTGAAGCAGCTGCTGATTTATCAGTCAAACCTTTGAGCTACTCTTTAGCCCTAATTGTTGCTAGAGTAATCCAATTTGTGGTTTTTAAGCACGTTTAGCAACCCTTTGCGGGTCGTAGTTGGCGGGGAGCTTTGTAATTGATAAAGGCTGCCAGTCAAAAGGGAGAGAAACTAGTGGATGGGCAAGTCTTTCAACTGTTACATCCTTTCTGGGCAAGTCTGCTTAGCTTGGCTTATATGGCTGCAAGAGATTGAAATCTATTCGAATCATAGAGGAAGCTGAAGACCAGCTGCCTCTTTTATTATTGTTTTTTTTTCTTGCAAGCTTAGTTTGAGAAAATTCTAACTTAACTGAAAATATTTTTTAATTTATATATTTTTTATTTTTCTATTTTCTTTAATACTCACATTCAACTTGGTAATCTTTCAGTTCACCCTCGGCATATGAGCTGCAAGCTGCTGCTAAAGACTTAAATCTATTTTCTGCTAAAATCACGCTATATTCATATAAAAGCCTGAGCTTCAAAGTTTGTTACCTTCTCAATTCATAGTCCAATTGCAGCTAAAGAATTTGAATTTGAAATATTAACATTATTAAATATAAAATTGCAAACAAATAAGAGCGCTCTGGTTGGGAGTGCCTGACTAAAAGACACCCTGAACTCTCATTTGATTGCTGAACAACTCAGGCACATACACAAACGCACGCGCTCTGCCGACTGCGCAGCGACTGCGCTAGAGCTGCACTATGAGCTTTGCTATGGAAATTAAGTTGCTGAATAACTTTTGTTGCCAAAGCACAAGTATTTGAAATAGTAAGTCTGGAATTACCTTGTTCAATGGGTGCAGACTGTAGAGTATTAAATTATTATAGCTACACTCATAGGGGCGTGGCAGTTAAACAAATTATATGTGCACACACAACTGGTGGCATTTGAGTCTCAATATCTGTATCACTTCTGCAACTCAACTGCCCAGAATTGTGCTTTACTCTGATAACTCTACTATAGTTTTATATATATATATACTGATATACTAGAACTATTACCTATCTGTATCCACTTGTTATTGGTGCTTTAAAGTTATTCTAATATAAGCTAAATACACGATCTATCGATCTAGTTTTCGACAATTTCATAAATGCAAAAAGTGAAGTGTTCACAGTCCAAACTCCAAATCGAGAACAAACGCATTCAACTTAAACTTTGGCCTCGACTTTTGGCCATTTTGGTCATTGAATGGCGTGCAACAGTGTTGCAAGTGCGGCAACTGTTGGGCGCACACACATACGTGGCCAGATAGCTACATTGTTGAGTAGGCAAAAGTTTTGAATTTAACTTTTGCTTGTTTCATTCAAGTGGCGGCTGCGGCTGCCATGTAAAACAAAACTTTATGCCAAAAGCCACAAAAAAGCAACGGGAAACTGTTGCTGTTGCTGTTGCAGTGGCAGTGGCAGTGGCAATTGTTTGCTTTCTGCTCAGTTGTGTTATTATTGTTCTGTGGCTTTGGCATAGAGTAGCTGCTGAGCTGACAACTTCGATTCCCAGCTGCTTTGAGATAAAATACAATTTTTGTTTTTAATTAATTCTGTTTCACGTTTTGTTGCTATTTCTGTTTGTTGTTAGCCTGAAACGTGTTTGGCATTCGTGTCTGTTTAACGTCTTAACTGCTCTGTGCAGGTCCTGTTGTCCCTCCCTTAGTCACTCCCCCTCTCCCTCTCTCTCGCGGGCAATTGCAGCTTCCGTTTGCTTTGCTGCGAGATTTTTACTTGCATTTGTTTATATTAAGTATTTTTTCTAGCTTCATTTTTTCTCTTCTTTTCTGCTATTTGCTGTGCACTGCAATTAGCCACGCCCCTAGACCCTGGACAAGACAGCTGGCGTCTGCTGGCCAAAATTGCTGTGCATAAAGAGTTTAAGTTGACATTTTTAGCAACAGTTTGTAATTTGGTCGTCGCGTAACCCTTTGCCCAGATATTTGCTAATTTTTTCCCCTTTACTTACAATTTACTTGCAGACTGCTTAATTGCATTTGCCAAAAGGCTCGCCCGCTGCTGTTTTGCATTTTGATTTCGTTTCCCGCATTGTTGACAGCACACTCAAGCGAAAAGGTGAGTAAGAATTTGAGTGGAACTTTAAGTTCTTCAACTTTTCTTAAAATTCATTTGTAAATTATAAAATCATAAAAAATATTTATACAAATTATGCATAAATGTTTATGGTTGAGCTGCATTTTTATGAGTCTAGAGCCGCTTTCAAATTAAGTCGCTCAAGCTAAAAGCGCGCTTCATATTTTACGATCTTTGGACATTTTATGTCAGGCCTAACCCTTTGCTGAGGGTTCTTTGGCACCCGCCATAACTTAATTATCCATATGAATCCTTCAGTTTTATTGCGCCTTATCCAGCTGCGGGTCAGCCCTTTTAATTATGATGAGTACTTCACTCAGCTCTCGCTCTCTCTGCATCTGTCATATTTTTATTTATCTAAAGTGGCAAATCTTCACGGGGCCCTGCTCATTAAAATGACATCAAATCGAGTCTGGCAAATGTTTTATTATTGTTGTTGCCATTTTCTACATTTTCCACTTTCCACTCTCCCAGTTTTATGTCCAGCAGCTGTACAGCAGCCACATAAATTTATGGTTTGGGCTGTTAATTTTATAAGCCCGCGGGCCCACGTTCAAACTGCTCTCTAAATTTGAGGCACTTGCAACACATTTTAATAAGACGCACAAGGAGCAGGAGCTCTGGCATGCAGGAAAAAGGCTTTTGTCTTTGCGGTTGCGGTGCTTCGGCTGGCATTTGTCATTGTTTTGTGGTGGCGCCACGATGCAACGCGTTGCTGCGGTTGCACTCGCAGGCCGGGCGGGCTATCTCGACCGACGCTGTCTCTTTGAAGTAAGCAGCAGAGATATTGCCTTACGGCTAAGCCTCATTTGTGGTCAAATTGTGTGCTGTGCATCAGCCTAAAGTCGATTGTGTCAATATTGTGCCATGGCTAATGGCTAATGGGTAATGGGCAAATGGGCAACGGGCAATGGGTAATGTTTGCGATAAGGATTTGCGTAAGTTGCGGCCGCTGCCAGCGTTCGATTACCTCGGCTCATATGCTAATTAGCGCCTGCCGATTAAACTTAAAGTGCTTCGGGGCCTTACAATTCCATCGCATTTAATAGCGAGCCACAAGCCCATATGGCCAACTTTGCGCAATAACAATCCAGGCTCATAAACTAGCTGTAAAACACATAAAAATCATTGCATACATTTAGGAGTCGAGTTACAAATGCCCCAGAAAAAGGGGTTGCTGCAAGGACCCGGTCGCTGCTGGCGTAAAAAGGAGTAGCAGCATTTGCACATTAAAAACGCATAAAAATCGAGAATTGAATTGCCAAACAGCAGCGACATAAAGTGGCCCCGAAGATAATACAAAAAGCAAACAAATCTGAAAGTAAAATTGAAGCAATCAATTAAAATCGATCAATGAAATTGAATCACGTGTCACAATTTCCTTAAATCCATTCACAGCCCGCAAGATTGAAGACAAATAAAATGTGACATTAACTTGAAAGAATTTTGTAAGCACTTAAAGCAATGGGAACTACTTGAAATTGGGCATATAGATGTGTTTAA
Source organism: Drosophila hydei (assembly GCF_003285905.1). Lineage (NCBI taxonomy): Eukaryota > Metazoa > Arthropoda > Insecta > Diptera > Drosophilidae > Drosophila > Drosophila hydei. The sequence continues at coordinate 8,403,202 of NW_022045643.1, forward strand.
AGTTAGTATCTATAATAAAGTAAATATATTTATATATATATATATATTTATTTATTTAATAATAAATAGTAGTGCGCAGAAGTCGCTGATTGCCTTTGCTGAAAGCATGCAAAAACTGACTTTGAAAACTGAATCTTATATATCTTAAGAATGTTATTAATCTTATGAATGCTTATAAATTCTCTTAAATCTCTTAAATGTTTATACGAATAGTTTTTGGCATGAAGTAATTTAAAAATTTAGATAACTTAAACAAAAATATGTGCTTTTATTTTATTATATTTTTATATATATTATTTTTATATATTTTTATATATATTTTATTATATTAGTAATAAAATAATAATAATAAAAATAAAAAAATTTGTACTTAATTATATATATAAGCATAATCATTAACTAACTGCTAATAAACAACAGCATTTGTATTCTAGTCTAATTAGTAGAGGTAAAGCTTTATCTTAGCTATAGGTTGCATTAACATTAACATTTAAGACGAGTTCAGTTGGGAGTAATCGACTAGTAGATACTCTGATTTGGGAGAGATATTAAAATACTTGTTCTCTGTGAATATTTTAGTACAGCTATAATTATGTGCAGCTGAAACTTGATGTAGACCCTCATTCATTTCATTTAATTACAAAACTATGTTGATAATTTGAAGCTGACTTGAACTGTGCATGGTCTAGAAAGACGTGTTTTATGTTGCTTTATTCAGACAGAAGAATTAACATAAATAAAGAGTGAAAGACTGGCTATTGGCGGAAATACACAACAACTGGATGCTGGCTTCAATCGCCTTTGCTTTGTTTACAAAAACAAATAAATTAATTTTCAAATGGATACAGCTTAGCAGGCCGAAGAGAAACCAGCAATCACTATAGCTATTTGCTGTATAGAGAATTTATTGTATATAAATTCAATTTCAAAAAAATTTCTGTCCCCAAGCTCTACCTTTTGCCAACCTGCTGGCAATTGATCTTTGTCCGCTATCTTCTTGTGACTTCATCATAATTGTTGAAGAGCTGCTTGGACAGGGCATGTTGGCATATTACCTTTACATCAGCCTGCTCATATTTGTTGTTTCAACAAAGCTCTGTTTAAGCGTTGCTTTAACTACACTCGCTTGCCATGGCTTAATATTGCCTATCAATTTTTATTATAAATAGACTTCGATCTACTTAGACGCAGTTCAATTCATATTGCGCTTAGAACTTTGAACTCTTTCGGCAACGCATCAATTGTCACTCGCCTTGAGAGAGAGTTCAGTGCTCTCTGTTAACCCCCTCGACAGGACACTCTCCACGTCGCTGCCGCCGCCACCTCCAGCGCTTACCCCTCGACATTCCGAGCTATCAGTTGGCAGAAGCGAAAACTTTTATGCGCTTGTTAACGAAAGCGTGAAATTCAATGCGGACGAACGCAAATTTACGACACTGCAAATTAAACTTGATTTTTATTTAAATAAATTGCATTTTATGCGCTCGGCTAGGATGTGCGATGCCGTCGCGTCGTCGTCGAGTCGTAATAATAAGCAGGCAACGGCCATAATTTGCACCGGAATATGACGGCAGGATATGTGGCAGTGGGTTGTGGCTCGTGTTTGGGCGACGCGCTGGCTGCTTTATGTATTTTTATTTATTACACGCAGCATTGCCAGGAAATGTTTGTTGATTTTCCGCAGCGCGCGCACAATAAAAATCGGGGCCAGCAAAGGAGAAAAAAAAAAGCAAATTATTTTCTAGACGAACGCGCGTCTCTCAAATAAAAAAAGTACAGAAATTTTCCAAATTGTACAGAGTTTTTTTGTATAGAGTATGCGTAGGATGTGCTGATTGTCAGATGAAATTTGAATGCTGTTAGTAGTTAAGATCTTACACCAAATTGATTTGTTATGGCCATGATATTCAAGGTTGTGAATGATATAGAAAAACAAATTTTTCTGCCAAATGATTTTTATTATTTCAGACAATCTATCTTTTTTTATATTCTATATCTTATATAATCTAAGTTTTTAAAATATATTTCACAAAATAAAATACTTTTTCTACTAGCTAATTATTATTATTATTATTTATAGCAGATTTAAACTAGATCTGCAGCGTTACAGCTCAGCAGTGTATACGATATTCGTTAGCCGAAACTTGTACAATTATTGCCTGTTTCTTTTATTTACTTTTTATATATACGACCTCGTCGCCGCCGTCATTAAAAACGGAAATGTGATGCGTAATTTGTGCGCCGCGAAGTATGCAATGCTGAAATGTTGAATGGAGCCAGGCGAAACGAATTGATAAGGGCTTAACAAAAGGTTCGATGGGTAACGCAGATGTATTCTGCAAATCGTTAGGAGTTGCTCTGCGCCTCGAGAGCTCTTGAGCATATCAGCCTACTTAACTCTAGCCGAATTCTCTATCTGAATTCCATAATGAAAGCTCGTCTTTATGGCTTTCCTACTCGACAGCTCGTATTTTGCAAAGGTAGGGATTTTTGGTATGCAGAGTCATGACGAAGATGAGTCGCGCCTTCTCCTGTCGCTCGCCCAACGGCTCGAAATAGAAGCTCCTCAATAGGTGAGCCAGCACCAGCTTCATCATGACCAGCGCATAGCGCTGGCCCAGGCAGCTGCGCGGGCCCGTCATGAAGGGTATGTAGGTGGAGGGCTCGATCCTTGGCTGCGCATCACGTGCCCAGCGCTGTGGCTTAAAGGCCAGCGGATCGGGGAAGAAGTCCTTGCAGCGGCCCATATACATGGGCGAGATGATCACGTCGCAGCCCTTGGGTATGAAGAAGTTATCTAGGAAGAGTATCTGTGCTTTATCTTAACTTATCTAGCTAATTGGGGAGCAGCTTTTACTTACTGATGGTGCAATTGGCTGTGGCACGTCGCGCAGTTATGGGCGCCGAGGGATACAGTCGCATAGACTCCTTGAGGCACATTTCCAGATAGTCGAGCTCACGCAGCTGCTCCATGGTGATGGCTGTGGTTGTGTCTCTGCCACACACACGCCAGATCTCCTCGCGGCACAGCTGCTGATAGGCCACATGCAACGTCATGTTGTACATGAAAAACTTGAGCGTGGCTGCGGTCAGGTCAAAGCCACCAAAGATTATGGTGTCCACCTCCTCGCGTATGTCCCTCACCTGCAGCGGCTGACCGTCTGCCGTTCTAGCCAGCAGCAAGGTATCGAGCAAGCTGAGTGTTTGCTGTTGGCTGGACTCAGCGTCGCAATTGCGATTGGCCAGCTCCGAGCTGATCTGAGCCAAACGCTCCTTGATAATGCGCTCAGTGAAGCCGTGCAGAGTCTTAAGAACTTGCCTTTCGCGTGCCGCGAGCGGCGTAAGGCGATAAATGAGAGCACTGCGGTACAGCAGGTTCTTCAGCCGCGAGTCAAATATGTGAATAATCCTGTAAAGCAATGGATCTGAGGACAATATTGTCTTCATAAGGTCTATAGCCTACTCACTCTCTGACTGCATCGAAGTACTCCGACCTCTGACCCGACTGCGAGTCGACGCTTGTTCCCAGCGCCGTTTCACAGATGGTGTCCAGCGTGTAGCAGCTGATGAGCTGAAAGAAGTCGACGGGCTGTCGGTTGTCAGCCAGTGCGGATAGTCTGGACAGTAAGATGCGCGCCTGTCGCTCATAGACGTCCATGAATTGTTTAATCATGCCGTAGTTGAAGGCCGGCGCAATCATCTTGCGGCGATGCATCCATTTATCCACGCCGCTGGTGAAGACGCCCTCGCACAGCCAATTCTCGAAGACGCGGTAGTCCGAGGTCTTCTGCAGCAGTTGCTTGGCGCTGCATAGTGCCTGAATATCCTTGGGATTGCAGTCGAATACGTAGAACTTAGTGCCTAGCCAGAGCTTGCCCCGATGATCCTTCAGATGGCAGTTGATGAGCTCCGTCACGCGCTTAAACGGCCGCGGACCAATAATTCTCGCAAAGATGTGCAAATGTCCGATGATGGGCAGTGACGGCGGCCCCGGCCAATTGCTGGTCAGTCGATTGATGCGCGCCTGGTAGCGATACGAATAGATGAGATATGCCAGCACTGCCGCCAGCAGCAGCAGCAGCAGCCAAATCATCGCTCCGAGTTCTTGAGCCTAACTGCGGCAACTTATCGAAGCATTTGTGAATTTAAGTCACAGTCAGAGTCACAGCTTCTTGACCGAATGTCTTCAAATTGCACAAAAAGTATATTAGATGTAAATTTCTTGACGAAAAAGTGCACTAATGAACAGATCACAGCGTATTAGCTATACGCAAATCGATCGATTAGTCAATGTCTGGATGCGAAGGCGAAGTGACGCTTTTTACTCGGCTGGCAGCGCTTAAGTACCCCTTCTTGATTGCTTGATGATCATTTGTTTGGTATTTTGACAAATGTAAACAAATACTATAAAGGTAGTGACAGTTGATCGGCCGTTAGATGCCCTATGATTTAGGTGATCTTTATTAGACAAGAGTTGACAGAGTTCTTAAAACAAGTTTCCTTAAAGAAAGAAGCAAATCAACAAGTCCAAAATAGCTCAAGTTCCGCTGCTCTGTTTAACATACTCCCATAAATGTGTTAAGATGACAGGGTATATTGCCATAATTTGCACTGAGTATTCACAACAAAGTGCTTAGATTGAGTTCCACTCAGCTGGCGAATAAATAAGTTCAATATTGTTATTGCGAAATTATAAATTTGATGAGTGATCACGTCCAGTGCATACAAATTCCAGCCCAAACGAGTGAAATTTATCAACGGTCCACTAGCTGCGCAAACATAGACAAACGAGATTGGAAACGCCCAGAGAACTGAGAACGTTCACTTGGTCATTTACAGCGCTGAGCGCTAGTGGAACAAGTTTGCTAATTATTTTCAAATATTGAATTTGATATGGGATTTTTAGAGAACGTGTCACAAAATTGATGAGTTTATTTGTTTGTCAATTGAAAGTGAAGCCCAGCAATAGGCAAGGATATGCCTCTATCGTAATATTCTTCCTTAAATTTCAAATCATTTTCTAAGAGCCAAGATCCAATGTCAGGGTAATTATTAGTCGAGTTCACAATGTTTAAAAAACATTATTTCATAACTTTAATAAAAAATTTGACGGACAGTTTATATTTTTTTTTGCGCGTTCTTTGAAGTACCTGCGCAGGTAATGCGTGTTTTTTATACCTGTCGAAGTGCAAAGAATTAAATTTGGTAGCTTTTGCTGTTCATTTGAGAGAAACTGGTATCTGGAAGCATCCGGGAGAACTGAAATAAATATGAAAAAATATAGACTAACATGGGTAGTTTATAAAGTTTGTGAACTAAAAGAAAATGTTATTCAAAATAAAATTTATTTTTATTTTTTTTTTTTTTTAAATTTTTTTTTTTTCTAATTTTAAAGTTCATCCAGCAAATTTATTACACCTACACTCACTTAAATATTTTTTTGCTACTTAATTGTAAATGTGTGAAAAATATTTACACTGCAAACAAATTGTTGCTGAGTCAGTTATACCCAACTGCAAAAGTTCCACATTTCTGTTGCTAATTATGCAGTCACAGCTGACAAAATTCTTAAAAACTTCAGAATTTTAATTTAATTAATATGAGTATTCAAATCGCAGTTCAAGGCAAAAAAGAAAGTGAAATATAATATAAATAAATATATAGAGTTGAAACTGACCTGTCACACGAAATAGTTGTGCCTCATTAAAGGTTTTGACCCTTGCACATTTTAACTGCATTTTTTGTGTTCCTGTCAAATTAATTAATAAATGAAGTAGATTCTATTTATATTTGCACTTTTTTTAAATAAACATGGAAAATGGAAATGCTCTTGATTTACAATGGAAAACGTAGCAGACGGCTTCATTTTTATTTCATATTGAATTGAAACAAGTGGACGTTGAATGTTGACTGAGAGGAAATATAAAAATATATAAACATTATGAATTTATGAATACACACTTACACACCTGCACACACACACACACACTGGCATCTCTGTAGTCACAAATGATATGATATCGTGCTATCCATACAAAAGCGCATTAATTACAATTATTCATGTTTATTTGTGCGCTGCAACTTTTCCGTGTTAATTAGTGCAAATACACAGTCCTGTTCACCTTTTTTTGTTGATTCACAGCTCTTAGTGAGGCTCCATTGATATGCAAAATACATTGACAGTTGCTCGATATGCATATATCAGACTCTCATTAAATGTGGATAATATATTAAATATGGTTAGTCTTCAGCATAAACCAGTTAATTTGCTTATGTTCAAGGCAAATGCAAGATGACTGAAGTCCAACAAATGTTTGACATAAATTCCATTATCTAATGGATGCCAATAAACAGCGCACACAATAAACACCCACCCACACACACACAATGGGAGACAATCAGATGTAGATACAGTTGTGCACCTGACAGGACCAAAAGGAACAATGTCTCACATTTAAAATTAAAAGTGATGCGAAGCTGGCAAGGGCGACTCTGAGGAGAGGGAAGCAACGTTGCAAACTAATTTGAATTTATGCAAAGATGTCGAGCTGCCTATTACAGGGCTTAACAGGTTGATAGCAGGGTTCAGTTAGCTATGAGGCGAGTTTTGTTACGTGCTGAGGAAGAAAGCTAAAAGATAAAAGACTTATTCTTATTTATAATGATATAAATAATATTATTATATATATAATAAATCCTATATAAATTGCTATAAGCCCAAACTTAAAGCTAAGTGTTTAGCTTGATAAAAGCTAAAACTAAGCAGAGCATTGGCTTGTCTTCAGTGATCAATTTAATGAAGTCAATCATAGAGCCAAAGTTAATTAAGCTATATATTTTATTAAAACAGAAATGTCGTTAAAATTTCTATACAATAAAACCCGTTTCATTGCTATGAAATATATATTGCTGCTTTTTATTATTATTTAAACTGGTGTGACTCTAAAAACACAGTCTTTAAATATGAAAAATAAAATAAAGAAAAAATACAATAATAAAAATTATTAATAAATATTTACAATATTATAAATTAATAATGCATAACTTTATTAAATATTTAACATTTAAATTTATTAATTTAATTAAAAAAAAAAAAAAATAAAATGAACATTTCAAACTTTAGTTGAAACCAAGCTTACAATGTAAGCCTATAGGAAACTTCATTTGATGCAGCAATTATAATATAAGCTACCAATTCAATGCTTATCTTTCATACTTGCCATATTTCTCTTGCTCTTCTCTTCTCTCTACAGCATTCATTCTGCCAAAGTTAAATTTAATTCATGTCCTTAAAATTATTCACAAATTAAATGTTTTATCTTCAGTTCTTATTCTGACAAACTTAGCCAAGTTATGCCATAATTTATTAAAGCTTTTCTTAGAGCATTTTCAGTTCGTCTTCTAGCAGTTGACATTCGCTGCTTGTTATTATTGTTGTCTGTGTGCATGTTGAGCTCTGTAATTAAACTGCACATTATCAGGAACGCCACACATACACAGCTACACACACATCCACACACACACACACACACTTGGTTATAGATATGTATAACAAGCACTTACACAGGCACAGGGTGCGCATAATTATGCAGGCATTTGCATGTGTTGTGTATTTCGAGCCCCGCCCAACTGTCACATTGCATTTTGACCATGTGGCTGAAGTTAAATTTGGTCACATTTAATTATTGTTTATGCAAAGGCATCTTGAAAATGGCGATATTGTCATAGAAATGTGCTGCCTAATAAACGGCGTGGGCGAAATGCGATACGAGATGTATAGAGATTGATGTGAGAACTGAGAGTGATGGATTGGAGTTGCTATCTTTGCTTAGAGTCTCCAAGAGCAGATTGAAAAGTAACTTTATATTGATTCTACTTCCTAATCAAATCTAAGTCAAAGCTTAAGCTATGTCTAGAAGGGTTAAGAACTCCACCACCTCCACCTCTGCCCATTCTCTTCGATTCGTTTCCACATCAATCGCAACCAATTTAATTTCACAATTAAATGCAAAGACGCGATGCGTTTAGCATAAATTAACAGCATGTAAGTAGGCGCCGCAGGGGGCCAAACATTGTGAAACGGGTGGACTTTGGGTGTGGTTCATTGGTTTCAGGTGTTGCCACCAAATAAGCCGCCAGGCAGCGCTTCCGTTCCACCCACTCAATAGCACCGTCTCGCGGTGTTGGCAGCAATTTTCCATTAGTGTATTTATTGCAGAATCTAATTTAATTGACGACATCTCATCTAATGCATTTAAGCAAAAGGAATTAAATGGCTTTAATCGTACGCTTTGATTAAATTAGCCAAGATATTTGCTAAATTGCTAAAATACAGTCTTAAAAGGTCTTATGAATACGTGCGAATTCGCTTGAAGAAAAGGCAGTTCACATCTATCACGCGGCAGCTGTAACAACAGTTGATGGAAATAAATTTCGGGCTTGTCTGCTGCCAGACAGAAACACATGTTGTGCGTGTTTTCATTGGGTTTTATATCTGTAATCAATTGGAGATGTTGCTGTAGTAGCTGAAAACGACTTTCAGCTTTAAATTCCTTAAATATATAAAAAAATAAATTTTATTTTAAATATACGCAAAAAACAATGCAAAGTTAAAGCTTATTATATTCAATGTTTACATGTTTGGCTTTCATAAATAAAAAACAAAACTAGTTTACGAGCAGTCGTAGCAGTCGCTGCTAAGCTGCCAGCTGTAGTTTGACAAGCAGTGCAGCCAAAACTGCGCGTTTTGTTAGCGATTCTTAATGAACGGCTACGAAACTGCCGCTAAAAATTATTTTTAAATAAAAATAGAATGAATATTCGAAAATTATACATAATTTTTTATTACTATTAGTAATAATATACACTTAATAAAATAAACAAAATATTATATGGACATATTTATTAGGGATTTTAAATGAACATTAAAATTAAAATTAGAACTAGATATTTTTTTTTACTTTTATACTAAATATTACTACTAAATAAAATATAAAAATTAGTATACACAAGAATATGTACGTAGACTGCAACGTGTTTAGTTTAAAAACTGCGCGTTTTGCGAGCGATTTCGATTCGAATTATGTTATCTATAAGATAAAATTAAATACTAAAAATAATATCGTATATAATATATTTGTTTAATATTTGAAACGTATTATATTTGTTAATAATAATATTTGAGTTGATAACTAAATAAAAATATTAAATAAGATAGAAAACCATAAATTATATATAAATATAAATGATAATATTAAGTAGAAAAACTTTGACTTCCGATATAAATAATAATAAAAGAATAATATTTTACAAAAATAAGAATATGATTAAAATTCATAAATTGAAATACATATAAAAAAATACATGGCCAAAATGTATACAAAAATAGAACAAATTATATAAAAATAACAAAAATATATAAAACTAAATATAAAAAATTAAATTTTTAAAGTTATTTTGATTGTGAAAAGTTACCTACAAACTTTGAATATATAAAATATTGAAATATATAAAACATTATTTCGTTTTAAAACTGTATGTTTGCATACTGTAACAGTTGCAATATAAAATTAGAATATTTAAAAACTAACAACAAATAAACTAAACATGTGTATTTATGTTGCTAAGGCGAATAATAATGAATAATTTATTTTTTATTCAATTGGCTCTTCCTTTTGTATCTAAGTCTGCGTGGGTCTAACCATTTTGACCCTAAGCTTAACTATAAAAATAATGAAAATAATAAAAAAAATATTAAAACTACGACTACAAATTATAATAAAATATATGAACAGGTAAAAAATAAAAACATGAAAACATGCGAGTTTTGCTAGCGATTCTTAAGTAACTTTGAGTAAATTGAGAACTATTAAAAATGATTAAAATTAAAAAAAAACTGGAAATATATATATATATATATATATATATATAGATATACGTATATATTTCAAAACTGTGAGTTTTATTAGCGTTTTTTGTACGTACATTAAACAAAATGAAAATAATAAAAAATATATATAATTATAAAAGTATTACAAAAAAGAAAACTAAAAAAATACAGTTATTAAATACGAAATTAACTGTAATACATATACAGATACAGCATTTAATATGATATATATTTATCGGTCACAAATTTTCGCCAATCAAAATGACGTGTTAACGTCTTGCTTTTGGCCAAATATGCTAAGTTAAAAAAGACTACCGGTTAGCTAACCGCAAGACTTAATCAGCTTTATCTGCACCGGAGGTATACACGGGCATTAAAAAAGTAAAAATAATAATTATAAATATTACTCTTTAGCCGCATGCCTCGCTGCACAGACAGCAATGAAGTTGGTTGTTTTTATCTTTCTTTATTTTGGCGTCGACTTTGCCGTTAACCTTCGACGCGAAAATTGTTTTGTACTTATTTTTTTTTGTTTTAACATTCGGTTTAGCTGGCAGCTCACAATGTTTAAAGGTGTTTTTCAGTTTAGTTTCTGTTGTTGTTGTTGTTTGTTCAGGGCATAGCTGTGTTATGGGAGTACGAGTTTTTAATTGAAGGACGTCGGCGGCAATGGCAATTCGAAGGCGAGCCAAGTGGGCAAACAAACTGGAGTTCTGTGGCAATCTCTCACAGTTGCAGTTAACAGTTAACAGTTGCATTAGAGCCCAGTTAGCTGCCGTTGCAATTTGCTGTCGCCGTGTTCTTGTTGCTACCTTTAATTTACCTTTTTCGGTGATTGTTGGCCGGTCCGGTGCGGCAACTAGTCACGTTCCGTTTAGCTGTGAGCCGCCGTCCGGTTATTTCACTTGGATTCTTGGCAATTGCTGCACTTGCCGCTTGTCAGTCACTCACTCACTCCACCAGGGTCAAACGGGTTTTTTTTTCACATTTTCCCCTCCATATCAGCTGGACAGGGAATGGCCCAGGTAATGAATGTGTGCAGCTCACTGACCTTTTACCTGCCGATAGCCCAGCTCTATTTGCAGCTGTCACATATTTTAGAATATTATCCAAATATTGACATGGCCTTTGCGTACGTGACCAAAGACACGCAACTCTCTTATCCTCTGTGCAAACAAAGCTGCGGAATGTTCATAATTATCTGAGCCATACAAATGTCTATCTAATTTATGCCTAATTTATTTCTTTACATTGAAATTATAATTAAGACAAATTTAAATTGCAATTGTTAAACAAAGAATAAAAAGAACTACCTTGAGAGTAATATTAGACTTAATTATATTCAGAAAATTTTATTTATTTTTATTTATTCAGTATGTATATATTTTAATTTTTAAATAACTAAATAAAATAAAAAAAAAATAATATGAATAAACAGTCTTTTTTAAATATTCTTATATAGAGTGTTTGGCAAAGATATGTATAAATATAGATATAAATAAAAATAAAAACAAATATATAAATATATATAAAAATACAATTTATTATAGATATTTATATAAATATAATTAATACATTTATACATCACAAAAAAAATACTTTTTAAAGTTTTGAAATTATAAAATTATAAATTAGCCAGCTTAAATTATTTTATATTTTATAAACTATATTTTTATATTTTATAAAAAGTTTTTTTCTTATTTTTTGTGTTTATATCGAATATTTATTTGCTTTTATGTAAAGTTTAATTGAATTTCAATTTTAATTAGGTGTTTCTTTCATTTAATTTACTCATCTATGTAAATATGCGAACATTGTTTTGTTGACATTTGAACCACTGTGCACTTAGGCTGCACTTAAATAATATCAGCAGCGACCATTAGCCCGCGACAGGTAATCGAACTCAAGAAATCAAAATAATTTGTTGTCGCTCCAAATACATGGATTTGCGATCGAGCCTATATGCATATATATAGGGTATATATATACGTATATATTTATATATTTATATATTTATATGGGTGCTGTGCCAAGATATCTTTTTGTTTTGATGCACTGCTGCTAGCATCTAATTAACACAACAGTGAGTGCTAAAAGTCGGTAACAGGTGAGCAGCAGGTAAGTTAGCTCTCTCTCTGATCACTCTCCCGCTCTCTGTGTGTTGGCCATCAGCTGTTTTGGCTGGCCTGAGTCAAGCTGAGCTCAGCGCTTCGGTAGCTGCTTCAGTTCTGCTGTAAGCCGCCTTCAGGTTGCACGCGTCGCTGTGCGTTTTGTCGCGTGTGTTTTTGCTGCGGATTTACAGTTACATTAACAAACTCGTGTCGTGTGCGCTTGAATGCCAAATTTAATAGCCACTGTGGCACAACAGCAACAACCGTTAACAGCAACTAGCGTTTAATTTAACAACGTTTTCAAACTGAAAAGGAAAGAAACTTAAACAGAAACAGATATAAAAAGCAAATCGTTTACTTTCGTTTTTCCAACTTTCATTTTTGTTTGCCGCACTCACAAGTTTTCATTGAAAAAAGTGTCACTGTCAGAGGCTGTGCTCTATTACACAAAACCCCGTCAAACGGTGATAACGAATCGAGAGTTAAATACGACAAGTTGTCCCAAAAATACAAAAAACCACAACAAACACACGGAGTCGATATGGCGCTCATGGACACCGCTTGGCGCTGCCGCCTGATGATATTCGGAGTCGCTTCGCTGCTGCTGGTTGGCGATCTCTTCGGCTATGGCGGCTACAGTGTGCGCGGCGTTAAATCGGATCATCCGGATGAGGTGGGCGTGCAGGGTGGCGGTGCGCCGACTGGACCAGCTGCTGCTGGCAAGTTTCAGCAGAAGAATGCCGAAATCGACATAGGCGAAGGTGAGTGACTTCATGCCATATTCATTCCCCTATGCCATTTGCGTTGCATTTCAATGTTGTAATCGAATTTGGGTTTCTCTTTTGTTGTACGCAAATTTAAGCTTGACTTTTGTTTAACTGTTGTGTTTTTATCTTTTTTTTTTTTTTTTTTTTTTTTTGGCATTAACAACGCCAATTTTTACACACTTGGCACATTGCAAAATATCTGTCCGTCTCGCTCGCTCGCTGGCTCGTTTTTATGGTTTCCCTCAGTGCTGTCTGTTGTCTGAATTTTGTATAAGTCGCGCTTTATTTGCTTGTATCAAGGTCAATTTCGATTTATAAATGGAAGTTTCATGCTTTTTGATTTGTAGTGTAAGAGACGGCAACACGTGTAAGCGCATAATTGAATAAAAGCTTTGCCAACTAACCGGAATTGGCTGCCCCTAAAATAATTTTAGCCTTTTATCGTTTTACATTTGCCAATTATGACATAATTTTTAGTAACATTTGCAATTGACTTGCCTGAAAAATCAGTTTGCTTTCTGTGACAAGCAGTGCTTGTCTGGGCTGGGCTTCGTTTGAATTTGTACCCATGTTGCGTCGCTTAAGGCCTGAACTGTCTAGACTATTTCATAGACACTTAAATGTTGACATTTAACAGGCCATTTAAGTGTTGGCCAAAAATACATTGCCCCGAATTTTAAGCAGCTAATTAAAAAATTTACATTCGCGTTTTTTTTTTGCTCGTTTAGAACTAGAATTAAGTGTCTTAGATGACATGCCATTTGCGGTTTATTATCAGTGATCTTAAGGCACTTTTTTTGGAGTATAAAAAGTCTAGTTGTATATGATCTAAGGTAACAATAGCAGCTGCAGTTTAAACAATTTAAGCTAGTTTGGTTTGATATCAAATATGAAATTCATTTTTAGTTTTAGTTTCTATAATTTGGCCATCTAAAAAGGGATTTCGGGTGATATAAATTTAATTTTTTTCTATTTTGTTTTATACTTATCGGCCACAGATCTTAGTTAGTTTAATATGCTATATATTTCTATATTTTGTTCTATCAGTTTCCTTTCGCTTTTGTTCTATGGTTAATGTCTCTTGTCTGGTTTCTCGTGCAAGTCACGCAACAGTTATCGAAGAGGTCTCGCGGAAGATGGAATTCCATATTATTTAACACTTTACCCCTGCCCGTGCCCATGTCCATGCCCATGCCGCACAAATGTTTGAAGCTTGCGTATCGACAAGTCAGCTGAAAAAAAAAGCATATTTGTAGCCACTTTCCAATGCCAAGCGATTTGCATAATTTTATAGCTTCATGGTAGGCAAGTGACATAAGAGACGTAAATGCTTGCGTGGCTACGATTATGCAATGCTGCGACTCTCGATAGAGAGTTAAGCTCAATAAAAATAATAAAAAAAAAGTTAATTCAATTGAACGAAAGTCAAAGTGCAGCCTGAGGCAGTTAACGATAGAGCTGAGGAATCTATTGAGATTCGTCTTCAATTATGAGGTCAAATGGCTTTAAAGAGATCATTTTGAGAGCAGCTTATGTTGATGTTAACTGTAGCAAGTGCATTGAAAGAGATAGTCTTTTGGTTGTAGCTTAAGATCTTGTCAAACTTCTTGTTAATATTTCTAACTCGTCTTACTCGAATCATGTTATCATTGTCCATTAATGAACTTATCTCTAATCAGATTTTAGCTTCTTTGTCAAACTTGTAGCTGCACATCTTGTCAAGCTGCATGTTAATAATTAACATGCAGTTTATTAAGTGAATGCCAACTTGAGCGAGGTCTTACACGAATCAAGTTATCATTGTCCATTAATGATCTTATCTCTGAGCAGATTTTAGTTTTTTTTTGTTGCCTGATTGACAGGCTTTAGAAACATAGACTCTCAAGCGAGGTCTTTCCCAGTTGCTGTCTGTGATCGTATTTAAGCTTTTTTTGTTGCTTGATTGTTAACGGCTTGTGTTCCTGTTAAACTTGAAGTCAATATTTAACAGCAAGTGAATGTTAGCTTGATATTTTCGACCTGAAGCAGCAGATCTCAGCTCTGCTAAGCCTCCCAGCTCCAGTGTCGCCCCATCTACACTACATCGTGCTGAAACATGTTAATTTCCTAACATATAGTGTTTAAAGTAAATGTTAAATTGACACTTTAGACCTGAAATCAAACCGGAATAGCATAGTTCATTAACATGATCTCATCTGCGATTGCCTGTGAGGTCTCGTCTCGCCTCATTTCATGTTTGTGTGCTTGGATTTCTGCTGCTTTTTATTTTTTGCTTGCGCTGAGGTGAAAGTGGAAAAATGCCAAGCAAATAAACTTCACGTAATAAAATCAACGAACAGCGACAAGTTTTTTCTTCCCTGTGCTGGAAATCTTTGTGGGAAACTGCAGTTCAACTTTCCCAGCTGTCTGCCAAGGGGAATCTTTCACAATATTTCAATGGCAGAGTTTGAAATTCCAGTGCCGTGCACATTGTCTAGAGCTGCGCTGATTACGCCAAGTTAACAGGAAGCGAATGTCGAATGCTCGCATAAGATTTTAGAGAACTTGACTTAATCTGTGCTATTTTCAGGCATTTTATATTGAACTGATTTGAGCTAAGCCTCGACTTGACGCCGGGTGAAAACCAGTCAACCAGTTTCAATACGTAATCACAGCCGATCGCCGCTCCATAAATGATTGCAAACTAGTTCTGCGGAAATCGAGAGTGCCCTGAGATTAATTCTCAGCTATTGCATAAAATCGGTGTTAATAGCTAGCAAATGAATTGTGGATAGTTAACAGGGGTCATTATGTGGCAGGTTCCGCTCTCCGAGGTGAACGAGCGCCAATCCGAATCATTTGGCATGCACTTCACGTCGCTTGGCCAAGACAAGTCGCTGCTGGCAAGTGCAGTGCGTGATAAACATGCAGAACTTGCACTTATTTAGCGAGGCCCAATCAAAGCACAGACAGTACGTGCACTTAGACCTAAAGTGAGCTCATTTCAGATATTGTTTTGATAACAATCGATGACTCGCTTTCTTTTGCCTCGGCATCCAAGAACCACTGTAGATAGTCGTTGGCAATCAGGTTTGGTTTCGACAAATAAACTTGGCTAAAATATTCCACTGGCCATAAATTAAAAACCACAAATTAGACGCCACCCTGCGTGGTCTGCGTCACATTCCCAGATTTCGCCTCAGAACTCTTTTCCGCGTACAAAGTTCACAGCTGTTTGGGCTGGCTTGGGGGTAGCTCGTTGATTTGTGGCTAATTGCCAATAACTGCCAGTTGGTTTCAACTTATATTTAATATTTATACAACACCATAATTAATTAAACTAAACATCGACCAAATGACTAAGCAAATATTTACCCAAGCATTCAAATTCGTTTAGGAAAAAATCAAAGTTCAACGCACGATTTGGCCTTGCAGGGGGCGAGTTCTCACCGCATGGAGGTTGTTTATTAGAAAAAAATAAAAAACAACCAAAACAACAATGAAATACTTAAACAAAATCGAAACTTCATTCAAATATTAAACTTTGCCAGCTGCAAAACCGAAATTAAAAGTGAAATATTTGTACGATTCACAAGGGTATCTTGCCAGGGTATCTGCTAGTCGCACACAGCATTGTCAGCTTTTTTACTGGGTATTTAACAGCTAAATATTTGCGTAGATGTTTAATGAAACCCAAAGAGCTCAAACAAAAACAATTTCAACAATATAAATGTGCGCTTATTGTTAAAAATATTCCGTTTATTCAAGAGCTTGAGCCAGATGCTCTTTGGAAATATCCAAATATTATTTATATAAAAGAGTTGACTTGGAATTTATTAAAAAAAAATCTTTATATGTATAGAATATATAAATAATTTTTTATTTTATTTCAACAACAGAAATATAGTAGCTTAAGCAGTCGCAATTGATCTTTTACTGTAGAAATTTGATATACATATGACTATATATGTCTGTTTATATATATGTCAACCTGCCTTTCTATAATCTATAGTATTTTCTATGGCTTCCACAAATCGGAAATTATTTTTTTTTTAATTTTTTAATTATTATTTTAAAGTGTATTTGGCATTCGTCTTGACGTTTCTGTCGCAGTTTCTTTTGTGTTGATTTCCAATATTTTAGAATTTCGCCGCTGTGGCCTTGATGTGCTTATTTTTGCGCAGTTGAATGTTAGATATTTGTGGGAATTTTTAGCTCATAAAACCCAAAAAAGCAAAAACAGTCAACAAATTTAAATGTATTTTTAATAAATTATAGAACACGACTTTGATGAGTTCTCGGCAGCAGCTGCACTCAAGCCAGCTGCAGCTTTGACTGGAGCCAGTCTGAAAACCAAGTCACGGCTGTCGGATACCACCATCAAGGAATCGTGTCTGCCCAAGATGCTGTGCGAGCTGGCTGCAAAGCCCGAATACCAGCTGAGCGAAAAGGAGCGCGAGCTGCTTCGATTGATCAGGTAAGTGTGAGTCGTGATCGACTGCATATATATAGCTATATATATATGTATGTAGAGGTCAGCTGGAGCTTGTAGTTTGACCCTTTTAAGTGACAGCAACTAAAAGTAAAAACATTTCATGGCTTATTTGTTAAACACTTTTCAACTGCCGCTGATCTCTGATCTGCCTGTTCGTACAATGAACTGAGCATAAAAAAAATATGTTTACAACAATATTGAGTACCTGGCCTTGTTGAGCCAGCAGCATAGACAATTCTCTCTATTGGGTTGTGTAACGGCTGAGCATCGATCGAGCCTAACCTGCCTCACAGAGACGACGCGACGCTGTCACGCTGTAACCTCGCACTTGTGCCGAAGGTGAACTGTAACCGATTAGACTATACAGAATCGTTGTGTAGTGTATTTAGTTCTACTGAGCAGCTCTCCACACAAGGTAGCGCCGAGACAAAGCTGAAACAAATACGAGAGACCCTGAGAGTCATGCTCTTGCCTTACATAACCCATGTGATATATAGACTAACATGCTAAATGTGTCTTCCGCATTTCGTTGTCGTTTCTTGCAGATCGCCGACTATGCCCTGGATGATGAATATGCCGCCAAGTAAATGGTATTTTGCTGCCCACATGGGCGAGCTCATGCGTCACACTAGCGACAATCTGAGCGGACCCGCAGGCTGTGCCAATCTCTGGCCGAACTGCCCCATCAGCTCCAAGAAGCTAATGAAACTCAGCTATAAAGTGCGCGTGTAGATGCCAGCCAATGTGATCATAGATTATTAACTTAAGCACTAGATATAGTAGGCGTGCAAACACACACACACACACACAGACAGACGAAGAAGAAGATGAAGATGCGGGCCCTAAGCTGAAGAGACTTACCTATTGTACTATAAATTTTACGCTCTCCAAGGCCCCAGACTGGCTGAAAGACATGACAAGTGCCTCCTGTGACGGCTCGACTGATGTGACAATTTGTAATTTGTATCGATTAGCTCTAAGTGCGCTAATTAGTCATTAAGCGTGGCTAGTCTATCTCAATTATATTTTAGTTTTCTTAGCCTTAGTTGGACGTGCGTCTAATTGTAAATAAATGCATATTGTTATTTAATATGAATTCCAAAGTGATTTCTGCTTTTTTAGAGGCTCAACTAATGATGCAACTATATATATATATATATAATATATATATAGTATATAGTATATATCTACAAATTACGCTGCATCATCTTTAGGCCTTTTACTAGCTAAACGCCCTTCACATTTAGCTGTCGAAAGGAAAATGTGTTTATAATTGTTATTTTTAAGTGCTAGGAAATTGTCGTATTAGAGCTAATGGCAATTGTAATATGTGTTTGGCGCGTCGCACTGCAATCAAGTCTTGAAGTGTGACCAAAACCCAATCACGATAACCCAACAGTGACTAAACACTTTCGTTTCTCATTATGAGAGTTTTTACTAAAACGACTTGAAACCGATTTCCTCATCATTATAATTATACTGCACGAAAAATATCTAGCATGATCAAGCTACATTTTTTGAAGCGAATTAACTACTGTTCAATGTCTCAGAATTAAGTGTGAATTTGTATTTATTTTGCGTTTGAATATTTGAATTATGTTTCAATAGCAGGCAGATTGTTGGCTGTGTACTTTTAGTTAAATAATTTTATTTTACACTCTAAATTTTGAGATACATTTTATGTTTCACTCAGCTGAGATACAAAACTTTGGGCTGAACACAGATTGTATTGCCATGGTTTCCCTCGGCCTGTTATTTGGGCATTTGATATAGTCTCGATAGTGTTGACGATGAGTAAGGTTGTAAAGTTCTCAGTGCATGGCAGTCCACTTGAGGGGACTGGTCAGTGGGTGTTCATGCTTGAGCACTACAATATTTCATATTTCTTGAGATTCGCATTTTCAGTCTTAGCCTTTTGTTATTGATGGTCAGATTGGTTGTAAGCCAATTGGATGCGCTGTCAGTCTAGCAGCGTGTCCTCCAAAGAGTTAAGCGACTGCAGGAATTAGTAGATTTCTATATAGCGCTGAGTTTCTCGTAGCTTTACAGAATTTGCCTGTGGCAGGTATGAGAGCGAGCAGCAGAGTCCCATGGAGATATTCTGAAGAATATTGCCAGTTTGCTGCTTGAGGACAGAAGCCACTAAGCGCTCATTCCTCATTCATAAATTTGGCTTTGCAGTCATCTTTAAAAGTCATATTTCTATCAAGATCATTGTCTTTAATGGGATCCAAGTAACATATGTGGTAAGACATCTCTTCTAGTGGCGTAGCTGCAGGGTATCGAACATCATAGAACATTGGAGCAGCCACCGAAGCAATGGAGCTGCGTAGGTCGCTATAAAAATCTTCAGCTGCCCATTTGAACAGAGCTGTTGGCATCTCTATAATTGCTAATGAATCTTCAAATTCGTATGCAAATTTATTTGCATTGCATACTTTTGGGCAGAGTGCAATAAATAATTCGAATTCACTTAAAATGCAAATCGTTTGTTGACATTGCAAAGGTACTAAACAGTGAGCACAATATTTGGGCTCGCCGATTGCCTCATTGAACATGCTCGAGGCGTAAAAATGGCCACACACACCAAAAGCAATAACTGGAGAAGCTGAGCGGCATTCTGACAAACATATTAAATGGCTAATTAAGTGTTAAACAAGAGCCAAGTTAAGAAAGTAAACAAGCCAATTCGCCGAACGAAATTCTAGCCAATTTATGGCGCACATAAATAACTCAGCGAAATGTGGGCAATTTTTCTTGGACTTCAAACTGAGTTTGGCGCCCGAAACACGTTGCGTTTGGCAAGAGCTGCGATTTAGGCCAGGTTGCCAAAGACCAAAGCTTAAAGCATGTTAAAACAATCGCGCGAAATTACGTCTTATTTTATTTCTGCCTTCATTGGATGGCTTAACAGAAACAATAAACAATAAAAGTAAACAATTTGTAATATCAATGGAATTGGGTCAGTCAGCCGGTTGTTACGCTCGTTGCGTGCCAAAAGTGGACCTCGGCGCACTTTCATTGTTTCGATTTGGGGATGGAGACCTGTGCAGCTCTCTCAATTTTTGGTCTGACATTTGACAAGTTGTTTGCTGTTGTTGTTGTTGTTGTTGTTGTTGTTGTTGTGCAATGTGTGACGAGTGCTGGCAAGTGCAGCTTATAAGACTTTCAACAGACAGTCAAACTTCTATCAGTTTGTTGCCTAATAGTTCCGCATTGCGTTGGATAAAGCAAAGGAAAGGCGAATACTCTTACCCCCTCTTTCTCGCCCTCTCTCTCTTACTCTCCTCCAGCCCAGTTCCCACTTGATTCCGGCCTGTGAGCGTGCAACCAAAACGGCAACAAGTGTCAGGCAACTGGAAAAACATGAAAATTATGCGGCTCAGCATAGGAAACACAGCAACAGCAGCAAACAGCAACAATTGTTGTGATCAAAGCATTAATACCCTGTAAAAATTGTTAAACAAATTCTGTTAATAATATAGTAAAACTCTATCTCTATTTTTATCTCTATCTCTATCTCTATCTCTATCTCTATCTCTATCTCTATCTCTATCTCTATCTCTATCTCTATCTCTATCTCTATCTCTATCTCTATCTCTATCTCTATCTCTATCTCTATCTCTATCTCTATCTCTATCTCTATCTCTATCTCTATCTCTATCTCTATCTCTATCTCTATCTCTATCTCTATCTCTATCTCTATCTCTATCTCTATCTCTATCTCTATCTCTATCTCTATCTCTATCTCTATCTCTATCTCTATCTCTATCTCTATCTCTATCTCTATCTCCATCTCTATCTCTATCTCTATCTCTATCTCTATCTCTATCTCTATCTCTATCTCTATCTCTATCTCTATCTCTATCTCTATCTCTGTCAAGCATACCCTTTGCCAGCTCTTGCTAGGGTATCAGCACACTGCATTTCTGGCCTATATTGAAGTTGCTGCAAATGTAAGCCAGGCTAAGAGTGGGTGCTGCCAAGTGGCAGTTGCAGCTTAGCAGGCGCCGTCTTGTGTAACCGGGCAACAACTGGGGCTGGGACGCAGTCGGTCAAGCTTTGGCTTGTGAGTGATTGAGCGAGCGATCGACTGATTGTGTCAGTTCTTGTCAGCCATTGTCTGTTATTAGACTCAATTGTGTGGCTAACGGCAAGCACAGCTAGTCGACCAACTGACTCGATCTCGATGTAGATAGATCAGTTTCTGATTCAATGAGCTCGTAATTGAAAGTCAAGCGGCTCATTTGTCGTTGAACAAGTCGGTCTAACCACAAAGCGTGGACATTGACACGTGCTCCATAGAGCTGAGACCACGCACTTGACAAATGATTGGCCAAACAATTGCCAAAGTTGAGTTATTAAACTCGGCTGCAAATTGTGTTAATTGGACAGATCAATAGAGGTAAATTTTAGTGTGGAAATATGAACTGCGAGAGGTTCATAATCTCTGCACTAACTGTGGACAGGGCGTGGCTGGCCGAGATGCGCCTTAACGAGTTGTTAATAATTTGTTAAAGATGAGTTGTAAAATCAATATAAAATCTTATTTACAAGCTTTATGTGGTGTGTTAAAGATACAGCTATGATTTGCTTGTTATAAGCTGCTCGCCTAGCTCCAAATGCTGCGTGCCTCAGTTAGAGTAACCAGCGTATACTAAATTGTACTTTATATTTCTGCTTAACTATTATTTTTTAACACTTAGCCCCATGCAAATTGCTAAACTGCTTAACAGCTGTGGTCGGGGCTTGGGTTCGAGGCTTAACCTAACACAAGGCGCGCACCTCGAGCTCAAATGGCGAGCGGATTTGAGCGAATGTGGCCGAAGCTAAAGCAAACGCAGATTAAGTAATTGATATGCAAAAGCCAACTGTAACGCATACCAGACGCTAGACACGCCAGACACGGCAGACACGGCACAAGCCCAAGTCAAGAGGAAATTACAGGTGCAAAAGTAACGGCCACTAAAATGGAGAATTTCATAACAATTCATAATTGCAGGCAGAGAGAGAGAGAGAGGGAGAGAGGGAGAGGGAGAGAGAGAGGCAACAGCTGAGCTGCAACTGGTTTGTCCGCTTTTAAAGGTGTTGCACACACACACACACACACAGCTGGGTAGGCTCGGCTGCGCCCTCTACTTGACCATATTGCCTCACTTTCACTTGTCTTTGGCTTCTTTTGCTTCCGCACGAAACTTGGTCAAAATGCAAAGCAAACTTGGCCACCAACTTGACTTGAAGAGAGTCGCTTGCTGCTGCTGCTGCTGCTGCTGTTGTTGTTGTTGTTGTTTTTAGTTTTACACTTTAGTTTTGTCATCCTCTCTCTCTTTGTACTTTTGTTTGCTGCGCTTTGGCGGCTCGAAGCCGAGCTAACTTGGCTCAGTCACTCAAAGACTTTAAACGCACCAAGTTGCCTAGCTGCCTGGCCTCCTCCACTACACAGACACCATGAATCTGCGCTACATTTGCACTCTGTCGCTGCTGCCCACGCTGTACGTGCTGCTGGTGCTGCTGCTGGACTATGTGGAGCAGGGCTTGGCACAGAATCCGGATCCGCTGTTTGAGCTGCCCGTGCAGCTGGTCGGCTTTCCAGTGATTGTCCTGTCCGTGCGGCTGTCGCAGTTTGCCAAAAAGCTGGCCTACTCCCTCAACCCGAGTAAGTTGGACACGTATTGGTCGGTGTGAAAGTGCAACTGCCGCCCTGTGGCATGATTCAGCTTTTAATTTCTTTTCATTAAGTGAAAGTCAAAATATGTGCATAAATTAATAATTGCCCGGTATTCAAAGCAGCTCAAGCAGTCTCGTGTGAGTTGGGTTGAAAATCTATTAATTACATAAATATATAAATATATTTATATATATATATACTATATCTTATATGGATATAGCAGTCAGTAAGCTAACTACTCAACTCAGTCAGAGATAAACCACAGCTGCATAATGAATTCACAATTAAATTCAATCTTGATGCCGCATCCTAAGTAAAGTCAAAAGAAACTCTTACAACATTCAGGCAAGCCAAGCTCTCAGCTGGGTAGGCGCTGAGCATGAGGTAAACGCACTCGTTCGTCTCTTGAAAACCAGACTCAAATGTGTGACAAAACTGGCGGTCGAGTGGCTCAAATGGCATTGCTTGATGTTGGTGGTGCTGCTGCAGCGTGCACGTCCACTTAGCTGTTGCCGAATGGGGTCAAGGCTGATGGAGACTGTTGACAGCCGAGTTGTGGGCCCGAATGTTTTACAATCAGCCGTGCGGCTACTTGTTAGCTGAATTGAATTGCTGGCAATGTTTTATGTATGATTTCGTTGTCGGGTAAACCCATAGTCAAGTGGTTGATGACAAGCAATCATGAGCGCTAACAAGGGAAATACCAAAGCTGCACTCTCAACTCCAAATGCGCAAATTGTGCAATCAGCCACAGCAGCAGCAGACGCTGGCCAACTTTTTGGCATTCTCATCTGTTGCCACTTTGACTAATTTCGCGTTTTATAAGCAAGCAGCCAACGACAGCTAACTGCCAACTGCTACTAACATAAAACTTCCCTTTTGTCACTCTTGCAGATACGTACCGTGCGCGCAGCAGACGCGACGCCGGCCAGCCGCACGCCCTCGACGCTGAGTTGGCCAAGAAGGAAATTCTGCGCGAGTTCGGGCCACAGGCTTGCATACTCGAGGAGCCGTGTCGCATGCATGCCGCACGTTCTGCCAGCCAACGACGTTCTGCCACTGAAGGCAACGCCGCACCACATGCGCCCTGGTCCGAGGTCTTGAGGTAGGTCAAAGTTTTAGCTATGGAATATAAATAACTAACTGGCAAGGGTATGCTCGCAGTTGGGTAATGGCGCTTGCTTACTATGAGAAGACTTTAGCTTAGATAGAGGTGCCACTCTATGGGTCTATAAGTCTACCTATATTAGTAAGTTTAAAACTTTGCTTGAGTTTTGCACATAAATCAGTGAGAGTAGAATAAGCCAGCATAGTCCGCTAGATATATAAATAAATATATATATATATATATATAACTTTATCCATGGCTAGTCTTCCATACCAAGCTTCATTAAATACATATCTCTCTTCCATCGAACATTTCTTTTATAGAGCATTTGCTGTGCGCTCTGCTCTTAGCTTAGATCATTTTCTTAGTTATTTCTTGTTCAAGTGGAACGCTGACTTTATGGCTGCCCAGCTGACAGACAGTAACAACTTGAACTTCTATTCCCCTCTCCCTCTCTGACTCTCTTTCGCTCTATTGCTCATTTGGCATTCTCCTCTTGCAAATGAACATCTCGGATTGCATTCGTTATTGCTAGGTTGCAGTTTGGCGATGATGCTGCTGTTGTCATTTGGCAAATGAATGGCTTGTTTTTAGCTGAGAATGTTTTCCAATCAATTTTTATTATTTCTTCGCTGTTTCGTATCCCTTGTCATTGGCATTGCTAACTCATCTGCGCATAACTTAATGTCTGCCCTCCGTCCTCTGTCTGCAGTTAGATTCACGTACTTGCTGCTCCCAAAGTTTAAATGTGCATGTCATTGCATTGGCATTGCCATTGGCATTGCGTTTGGATTTCAATTTGTAAGTTTACATAAATTCTCTTTTTTCTTCCTGATAAGTCAGTTGCCCTTGCTGTCGCTATTGTCATGTTAATGCCATGCACGACTTTTCCGAGTTGAGGAAATTATTCTTTTCCGCACTGTTGGCCATTTCTTTTGCTTGCATTTCGTTGCACTGCAGTGATTCATAATTAATTTCTCTCTTTCTCTTTCTCTTTTATGCAATAAAAGAACTCTTGAGTCTTGGCCTGGCTGTCCACAGATATTTCGATATGGCAAACTCGTTTAAATATTTAATTCTTGTTTATTTTTTGGCCAAGCAAACGATAGTTTAAAACTTAAACAAAAGCTTTTTGCATAGAAATCTATGGCATACGTGTCGTATGCGCAACATTTGGCATTCATAGTTTTGGCCATTGTTGTAAATTTCATTTAATATTGTGTCATATCGCACTCGCACTCGCCTCAGTCCCAACGCCTGCATCTGACACTTTCACACTTAACATGCAAAATTTTCAACACTCGAAAGTTTCTTTTGCCCCCCACTTCAGGTCTCTGACCATAGCCAAGTGCTGCCCCCCCCCAACGTGTCAGGAGCAAATATTCAAAATTATTTTTGAAATGTGTTCTACGTCTGTCGCCCGTCCGCCCGTCCGTCTCTCCTGTTTTCCTTCACTCCCGCTCGTCGCTCCATTTTCTATGTTTGCTTAGTTTGCGTTGCGCTGCAAATGTAATTGGCATTAGAAGTTTTGTACGTTTGCCCACGACGTGTTTTGTAATAATAAAATATGATTAAAGTTTTTGATTAAATTTATGCAAGCGCACAGTGGACAGCCCTTCCACAACCCCAGCCCGGCTTCTGCACTGGTCAGCTCTGTTTTTGATGCTGTTGCACCTTTTTCCGTACAGTCGAGTCTGGGCTGGTCCAGCGGGCACTGCAGATGTGTTTGTTACCGAGTTGATTAAATTATCCCATTGCAGACGTGTGAAATTTGAAGTGTGTCTGTGCAAAGATGGGACTGATGCCTCCAGGTAATCAGCAACAAATAAGTGAGACGAGCGTAGCTTTTAGCCAGAGATGAATGCGTCTTGTACCAGCCGAACATGAATATTTTTAATATTAACATAATTTGATCTGATCTATAAAACATTTCCCCATTGTATATATATTTTCATTATATGCCACATATGCTAACTCATCCTTGACTTACTAAAAAGTGCTTTAACCTGTCACCGAGTCCAGGCCCAGTCTGCTTTAAAGCCCATAATACCTTGTTGCTGCCCAGCCCAATCGCTGCTCGCAAATTACTTTTGTTTTTCATATGGCCCCAGTCCAGAAGCAGAGCAAGAAAACTCTTGATTTTGGTGTCGGTTGGAAAGGGTTTCGTGGGTGCTGTGCTGGCTGGCAGACTTGTGTATATTACCCGCTACTTATAAGTAATTATTTTTGTAATCCGCTTTCGTTGCCGACTATTGTGCCTTCTGCTGCTGCTGCTGCTGATGATGATGACTGACTGAACATCTCTTTGCATGCGCCGTACTCAAACACTCAACCACTCAGGAACTACAAAGTGCAATCAACCGGCGGCTTGAAACAATGGTATCTGCTCTCGCTCTTTATCGGCGATGCTGTGCGAGATGTGCCGCTATGCAAGCACCTGGCCAAGCGGATGCCCTGTCCAGGCGCCGGACCGCTGCCGCCGCCACAGCCTCGCTAAGGACCTACTGCAACATGGGCGGGCACTTATTTTATTTTTATTTTTATTTTATATTATATTGTATATTGTAGACAGCGCAGTGGCGGGGGCTCTGCATCATCTGCATCATTTGCATCGTGTAGTCAGTCAATCGCATGGACATCTTTGTTACGTTCTTTCCAAACTCCAACTTCAGCTTTCCCTTCCCTCTACTCTACAGTCATGCTTCATAAATTCGTACTGCTAGTTGTTTTTAAGGGCTTTCATTTAGAGGACAGACCCAGCATAGGCTTAGACTTACATAAGTATGAAGAATAAGCAAATAAATCAACAAGAAAAAAATCAAAAATGGAAATTGTGTGAGTGTGTGTGTGTCTATGCGGGGGCATGCCTGCGCTTTTAAGAGCATGTATCCAGCCGCTGCCCCCACTCAGCCCACTCTGGCCAGTTCGAAGTTTCATTTGTTCGGACAATGCATTTTGCACTCGGCCTGCCCGCTCCACTGGCTAACCATTTGTCTGGTTGCAAACAAAAATTGATACGCCAAAAAGCATGCAACGGAAAAAACAGTTGCATACTTTGCAGCGCGGCGCACAAATTGTTGACGCAAGGCATTAAGCTGCAGACTCGTTGCACATACCCTGTACTAAAGCAAAGAGGCTGTGATGATGTATAAGATATATGAGTGAACCATTTGAATAATGAATAATCAATGAATAATGAATAATGAATAATGAATAATGAATAATGAATAATGAATAATGAATAATGAATAATCAATGAATAATGAATAATGAATAATGAATAATGAATAATGAATAATGAATAATGAATAATGAATAATGAATAATGAATAATGAATAATGAATAATGAATAATGAATAATGAATAATGAATAATGAATAATGAATAATGAATAATGAATAATGAATAATGAATAATGAATAATGAATAATGAATAATGAATAATGAATAATGAATAATGAATAATGAATAATGAATAATGAATAATGAATAATGAATAATGAATAATGAATAATGAATAATGAATAATGAATAATGAATAATGAATAATGAATAATGAATAATGAATAATGAATAATGAATAATGAATAATGAATAATGAATAATGAATAATGAATAATGAATAATGAATAATGAATAATGAATAATGAATAATGAATAATGAATAATGAATAATGAATAATGAATAATGAATAATGAATAATGAATAATGAATAATGAATAATGAATAATGAATAATGAATAATGAATAATGAATAATGAATAATGAATAATGAATAATGAATAATGAATAATGAATAATGAATAATGAATAATGAATAATGAATAATGAATAATGAATAATGACTCCTGCCTCCTGCATCCTGCCTCCTGCCTACTGCCTACTGCCTAGTGCATCAGTGAATAGTGAATAATGAATAATGAATAATGA
This sequence comes from Drosophila hydei, assembly GCF_003285905.1. Taxonomy (NCBI): domain Eukaryota; kingdom Metazoa; phylum Arthropoda; class Insecta; order Diptera; family Drosophilidae; genus Drosophila; species Drosophila hydei. The sequence goes on from NW_022045643.1 coordinate 8,431,151, forward strand.
ATAATGAATCATGAATCATGAATCATGAATCATGAATCATGAATCATGAATCATGAATAATGAGTAGTTAATTTCAATCACATTTCTTACAAAAATGTATTATAAATTTAAATTTATTTAAGAATTTACAGAGTATTTTCCAATCTATATCTATCTCGTCTGCCACTTTTTTTCGTGCCGCTCTTGTTTGTTTCGCTTCAAGTACTACAACTACGGCTTTTGGTAAAATACACAGCTCCAACTCTAGGCTCTGCCCTGCCCTCAGCGCTTTGCTATTTATTAACTCGTTGCATATGTTTGCAGGCACTGTGCTGGGGCACCTCAGACCCACAGACCGCCTCCCCACGAGTGAGCGAGCAGACAACAAGCGTTGCTTTGAGCTTTGGTGACGTTGACAACCCTGTTTGTTGTGTGTGGGTGTGTGTGTGCCGCCGCACAAAAGTATGCTGCACTTTTTTGCACTTTGCATTTTTGTGTGATTTGGCTCTGTGAAGTCGTGAGGAGGCGTCCCATTGGGAAAATGTGGAAATTGTGTGCGGATTTTTTGCTGGCGGTCTTCCTCCGTTTTATCACATTTAATTTTTCAAACGTATTCCCTGCGATGACGCGCCGTTTGTCTCTAGATTTATGTGCCATTTCTTTTGCATATTTCATTTGCCTGAAATACTTGTTGATTTGTTGTTGCTTGTCGCCCTGAACAATGGCAGCAGATTAAAGAAGGTTTCTCTGTTTGTTGGTTTACAAAGTTTTTAATAAATATTTAAGTTCGTTTAAGCGATAACAATTATTTACAGACCTACAAACTAACAGGGTAACTGCCTCTGCAACTCTTTCTATATTTACACTCTACAAAGCTATCCGCTCGCCAGATAGACCTTTCGTCCGTCCGGCCTTATGTAGTACTCCGTTACCCCCTGCGAGTTGGTCACATAGATGTTCTTATTATCCTCATGCTTGGGGCTTCTCGTGGAGGTAGCCTGATAGCTGCTGCTATATCGATTGTGGCTTATATAGTTCGCATTGGGATAGTTGTACTGTGCTTCACCCAACTCGTCGAATCTCACGGTATTTCCTGGCAGGTATTCGCCATAGTTCATGAAACTCTGCCTGTGACTGTGACTCTGGTCACTGGTCTGATAAGTTGACGTCGTCTCTAGCCGATAGTGGCTGCTGGGTCTATGCTCATCGCTGACCACCAAACGCTGCTCCTTCTCTTCGACTTGGTTATTGTACTCGTAGCTGGGCGCGTAGGTGGGTCGATTGAGTATCTTGCCTCTGCGTATGTGCTGTTCGTAATGATCGGGAAACAGGACGCGGGCACCACGTTGAGGTGGTGCTGCATTCTCGTAGACGGCATTTGGTGGTGCATGTGTCTCGATTTGTCGATCCTCTCGCAGCTGCTGCTCTCTGAATTGCTCTTCTCTCAATTGTTGCTCCCGCAAACGCTCTTCCTCCTCTTCCTGCCTTCTCGATTGCTCTTCTCTGAATCGCTCCTCCAAGTCCTCGGGCTCCTCGTTGGTGTCCTTAAAAACAATGCGCTTGCCACGTCTCTTTTCCTTGCCGTAGTCTTCCTCGCCGAGACCATTGGGCAGCACAGCTGCCCAACCCTCGGCCAGCTGCAGAGTTTTGGCTTGGCGCTCACCTTCGCTTTGGTCTTGGGGAAATCTCAATTTTCGCTGAGCTGCATTACGATTGAATTCGTAGATAATTTTTCGCTGGCTGTCGTGCTGTGCTTCCGGCGTTGCATCCGGAAATCTCACAGCTCCGCTGTCATGCCCTTGATGCTCATCGCTTTCTATGTTTTTGAAGTGCAGTATGCGACCCTCGCCCTCACCTTGTTCTTCGGGAAATTGCAGCACACCTATCAGTTCGGTGTGTGCCTTTGCCGCCTCCGCCTCCTCATCGTCTTGAAACTTGACTGGCGTCTGAGTGTCTAAGCCATCTTCTTCATCATGAAAATCAACGGGCATCAAGCGGCCATTATCCGTCTGAATGTTGCGTTTAATTTCCGTTGGCAACAGACTCCTTCTTCTGCGGCGACGCCTCTGATACTCCACGCCGCTCATGTACTCGGACAGCACGCGGGTAAAGAAGCTGCCGATGCCATCGGCAATGTCCGTGCTGGGTCTTTGTGTGGGTCTCGCCACTGGCCGAGGCGTAGTGCGCGTCACCTGCCCCTGGCTCTGACCGCCGTTTGTTAGCGCCGAGAGGATGCTGAACAATGAGCCGCCGCTCGATTCGCTTTGTTGTGCCACAGCTGGTTGCTCTTCCGGCTCGCTGAAGAACTTAAAAAAGCCGCCGCGATGATTGTTCAGATAGTGAATGATTTCCATCTGTTCAAGGGTAGCAAAAGTTGAAGTTTTTAATAATCATTAAACACCCTTGATTGGTATGCCAACAGCCAAACAGCCAAACAGCTTACCTCATTCTTAGGGCATTTCTCATAGGTCTGAACGCAACTACGCGTGCCTCCGCTAATGCCGAGCAGCGCAGCGCGTCCGTAAATGAGCGCAGGTGAGGCAACCGGGAAGCCAGCCAGAAAGCTGGAAAATAATGAAAAGATTTATAACAACTTTAGAATTTGCTTACAAGCAGACACCAACTCTATCTAGCTGCACTCGCAATTCAATGATTATTATATTTCTCATTATCTAAGCCGGCTGCCTATAAAACTTAATTGAGTAAATGCCAATTTGCAGCGTGTGGGCAAAACAATATCAATTTACAGACAAGCTGCGTCGGACAAACTGCCCCGACTGCTGGCTGGGGCTCAATCAGAGCGTGGCTCATTGCGTATCAATATGGATCGACTTGCATAATGAATGAAGTCTAATCCCAGTTAACGCTTGCTTGAAATTAGGCAAACAGTCGGGTTGGGGGTTGCGGGTTCAGTTTGAGCAGTTGCCTTTGGTTTGGGCAATGTAAATTTAATAATATTTACTTACAAGTAAAGCCCTGGCCCTGGCAATTGTGGGTGCTACGACTGGTACTCACTTGGTTATGGCCGGAGACGTAATGAAGCCTGGCAGCTGGCCACGTTGCGTTTGACCGGCAATCATTTGGCAGAGCACCTTGGGCACACACTGCAAATCGTCGTTGCGTGCGATGTTCTCCAGGGCTCTAATGAGCTGTGTGTTGGGCGGTCGACTCTGCTGCCCCGCACCTTGCGCGCCAGCGAAGGCGCCTAAGAGACTGCCTAATGGGCTGCCACCAGACAAGGAGGAGCTACCACCACCACCGACACCGCCCAATAGCAGATTTGTAAATTGTGGCGCATATTGCTGTGTAGTGCTTAGCAACGTTGCCAAAGTGGAGAAGCCGCCACCCGCTGGCTGCTGCTGCTGTTGCTGGTAGGGTGGCCGATAGCCCGGCGCTGGGCCTGGATGATAGTTGAGCTGGGGTGGTCGCTGCTGTGGCGGTATCTCGCCAATTTGATACTCGTAGTAATTGTGGCCCGGTCGCTGCTGTTGCTGAGGCAGCGGCTCGTATTGATAGTGCGTGGGGTATTCCGACTGCGGCCGCGACTGCGAGTGGCTGGAGTAGCTGGGCGGTCGCTGCAAATAATTACCAAAGTTGTTTGCATAATTAGACGACGACGATGGCGAGTATTGTGGTCCATGTATCGATGGGCGATTCTCATTGACGTCTTGGCGATTGTAGGGCGGTCGTGGGTCCTCGCGGGGTCGCTGCGTTGGCTGCGACACGAAATTGGACGTCTGCTGGGCGGCATAGCTGGGCGGTGGGTAATCGTGCGAGTCGTATGAAATTTTATTCGATGTGGCAGCCGTGGGCGTCGTCACAGGTCGACGATAGAGCGTCGAGGGGCTCTCGTCGAAGACGTAGCCGGGTCGCTTCAAGTAGACCTCGTCCGCCACGCTGGGACGCGACGCATGCTGTGGCGACTGGCTGCCGACGAGCAGCGACGATTGCACCGTATAGGCCTGGTCCCCGTGCTGCTCGGGACGCTCGCGCTGATACTGTATGTAGGTGGGCGTGGTAGCTGTCGTGGGCGTGGGCGTATATTGATAGTTTTGCTGCGTAAAGGGATCCAAATAGCTGACCACAGGCGTGGTGGGTATCTGTGAGTTCTCGTAGTTGTGGAACGCTGTCTGTAGCTGCGGCCGAGACTCCTGCGGAAAGGAGAACACTTTGTCCGTGGCCGAGTGCTGCGAATGGAGGCTGGCCAAGGAGCTGGGCAATGGATGCTTATAGTTGGGCTCCAGGTAGCTGGGCGGAAAGCGTTGCCCGGCAGCGTTCATCACATCTGAGGGCGTGAACTCTAGCATCTGTGAGGGGCGAAATCCGCCATTTGTGACCCGTGCGGACGTCTGGGCGGCTATCTGCTCTGCTTTGGGGCTCACGTCAAGCAGCGGCTCCGAGGGAAAAAAGTTTTTCAGCTTTGCGGAAATGTGTTTCTGCCTGTCAGGAAATGGGCGGGAATATGGTTTAGTTGAGGTGCTGGTAAAATTTGCATAAATTAAGTTAGACATCAAGCCGACTCACTCGTCATTTCCGGCGCCATTTCTTATGCACGACACGTCGCCGACTAATGCGATAATTAGAAATGCAATTTTCCATAGCATACTTCGCGGCGGTTGTCGAAACTGCATGCTGCTGTCGTGGTGTGGGCGTAACTATGGCTGCCTTTGTCTCTCTCTCTCTGTGTGTGTGTGTGTGTTTCTTGCAATTGGAAATCCCCAGCTATAACGTCAGCAATTCATAAGCGTAAGCCACTTTTCGCACGTCGCCTGCAATAATAACATAAAAACTTGCTGTCAGACTTCGTCTCTCTCTCTTGAGTGCAAACTGGAAAAGATTGCGAATTTCTCTAGAGTCCTCGCGGCAAATTTCTCGCAACATTTGCACATAAATTTATAGATTTACCCCATTGAGAGAAAGGACAGAGATAGTGGGGGCTGCATTTGCATTCATATTAATGCAATTCTCACGTGCTCGTTGAGAGCTCAACGACGACGGCGACTTGACATTTGTTTAATTCCATTTTTTATGATTGCGCCGTGTTTATGCAGCCGCACGCGGCAACTCGACTCGACTTGGCAACGTAATCATCAGCTTTATTTCGACGCTGACTACGCCGTATAATCATATCCATAATCTTTAGCTCTTTTGGGTGCTCGGCTCGACTCCGGCTCTTGCTCGCTGCTGTGCGCCTTGTGCTAAATTATTCATATTATTGTGACTTTTTATTTGCCACCATTTGTTGACAGGCCTTAAAAGTTTTATACACGCTGTCTGACACGTCGACTGCTCTGGACTTTTATTTGCCCAGCTTTGAGACAGTCAAAGAATTGTGATTATAGAAACACTTTTAATAATGTATTGGGATAAGCGTTTTAATGCTCTTTGTAGACTAGATTGACTAACTCAATTTTACTTCTGTAAATATTATATATAAATATATATTAATTTATGTATGTATTTGTTTATAAATATTTTTATTTATATGTACTTTGTTTATTTATATATATTTTTATTCATAAAAATATTTATACATGAAAATATAAATAAATAAAAAACATACATTTAAAAATGATATATTTTTAAATGTACGTTTTTTATTTATGTATATTTTCATTTATAATTATTTTCATGCATATTTTTTATTTGTATATATTTTTATTTATATATTATTTTTATTTATATTTATTTATATATTATTTCTATATATTTTTTATTAATTTATATTTTTATTTATATTTATTTTTAATCATATATATTTTTAATTTATCAATTTTTTTATTAATAAATTTTTTACTTATACACATTTATACATAAAACTTTATTTATAAATATTTATTTTTGTTTATATATTTGCTTTTATATATTTTTTTATATATATATTTTAGTGTAACAATGTTTTTGTTTTCAAAATTATTTGTTGAAAATTTGTATATTGAAAAGTTGTATATTATTTTTAAGTATTTTTTTTCTTATATTTTTTATCTTTTAAATATTTTATATTTTTTTTTAATTTTCTGTAGATTTTAAAATCAAATGTTGTATATTTTATTGCTTGAATATTTTGTGAGTTTCTTTCCATAGAAATTTATGCCTACAAAACTGATTTATCATTTCCATAATTTGTCTAATATATATCTTTAATGTAAGGTAAAGACCATATTTATATTGACAAAAAAATTAGGCATAAATATCACACTTATAATACCTTGTTATTTGCTCAATCAAAATATTACGAAATTAATGTATTTCAAGTCAGTGAAAGTGATTTCTGAATTGGATGGATAAAAATTCTATTGATTGGCAATTTCTTGGCTTTAGCTTTAACACTTCATTCATTAAGTTTTTAACACATTTTTTGCCTTTCTGCCATAAATTTCACCATAAACGCAGCTCATTCAGCGCAGCTCGATTTGCATTTAAATGGAGTCAAGGTTGTGTTGAGTTGATTCGAGCCCATTTTTCTCGTCGAGATGACGCACGAAAAATTTCCAAAAATTTGTAACCGATTTTAAAGTCGAAGACATGAATCAGCTGGAAGAGCAGCAGCATTTATTATTTACGCTAGTCGTAATATAAAAACGACTATGCCAAAATGTGTTGCTCGCACATAAAATTTAAATTTCATGCAATTACACACACACACACACATTCGCACACACGGACTGACAGTCTGACTCAGTTGCCACAGCAGCTTGCTGCTGCTGTAACTGTAATTGCCCAAAATTTTATGGTCCAAGCAACGGCGGAGACGCCACAACGAGCAAGTACTAGAAAATTGCATTTGCTGCCAACAGGCAACAGAGGGCGCTGCACTAAAACGAAGACGAGCTGCAGCAGCAGCAGTAGCAAAACAGACTGCACTGGAATTTACAACAAGAAATGTCAGCTAATTTCATATGGAGCGGGGGCAGAGCAGCAGCACCAGGTGCTGGGATCACAAAATGCTTTGAGCACAACGTTTCGATTGTGTGTCGAGGCACGCACAAGTGCGGCACAACATGCTCAGTGCAAGGACTTGCCCCCCTCGAACACGAAAGGACACTTTACGCCTGAGATGAGCTTCAAATTTTGGACTAAAGACGAACACGGATATGGACACGGAAACCAAAAAGCAGCGTACGTGTTGTGCATGCGCTAGACCAGCTGGCCCTGTGTGGGCGTGGCATGTTCAATTTACTAGTGCTATAATCGCACTCACATGCAGCGACCGTTGTCTTTTACGTTTGACGCGTGCTGAGGTTCGATTGCGGTTTGGGCATGAGTCACTTATTTTTGTTTACATTTATTGTTGCTGTGTTTTGGCTTTTGACTAATTTTTACGCAATATTTAATGTTTCATTTACTTGCACAACTCAACGACCCAGACAACTTTCTTTTCTTGGCTGGTTGAACTTAAAAACAGTCGGATGGCAGCTGTTGTCACAATGACTACGCTTTGTTTAACTCTCAATTGCGGCAGGCACAGACACGGACACACACACAATTGCTTAGCCGGCTTCGATTTTGCACACTTTCGGCTCTTGATTCCACTTACTTCAAATAAAATAGAAACTACGACTGCGATAATAAATTCGAAACGAAACGAAATTTGATTTTGTCTTGTTAACTGCCTCTGCGAAGAAGCCAGCGCCAGCGACGTCTTTCCGGCTTTGAGTACGGCGCTCGTTTGACACGCGACGCCGGCGCTGAGCATGGCTCAAGCCCCAAGCTCCAAGCCGCCAGCTAAGTCGAGTTCAGTCTCGACTCACTGCCAACGCGTTGTAGAGGAGAGCAAGAGCCGCCGCTGCTCGAGCCAAGAGTGAAAACGTTGCCGAAATTATGTTTAACCAGCTGCTAGTTAGAGAGAGTAACTAAAAGAGAGAGAGAGAGTGGCCTGAGAGAGATTGCAATTGGGTAATAATAAAATTTGGTAGATGTGCGAAAGTTTAGATTTATACAAAGATCAATAAGAAAGCAAAATAAAGCAGGCCATAAAAATATTAGTTAAATTTGTTTTTATTACAACAAAAAATATATAAATTGTACTGAGTCTGTGGAAGTAGAACATGCGTTGAGCCTATGCTCGAATGAATGATGAAAGTATTTTAGATATTATTATAGAAGCAGCTCAAGTAGAATCTGGTCAGAAAAAGTGTGAAGCTGGGCGAGCCTGTCTTGCTGTTTATTATAAGTTACAGAAACAGATTGTGAGCAACAAAAATATATTTTTAATTCTAGTTTAAAGTTTATAAAATACCAAACAAATGATGTGCTCGAAATCTTGTTATGTAAAAGTTTTTAGAAAGCGAAAGAACTAAGATTGAATAAGAATATAGCAAAGGCTGCTTAAGTAAAGGTTGTTTCTTTTAGAGCTACACAGCTCTGAGTTAGCAGCTTTGCTTTATTTAATAAAATATTTAACAGCTAATAATTTCTATTTCTTGTGTTTGCTTTGACATTTCATTATGAATGGATGAAAGCAATGCTTGCAACTTGTGGAAATTCGTATTTTTGCGTTCGTTCACTTTATTTCTTTTAGGCATTTATGCGTTTATTGCTTACATAAAGATGAAGCCAATTTTTGGTAGAAGGAATATGTAAAAATAAATAAATAAATAAAAATAATTTCCAAGTTTATGTAGAAACACTATTACATCCACAGACAATTACTGTTGTGGCTTGGCGTTGGTTCATACGCCTGTAAAAATGTGTTTGCCTTTGAGTGTAATGATTGCGAACATTGAGTTCCAAATGGCACCTTATTCGCCAACTGCGGCAGCAACATGCTTAAAATTATATTGAAACATTAATGTCATAAAGCTTTCTATGCAATTAAGTCCGTTTAATTGATATTAAAAATATATTTGTACTTGTTATTCTAATTTAAAGTTGTGTAACTATAAAGAAAACAACTGTTATATTTTTGAAAGGCTAAACATGTCTCTTATATTATATGTTAATATAATAAGCACAGCTTGCGTAAAGCAATAATATTTCTAAAAAAGTGCATATGATCTTAAGTATAAGATAAACTAGCTGATGCTCAAAGTAAGCACAGAATAAAGTTCACACGAGAGGCGACTCTGATTATCTTTACTTTGAGGCGCCTATGATGAAAGCTTTCAGTATATGCCAGGCTTATCAAATGATTTGTCTTATGATTAAAAAGGTTTTGTATAGGTGAAATAGTTAAACCAGTTTGCAGCTGCAGGTTCGTTGGGTAATCTGACAGTTCAGAGTTCGTTCAACTCGCCTTTGCTGTATAACTGCTTAATTAAATCAGATAGTTGCATTACATTTGTTACACTTTTCTATAAGCTTCATAAATAGCCAAGCGAATTATTGTACAAGAGTCGCGGCAAATCTGGGTGCCACCGCGTCAGATGGCTTAATTGTAATGAGCCAAGAGCTCGTGGCAGCAGCAGCGGCAGCGGCAGCAACAAGCGAACAAGAGGCTAAGCAAATTAGCTGTTTGGAGAGTGAAAGTTGGAACCGGGCGGTGAAGCTGAAAAGAGCTAGCAGCAAGCAGCAACATGAATGCAACAACACAACGGACGAAGACAACAAGAGGTTGGCATTTAGCTGCAGTCGGGTTAAGCGACATTGAGTAATTTTCTGGTCTAGTCAGAGACCTCAGAGCCGCAGAGCGTGAGTCCGTCCCCCCACGCTGCTTTCTTTTTCCGCAACGCAATAATAATTTACACGTTTTATTTATTGGGTGAGGTAACCAGCTGCTGGCCCGTTTTTGACGGTCATATTGAAAGCGAAACCAAAATCTCCAGACTGTGGGCTGTGCCAGTGACGACTTTTATGAGTTTAGCCAAACTCAACTCTTGCCAATTTTGAGATCTATGCCAATGCCTGTCGTTGCTCCGAAATTTGTTGTTTGTTTTCGTCTTTGGGGAAATTACGCAAAGTCAAAGTCGCCACTTTGGGTTCATATTGATCAATTATTGGCCATTATTAATGTATCCGCTATGGACCAAGCTATCAAGTAAGGTCAACAGGTGGGCGAGGCAGCCAATGACTTACTTCACAATTCATCAGAGCAAACCATATTGATATCTTGAATTTATTTGCTTACTTTCAGTCAAGATGCGCTTCAAGGAGTACCCAGAAATAGTGGTGGATGTGATACCCAAGCTGTATGAGGACCACATTAAGGTATTCATTACACATCTCTATGGCATGGAGGAGAAGGTGGATCGACTGCCCAAGCAGTTCTGCAAGATGTACACAACCCAGCCACTGGCCAATCAGCTGCTCGGCTATCTAAGCAGCCGCGGGGCCAAGATATCGCTGCAGGATTTCCATATAGTTAAGGAAGCGGAGCCGTTCCAGCTGCGTCTCAGCGATGGCAAGCGACTGGAGCTGATGCTCTGCGCTGGCAATGAGCTCGGCAACAGCCTGATGCTGCTCATCCGCAAGCTGCAGGGCGGCCGATTGCTCTACTACTACTCGGCCGTGCAGCAGGATGATCTCTGTCGGCTGATGGGCAATGTCACCTATCAGGAATGGATTGCTCAGGGCGTCGATGAGCTCTATCTGAATCTTAAGGCTGCCGATCAACCCTTTAAGCATGTGGACTTCGAAGAGGTTGCCAGGATCATCTCCGACTGTGCAGCGTCTGCAGGTGGAACGTATGTGCTCAAGCTGCCACTGTTCGGCTATGAGTATCTGCTCACACGTCTAGCTCGAACCCTCACGCTCTATGGCCACATCAAGCTGATGAGCTCATATTTGCACAGCTATTGCTGCTTGGGCGCAGATCTCGGGCACTTCGAGCAGGATGGCTATGCCGTAACTGTTCAAATTGAGGCCTCCAACAGCTGGCCATTGCCACTGAACGAGCTGCTGTGGTCGCCCATGCCGAATCGGATGAATCTCATGCAGCTGTGCAGCCTGCTGCGACCGGTCTACATTAATGGCATTGTGGACTTTCATGCTACAGGCAATGTGCCGGCCGTGCCGCAGTATCTGAAACGCTTTCGCACGCGGTACTCGCCAAAGGCGAGCGCAGCGCCAGCTGCAGATCACTCGAATGTGCCCGAAACTCAACTCATACAATGGCCCAGTGCAGAGAACATAGCTGAGACCCAAACTCAACAGGAAAACACAGCAGCGCGCAAGGATTCGCATAAAATCATAAAGCAAAGAAAACTGCAATTTGTAGACTTTGATGAAGATGACGATTAGACTAGACAGAAGCAAGAAAAGGAAGGAAATTTAAACAATATAATTATATATGTAGAAAGAAAGTGTGAAACCTATTTAAGAACTTAATAAATGTTTTGAAGTCTAATAACATTTTTTTTTTGGAATGATAATCGATCAGACTGAAGACTGCCTTCAGTCGGATTACAGAGATGAGAGATGGAAAACAGGAATTTGAATTTGCAGTTGGCCAACTTTTCAGTAGTTAAAAAGACAGTTAGCCGAGCTATGGCCATTTCAGGTTCAATAAATATTTTATGTCAGTTTCAATGAAAATGAGACAAGCAAAAGTTAAGCACAAGTCAAAGATTTGACCAATTTGTTATCTTCAAAATGTAAATTTAAACTTATATTTTGGTGCGCCAAACCACAATCTCGCAGCACAGCGCACATTTCATTTAAATACAAATATGAATACGGTGCATGCAGCAGTTAATACTTTGGTTCCAACCAGCGCATTTAATATTAATATCAGCTTCGGTCTGTGACCGCTTCATGTTTGCGTAGAAAAGGTTGTTGAAATTATTATGAAATGCCTGTTGGCATCCAAGCTGAACAGGCACCCACCCAGTACCCAGTTGACTGTCCTACACCAAATTGGGTGGACAAATGTCCACTTATCAACGTGTAATGAAATATGGCACATGTGCTGGTCCTGCTCTATGCATCCGCTTGGACATCAGTCGCAGTAGTTGGCGCCTTTGTCCTCTGCTATGGAAGTCTTTTGTCGTGCTCTGGCATGTTCCATGAATTATGTTGATGGCCAGGAGCCTCAACTGCCTGAGTGTGTGTGCGTGTGTGTGTTCTTAGTCTCATTTATTACATTTTGGCTTTTTGACAGATTGCTAAGCGTAGTAACCGTTTCCGCACTAATTTCCGTGTCCTGCAACTATTCGGACAGCGTTGACGTTGCCTTTGCCTTTGCTTTTGCCTTTATCCGTGTCCTCATAGTCTGCAGCATTAAAAGCCAAAAGCAAATTACTCATCATATCAACGGTCAGTTGCGCTGCTTTTTATGTATGCCATGCACAGGGATTTTAATAAATCGTTTTGTCCGAGAGTCCTGTTAGTCCTTGCTTGGAACGACGTTCCATGTTTTTATTAGTTTGTCAATAAAGTGCCAAAAGACGTTGATTATGATCGCTGCTTCCCTTCACCATTGGCCATTGCCTTATGAGTTTTGCTTATGACCCGCAGGCTGAGACCGTTATAGGCTTCAGCAGACAAGCAAGAGATAATATATCCTTTTGCTATCATGTTTTGCCATCATCTGCCTTCGCAGAGACAAACTTGTGCTTGACACAAAACCGAAGTCGGAATAATTTTGCACTTTTAAAGCAGCTCAGCAGCTTGTGGCATGCGTCTTGGAGAGGGAGACTAGACAAGTTTCTTACATTTGCCAGCAGGAGGAAGGAACTCTGTGTGCACTTTGTAATGAATTTTTAATGCATTTTTGCTCCCGGTGCATTTTGGCTCGTCTTTCGAGGGACGCTGCGGGATTTTATCCAACGTGTAATGAATTTTATTTAGTTTTTCTTGCAGCTCTTAAGCTGAAAGGCAATTAGTTGGCATTACATACACTGCCACAACCCAAACACATGCGACTTAATTATGTTTAAATTATAATTGAATTAAGTTTAAGTGGCTTTCAAGTTGCGCCAAGCCACTTTTAATTGAAACATAATTTTGATTATTTGTTGCGAGAGAAACATTTGTGTCTACAGAGAGGAGAGAGAGAGAGCTAAGCATGTTCATAAATGTTAATCAAATATTTATACAAATATAATGCATTTGGGAAGTGCCAGGACTTGGAACTATTTTACTGACTTACTAAGTGAAGCTACAGTAATTTTTTTTCAAAATTTGTTTAACAAATATATTTAACATATTTTTGACAAAGTTTTGTTAGTTTAAATTTCATTTATTTATTATATTTAGTCTTTTCAAACAAGTAAATTGTTTTATATTTTTTATCTTCTAGAAAAGTAATTAATATTTTTATATAATTAATTACATAAAATAATATATTAAATATATATACTTAAAGAAAGAAACATGTCTGTTTGGCAAGATTTATTTTTTAAAAATTGTTTTTGCAAATAAACTAACTAATAAACATTTTTAAAATTTATATATCAGAGTAATTTATATTATTTTCGTTTCTATTTCTCATATTTTTTTATATGTATTTTAGTATATTTTTTAATATTTACACTAGGGAATTAATACAATGTATTTAATAATTTTATTTATTTATTTTTTATTTAATTTAATTTTTATTACACTTATTTCTTGATTATTTAGATATTTATTTATAATTTATTTATTTATTAATCTATTTACTTATTAATTTTATTATTTATATATAAATTTATTATTAATATTTTAAGTCTTATTTTAATTATATTTTAAATATTTCACAATTTTTATTTTATAATATAATCATTATTACATAATTTTTATTTTTTTATATTATATATATATTTTCCCATAATAAAAAGCACAATCTACTCAGCTATTTCAGGATATCTATATATTAAATATTTATCTTTAATTTAAACGTAGTAAGCTGATGATCTTAAATTTTGTATTATTTTCTGGCTTCGCTAACCGCAGGCAGTTAATTAATTTTAATTTACGGAAAATGGCTGCGCGCAAATGTTGCCCGTTTCTATAATTTTAATAATTAGAATCGGGCGCCGTGGGTGGGCGTTGCCTTTGTGGTAAGGCTGTGGCAGTTGGCCGTGGGTTGGGCGGATAATAAAATTGCCAATGTATGACAATGTCAGGCGCCCCAACCGTGGGCCCATATCTCGCCTGTTGCTGCTGGCAGGTGTTGGACCAAAAAGTAATTATCATAAACTAGACGTTGCGTGGCGTGGGGTGTGGGTGGCCCACTGATTAGTTTAGCTTAAAATTTAATTGAATACTAGTAAGTATTCATTGAGGGCCATTTGACGGACTGCAAATGCGACACGCGCCGACGCTCAAATGTCAAATTAGGCAGTTGCTGCCCGCTGCTGCCGGTTGCTGCGACTGGCGGCGCGCAGATTTGTGATTTGTGAAAACGCAATTCAAATTAAATATGCCGGCTCGCTTTGATTGACGGCTGCACGGCCAGTGAAGGCGGAAGCGGATGTGTTTATATACATGTTGGGCGCAAAATAATAGCCGAGCTCGGCCAGAGCTCGCGCCGTCAGTCATTATCATCGCCTGCTTAAGCCGTTAATAACATATCATATTTTTGTGGCACGCTGCCACGTATCCTGTTACTGCGAGTCGCGTGCGGCACTGCCACAATTATGAGCATTTAATCCGCGACCACAAAAACTACAAATTGGCTTAGACAGGCTAAGTGGACAGCCAACCACCCGAAAATTCAATTGCGAGGGTTGAAATCACGAAAGGAATTCGAATTATACTCGAGATATTCAAGATTCACAGATTCTGAGCAGGAATAATCGTTAAGCGTAGCTTAGTTTTAACTAAAAATGGGGCATACTTTGGGGGCTGGCCTTAGTCCGCCTTGCAGTTGTCTTACTTTGACAAATAGATGGCGCTACGTCAGAGTTTTTAGTTTTGAATGTTAAGTCAAATATATTTGCTTTGTTCGATCGAACTTGAACTGTTTGTTAATGCAATAGCAGTTGGAAACTGAAACTCGTATCGCCTTGTACTAGTTGATGATTCAGTTTTATGCTCCTCTGGTACCACATTGCTTATCTGAGGCAGATCGTCGATGTCCATTTTCTCCGTTGATAAAGTCGCATTTTTGATTGCATTAATGGTCTTAACGAAGGGCATAATACACGAGCGACAGCAGTTGCACACTACAGGTATACCGGAAGCACGCTTAAATTTCGATTTCGCTTGGCGCTTGGGCTTCGGAGGTGCCGATTTTCTGGCCCGATAACTTTGCCGCGCCTTGCGCCCGCCTGTGTAGCAATTTCGCTTCTGTGCGGGAAAAGTGTGTTTAGAATAGGAGCCCTGCATAGCGGGTACTCACTGTAGTTACTTATACCTTAATCGAAGAACGCAAGTTTAGATTGGAACAACTCGGAAAGTCATAGAAATTGTAATTGGCATAAGGATTCCGGGTCAATATGCCCAATTCAATCAAATTGCCCAAAGACTTCAGCACATGGTCCCTCACAGTATCCATGTCCGCCTTGCGACGCATCTGCTCGGCCACCTGCATAACGATATCATCTTTCGACACATAAACGGACTGACCATTCTGCAGCAGCGCAATGGCTTTCAGCACATTTCGTGTGTATACCTTGGGCTGCTGACTCGCCAACTCATCCATAGTTAACAATAATTTCGGTTGATAAATATTTGTATTGAAAATCTAAATCTATTTTTCCTTTTAGATTCGCTCGATGTGCTGGGTGTTACTAATGTGTATACAGTGAAAGATATATGTATGTGATCTGACTTGTTGTCGACTTGATGTGCGTGGCTTGTTGAGATTCAAATAGAATAAATGTGTGGGGTGTTTCTCTTGGAGCTACTCAAGTTTGAGTTGGCAACGCTGCTTAACCTGACAACCAATTTTACAGTTGAAAGTTGCTTTTTGTTGTGTTTGGCTTGCCATTTCATTGTGAATTAACTTACAGCAGAGCAATGCTTGCAACTTGTTGAAATTCTTAGCTATTTGTCGAACTTACTTTAGACGAAGTGCATTTTAGGACGTCCATGATTGAGTCCTTTTTTAGGACTTTGTCGCATTTGGTGTGAAAAGAATTATTTTTTACATACATAGCCAACATAACATCTACGCACACACATACACACACACACATAAGCACGAGCTCTGCTAACTTGGGGTGTAGTTGCTATCTTAATTTAGGAAGTTAGTTTTCTTATCAAATTTTCAGAGCGCGATTATAACATTCGTATGTCTGCTTTTTCACACATGCTTGATAAATTTGAAGTCTTCAGCATTTACGATATTCGAAGACAAATTATCGGCTTTTATCGATAACAAGTTCATCGAAAAATAAGATTAGATCATACTGCCTTTAGTAAACGCGAGTATTCATTACAAATTTCAAGTCTCTAGTTTATGTGGTTAACGAGATCGTCACTCTTACACGAGCGGACGGACAAAGGCACATGGCTATATCGATTCAGCTTGCAGACTATATCTAGCTGATTCTGACTATAGTTACTTTATGTGGTCTGCCAGGCCTTTTGCTGTCTGCTAAATACATTTTCAAAAAACCATTTATACCATTTATACATTTCCTTTTTCCATTGATAACGGAAATTCTTCATATTTCTCATTCAGGCCATGGCTTGAGAACGAAGACAAACTATCGATTTTGATCGATAGGTAAATGTTATTGAAACATCTCTCGCTTTTGAGGCTTTGGAGCTTACTGCGCTCAGTCGGACAGCTTGTCCTCATCGCCCCAGATCCATAATATATATATTCTATGTTATTTGCCACGCCTCCTTCTGCCACTAACTTTGAAACTAACTTTGAAAGGAAAGGCAAGGAAAACTTTTTGTTTTAAAATTTTTATTTGTTTTACATATATTTTCTTTTGTGCATTTGCTTTTATAATTCTTCTTACATATATATATTTATGCGTATTCATTTAATTTACATATATACTTTCGTCTTATGAACATATTCATGAGATCATAGTGATATTTTATATATATATATATATATATATATATATATATATATATATATATATATATATATATATATATATAAATATATATATATATAGATATATATACTTTTATATATATATATATATATATTTTAAATTAAATTACAGCATAAGATAAAATAATGTACAAGTTGTATAAACGTTATGCTTGACACATAGAAAAATACATATTGAAAATATTGTATGGGGGAGCTTAATCCTAGTTATATGTATAATTGGGGGGTTACGAATCGAATGCATGTTCGATGGCAGCTTTCGATGCGAGAGGCTGGCAGCTGCATCGGATGATTTGACAGACGATTCAACTGTTTTGGCACCAACGATCTATACAAAATGGCATTTCGATTTTTGCGCTATGTACAAATTACAGATTACAGATTACAAATTACAAATTAGGATGTACGAGTTTACGAATTACTTAATTTTAGGTCGGAAGTACGTCGCATGGAATAAAAATAAACAAATTTTCGCTATGTGATTCATTTTATATATTCTGTTTCTTGCTTGTTCTTTCTGCCTGCTGCTTCAGTTTATGGCAACCAAAAATCTTGATGACTTCTGGGCGCGCGGCCACAAAACTTTACCGAGATCAATGTGAAAACTAATTCGAATGAACCAGCGCCAACTGTTGCCACTGCCACCGCCTCCGGCTCCGCCTCCGCCTCCTTTGCCGGTGGCCGGTGACAAAACATTTGCGTTGAGTTCATTTTACAAAAATTTACAAAAATTTTCATTGAGTTTTTTTTTGGGTTTTGTGTGTGTTTTTTTTCTTTTTGTTTTGTTTTTGGGTGGGGACTTGGAATAGTTGTTTACAAATTAAGTGTAATAATGTATAATCAAAAAAAATAAGTAAGAAAAAAAAACATGAATATTAAACAAATTTTCTCTACTTTTGCTGCTTGCTGCGTTTACATTAACTAGTGTATCTCCCTCTCTCCGTCTCTCTGTTGCCTTTTGCTGTGTGTAAAATGATTAAATCTTAAAGCTAACAAGAAAATATTGCGCTACTTACAGGCATTTAACATATGATAAACAATACGTTTACTTAGATTAGATTTGATTGATTTTTTTCCTTTTTTTCTTTTCATTTTTTTTTTTGTAGAAAACTTTAGACATGAAAACTTAGCTTAACTAAGAAATGTGTAAACTAAAACGCTTGGCGATCTTAACTCTAGACTTTTACATAATTACGCCTAATTTACAAATATTTTCTCAATGCAAGTAAAAAATTGCTGATGTAAATGATAAAAAAATCCATGAGATCAATGCGATTTTTGGGAATAGTTTTTTTTTCTTTTCATATGTTCATTTTTTAATATATTTTCTTTTGTTTTCATTTCTTGTTTTTGTTTTCCACTGTTCGATTAGCATTGAAACGTCAAGAAATTTGGCAAAAACCAAATTGAAATTTGCCAAAAGATACCAATCAAAAAAAAAATAATATAGAAAAAAGGACAAAAATGATTAAAAATTTGATTTGCTGCATGTTTGACTTTTGACTTTGGCTAGCTGTGGAGATCAATTGAGTGTTCTATAAATTTCCAGTTTTTGGAGATCATTCAACTTGGCTGTTAGCCAAAGACCCTGAACCTGAAACTGAACCTGAACCTGAACCTGAAAACGTGTCGTCCTCTTACTCTTTTCCTTTGGCAAATTTCAATTGTCGCGATTTTGGCGCAAATTTCTTGTACAACGTGCTTAAAACTAGATTGTGAGACCAATTTGAAGAATGAACAAAATGTAATCCAGTTGCAAATCAAGGCTTACGCACTAACAAATTTAACTAAAAACATCTGCGCATATAATAAACCATAGACAAAAATCATCACAAAAATGGCATTATATCAACTATATACAAAAACATTTTTTGCTCCTCTCTCCCTTCTCTACTCTTTTTCTGTGGGATTTTTTTTGTCGCGAATAACAATTAAAGCTAATTACATTGTTTTTTTTTTTTTTGTATTATGTTCAATTAAAATTTTAACTACTTTAGAGCAACGTTCAATCGAGTTGCCACAAATATTTAAGATATTTATATATAAATTTTCTTGTAATTGAAATTACAAAGCGAAGACATTGAAAACTTTGTTGTTTGACAAACAATAGACAAAAATATACAATTAAAATATTGAAAATATATATGTATGGAAGCAGGATTTTGTGCGTTTTTTTTAAATATATATATGTATATATTTTTAAGAAATGCAAGCTAAATGCAAGATATTGAATTGCTGGAAGACCGGCCTGTGTAAAATGTATCTCAAAAAGTATCTCAAAAATGGCAGTTTCTAGTTGATTTCACGATTCTTCTGTATAGTAAAAAGTTTACAAAAATATGCTCGAGCTATAATTTCAGTTTGATTCTTATCGAAAAAGCTTTACCAAAAAATATGCATTAAATATTTTAGCAAAAATATTTGATTTCTTTTTGTTTTTTTTTTTTTTGTTTAGTCTTTTTGCCAGTCTACAGATTGCAATTGAGCAGTTTAAATTGTTGCTGTTTGAGAGAGAAATATGAATATGAATACGTATACGAATACATTTATATATTGTTCTTGTGTCCCGTCAACCTCCTTATATATATATGTATGCGGGCTGATTTCACTATAGATTAGCTCTTCTTTTCTTTAAGTATATATATTTATATGTGTGATTATAGATGCTTGCTGCTGCTGCTGCTGCTGCTGCTGCTGTTGGCGTTTCATCGCGCTGCATACAAGCCCCAGCCCATGGCGAGCACAAAGACGGTGACAACTGTTGGCCAAGTGAAGCTCTGTTGTTCCTGCAAATGGAGACAGAGAAAAACATAATCAAATAAATATTAAGCAACATATCATAGAAATCACTTAAACAATTGCTCTCCGGGGCCATATAAACATTGGCGAAGTCAGAGGGCACGTGACTTAGTTTGACCGCACACACAGAACTCGCCATACCTAAATCAAACCCAAAGGCCCGTAGACCGGAACCCATGTCAGTGACCCAGATATGCTCAATGGCTGGTCAATAGCTGGCGTAATTATGTAGTCCATTCAATCGCACTCCACGCTGTGGCCGTAGCTATCATTTCACAATTTCGTTTATCGCATTCAATATATACATAGTAATAATAATAATTTATGCCACTTATTTGTGGTACATTCACGGTTGAGTGGTCAGTGCGGCACGTGTAAATCGATGACTGCACAATATTTATCATGCAAATTATCAAACATTATACTTTTTGGGCACATTTTAATAGAATTTGTGCATTTGTTAAATGATTTGAAAGGCGCTTTGCAGCATCTGTTCGCATTTTTGACAACTCTCGCCTGTCTGTTTAAATATAGAATTTAAGTCCAAATGGCTGCGTTTCGCTACAAATTGTGACTGGTTTATAATTATTAATAAGTAGTTGCTCATATGGATAGCAAATGAACTGTGTAATATGTTTGCTGAAATGAACAACGAAGGCTCAAAGGTGGGGGTTAGCTAGAAATACTATGTATGCAGTGCAGCGCCATCTATGTATTAGCCTAGGAACTACTGAGCACAACTATTATATTTCTATATAGCACATCTTTTTGCATAATAGTTTTCACTCTATCTTTAGACACCTCTGCATAAATAATTGCTTAATCATACTACTCACGCAGCCTAAGAGCTCTTCCACGTGATCCAAGCTCAGCGTGCAAATCCTGTGCTGCTAGCGTGCAGCGCCATCTGTGTGTTAGCCTAGGCACAGCTACTATTTTATTTTTCTATAACAAGCTTTTTACTTAATAGTTCTAACTCTACGCAGCCTAAGCTCCCCTGCTAATTCCCAAAGTCTCATTAGTTTCCCAAGTCTGAAAAAGTATATCGAAAAACCTTTGCCCAAACTTTGACATATATATGCTCAGTGGAGAGCAAACCAGCTGCCGATAGATACTAACTACTGAGCTGTGCTCAATTGCGATTATAAATATTCTCACGATCTCATTAAAGCTCATTTGCGATAAGGCGAATCGCACTGAGTTCGCACAGCTTCCCCCAAGTGTATTTCCAAAGTGTTACGATAAGCGCAATGCAAATAAATTACACGCAACAACAACAAAACACAGTGCGAGGGAGAGCGGGAGAGAAGCAACTGAGCATGGTATCAAGTGGGCAGCTAGAGCGCGCAGCTATGAGCGTGTGCCTCAAGTCTGTGTCATGCGTTTCAATTTCTTGAAGGTTGCATTTCTTTTAATTGCGCAGGCAAAAAATAATAAAAAAAGTGTACAATGCAGGCTGAAGTGCTCATAGAGACATGTGTCTACACACATCTATAAATATATATATATATATATAAATATATATATTATATATGCAGGCTGTTCATGTGACAGCTGACAAAGGCTGATTCTTTGACTGACTAAACTAGTCGTGGGAGCTTCAGGCAGTGAGCGGGGCAGTTGAGTTGCTTCGATTAACATAAAGCCGCAGAGTGGCGAGTGGGGGGAGCAGCTGTCTCCAGAGCAGAAGCAGCAGCAGCAGCAGCAGCAGCAGTAGCAGCAACGGCAGCAGCAGCGCTGCGCAATTAATTTTTATCACACTTTTAGCATGTGCAAAGTTTTGCCTCAACAACATTTGAAATATGCACGCGTCGAACTCCAACTGGAGCTGCCTCTGGAGCGCCTGCTTGTGGCAATTTGTCATTGGCTGCGCCTATTTTTAGGCTAGTTGGGCTTTTGAATAATGCCAGCACGTGTCGGCTGGAGCCCTGCCTCCAAGTGAATGAACTTCCCCAGGCATAGCATAATCAGGCACACGACACACAAATCCGCTCGTCTCACTCACCTTCTCTTTGTTCGTCTCGCGTTGTTGGCTGCAGTTGCTCTCATTGGCAGTGCTGCTGCATGGATTCGCGTTGCTGTTGCTGGAGCTGTTGGTCTTCTTCTTGCGCGGCGGTATGCGTCCACTGAACTCCTGCAGGCGTTCGCGTCCAGCCGTAAAATTGTCGTAGCGATCGTCAAACTCGTCCCAGCTGGTCTCATGATCGCTCTGATACTCGCGCTCATCCTCGCCCGTCGAGGTCAGCCGCTTGCTGCAATGGAGGAACAGAGACAGAGAGACCATTACTACTGCTTCTTCTTATCAGTTGTAAATTCTATCGATTCGATTGGAATTTGTGTTCTCGTCTAAGCTGAAATTTTGTGCTCTGAGTACTCACCGTCTGGCCGCATCTGATTGGCTGCGCTGCAGACGCATCTTGGGGCCGGTTGGCGCCAGGGGCGTTGATGCCATGACCGGGCCATGGACGCCGTAACGGCCAAAGGGCATGGCCGTTGCGCCAGCCGAGGTCGAGGTGGAGGCATTCGCTGTGTTCGGCGTGGGTGGCGGCGTGTAGGTGGCGTAGTAGGCGCCAGCCGGCAACGGATGTCCATAGGAGGCTGGATGATGATGCTGCAGCATGTGCGAGACCTGCGGATAGCTGTGGCTGTAGTGCATCGGCGGCGCCGACTGCGGCGCCGGCGGTTGCGGTGGCATTGGCTGTGGCGTTGTCGGCGCCGGATACGGCTGCCGGAAGAAGTTCAACTCCTCCCCGCCCGCAAAGCTCATGCTGCTGCGTGGCGTGCGAGGTGGCTGCTGCGGCTGCGGCGGCGGCGGCACATAAACGCCATGGGCAAAGAATATATCGCCGCCCGTATAGCTGGGCGACTGAGCCATCGAGCACGAGGGGCTCGGCGGCGGCGGATACTGAAAGATGTGCGGGGCTGTGTCGAAGAAAAACGCAAGAGAATAAATAAAATTGCCATTAAGATCGTCAGCAATCGCAATAACAATAGCAATAAACATAATAATACGTTAATACTGAATAAACAAAGGTGGACGGCGCGCGCTGTCATCGGCCGCAGCGACAATGTAAGGAAGTGTCTAAGGTCGCCCAGGCGCTGGGCTTTTAGCGGCGCTGTCTGTGGCATAAAGACAGCCTTAATTGCATCAAGTTCCACTCGCGTGAAGGCAATCGTAAAGCCGATCATAAAATCAAACAAGTAGCCCACCTTGTGAAGCAGCTTGTGCTAGGATAACTGTAGGATAGCCAGCATCAGCATCGATACTTATGCATGCTAAGCATCTGTAAGTACTTGTCGTCCGATACTAGACATATCTATAAACACGTATATGTATATCTGTATCTCTTTTTGTGCTGTTTCATGCAAATTGAGGCTTTCAGCGCTGATCACTTGATATGCGCATAAATTTGTTGCTCTGTTGTGTCAGCTGTGGCAATATTTTCATATGATTTCTTAATGTTTATTTACTTAAAAAGCAATTTAATAGCAACATATGATTGATTGTAATGCAAAATTTATACAAATCACTCGACAATGGCAAACTGACCGAAACGATAATGTCTCAAGCAGCTAATTGCCCCTAGGGCCAACTTGTGCTGGCTTCAGTCTGTCAGTCAGCAGATACATAGATACAGATACGGCTCAAATAATGTCATTCAACGTCAACCTGCAGGCCACTAATTTGCAATTGACCCAATAGCCTTGAACTCGAAACGCGAAACGCGAAACGCGAAACGCGCAACGCGAGTCGAGTGCCTCACAGCTGTTGCAGTTGCAGCAGCGGCAGCAAAATCTGCGCTTAATTGCAGCGGCACTCCTTGCTCCATGCTCCATGCTCCACGCTCATGCGCGCATTTGTATCTTACAGATACTTTATGCCATTTGAAACTAGTTTGAGTTAGCTAGCAGGCAGGCAGTCAGCCAGTCAGTTAGTTAGGCAGCCAGTCAGGCAGTCATTCGACCAGCTGCCTGAAGCTCCACTGCAGCTCACGTGTGCCTTCGCATTTAACCTTGAAAATCTGCCCGTCCACAACGTCAGGCATCATTACGGCTTCGCATTCGTATCTTGTGTATTGGCTTTGCCTAGCTTTTGCTGCTGGCCAGCTTATATAACCAGCCATAGTCATAGCCATAGCCATAGCGTTAGCCCATGCTGGTGCCTTTATGATGAGACGCGTTGAAAATGTTACTACTAATTGCAAATTGTGTGGAAAATTATTTGCCAAGTGTTAAAATTGCATTTGCATATGAGTATGTGGGCAACATAGTATCTTTCTATGTGTGTGTGTCTCTGGGCAATTAGGTGTTGTGCAGGGTGCTGAGCCTCGACTGTGATATCGTTTAGCTGCGACCTGGGCATGACTGTGACTGCGTTGCATCTAATCTTAATTGAATTATCGATAAGCGATAAGAGTAATCGATCAACATCTTGACTTAATCAAATTACAACTTTGTAGCTATTCAGCTAATATATAATAGTTTATGTGGGAAAATGGCTCGATAAGAAACTATCGATATATATCGATAAGTTTCAGTGCACATGTCATAGCCTATACAAGTTATTCTTATGACATTGCTTATTTATTTAACCTACATTACACTTATTATGCATGTGTTATCGATATATGTTATCGATAGAGTTCATTAAGATTTGGCGCAATATATCAAAATGATTTTTTTATAAGATTTATGTACAAATATGTAAAAATTCATATATAATAATTGATTCTATTTATTGTGATACACTTTGTAATAATCGATAAAAATAATCGATAGATATAAATTGCTACAAAATTATTTTAAGTATTTCGCCAGTTACAATATATGCAAAAAACACTAAATACTATTCAAAATATATTTTTACGTCAGCAAACAAATCATTCGGTAAACAATTATCGATATTAATTTATGAATTCTGAATATATGTTTACTATAGGCTAACTTTTTGTAAGGACTTATGATTCGTTAAGGAACTTAGGTATTTTTAGCTGTTTTTTATAGATATAGCACCCTATATAGCTTGTACAACAACTATCGATAGTTATCGAGAGACTACAGCATACAATATCAGGGCATATAATTATATCTGAGTTGTTACAATACAAATTTAAAATATATTCAATCAATTTTATGGTATAAAATTATGATTACGATAGTAAAAAAATAATTCGATAAACTAATATCGATAGTAATTCACAACTGCTTAATAATCAACTTCAATAAAACTGTTCTAGCTCAGTTTTTTAAAGCTAGGTTTAATGATCGCGCCCCACCTGCACAGTGTGGCATTATCCATCTCTGCGGTTTTCTATTCGATTCTCATATTTTTTCTTTTTTGTCTCACCTCTAGAGGTTTGCGTTTTAGGACGTTTATGGCACCTTTGCAATTTTTATTTTTATGATCGCACTTCGATGCGGGCTGGCAGTTGCCAGTTGCCAGTTGGCTGTTAAGTAGTCATTGTTGTTGGTGACGAAACGTGACCGATTGTTAGCAATTTTTTGTGCATTTGTTTAGACAAATGCAAGCATTGCAACTATTTTGATGGCAAATGTTTAATTGAATTGCGATTATTGCGGCTCGCATTTGTCGCCTCGACAGCAACAATTATGTGTGTAATTTACTTTAATTTTTCATTTTGCAATGCTGCAACAATTGTTAAGGTTGCACCAGCTGACAAACATCAATCAGACGAACGACAACAATGGCAGCACAAGTTAAGCTGAGCAGAACGTTTGGAAAAGCTAAAGAATAATTTACGCGCAGCTTGAGGGAAAAGCCGAGCGGAAAACGTGAAAAATCTTGAGCATATTCCCTGTGTGTGACTGTCTGTGTGTGTGTGCGTGTTACGCTTTGCTTGCCACAAAAGAACAAAACGTTTGGCATTTCAGCTGCCCTAACAAGTTGACTCCATACACTTTTGCAGTCGAGCCAAGATTCTTGGCATAGACATTTTTGCTTTTGATACTAAAGCGTATTCAAGCTGCGCCTAGTCTTTGCTCTGTGGCTCGTTCTGCAGTTTATTTCTTTTTTTTTTGCAGTTGATTACATGTCAGGCCCCACCGAGTCGAGACCGCTGCAGCAGCATATGCTGCTCATGATGGCCTTGAAGTGTTTGCAAAAAATAACAGCAGCAACAACAGCAACAACAACAACCACAACATTAACAACTAAATGCGAGTATGAATATCAGGCAAGAACTGCGTCGAAATTGAAACAAGTTTCAATGGTCACTGCGGGCGTCGAAGTGGCAGCGGCTGCCAACTAGCCAAGTTGGTCACTGGGCCTGAAAGCACAGATCTTGCCGATCGCCGATCGCTGATCGCTGACATTGCTGCTTAATGTTTTATAAGCCAAAAGCTAGTTAACATATCAAATGGAGCTGCAATATAACTTTATGGCTTACTTAAGGTTATTTAAGTTCACAACTTTTGCTACATTTCATTTAAGAAAAAAATAAACAAAACTTGGCTGGCATTTATTGATGATGCAAATGCAACGGGACAGCAACTCTTAACTGACAGCACAAAGCTAAGGAGCAGACGCCACAAAAAAAAAAAAACAAAAGAAAAAAAACAAAAAATTCCCATTAAATTTCACAAATTTTTGACACTACAAATGATGCGGCTGCAACTCACATAAGAAGCGCACATTGTTGTGTCACACACCTGACGCCCACACACATACTTATATATATATATATATATATATATATATATATATCTTACTATATCGAGTGAACTTGTAATTCGTTCTTTTAAGGCGATTTGCTGGCTGTCACGAGGCGACAATCTACAAAACATGTTGAGTCCAGTCCGTCCGTCTGTCCGCTCATATGTTTGTTCGCTTTAATTAGTCGAGGCTGCCAACTGAAGTGGCTGATTCAGGGCCAAAGTGTTAACGGTACAATTTGTAATGACAAAACCCAAATTCGTCTGCCACACACACTCGAGTAATGACTAATTGGCATCAGGAAGTGGCTCGCAGAGAAATCGCAGGCAACAAACTTTTTAGGCAAGTTGTCAACCAGATTCTTAGACTGTTTTGGTAATAAAAAAACACACATACGTATGTATCATATACAGTTCATTTATAGCATATACAGTTCATATACAACACAAAGTGGAATGCCAAAGCAGCAGGTGTCGCTCGATCGATCGATCGATTGCCATATCCAATTGTTAATTACCAATTTTGGTAGCTTTAATTAGCCATTTGTGTAATGTGCTTTACCGTTATGAGCTGTCAAGAGAATTTTGTAGCCGCTAAAAATGCGGAAATCACTCGAAGGATTTTCGACATGAAAGCGAAAGTCTGACTCAGTGCGAAAGGAGAAAGTTCTTGGCAAAGATAAATTTGGTACGTTTAGAAGGTAAAAGTTGAATCAGACAGACAAGATATATATATATATATATATATATAGAGTGTGTATATCATATATATGTGACGTAACTTCTTGAGTCACATGATGAAATTAAATTGCAAGTTCTGGCGCAAAAATGTAATGTTCATAAAAATAGTAGTGCTGACCCAGCAAGAGTGATAGCATTTGCGATAACTATATTTCAGCAGCTGCTCAAGTTATCGATAACACACAGCTGCTTAAATCTTCTATAAGCTTTGCCATTGTTTTAAAAATTTAAATTGAAATTAAAAGTTTCCAAGATTTTTGTTTTTTTTGTATTATTTCAAGCTTAACGCCTAATGGAGCTTCATAATTATATATCTAATGAATTAAGAACGCTCAGTGACGAGGTCAGTTACAGCTACACATGTGCATACATATATAGACGAATCGTGTATCTAATGAGGCTGATGAGGCCTCCTTTTGTTTGCCACTCAACTTCAAGCGCAGCTGACCAACGTGCGAAAAGCCACAAAAAAAAATACGAGCATAAAAAAATGTTGATAAAAACTAAATAAATTTTTTTCAGTTTGCAATTTTGTTTTGTGCAAGGTTAAAGAGGCTGTGCGTGCCGTGAGACGCGTGCCCCACGCGGCAAGTCAACTGGCTCACTTTTTGTAGACCACGTTGCACGCGAGCAATTACCATTTGCTGCTTAGCTGCGATTTAATTGCTGCATTAAGCGTAGCATTTATGCAATACGCTTTTCTTTTGCTATGGAATGCCTTTTGTTTTCCCATCGGAATGAGGCTGTTGGCTTTGAGGGGCAACCAGAAGTGAAAATGAAATCGAATGCCGTTGAATGGAAATTGCAAACGCCTGACATGTCTGACAAATATCTGTAAATAGCTCAAGCGCTTATCACGGTGCACAGACAAGGCGGTGTGAGTGGCATATAGACGGCTGTATACCCTGTAAAAGCTGATTGCAGCTAATGCATTGGCTATTTAACGACTATATGTATACCCTGTAGAAGCAAACCAGCTGTCTCTAATGCTCATCAGCTATGGGCTGAGATGTATATACCCTGTAATTACTAAGTTTATACTATGGCTGACTTCAATAGTGGCACATAACTTATCCTTTGGCTGTTTACATATAGTATATACCCTATTTTTACTCATAAGTATAAAGAGTATGCATATATAAAAAACAATATATACCCTGTAATTATGCTCATTCAAATAGTATGCTTTAGCTAACTGCTGCTCTACAACTCAACTTTATTACTTTAATAGAGGCACCAACTGGCTTTGCAAGTTGCACATACCCCATGGCTCAACTATTATCACAGGGTATGGCTGTAAAAAGCACAGCTCAAGCGCCACGTTTTGCCTGCAGCAGCAAACTGCATGCTCAATATTTTATAAACGACGGACAAATGCAATTTTTCAATTTCTCGAGCCATGCGACGACACAGCTTAAAGGGCCATAAAAAACTGCCAAAGCCAAAGCCAAAGACGAAGACGAAGGCGACACACGCACACTCACACAAGCTCATTGATTTTTGTGAAAAGCTGACGCAGAAAACTGCTGGCAAACGTCTTTGCATAGTTATTTGGCCAAAAGCTTAGAGTTAGAAGTGAGTTGCAGCGGCATGCCCCAAGCCAAAGCAGCTCAAACGAACCGATATAAAATATATTGAGCATGTGTTTGCTTTTCCTATTTTGGCTAAGACATCAACTTTTCATTCTCACAACAAATAAATTTTGGAAGTGCATCGAACGCTGCTGAGCGCAGCTTAAAAAACTTAACTAAAACTAAAATTCACTAAAAAAATTTGACTGAATAACAAAAAATAAAGTTTTAAGCGTCTTAAAGCAAGAAATAAAACGAAACACAGAAACAAACAAAGCCAAAAAATACTATTACAATATTTGAAGAATTTATAGAATAAATATTTTTTAGTAAATATTTTTTAAAAATAAAATAAATATTTTTTTAAATCACTATTTTTTTAAACAAATCTAAGAAAATGTTTTTATGTATTTAGTTTTCTTTTTTTAGAAAAAACTGAAACAAAAAAATATTTCTTTTAAAAATAAATATTAAAAAAAATTTTTTAAAAATTTATATATGAAATAAACACAAAATAATTTTAATAAAAATATTTAAATAATTTTAAACACAAAGTATATTTGTTTATTTAAAAAATGTTGCTGTGATTTAGATTTATTTACTATAAAATACTTCGCTTAAAAATCTTGAAGAGAAACCCAAATTTCTACACATTAAAATCAAAATTAAAATCCTATAAAAATGAAAACAAAGCCTCAGTCTCTCAAGGCCTAAAAGTCGAGAAGAGACACATTATTTAAAATAAAAATAAAAATAAAATAAAAACTTTATAGTTTTAAAAACTTTAAGTAACAAAAGAATCAAGCCAAAGTCTATAAAAATTGTAAAGCATCGAAGTATCAGCTAATAATATAATTAAAAATTATATTATATATAAAATATATATTTAAAAATATATATATATATATATATGTATGTATATATATGTATATGTATCACTTTTAAGCAAAGCCACAAACTCTTTGAAATTGAACGCATATCGAACGCTGCTGTGCAGTGAGCTGATTCATTCTGGCTACAAAGATTGTTTATACGTAATATGAGAGTCGCGGGGCACGAGTAGTTGTTGGAGTTGTTGTAGTTGTTGGCCCCGCTATCGACTTCTTCAATAAACAATCAAATGCGATTAGTAAATGTGCAAACAAAATGCTAACAACAATTAACGGCGCACATGAAACCGAAGTAGGCAGGCGGGAATGGGCGATGGGCGGGGGCGTTGGGCAGAGGGGCAACCCTTGGACACGCCAGCTTTGAGTGGACAGGCAGAAGCAGCCGTAAGCGGATGACGCAGCGAAGACAGTGTGTCTGCTGCTGCTGTTAGTTGTTGTTGTTGTTGTTGTTGCTGTTGCTCTTCATTTGCAATTTCGTTTCATTTATTAATATTTATTTATTATTGTTGCTGCTGCTGCTGGTGGCACATAAAACGTGCATTTTGCCGTTTTTATTTTGCTTTTTTTTAATTATTTTAATTGCGTTTCATCTGATCGAATGCTGCTCAGCGTTTTTGCTGTAAAAATTCATTTATTGTTTAATTGTAAAAGTTTTTTTCTTTATTATTATTTGCGTTGTTAATTGCGGCTGATAGCTGGGAGCTGCAGCCCCCCTACATATTTTTTATTAATGAGTATTTATAGTTTATATATTATATATTTAGTCGGGGCAAATCACTGAGAGCGCGTTGATAAGCTTAATCAGAACTCTGCTTTGGGAGTTGGCTTAAAGTTAAGTCCGCCCCCGCCTTCCAACTAGCGTCGCTGTGCTGCCAATTATAACAAGTAGCTGTAGTCTGTTGGCATATCCTGTTCTTAGTTTGCTTCCTTTTGATACATATCCTTTTTCACTTTGCCTTGAGCGCATCCCAGGCGCATTTCTTTTGTCTGACGCTCAAGCGCTTCAGCGCTTCAGCGCCTCGCTGTCTAGGCTCAATTTCATAACAAAAACTTGAGCACGTTTCTCTCTATACAAGCGAAAATAAAACACACACACACACACACACACACACACATACACCTATATACAATATAGTCGGGCCTGTGTTCAGTTCAGTGCAAACAATTTAGCACGGCCTCAGACGTGTGAGACTTAATCAAAAGCCAACTAGACACAGACTGAGCAGACAGCCCAGACACTTGGCCACCTACTACTTCTTACTACTTAGCTCTGGCGCCTATAGCTGCCTCATTGCTAGTGTCAAGTTTGTGCAGCTATCTAACTCGCGCTAGAGTCGACTCGCGCTTTACTTATTAACCAAAGTGCCTGGCGGGCATTTAAACTTGAAATGCGAAAAGTTCATTGCGCTGAATGGGTGTGAATAATAAACAAAAAATAAAAAAAGACGAAGCTGTTAGGGTAGAGAAAGGCTATCAGCTGTGACGCAAGTAAACTCCAAGGCATCAACAATATTTTTCTTATAACTGCAGCTATATATATATATATGTGTGTGTATGCTGTTGCATGCCACAGATCGATTTTTTGGTCATCAAAATGTTTATGAGGCAGCAGCTGCTGGCACCGCAGGCAACATCCGCTGCAATCCACAAATTGAATGAAGCAATTAATGAAAGCAACTGCCGCAGCGACGAGAGGCAACATTTGAGATTTGCATAAAACAGCGGCAAATAAATTCACGGTCAATGTAAAACAAAATCACGAACAGCAAAACAGTCAAGAAAACAATGCACAAAGCCAGGGCTAAAACACACACACATATATATATATATATATACATATATATATATATATAACAGTCTCCTGGCCTGGCAACAGAGCTGTGTAAATTTGCATTTGTGCAGCCGCAAAGTGGAAAAAGCAAATGTAAATGCAGATGCTGCTGCTGCTGCTGCCACTGCTGCTGCCGCTGCTGCTGCTGCTGCGGATGCTGATGATGAAGTTAACAAGTCGCTGTGTAGGCTGTACAAAATGAGTGAGCCAAGTCCTGGCAATGAGATAATAAGCAGCAACACTCTCTGCTAGCTAGTTGCCTCCCGCTCCCACTCCCGCTCCCACTCCCACTCTCTCTCTCTCTGGCTGTGCGCACAATCCAGTCAGCTGTTGCCAGGTCAGCAACAGCGAAGCAGGAACAGGAAAGCGGCCACGTCAAAAGGTCGCCATGTTTGCCGCCATTTTTATCATGATTTCCGCCAGCGAAGTTGCTGAGCAAAACAAAATGGTGGAAAATGTCAAGAGCGACAGCGCTGCCAGCGTCGACAACGCCTAGCAGCAACAGCTGTTGGCAACAGCCCAAAAGCAACTGTCGAATGATGCGAATGGCCAGGCCAAAAGAGAGCAGCCAAAACGGCGTCGCTTTTAGCCTGATTGTTGGGGGAGTTGCAGGGTTGGTGGTTGGGGGCTTGTGGCACCGCACTGTCATTGCACCTTTTGTTAGGCTCTGCGCTGACGTTTTAGGGGTGGGTTTTTTTGGAGCCGCTTAAGCAACTTAGGCGCACAGCCGCTCGCAGCACAAAAGGCGCCCCAAACGTGGCTGCCGATGACGAGCCAAGCCAACAGATTAGAGGCAGCTGCAAGGGGCGTGGAGCTGTGGCATCTATATACGTATACACATGCATGTATATTCATGTATATTTTAGGCTTTGGGGTTGCTAGTTGGCGTCGATGACTAAGCGCTGCCTCTGCCTGCGACTTGCCGCTGTTGCCACGTTGAAGATGTTGCGGTATCAAATAGAAAAATGAAAAAGGGTTTGTCATCAGGCATAGGGTTAGCCATCATCAAGTGCTACGCTAGTTCAAATGTGTTACTATTAGATAAATTATGCACTTGAGTGCTAACAAGGGGCCAGGCCAGGCGCTCAGCTTTGTTGGCTTTGCTATGAAATGGCATTTAATAACAGCTTAAGAGATTAGCGTGGAGTTGCAAGCATAACGCAAGTGAAAAGCTTCGAGCAGATTGCAACACACACAGAGACAGACAGACAGAGCGAGTGGCATGCCTCCTGCTGTGGCAATTAGCCAAACGAGCGGCAACTGCCAACGCGTTTTGGACAGGCCAACGAGATTGCTTTTCGCAAATGTTACAATAAATATAATATCCAAATTGCAGCTACTAAATATAACTAAAAGTGATTCATGCCATGACAGGGCGCTCTCAGGCCCAGGCATAAATAATAATCAGCGAGCGAGGCGGAGAACGTGCACCTCACAGCTGACGCCGCTGACGTCGCTGACAGTTGCAAAAATATCGAAAAGAAAAAATAAATAAAAAACAACAACAACAAAATACAATGCCAAAAAAATAGAGTTGAGTATGCTCAATGTCCAGCTAACCGCAGCTGACAGCCGACGACAAAGGGGCTGGCTGCATATTATGCAATAGCTGCGAGTGCGAGCGAGACGGCGGCCAACAAGCTTTGACCGCAGTTAAAGGCTAAGCGAACAACCGTTAGGTCTCAACTGCTTTGTAAACAGCCGAAAACTGCCCGCCTCCTCGCCTGCTTAGCCTAAGGTCAAATGGCGTTTAATAATATCTTTTTTTCATTTTTTTTTTGGCCAAGAAACGTGCACACAAAAGATACGTATCTAACAGATACACAATTCGAATAAGACATTCGACTGCAATCGAGTGCAGTTCTATTTCGATTTTTGCTTTTTTTTTATTTTTTCCTTTTTGGCGCGTGCCAATTAAACGTGCAGCAGCAGCAGCGGCAGCGGCACACGCCCACCTTCTGCCGCTGTTAGCTGCTAAAACACAGCATGAAGCATAAAAATTGGTGGCTTACATTTCGCTAAATTGGCAATTGAATTGACTTATCGCAGCCAGCTCAGGCGTAATCAGAGGCGTGGCACTAACCAAACTAGCTGACCATAATTTGCAATTGAATCATATGACTATATATATATATACAGCTGTGTTATATATATAAAAGATAATATATATACAGAGGCTCAATCATTTATGAATTTGTGTTAGATTAAAGAACTGCTGATGACTAAAATAATTTTGATTTTTTTCCAAAATGTTGAATGCACTTAAAAGTTGTTTATATTTTATATACAGATATATAAAAAAATTTATATAAAAAATAGGAATTTCCCAAACATTTTTTTATACAATATACTAAATATATTATAGTTAAGTATAGTATTAGCATAAGACTTCTTTAAAAGATTTTTCAATTTTAAAACAAAAAGAGTTTTCTGCTTTATATAATATGTTATATCTTGCCTATAATAATATATAGATAACTTGAATTAAATATGAAGAAAATTCAATTTGCGCATAATTTTAGTAATAGATAAATTTGCATTAGAAATGTTTTGTATATTTATTTATTATATCTATATTTTAAGAAAAATATAAAGATTCATAAAACAATCTTTTAATTCGTTTTATATGAAACACTCTGATTTATAAGAAATATTTATCTGATATTTGTATAATATTTTATATATAATATATCTCTGATATATATAATTAATTAGATATATCTGACACATATGATTTCATTACTGCTTTTTTGTATACTTTTACAGAGCATTGTTAAAATAAATTTGTTTTATCTTTGTATATGAAGTCATAAGCACATATATCTTTATAGATATATATATATATATTTATTGCTTTATAGTAGCAAAAAAATGTTCTGGGAATTTTAATGTAACTGAAACAGTTTTTTTTTTATTGAAAAACATTTATTTTTCTTTAAGTCCCATCTTATCTGTTTACTTTGAGGAAAGTTGCCTTGTTCATAAAAATAGTAGTAGAAATGTTGTACAACAAAATTCAGGTTTTGAATCAATTTTAAATTACATTTTAGGATTAACATAATTTTATATTAATTTTGAAATATTGGCAAACATTTTAGTAACTAATGAAAATAGTAGTAACTACAAAAAAAGCAATAAGACTATTTGCAATGCATTTCTATAAATGTATTAATGAGAAATGTATTCGGATTAAAATTTAGGCAATTTGTTCGTGATTCTGTTATTTGCGCTCTATTCTAAACAAAAGGTGGGCATCTTCCTATTCTTATATATTTTATATATATTATATATTATATATTTTCCTTTGGCTTAAGTTTGGTGTAGCGCAGCACTACTATTTTTATGAACACAGCTGTATATGCAATATTTTTATATCTATAGTATCTATAAAGACTATATTCATTAATAAAAGCAAAATATTCTAATTTGTATATTTGCTTTTCTACTACAATTCGATTTATGATTCTTTATCTCCCGCCTATTCTAAGCCTGCTGCACCTTTTTGTGGCTCTGCCGCTGACCAGCCCCAGTACAAGTGCCAGAAAAAGTTCAGTTAGACAATGAGTCGACAGCCTTGAAACTTACATAATTAGAACTCAGCGTAAAAGCAGAGAAAGCAAAAAAACTGACCCATTTAGTAGAACTGGGCTCTGGTGCGCCTATGGCTGTAAAGCTGGCGTATTATCTGTAGACTTACCCGTGGCATTGGCATTGTTGATGTAGTGTCGCTGGTGCTGCTGGTACCATTCGCAGAGGGCGATTAGAACTTGGTCCGTGGGCAGCGGCGACTGCATCGGCGTCTGCGTGGCCGAGCTGGTTGTGTTGGGTGACTGGGAGGCGATGCTGCTGGCGCCATCTGAGGCGCCCGACGATGAGGAGGCGCCCGACGATGTCGATGCGCCCGACGAGTTCGAGGTGCCCGATGAGCTCGAGGCGATGTCATCTCTCTCCTCCACAGGCAGATGAAAGGGCACAGCCATTCTGACTATGTGTGTGTGTGTGTGTATGGATATTCGTGGATGTTTTTTTTTTTTTGTAATTTGGTTGGTTGGTTAGATTCGTTTTTGTTGCGCAGTGTTTCGTTTTTGGGACTTTTGTCCTGCTCTGTCTCGCTTGCGCTTTCGTATTGTTCTTCTCGCTCTCTCGTTCTTCTCTCTCTTTTCCTCTGGGCGTGCACTCAATTAATTTTGTATTTCTTGTGCAATATTTTGAACATTAAGAATTGCAGCATTTTTTTGTTTTAGTTATTAAACTCGATAAATGTTTTGCAGCACATAAGCACTCAAAGTATTTGTTGTTGTTTTTCTATTCATTCGTATCGTATGATCTTTAGTTAATATATTTTATTTTTATTTATATTTTGTTTTGCTTTCTACACTGTTCGTATTTTAAGTTTGTTTTTGTTTCTTGTTTTTTAGTTTATTAAATTTTTACTATCGATTTTTTTTGCATTTTTCATAAAGCTCGCGCAACTTATTTAAAAACACAAACAATTCGGAAAATTCTCAAGGCGTGTGTGGATAGAACACACGAAGCACTTAAAACGTGTTGCTAACTCAAACTGCGATTTGATTTCCACTTGGCTTGGGTTGAGGAGGAAACACGTCTAACTTCGCTTCGCGGCTGAACTGAACTGAACTAAACTGACTGCGCTGTGCGGCGCAATGTGAGGCAGAATATCTGCAAGATACGTGCGTTTAAAAAACAGCTCAAATTAAGAGAGGGAGAGCGAGAGCAGTCGCAGCCGCAGCCGCAGCCGCAGTCGCTGCCTCAGCCACACTTGAAGAGTGCAGTCGGCCAGCAGCGTAGGCTTATGCTTATGCACATGCATGCCGCTGCAGGTAGTAGTGAGCAGTAGTTGTGGCTGTGGGGACACAGCGGGGCATCCAGCGTCAACGCTGACGTTAACGTCGACGCCTACGTCAACGACAGCGTCAGCGTCAGCATATACAATGCAAAGAGCGAAGTAAAAAAAGCAAAATAAAAGAGCGAGCGAGCGAGTAGGCGGCTTGTCTGTGTCTGCTTGAGCGTGCTCGCATGTTTCTGTGTGTGTGCGCGCGCTTATGCTTGTGTCTGTGAGCGTGCCTGTGCGAGGCAGTACAAAGATCTTGTTGAGCAGGTAACTCAGCAACGAGAAACAGCGCTGCGGCAGAGCAACGAACGTCGAAGCAA
Source organism: Drosophila hydei (assembly GCF_003285905.1). Classification (NCBI taxonomy): domain Eukaryota; kingdom Metazoa; phylum Arthropoda; class Insecta; order Diptera; family Drosophilidae; genus Drosophila; species Drosophila hydei. The sequence goes on from NW_022045643.1 coordinate 8,467,688, forward strand.
AACAAAAAGTCCGATTGCGACTGGCTTGCTGTTGTTGTTCTTGCCGTTGTTCTTGTTGCGGAGCAAAAGAAATTGAAAAGAGCGAGAGTATAGGCTATGGCTCTAAGAAATAAAGCAGGTCGACATGGCACGACTTCCAAATATCCTATAAGCAAAATTACGTATACCAATGTATTGAATATGTGTTTACATAGATACTATTTCATAAATTAAGGCTTTCATTATGTTGTGTGTATATGTATTTTCAAATGCGTAAGCAATCGTGTTACTTGCATACTATAATACACGCATGTACCTAAGAGCAGGGTATAGTCAGCCAGTGAGAGCGAATAAGCCGAGTTTACGCGCCAAAAAAAGTAGCAGACAATTCTGTTGTGCTGTACAACGGAGAAAAAAAGTAGTAGAAAGTTTAAAAAAAGTAGTAGCGGCTTTGCTATTTTGGTAGTTATTTAATATTCAAATCCTCTATTTATATGCTAAAAAATGATTGTAAATTCGAATTTGAGTTAGTTATTTATTGAAAGTTCTTAAGTATTTATAAACCATTTATATATGTATATATGTTTTATACCATTTCACCATATCCTCAAATAATGCGCGCAACATTGAAAACCTGTTTCATTGAGCCCACCTTCCCATAAACAGGCTCTCAAATTATGCTTCATCATTCGCGCTTTCGAGCTCCCTCAATTTGCGCGCGCGAAATTTCAGACAAAGGGAAAATAAAATATGTTCCATATAGTAAATGTTGTTTGTTCTAAATTCTCTTTGTAGATGATCCATTTTTCTGAATATATAAATGTTACGTAAGATTAAATATTATAAATGTAAACCTCAGGAGTTGAGCTATTAAAAACATGATTGAATTCTATTATTCGTATGCCTTAAACCACTATTAATAAGTTTCTGTTTCTTCTAATAAGCATTCAAAGGAGAAACCACTTCCGTACGATACTTTCAATACTTATTGAATTACAATTAGCCCAACAAAAAGTAGTAGATTAAATTGAATTACAATTAACCCTACAAAAAGTAGTAGATTAATACTGCTACATACATACTTATACATACATATTATCGTATGATCCGAATTTTCTTCTTCGCTACTTGACAAATACGTCAATAAAGTCGCAACGTTCGTTAAAGATAAGACACACTAACACTAACACACACATACACACACATGCTCTCACACATGCATACACGAGCATAACGAATGGTGTGATGCAAGGATTGCCCAAGATGATGAAATTCAAAAAAAAAAAAAAAACAAAAACATGAACATGAATGCGCATGCAACAAGCGAAGAGCCTTTAAAGAGGACTAGAAGAGAGAAGCGGGGCGGCAGCGCACTGCAAGAAAAAGGGGGCTCGATTTTTATGATTTATTCTCTGGCTCGTTGTGCCTTAGTTTGATTTGTTTTTGCACATTTTTCTGTTGCTCTCTTTTGGTTTTCGTTTTTGCTGGTTTTATCACAAAGCTTTTTCATTAGGGATTCCAATTACTTGACTACGGTGCTTGCCGGCAGGAGCTGTATCGAAGAGCACACACACGCGCATATACCTACATATGTATGCATGTGTGCGTGTGTATGTGTTAGACCAAGCCAGTTGCAGCTGCCGCCTGTTGATTTCTTTTGTTTTTTGCAATGAAACTGATTAAGCGTAATGTGAGAGAGCCAATGCAGTTGGCTATGTTTTTATGATTCATATTTCATACATATACACGTATGTATGTGTGTATGTATGTATTGTCATCATTACACAGTTCACCTTAGCAACAAGAAAGTAGCAAAAGAAGCAATAAAACCCGAAAGAAAAGCAATAAATGTGAAGGAAAACAAATTGAAATCACTTTTCAAAGCGCCCATAACAAAAATTAAGACAAATAATAATAATAAAAATAATAAAAAAAGAGACAAATAAAGTCTATATGTAAACGATGTATACAAATTAAAAGACTTCCCCGTTGACATTTCTGGGTCAGCGACCCAAAGAGTTAAACGAGCCAGCAGTAAACAAGTGGTGGGTGAGAGAGGGAGGGGGCGAGGGTCGGGGCCAGAGTAGTAAGTGGAGTAGTGTCCAGTGCCCAACCCAAGTTGCTGCTGAGGCTGCGGCTGCTGTTGCTGCTGCTGCTGTTGTTGTTTTTATTGAATATGATTATGTGGCACGCTGCAAAAGCGAGCGTAAATTATTTATTACACAATTTCGCAGCAGCAGCAACAACGGCAACAGCAACAACAATGAAAACAAATACATTTTTGCATTTGGCAGCCGCCACGCAAAATGTGACGAAAACGCCGCCGCCCGCTTCAATAAAAATAAATAATAATTCATATTTACTATAAGTAGCAGCAGCAGCAACAACAACCAATTAGGCGTTGCCGCAGCAGTAGCTAAACAACTGTAAATTGTGCGCCTGCGCAGCAGCCGCAGCAGCGCAAATGGAGAACAAACGCAGCAGCGTAAAAGGAATGGCGAAGGGGGTAACGGGGCTTGGACTATGACAGCACTGCAAGCTGAGCTGTCTGTTCGACACAAATTACCGTTAAATTAAGCGCTGGCTCTGGCTCGTCTGTTAAGCAGTGAGCTAGCAAGAGCGAAGGAGAGAGGAAGAGCGCCAAGTGTGCACAGAGAGTGCGAGCAGATTAAGCTGCTTAAATGTGTGTAAGGCAGATAATATTATGTATGCACTGAGACAAGTAGTCGGGCTCGATTTGTTATCGATAAATTGTTATCGGGGCGCAACGCGCTTACACATATACAAATATTATTATTATTTTTTCTTAAATAACACTTTCTATGGCCTCCCAACCAGCCAGTTTATCCCCATCTTGATGACCTGCTCTTGATAAGAGGAACAGCAGAGGCCGCAGCAGCAGCAGCAGCAGCAGCAGTTGCCCTCGCCCTAGCCAATTGCAACAACAACAAAACTCAAATGAAGCGAATGGCAAGAGTTGCGCCTGCAGTCGAACTCGCATGGGCTTTGCCTAGGGCAAAGGGACCAAGGGCCAACATTTGAGAGGCTGGCAGCAGCAGCAGCAGCACGCGACCACAGCGTCACATGTGCCGCAATCTTGTGCAACCCGGCCCCCAATGCTGTGCCCTGCTCCACACGGCTCTAACTTCTACCCTATGCCACGCCAACAGCAGCAGCAGCAGCAGCTGCGAAAACGCCAAGAACATTGACTTTGTGGAAAGCGCAGAAGAAGTCTGAAATAAAAACAACAGACGATAGAGAAAAGACGACGACGACGACGACGACGATAATGACGATGAAATGGCAGGCTTATGCAACATGATGCGTTCTGCAGTTGGCTGGGGCAAGGCGGAGGTGGGCGCAACCACAGTCTGCCATATAGCTATCGCTGCTGGAGCGTTGACAATTGTTAACAGCAGAAGTTGGCTTTTGGCTTTGATTTGTTAGTCATAACTAACGAAACATTCAATAAAAGCTTCTGCCAACCCTCGCTAGCACTGCCCTGCCGCAACAGCAGCCACACGCACACAGGCACATCCAACTGGGTCACTGACCTATCAAGTGCAAGACCTATTGAGCAGCGCGCGGAGCCAAATGGCAGAGAGAAAGAGAGAGGAAGAGAGAGAGAGAGCGAGAGTGTATGCCCAGCACTGAGAGCCGGCGAGAGGGTTGCGCCGGCTGTGTGGCAGCAAATGTTGCCGAGGGGCAGCGCCATAGCAAAAACTCCGGAAAAAAATTATATACGCTCCTCTCTCGCCTTGATACATAAAAACGAAAGCGCAGGCGAACAAAAAATTAAAATAAACCAGCGAGGGCGTCCTCGTTGGGCGAAAAGTGTTGCGGGTACAAAGGGGGCTGTGAGAGGGGTCTAGGCAAAGAGGCTGCAAAGGGAACACAGCCTCAGGCCATACGACCATGGGCTGTGGAGGCGTATGGGCGCACACTTTAGGTGTCAAAGCGTGCGAATGCGAAGGGGCCACAGCGAAAACAGCTCAAGATTCTTGGCTGTGTGTGTGGTGTGTGTGTGTGTGTGTGTGTGTGTTGAATATAAATACGGCAATTTTATTTGCATTCGGCCAGCGCCTTTTTGACTTTGGCAGGTTGCCCAATGCAACGTAGGGTCAGGTCACATACTAAACTAGGCCCCCTCAAATTGGAGTCATTTTTTATTCTCTTTTACCTGACTCACGTTGGTTGCTACAAAGTAGTTACCTTTTGATGAAGTCGCGCAGCGCAGGGGCTGAAGTACAATGGGAAAGGGGCTACACAGTGAAAGTATTACTGGGGTAAATGTTATCTAGAGTAACTGAGAACTGCACGAAGAACTGCAGAAGAAGGTCTATTGTAGTAGATTAAAGATTATTAAGAGATAATTAGACAAGTTTGTGTTTCTATATACATTTAAGAGAATATAGATATATTCGAAATTGAATTAAACCTTAAGCTAGAATTGATGAGAATCGCATGGAGCGGCCATAGTGAAAAGTACAAGCAATAGAAATAACAAACATAAAATAAGCAAAAACGAAAAACTCTGAAAGCATCAAAACATTATTTAGCCAAACTTAAATTTATGAGAATTGCATAGAAAGATCTTAGTAGATTAAGAAATGCAAAATATTAGAAAAAAAATGTAATTAAAAGCAACAAAACAAAATACATGTGGAGTTAGTTTAAATTTATGAGAATTGCATAGAAAGGTCTTAGTAGAAAAGGCAATCAGGCCGCATTAAGAAAAAAAATATGTAATTAAAAGCAACAAAACAAAACATGTGTGGAGTTAGTTTAAATTGATGAGAATTGCATAGAAAGGCACAGGAAATAACGCAAATTAGAATGCGAAAAATTTCAGATATTTAGAAAAAAAATCTCACATGATAATAAAGTTGTAAAGCCTTTGTTGAACTAATGAGAATCGCATAGAGCAGTGATATTTAGGTTTTTCTTAAATTTACAGTGCATAAAGTTGGCCCACATTTGGCATAACAAAAGAAACATTTAACATAAATATAATAAATCTAGAGAGATAAGCGATATATATTTATTTAACTATGTGAGTCACTCGAAGATCGATGACTGCCCCGTTAAGCTGAAATTTGAAATCAACATGGGCTGCAGGCAGCAACGACGACTGTCCGCCCCTGCCGCTGCCACACCCCCCGTGAATCAAACGTAGCAGTCGAAACAGTAGCCGAACAAGCAGCCAGAGTCAAAGGCAACAAAATGTCATGATTTACAATAAGAAATCATATATCTCTTGACGTTTTTTCTTGTCTCTGCTTTCGGAACAACAACAAACCTGAGCTGACAATGAGCGCCTAAAGGGTTTCCAGCTGAACTCCCCTCGCCCAGGCAACCTCTGCGATCCGCAAACTTCACGCAGCACAAACAGCAATACAAACAGCTGGACGGACGGACAATCGAATGATAAAAAAAAACTATGTTACAAAGCCAGAGAAAAGAAAACATTAAAATGGAAGAAAAAAAAAGAAAAAACAACAAAGCAAAGCAAGGCAAAGAAACTGGCTATGAAACTGGGCAACTGGCAAGCCAAGAACAGGGCTCTGCGACGGGGGCTCGGGGCAGGGTAGGGGGACGTGCGTTTATTTTGTGTAAGACAGGTAGCCAGTCGCCAAGCGGCTCGACTCCGGCCATTGTCTGTCTCCGTCCGTTGTCTGAAAAGTGCGCAGTTAAAAAAAAATCGGTCGCCAGAGAAACCCACAGACAGACGGACGGACAGTCGGACAGACGTACAAAAAAAAGATCAACATAATCGATGATGTGGTTGTTGTTGTAGAGCCAGCAATCCACTCCACTCCACACCACTCCACTCCACTACGCTCAGCTCTGCCCTGCTGGCCCAGCCGTAAATGTGTTAAAAAACGCGCAGCGAGATTAAATGAGCATAAAATACAGCGCAGCAAACGTCGAACCGCGTGTAGCGAAAACAGTCGAACCTAAACCTAAGCCCAAACCAACAAAAAAAAATAAAAATAAAAATAAAAAAAGAGCAGAGGGGAAAAAAGTATCTTTAAGATGCCAGACACGAAACACGTCGTCGACTGGCGTTCATCAGCGACGACCCTGCTGCCAGCCTGACAGACAAACTGCCCACAGTTGAGCAGAAACTCAGTCGAGTCCCAAGTCCCTGTTGCAGTCCCACTTGAATAGCCCGGACCTGCCCTCGAGCCTTTCGCCAATAAAATATGCATGCTGAGCTCGGCTTGAGACCCGAGGCAAGAGCTGCTGCGGCTGTAGAATTCGCGGTCTGAGCTGCGATCAGAGTGTAGAAGTTCATAAAGTGAAAATGTGTAGCATATGTATGTAGCCATGTTCGTGCTAAGGGCAGGCTTTAGAGGTGCAGCTGATGCCCTACCATTGGCAGATCGAAGCTAAGCTAAGCTAGGCTTGAGCTGCTGTCAACATGTGGCATAACTTTTGATGATACTTGAGTTACTAAAGCACTGATAACCTGCTTGGTCCTGAAAAGAGATCACTCTAGACAAGTTCTATCATTCATTTATATATCATTAAAGATCTAGTCTTAGCCTAAGATTTTGATGGTCTTTAAAACAGGCTTTACAGCTACAACTGATACCTGGAAAAGTAACGCTTTAGAAGGTAGCATATCTGAAGTTAGCATGAGCTTAATTTAGATAGAGTTGAGATCAACATTTAGATTTTTACTTTGTGAAACGGAGATTACAAAAAGGCAAGCTTTAGATGTGCATCTGATGCCCTACAATGCCCTGTTATCAGATGGAACTCTGGATAAGTTTGTGGCTTACTGTCTTATGAATGAACTCTATATTTATCTATTTCCTTAGACTCGCCTAAGCTGACTTTTGTTCGAGTTGTGATCGTAGCTTAGATCGAATATTACTTATGAGACAGCATCTGATGTCCTATAATACCCTGTTATAATATGGAACTCTATATAGGATTGTATATAACATTAATGTTAACTTATTCTCTTGGCACTCGCCTAAGCTTAGCTGTGTGTGCGTTGATCAAGTTGTGATCGTAGCATAGATTGGGATCTTTGACATTATATATTAGCGAAAGTCAGGCTTAGCAGGCTCAACTGATGCTCTGCATATGCATATAGATTAAAGTTACATATATGCATTTATCTTATAGGAACTCTTTTAGCTCGAAGCTAAGCTGAGCTTTGATCGAGTTACTAAGGACTGCCTTTACCCAGTTTGGCTAATGCATTGTGATGCTCTGCCCAAAAGGAAAGACTTAGAAATAATTTCCATATGTGAATGAGCCACAAATACTCTGTATATATAAAAACTATATGCTACACAAATGCTCTATATATAGAGTGAATATATAAGACTCTATGTCTGCCATAAAACTAGAGTATTTCTGGCTGATTCCGTTCAGGCTAGTCTTAGCTGAGCCTAGCTCAATCTGCGATCAATGCTAATTTTGCCTACCTTTAGAGCAGTTCTTAAATCTTTAGCAAAAAGTGAATTAATTTACTTTACTTTCTGGCTAACTAGCCAAAAAGCTAAGCTCAGATCCAGCTGTTCCAAAAATGTTCTGAAACAAAGCAACCTCGCAGCTTCTGGGGCAGCGCATCTTTGTTTTGGGAAGCAGGCAGGGTAGGGCAAGGCAGGCAAAAGCTCATCAAAAATGATGCCCCGCAGGCAAATGATGGCATGGAAAATAAAACAAGAGCCAAAGCAAAGCAAAGCAAAGCAAAGCAAAGCAAAGCCACAGCTGAAATTATACGCAATCGCAGCCAGCGAGCAGCTTCTGTGCAGCAGCCGAAAAGAAATCAGAAAAACTGAAAGCTGCATTGAGAGAAGGCGGACAGGCGAGCACATCCTCCACACACAGATGCAGTCCTGCTCGAGCAGGCTAACAAATTATGCCTGGCCTGGGCATAAAACATTTGTGTTAGTCCAACAGTCCCAGTGCGTATCACGATCGGCCGCCTGGGCGTGGCAGAGGCGAGTCACGGGCACACGCATTTAGTGGAACAACAGGAGGGCAACAAGGACTGCGGCTCGATCTTGGCTGCCAGCATCAACGCCTCAAACTGCGGGCTGCTGCAAAAGTTTTAATCATGCGTTCGTGTTGGCCAAGTTTTAGGTTTGTTGTTGCCTCCTTTAGCCAACTCTTGTTGTTCGTGCCTTCTATAATGATTGCATTTATCATTTATTCTGCGCGTCAACCAAATTATATGCCTGAGCTGGCCATGGCCAGCAAGGGACTACAGCAGAGCAATGTCAATATTAAAGTGCTTCGATCGATCTGAGCGACTGTCCCTATCTATATACATATGTGTTTATATATATATTTATATATATATATATGTTCTGTATATATATATAGCAGCTTAGCTTCCTCATTTGACCCAGCGCTGCAGCTAGCCAAGCGCAGCAGCGACTTTGATGCCAGTTGCCAGTGTTTGAGGTCGAGCGTTATTGGAGCATGGCACTGGACGTGATGGCTTCAAGTTTCGCTTTCGCTGGAACGCAAAGAGTCGCTTGAGATACTTGCAGCGCGCTGATAAGATGGTAGCGTGTAGCAGCCGCCTACCCACACTGACAGGCGCTGCCCAGCGCGTAGCTGCGGCAGCCGCTGAACCGACTCACACCTCGGCCAGTTTGTCAGCAATTACAGTAATTCCAATTAATACGCAGCAGCAGCAGTTGTTGTTGTTGTTGTTGTTGTTGTCTCTGCTGCAGCCCTGTTAGGCACTTATTTCTTTTCTAATTTGTGGCGCGTGTTGCATGCCACAAATCTCAAACTCAACGAGCCACTGTTGTTGCTGACTGCGTATGTTGTGTGTTGTGTGTGCCACTAACTACACACACACACACACACTCACACAAATTAGCATGAAAGCGTAAAAAGTATCTGTAAGATACGAGCAGCTACAGCGCACGCCACTGACACGGCAGAAAACGCAAAATTATTATATCTAGATGCTTTGCCAGCTGAAATGATAAATCTAAACAACTCGAAAGGGGGGCGGGGCGGTGTGCTGGCAACCAGTAGCAGGTTGGGTGTAGGCTGCATCAAGTTGAGTTTCGGGGCAACAATTATAAATTGCAACGAGTGCGGACCAAAGACGTTGCTCGAGCTGCAGCTAAAGCTGCTGGAGCAGCAGTGGTAATTGCCCTCGAGGGGAAATCAGCAGCAAGTTGCAAGTTGCAGCAACTGCCACAGCGGAAGCTGCAACAGGCATTCATTCTATCTACCATTTTTACCATACAATTCTAATAGCTGCAGGCGCTTTATTTTTTGTTTCGTATCTTTGGCTAAAAAGGCAGACTACGCAGATACATTTCGATTAAGGCAGCAGCAGCAGCAGCAGCAGCAGTTACAATAACAAACTCTCAGCTCTCACTCTTTTTACTCATTTCTTTTTTTTATTTTGAGTGATAAATGCAATTGCAGCCGTCGCCCAGCTCCATTTGTATCTGTATCTATATCCAGGCATCTGCTGCTGCTGCTGGAGAAACCCCTATAATTAGTGTTTAAAAATTGTTTTTCCGGGTTTTATTTCTTATTAATTGATGTTGTTGCTGCTGCTGCTACTGCTGGAGGATGCAAATGCTGGCTAAAGTTTATTTGCTGCGCACTTTGAGCATAATGCATCGAAGTCGATAAACAACTTGCAAATGCTGATAAGAAATAGATGTAAATATGTATAGAAAAAAGCTCAGAAGCCTTAATTAATGTTTCATAGCAGAAACTAGTGAGAGTTGTCCAGTCTAGAAGACAGAATATATTCCTTATCTTATATACTACGTGCAGATTGAGGTCATTCGAATCTGTTAAATACTTTTGCAGCATTAGGCAGCAGCTTGATAAGGCAGGCCTCTGCATTTCAGACTTGACCACAAATGATATTTTGATAAAGTCAAAAAAGGCTTGCTGAGAGTCTCTTAGTAGAGAGCTATATATAAGGTCATATTTAAATACTGTGAAGGCAGCATTTGGAAACAAAAATTACGAGATTAAATATGATAAAAATAATTAAAAATATTTTTATAAATAAATATTTGGTTAACCACACATATATATATATATATATATATATATATATTTTTTTTTTTTTAATATTTATGTTTTTAATTCCTTTAATTATTATACAATAAAAAATAATTTTATATTTTTTTAATAATACGAATATTTTCAGTTAGCTTTATCATATTTAATTTAATTAAATATTTAAATAAAATATATAAAAAAAAAATATTTTTGAAAAATTTTTTTTTACATTTAAAAACACTATTAAACGTTTAATTAAAATATTTATTTAAAAAAAAATAATTTATTTAATATAATAATACAACATTTAATTAAGTATGTCATTCATTGTTTTTTATTAATTATTTTAGCTCAAATAAGTTAAATTAACTTTAACTTTAAATTATTTAAATTTCATTCTATATTTCTAAAAATGTTTACCTCAAGATATTTAAAAAGCTATTAAGAAAAAAATTAATAATCAAATTAATAAATAGTAGTGGAAAATTCAAATTTGCGATAAATACATTTTTTTTTTAATTTCAAATAATAATATATAATAAAATAATAATATATAAATAATAATAATATAAAATAAAATTTAATTTTAAAAATGTTCCTTTAAAAATAAAATTTTCAAATTTTTCTAAATGTTCTAAATGTTTGTTAACTATCAAAACCTTAAATTTTATTCTGATTTAAACTATGAAATTGTTTATTAAAATAAATAAAATAAATTCATATTTTTCTTAAATCTAATCTATTATGTTAATCTTAGATTGGCTTCAAATATTAATTTTTTAATAAAAATTAATTTTTAATAAAATTAAATTTTTTAAATAATTTTAATTTAAATTTATATTTAAATTTTAATTTAAATTTATAAAAATCCTTCCAGCTATTCGTATGGAAATATGTTTACAAATAAGATTAATGTTTAAGACAAGTTAGGTTGGACACTTCGAAGAACAAATGAGAATCGCATAGAAGAACGCTTTGAACATTATTTTATTGAAATTGAATTGCTTTGATTTACAGAAAGCTGTTCAGGTTTAATTCGTTAAAATATTTTGTAACTTTTCGGTTTAGAAATTATGAAACGAAAATTCACAGAACTCGTCGAAGGCCCCTACGATTAGAGTACGCATACAGTCAGCAAATACAGTCTCTTAAATAAATTTAAGAGTCGAAGATAGGCATTATTTAAATGATGAACAATATAAAACTGAAGTCGCAATCAGTATGACAGCGGAACGTGAATAATTATGCAGCTAATTTGCATGGCAAATTCAGTTTATTACAAGTTGCGACAAGGTTCTAACTGAAAAGCACTTGCCAAGAACTTAGACAGTATTTATGAGCCTGGATTGAGTACGCGACGTGCATTTAGTGTTTTCATAAAGTGGCAAAAGTAGCTGTCAGAGCAGCCAGCAGCGAGCAGCGAACAGCTTGAGCTCGCGTGAGCTCCAGCGATTGTATCTGTGAGATACATTCGCGCGATAAGGCGAGCGAGCGAGCGAGCGGAACGCGCTGCCTGCCACATTGTTGATTAAAAATAAATTGTCAACTTTGACAGTGAAGCGGCAGTGTTATTTATAAACTAAATGGGTGCGCAATGGAATTTTGCTCAACTGGCAACTGGCAAAAGGGATCTCGCGAGGAGACGCTGCAAATTGGCATTTTTATTTTTGGCTCTCTCGCGCGCTCTCCTTTGCCATGGCAGACATTGGGGAGACTTTGATGGCACGCGCTGCTTGTTTATTCTTGGCTGCTGACATCAGCAACAGCAGCAGCAGCAACAGCAGCAGCTAACGGAATGTCTAATGCATGTTGGGACCGCCCAAGCGCCGCACCTGCACTGTCTTTCATTAAAATGCAGCCATTAACACTTTTTTTCGCTTTCTGCCGCACTAATGGCCCCCCTAGGCACACATAAAGAGAGAGAGAGAGAGAGGGAGAGGGAGCGCGCGGGCGAGCCCCACTTCCGCTGCGACACGCGTTGTTTGTAGACTTCTAAGCAGGCTTGCCAAATGCATTGATTGCGCTCAGCTCATTAGAATATCACATGAGCAACGAGCTCCGAAGCACGATCATTTATCAATGCCTGCTTTGCCTGGCCATAAGCCTTGCCATGACACAGCAATGAAATTTGTCAATCAGAAGACCCAAAAAATGATATAAAAAAAATGACACAACACAAAATGTGAAATGTGAACTTTTCTTGGGACTAAGATTCGTAGAAGACAGAGCTGAGGTGAAACTGAGGAGCTGCTAAAAGGCGCTTAATCCTCGCGATGACTTGACATTTTCAACCTTTCATTTGTTTAACAAGAGTTGGCTGAGGCTGCTTTGAAATTATGGCAACTAAGTGAAGATAGTTCGAGCAGCTCTTAATATAGTTTGAATAGATAGATGTATATATTGGTATTAGCTACTCTAGCAGCTGTGAAGCTCAATTATAGCTGCAAATTGTTAAGAGAAAAGACCGTTCGCACAGCTGCTTTCAGACAAAAGTTCTTTAGAGCCGAGGAAGTTCAGCTAGAATTTCTAAGGACAAATATTCCTTACCCAACATAAGCCTATTTAATAATGAGAAACTATGGAGAGAGTGAGTGAGAGAGAGACAGAGATAGGGGTTTCTGAAGAGAGTTTACTTTCTTTAACCTAATCTTTTAGTTAATTAATTAAATTTATTAAATTGAAAAACAAATTCCAACTCAGTTCTTAAAATTAAATTCCAACTCAGTTCTTAAAAAAATCTCTTTTACTGTGAAACTGTTTAATAAAGTATCTCATCTTTAGTTATAAATAAAAACTTTAGTGCTCTTAGCTAAACTAAATTTATTTAATAATTGATTATATTTTGGGACAGTTCTGCTGCAGTTCCTAGAGGAAGAAGAGATCTAACAAATACAGTTCCTATATTTAAGCTATATATTTTATTCAAAATATATATATATATATATATATATATATATATATATATATATATATATATATATCTATATATATATACATATATAAATTTATATAATTTATTTTAAGATCCAACGAGCTTCTTAAACTATATACCTCACGAAGCTTATGGAATCTATTTCTTTTGTGTGAGGGATAATGTAAAGAAGCAGTACAAACTTATGTGAGCTTATGACATTTACTTCTTTAGCAGCAATATTCCAGACTATATATACTCTACTATATATACGCTATTATATACTCCATTTTATATACTCTACTTTGTATATTTTTCCATATACTCTACTATATATATGCTGGACTCATGCTGTAGTTTGAACTTCTCTACACTTTGATTTGATTTAGTTCTCAGGAATAAATACTCTACTTCTACTTCTAATTCTTTAAGACTATTCCATGATAGAGTCTCTTTCACCACACAACCTCGGCTCGATTAAGCTCTCAAATATTGATTTTCCCATAAGCAGGTAACTTTTAGCACCTCAAATCTAATAAGCTGCATAAATTTGAGAACAAACTCATCATTAATTTATTGGTCTTAAAGGCAATTGAGCCGAATTCGTTCCCAGGCCAATGGGACAAAGCATTATTTGGTGTAATATCAATTTTCTCAACACCTCGGCGAGGGCAAGATCAATAAACCCATTGCGCGGCTCGTACAAGCTGATTGAAAAGTCATCAAATGGAAATTATGCACGACAAATTGTGTATACGTAATGGCCGCGATCCGTTATTTGAGTTTCCCAACCTGAGAGTATAATAATCATAACTCGAATTGGAAATAATGTAGCATATTTGACAGACAGACAGACAGACAGAGCGAGACTTCGAAAAGCCCCCAATAAGGGCAATCAAACAAAACAGAGCCGTGTGGCGTACGCACAGCATAATAAACTAAATGGTAAACAAATATTGGAGAACAGAACAGACAGCACCTTAACAGTCCACCTTCTGCTTGGTTGGCTGGGGGAGGGTGAGCTTTTGACTCTTTGTTGGATGACACAGGGCAAACAGCGTTGCCTCCGCCAAGTGCAAGGCGAATTGGGTCGGGCTACCTACCTGTCCAGAAATCACATTTCGGCCCTGTCTTCCCGTATTATGTTTCAATAATTCTTCACTTTAATTTTTCGTTTACTGCCAGCGCGTGGGCGCAACGATAGATAGCCAGATAGTCATCGGCGCTGCTTAATTGTCGTGACAAGTTGACAGTTCGCATGAAAGCCCGTCCATTGTTACCCGCCCCAATGCGTTTTGAGCAACTGTCTGTATTAAATTTCGAAGCTCAGCCAAAGTTTTTCTTTCTTTGTTGGGACGTGCTTTTCCTTTCTTTTACTTCTGTTTTATTTCATTGCTGTTTATGCATTTATCTCACTCGACCCAATTTTTTTGTGTTCGGCTGTGTCGCAATGGCTTATTAAAGACCCAAGCCTGCGGCAGCAGCAGCTGCCTGGGTGGCGAGTGCCGCATCTAAAAACTGGCAATCGCATCGATGATTCATTTGGTTACATTTCGCCAATGGCTGTTGCGCGCTTAAGGTAAATGCAACGCCTGCTCTGGCCACTGGGCCCATGCGTCAGACCTTAGCCATTTCGAGAACGCGCCACTCCAACTCTGGCCTGTCCGAGCATCATTGGCACATGAGTAACTGAGCTCTGCCAAGCAAATATCTTACTCAAATTTCCTGTACTGCTTTGAAGGGCTTTGCAGCTGAGCTACATTTAGAAATCTAGTAAACAAATATCTATGTAAAATTTCTCTAGTCAACGAAAGAGTTTTGATACTCATATTTAGATAATTTTAGATAATTTCATATTTAGATAGTTTTAAAATTATTTTAATTTTGTAAAATTCATTAAATTCTCACTGTGATTTGCACTAGTTATAAAATATACAAAATAACAATAAAATATTTTAAATTTAATTTTATTAAAAAAAGCTTTAGTTAGATTTTCTATATTTTTAATAATATTTAAAAATTGTCTTACAAGTTTTGTTAATTCTTTAATAATAATAATAAAAGAGTTCTAAAATATTATATACAAATGAAGCTCAGACTTTAAATTCCAAGAGTCAATAATATATTATTAAAGTATTAAGACAATAACAGGTCTATCAACAGCTCGTAACTGCTTTTGCATGAAGTTAATAAACAGCTCTCAGTCCAATATGTGCTCAAGCTGAGAAACTAAGCTATTATTAAAAATAAATGATTTACTTCTTTATATAATTAACTATTTTTAATAACTGAAATTATGTCTAATAAGCATTTAAGCATTCATACAAATTCCAACTATATTCTAACACCTAACAGTCAGCAAAATAAATGTCTAAGCAAATATCTTTCACTTTTGAATATAAAAAATATAATTATAATAAAATAATAATAAATATATTAAAATAAAAATATAATAATGTAATATAAATTATAACAATACTTTTAATATATTATTAAAAACTATAAAAATGAACATTTATTTACCTTTATACATCAAAAATGTAATTAAAATGTTCTCCTGCTTAATTCTTAATTCTTTTTATTATGCATTTATTTTAATTGTATTTTTATTTAGTTTAATGCACTGGCAGATCAGGGTATATTAATTTTGTTAAATTATGTTAAGAATGCCAGCCCCATAAATTATATATATTATTGATTCGCAGCCAAGTCGAAGTAGTGCTGTCCGTCTGTCTGTTGATCTCAGAACCTATAAGAGCTAAAGACTTGAAACTTTTTATGTATATCTATAGTTATAGAAAGCGAAGATCAATTGATCATTATACAGTCAGAAAGTTTTCCCATTTTAAATTATTTTCTTAAGTCTCTTACAGCATTGCAACGAGAGTTTCAGAAATATTGCATTGAGTTTAATCAATATGTCATACAATTTTGACGGTTCTACATATTTTAAACATTTATTATATTATATATAAAATACTATATATATAAAATATTATATATACACAATATCAAATATTATAAAAAAATATTGTGGACAATCTGTACAGCAAAACACAAATTGGCAAGCTGAACTCAGGGTATTTCCAAGTTGAGCCTTTCCGACAAGAGCACTCTTAATTGTTTAATAAGCCTTTAGTTTTTCAAATTACCATATAAAATATAGTAATATATTATTATATATATTATTACTATGTATTCACCTTGAACTAGTCAAAGTTAATTTTCTCCTTTCACTTTTGAATAAAATTTTATAGTCAATTGTTGGCCCTTTAATGAAATAAACGCAGTATAAACACTTGATTTGTTCTTTTGTATAAACAAGAAGCTATGTATATATATGTTTATATATACAATAAATAAATAAAAAACGCTGACAAAGGCGATTTGATTAATGTGCCACACACACACACACATAGATACTCGCACACACTCGCCAAGGGGACTGATAATGACTTTTTAAATACACTTCTAATGCGCTAAAAGGGGGCAATCGAGCGCTGACAAAGGAAGGCGCGACCAGGTGAGAAAAACTCACCGATCAAGGGGTAAGAAAATCAAATGAACAAAAAAATGGCCTATTGAATAGTAATTTGCATTTCATAAGCTACTGCGACAGGAACGAAAAAAAAAATGATGACATTAGAGGACACCAAACGAGGCACGACCCGAGGGCTTGAGGCAAAAAAAAAAAAAAATAGCATCGACGATTTATGCGTTTTTGATGATTGCAAAACTATGGAAATGATGTGATAAGATTGTCGCAGAATCACTCTCCCTACCTCCTCGCTCTCCAGCTTATGCAAAGTACTTTTGTGATCGAAGACAAGAGTTTCTAGAGATCCAGTTGCTGCGACAACAAACAAAAAAAAAAAATAAAAAATAAAATAAATGCAAAATCATTTGCCTGGCCCTTTGCACGTGCGGCGCGCGATAAATGCAAGCTCTTTGTATAAAGATCGTTTCTTGCTGTCGTATTTGCAATCATTGTGCGATCATTTATGGGCTGAACAGAGCGCGTTTTGTCTCTTGTCATCAGTCGCACAACTACTTAATATTCATGCTGCGCATAAGGCCCTTGCGATGATTAGACAACATTTAGCACTTGGCCGGGGCTGGGCAGGACTGGGCTGGGCTGGGTTGGGGTGCCGGCAGTTGCCAGTTGGAGGGTTTTGTTCTTAGCCTTGTCGTAATCAGTTTTCATGAGGCTGCATTTGGTCTCAGCCGTAACGGTCTTTCGAGTTAACAAGCTTATGCCAGGGCATCTTTGAGTCATGAGTCAAGGTGAAAATTGCTTTTTAACAAACAAGCAGCCGATGCAGTTGGGCGCTACTGACTGCACAATACTCGCTCAGCTAAATTTGATAAGATATGAATATATTTTCAGAGCTACGTTTGTGGAAGAGCTCAATTTTGTCAAGACGAATATAGCGGAAGTATAGATTCAGCCTTGTTCATAAAAATAGTAGTGCGACTGAGTCTGAAATTTTGGATAACACAATTTAGCAATAAACACAATATTTTGACAAGACTTTAAAACGAATATTATGATTAAATTTTTTTATCTTTATTTTTTTACTGCGAGACTTGAGAAATAAAAATTCACAAACTTTAGTTGTTCATAAAAATAGTAGTGGCTATTAAAAAAGGTGAAAAAAATTATTTAACATGAGTATAAGTTTATATATTATATTTTATGTTATATTTCATTAAATTACATTGCATAGAGTTGTAAATATTTTTAGTTTAATTGGAGTAGATACTCTATAGAGTAGATAAATGATTTGCACTACAGACAATCGGCAAAGTTATATAATTCTGATGTAGGTCTAGGCACATGTATGTATCAAATTACAAGTCTGCAGCTAAGAAAATAATTGAATTTATACTAAATAACATAAACTAACTTATGTACATGCCACGCCCACTTTAAAGACGAGGCTAAGCTGGAGAAAATATTGCCAATTTCAATTCTCTAGCTCTAGACACAGCTACAGTCAGTTAGTAACAAAACCAATATGCTCTCTTCACTTCGTGAACGCGCATGCAGTTACAGTCGAATATCAATAAAGAGTTTTTCATTGTGCACCGTATTAGGCGACGCGTTTCGAATCATTAACTTTAAGCAAGCAAAGCGCTTGTCATGCTCTGTACTATGCCACCTAGCTGGCAGCAGCTAAGGAAGAAGACCAAACAAAGAGACATCGCATGTGTAATACCTACATATATATATATATATATATATATATATATATATATATATATATATATATATATAGTGTAAGTGACCGTTAATTTACTCAGCTCCTATTATCCGTTACGCCTGGGCGACGTTTTACATTAATACGCCAATTTTTCGTTACAAAAGGCAACAGACACAATGCCCATATCTGGCTGAGTCGAGCCGGCCAAGCCAAGCCAAGCCAAGCCAAGTGACTGTAATTAACATTTTCGCATTATAATTTGCCCCGTTTTTCCGCCATCCACTGGGTTCAGCAGAAGTTGAGCACATTTAAGTGGCAGCAACATGCAGCAGAGATATGACTGATCCGCAGCAGAGGCAGTTCGAGGCAGTTAACAACAGCAACAGTGAAAATAATAAAATAAAAATCATAACAAAAAATGTTTTTACATTTCATTTCCACTTTGGATGACTAATAAACAATGTCTGCAGCACTACAGTGAGTGCATAAGTATGCCCACAGCTCTGAGCACAAAGCGTGACAATTGTTGAAAATACTACAATAATTGGCTTCCTCTGATTGAGTAGGCTGGCCGCTTATCAGAAACGTATCTTTATCTTTTTCTTATCTTTCTATAAAGAATCAAAATTCTATGACTGAAGGAGATCAAAGCTATTCCGATTGCCATTACAAGGCTTATCTTTACTTCTAGCTTTTAGAGACATGAAAATTGAAAGTGTTTTTAAAAACTAGTTGAGAGTGTTCGACTAGGAAATACCCTGCGCAAATGAATGGGAAAAATTAGTTTCTTTATTAGATTGGCTGCTGCTCTTGAAGTATTTTCTTTATTTCAAGTAAATAACTTTCTCTTGAGGAGAAGCTATTTAACAACTAGCTAAACTAGAATACTTTAAATTCACTATTTTTTTTAATCAATTGAGAGCATTGAGATACAATTAAAGATGATTTTATTGATAAGGATAATCTTATAGAAGAACTGTGTGTTATTATTTTAAGATTCCTATATCAATATGGGCTGACATGTGATATGATGCTGCTAGAGTGACTATAGTTCGAACTGTAGCAGCCGCAATCAAAGTCAATACAATGTGCCAGGCCTCCCTCTCCATATTACTGACATTTGAAGCGCAGTTCTAATGGCTACAGAGTATTACAAAGTTAAGCCAACAACAAACTTACTTGGCCCCACTATTTCTCAACCCCATTTTGATTTATCTTATGTAATCTCTGCCTAATATTCCCTGCATTAGTCAAGGTAAAACCTGGCTAGCAATAGCTGTCTCAGTTAGCTTCACAAGTCAGTTATACCTTGCTCAATATAGGGCACAATTGGACCTCACGTCACGTGATGCCCCCTTGAGAGATTCTATCAGCCTGAGATCACAGGTTCAATTCGATTAGATCGCTGCAGTCTTGAGTCTTCAAAATTCTGCTCAGCAAAAGCTCAGCTCAGTTCAGTTTATTTTGCCACTGTCAATCGCAAGCAAGCGCCATGCTGAGATTTGGTTTGCTCTTATCGCTGCTCGTTATACCGCTGCAGCTGAGTCCCAATGATGCCATCTTTCCAGGCAATATAGGTAGAGCTTTGCTTATATTAGAATGTAAATTTAACAACTATTCGAACTATTCGCAGCGAATCAATATTATCTGAACAAGCAGCGTTTCCTGTTGGAAATCCTACATCATCTGCAGGAGCCGCTGCTGCACGAACAGTGGATTGCATTGGGTCAGCGCATCGTTAGCGATAAGACGGAATATGTCGTAAGTAAGCCTCGTCTACATGGAGAAACCGATTCAAACCAGACAAATCTGATCTCACAGTTTTATACCGAGCAAATGGAGCAGTTCTATCAACAGCTAAGCTCGGATCGCCTGTTGCCCAAGGACGTCTATTACAATCCGCTGCAGCCGGAGCACTACAGGGAGACCTTGGGCCTCTTTCAGTTCTTCTACAATACACGCGAATGGAGCACGCTGAGGCAGAATATATGCTGGGCCCGTGTGCATGCAAACCCAGGTCTCTTTCTGCACGCTCTGATGCAGACGATGCTCAAGCGCGACGATTACCGAGTCCTGATTATGCCCAAGATCTATGAGCTGCTGCCGGCGCCGTATCACAGTGAGACAGTTGTGCGGGAAGCTGGCAACTTCAACTACATCAATTGGATACGACAGCAGGCGATGATGGGCAATCAGAGTCACATTCAGATGGTGCTGCCCAAGAAGTTGTTGCCTATGAACCTAACCGGAGACTTGCGTACGGCAAGCAAGTGGAGCGAGGCAATGTCCGAGGTGCAGATCTTAAGTTTAAGCGAGCCAAAGATGCCTCAAGGCAAACTGAGTCATCTAATTGAAGATTTCGGCTGGCTGAGCTACTGGTACTACCTCAATATGGGCGTGGCTCTACAGGACAATCCATCGCAAGCGGCTCGAATCCGCGATTGGTGCTACTGGCAGCTGAGCCAGATTGTGGCACGCTACAAGCTCGAACGTTACGGACAGCAAATGGAGTACAAGCGTTTGCCTATGCAGGAGCAGGAGAACAGTCAGTTGCTGACATGGCAAGGCCAGCGCTATCAGCTAGAGACTCGCGCCACAAGGGCTCAACTCACAGAGCTGCTGCGCAAACTGGAGCTGCGCGTGGAGGCAGCGATATCCACGCAAAGCTTTAGTCTATCCAATGGCACGCTGATCGATCTACAAAAGGGTCACAATTGGCTGCTCGGTCTGGAGCAGCTGTTTCCCTACGACTTGAGTCAGCTGCAGTTGCCTTCCGCTGGCCAGCCCCAACAGCTCTTGGAACTGCATACGATGCTGCGACAGCCGAGATTTTACGCTTATGCCGATCGATTATTGCATGCCTATCGATCCTATCGCAGCGAGTTTCAGCCGAGCTACCCACAGTCCGTGCGGCCTGCCGATATAAGCATTGAGGATATTCTGGTTGAGCCGCTGATCACTTTCGACGAGCCTGTGGACGTTGATCTCAGCAATCTTTTGCACGCCAGAAACTTCTACTACGAGAAGCATTTCATGTGGCCGCACAGTCTGCAGTCACGGCGACTCCGACTGCAGCAGCAGCCCTTTGCCATCACTTTCCAGCTGGTCAGCAATAGGACGCAGTCAACCATTCTGCGCACCTACCTAACCACAGCTGGCGGAGCTGTCAATGAGGAGCCCTTCTATCAGCTCGATTCATTTCTGACGGTACTTTACAAGGGGAACAACACGATTCGTCGAGAGTCCCGCGACTTTCTGGGATCGATCGGCGATCATATAAGCTTCACAGAGCTCTATCACTATGTGAGCTTGGCGGAGCAGGAACAATACGACTTTCCCTTGAATATAACCCTGCCGAGCTGTGGCTTTCCTAGACGCCTGTTGTTGCCTCGAGGCGGCACCGGTGCGCCGCTTGCCATGCGGCTACTGACTATAGCGACGCCTTACAACTATAAGGCCAAGCAGGGCAACGAGCTCTTCTGTGACTTTAGCAAAGGCGTCAGCAGCTGGGATGAGCTGCCCCATGGCTATCCCTTCGAGAGGTTTGTGGAGCAGGCGGAACTACAAGGATCACACGCATATTGGAAAGCCGTCGAGATAGCGCACAGGGATTATAAATTGGCTTAGAGCAGAAGTGGTAAGTCGCTTGCCACTCAACATACAACACTCGATTGGAGCTTCAGCCCGGCTAAGAGGTGTATAGCTAATGCCTTTTTTGTAACGTAACCCAAGTCCATAAATAAAATTTAAGTCCACTATACCGTTGTCTATTTTCCAAGCCCAAAAACCTTTAACGGCAAGTGACGCCAAATTTGGGTAATTACATGGGACAGCCGGACAGTGGGACAAGCGGACCGTCAGACAGTCGGACAGCCGGACAGCGGCACCGCATGGGACCAAACAGCCCAACCACATGTATAAAATATTAATCAAAATCACAAAAGAACAAGCACAAAAACGTAGAATCAAAACAAAAATTAAAAACCCGAGAGCAACAACAAGAAAGCGCAGCGAAGAAAAGGCATTAGGAAGGTGTGGCAGAAGGCGGCAGGGGGGGGGAGATGGGGCAGACAGGCCAAGCAAACGTTGCATGGATGCAAAGCACTTTATAAAGTTAAACAACGAATCGAGCAGGGGCTCGGGCAAGGGAACCAGCGTCGGGCAGCTAAACTTGTTATACGCAATCGAATCGAAAATATGGGCGAAATAAAGCGACGCTCAGACTCGATGGCTGAGGGAGGGACTTCGCCTCGACGAAGTAGTCGACGGGTTGCGGCTGTAAATCTAGAACTAGTTTTTTTTTTTTTTTGTATACCACTCGTATACCTATGTGTGTGTGTGCTCAACCCAATGACGCGGTATAAAAGAAAATATTGGACACCTGCACGGTTTCGTATCGCAGCAATAGCAACAAATACAACAACGAGGCGTATGAGGGACAAGTGAAGTCCAAAAACCCGACAGATGAGCGCTGCGGCTCGACGACGCGACGGTTACGTGGGGCTAAGCGAGCGCGATAACTGCGAGCGCAGAACAAAAAGGTTCGAGTCGAAGTCTAAATACACTGAACGAAACGAGAAACACACAAATAGCAATCGATCGTCAGGCGAACAGGGAGATAGGCAATAACCTGTTTGCTCTCTTGTCGTCTAATAGCCTCGGAATCTCTTCACTTTATCAGCTGCTCAACATCGCAGCGCCAAGTGCATAGGCAAGTCAAAGAGCTCTGCCCTTGGCTTAGGGTAGATCGAAAAACGATGCAGGCGTGACGCGTCTTAGATTTTCCTCTAGGTACTCCATATGTAGCTGCAAAATTTTGCCTGTCCTGTATCTAAAGAGACCATAAAAAGGCAGCCGAGCGTAGACGATGGAAAAGAAGAAGGACGAAAACTAATGGCCAGGCTTTTATTTCCAAGAAATTTAAAACTTTACGAAAACAAAAAATGGTGTTAGGGTGTAGACGCCGAGCCCGAGACCGGGTCGGAGTCGAAGTCGGAGTCGGAGCCACTTAAGAACACATGCTGCACTGCTTGAGGATCGTTGGGCAGTTTAGATAAATGTAGACAGCCAGCAGGTAGCTGGTAAATGGTAAATGGTAAATGGTAACTGGTACCGGGTAGCTCTGACCCTGTCTCTGGACAGCCCAAGGAATGGAACTCGGCATTAGGTTTAGGTTTATTGTTTGACGCTCAAAGGTTTCACTAGATTTGTTTTTGTTTTCATTCTCTCCTTTTTTTGGCAGCGTCTTTTGCAGACAGAGGATGCGGACTAGACATTTTCGTATAATTTATGGGGCAGCATCTATAAAATCGAAAAGGAGAAGCCTATTATAGACCTTCAACGAGGCGTGCAAATTATCAGAGCAGCGCAGCCAAATTGTTTCTGCAGAAAATTCGCATAAAAAAGATGACAAAAGATGCGACTTCCATTTTAGGTAAATCAATTTGACGCGTTCGGCGATGTGCAGTCAGCTTAGCTGGTCATTCCAGCCACTCAACACCCGCTCATTCGAAGCTGTTTGCGCTTCTATATAAGCGCATATATATACATATATATATAACTGTACAGTCGTCTGAGATACAGAACTGCGAAATGAGAACTGTTGGCTGTCGGCACTCGAGACGCTGCCTGCTTGATTGCTTTTTGAACTTTCCGACTCAGCAGAGCTGCCCTGCCCCACGCCCGGCCGGCACCCAAGCTCCTCACTGCTGACCGAGTGGCATTTATGCATAATTAATAAATTGCCTCGCATGCAAACGAAGACGGGCCGCAGATTGCAGCGATAAAAGTGGCTCCCAGCTCCAGACTTATGACTAAAATTAAAATTATCCTTACACATTATTGACAGCCACTGCGAAAATCAGCAGCAGCAGCAGCAGCAACAACAGTTGCGAATCGTAAAACAATCGAAGCCGCCCCCCGCCACGTCTGCCCCAGGAGCTGCGCTGATAGACATCCCCAACCAGCGACTCTGACAGGGCAAGAGCCAATGCCAGCTAAGATCTTCAGAGGCGATAACGTATGGCTGCTTGAGGAAGTCAGTCGCCGATGAGTGGACTTCAAGACTAAGCAGATGAGTGGAGTGCGCTCACAGCTGGAAGACACCAGCGGGTGATGAGGTTCAATAACTGCAAATTGAATTGAATATATTCTTGCTACGTCTTATATATAAATATATCTGCTTCAATTTGTGATTAAGTGTAACATTTAGAGCCAAGTTTGAGATGGAGTCTGGCTAGAGAGAGGCATGATTTGAATATTGCTAATATTTGTTAGACTTTTCTTGAAAGTCGAAACTCTGACGCCTGATGCAATAGCTTCAATCGCGTCCCAGAAACTTCTGGATCTCGAAGCGAGCTACCCCAACAAAGCCATTAAAAGCGCCCGAGCCGAGTTGACCCACTTTCACTGATCACAAAGTGCGAACAGCTGTCCGGACCTACTTTCGATGACACATTGTGAAATACGGCACAAAGTGGACAACCCCCTTGAGGCAGAGAGGCCGGCGTCGATCGCGTCACAGATGTCACATACATCACTCATACGACGCTTGGCCCAGTGCAAGCGGACAAAAGGCGAACACGCGGAATGCTTCCGCTTGGCGACCTGAACGCCCACACGCAGCTTTGTTGCTAACAAACGGCAACTTTACAGCTGATTAACGAGACAAGGCCACATTTGGAAGCATGTTTCAAAATTCGAAGAACTTCGGCGACTGATAAAATGTTTTGCTCTTTCGTAAGAGCAGCAGCCACCGAACAATTAACAAGCCTCGAGCTTCTTATGCATAATGGCTGCGTGTCTGGGTGTGTGGGCGGGGCACAACGCTCCTCACAACTCGACTGAAAGTATGTCAAATTTCGTTAATCTCTCGTCGCGATTTGTGTGTCACAAGAGATTTGCCGCTGAGAGAACGGCGTATTAATTTTTCATTAGGTTTTAATTAACATTCACTTTGCCTTTTTGGGCAGCCAGTCAACTACTAAACTAATTAAGGAGTCGATTAATATGCCTGCGGCAGCCAACAGCTATAAATACCCCTTTCATGAATTGGCCAATTGGCAACATGCCAAATATCAGAGTGTGGTGTCAACGTAATGTGCGAATGCAGGGCTTAGAGGGGGCCTATAAATATACCAGATCTATTACTGCTGCTGCTGCTGCTGCTGCTGCTTGGCACACACATCTATGCAAGTGTGTGTGTGCTAGCCTAGTATGCCTAGTATGACTATGTGTATAGCATGTATGGCTTAACCAAAAGTTCACACAAAAGCACAATCAATTTATTACCATCTACAAAAATGGGGTGCTAAGAAAATGATGCACTGAGAGAAAAAGTTAGAGATAACTAAATGAAAAGGTGAGCAAATGTGTGAGAGAAAGGCAGTGAGTGAGAGTGGGAGAGACAGAAGAAGATGGCAACAAAGTGAAAGAAAGAGAGAGGGAATGAAAGAGGTTCATGAAAAGTTAATGATAAGAGAGAGAAAGGGAAAGAAAGAGAGAAAAAGAGAGAGTGAAGGAGAGAGATGAAGCATCAAGAAAACACAATAATCAAACAGAAAAAAAGTAACAGAGATTGAGATGAAAGAAAGAAGAAAGAAGCATCAAGTATGATAAAGAAACATATAGATATATAGAGCAAAAGAGAGAGTGAGAGTGAGAAGGGCAGAGTGTGTGTGAGAGGGGCAGAGTGACAGAAAAATAGAAGTGAACAAAGAGAGACACAAAGCGAAACAAAAAAAGACAGAAAGAGTAAGAATAAGGCAGAAAGAAAAAGAGAGGAAGAGAGAGAAAGAGAGAGAGAGCAAGAAAGAGTGAGAGGGAGAGAGTATGTGAATGAGAGAAAAGATAAGAAAGGCGTGCCAAAGACAATGTGAAAAAAAGGAAGATGTGGGAGAGAGTTAGCAAGTTAAAAAAAACAATTAGAAAGTGAGAAAAGAACTAGAAGATAGAGAGAGCATGAGAGAGTGAAAGTAAAGAACAGAAAAGTGAGAACAAGGGAGACAGATAGTGAGAGACAGAGTAAGAAAAATCAACTTAAAAAAAAATAAAGTAATATCTTGCAAACCTTTTTAAATAATGAGAATCGCATAGAAGAGCGATAGCCTGGATCCGCAACAGTCTCAGATGTCAGTTTCTCCAAACCAATAATTAATTAATTCATTAATTATATAACAATAGTTGAAGTACCTAAATGTTTTTATATTTTCCGGTGTATGCTACGTGTTCTCAAATGATTACGTTTCAGGTTTTTGGACGCATGGCTTATAGAATTCTGGTTATTTTTAGAGTTTATTGCATAGCTGTTGATAGATTCATAGAGCAATTGCCATTTCTGCACTTTGCCATCTGCCAAATTAAATTTTCAACATTAGTTTTCCGCACGCGGTTTGGCGTTATTTTTAAAGATCGCGTTTTTTCCAGTTCGTTTGTGTCGCTCACATGATGGCTGGAGCCAGCGAAATTTTCTGCAAACACAGAGCTCAAAATATATTGCAATATATTTTTCAATGAATTTGAGGTGTGAAATGTTTGCACTGCAGCCACAACAGAGACATGACGTTCAAACTAGGGAGCTGGCCCTTCGAAGGAAAGTGCCTGAGCTGAAAATACCCTGCAGAAAATTGTAATTAAAATTTAATAAAATATAAGTCTACAGAGAAATTTGTGTTTATTAGAAAAATTTGTAATGAAATCAAATTCATTTGGAATACTCCAATTGTTATACCCACTCGACTCCCTACTGTTGCCATAGGGTATTTGGGTAAACAAAACAGCATTTAAAAGCGCCAAATAGGCGGGCGAACGGGGCGGACTCTTTTGAAAAATATTGCCAAACACTTTGAATCAGGGGCGTTGTTTTACGACAACTTGTCCACTGCGCTGTGTCTGTGTGCACTGTGTGCTTTTGATTAAATTTTGTAGCAACAAATTGTAAACATATCTGACGTGTGCAGCTCGACAAATATATACCATGAATATATGAGTCTTAATACAGTTTATTGCACTGCGTACATACCGGAAGCGCAGAATATCATTTATGATCCTCATATTTGTGTATATAGAAGTTTTTATATATATTTTTATATACTTTTTTGTCACTGCAAAATTTATAATTAGGCGCATAACCTTCGAGTCCGCCACATCATACATAATTCACAAAGCTCTAGAATCAATTGCCGCAAAAAAAGGCAACTGAACGAACCACTTGATCGACTGCACGATCGCGACATATTTGTCAATATATAATTTTGGACTGCTGTGCGTCGAGTGGGGACCAGCTGAACCAGCTGTAAGCGATACTCGTGCCAAGGATGTCAACTTCTTGGACATCGATATCTGCGCTCTGACTGTGTGTGTGTGTGGAGGGAAACTGTATGTCAATTGCCTTAGCTTTGTCGCTAGTTTCTCATTATTATTTTTGAGTTTCGGCAAAGTGTAAACAAGTTGACCAATTGCCAGCTCCTCGACTAGGTCAGCAAGACAATTCTCTCAATGTTTATTTTTTACAGCTACTATTAAATTGCTAAAAACATTTAAGAATAATTTAAATTAATAGTGCAAATCAATTGGGCGATCCAAAAAAAAATAGACCCAATTTAGATGAAACACGATTAATAGATTAAAGATAAGTCTTTAAGGCTTAAACTGAATTCAATTGAATTATATTTAATTTTTAGAAAGCCAAAGCAATGTGAGCTCATTAAAAAACAAATATTGTATATATTACAAGCAGCTGAAATATCTAAAAAAAAAAATATATATATATAGAAATATATAGAATCTAACGATCTATGTTAAAATTAATTAAAAAATATATTAAAATCTTAATAAAATTGAAAATGACTTGAAAGCTTAACAAATATTTAATATTTAAATATTTAAACAAATATTAAAAATATTAACAATAATTAAAAGTCGTAAGACATCGTCACAATTATAGTATTAAAAAATATATTAGAAAACTTAATAAAATTGAAAAATGACTTGAAAGCTTAACAAATAATTAATATTTAAATATTTAAATAAATATTAAAAATATAAAAATAATTAAAAGTTCATAAAATTTAAATATTTAAACAAATATTAAGAATATTAACAATAATTAAAAGATCGTAAGACATCGTCACAATTATAGTATTAAAAAATATATTAAAATCTTAATAAAATTGAAAAATGACTTGAAAGCTTAACAAATATTTAATATTTAAATATTTAAATAAATATTAAAAATATTAAAAATAATTAAAAGATCATAAAACATCACCATAATTATAGTATTATGCTCAGATACTCGGAACTTCAACTGAACTCTGAGACACTACTATTCCTCAAGCTCTTTTACTGATTTTAATGAAGAAATTTAGATTCGCTAGCCGCGACACGCAATTTAAATGGATTATTTTATTAATTCCCTGACCACAAAGCAATCGAGCTCATAATTTGTCGATTTCCGACTAAAGACGGTCGATGGCAGCAGCAAAAAGCAAAAAAAAAAAGGAATGCAACAGCAACACAAGTTTCGCATTAAAAAACAAACGGCAGAAGAAGCCGCAAATGTTCGCAAATAAAAAATAATAAAAATAAATAAATGAAAAATGAAAACAAAACAACAAAAATTGGGTCCCTCGTTGTAATCCAATGCTGAGACAACGTCGCGCTGCACTGGATGAGTCATGCCAAGACTCGGATAGGCACGAACGTTGAGCTCTGCGAAATGTGTGAAGCTTGCAGTCCAAGACATTGGCACAAAAAAGGGCTCAGGGTCGCCGCATTGTTTTGACTGCGAAACTACCTGAAGGCGGAGCACGATTCCGGTTGGTGCTGTGGCTGGGGCAACAAGTTGCTAATCATATCAAGCTTCAAATTGTTGATTATTTAACTTTAAGCGAAAGATCGCAGCGAGATTTGTGCCTCCGCTGTTGACTCTGCCTGGCCAGCGCGGATGAGTCACAGGTTGCACAGGTAGAGGTTGCTGCGCTCTGGATCTAGACGTCGTCTGTCGTCTGTCGTCTGCCGTCTTTCTGTTTGGCTTCACTTTATTAGATGTTGGAGCCCAGGTAGATTTATTGTATGAACAGCAAATGGGCAAATGGGCAAATAAGCAACGGACAGGAAGGCAAAAGCTCTAAGCCAACAACAACAACAAAATTATTTATATATTTCGCTTTATTTATGGGTCTCGGCTGGGGTTTGGTTTTGACCACTTGCCGCCCCGAAAACCAACAAGAACAACAACAAGTCGCTGCCGTGACTCATATTCGATCTGTCGATATTTTTATATATATATATAAATATATATATGTGTGTGGAAACTGAACTCCTTTTCCAGCAGCACTTTATTATTATTATTATTTTTTAAAAAAGAGCCCAGCAAGAAAAAAGTTGATTGATTTTATAGGCGCGATAAGTTTATTGTAGTCGGGGTTTTGGGGTCGGCCGTTTGCCCGGGTCGCATGTCTGCGGGATGACTAATGTTTGAATTTGTGATCTCTTTGTTATAGCTCTACACCTATGTGGAATACATAGTGAAGTGACGCTAGTTATTAGCACTTATAATGCGCTGGAGTGTCTTTCAGCTGAGTGTCATTGACACCTGAGCCTGCTACTTGTGTGTATATGTAAGCAGCTAATTGGTAATTAAACATTCAACTTAGGCTCAATGCGATTGCTTGGTTAAATATTTGTCAAAGTCTCGCTCAAGAGTTTCTGCGTCTTTGCAGTTTTGGAAACGATTAAACAATTAAATGAAACATTGCCTGTACAACAACGAGCACAAAAACTGAATTAATTAAACAAACAAATGGCAAATAGAAGCCATAAATAAAGACCATAACTAATTGCTGACACAGTTAGCCAGACAAAGACATTAAAAGCTTTTGGCGTGGGCGCCGGCGCACAGTGCACGGCTGTCAGCAAAACTTCAGAACGTGGCTCACACAAGAGAAGCAAACCCCAAGACAAAACCAAAACAAAATCAAATTGGACAACACCTGCGCTGAAAATGTAGAGCGCGTGCTCAGCCAAATGAGCTGACCAGGCGCAAAACAAAACAAAACATAACCAAATCAAATTTTTACAAATTCATAGAAATAAAATTAATGAGAAATCATAGCTGCTTTTAAGTTAAGACGAACTTCGAATACGCTGGCTTTACAACTTGTGGCATTGCTTATATTTTTATATTAATCTATCTCTATTTCTATGTCATATATAGAGCTGTTCATTAAAATAGTAGTGCCGTTGTAACCACATAAAATGGTGTTCATAAAAATACTAGCGCTGCACTACACACAACTTAAAGCAACTGAAATAGTACTCTTTTCGTTGAAGATCAAAAGAATGCCCATTTTTTGCTTAAAAATTAATTAATAATTATGACAAACTCTTACTATCCGTCAGATTTGATTTTTTGATTTTTTGAAGACTTTTGTGGGCACTACTATTTTTATGAACAACTAAATTTGACAATTTTTCTTTCTGAAGCGCTGAAGCTCACCTGTTTCCAAATTAATAAAAAATATGTATGTAAATTAATAAAAAACTTAATATTCGTTTCAAATTGTTTTTAACATAATATATTTTATTGCCCAACATTTAGTGCTAAGTCGCACTACTATTTTTATGAACAACTAAATTTGACAATTTTTCTTTCTAAAGCGCTGAAGTTCACCTGTTTCCAAATTTGCCACAAAAATCATCTAAATTAATAAAAAATATGTTTAACTTAATATTCGTTTCAAATTGTTTTCAACATTATATATTATTCACTAAATTTTATTGCCCAACATTTAGTGCTAAGTCGCACTACTATTTTTATGAACTAAGCATATTCCCCTTAGAATTAGTTATTCATATACAAATAAGAAACTCTCTATCTACCACTATTTAAATATCTATAAAACATAATTTAAATAATATATTTCATTATCTATTCCTAGTGTAAGCAACACTTTTAGAGGCACAGAGGAAGAGAAAGAGAGAGAGAAACTTTTAACGTGGGCGCCCGCATTCAGAGATTGGAAATGTGAAAACTGGGCTGCTGTGATTGACTTGGAGTTGGGGCCCATCGTAAAAATCAGTTTAAGTGCAAACAAACAAATTTTCAGTAGCACTTCTCACAGATAATTTCATAAATTTTCAAAAATGACGCGACTTTATTTTACGGGCAATGTGCGCAGGCGCAGTCGCAGTCGCAGTTGCAGTTGCAGTTGCAGTTGCAGTTGCAGGCGCAGTTGCAGGGCCGCAAGTCTAGACAGTCAGACTTGAAGTTGAGTTGTTCGAGATGCTTTGATAAATTACAGACAGCTTTTTTCTTATTTTTTGTTGTTGTTTTGTTTTCTGTTTCTGTAAGAGCGATTTATGTGTGTGCAGGTAACAAGAGACGACAGTTGGCACGAGCCATAAATATTCCATGCAGACGACGCCAAATCAGCTGCATCATCCACAGCAACAATTACAACTTTTGAGGCAACAACAACGCCCACTTTAAGCACCTATGAGGCCCTCGTCACCTCTTAGCTGAACAATTCAAAAGTAGGCAGTGCCTGGACAAATAAGCCCGGGGCATGTTCACAAAAAGTAGCTAAGATGTTGTTGCTGTTGCTGTTTCTTTTTCTTATTCTCTTCATTTGATTTTTATGTTTTCTCTTCTTTTAATTAAAAGGGTTACCAACTGTCTGCCAAATCAGAAAACAAATCTAAACAAAATAAATGACTTTTACTCCAACATACAAGCTTTTTAGGCTTTTAGGGCCACAGCGGCTCAGCGGCTAAGCGATTAAACAAGTCATGGCCGAAGTTTTGTGTCTGGCTTTGGGATTTGGATTTGGATTTGGCTTTGGGTTCTTAGCCAGCCTACGAAAGAAGAGAAGTGTAGAGCAGAACCTAATGGCATAAATGGCGTAAATGGTCTTTTGTAGATATATAATGGAATATAAGACATACTTTAAAAAGCCAATTAATTTTTAAAAATATAATTTTAGTGAAATTCACTAAATACTGCAAATAAAATAATTTAAACACAATCTTAACTTGAATACATTTTATTTTATACAATTTTTAATAAATACTTTAAAAATACTTTAAATATTTACAAAAATTAATATTTGTAAGCTTCTTGTTTTGAGAAATATTTTAATTTAAAATTAGGCAATATATATATATTTATAAATATATATATTCATTAAAAAAAGTTATTTTCTAAACTCATATTTTATTTTATATTATTTAGTTTGGTTAGTTTTATTTAATTTAGTTTAAAAATATTTTTAGAAAAGGCAAACTTATATATAAAATATTTATATTCGCAGAAAAGAGTAAAGTAAAAACTAGTTTATTTAAAAATAGACACTGCTTACTTAACAAATTTAAACATTAATTATATTAATTAGAATTCATATTTAAATATTTATATTTAAATTAATATATTTTTTTTATTTATTTTGAATTATTATTTTATTCGTACTCAACTAGTCAATCATAAATATTTTGCAAATTTTTACTAAATCTTTAAAAAAAATTAGAAAAGTCATTTTACCTCAAATTCTTTAAGGAATATTCAAATATTGAATTATTAAAGTATCTAAAAAATATTTAATAAATTTACAAGACATTCTATAAATTATTATTATTAGACTTAATTATTATATAGACTTAAATTATTATATAGACTTAAGCAGAAATTCATTTCTGAATATTCAAGTTTGAGAAAAGCTTACAATTTAAATGATCAATATCTCTCTTTTCTTTAAAATATATCATAATTATATTATATTTTAATAATTATATATATCAGAAATCTCGTATATTTCATAAGATTATTAAATATCTTTAAAATGTTTAGTTTCTTTAAAAATTTCCTAAATGAAACTAAAGCAATGCTTTCACAAATAGTTAGTGCTAATATAATAATGTTATAAATAATACAATAATATTATAAATACATTTAAAGGAAAGCAATAAAGTAAATATAGCCACATTTCATAAAGAGTATTCACAGACAAAAAGCCAAGACTTATTTGGTGTTGCCTCTTTTAGGGCTGCTGCTGCTGTCTGGGCGTACATTTACAACAGCAACAACTACAATTATAACAACAACAACAACAACAACAACAGCAGCAGCAGCAGCTACAACAAATACGAGAAAAAAAGCTGCGCCGCTTTGGCACGTGCGCCGCCCGAAGTTGGTACAAGAGCCGCCCCCGAGACCCGCCCGCCCGACACAACTGGACTGCAGCTCCACTAGCTCCAGCCTCCGCTCTAAGGCCCGGCCAACAGCTTGAGGTCCAAGTGGCCTGGCCCCAAACGGCCAGCAGCAGCAACAGCAGCAAATTGAGTTCCATTTCAGGTTTCGGCTCTTGAAAAATGACGTACAATAGCGCGCTCTTTTTTCTTGGTTTTTTTTTTTATTTTTTTTTACCTTTTTTACGTTACGTTTCTTTGGTCGTATAGCCTGGTAAATCAACTTGTCTGTTTTGTCTGCAAAGCGTGGCTCAGGTGTTGCCAGCTGGCTCTGGGATAGTTAGGTAGCCAGCGAGCGTTTGATGACTCTGTTTCAAAGGTATCTCCTCTGTATCTGTTGTAATCGCAGTGGCTTGATTAATTTACGACATAAGGTCAAAGTTGGCTGTAGCGTTTAGCTTAGCTTTGGCTAATGGGTCAAGGCTCGAACGGTAATTAAATGTCCCAAGCTTGTTGTTTTGCGGCTTAGCTTAGAATGCCCATAGGGGCATTGTCTTACCAAAAGACAGAGTCATAAAAATGCCGCAGATAATCCACAGAGCCAATCTCTGTGTGACTGCCTTGGCCAAAACAATTTTGTCTCATTAGCCTAGAGATTTTTGCCGCCACGCATGCGCCGCATGGAAAGTACAGTTAAATGGCCAACCCGGCTGCAGCTGCATCTATCTATGTGCTTTGGCCAGATACTACGATAAGGCCCAGACCTGGCGTCGCGTCGGCGTTGGCTCGCCAGCTGGCGAGTGCCGAGTCCAGGCGAGCTGCCAGTTGTCCAGCTTCTGTTTCTGTTTAGCTGCATCCAATAAAAATGAAACCACATCATACTTCATATCTCATACCTGTTACGGCGAGTCAGTGCCAAAAGCATGGCAAATTTTAAATGCACAAGCACGAAAGCCCGGTCCAAACGACTGCAGCACCTGGCCAGAGCCTGTCTCTGGCTGCCGCTGCTGTCAGAAGTGTGACGAGTTAGAAGTTTGCTGTGTGTTGGCCCAGGCAATTGACTCGCTGGCTGGTACCTCAATCAAAACATTAAACCTTTGCGGCAAATTTGGCATGGCTTTATTAACGATCTCGTAATAGGCCTCTGGTAATGGACTTGCGCCCAGAGTGGGATTAGCTCATTAGTCGAAGCTGAGGCATGATTGGGGCGACTAATTTATTGTAATGAAGCAAAGAATTTAAATCTCACTCTCCCTCTCTCTCTCTCTCTCTCTCTTTGACTAAGTGCTGTTATTAGCATAGGCTGATCAGGTGCGAAACTTCTATATATATATAGTTGCGCTACAATGTAATGCACACATTTGTTCAGCGCTGTATTTAAGGCTTTTTGGGGATTAGCCTAAGAGGATCATGGCGCATTAACAGCGGCCTGCACGCCTAGACCATTATTATATATGTCAGCCGAAGCGTTTCATAAATTAACTTTTTTATGCCAAACAGTAAATTAAAACTACTAAAGATGGTCAAAAAGCATGCAATGCTGCGCTGCGAGATACCCTGTGTGCAGCAGATGTGAGGAATTTTTTAATATAAATTTTTTAATATAATAAATTTTAATTAAATGAAAATTTATTTATGTTGCTGTAGAAACTAAAGCGTATTCGAGTTGCAGCAGCAAAGTAATAGTTTAAGATACTTCAATAGTGGCCTCTATAGACTTTATTTTTAATACTAAAGACTTCTATCACATAGACCTCTTTGCTCTCTTAAGCTGTTAATAACTTAGCTGACTCTTTGCTAATGCATTGTCTTTCTATATATAGAGAGTTTCCTATATGTTTAGCTTCATATGCTCTTATACTCTTGAAAGTTTATTCACTATAATGTATAGACTCTCTGGCTTTCAGACTATAGGGTACTAAAGCATCGGCAACTGTTAGCTTATT
The DNA here is from genome assembly GCF_003285905.1 of Drosophila hydei. Lineage (NCBI taxonomy): Eukaryota > Metazoa > Arthropoda > Insecta > Diptera > Drosophilidae > Drosophila > Drosophila hydei. The sequence goes on from NW_022045643.1 coordinate 8,502,928, forward strand.
CTGCAATACAATTTGCTCTCATTAACTTCTTATACCCCTGCTCCATTCTTGCAAGTACAGGGTATCATAGAGTGAGCAACTAAAGAACATAACAAATTCTTAGACATAACAAATTCTGCACTTCTTTAAGCTTATCTACCTAGTGTGCTCTGCTCATACACACTCTATATACCCCTTGCCACCTGTGCGACTACAGGGTATTACAGATCAAGCAACAAAAGAGTGCTGCCAGACACTTGAAGCGCTGCTAAGCCCAAATATTAAACAAGATTTTTGACTACCAGTGTTAACACATTGTGCTGCATGTCGTGGCTGGCCTGAGCTACCAACAGCAGCAGCAGCAACAGTCAGGCGACTCTACAATTTATGGCCCTTAGAACAGATTTTAGGCTCGACGACAGGCCCAAGCCACGTACCGAGCCAATGTCACGGGCAGGGGCAGTGGCGGAGCGGGCGCAGTGCACACACGCAAACGTCAGAAGCAGGACAGGAACAGGTTACAGACAGCTAGGGAAGTGCTACCGTCTTACACGCGTTAGTTCCCCCGCCCTGCCCTGCGCCGCTGCTGCGCTGCGTTGTGTGTCGCGCTCTTGTCAACGTTGCCTTTGCCCAAGAGCACGTCTCCACGCAGTGGCTACGTCGCAGCCGCAGCGTAACCCATAATTTTAACACCAATAATAAAAGAAAACAACAACAAGCAACAGCAGCAACGCCAACGTGCAGGTGTGCATCAAGTCGCAGTAGCTGCTCCGTGTGTGCCTGTATCTTGATATCTTACAGATACAGATACAAAACGTAACGCTCTCTCGTCTCAGCATCAGCAGGCAGCGCACTTGGTCATAAATTTACGTTTCAAATTGTCTGCCCGAAAACTGGTTTTGTCCACCAAAAGACCAAAAGGTTTTCATTATATTAGAGGAGGGCGGAGCTGCCCCAGCCGCTGCCACAGCTCCACACTAATTGTTGTTGTTGTTGCAACGCAACTTTGGCAGCTTTTGCTGCCAACTGACACCACGACAGCGCCGCAATCTGTGTAGACTAATATTAATTGACCCGAACAATGACACCAACACTCTAACCCTAACCCTAACCCTATTGGGTCTTCTGCTTGCTCCCTGTGGCACCTACAATTTGCTGTAATGCAACGCCAGCGTGTGAAAGCAGAAAATGTTCTTCAATAAATATTTGATTGTTATTAGCCAGATCCTCATTACTGCCAGAGGAAGTCGCTTATTACAATGCCTACAGTTGGGACTATCAAGTATCACTTGCAGTATAATTATTATTAGGGTATCCACTGCGGAATACCCCTACTCCGAACTCATCTTATGATTATTTCCAAAGTTATTTCAGCGCATTCCTCGCATTTCCGGTTCAACTGATTTTGCGTGCCCTTTTCCCCGCTCTGCATTGACCCAATTTTCGTAATATTTTGCACAAATCCCTTTATAATTGTATTAACTGTAAAATTCTGACAGGTCAGTTAGCTGATTTAAAAACAGCTGCATGACAACAAGCCATAAAAGTCAACAACAAAAGGCCCATAAAACAGGCAGTCGCAGTCCGAGACAGAGTCCGGCAGAAAGATTAATTATCGCATTAATTAACTGACCTCAAAAAACGAAAGTTTTGCGAATTTAAATGAGGCTGCGCCAGTCAAACGAAAAAAAAGTAAAAATAAAACCGGGATACAGTCAGAGAATGAAACAAACGAAAGTGTTAACAGTTATACGAAAATGGATCAGGGAATCAAAGCGACTGGCGTGAGTTGTGTGACGTTAGTCGATGGTTTTGATTCTGAAAACGGAATTAAATAAGCGAGAGGCCCACTCAGAGACATAGTAAGGCAAGCAACGTAGTGATCGAACGATCTGACATAGGCTTACTCAAACCTTGAGAGAGCTAAGATCTTACTTGAGCTGTAAGGTCTTATTTCAGAATCATCAGAGTCCACATTGCCATGAATCTCTTGTTGCTTTCCCGATTCTTGATGATGCTACAGATCTAAGATCAAGTAATCAAGGCACGTGTCCATAGAGCCATGAGATCCTCTCTGCTTCCACGATCTTTGATGATCTAACAGAGCTAAGATCTAGTATTCAAAAAAGGTTTAACAGCAGCATCATCTAAGTCCACTGAGCTATGAATCTCTTTGTGCTTGCCTAAATTTGATGATCGTACAGATCCTAAGGTCGACTCATCAATTATCATCTTATTTCAGTATCTTCTAGGATTTAAAAGCCAGAATCGCGTCTTCGCTTCCACAACTTTTGATGATCTACGAGATCTAAAATCAAGTAACCAAATAAGATCTTATTTCAGAAGCGTCAAAGTTTATAGTGCACGTCTTTTCTTCGACGATCGTTGATGATCAGATCTAAGTTCCAGTAATTCTTGTTTCAGAATCATCAGATTCATTGAGCCATGACCCTGTTTGCTTCTCCGATCCTTGATGATCCCACAGATCTAAGATCGATTTATCGCTCGACCTTTGATGATCTTTCATATCTAAGTTCTAATATCATAATCATCTGAGTCCACAGAGCTATAAGATGCTCTTTGCCTTTCAGATATCCAATGATCTTACAGATGCTCTTACAGTTCGGTGTATAGAGACAGTAGAAGAGGAAGCTCTTATAACTCTATGACCTCAAAGGATTCTGCTTCTAAATTAATAGAGATTTCACATGAAGTTTCGACAAGATTATGAAATATTTTGAATTTTGGCTTTTCTTTTTTCCATATCATATCATGAAGGTCTAATACTTTTTTAGTTGATCAGCTCTTAAAGAGCTATGACAATACAGCTATCATATTCATATATAAGACGATTTAAAGACCATATCCACTTTCTTTGAGCACAGCATATTTTTCAGACTAACTCCCTCTGCTCGCTTCCACTCGCAGTAGTTGAGCTTTCAATATTCGCACAAGTCTCGTAAATCAGTTAAGCAATTCACAGATTGTCGATAGGCCCAGCTGACACAGTTGTCTTGATACAAAAGCAAACAAAAAATGGGTTAACAAAAAATCCAATAAAAGTGTCAAAATGCATAAGAATACGAGAAAAACGCCAGCGAAAAATCCTTAATTTGCACAACATGGCGATTCGCTGGCGATTGTGCAGTCAGTCAGTCACTTGGAACAAGACTTGGGTCAGTTGGATTTTTGGGCTCGACTGCGAGTCGATACAACTGCGCGATTTCGACGCGACCGGACTCAGAAGTTGCAATTTTCGCGGCCCCCGAGCGAGTGACAAAGCAACAGAGCGAGGCGACACTGGGTCCCCACGTCCAACACAAAAGTGCATTTTGCGGTTAAAGTTTGCAGCAAATGAATAAATTTTCAAATTGCGAACAGCAACGAAACTTTGACAGCCAACTGCAAGTGTTAAAAATCAAACAATTGTCGAATGAAATCTTAAAACTAGAAAACGAAAAACCAAAAACAAACAAAGGAAACCAAAACCAAAAACTGGGCGTGCTGGCAAATTATTGCAATTGCAACAAAAGGTTTTTTGTATTGCCAGCAACAAATAAAACAAATAACAAATTACGTTTCAATGAGCCTTTAAAATGCACTCAACGAACGAGACTATTTACCATTTTTACGTCAAAATATAAAATAGAAAAGAAAAAACTAAGCACATTAGACATGAACTGTTTATCTATGACGCAACTATTGCCAGGAGAGTCAAGCTCAAAAGCTTGAAAAATGTATACAAAATTTCATATTTATAAAGTCTATTTTTAAGCTATTTAATATATGTGGATATATAGAGTTTATCCAAAGCTCAAACTTCAAAATTCAATTCAAATTGAGAAAGAGTAAAATATTTTTATTTATAAATACAAATTTTTCGCAAATATAAAATTCTGATTATAAAAAATATTTTTAAATATAAATATAAATTATTTGAAAATATAATATATATATGATATATAATAAATATTTTTATTTATAAATATAAATTTTTTGAAAATATAAAATTTTGTCTATAATAAATATTTTTATATATAAATATACATTTTTTAAAATATAAAATTCTGATATATAATAAATATTCTTAAATATAAATATAAATTGTTTGAAAATATAAAATTCTGATATATAATAAATATTTTTATATATAAATAAATAAATGAATGTTTGAAAATATAAATATATAAATATATAATAAATATTTTTATATAAACATATACATTTTTTGAAAATATAAAATTCTTATATATAATAAATATTTTTAAATATAAATATAAATTTTTTGAAAATATAAAATTCTGATTATAATAAATATTTTTATATATAAATATGATTATAATAAATATTTTTATTTATAAATACAAATTTTTCGCAAATATAAAATTCTGATATATAATAAATATTTTTTAATGTAAATATAAATTGTTTGAAAATATAAAATTCTGATATATAAATATTCGAAATATTTTAAAATATAATTCCGATATATAATAAATTTAACTGCTTACACATTTAAAAAAGAAATACTACATCTAGACGTAGAGACACTTCTACAACTTAAATTTCGCTAGCCTTAGCTCTCCTACCTTAGTTAGCTTAAAGTCGACTTAATAGAAATTTCCTAATAACTTAATTTAAGAGTCCGTAAAGAAATTCAGCTTATTTATTGATGGCTGTTAAGTAAGTTCGTAGATCGGGGCATATTATTGTTATATAGCTTAATCCACTTCAGTTTCAAGTTTTAGAAATAATAAATTGCCTGCAGCCTGCTCCACCCCAGACCCAGATGCCGAAGACCGAGAGGCATTTCAACGCTCAACTTGATGACTGCCAGGGCACCGACTAATGACACATAAATATTTATCTGTCCCAGGTCCCCGCGACCAGCCCCTTGCGCCCAATGCTAACTAAAAGGGTTTCATGCCTGCACAAAGCTTCGATCGTTGTTTTTTAAATTGTATTTTTTTTTGTTTTTTTTTTTTTGCCCCTTTGCCGAGCTGTGTTATCTGCCAGCTACTTGACTTACACACGCAGAACCCAGAGCTCAGAACCAGTTCGGCCGTTGAGTAATTACACAGCTCGAACGGAGCTGGGATTGGGCTGGGGCTGAGGGACTGAACCTGCAACGGGAGCTGTAGCTGGAGCTGGAGCTGGAGCTGGGGGTTTATGTGCTGGCTTTTTGGAACGAACCTTTTGTCGTGCGTTTGCGTCCGGCCCGTCGCACTGTCGCCGTTCAGACGCTTAATTGCGTAAGGCAGGTGGCTGACAGAGAATAAAGCACCTAAATAGAGAAAGAGGGAGAGGCAGAGGGAGAGTCAGAGAGAGAGAGAGAGGCGCAGACAAACCACTTTAAAGCTGTTCCCGTAGGTGATTAGTGCCGGCTTTGAGCTGACGCTGACCGGCAGCCCCCTCGACCCTCGCCTCGAACAGTAGTCCAGCTCTTTCCAATATTGCCAAGTGTCAAATTAAGTGCTCACATGATTAATATTTGTGCCCTAGGCAGCTCTCTCTAGCTGCATTGTTCCCAAATGGCTCGGCTACTGTTCGTTTGGCCATGCAATTTTAGCGCTGATTAACCGTGTCGCTTTGTTATTAACTTTTAATTATAAGCCCCTGAAATATTGTCTAGTTCTGAGCCCCATTGATGTGCGAGTGACTTTTGCCTAAGCTCTTTTCTCCGTCTACTGTTTTATGTCCTGTGACGATTCGTCAGGGCTCAGGTCAAAAGGAAATTGCATTGCATAGTTGCCCAGTGAGTCAGGCACTTCAAAGGCCAGCGACTTGGGAACTAGAACTCGAAGGCAATCAATAAATTCTGGCATTAGCCCGAGGCCTTTTCAGCTGCATTTCATGTGCTAATTGCAAGTGCGGAGACCAACGCGTTGTGTTGTTAGACGGCAGTAAGAAAAACATATGCCAAATTATTTGGATCGACCTTTCCGAGCTCTCAAGTGGGTCCAGTCGAATGCTTCAATTGTGTCACGGACCAAATCGTTGTCGCTGTCGTCAGGGACGGCGTCTCACGTGTCACATGCCAGAGGCAAGCAACAGACGCTGCCTCGCCTCGAGTGGATGACACATGCCTGTGGACTCTCTCGGGGAACGGCGACGGCGACGGCGACGGCGACGGCGACGGCGACGGAGCTGGTGTCGGTGTCGGAGGTCTCGGGGCCAGAGCTGTTAAGTACGCTTAGAGCAGATTAACTTAACTGTGCATAAAAATGCTAAAAACAAAAAAAAAAAAAACTAAAACAACAACAGCAAAAAAAGAAGGAATTTTTATGCGACAGTAAAAATGTTCAAGTACGCCGGAGCAGGCAGAGGCAGGCAGCGGGACCAAAACGAAACTGAAGTGCCTGTCATTTGGTTACATTTTCAGTGAGTGAAAATATTGTTGGAATGTGTTAAAAGTCATGCATAAAATTAGTTTCAACTTGGGTGACGCGTTCTGGAACCGGCTGCTGTGCTGCCGATGCTGCCGATGCTGCCCTCTCCTCTGTGATTTATTTTCATAAGAGCGAACCAAACACTTGAGCAACACGTGCGTTCCTCGAAATTTTCTCGCCTGTTTAGTTTTTTGTTGTCGTTGGCGTTTGCAGTTAAAAACCCATAAAAATTTGATGCATATGACACGCTGAAGTGTGTTGGCGAACATATTTATGAAATTGAATGCCTTAACTATACAAAAATAATAGCTGGGCCCGAATAAAAGAAGGAGTTGAGCAGCAGCTCGAACAGCTCTATTCCTCTGGCCTGTCTGTCAGTCGCGCCTAATCGAATTTTACGCAGCACTGATCACCCCTGATGAGTGCGGCTATACGCACCTCCTTTGGCAATTGTTGCGTCGCGTTCTCACGTTCTGTAAATCAAATTAGTTTGCTTTCAGCGAAACGCGCACGATCGGCAAACTCATTTTCACACGCCTCCAACAATATTTGATGCGCTTCGCGCCTACCGCCAATTACAGATGCCGTCAGATGCTGTGACAATGCCATTGACAAGGCTGGGCTTAGGGTTAAGCCCGACCCTCGATACCTGCCAACCGAACTGCTCTGAAAACTATGTTAAATTGCGCTCTGCTCAGTCAGAGTAAATCAGGAAACTAATTGAATCTGTTGTGGCATAGATCGCATCGATCGTATCGCTCGTATGTAAACAGCATGTTTCTGATACATTTCTCTGCAGCTCTGAGGCGGGGGTTGAGCGAGCGCTCGTCTTTATAACAATCTGCATAGGTTAACAAAAGCAGGCACTGAGCAGGGCGAGCAGGTCGAGCAGGTCGAGCGGGGCGCTGTAATGATCATGCTTGATCGCTTGTTGTTGTGGCTCACGCAATTTATCTGCTCGCCGTTGCTATCAATTGCTGACCCCTAATAACGAATTCGTGCGCAAACTAATTGTATACATATTGATGAACGAGCAGCCGGGATAATCCTCAGGCGGCGAGGAGCGCGGAGAAATCGGCATTGAAAAGGTTCCTTTGCCATTTGCGTGTCATTTTGGCATTTCTTTCGGCTGAAAGAGGATCAGATATCAGAAAAGGTTCTGTCTAACATCAATCAAAGGCAACACAGCAGCCCCGAACTGAGAGTAAAAGTAAAAAGGCCTGGCCTGGTCTGGCCTGGCCTGGCATTGTTTATCCTTGACGCAAAGATAGCAGAATCGAGATCTGTGATCTGTGTTCCATGATCCATGATCCGTGATCACTTGTTTATTTAAGTGCTTAGCAGGTCGTCGTCGACTGCTGTTGAAAGATTTCTGCTTCGTTTGCTTAACAAAATATTAAACCTTTTCTCTTTTTGGTTGCATTGTTTGCATCTGTTTAGCGCTGGCTGCAACAGGTGCTGGAGGACGCAGTGCTAATTGGATTATGCCTTGCTTAATGATCCTTGCCAGCCGGCGGTATTCCACTTCGCGTGATCGCGTGATTTGGCATTTAGGCCGTTGCCCACATCATTGGCCTTAGAAGTCTTGGGCATGGGGTGTTAATCTCTTCAACGCAGTATTTTGTGGTTAAAACCCAAACAAAAAAAGGGAAAGTTCCAAGGAAATCGGCTGCGAATTGGGTCACAGCGACTCCACTGGGCTTGGGGTTGATTTGATGATTCATGCGAAAGTCGCTGTTGATTTTAATGAATTCCAAATAATATTTACATTATTAAATGGCCATTATTTCCACTTGATTAGGCCTGCCAATTAATATACTAGCGAAATTCCCACGCGCACTGAAAGAGCTTCTTTATAAATCGGGACAAGTACATAAGTCGGGCAGCTTGAGCTTCAGCTTCTGCTTGTTTTTTTTGCATTTATTTTATGATTAAATATTGTCGTATTCAGTGAAGCCCAACCGAGAGCCAATGGGCCGCAACGAGACGCGGAGCTGCCGCGCAGTTGCGTGAGAACTTGACAAGAAATCAAATTGCACTTAAATGCCACACACACAGCCAGAGCTGTTGAAGACATTTCATAAATTTGTTAGTCTAAAGAAACGTAAAAAACTTGTGGTTAGCTCAAGACGTTGCCATAGAGCAAGTTGCTCAGGCGCTCAGTCGAGCATGTCGTTCGGCAAATGAATTTGTTTTTTTTTTGTTTTTGTATTTCTTATTTGGGAGGGTTTCGTGCAGTCGTTTGTTAAACGATCTTGCCTTTAGGGCTCGAACCCCAACTACACGCATACGCTAATTGTCTTGGCCAAATACAAGCGTTTTCACGCCATTCTGCGCACTTGGGGTGCCTAAAGAAGCAGTCAAAGGCCTGAAGCGTGGGTCGCTCTCGGTGTCTTGTGCCGCGCCCAGGGCAAGCTTTGTTTGCTTAAGAAAATGCGGGAAAATCAGCGAGTTGGGGTCGGTGTGAGAAAAGCATTGCTTAACCGATTGTACAAATAGCAACGAAGTTGAAAGAAATATCGATCTATGAGAACTTTTTTTTATTTATTTATTTTTTTTTTCATTTTATATAGTCAAACTTCCGGCAATTAAGCGGCAGCAGAAGCAATCGATTTGGCAGACAAAGAGAACTTTACTCTTCAGTTCGATCTACCAAATAGAAGCCTTCGATAAACAAGCAACTGTAACTCAATACGAGAAAACATAAAAGCAAAAAAAAGGTATGAAATCAATAAAAATGCATTGTAAGAGATAAGATTTTAAGCTGGGGCTACTAATTATGTATACAAATCTTCTCTATAATAAAAGCAGTGGAAAAACAACAACAACACTCAAATCAAGATAAGCGTCAAAGTGTGCACTGTGCAAAATAACCAACATGAAAACAAAATTCAAGCGACCCTAACAAAGGGGGCTCAGAAGAAAAAAAAGAACTACGAAAAAAATGCCTTCGAATGCTGCTTACAATGGCAAAAGATCAGCGAGCCGATCATGGATGAGTTTGCTGGCTCACGCTGATGATGACGATGCCGATGCCGATGCCGATCATGATTATTATGATGATGAAGGTAAATAAACCCAAAAAATCAGCAGCAGCAACGGCAGCAAATAACTCAAGCAACATGCAGCGCTTTTGTGTGCTGCAGCAGCAACAACAAAGTGAGTCAGAGCAGAGGCAGAACGTAAAAGAAAGGCGAGATAACCAAGCGGCGCATAAATGGCCTGGGCTTGGGTTTGTGCCGCTGCCTGGGTCTCGGCTGGGTCCGGGTCTGTGTCTGGCCCAGGGCCCAGGGCCCGGCCAGCTCCAGTCGCGCCAGACAAACTGGCGACGCTTGTGAAATTTTCTCGCCGTCTGCTTTTGCCTGCCTCTTTTTCGTACGCAATAATAAAGAAAATAAATAAAAACACTCACAACACCAGCGCACACACCAACACACACACACACATACACACATAAAAAAGAGCCATAAATGCATTTCAACAAAGGCAGCCTGAGGAGCCAATGAACCTAAGGAGCTAAACCAAAGCCCAAACCAGGCCATAAATAAGCCGAAGCCCGTCCATCGCCGCTGCTGCTGCCTCTGCCTCTGCCTCTGCCGAGCGTCGTGTGTGCAGCGCATGCGCAGCCGTACGGTTGCACTTCAACTTGAGGCATGCCACGCCAACGGCTGTCAGTGCTGCCTGCCCCAAGCTGCTGCTGCTGCACTATTCTATCTTTTTTCCTCTTTCTATTTCTTTTTTTGTATTATTTTTTTGGAGAACCCGAAACCATTTGCCCTTTTAGGAGGCAAACACATTTGTATATTTCCATGTTTAATTTGTGGGCATTTTGTTGTACAGTTAATACTCTGCCAATGGACGTTGTGATTTAATTGTAAAATATGCATTGCCTAATTGATTATTAGCCATAAATAAACATATCTATGCTAAGCTTTTGATTTATACACAATATTTTAGATATATTTATTAAACAAATATTGGCTCTGGGAAGCTAAGTAATCATGAGCGGAATTAAAACTTATTCTTTTTTAATAGCTTATGTATACCGAAGCAGTATTTTTTGCTGGTACTTTGGCGTTGTTTTACTGTACAGAGGCAACACTGAAGCAGCTAAAAAAAACAGCAATCAGCTGTATAGCACTACAGACTACTCCTTTTCTGTATAGACTCAAAAGGATCTGCTCATTATCCTTAGCAATGCTTCTTTAAGCTTTTCCTTTCCATATTGCAATAACTCCTCAGTTCAACTAAAAGCCTCTATCTATCAATCTATACTTTAGTACAAGTCGCTATAAGGCAACTTTAAAGTAGAAAAACATTCACTTAACTAATAAAAAAGACTAAGTTAGTATTTTTATAAGCAAATAAAAAATCTAGTTTAATTTTTAAATATATTAAAATAATAAATATACCTCTTATTCAAAGCAATTAAAATGAATAAAAAGTTACAAAATAAGTTTTGTGTTTATTTATAAAAATATATTTTAGGGCAAGATATTGGATGATTTTCTTAGAATTAGAGTTCTTTGAATCCAATGACACTTTGACAAAAGCGTGTGAATTATACTCAGTTCAAGTATAAGAATTTACTATTTATTTATCAAAAGTTTCAAAAATATTTCAAAAATGGTCTTCAACATTTTGTACGCCACAAAAAGCTTGACGAACAGTTGAGAAAAATTCAACAATTTACAAGCGTTGCTCAGCTCAGTCAAATGTCAAACCAAACTCAGCAAAAATTAACCATAAGCTATTAACAGGGTTCTACTATAGAACAGTGTGGCCAGCTCGTAGATCTGAAACTCTAAAAAGAAACAATCTTTTAGCAGAAGCATTTTTGTACCTAAATAATTTTAATATAAAATCGTAAACTTTAAATGTGATTGAATTTATTTAATACGTTTTATAATTATATAATAATTAATTATATAATAATATTATAATTATATAAAATATAATAATTTATATATATAATTTAAATATAATTTTATTGCTAGATTTTTACCTCATCTTTCCTACTTATTGCTCTTGACTGCTTCATCGCCTCATCATGTTACATCTATAGAGTATTTCGCAGTCATCCAATGACAAAATAGACATATTCACATCAGTTGATTTTCTCTATTTTTTTACCTTTTTTCTTTTTCTTTTTACTACCTTGTCAGCCGCTTGCACACTTATGCTTTAGGAATTTCTACAAGTTCTCAACATTTTTTTACTAGTGCAATTTTTCACTAATGATGACTAATTCACTTGTGGCTTTTAGACAAGGCAACTGGCATTTTTTCGCTCGGCCCATTTGCATGATTCACACGTGAGAGGTGAAAAAAAAGCGGCATGTGTAACGCAGGTGAGGCGAAGCTGGCCAAAACTATTTGCCAACAGCTGCTCGCTGTCCAAATGACGACAGCTTTAAGGCGTAACATGAGAAGTTCCTACAATAATTTTGGATTATTTGAGACATATTAAAAGGGCATCTGAGGCCGCAGAGCAGTAAGTAAGATAAGCCTTGCTTTGCGTTCCGCATTACAATCAAAATCCAATTAAATGTTATCAGCCAGTTCGAAGGGCAACTAAATTTCAAATTTCAAATTTCAGCTGGGGGCAAGAAAGTCAACAAGTGTGTGTGCGTGTGTGCGTGTGTGTGTGAGTGAGAGTTGGGGTTTCTGGTCGTCTCAAGTGTCTGCGCGGCTGGAAATGCCGCGGGCTGCAGTTGCAGCTGTTAATTTGAAAATTAGATAATTGAGGCAAAGCTCGAGATGAAAATGAAAGTACAAGAAACGCTTGACCCCAATTTGATAAGATGAACTGTATCGTGGCTCCACTGACTGCTTTGTGTGATGGATATGCATAAGAGCACTTGTCACTGTTTCTGTGCCGTTTGATACTTTAATTACGTACTTAGTTCTTTGGATATGTTATGGCCATTAGTTGTCGCTTACGGACTCAAATTGCTGATTGGCCAGACAGCAGAATGTGACCAAAAGTGTTTTGTCTCTTTGCCTGTCACAATCAGCGGACTCTGTTAAATTGGTCGACATTTAGTTGGCTTTAGGCAAATCCAAAATCTTGAAACACATGCTGCATGCGGCTTAAGCCAAGTTGGCGCTGCTCCGCCCCAAAAGCCAAAGCCAAGACAAAGCCAATAAAGCGCACTTGCTGCTCTAATAAAGATGAAAATTATATGCCCGAATACACAGCCAACAACGGCAGCAACTGCAACGGGCTGCTGTTATTACAACGACAAGTGGAATTTACATAACAATTTAATTAAAGTGCACAAAAACAGAAACAAAAACAAAAGCCGAAAGCTAACTCCAGACTGGCCAAGTCCGGGCCGAAGGAGCTGCGAAAATCTAAAGCGCAGACTCAAAACGCAATCACGGAGGGGCCATACACATATATATATGGCAAAGAGTTGCCTTATTAAATAAATACACTATAATTAACGATCGTGTATATATGTATGAAGTGCTCAAAATAAAAAATCAGCCAACACATAAGCCATGATTAAGGCTGGGGCTCATTTTTTTTGTCGAGTGTTGAAATTATAGTTGGAAAAGTCGGATACGCATTGTTATACCCTGTTGGCGAGGTGGCGAAGGGGTAGATAGCTAAGAGGGAGATAGAGATAGAGATAGAGATAGAGATAGAGATAGAGATAGAGATAGAGATAGAGATAGAGATAGAGATAGAGATAGAGATAGAGATAGAGATAGAGATAGAGATAGAGATAGAGATAGAGATAGAGATAGAGATAGAGATAGAGATAGAGATAGAGATAGAGATAGAGATAGAGATAGAGATAGAGATAGAGATAGAGATAGAGATAGAGATAGAGATAGAGATAGAGATAGAGATAGAGATAGAGATAGAGATAGAGATAGAGATAGAGATAGAGATAGAGATAGAGATAGAGATAGAGATAGAGATAGAGATAGAGATAGAGATAGAGATAGAGATAGAGATAGAGATAGAGATAGAGATAGAGATAGAGATAGAGATAGAGATAGAGATAGAGATAGAGATAGAGATAGAGATAGAGATAGAGATAGAGATAGAGATAGAGATAGAGATAGAGATAGAGATAGAGATAGAGATAGAGATAGAGATAGAGATAGAGATAGAGATAGAGATAGAGATAGAGATAGAGATAGAGATAGAGATAGAGATAGAGATAGAGATAGAGATAGAGATAGAGATAGAGATAGAGATAGAGATAGAGATAGAGATAGAGATAGAGATAGAGATAGAGATAGAGATAGAGATAGAGATAGAGATAGAGATAGAGATAGAGATAGAGATAGAGATAGAGATAGAGATAGAGATAGAGATAGAGATAGAGATAGAGATAGAGATAGAGATAGAGATAGAGATAGAGATAGAGATAGAGATAGAGATAGAGATAGAGATAGCTCTATCTATCTATCTCTAGAGTATCTGCCCGTTGGGCACTCCTCGAGGCACTTGGCACAGGTGGCAGTTGTAGCCGCCTCGCTGTCTAAGACCACATTGTAGGCCAACTGGCACAGGCCCAGACCGCACCGCAAGCAGCCCAATAGCAGTTGACTTTTTGGCGTATGTTGCAAGCAGATCCTCGCCATAATTGGAAGCAGTCGGATGGAACTAGTTGCCGGCGTAGCTGGCAAGAGCAACAAATTATAACTAACCAGATGCCAAGTATTGTCGTTGTCTTTGCTGCTGCTGCTGCTGCTGCTGTTGCCATTGTCGACGGCCAGTCGATCAGTCAGTTAGTAAGTCAAGTGGCTTGAAATGTAAATATGCGAGTGGCACGGAGTCGCATCACTTTTACTTTTAAGCCCGCTGCGACGGCGTGGCGAGGCGAGACGAGGCGAGGCGATTGCCCAGTTTGGGCTTTGTGTTAATGTGACAAGTTGGCTGCCAATCGCTCGGACCTGGCCGACAAATTGTCGGTGCCAATATGATGTTGGCCTCTTGTTGTTGGCTTATGCAATTGACACCTCGTTGTTAATGGCTGCATGGAGAGCGCTGCTTAATGCTTAAATCATGTCTGCGCAATTTTATTTTATTTTTTCGTTTTTTACAGTCAAACAATAAAATTAAGAGTCAAGCGGACAGCTGCTCGCTTAGCAATTAGCTGCTGTCGCGGACCAGGCTAAGATATTGGCTCTTTTATGCCCTAAAATGGCTAATTGTAATTTGTGGTACTCCGGCCGGGATTAAGTTACGATTCCAACTGGCAATCAGAATAAATTGTAGAGAGAGTAAAAAGCTTTAAAGCACAGCAGAGGCTCGAGCATTTGAAAGATTTCCCGAAGGTCAGTTCTTGAACCTTTTTGGTTGAATTTGCAATTAGTCACAGCTGACTGAGTTACCTGTCGTTGGGCACAACCATTTTGGCCACAGTTTGCAGGTGTCTCTGCTTCATCCCCCGTTATGAATCATGGCGAGCGACCGAAAATGTTTACTGCCTGAGAATGCTTTGTTTGGCAGACAGCTCATAAAATCTATACAAGGCAAGTAAAATGGATTTATAAAGATATTAAAACATTTCCATAAAAGGCACCATCCAGATAGCCGTCAGCTGAGGGAGCTGCGAAAACTAAATAGGTGACAATCAAGAGCAGACAGCGAGACAGTGACAAAGTCGGCGGAGTTGGACGATCGGTCGTAAAAAGCTGAAGACCGCGTAATAAATGCATAAATGAAGACTGAAATTAACATAAAATTGTAAGACAAGATGATCAGCTAGGGGCAACACCCTGCGCCATATAATTGCTGCGAGGCGAGGCCAGGGTCTGTCATACTTGTGCCCAGCACACTCTGCAAGCGTGTCGTGGCTTTAGTTTACGGAATCTGACTCGGTTTCGGCTGGGACTCGGATACGGGTTCGGGTTCGGATTCGGGTTCAGGTTCACTGAGCTGAGCTGAGCTACTCGATCCCTTTGCAACGTCTTTGTTTTTATAGTGCGATAAGCGACGATCACTAAATGTGCCCGGGCCTTAGCCGAAGCGCCCTGAGCCCGAGAACTAGACCTAGACCCAGACCTAGACCGTCGACAGTTCTCCTGGCCCTTTTCTTGTTCGCCTGTCGCATCTATCAGGTCTTTCAGTTTGTTTGTTTATTTGTTTGCTGTTGGCGTAGGACGCAGCGACCCTTTTCCTACACTGAGGCTCCACTGCCCTGGCCGGTTCGGGTCTGCCTGCTGCTCTGACTGACAAGTTTCACCTGTCTGTATTTGTCTATGGGGTGATCTATCATGACAGTCTTAGAGCAGCAGCTCGCCCAGGCTCTCTCTCACTCTCTGGCAGGGTTGACGTTTCTATTGCTGCGCTGTAGATTTGCCGAGCAGCATTTGTTTGAGTAGATAATGGGGCAAACAGTGCGCTTGTCCGTATGGTAATTTAATAGGGTTTTACATGCGCTAGGTGTGCCAGCATCTAGCCAGCTCGACCCTTTGCCCAATAGGGTCAGCATTGAAATTAATATGTCTCTGTGGCTAGATGGTAAACTGATATGCATGCAGCTCCAAAAACCCCAATCCTCCAACCCAGGCATTGAAAGTGAAATCCCCACCAGAGACGCCTGACAATCCATAGCGAACAGAGCTTAGCGATATCATCCACGTTCACAGCGCGAACGTGCAAACTGCGTGCAGGCCAACTTGGCCTGACGATAATGATTGACCCAAAAAAAAATCAGAAAATACAATATCATAAAAAAGGCGCCCAAAGCAACCAAAAGTGAATGTCATTAGAAGAAACTTTGTCGAAGCAGTCGCAGATAAAAAATAATATATAAAAAAAATGGGTAAAGAGCTGCCACAAACCGAGCCCAGGCTGCAGCAGCTGTCAATCAAAGTGCAGCAGCTAACAGAAAACAAAGCAACGATGTAGCTGAGGCTGTGCATACCCTGTAATATGAACTGTAATTGCAGCAGAGTAAGTGCAAGGCCTACTTTATAGACTTGCTTCAAGCTAGATTTTCTATATAGAAAATAAATCTAGAATATAAATTATAATAAATAAAAAATCGATTTCAAAGTCAACTAATATTAAGTATTGTCTAGTATAAGACAGGCAAAAATAAAAAAAAAAAAAAATATGATGATTTCATGTCCTAGACCTGCCCCACAGAAATAGATAAATATGTAAAGTAGGTAAATATATGGATTGAACTCATTGGAGCCGAAGCCATACGGTTATGTAATATTATTGTTAAATAAAAATTAAATTAATTAAATTTTAAAAAAATGTTATTTGTCTAGTATAAGACAAATTGCAAATAAAAAAAAAACAAATTAAAAAAAATTTATTTAATAAAATAAATTCAGATTTTAGAGTTGAGTTAGGTTATATAGAGTCACATATGTATGCATATATTATTTATTATTAAATCAACGATTTAATTTAAGCTGGTTTACTCTAGAGTAACCTTAAGTCGTGCGCTTAGAACTTTAAGTTTTGATTCTTTTTTTTTTTTTTATTTGAAGATTTTAGTTTTCTGAACGTATTTGTTTTCTATGTAAGTTTTCGGTGCGTAACGCGGCTGCCGATGCCGCCAACCCCATCCTCGGCCTGCTTATGCAAGCTGGTGAACACTCTGAAAAATGCCCCCAGCTTGGTTGCCCCAGATTCTGTGCCTCAGCCTCAGCCTCTGCCACTGCCACTGCCGCTGCCGCTGCCCTTTTATTTTGTTTCGTCGAAGCACATAGAGCATATAGCAAATGCTTTCAATCGCTGTGGCTAAAGAAAACTTTTTTTGTTTACATTTTGTTTTGTAAACAAAGAGAGAGAGTGTGCGTGTGTGTGCGTGTGTGTGTATGGCAATATCGCGCTGTTCAACACAATCGACAACAACAAACACGAAGCGCAGACGACGTCGACGACATGTTGCATTCTAATGGCCTGCCCCAGAAGTTGTAACCGAGTTGGAGCCTCTGTTGATCATGTTCATTAATTAATGATCAGTCGTCTGCCCAATGCTGTTGTTGCATTTGATCTTTATTATTGTATTTTATGATGGCAATGCGTTGTGCTTTATTTTCTTTCGTTTTCTGTTTTGCCTCCGAGCGTATAATTTATGACATTTTATTGTGTGGCAAATGCAAATGTGGCAGAGCAACACAATTGCTGGCGGGGGTAAACGATCGTTTTGTGGTCGTTTTACAGATTGAGCCAAATTAAATCATATATTAAATATAAAAAAATATTATAGACTAGATCACACTAAAGATGGACAGCAGTAGCCGTCCTCCAGCCACATTAGATCCAAATAGAGAGGAGCAGGGGGCAGCAGACCTAAAGAATTGATTGTCTATTTGTTGTTGCTTTGGCACTGGGAAAGGGAAAGATAGATTGCTCTTGGAGGGTACCAAGGGAACCCTAAAGAATAAAATCGTGTTGCACTGCCACAGCCTACAGCAACAACAACAACGATATGGCTAACCAAATGGGCAACGAGCAGAGGAGAACAACAAAATCAAAAAAAAAAAGAGGCAGAAAAAAAAACTGTTGTAAAACGCATTTTGACTGACAGGTACCCATAGGTCTTAGGAGCGGGACAGCAACGAACTGCTGCGTACAGGGCACAGCTGAAACTGCTCAGTTGCACGAGTCAGCCGAGACGACGTCGAGTGCCGAGACGCTTGCCTCAATTTGAAAATCGACAAAACGTGCAACTCACATGTCATACACGCGACGAGCAGCGAGCGAGGATCACAGATCGCAGATCGCAGATCGAAGTTGTCCGGATGCTGCGTCAACAGCTGCTCGCGGGAGACTAAAGAGCGAGGCAGCAAGCAAACTGCGCAGGTGTAAGGGTGCGTGAATTGTTTTTAGGCACAAAACATACAAAAAACAAGACTCAAAGGTAAAGCTGAGGCAATTGGGGTTGCATTGAATGAATTATGATATTTATATATATATGCTCTATGCAAGCTAATACAGTTTACTCTATACTGTATAGCATATCTTATATATATACATGATCTGTCGCCCAGCCTAGCAGCTGCTGCGCTGCTAAGTCCTTAGCTTACTTTTCACTCAGCTGTCTGGCGACGTCTCTTGTGCAGGTAGCTTGCCAAAGCTGCTGATGCTTTGTTTAGTGACTGACTGTTGCTAAGATACCCTGTAAACAAGGCTTGCACTTGCAAGGCAAAGAAAGCTTAGCCTTAACTTGCTCAGAAATTTATATACAACTGGCAACTTTTAAGCTACTTTAACAGCTTCACTTTAAATATATATAAATATATATATATATATATATATATATATATATATATATATATAAATATAAATAAATATATAAATAATGTATATATATATATATATATATATATATATATATATCAACAAGAGCTCAAGTCATCAAGAATTAAAAATTAAACGAGGCGCGCTCCGAGCAGCACAAGATTTATTCAATTTGTGTGCGTGTGAGATTCTAATTATACAGTGTGTGTGTGTGTGTGTGTGTGTGTGTGTAAGAGTTTTATGCCCTTATTGAACACCTGTGCTGAAGCGCTCAAGTTGTGAGTAGCATCTTGTCAGATGCTTTCAATATTGGCAAAGCGAAGGATTATGTTTATAATGATAAGCTGCTGATGCGTGGATTAGGCAGCGCTCTCTGTCGCTCTCTCTCTCTCTCCCTCTCGCTCTCTCGCTCTCTCTTACTCCAGTGCAGCCACACGATCGTTAATTCTGAGATGTGCCGTGCGCCCTGCTTGAGTGCTCAATATATAACTCAAGAAATTATCGCTCATTATCTTATTTTGGCTAGTAAATAATTTCGTTACGGTCAGCAGCTATTAAATTCGAAGCAGAGCAGCAGCAGCAGCAGCAGCAGCAGGCGCAAGGAGGCTGCGCGCATCACATTAGTCAAAGAAGCAGAATCAGCAAACGAAGTCGCAGCTGAGCGCAGACTGCAGACGGCACGAGCGCATCAAATTAAGCAGGAAGAAGACAGCAGCGTCGACAACGGCAAGCAGCAAATAAAATACATACTAAAAACCCCTAACCAATGTAATTTGATACCGAAAATCATGATGCACAAACAAACATGCAACAAGCCAGAGCCAAGATGTGTGTATAAAGAGTCAAGGGACAAGAAGAGAACGACGACGAGTCGACGACTAATTGCCATCAATTTTTTACATAAATCTTGGCAATATTATGCATGCAAATGCTGAGCGAGCAGGAGGCGGGCGGCGCAGGCGCAGGAGCAGGAGCAGGAGCAGCGCGCCCATAGACAAGCGCAGTAAACATGGCACAGTTTAGTGCCGCAGACCGCACCAACTTCAGGATTGCCCATGGAGCCAGCACTCGAGTCGTGTTTAGCTAACCAATCAAAAGGTTCTTCAACCCGCCAGGTCTGCTCGAAGCCAGCTACAACTGCGCGTCTGCGTAGTTAACCATTGCTAAAGTGGCACGATCAGCAACATCATTATCATACATAGAACGACGACTCGTAGCTACGACAATGGAGCAACAGCAGCAACAACATCGAGGCGTGTTGCTAAAATCAAATAAAAGTTCTAAAAACGTTTTTTTATGCCGAGTGCCTCTAGTTCGCGTTGCCAGAGACAGAAAGAGAGGCATGATCGTGAGGCAACACGATTTGAAAATTGCGTACGTATCGCCAAAACCGAGTTCATTATGTCCAAGGAGGAGTCAACAACGACAAAGAGTCGCAGAGAGCCAGCGAGCGAGCCAACAAAGCTAGCTCACTGTGCCCAGCGAACGATCATGATGATCATGCAGTTGATATCATGCAACAGCAGGCAGGCAGGCCGGGCCAGGCCAGGCAGGCAGGCAGGCAGGCCAGCCCAGACCAGACCAGGCATAGGCAGTCAGGATAGGTTCATTGACTTGCATCTAGAAGTTCATTGCAGTTGAAGTCGTACCAGCAGCAACAACAACAGCTAAAAAGAACCCATGGATCTCTCAGTGTTGTCTTTTGCTTGGCTTCGGAGCGTGTGTTGCACACTTTCTGTTTTATACCTATTGCCGAGTCAGAGACACGTCCAGGCCCGAAACCTGGGAGAGACCGCGGCTCAGCAACTACTTTTTATTTTCCTTCGCTACACTTGTCCTATGGCAGCTCTTGGTATTATTTGCTAGGATTAAAGGCATTAAAAGACATGAAACGAAGGCACAACACAGAAAGGAGAACGAGCAGGGTAAACATACGATCGCATGTCTCTCTCTCTGTGTGTGTGTGTGTGTGTGTGTGTGTGTGTGTGCTGTGGCAAATAAAACATCTGTGCCGTAAAATCAAAACACAGAGGGATACGAGCGCATACAACTGCGCCGTTAAGTGTGGATCAGTCGGCTGCTCTGGCCAAGGAAAAACTTGCAAATTGACGTCGTGGGGATCGTATAGGAGTAGTACGACGATCGTGTGGACCCTTCAAGAAACAAGTAACGTTGTGTATCCCTCCATTGCGCTCTGTTTTTTGCCTTCTTTTTGCGTTTGCCTTTGCTCAGCTCTGAAATTTATTCTGGCGGTTGGTTCGTTCGTCTGGTTTGGTCGGTAGAGTTGCCTGGTCGGTTGGGGTGACCGCATCTGTGGGTCTGTTTCAGGTTATTACACTCTCTCTTTCCCTCTGTGCTTAAGTCCCAACAAGGATTGCTATAAATGTATAAATGTAGGCAACTTTCTAACTTTGATTTGCTGCAAGTGAAACTCAGTTTAATTCACATTAAAAATTCCAGATTGTTATTTCATAAACAAATCCAATAAGTTTCCATAGTCCTTTCTTCTTCTTTGCTTTATTCATACTTTCTATACTGCTCTTCTATATTCGTATTCTTTAAGTAAGTCTAATCAGCTCCTTTCAATTGCATTTCATGCTGCAATGAAATCTCTGCCCAGCTGCAGCACGACAACACTGTCCAGCAACACACACTCTCTCTCTCTATCTCTCGCTTCCACTCTTCAGGTCTTGATTTCTCTCGCTCTCACTCACTGAGTTCATCGGTCACTCACGCTCTTTCACAGCGCACTCGCTCTTAAGTTTGTTGTTTCTCTTGGACAGCGCCTGCTCTCAGCTTATTATGATATTGCTTTTCCTCTCGATTTTCTATACACACACACATGCACACAGATAGAGAGCGAGTGTGTGAGTCCGCTGCACTCCGGTTGTAGTTTGTTTTGTTCGTCTTATTCCGCTGGTCGTCGTCGCTTCGTTCGCTATGGGGGTACAGTAGTCTCCCGCCAAAATTTAGTGGCGCTCGCCGTTTGGCTCTTTGTGCGTTGATCTTTTACGTTTTTGTTTTGATTTCAACATTCTCGTCGTTTGCCGTAGTAGTTTAGCCCAGGCAGGCACCAACGTTGCGCTGCGCTGGCCTGTTCGCTGGCAACTTGCCGGACCGGACTACACACATACATAGAGACACGCACACCACCAGCTTGGACAAGTGATCATGACAGCGAGTTGTGCTGCATGTGTGTGTGTGTGTGTGAGTGTGGTTCGATCTCTGCGAGCATCTGTGTGTGTGTGTGCGTGTGTGTATTGGGCATTTTCGTTTTCAATTAGGTTTAATCAAGCAAACGATCGATCATATTGACTTGTTTTTTGAGCTGGCTTGAGGTGTGCGTTTTGTGTACTGCCTGCTGCCTGCTGCCAACTACCAACTGCCTGGGTTATTGCTCGCTTTTCATTTTCCTGTTCTGGTCTTTAAGTTTTGCATAAACTTGTTGATTAACTGCGGCCCGAGGGGTTCAGCTGCTGCTGGTTTTCGGTTCGCGCTTGTTTGAACTCATTACAAATACACTTCCACACGCCAGCGCGCGTGTGTGTGTGTGTCTCCCCAAAGGGTACCAAGGTTATAATCAGTTTTAGGATTATGCTGAACCAAATTAAGTCACACGAAATAATAATAACTAAATATAGCTTATGGAAATGTATAGAATAGAAGATAAATCAATAAGGTGTGTGGATATTTAAGATAATAAAAGATTTTTAGGCTGTAAATCTAACAAACTGTGGCATATAAATCCATCTCTTTAGAAATCGAAGTATAAGGGCTATTTATCAGATATGTTTTAGCATTTATAAACGATTTGGAAAATTATTTTAAAATTATTTTTAAATTTGTACATTTTTAAGCTTAGACATATACAGTTGTGTTCATAAAAATAGTAACAAAATGAAATGTTGTTCATAAAAATAGTAGTGCAGCAATAAACTAAATATAAGCAAAATAGAGGGCAACTTTTTGCTTTGAAAAATAAAAAATATTAACTCTGAGTGTAGAATAGAATTCAAAGAGATTATATATACATTTTCCAATTCCATATCTATATCAAGTATACATAATTAATTCTTCTTTTGCCTAGATTGCTTATTGCTTGGCTTAGCTGTGATCAGCTCATATATAGGCATCGATAATCATAGCAACTATTTGACAGCAAAAATATCTTTTAATAATTATTTTATATTTATTGTAAACTACTGATGATCTGTTGAAACAATGACTATATTTAAATAATTATATTGTGATATAGGGTTATATATAATATATATTGTAAATGTATTGTTATATTAACTTCAATAAATATGATAATAAGAACTCCGCTCAGACATATGTTAACTGCTCTTTCCAGCAGAATAGAAAAAAGCAAAGATTATATTAAGAACGTTTCTGCTTTAATTATATTATAAATTATATATATATTATATTTCACATAGATTATTATTATTATTATTTAATATATATATATTACATATTTACTGAACATGCCACTACTATTTTTATGAACAACCATATTTTTCATATTTCTTTTTTGTAGCGAACAAATCTAAATTTTCCAAAAATATTTAATCTTAATATTGGTTAGCTTTAAAATAGAAATCATATTTAACACAAACTAGCAAATAAATCTTTTTAGCCTGCCTAAAGTCTGCCTTTTCAGCCAACACATGCTGATGCAGATTTCAAGTCAGCCAATATAAACTGAATGCATTTCTGTGGCTTCTCTATTACCAAAGTGTCAACTGTGTGCGATGCTGGCTTAAAGAAATTATATAAAAATTATATACACACACAGTAGCAACAAGACACCAGAGGCGGAGGCATTGCACAGGCTGAGGCTGAAGCACTTGGACAATCAGGCAGCGTCAGGCATTATCATTATGTTTATTATATGAGTACTTGCAACCAGCAGCAGCAGCGGCGGCAGTGGCAGTGGCAGCTCACAACAGCTCATATAGCTCTCGCTCTGATCATAATCAGACAGGGGCCAGGCTCTTCAGGCCAAGGGTAGAGGGAGGCGCGCTCCAACTCCAACTCCAACTCGAGCTCGCAATCGACAAGTTGTTGCATGCACGATCGACGTGAAGAGCGCTGCTTGGGACTCGTGTCTTTGGGTTTGGCTTAGCCCCTCAGCTGGCTGTGCTCGGGGGCTGCACAAAGTGTTTTGAGGCGACTCGTTTGGATGCTGCTGCTGCTGTTGCTGTTGCAGCTCGGCCCGCATCAGCTTCGTCGTCGTCGTGCGCATTTAAAGGTCTCCAGTTCTGAACGCGTCCTCCGCCCTCTCCTCCTTCTTCTCCTCCTGCTTCACTGTCAGCTTCGGCTGTCTTCTGCTGGAGCTGTTTAAGTGCCGTTGCCGTCGTCGTCGTCGTCGCCGTTGAATCTTTAAAACTTGATTTTAAGTTTGTTGTTGTTGTTGTTGTAGTTTTACGTACGCCAGCTGAACACCTGTGTTCTTATGCGCTCCCCTCAGTGGCTATAGACAATATTATTATTTTTCTTTATTTTTTTCTTAACCTCATGCAATTTAATGTCATGTTTTTCGTCTTAGTTGCTGTTGGTTTATTTGGATTTTTTTCTTTATTTTTTTATTACTTAAGTGCGTGTTTAGGTTTAAAGGTTTATGTTTGTGTGCTGCTGCTGCTGCTCGATCTTTTATGCCTAGTAAATTTAGCGTCTTAACCTATTTATAATGAAATCTGTTTTGGTCATAAACTGGCGAGAGGCGGGGGCTATAATGTTTCACAATTTATGGCACTATTAAAGCACAGTTAAGGCTTAGCCTATGAAAATCATCTAGGTAATTGCGACAACTGAAAAAGAGAATAGCTATCGTACTCAAAGCTGAAGTTATGGAACACACTGAACTATTTGATATGAAAGGAATATGAAAAATATATAAATACAGTCAAATGAGTTTATCTAGTTCGGTTTCGGAACGTTTGCTGTTCAGAATTACATTTAAATTTCATTGTCAGCTAAGCAATGCATATTGAATACAATTGAATTGTTTTGTTCTGTTGGTCGAACATGGCGTATGAGTAATCAACTAATTTGCAACAATAGGCAAAATGCAATAAGTTTATTAATAACGCGACTGTAACTAATCACGTCAAATGAACAATAGCCAAAGTGCATTTATGGCTGCCTCCAAAGCCAACAAAAGAGCCACACTCCACATACTCTATGCTAACCACCAACATGGACCGATTGGACAGTTGGACAGACTAACTAACAAAGCGCATTCAATCAACATAGCACAAACAACAGCGCACAGTTGCAAGTCATAAAAACTACAACAAAAATCCAGTACAAATACAAATACTATGGACTGTGGGCTGAGGGCTGGGCAGGGGCAAAAACTAAAAAAAATGAAGAAACAATTTCCAACATTGGCCGAGGCAGCTACTGGGCATACGCCAAAAAGAGGCGACGCGACGCCTCGTAACGCTAAGCAAATAGACCAAAGACAAGCATAGAGTTCTACATGCGGGTAAAGGGGCGGGGCGGGGCAGGGCTTGGGAATAGGGACCCAATGTATACACACACAATGCAACTTCACGCCGCAAGTCAAAATGCAATTAAGCGCAGCTACTGGACGACTTCAGCGCGCTGATGATAATGACGATGGCGATGACGATGATAATGATGATGACAATGATGACGATGGCAACGTTGTTGTAACCATCAAACAGCAGATTGTCAGAGACAAACACACACACACACACACACACATGTATAGATGTATGCGTGTGTATTTATAACTAGAGAGAGGAGAGACCCATGAGCTGGGCGTTGATGTTTCAGGCGGAGTTGCACAGATAGAAAACTACATAGTACAAACAAAACTCGATTTCAGTTTAAGACGCAGTAAAAAGTTGTAATGCAGCTTAAGACGGGAGCGCAGTCGCTTTAAACATAGAGGAAGGAAAAGAACCGCATGGAAAACGAAAAGCAGCAGCAGCCGCAGCAGCAGCAGCAGCAAGAGCAAAAAAAAATATAAAATAAAAGCTTTTGTGCTCGAAGTGGCAATTACACGCAACAAAATTGGAGGCAACAGGTTCAGCCCATAATTTCGATATATATATCGATATATATATATATATCTGGAAGCATACAAAAGGGGTGTAAGAGCAGCCAAGGCATCTATCTACCAATCTGGGTAATTATAAAGTCAAAGAAATAGAAAAAAAAAGAAATTCAATAAAGCAATTAATTGGCTTAAGGCAGGATTGTTGAGCAAATGACAAAGGATTGGCTAGAATTAATTATAAAAGTTCGACTAATTTGGGGTAGTCCCTCTTATTTCTGTAATTATGTTTGCCAGTACTATTATTTATTTCAACATAGTAGATAGATAGTAGATATTTTAGGTCATTCTACTAATTACTAATAACTACTCTTAACAAATATTATT
Source organism: Drosophila hydei (assembly GCF_003285905.1). NCBI lineage: Eukaryota > Metazoa > Arthropoda > Insecta > Diptera > Drosophilidae > Drosophila > Drosophila hydei. Next base: position 8,528,947 of record NW_022045643.1, read on the forward strand.
TAGTCGTAGTCCCACTAATTCTATTAACAAGTCTATTTATTAAAATTATTAATGCTATTGCCACTAATTTTAATAATTTATTTATTGTAATAATATATATATTTTTTTCTAATTGCTCTTTATTACCTCTAAATAAATACACACGTATATTTTTCATTTAAAAATAAGTCATCTTATGGGCAGAATTCTTCTAATTGCAGATTTTTTTATATATTTTAAATAAGTAAATTAATTAAAAAATTTTTAATTAAAAAAATACTATAAAATAAGCATAGCTCATTTCATTTCTATAAGCATGTCTTTTTTATTTTTTATTTATTTTTTTTTTTTATTTATTTTTTTTATTTATTTATTGAAAAAAATTTAAATAATTTATTTAAAAATAATAATAAAGCAAAAAGTTATTTCATAATTTATTAATAAATAGTAAAGCTTAGAAATACAACAAAATATTTATAAATAAGCAAAATTGTTAAATAATTTATTTAAATAATAACAATAAAATTCTCTCTGTATAATAATAAAATTATATTTTATAAATTTATTTAAAAATGATTATTATTTAATTTAATTTAATTATTATTATTATTATTAATTTCTTGCTATTTTGAAACAGGTAAAAATTCTTACTTACTCTTATGAAAATATTATACACAAAAAGATTTTCCTTTATGCTTAGAACTTTTCATTTACAAACTCAACATGCTTTTCGCTCAGTGCAGCTTCACTGCAAGCTATAACAAAGAAGGTTCTTAAAAGCTTTATGCATCGTTGTCGCTGTTTCGTATAGCTCGGCAACAACTACAACAACAGCAACAAGAACAAGAGGGAAACCGGTTTTGCCATTTGCTCTTAGGCTCCAAAGACGCCAAACACTGGGCTCTGCCGGTAAAAACTTGGGTATTTGACTTTGGCTGTGTTGATTTGTTGCGCATGCGCGCGACTTGCGCCGACTCGATTCGCTGCGACTGCTACTCACTGTACAGTGTACACCCTGCAGCGTTGCAGCTGTGCCCCACACACACACACACGCACACACCTATAAAGACAAAGGTCTATGGGGGCAGCTGAGCTGGGGAGGGCTGGCCAGCGAAGGAGGGACTACCTCTACTACATCTTGTTGTTGCTGTTATTATGACGCTCGAGCAGCTACTGTGCATTGCTTAACGATCATGCCCGATCATGCTTCAAAAAAACTAAAGCCAAAAAGCTCGCACGTTTCGTGTTTTCTTGCTGCTGCTGCCGCAGTTGTTGTTGTTGTTGTAGCTGCTGCTTAGTGTGCTTTGGTTTAGCTACCGTTTGGATCGCTTTTCGAATCGCTTTTGGGATCGCATTTGGCTCATTGTCAATGTCGCTGTTTGCTATTTGAGCTCAGCCTCTCCACCTCCTCATCTACTGCCTCAACCCAATTCACTGCGTGATTCATTTGTCGTGCTGTGCGCAGTCGACCCGCATGCTATATGCGCTTTGGGGGCCACCGATATTGACGTTTTATGCAGCTTGGATGCGGTCGCACCGTTATGGAAATATGATTGCCCAAAAGGTACAGGCCAAGTGGATGAGCCCCCCTCCCTCTGCCAAGGAGTTGCACCCACAGCCAGATCAATTTATGTAAAATGGATGGTGATTAAAATGATCGCCAATATTTGCATTGTGGTCAGCGTTTAAACTTTGGCTTGCATTTATTATTAACGTCTATTGGCCGGAGTTGATGCAATAGTGCCCGCCGGAGGTGTGGCCCATTATAACTTCGTTCGAGCGATGCACGAGTTCTCTATAAAAAGATTTCAATTTGTTTTTTCAAGGATGCCAATACGATGCAACTCGCTGCCTCGTTGCTCAATAATTATAATTCTATGCTGACCCTGAGCGCAGCAATTATATGGTCAAGGTTGTGCATGGCCGACAGCGATATGAGCACAGCTAAGTAACAGATCAATATTGACTCTGGGAAATTTAAGTAGCCAAACAAACGACAAAGTCAACGGCAGCCAATGCAAAGAAGCGCTCAACACAAACAAAAGATATGAATAATGGGCATGCACACAGCCATAGACTCCTAGATAGTGGATAGCTACGCAAATAGAAAGACTTTTACGTTGCGCACACAGCATGCAGCAGATAAGCCGTGAGAGCTCCAGAAACTGATCTGAAAATTGTATAAATAAAAATCAACTGTGCGTATCAAAAATTATTTATCTTATTTAGAAACGATTGAAAAATATTATTTTAAAATTTATATTTTATTGCATTTTTGCCTAGATTTGATTAAAATGTGTTATTATAGAGTAATTTCTAGGAATTCAGATGTATATGATGTTGTCTATTCCTGTGAAGCCCAGAGCAAACTATGAATTGTACAGAAATTAATTTGAAATTAAATATAAAATTTTTAATTATTTAAAATAAAAAAATATATATATTTTAAATAAATATATAATTGTTAGCAAAAATAGCAACAAAAGGAAATTTATTTATTTAATTAGATATCAATTAAATAAATTAATTTCCTTTTGTTGCTATTTTTGCTAACAATTATATATGTATTTAAAATATATACTTTTTTTTTAAATAATTAACAATTTTATTAGAAATTATTTAAACATTTTTTTATTTTATGTATTTTTTATATATATATATACATATATATAACGGCTAAGACTTCACAGTTCTATAGATAATAAATATAAATTTATAAATATAAATATATCTATCCTCTTATATCTCAGCTTTCAGATGATTCAAAATATTGAAAAGTTCATTATTTTCTACCTTGAGAAAGGAATTTAATATATATTTTAATTAAATAAATTATATATATACATATATATATATATATATTTCTAAAAATTATTAATATTTTGTTAAATATAATGATAGTTTTGTTATTTTAAAAAAATCTAATTATTACAAATATTAATTTTAAAATAAATATTATATATTATTAAAATAACTATATAAAAGCTCTTGCCTTCTGTAGTTCTTAAAAATAGGAGCTATAATAAAAAAAATATACTCTTATATAATATACTCTTTTTACTTTCCGAACGAGTATAGAAAACAGTTTAAAGTCTTCATTAAAAATGTTGATTTGAAATCATTAAATTGAGCGTTAGTAGCAAAGCAACCCTCGCTTGCCTCTGCAGCTTAGCTAAGCACTTAAGCCTGATTGAATTTACTTTTGAAACGTATATTTCTTAATGTGTATAATTTATGTTCAATTATGTCTTTCTCATCTATAAGTGATTCTAAGGCGCTTCAAAAAGTGTCATCTATGTCCATCAAAAACTTTTGTCGTTCGCCCAAATGAACTTGAACTGTTGATGATTATTGAAGAAGTTCAGTTCGCGGCAAAAAGTACAGCTTTTACTTAGCTCATTTCTGGTTGTTACAATTGTCACGCTGATTAACTAGACATGGCAAGACAAGCTAGAGAGAAACCACAAGAACTTTTGCAATGGCTGAAACGCAAGGCACCTACGCTCGTACTGTACCCAACTGGCTGAATAGATAGAAGAGCGCAATCCGGCCGGCACATCCGAAACCAGATTAAACCGCAGATGTTCTGTCAAACTGACAGCGCCAGAGAAACGACTTGATTGCGCATGAGCCCATGCCCATGGTCAGGCACAGGCACACGGCTGTGGCTGTGGCAGAGGCACAGGCTCACTCCGTGCCGTGGAACAGGCCAGCTTATCCAACGACAACAACGTTGAACGTTGAACGTTCAACGTTCTAATGAACCCAAAAGATTTTACGCGCCAAAGGCTTTTTTCACGTTCCGAGTATCGAGACTCGTACAACTGCAAAAAAGTAAAAAAAGAAGATGTAGGAAAAAAGAGACCAGGCTGCCTTTTCTGTGTTTTGATACGCGCTTCCAGTCGATACAAAATTAAAGACCTAATGAAGTGGAGGCAACGACAACGCAAAGATAAATATGCACAGGCCACAGAGTATAAGAAAAAAAAAAAAACGAAAAAAAAACTCGTTTGACCAGTTGAAGGCAGTTGTTGGGGCAAGAATCATCATAATTTTTACTATCAACTTGCAACATGGACACATGCGACGACGACGACGACGACGACGAGGACAGACTGACGGATCGGCCGACCGACCGAGCGACCGATCCGATTGCGTGTGCCTAACCCTCTGCCAGCACCTCGGACGTCGCAGTCGCCTGCTGCACACGCCTACGCCACACGGTGCCAAGTGCGAGGGAGCGAGACAAAACAACAACAAAGCAGCAACACATATGTATCCATACACACACATACACATATGCATATGTGTGTATATGCATATATGAAAAAAAAATGATATGAAAACAGGTCATTGCCTTAATGGATCTGAACACAACGCCCCACTGGCTTCGACTTCGACTCAACTGGCATCGAGTATCTGCTGCTGTCTCTTTCTCTCTCTCTCGCTCTATCTCTCTTTTTGCCTCTGTGTTGCTCGACAACGTACGTTGCCTGCATACGAACGAGGGAGGCAATGCAAGCAGCCCCAGCGATAAAGATTTAAGCAAATAATCAAATACATAAACAAGAACCAAGAAATAACTGAAAACTAAGACGAACTAGAAATGCTCTTTGCTTGTAGAAATGTTAGGCTTGAGACGAGCTTTATAGAGCTGCAATAAAACTGAAGAGCTTTAGCTTGACAGGATCAGATCATAGAAGAGAAGAAACTTTGAGCTGCCTAAAAACAAATAACTTTAAGAGCTCAGAAATTGGCAGGGCAAAAGTTTTTTAAGCTATAATTTATAGTCTTGAAATTCTCAATTTTTGAATTTGTTTTTTTTTTTTCAAGAACTTTAGTTCTGAAATATTAATAAAATATATAAAATAATTGTATAATGTATGCACTATTAGATATGATCAAAAAGTCCGTTGATCAAATCTGATCAAATCAAAATCACATTTAATTGAAACATGGATTGCTAGATATATATATATATATATATATATATATATATATATATATTTTTTTTTTTTTTTTTTCTTTTCTTCCAATGATCTATACTAAATATTTCTAAATATTTGTTTTCCATTTGAGTTAGGGTATGCAGAAGACACTGCCAGCTTTGATTGTTTGGGGCGACGGAAACTCTGGAGAAGGCTCGCAGCCTGAGCGTAGTTTAGGAGAGTTGGACTGACAGACAGACAGACCGAACAGTTGGCAGCATGAGCATAGAGCGTACAGTGGCGACTTTCAAAAACTTTACACAAATTTAGATTTATTGTTAAAGGCAGTGAGAAAACAAAGCAATGCGCATGGTAAATTGGGTTAAAAGTACAATTGTCGTTTAGACTCTAATTGGAGGCGTGCGCCTGATTGGAGTGAGCCTGTCACTTGCCCAATGGCCACAAACAAATCAATTGCTATGCTCGATAACTCGCATTCTCTCTCTCGCTCTCCAACCGGGAGCCACAACACAATGAGCTACTGTTCGCTGGTCATTCACTCAAACATTTTGAGCTGGACTTGTGCTGGGCGCGTGCCTGCCTGCAGCAGCTCAAAGTAGTTGAAGTTGAAGTTGAAGTTGCAGTTGCAGTTGCAGCTGTTGCAAGGTTGGCCCAGTGTGGCCCACTTGCTATCCTCTTGGTACAGTGCCGCCACCTTTTGCCAGCTGCTGCGCCCAGTCCAGCCAGCCAGCCAGCCATCCAGCCAGCCAGCTGAGAGTCAGACTCTGACGCTGACTCTGATCTTGTGCCATTTTGTTTGCCGCGGTTGCAGTTGATCTTTGCAGTTGGGCCACTAGATAAGTCCGCTGTTGACTTTGCTTATGTAATACTAGACTCCACTCAGCTGCCGGCGATGGTTTGTGGTGCTTCTTGAGCTGACGGGATGAGCGACTGCTTGGCTGCCTTGCCAGGCCGGGCCCAGCCTAGCTGCCTGGCTGCCTGGCTGGCTGGCGTGTTGTTTTTGATAAATTGCCTAAGTTCAGAAGTGGAGTTTGCAGCCAGCAGGGGTTATGGTTAGTCAAGTGGTTAAGTACGAGACGCTGCCATCTGTTTGGCCCGGAGAAATGCCAAGATATATGCGCATATATATATGTCAAAGCCAAAAGGTTATAGCAATATGAATTCATAATTTTCAGCACGTCTTTTTCAGCGCAGACAAACTCTTTCTAGTCAGCTGGATACATAATTAGAAATTATATAGTATCTACGAGGCAAGTGGGCAGCTGTCAGCAATTGCTGCAGATCTATTGTTTGATCAGTTGAGTGCAGTAACTGGTTTAGTCTGAGCAGGGCAACCTGCTTCAGGGAGCGACAACTGCCACGCCGTCTGATTGGCCACATGATGTTGATGTTGCCTCGCGTGCAGCTCGCTGCTGCAGCATGCAGATGCTGCATTACTTTTTAATGCCGTGGCGGAACCCAAATTATCTAATTTGCAAAGTTATTGCTATTAATTGGGCGTAATTATTGCGTGTCGTCGGGGCTAAATGGCGCCTTTTATGCAGCCTTTATAATTAGTTTCCTTTAACAACGCTCAGCCCGACCGACCCTATGATTGCTCTAAATGCTGTCCAGCTGAACAGCAGTTGCTGTGGCTGTGGCTGTTGCTGTTGCTTGGTTGTCAATTTTAATTGATTGTTAATCTGCGCCGCGCAGGCTCAGCATGATCTTGGACCCTCTCTCGGTCTCTCTGTCTCTCTGTCTCTGTGTGTGTCTTGCTCTGGCCGAGGTTAATCTTATAAACGTACCGAGTTAATTGTATTAAATACGCTCCACAGCATTGTTGTTGCTGTCCAGCTGGCTGGTTCTGTTGATCGCTGCTATCGTCGCCATTGGAGTTAATGAACCATTGAAGATCAAGGATAAACGATGTACACATGGCAATTAGTTGATTTTTTATTGTAGCCACCGCGATAACTAAATATAGACGGAGGCCATAAATGCATATAACAACGATATGGAGACAGTCCAATCGAGCCCAGGCGGTTCCGCAGAAACTGCACAAAGAGCGCAATCAATGGACCAAAAAAGCAATTTATTAATAAGTGTTTACGGGTAAATTTGTTTATAAAGCTTGGCACTTTATGTGCCAAAGGTGCGTTGACTATTGGCCAAATGTTTCGAGAGCCACCTAGACAAGGCGACTCACAAATTTTGAGAAGCATACTTTTGGGATCGAGCTAGTTTAGAGAACGTTTGGCCTGTTGCTATAGGCATGGAAATTTCTTTTCGTAAGGTGAATAAAGTCCATAAAGTATATAGATGTATTATTTAATGAATAATGTTTGAAAGCCTTATGCATATAGAAAAAAAAATTGAAATTCTGGCAAGAAGACAGATAAAAATTTTTTTATTTATATAAGATGAAAACAATAAAAAAAATATATGAGATTTATTAAAATTTTTATAAGTTATGTATATATATATAATTAAATATATATAGATATATATATATATATATATAATATAATATAATTTAACAAAACCAATTAAAAAATTTTAAAATAAAAATATGTAAAAAAATGAATGATTTTTCTTATTAATTATAAGTTATATATTAAATATAAGATATAAAGTTTTTTTTTTTAAAAAAATATTTTATATATTTCAACGCTGAATTCCCATTTGAATTGGGAAGGCAAGCGAGGCGTGACTGATGCTATAAAGTATATTTATCAGGTATATTGATCAGGATGACGAGCTGACTTGGTATAGCTGTATTCATCCGTCTTGAGACTTGAAATTTCAAACATACCTAGTATAAGTTTATTTTTGTTCCCATTAATCCGATCTATTTTATCGATGAAAATAAAAATTCTGTTTCCTTCCAGAAAAAATTGAAATTTTATCGATCTGCGTTCGATATATAGATTTTAATATTTCATATTTGAAATATTTTCCTCTTTCTCTTTAAATTTCAACATAAATACTAGAGACTTGTGCTTTGGCAAATATACACATTTGGAAGTCATAGTCAAATTATTAAGAGTGCTCATCTAAAAGAAAAGTTATTCAACAATTAAGTCTCCGTAGTTAAGCTCATGCCACAGCTTACTGTGCAGTAAGCAGAGCGCGTGCTTATGCAACAGAGCGTTTGCTATGAATGCAGAAAAAAGAACTGATTGGAATATCAGCTCTTCGCAGGGTTCAGGCTCTCTCCTACTAGAAGTTCTTTCACTTTCTCAAATTAGATTATTCTCATGGAATACGTTTCCTAAATCTTCACAGCTTTGCAGTTCCCTCAAGTCATAAAAACCCTCGACTTGTTCAGTCAAGTCAATGTGATTGCATATTCCGAAATGATATAAATGATTGTCAGATCTTAAATAACAGACATTAGCATAATCAGCTCTTAGCCAGACCTATACAGACTTGATAACTCACAGGTCGTGCGCAGCTAAACTGGAGAGGCGAGAGAACGGCTCGCTAGTAAAATAAATCAAAGTTTTAATTACGATGCAATTAAAGTAACGTATTTCAATTAATTAAAAGCAATTTTGATTGAGCGCGCGCTTACGAGCGAACTGAAGCTGAGCTCTGGTCTGGTCTGGTCTGGTCTGTGTATCAGGCCCACGCCTAGACACAGCCCAAATAAATAAATAAAAAAAACTCGATAAACATTACGAAACCTGAAATTTTGCGCGCCAAAAATGTGCAGCGAAAAACCAAAACAAGCTGCGCACAAATAAATATATTATTAAACATATATATATATACATACAACTTATATATATATGTGTTTAGATAAATAAAAACAGCTGGCTGCAGCGATGCAGCGGCTGCTGGGGCAGGTGATAAGGCGGCTGCCGCGTCGGCAGGTTGTTAAACCAGCTGCCGCCCCGCTGCAGCGGCAGCCGCGTGGGAGCTGCGCAGCGAGTCTATTGCGTCGTTGCGAAAATTAACTGCAATGGAGCGCACTCAGGTTAGTCGGGGGCTAGCGGCCGGGTGCTGCTATTGCCACTTGGCATAAATGTTAAAAGGCTCGCCACAAAGCTTCCTACACAGGCACAAGCGGCTTCCGTGGCTTCAACGGCAACTTCGACTCCAACTTTGACTGCGGCGCGCAAAAAAAAAAATTATTATTGTTGTTGTTGTTGGCGCATTGGCCTAATACGAAAGTTGTTGCCCTTGTGTTGGTGGTGTACGACGCGGCGTGTTCGTGCCACAAGTGGCAGCCACAAATTACACAAGGCAACACATGTGTGGATTAAGTTTTTAGACGGATTTAATCAATAATGAATTCAATTATGTGATGGAAATTTTAAAAATTTAGTTGATATGGGATATGTCCATACAATGTTCAATATATACAGCTAAAGCTTGTATTTACGAGGTATTATTATATTAATTAAAATTAAAATTTCTAATAAAATGCTAATTTATATGCCAGAAATTTATATTTATGTTGTGATTGAATAGAAGTCTTAATCATATGGGTTTCTATTATAAAAAAGTCACAAATTATATACCAGGTAATCGAGTAATTGAAACTCATTAATAAAATTTATATAAATAAAAATAAACATATATTTAAATTAATGGGAATTTATGAAGCAAGAAAAACTTTGCTGTCAATGGTTTTTTATATATTTATACATAATTTAAAACGAAATGATTTGCATACAAAAAATATGTAAAATTATAAATATTTTGTTATATATCATATATTTAAAAATGTTGATAATTTTCAGTTACTAATTTTTTATTTATAAATTCTTATATTTTTCAACATATTCATATTAAAATTTTATATATTTTCATTTACTTATTTTTTATAGAATAATTATAATACTCAAAAATATTTCATTTTTGTTAGTATTATATTTTTAATACATTCATATTTTTTCATAAGCAAACTTTATTTTAAATATATTTAAATAAATATATATTATTTGTAAAATTTATTTTTATTTTGACTACACATAGACACACTACATTTTGGTTAAAGCAGCTTAAATTTGCCACTTAATAGTTGTCTCCTGCTGTCTAGTGTAACTAATGAGCTTAGCAAGCACGTCACGCGTCAAACTTTGTACGTGTTGTTTCGTTTGTTGGTCAAGTGGCCAACAACAACCATAACAACAAAAACAACAACAACTACAGCTACAACTGCAACAACGACAACATGCAACACGCGCTTAATTTTATTGGACGTCATGCGGTGCGCATGCGCAACGGACCTGCCGACCTGATCCACCAACAGTGCCATTGCATATTTACATACACACACAGACTAGATACATACATATAATATGTATATATACATATGCATAAATTTCTATATATGTTTCTTTTCTTTATTTCGGGGCAAATGGCATAATTGGCTGCCCCAGTGCGGTTGCGGGCTGCGACCCACTCGATGACTCCAGCCAAGTCCAAGCATATGTGAGTTATAGACGCCTGCGGCGTTGTACGTGAGATATGAGACATTTGGTTACATGATTTCCATGCTACCTGCCTTCATGTGATTGATAAACGCTAATGATATCAATCAAAAATTAAAGCATTGCAACATCAGTTCGACAAGAGGCCTGACAGAGCTGAAATTGAACTTTGGCGTAGGCTAAGATTGTTAAGCAAATTAGTTGACTTCTTTATTGGATTTTAGGTGCATATAGTTCTGATAATATAATTAAGAGTGGGTAGCTAATATTTTGAAATATTAAACATGATTTAATGAACAAGAAATAGAATCAAAGCCTGAACTGCTCTGATACATCCTGCTATACCCAACTCTGTCTCTAACTTATGGCTTCGTTTGGCAAGTCTTTGTCAAGAGATTTTAATTTCTTTCGAAATTTAATATAGACTTGATCTGTTAGGTAAGTAAAAGCCATCGAAAATTATGTTTCTTATTTGTTTCATTTTTTTTTAGAATATACGATAGATAAAGCACTTTTATTTTATGTTCAAATTTAGTTAAGGAAAAAGCCTTCGGAAAGATATGAATTTGTATATCTGAATATCAATTAATATAATTATTAAAAAAAAAAATAAAAGAATATTTCATTAAATATATATATACATATAATTTAAATATATATATATATATATATATATATTATTATTATTATTATTAAATACAATGAAATTTAAATATAAAATATTAAATACAAAATTCAGAATGATATTGTGAATTTGTAGTGTGAAAACCCAAACCCAAAAAAATCAAAGCAGGAAATTGTTGAAAAAGCTGTAACGACTCATCAAATTGTTTTCTTAGGCCTGATGGAATCATAAGCCAAGCTTCATTATAAATTAGTTTTGAGCACATTTAGTTAGTTTCAGTCTCTACAGTAAGAACTAACAGCAGGCAGGCAGCACTCTTATAAGGAACACCAGCTAATGCCACTGTCGATTGTGTGGGTTCTAATTTATGGAAAACGCATTTGAGCCTGCGTCTCAAGATCGCAGATTGTCATCGTTGGCTAGTGCATTAAATGCGGATTTTTAGTGTTGCAGTTCTCAAATTCAATTGCGCACAAAGCGTGTGAACCTTGTGTTTGTGTGAGTGTGTTTGTGCAACATGCTGCATGCTGCTGCGGCGGCGGTGGCGTTGGCTTGTGGGCCGACGCTGCAGCAGGTTTGTCTCGTGTGTTGTTTTTGTTTCTCTTGCTTTTTTTTATGTCTTTGCGCGCGCTAATTTGTGCAAATCAAACAACAGCCCACAAGAGCAACCAGAGCCACATGAAGGAGCCAAAGACTCAACCAGTTTTTCGCTTTTGCTTTTGCTTTTGTTGCTTTTGGGGCACTGCGTGCAGTTGTAAAAACACCTGCTACAATTGATTAAATCACAGCAATTTATTATTAAGATTTTTTCGAGTTTCTTTTTTACTGTTTGGTATTTCTTGCAGTGGCAGAGGGGCAAAACAAACCACAAAGAAAAAACTATCAAATCGAGGTTGATTGATTTTCGAGGTCTTGTCGAATCGAGCTTTGTGGGTGTTCTCGACGTGAGGTTCAATTCGCTGCTCGGGCCTATTTGGCTTAGACACTGCGGCTACCAGCTGAGTTTGTGCCGTTACTTCAAGCTCATTTTGCATAAATCAATTGGCTGCCTTTTTGCGCAATAAATTTTGGCACGTTCTAAGGCGTTAATTGGGCTTTGCATTTGCATACAAAATTTACATAAGTCAAATATTGTGGGCTGACTGAATTGAAAGTAGATTTTGCATCGACTATGCGGATGATAGATGTGATTAGATGAGAATTAGGGCAAATCGATTGATATTCTTGCTAAAGTGTTATTAAACGAGCTTTTTTTTTAGCTGAGTAACATATTTATATTTTATATTTAAATTTATTTTTTATATATATATTTTATTTTGATTAGGAATATACTAAGGTCAGCTGGAAATATAAAGAACATATATAGTCTGATCAAACAGAAGTGAGATAGAACACACAAATATAAAAAGTTTTAGAGAAAAAAACAAAATTTTTTGAGCACAATAGAAAATTAGACATTTAATTTTAAGCCTGCCTATAAAAATTAAAATAAAATTTAGCCTGCAAAAATTAAAATAAAATTTAGCTTCACCTCGTCGTCGTTACGTCAAAATATAGACTTTGTAGCAAGTAGTATTCAAGTAGAACAACGAAAGGGTATTCTGCGTCCACTTTCATGACCTTAGATAATCCTAAGTTTGAAGAACTTCCAATTAAGCTAAGGCGATGCTATTCAAGTTATGAAATGAATTGGAATTTAAAAGACATGGAATGGATATTAAAAAAATAATGTGTCGAACATGACATGGATATGAAACGGAATGGAAGGGAATTGATGGAACATGGCATGGATATTAAGAGAAAATGGTATGGAATGTTTGGGAATATATGGAATATTACAGGGAAATTAAATGGAATATATGGAACATGACTTTGATATTAAAAGAAATGAAATAGAATGTTTGGAACATGTCACAGATGCTAAAAATGTAAATGGAATGTATAGAAAATTGCATGGATATTAAATGGAATAGAATGGGATGCATGGAACAGGACACGAATATATAAAGAAATATGTATGAAACATGCTATGGATATTAAATGGAATAGAATGTATGGAACATGACAAGAAAATTAACCGGAATGAAATGCAATATATGTAAGATGCATGGATATTAAGTGGAATGGAATGAAATATATGAAACATGACATAGATTTTAAAAGGAATGATTCCATTCCTTTGTATGACCACCATTATGAAATAATATTTTCTTGGTCAAAATATAAAAAATATAAAATGATTCGAATATATATTTCTGTACCCCCATATGCATATGTTAGTTGTAGTTAGATCAGAATCTCATTTGACAAGGCAAAGTTTATTTTTAGCCCATTATCAGCAAAGGCCAAGTACATCAACTGGTTCGAGCCCTGGAATTTGTGCTCCACATGAATCGATCACGTTGTCAAGTCATCTGCCAGGGACAACAAAAATGCGATCATAGATATTACGTTAATGATTTGTGAGTTATTAAAATAGCTGAAAATAAATGCCTTTGCCAGCCAAAGGCTTTACAACCTTTGCTGTAAATATTAAAAAAAAAATATAATTAACAACTTTGTAGCAAATTTAACAAGCCGAGACAAGATCGACAAACACGAAACTGATTGGTCTAAACAGCATGGGACTGAAAACATGAATATCGCGTGCTGTAGATAGGCCCCGGGGCCAGTGAATAAATAGACCAGGCAATTGTCACGATTGGCTACTGTACGACCCGAGCTCGAAATGAAGTGGGCAATAATTTTCATAGTCGTCCAGCTAGTGCATCACATTGCGGTAAATATCAATGAATTGAAATTTGCGTGATATCGAGTGAGACATTCTTTGCGCAGGGCGAGCAAGCCTACGTGGTCAGCAATGAGCAGTTGGAGCCCTTTGAGGGCGACTCGGAGACGCTCGTCTTGTTCGACAATCTGAAAACAGTTGGACGCGATCGTGCGATCAACGGTTCGTTCTCCTTTCTGGGCGACATGGACAACGACGACTTCAAGGTCTCCGTGGAGCTGTACTCCAGTCCCAATAACGACGGGGATTTCAAGCGCATGGTCTTCGACGTGCCGCAGACCAGCATTTGCGAGTGCTTCAAGAAGTTCTATGTGCAATTCGTGCAGCCCTCGGTCAGCGATGGCGAGACCACGAACTTTCCACTCGTCGGCGAGGACACCTGCCCCATACCAAAGGGCGAGTTTTATATCAAGAGCGTGCTGTTCAACACCCAGGATTGGCCCGAGCAGGTGCCGCGCGGCATGGTCAAGGCCATCATAACGTTCTTTACAGGTGGCAAGAATGTCGGCGGCTTTATAGTGCTCGTCAAGATTGAGGATCGTCAGAGTTAGAAGCAAACATTTCATACACTTTTTTATTTTAACTAGCAATAAAGGTCTTTGAAAGCGAACAGCTTGAACTTTCGACTGAACTCGATTCCAGCTCAGATGACGAACTAAAAATAAATCAAATTTCGTGTCGATGACAGCTACACAGGCTTCATTAGAAGCCAGCCATCAGCGGCCCATCAAGACTGAAACCCCAACGCCCCAAAAATTTGGGCGCTGATAATAAATATATAAAATAACAAAAAAAAAACGACGGAAAAAAAAGCGAGAAAAGTCACGAAATGTTAGGAAAAGTGCGCAAAGAAAAACTCAGCAGGAGATATATATTCTACTTATTCACAGATGGATTTCCCCAGAAGTGGCGGCCCGTGATCTCAGATTTTATTTATAAATTCATTCACGACACACACACACAGGCAGTTGCAACGAGGGCGGCAAATGGGGGGCCTGTTGTGCTTCGGTTTTGGCTTTGGTTTCGGTTTCGGGGGTCGCCAGCCACACGCGCCTGCCACGTGGTTAAAAATAGCCGCTGTCGAGCCGTCGACAGCGCACTAAGTCGAATGGGGGATTTTCCGAAAAATGTAAACGTCACTTTAGCTGGGCATTAGTTTTCACCCAGGTCGCTCGCCTGCTGCCAAAACATCTGTGCGACTGACTGCAACTATTTGAGGCATTTTCCAAGTAATATGCAACACATGTTGTTGCGCCTTCGGCTTGGGGTAGGACAATGCGCGTGCGCCCCGTTTAAACAGATTTCTATGGACGCGTATGCATATGAAAAATAATGCTCTGTCAAAGGCAGCTAACAGCAAGTGACAGTTAGGGGCCGCTCCTCTGATGCCAGCTCATGTCAGGCATGACATTAGATGATGCTCTGCCCTGATAAGTCCTGCAGTGCCAAAGCACATGCGTCCCCCTTGGCATGCGTATAACACACTCTGTTGCACAATTGTCAATCAAAGATGTTGCGGCAGAGTTGCGACAACTTCCAGAGTGCAACTTGTACAGTTGCAACAAAATGTTGTCAGGTTGAAGAACTTCTAAATTTACGCTGGCCAAAACTAGCTTCGAGTGGGGCGTGCCCAATTGCCAGATACTCATTGTTAGTTAGTATGGGAATTTTGATGAAATGCTATTGTAACTGAGCTACATATATGTATGCATTATACGAGCAAACCTTTTATGTAAGATAGGAGAGAGTTTCGCACTATGTGCCATTCAAATCGAACCCTTTTATTTTTAACAATTTTTTAATTTTTACTCTCAAAGGCAGCTCTAAAGCTTCAGCAGTTCGTCAAGTCGGGCTGCAGCAACTCATAGCTACATTAGCTTAGCTTGTTCTTATATTATTATATTTTTTATTATATAATATAATATTTTTATAATATAATATTTTTATTATATTATATTAGAATAACATTAGTTTGTAGAAGTGTTAGCAGAATGAAATGAAGCACAGGTTCGCAAAGATCAATCATGGCAACGACATATGATAAGCTTCTGGTATTGGAAAAGTCGAGCAAAGAATGAGGTTTGACAGCAAGAGAGACAGGGCATATGAAAAGAGAATAGACAACACAAAATTGCAATTCGACTCAATCTGAGAGCAATTTAATAAAAGTAAGTGAAATTGAGTCTAGAATGTTTTTTAGATATGCATCAGAATCTCCCTCAGCCATTCTCATTCTCTTCATCTCTGCTGCATTTGAACTACGCTTTCAGCATAGCATTTTACTGTGCTTCAAAATAATTTATATTTAATAATAATATAATATAATAATAAAATATATTACATATATAATATAATATTACAAAATAATATATATAATATATAATATAAATATATAAAATAAATATATTTTATATAATATATATATAAAATTTTCTTCTGTATCTTAGTTAAGATCGGTCATCCATGCAGTTTTGCTTATCGATATTTGCTACAATATATATGTTAATATGTACTTTTTATACTCGTCTACTAACTGAAAAAGAGTATATTAGTTGCGTTGGTCTGGCTGTGCGCTTAACATTTTCTATAAACTGAGTAAGCGTTCGAGAACATTTAATTTGTATTAATTTTATTTTATGACTTTTTTAATTTTAGATAATCTATAGAGCATGTATACGTATGGAAAATCGAAAGGAAATATATATAATCTACTATTTCAGAGCTAGTATCAGCAAGTTGTTCAGTTGAATCAGCAGACACATGCTCTGCTAAGAGACACTGTTAATATATCTATTGTGCAGCTGCTTAATGAACCAGGAATTATTGAAGCTGCTTTAACTGATAGACAACACAAACTTGCAACATACTCAACTGTTGCGACTTCACCTCCTCCCCCAGCTCTGCTTAGATTTGCAGCGAAACACTTTACGCCCCTCGATTACCCACACGCAATAGGTCAGCTGCGTTAGTCAATTCACTTGACCTTAGCGCTAAGAAGAAGAAAAACAACAACAACAGTCAACTTTAACACTCAATTGTGTATCTCTAATTTTTAATGTCTTCTTCAAAAATTTTGTTAAAATTTGATTTGTTTTTGGAATTTACACAATCGTTTAATGGGCCCACAAACAGGGTGATAAAAATGGTGTCTGTTGGCATCGACACACACACACACATACACACGCAGCTGCAGCTGCAAGTGGCGAGCTGCCACAAATCAAATCAAAGCATACAAATTGTTTTCAAACGAATTATGGCATATCTATGGCCGGGAACGATGCCAAGCGACAATGATTAAATATTTTTCTGAAACTTCTGTTTGGCCATTAAAATGTCGAGGCGACGCCACATTGCGTAGAATTTTAACAATTTTATTAATGGGTCGCGTGATTTAATGTGTGCCCTCATATCTATCGCTGTATCGTTGCTCTCTATCTATAAGGCAGCCATAGATATGGAATTGGGATCCGTTGCCCTTTGGGCTGTTGCCTAATTGCGTAATGATTGAGATAGTTGTTGTTGGTCTGGGCTTGGGCTTGGTTTTATGATCCATGCGCTAATTGGACTAGCTTATGTATGTGTATTCAATTGGACCAACTCGATACCAACTCTAATTGGCTTCCGTGTCTGGCTGCAATTCGACCAGCGACCATCCAGCGACTCCCCATGGCGGTAATGAGCTGATCTAACGGCCGTTCTGCTTTTGATATCATGATTTTTGAGAGTTGCCCACAATTGGCTTTCCCACGCCAAGCTTCTGCCACACATCCATCAATATCACAGCTGTTTAGTGGCAAATCTCCAGATAGATTTAGCATATTGCACAAGCGCGTCATAAAAACTTTGCTAATTGAATGCAAGCTGTGCAGTTGAGGCTATTAAAATGTGACCTCCACTTACAAATGGGTCAAATCAGCTGGAATCGGGAACGAATCTTACGAACTGCCAACGATTTATGGCGACAGCGGCAGCAATAAAATTGCGAAAGTCATTTTTATAGTTGCGGCACAGATTTGAAATTTTTATTAAGAATTCCATATGAAGAGTTGAGCTAAATGCGCTAAAGTCTAAAATTGAATAAACTCTGATTCGACTTAACTTTTTTTTTTTTTTTTTTTTTTTTTTTTTTTTATTTATATTTTAAAAGTGTAGAACCTGTACAATCAAATTTATATGAGGAATTAAAAGGAGACAGTTTACAGCATTCCCATCGTTCTGGCTAAGCCTTGCCGTTTAAGACGTCTTAGGGGTCTGGCAGGAATTAGACCTCTTGCAAGTAGGCTTCGGTGTCGTTGCAGTCTGTCCGTGTCGACTTAACTACTTCTAGTAAACCTTTAAGTGTTATAAGCGCCCTAAGGTATGCAAAGAAATATCGAACAAAAGCGCTGCAAGAGCAGGAGCTGGAAGTATAATCCTGTCTAGCATTTGCCACAAAAACCAATTTATAGATAATCATATAATTAATCATGCACTTGTCCAACTGTGCGCTCACCCACACCCAAGTGAAAGGACACGCAAACACCCAGCCCATTATTGCCGTCTGACCATTAACTCAGCTGCTGTCCGACGCGCTATGATTGATGTCTGGGCTGAGAACGGAATGACTAAACAATTTCAGCAGCGTGCAAAAATCAGAAAATGGGTAAAATCGTTTGTGGAAGTTGTGATAAGACAATTTGACTTGACTTGACTTGACTCGACTGCACTTTACTTGGCTTCTAATTAAACCTGTCTCTGTCGCCCATTTTCCACTCCTTCCGATTTCTTTTTATGCCGCATCATGGTAAATAAGAAGCGTAGCTCATTAATGCAACAACAGATTTGTAGCAGCATGAATTATTCATGTGTGCGTGTGTGGGTGTGTGGGTGTAGGGGCGTGGCAGTCAGCTGGCCTCTTAATTCACTAACAGTTTGTCTGAGCCATTTTACCCTCAAGTGGCACACTTATGCCAGGCATTGGGATTCATAATTGGGCTCGAGTGTCTAATGGAAAAAATTAAGTGATTTCAATGAGAGCTGCCTCGGATGACTGGACAGAATGGCCAAAGGATAACAGGTGCGGGGCACAGTCCGAGCGTTGATATTTTGGCATTTCCAAACAGGAAGCGAATGATGAATCACTACTTCCTAATTATAGCCAAACATTTAAATGCATCTTTGCGCATTCGACCAGTTTTCAGTCAAGTAAATTAGCGTTTGCCTTCGCCTTGCCCCTGCTACGTATCGAGTTACTGCAACACGCTTTTCTTGCAGCTTGGACGATGATTTATGTGCGGCCGCACCTACATTTATGCCATAAAGTGGCCATAAATCACACCAGGAGGCAAAGCTGCAGCTCTGCAGATCTGGCAGCTGCACTCCGAGCTAGGCTCGCCACAGCGAAACAACAACAAAGTGCCAGCCAAGCCAAGTGTCTGTCAGATGGCAACAAAGCCCGCAGCAAAGTCGACAACAAATTGATATTTTTAACATGTGAGTTCAAATAGATAAAGTCAATTGATGGACGCAGAGTAGAAAAAATAAGAAAAATCAGTAGCAAAAGCGTGCATATGTGTTAGTGTGTGTACCAGCGTGTGTGTGTGTGTGTGTGTGTTTACACACGCACGTTTTGCTGTTGTGTCCAAGTCGAAGTGCGTTGCTGGCTAGCATGACAATTAGACGGCGGGCAGCCCTGAGTGACGCCTCCGAAACAAAAGAGACAAGCTGCGAGGGCCTGCCGCCCACCACACATCGTCCGCTCCTTCTGCCACGCCTACAAACTGTCTGACTTTAGCTTTCGCCTTCGCCCTTGCCACCGCCTTGCGTCTGCCACAAGTTGTCAATTTGTTGTCTCTGCTTGCTGTTTTTCTTCTTTGGGTGTCTTTTTTTCTAAAAGACTTTTAAGGGGTATCTCAGCTATGGCATTTGGTGTGAGGAGAGAGATATGCTTAATGTGCGAGTAAATGGGGTATAGGAGGTGTATGAAATGAGAAGTATTTTGTAAGAATATTATAATAATAAAATAAAATAAATAAAATAAATAAAATAATAAAATAAATAAAATAAAATAATATATATTAAGAAGTATGATATCAATTCCTTAAGCTTCTATGAAAGAACAGCTTGAAAGTTATTTTAATCTTAGTTTAAGTATTTATATAAGTCATTTTGTTATAGGCAGTAAATCAGTATCAAATAATGATCATATTAATTGAGATGAAGTACTCAAAATAATTTTAAATTTTAAATATTTGTGCTTAATAAAAGATACTGAGATATGAAAAGCATAGATAGAATGATGAGTTAATACAAAGCTCAAACAGAAGAGATCATTTATCTATGTATGAGTAGATAGCTTGTCTTCCTACTATAAGACAAACGATCAGCTCTGCATCTAAGTTATTTTTCTATCTATTCAATATTAAAAAAATATATATATATTTACAAATTGATTGGTAACACTTCTAACATGGACCTGGCAATAATAGTAGAAATCTTTGCTAGAACGAGTTTTAGAGGAAGACAAAACTTTCATATCTAATTACTTAAGTAAGTAAAGTGGGTAAATATATGGATTGATCCCATTGGAGCCCAAGCCAGCCGGTTATGTAATATTATTGTAAAAAAAATTGTTTATTGCCTACTAAAAGAAGATTGCAAATAAAAAGAGCAATTAAAAAAAAAAATAAATAAAAATAATTACCTTATGCTTTTGGTAGCCAACAGTTATGATAGATTCCAAAGCAATTGTTAAGAAAATTCTTTAAGAAACAATGCAACAAAATACCAGGCCTAACTGCCAGTAAGTCACTTGGGCATCAGCTAATCTGCTTGTTAGAGTATTCCAAGTTCGTCATACTCATTGCTGCTGTCTCTCACTCCTTCATTTTTGTTTGCGGTCTGCCCGAACACTTGTCACAAATTGTGCAAATTTATTTTACGCGCTAAATGCAAAACGTGCCCGGCCAGCTAAATGGCAAAAATTAGACTCAACTGTGCGCTCCACGCTTGGATTCTCCAAACAGGCCACTGTCAATAACTGTGCCTTCGCCGAACTGGCCCACCCACAAGCTACGCATTTTGAATATAAGTGCTTAAAAGCGACAAGTATAAAGAAATATATATATATATCTGAATGTTTATATATATATATATGACTTATGCTTGTTTATAAGTCAGCTGAAGTGGCTGGCTGACTCTCTTGGCGCACTTTTTAACCCTTTGGCTGCCTAACAATGCGTAAAGTTTTGTCGCCTCTTTTGATGGATTACTCCGAGCTGCAGGCAGCAGCTGGTTTGAGTTGATTTTGCTTTAACGCTTTTGCCTTTTGTGCTCTATATAATTATTTATTTATATGTGGCTAGCTGGCTATATGCCCTCAGCGCTTTTAACTCTTTTAACATAATGCAATTTATTTCTGGTCTACCGCTTGGCGTATTTTATGTTAATTTCATGCAGCATCGTTTGATTAATTGCCTTTCCCGAGTGTGGGAGCTGAGTCTTAAAGTAGACTCAAGTAAAGTAAAAAGTCTTTAAATGTTTTCAGTGACAGTTGCAGCTACTGTTTGGCAATTATCCTGAAATCATGTTTCAGCCTAGGCGCTGCAACTGGCCATTTGACCGAACGACACTTTGATTAATGGTATTCCCTCTAGTCAGTCAATTATGCCATTTGCATTTACAATTCGAATCGTAAGCAATTTCATTTGTTGGGTCTGGGCTCTTGGCCACTGATCGATCGTCGCATCGTTGACGTTTCAGATTTTTCTTTCATTTTGGGCAATTTATAGATAGGCATCGCAGACAGAGGCCAAACAACAAAACGATCAACTGAAAATGATTAGTCAACAGCAATAAAAAAATAGAAAAAAGAGAGAGAATTACGGACAATTTCGTGAACAAACGCCTTTTATGAGCCCAACAACAAGAATATTGTATAGGAATTTTCATTTTTGTTGCAGCAGCAGATGAAAATACAATTAACAAATGTCAATTAGATGACACGGAGCGAGTGAAAGGCAGTTAATGGCAGTGCGCGACGTGCAGCAGATGCAGCCAAATGATATAGTTTCCAGACACAGAGACAAGCCAAAAAGATACAAAATACCTACAATGAGATACATATAAAAGATATGATTGTCATTTTTGTTAATCAATTTCGTGTTAGAGATTTTCTTGTTGTTTGATTTGTTTGCGCATTCCACGCTGACTCAGATGCATGTGAATTTCTGAGTTGCCTTTAGCTTTACAGTTAACCCAGACTATAAACTACTACTACCACAGCCTTCCCTGGTGGCATTGGGTTCCGTTTTTTATAACTTAATTTCCTGGTATGTTCGCTTATCATGTTCCCGTTCTTTTTATGCTCGAAATCAATTTGAAGCACTTTACTCGAAATTAACATTATTTTATATATATATATATACATAGAGTCGTGTATATGTATTTTATATGTATTTTCATTTTATTATTATGAGCGCAACACACTCTGTTGGCCCCATGAACATTTTATATGCTTCTATTTTTTTTAATGCGGCACGTCTGCGCGCTCAATTAAAAGCGGGCAATTGAATGGGTTCCTAGAGCTAAGCCCTATACCTTTTTGGTCGCCAAAGGTGTTGCTGGCCAAAGTGTCACTTGCCAAGCGATTGAAGCGTAAACGGTTTTTGTTCCAGCCAGGCCAACCAAAATTAACGCCTGAAATGGATTTCAAGTGCGGCTGGCTAATTGAAAAGGTCTTTTACGCTCGCTCTCTCCCACTCTCCCTCTTTCTAGTTAACAAAAGGCGCGACAGGAAGCGCCATTCAAGAGTCATATGCTATATTTATATATATATAAAATAAATTTCCATACAAGACAAAGAGCTGGCGCAATAAAAAATCACAGACTAAACAACAATTGACCGCTGGGAAATGAACCCATAAACAAATTACGAAGCGCAAGGCATTTAAGGACGGCAGCAAAATATTCGCACGCAAGCGCCGCGGCCAATTTATTTATTAATCGCATGTCAAGCCAAGTGGGCGTAGGTTGGGGGGCGTGGCACTTGCCACGTAAGCATTAAATACATTTTGAGCGGAAGAACTAATTAACAAGCGGACGAATTGGCAGCAGACAGAGCTCAATCCCAACCTCAACTCTGGGCACCCAGTCATCAGGCAGTCACAGAAAAAAGTAGCAGAAGCAGAGGAAGCAGCAAACCAAGAACCAGACACAACTTGGCAAAAACTCATTAGCACGCTCGAACGTTAAAAATGTCGCGTCAAAATCAACGCTTAATATTTTTTATGATTAGCCAGCCCCAAATGTGACATTTTTTGTTCTCTTTGGCTGGCGTTAATGCAGCCGAGGCAGAGCAGAGAATGCGAATGCCAATGAATCTGACTTGGAATTGTCGAAAGTGAACTAGTAGATACTCTAAGCGAAAGCAGATTTAATGCAGGATATCACAAATTCAAAAGAATATAGAAATATAATATATATATATATAATATAAATGTAAATATAAATATAAATATAAATATAAATATAAATATAAATATAAATATAAATATAAATATAAATATAAATATAAATATAAATATAAATATAAATATAAATATAAATATAAATATAAATATAAATATAAATATAAATATAAATATAAATAAATATAAATATAAATATAAATATAAATATAAATATAAATATAAATATAAATATAAATATAAATATAAATATAAATATAAATATAAATATAAATATAAATATAAATATAAATATAAATATAAATATAAATATAAATATAAATATAAATATTCTATAATAAAATAAATAATAAATATTTTGAAGTTTATTAAATTATATAATTATAAGTATATGGAAAAGTATAAAAGCAAGTAAAATGCCTAAATATTTGGCGAGCTAAGAGCAGTTTCTCATTAAATGAGAATCACAAGTATTATTTATCACAATTAATTCCCATATGACTATCATAATCCCAACAACAAGCCAAGTAGACCTCCCTGAGGTGAGTGTATCAAAAGGCAATCGAGTAGCGAAAATGTGCACACGAATTATTTGTTGTTTGAGCAGACTTTGTCTGGATCTAATATACTATATACAATATAAAAGTAATTGTGCATATAAAATAATGAACTATTTGAGCAGACTTCGTCTGGCATCATATAGTATATATATATATAAACAAATATGAACAGGTGGATGGCTTTGCTTTGGCTGCGTGTCGCTCCAAGTAATCAACATAATTCTGAGCAAGGCGACTAAAAACGCTAAAGACTCATTAATTGTGCGCGACATTTGTTGGCGTGTCCAGAGCGTCGCGACTTTTGCCGGCAGCGTCGTTTTAATTGTCTCTCTGCCTGTGCCAGTGGAACGCGGAACTGGACTCATCTGCGAGCTGTACGCTGGCCAAAAGCAAATACGTGGCAGAGGACATGACACCAGCGACTGCGTCATGCAGTCATCAGTGTCCAGTTGGCAGTCGTTGTCCTGTAGCTCCTCCTCGCTACTTTCGTCAATAAGGTGTTTTCGACGATGCGACAGGAGTCAGCTCTGGTTGGCAACTGCATTACATTGCTCTTTTATAAATATGACGATAAATTTCGTTGCGAGTTTCGGTTGCTTTTTTCGTATTTCGACTTCATTTTGGCTTTTAATTTCCTACTGGGATTTACGCAAAAGGTAAAGCTGCCCTGTTTGTCTGTGTGTGTGTGTGTGTGTGGGAGACGCTTTTAATAGACCTTCGTCCAGTCTGCGAGATTTTAATATAAAAACTACAACAGCCAAAAGCAACAGAGGGCAACAAAAACCTCGCTTTATGTGCCATGTTTTCAGCTTTGGCCAGCAAAAAAAAAAAACAGACAAAGTGAGATAAGCGCTTTAAGCCCTATTAACGGGCTTGTGGCTCGATGACCATGTGTTAGTGGACGGAATACGTGTGTGTGTGTGAGAATATCTCTATGAAAAGTTAAGCTAAGCTATTTGTAAAATCTGCTCTTTTTGCAGTCATATTAAAGAGCTGACAAACTGTTTAAGTAAAGGGCTTTGCGGCTTTAGAGGGAGGCGAAATGGAATTGATATGATAAGATGGTATGTATAATGTTTGTATGTATATAATATATGTATATATATATAGTATGTATGTACAAGACTTAAACTAACTGAAAAATCTTTTTAGACTTGGGAATCGCATAGCTTGTGCTATAAGAGAAACTCTATAGATTATGCAACTCTTATGAGAGAGACACATAGATGACTTTGCCTATATAAACTCCGCTTGTTCTGCCGACTAAGAACTTATATAACCTATGAAGTTGACGAAGTCTGCTGCTGCCTTCACAAAGACGCTAAAGCTATTTTGTCAAATTCCAAACGTCTTTTGTCCATCTTACGCATCTGCAATATGGCAACTACATTAAGTAATTAATGCTAGACATATCACTTGCATATTCAACTCTAATACAAGCTAATCGAACTATTGGCAATGCCTTAATAAATGAATATGTAACACATTGTGTGTCAACTAAATTATCGCTTTTATGATTATCTGCATACGCCTCTATGGGAGACACTTCATCAAGGCAGAAAATCTCAGTGCAAAAGCAATTTAAGCCATGTCCATTGATACACACACAAACACACACACACACACTGACGTAAATGTAACCAGCTTATTGCTCATAGACGGCGGCAATCAAATCAGCTAAAAACTTGTTATCGCCTCCTTTGAGCGACACCAAGAAAATTAATGACCACCCAACCAACCATTTGGCCAGCAAGCAAAGCTTGCAACATGAGGCATGCCAGTCGAGTGCCGGTGCGAGGCTCATTTGAAATATGTAAAGCATATAAATTATGTGCCCAGTCGTTTGGGCGACAAACTGTGAATGAATCAAAGGATAATCCAATTTATTTCACATTATGTGCCGCCCTGCGCTTTGTGCCCCATGGTTGCATGCACGTCTGCGTGCAACAAAGTGTGGCAACTCGAACTTCAAAGGTGTCAAACCTGCAGCAACTGCAACTGCAAATGCATTTACCGAGCCCAATCTCAATCAATACGTTTTTGTCTCTAATACAATTTACTGTCTCTAATGCGTTGCCTTTGAGCCAGCTGTGGGAAGGCACTTAAAAACAGTCAAACGATGTGCCGTGTGCATAGCTTGGGCTATGAGTGGCATGCACTTGGCTGCTGTGTGTGGCAGGGCAATTCAGGAGAAGATTTGTTGAGCATGAAATAAGTCCCATAGGAAAATTGAGCTTTGCTTAACTATTCATATGTTTATGCTAGGATAAGAGCTAAATATTTCTAGATTCTAGACAATTATTTATTTTATTTATTATATTTATTATAGAAATGAAGATCTGTGCTTTTAGGAAAAAGTTAAAGATATTTTCATATATTTAATATTTTTATTTAATTTTGTATTTAAGACAGATTTTGTAATGTGCTCGTCTTAGCTGAAGACTTCAGTTGACAGCGTTGATTTTTAATAATAATAAAATATGTAATTAACAATAGCTAAAAGTTTTGAAAAACTATCTAATAAATAATGAACATTTGACATAGATACAGTAGTTGTAGAGGTAGTAGTTTGAGTAAGGCTTTTTAAAAAGATTACAAGAATCTTAGACCTCCGAATAGCTAAGATAACTTGTTCAACATTACGGACCAAAGTGAAGTTTTTAACTAATTCTTCATATGAATAAAAAAGCATAGATCTATCACGTATTCTGGAATTTGGCCGATGGAATCATGGTTCAACTGACAAATGCCAAAAATCAATAACAATAAACAAGAAATGTTACTTATAAATATATAAAATTTTACTTGTTGCTTCTTATATATAAAGTATTTCAATCTAGCCAACACAGATTAATAAAAAATAAAAAAAAAAAAAATAAAAAAATGGGTATAAGAAAAATGAGAAACAAGCAGATAGCACATAAAGCCTGCATCAAGCTAATTGTAGTTTACCTTAGCTGATTATTTCATTCTTACACCCGACTGAGACTAGCTACAAAGAACGGAATTCGACTTGAATTCTTAGTGCGAGTGCTTACAAACATATCAAGCGCTTCTCGCTTCAGCTCAGCTTTTGTATCTTTTGGCCACAAATTTTTAATATTTTACGCTTAACTGAGTTTGCTCAAAAGGATTGGCCAAACGACAGCCAGACGA
This sequence comes from Drosophila hydei, assembly GCF_003285905.1. Lineage (NCBI taxonomy): Eukaryota > Metazoa > Arthropoda > Insecta > Diptera > Drosophilidae > Drosophila > Drosophila hydei. The sequence continues at coordinate 8,555,873 of NW_022045643.1, forward strand.
GTCTATGCGAAATCCATACACATGTCAGTCACACTTAACCTCGGGCCAATGGGGCGGCGGGAGACAGCAAGGACTACAGGGTGCACTAGACCGCAGGAATTTCAAATCCAGATTTGTTTTGATTGCCCTGCGGCGAACTTATTATTTTAAGTCGGCAAATGTGATGTGCGCCGGCTTATGTTATCGCAGTGAACTTTTCATAATTTCAACGTTTTCCCAACATTTATTATATGATTTCCGGAAATGTTTTGAGGCGTCGTCGAGCTCGCTCAATTTATGCATATGTCAACAGCTCGTTTGTTGATGGCCAAAAAAACAGAAAAAAATAAAATAATAAGAGAAGACGAAGTATATATCATGGCATAAGGATACCGAATTGTGTGCTTATTTGCCTGTTTGACTACTGTTTCAACTGCTGAAATTTGCATATTTGCATTTCAATTTACCGCCTCAATGTGTGTAGTTGGGTGTAGCTATTTCTTTTCGTTTTTTATTTATTTTATCTTTGGCTTTGGCTTTGGCAAAAATTTAATTGTCAATAAAAATTTACCGTGCGGAAAATTTGTTATGCAAACAAATGGAATTGAAATGCGGCTGCCTCGCCTCTGAGAAGGCCACAAAGACAAATACCGAAAGGCGAACAGATTTGCATTAACTCAAATCGAAAGGATCTGACGATGCTGTGAGAACATTTGTTCGTGTTCTTTAAATAATGCATGAAACAAGAAAATTGTACAGCTCCAGCAACAATGTCTAATTGAGTTAATTGGAAAATCCCAGGCCGCAGCCGAAAGATATGGCGCAGCAGCAGCAGCAGGTGGGGCAGCAGCTCACTCTTTGCCTCCCTCTCGTTGCTGTTCTTGTAATTTTGTAATTTACATTGCAGGTTTTGAATTTACACTTGCAGGCAATTAATAATGCTGCATTAGGGTTATCCATAAAGCTGAGAGACGCACACACATACTTCACTTCGACAATTAAGCAGGATAATTAAGTTTATCGTTCATTGGCTTTGCATTTTGCCCAGCTCAATTCGCTCCCTGCCTGGCAACACGTATGACAGATTACAGCAGCATGTTGCAGGATTTGGGCGTTGTGGCCCTTGCAGGACATGATTGTGCATATTAGACTGGCAATAAGAGCCAGCAGGCCAGCTCTCTCTCTCTCTCTCCATCTCTCTGTGTGTGCGTCTCTAAGTGCATTTTCAAATACAACTTGGCCGAAATTGCTAAAGTTATGTAAATGGATTGCAATTGCTCAGTCGATATTCATGTGGGAGACAAGTCCAAAAGCAACTGCTGTTCACACTTTCGGCAGTGCTGCTATCATAAAAAGACTGCCATTTCATCAGGCATTAAAGATGCCATTGCTAGACGCAATTAAAAGCATTCAAAATAAACATTTCATTACCAGCCAAATGACGTTAATGTTACACTCCCACTCTCTGCATCTCTTTCGTTGCAGGCAAAAAGCACAGCAGGACAACATTGTCATAAACCTTGCTGACATTAAGATAACTTTTAATCATCGTAAAAAACCAAAACTCAAACTCTTTTTCCGCTTAAGGTCTGCAGCGTAAGCGGCTTTTCGTGTCGCCATTCGCAACTGCACATAAAAAAAATAAAAATAATAAAAAAAACAAAGAAAAACAAAATAGAAAACCAACAGAATTTTTTTTTATAAATATTTATACATAAATATATATATTTTGGCAAATGTTTTTTGCATAACTGGCAGCTTACCGGCTGCTGGCTAAATTCCTGCTTTCGACTCTGATTCGCCGCATCAAATTGTGTGGCAGGCAGTCTGTCGTTGCCTCGTCGACCGTTGCCGTTACTCTGGCTTTCTGGCTTGTGGCATGTTGCGCCCGGCCAAACGGAAATGTAATGAAAATTCAATTAAAAAATGGCATTTGCCAGATTTTACGAGCTCTTCCCCCGTCCTCGCTCGTGATGGCAGGCATTGCTGACATTGATGGCAGCTTTTGTTCCATTCAACTGCCACTGGAGTTGCTTCCAACACCTTTAAACTACTTTAAATCATAATTTCAACTTTGAATTTGTAAACAAATAATTACGTTTTCCTTCATTTATCTAAAAGTCCGGCATCGATACAGATCAGCGTAAATCGTAAAAAAACACGTAATTTCACTTATCTGACATAATGTCAACAATTTTAAAATCGGCTACCCGTTACACAATAAAGAAAAAAACATACAGATTGCGTAAATTCACATATAAATTACATGCAACAAAAAAGGGAATACCCCTTATCGGAATTACAATAACAACGAGTTGACTTGTGTAACAAATAAAAGTCACTTGATAAGCCCAATATGCAACCCCTTGTTGCCCAAAAAAAGGGTGTCAAGCACAACATCGTATGCTAATCACACACACATACACTGCGACACACACACACCCATTGAAAACCGCCTTAAACATGCTTAAGCACAAACCAACGAGCCAAAGATCTTGCTCTTGGCTGTATTTCTGGTACTTTGGTGGCAAATGGAAATTGTGATTCTTTTATAGCCTGGCGCCGCTTCAATGATTTTTATGGGCTTTGCCAAAAAAAGAGGAAAAAAAGATGAACTGAAATGCCAGCAAACTGATTTGCATGTCTTTACCAAAGATTTTAGCTGGAAGCTAACAAAGTCTTTGCAATTTCGTTTTAGTTTTGTAACGGAAGCAAAAAGTTTGGAAAAATGGAATTTGGCTTAGAAATTATAGTTACAATATGTTTGCTTTATTATTTTATATTTATTAAAAATAAGATAATATATATATGGTTATATTATTTAAAGGTTTTATAATAATTTTATAATTTCTTTAAAATTGTTTACTTTGAATTTATAAAACTTCGATTAAATTTCCATGGCAAAAGTAAAATACAATAAAAAATAAAAAAGAGTATTGATTTTAGTTTTTTTTTGTACAGGTTTTAATAACTGTTTTAAATTAAATATATATTCAAAAACATTTAAACTTAACACATATAAAAAGCTAATTATGAATGAAAAATATATATATCATACAAATTTATTTAATTAAGAAAAAATATATAAGTAGAAACGAAAATGTATATAAATATAAAAAATACTTGTGAAATAGAAAGGGCATATAAGCATAAAATATAATATAATTATATTTAATAAATAAATATAAAATACATTGTATTTTTATGCGATTATATTATATTAAGAAAAAAATTAATATGTTAAAAAAGTTAGAATATAATAAATCAAATGTAAATATACAAAATTATTTTCCATAGTTATAATTTATAAAAAAATTTTTTTAAATGTTTATTTTTGTAAATATATTAATTTTTTAAAATAATTTTTATGCTTTTAATTGAAATTGACCGAAAATTATTCTAATTATTATAAGAAGAGAAGTTATCAAACAATTGTGCACATTTTTGTATAAAGGCTCTTCCAAGCCTTTATTCTACTATACATTATTAATCAATAAAAGGAGGGTTAACCGAAAATTTTTATCTATTAGAAAGAACGGTAGATATCAACTTTATTAACTCACATATAAATAAAATTTAACTTAAGTCAGTAATGCACAGTATTCCTTATTCGACTTTCTTTAAGTGAGCAGAATTTTGTGTTTTATATCTATGCTGTTTGGATTTCAATTTATTTTGATTTTTTATTTGCATATGCAATAATTTACAGGCGTAGCAAGGCGAGCAGTCAGTGCGACAGTGATTTGAATGGGTTTTCATATAAAGAGAGAGTTTCGGAATACTATAAACATTTGATATGAGCTGGCACTGCGGTGAATAGGCAATTGTAGCTGGGCCCAAAGGGCATTTAATAAGCACTAAAATGCATACAAAATCTCATATTTTTTGCTATTTTAGGAACGGGAACGCTCACCCCAGCAGCTCAGCTGCAACTGCCACTGCAATTGCAACTGCAACTGAAAAGTCGCGTATGTGAGTAGTATAAACCATTCAATTTCAAGAGCCATTAAAAACTATGCATGCAATTAAGTCGAGTGAAAATTTCATAAAGATAACAATCGACAAGAACAAGAAATAAACATATATAGCACCAAGATCTATCTCTAGAGGAGCACAACGGAGCAAGGGAGAAAGAAACCTGCAGTTGCCCGTCAGTCAACACTTCAAATAAAAAGGCGGATGAGGAGACCACATTAATTTGCATTTAAAAACTGTTTTTAGTAGCATTAACAGCAAACATGGCCCCAACATGGGCCGCTACCATTAACAAAGTGTCTCCAGATGTGGCAGAGAGCGACGGCAGCGGCGGCACAAGTTGATTTGGGGCCGCGCATCATATTTAACATAAAAAGATGAAAAAGTTTATTATGATTGTTGGGCTGCTGTTATTAGCTCTAGAAATGGTTATGGGACCAGCGCACGCCACATCGAATGTCAAAAGGCAGCGGTCACAGTGTGTCCAAATGGGGCAGGCAGCGGTGGCAAGCAGCCGTGGCACTTACAATGATCTTGTCATAAAACGTTCAGAGTCATCAAAGTTGCACTTTATGCGAAACGATCTGTGCTCGAGCGTTGTTGTTGCTGTGGCTGTTGCTCTTATTGTTGTTCTGTTTGTTGTCGCTGCACGTGTTCATCGTCATCAGCATTAGCGGCGCTGTTGTATTAGGCGAGAACAGACAAACAAACGATCGGACCACGCCAGCCGCCAGCCGCCAACTGGCACTGGCTGCTGCCTCTTGTCCCATCTCATCTCATCGTGTCTTGCGTCTTGTCTTGCTCTTTGCACCCGGCATAATCATGTTCATATTATGTGGCCCCTTGGCTTGGCTAAATGGTGTTGGCGCAGGCTAATAGACCGCATGGGGTCGTTGCAGTCAGCCAACTTTTAAGAGCACCATTTGTTGCACTACGTCGAATGCATATGCTAACAATGAGCGAGCACAAACAGCAGCTAGCTAAACAGCCATAGATTACTATAAGCCTCAACAAAATGAACATGTGTATATGACAATGCAACTGCTTAAGAGCCAGTAAATAGAGCTATTCGTAGCTAAACGCTCATGATTTGTTAAGCAAACAAAGTTTTTGTTAGCTGCATTTGAAAACTGTAAACAAAGTATAAACATGATTGAGCCAAAAGGTTCTTTTCATGCCTGACATATGTGTGAGAAACTAAGCTCTTCCGTTATGAGTTTGCTTTTGGTTAGCTATTGAATGTCAGTTACATATTTCCATAATCAATATGTGTTCTGTGATTCCAAATGCATTTAAGCATTCTAAAAAGTGTGAGTAAAATTCATTGGAAGTTTTCTATCTAACTGACTGGCTGACTAACAATGCAAAGGAGCAACCATTAAGCTAGGTAGTTTATTGTAATACAGTTATATTTTTTAATATAAGTTCTGGCTAAGTTAAAAAGATTTATAAAAAATTGCTGGCAATAGTTTATATGTTGACTCTTATTTATCATTTAAATAAACAGAAATTCATAAAGACAATTTTTACATTCTAGAAATTCTTAAAAATTTAAATAATTATTTATTCTAATATATACTTGTGAAATTCTAAGTATACATATATGTAGTATAAAAATAATTTATTAAAATTCTGAATATATTAAATAAATATAATATATAAAAAAATTGTTTAAATTGTATTAAAAAATTTATCATTTTGTATTATTAAATGCATTTAAAGAGAATTTTTACACTTTAGAAATTCTTAAAAATATTTAATAATTATTTATTCTAATATATACTTCTAAAATTCTAAATAAACATATATATAACATAAAACTAATTTATGAAAATTCTGAAAATGTTAAGTACATATAATATATATAAAAATAATAATTTATAAAAATACTTCAAATTGTATTGCATTTTTATTGCAGTTTTATACGACATATAAATACTTGTTATCTTGAAAAATATAATAAAAAACATTATATAATTTTATTTATAAAATCTTAAAATTTTTAAAAATAATTAACATTTTAAAAGGGGATTTAAATTTATTAACTTAAAAAACTGTTTGTACAACTTTAATCTGTTTATATTTGAATTCTTTTATCGCCCGAAATTCTATCAAATATTTAATATATATGTATATATGTATATACAGAAAAAATTATAAAAATTCTACAAAAATATATAAAAAAAAAGTTAACCAAAAATATAAAATAAATTAAAAAAAATTAAATCATTTAAAAATGTAACAAAGCAATTTAAATAAATTCAAAATCAGTTTTTATTTAGTTTTATTTTAAGTTTTTATAATATAACTAATAAATTTGTATAAGCTTTAGTTGATTGCTCATTCAATTCTAGGCACTGCCATCTCTCTACCTCTGTCACTCTCTCTCTCTCTCTCTCTCTCTCTCTCTCTCTCTGTCTCTTTTCCTCACTCTTCCTCTCTTTCTCTGTTTGAAATTATATATCCTACAACGATTTAGGTGCGGTACATTTAATATGCAAGCGTGTGACAGGCCGAAGTGCGCCTCAAGTGTTGTCACACACATGAACAACCAACAGGCAACGATTTACAACGATTTTGGGCCTGAGTGGCAAGTGGCAAGTGGCATGAAACCCAAAAACACATAGAGCATGCAGCAACACACACGCATACATGGGCCAAGCACTTGACACTTGCCACCGACTTGTGGCATGAGTCGCTCGCTGACTTGACATGCGGCAGAGGCTGCCTCTACTTCTGTTGCTGCTCTTTGCTGCATTCAAGATCATCTTTGTCAAAGATTTTCTTCTGTGTTTTTTTCAGCAGAAAATTTGTTTGAGCTGCATCTGGGGACGCGCTGCTGATTGCCTGTCGTTGTGTTAGAAAAATATTATTTTCTTTATGTTTTGTTTTTATATATTATTTCCACGCTGATTGCAAAGACGAGTAGTTGCAGTTGGGGCGTGCTGCTGCTGCTGCTGCTGCTGTTGCACAAAGGGCAGCCGCTGCCTCTGTCAGTCAGTCAGTGTGAGCCGCGGGGCAAACGGTTCGCTTGAGTGAAAGTTGATGTGCATGAAAAGTTTTAATTGCGCGTCGAGTTGAAGATTTTTAGAGGCACAGCCAGGGCCAGCACTGGTGCTGGGTGGCACTCACCGCACGGCATTTTCAAGAAGCATTAGAAAGAAAAAAACAATTTAACACAAATTTTGTGGGTCATTTTTTGTAATGGCTCCGACAAGCAGTTGCGCGATAAGCGATCTTCCCTACATGAAGTTGTGGGGTTGCAGCTCAGCATCCTCAGCTCTTTCGTCTTTCGTCTTTCGTGTCAAATGAAGTGTGGCAGCCACGTGTTTGGCTGAACTTTGCGTGGGCCAGCAAAGCGTAGGATACCAAAGAGAATGTCTTTAAATGATGCAGCAACTATGAATTGATTTACAAAACTACGGCACGTGTTGAGACACAAGCCAAACTTTACTTGAGACAACTTAGCAGAGTCCAGGCATTCCCTAAGAGGCAAGCAGCTTCAAAAATTCTTGTAATCAATAATTGGAATTTTATCAACACTTGGAAAGCCATAACGAACCTGACAAAGTTCTTCGCCTAATGAACTCTGCCACACTCTGGAATGACAGCACATCAGGCCAGGCTTAGCTGAGAAATGCCAACACGCAGAGATCACAATTTGATTTGATGATCTGTAAACTGAGCAAGATTAACTACGCAACCCGACTTCAAATGGTCAAAAGCTAATAAATTACTCAAATTCCAAACAAGCGAGATGCCGTTTTATGGCACCTTTTTCGAGCAAAGACCAACTTCAGTCATGGATCATGGCAATTGAAAAATGTAGATCAAGTTGGCGCGATAAAAGGCCTTTCACATTAATTATAAGTTTTTAAAACAACATAAAGACACGTTCACATTTTGATTGAATAGATGCCACAATGTTTCCTGGGAACAGTTTCATTATCTTGCACTAATTTCGAACAATGATCGCAGCGAACACTCACAGATAAATCATTAAAAACAATTTTTATTAAAATTCATGTTTATGGCTTTTTAGTAAATACAAATGTGTGTATGGAGACACCCTTTGTCTCCGGCGATTCCTCATAAATGGGTCGCTTAGCTTCTAAAAGGCGCACTTTACGATCGCTTTTTAATGCCGGAGCTCATTTCATCTCATTTTTATTTCCTCGAAATAATTACATAAATTTCTTTGCTCTTAATTGTTAAGAAACTTTTCTATTCGGCTCGGCAAAGTGCCTGGCTTTTGTTAGATTTGACAGGTTGGCCTTCTAGGTTTATAGTTGCAAGTTATGGCCTTGCTTGTAGCAACAAAGCTTGCTTAATGGCTAAAAGACACTTCAAACTGAAACCAGGCTGCCAACAGTTGTACAAATAGCACGACAAATACTCAACATTTCAACCCAAAACATCAACGACCATTAAATCCCTTTCGGTATTATCTCCACGGCAATACGACAAGCAGACTAAAAAAACTGCTGCTGGACAAAGCAAGGCGAATGCAACCCACTAACGATTTCATTAAAAATGCAGTCAACTAGAAAAAACTCAATTAATTTCAACGTAAAAAACTTGCCAAGCGCCCCCATAAATGCAACAGAAAAGGAAATACTATAGAGCATATATATATATATATATATATATATATCTGTATATATCCGAAAAACAAATTTGGTTTTTTGCAAATCATTCGGCAAACAAACACAAATGTGCATAAAATTACAACAATGCAACAAATTGAGGGATGCAAAAGTGCCAGAGCTGACCAAGGCCCAACAACAAATATCAAGGGTTTCCCCTCAGCTAAATCCCCTACTCCTGCTGCTGCTGCTCCTCATCGAGTGCAGTGATATGCAAAAAACTGCATGTCACTGCGTTGCCAACGCAACTTCCACTGGGCATTTGGGTGGGCACAGAAAAAAAACCAGGGGACCCCCTGGCTGGCTGGTTGGCCGAGGGCTTCAGTTGCGTTTCCTTTTTTTATGTAGTTCACTTTTTGAAAAATTGACAGCTTGACCGCAGCGCTTGTGTGGATATATTGTTATTGTTATTACATTGCTGTCGCTATTGTTGCTGCCGCTGCAATTGCAATTGAAGCGCAAAATCATTAATATCCTTTGGCCTCAACGAACCCCAGCACTGCGTCGCCTTCAGAGTTCCCTTTTTTACTGCGCTTGCTGAATGCCCAGCGACTGTTTTATGAGGCTTCCACATGTTTGGCCCACCTCGTGTCACTTAATGAACTTCGCCAGTTGTTTATCGCCCTGTAGAGGTTAAGCAGTCAGTCAAGAGGCATCTCTCGTCTACAGTCTTAGTATCGATCAAAGTAGGCGATTTGCCGATAAGGCAAACACTTCACTTGCCACCCACCCACTCGCCGCAGCACCCTCAATACACCTTTCACTTATCCCAAAGTTTCGGCAGCAATTACGTGTAGACACAAACACCACTCGGCTAAATATCTGGCTCAATAGTTTAATGAAATTATCAATATCCAGCTCGAGTCCAATGTGAGTCATCAACAAAAGCAAGGGCGATGAGTCCGATGCATCCAACACACACACACACACACACAGGCATAATCACCTACTGATGTAAATACAATATTTTCAATATAACCACTTAACGCTTAAATCCCGCACCGCACCACACAGCAACAACAAGACAAAAACACAACCCTCATCAGGGGTAGTAGTAGTAGGCCTTGGTTACCCTAACCCCTCCTCGGTCACATAGCGTTATCTGTCGAGCGACTACATGACTACTACATACTACCTATATATGTATACTACCTTGTGCATGCCCCTTGCTGTCAGCCGCATCAGCCAAGTGCCGGCAACGACCACAACAGTATCAATGCACAAACTGTACCCAGGCTGGCAGGCAGGCAGGCAGTCGCCTGGGCAGGGGACTCTACTCAGTGAGCAACCCCCAAATGCTTTGCCATGGAGGGTTAAAGTTTGAGACGATGATGACGACGGCGACGACGACGACGACGACAGTGAACTGTCATATTTGCTTTGACTGACAAACTGACTGCCTGCCTGACTGACTGACTGCGAGACTGACGAACTCGACGAGCTCGACACATGAGTGCGGTGGTTGATCTGACTTACCAACTGACCATCTGTCATGGGTAACAACTGCTGAGAGCGAGAGCTACGCGGTTAAATATAAAAAGCACGGCATATTTTTCAGCGCATTTGTGCCCTAAACATTCAAATCGTGCACTCGAGTGACAACTGTACCAGCCGGCAAGTGTACTATGCCAAGTGCTGGTTGTTGTTGTAGCTAAACAAATTTTTGTTAGTAGAAATTTGCATAACTTGTAAAAAGAGCGCGCGGCGCAGCACTTGAGGAATTCCTTTAGAAACTCCCCTCGAATCATTTGAGTGTGCCGGCATTTCGGAGCGTTAAGTTCCAAAGGGTTTCGACTGACAAAAGGGTTTTAGGTTCTCCAAGAAGCAACGCTGCGCTTAATTGTTTGGAAAGATTTCTTCAGTTAAGAAGAAGATGCTTAGCCGGAGAGAGGGAGCGTGTTTCGGCTTTTAGGGTGAACACCTTTAGCTATGCTTAAGCAAAGCACATTTTCAGCTTTGGCCAAGTAAGACCACCTAGATTTGCCACTAACTAACCACAAAATGCTTTTGTTCAGCTGAACAACATCAGCTCGAACCGTAGCAGCCAATTAATTGGCCAGGTTGAGGCACAATCCCGCAGGAGCATTGCACAATGCCAGGCATAAAGAACTCATCGGCAGTCGGAGCTGTTGACCACATCAATGCGCTCCAGGTTTTGCCTGGATGCATCAACACTTCAACGAGTGCGACGTACCGGCTCGGCTCGGCTCATATCGGAACTAGGCCTCAAGTGTGGGCACAATGAGGCACTTCGTCGTTCAGTCTGCGCCCGTCCACCACAATTATTTCCATTTGATTGAGCAAAGAAGTGTGCGTGGAGCGTTCCTTCCTACATATAGTCGCTTCATCTTCTTTTTTTATGTTCACAACAAGCTGGACACATTGTGGGCTGCCTGGCTAGGCAGCACTGGGCATTGTGTGGTCATCTCCTGCAACTGCCACAGCGACTCGAGCTTGCTGTGTTTATTGCGCTATATGCTTGAGTGCATTCGCATTTATGGACGCTGACGATGATGATGATGATGATGATGATGATGATGATCTTCTTGATGGTTGCCGGAAAACTTGAGCCGGACTGCGTTTTATGCATATTGCGATGAACGCTCCATGTGGTTGGGGCGGCTTTAAGAACTTTAAAGCAAGAATCCACAGTTGAAGCGAGCTTATAAATAAATGAGTTTAATTTGAACACTTTAATGTGTCAATTGATATTAGTTTTTAGATTATATTAAACTTTTATAAACTTGAGGATTTGAGAGAAATTTTGCACTGCTCAGAAAAGCCAAATCAATCTCTAACTTTCTAGCTTTTATAATAAATCTAACTTTGATGGCAATCTCAATAAATACAGGAGCTTAGGGTACATATTCTTATCAATCTCTCAATATCTTATCTTCAATATTTTCTGTGCCTTCAATGCCTTCATTAAGTGATTTAAAACCTTTATTTAAACAAAGATTCTACAATCTTAACGCGCAGCTTATAAAATATGTCAACAGTTTGACAATTTTGACAGCTGGGCTTAAACTAGACATCTTCTGGCCAATAACTCATTTATGCGCAAAATTCTTCTGAATACATGTATATTTATGTATAAACTGAAGTAGAGCATCAAGCCCCAATCAGTATGTCAATTGGTAACAAAATTAAGGCAAAGCAATTAATCTTAGCTGCGCATATGAACAACGCATTTAATAACTAAAACTAAACTAAAACATTACCAAAAGTCTTCTGTATATATATTTATCAATAATGTCAAGGGAAGAATTCAAAACTCTCTTTCGCTTCTAATAACTTAAATGAAGGCATATAAAAATCACACTTGATATTAGTAACTCAACTTAAAAAGAACTTAGTCTTCTGAAAAAAATATATATTTATAAAAAATATATATATTTTATATTTATATATATTAAGGAAATGAAGCCAGAACCAGTCGACCAATCTGTATATCCGTGTTTCTCACAGGCCGTCATCATATTTGAACAGCTAACCAAATACAACTCTAAACTCTTTCACCTTCTGCTAGTCAATATTGGAACTTACCTCTTAGTTTTTAATATGCAAATAATTAAAAGAGTTTTACGCTTAAATAGCAGTCGCACTAGCTCTGGACCAATTAAGCGCATTCTGCAACGGGCTGGCTGGCCCCCTTTTGGGCCATTTATCCTAATAGTTTTACAAGAGTGGCAAAATTTATGGTCAATTTAACACGCGCCACCAATGTGACTGACTCGGCAAAGCAATTAAATAAATTGGCGCAACTTCGAGTGGCAAACTATGATAATAACCTTTGGCTTGAGCTGGCTAAAAGCGCACTCCAACCACTGGGCCAACCCGTTCGGTTATGGCCCGCACCCGCATTGAGTTTTCTTCTGCTTTTTGCGACTTAATGAACACACGCTTTCAAATGGAAATTAAGGTAAATAGTTTAGTGCATTGCTGGCTCACTGGTTAGCTTGGTTGGCTGTCGGTTTAAGCGCTTTGCGGGCTTCCACGCTTTTCGAACTGCTTCCACCTGGCGCTTAGTCACCCTCAAGTGCAATTATCCTTGACATTCTCAGCTATAGTTCTACGAACTGCAACGTAATGTCCCCATGCATATTTAACTTTTAACGGGTTTTTTCCCTAACGCTGTCTATTTCGTCAAAATAATAATAGTGACTAAAAATATATATAACAAAAAAACCATTTCATCATGAATATAAACAAATCAATAAACAATTCTATGAAAAGTTGAATATTATACAATATTTAATATAGATTTTATTTTGTTTTTTAAAAAAATTTTGTGGCGTATATTTGATGCATTAAAATATATTTTTAATGAGTAACAAATTTGCAGCTGGACTTGACTGACTGCAAAATACCCGCACTCAACTATATTTATTTAAATATTAATATTTAATATTAATATATAACAATATTAATATTGCTATATGGATACAATTTATAATTAATTCTGTAGAGCAATTAATATAGATCCAGCTGCAGTAATTGATTGTCTAAAATTTCCGCAAAATTTAGTACTTAATGATTTTTACATTTATCATTATAATATAGATTTCCAGCTTTAAAATATTTCAGCAATAACTTACGTATGAATTCAATTGAATTCCAGCTATTAAACTTTAGAAAAATCAAACTATCTCGATTTCCCTTGATCAAAATAGTTTGTTTACAAAGTAATATTAAAAAGTTAATAGTTTTAAAAGTATTATGAATATTATTATAATTTTATTAATTTAATTTTATAATTAATAACATTTAAGTAACCAATCAGTAATACTTTTTTTTATATATAAACAAATTCTAATAGAGCTCACTCCATTCGCTTGATGACTCATTCGGGCCTTCTCTAAGCAAATACGGCGCGTGTAATGACAATTTAAAGTAAAATTCGTTTCCACTTACAAATTTTTTAACGAAAACATTTCAATAAAAAACAAACATTGACTGAGCCCCTCAATTAGTGTGACAAAAACAACAACGACAACGACAACGACAACGACAACAACAACTTCAACGACAGATGAAGCAGCATAAGAACAACAAGAATAGAAACACTTGAAATGTTGCCACTGTCAATGCCACACAAGACGACCTTTGTTTAGCATTTTGGCGCTGTTGTCAAACGCAGCGAAAGGCGCTCAAGTGTCGCGCGGCCAGACGCCCAGATTTCAGTTGAACTTGGCATCAAATTAGCAAAGCTCTTTGCTCGCTGCATGTCAATGGCAGCCCAGCAGCAAATGTTCAATTTGCCCTGCCCTTTATGCAAAATCCGAGAAACACTTGAGACTTCAAAACTGAACAGACAACAGTTGCAATTAGCAGCGTAAACAAGCATCAATTGGTTAGAGGCTTGTGATATAAATGCCCAAAAATTGGGAGAGACAAGGCTAAGTAGGTCGGCTGTGCCATTGGAGCTCCTCTTCTGATTTATGTGGACGTGTGGTTGGCGCTTTAAAATAAACTAATTAACTTAATTAGCTACGATTTGGATGCGTGTTCGGCATTTGCTGCGTTGCACTCTGCGCAGCTTAAACAACATCCTTTGGCATTATTATGAAAATTGCACAAAAAATGGAGGGAAAAAAATAAATAAAAAATCATTTGCAACAGCTACCGGTTAATATTAACGCATTATGCAAAAGACACAAAGGGGCTAAGTGCGAGGGCAGGCACAAGAGTTTGCGAATGATATACTTAAGCGAAACTATTTGCTAAACATCGATAATTATCGATTGATTAAAAAAAATGTTAAGCATAAATTTGAATAGGAATAACTCTAAAGGATTTTCGTTATTAAAATAATTAAATGAATTAAATTAAATTAAATTAAATTAAATTAAATTAAATTAAATTAAATTAAATTAAATTAAATTAAAGAAAATTATCTTATTAAATAGTAAAGCCATATTGCTGATATGATATGATATTCATTGCTATATCACATTCAAATTCCACCATAAAAACTAATTTTCCTTATTCAACCAACAAAAAGATTATACAATAAAAAACACCCTTTAATACTCCTTGAAATTTCTAAGAAGTTTTATTGAAATGTTTTTTGCTGAGATTGTTTGAAAGATTTATGATTTAAATTTATATTTGAAATGCTTATTTCTTACGCAACAAATAAATATATCAATTAAGCTATAAACTCATCAATTAACCCTCTTAAATAAAAAAAATTCAAAAAGCCATCATCAGGCAGGCAAAAAAATAACAAAAAACCCAAACGCAACGCAGTTTTAATGGATTTTTTCTCGCTCGATGGGCTGAGAGTTGTGGCGCATATTTTGGGGGCGGGTGGGCATGGTATTTCTGGCATTATGCGGCATTATTGTTGTTTGTTTTCACAGAATGGTCTGACACCAGGCAAGCAAACAAACAACAGCATGAACAACGATATTTTGTTTTTTTTTTTTTTTATATTAAAACCTGCGGTCAGGGCGTGTTGCAGTTGCAGATTTTTACACGCAGCCATTAAAAAGGCACTCGGAGGCGACTCTCGACCAGGTGATGACGACTGAGGATTTGGTCGACGACTGCGCGTGGCTGAAGCGTGAAAAATGCAACAGACATTGCCAAAAATGCCATAAATAAGTGCAACAACGGCGAAGAATACAACGGATGAGAGGGACAGAGACAGAGGGAGAGCGAGAGCGAGAGAGGAGAAGTGTTAATAACACTAATTTGTCTGCGGTCAAAATGGTAATTTTTGTGGATATTCAGTTGCCCGGAATTGGGTTTGAGCTGGGGTTTTGCGTGCTGATTGCCAATGGGGACTTTGGGTTTTGGTCAGTAGGTGAAAGGCAGCGCACACACAGATAATGAGCTGTAAACGAGAAGGCATTGATTGCTGCTGAATTTACATATAATTGGGTGCCAAAGTGCTGAAGTTAGCCAAAAACAAAAAACGAGGTGTGAAGCAGAAGCAAAAGCAGAGCAAAAATGTTTTCGAGCAACGGAAATTGATATGATTAGTAGCTCAAGCCAAACACTTGGCATGCTTTTTGGTAGCAGAGACAGAGCCATTATGCTGTCGCCCCCACTCCACTCCAGACACAGGCCCTATAAGCTAGCGCCAGTTAATTGCCAACGGCATAGACAGAGGCCGTCGCGACGATCATCTGGGATCAGTTGATGCGCTCTGCCCGTTGCTCATATGTTAATGGCACTCAGTCGTCGTCGAGTCGTGCCCCAGCCACTGCTGCACTCTGCGGTACTTAGTTTTCAACAATTTGTGGCTTCAGCGTCTTTGCCTTTGACTAATTCACGTTGATTTTTCTCTATTTTTCTCGACTTGTTCGTGATTTGCGGCAATTTTCGTAAAGTGTCTAGCGAGGTTCTAATGTTATGGCCGGGCCAAAGATGCGGCACCGCCAGACCACACCACACCACAGCACAGCACAGCATAGCTGGCCTAATGCATTTCAACTTCTCCTTTGTGGCGATAAGGAAAATTGTTTATAATGAGGTTCTGCGGTCGCCGCTCAATTCAGTTTACTTAATTGTTGCAAGCGGCCACTGAATTTACGCTGCCACGGGCAATTAGGCCGAGCCTCTGCTACTCGTAGGTAGCCAGTCCTCCACCAAGTTGATGATTTGACTCGGCTAATGCTCAACTAATTGAGTAATTTCTGACTATTTGGTATCAATCACTGGGTCGGCTAAGTCCGCCCTGTCCAATTTCCCAGGCACGAAAGGAACGAGTTGCCTTCACTTCAAGTTTTCCCCTTTTTCCTTACAGCTGCGCATTGCGAATCTCCCAAAAGGCGCTTTATTGTTACAAATTTGCTGGCCGTTCCGCAGCATCCTCTTACAGCTTCCCAGACGCCGTCGCACAATTCCTTTGGGTGACATGCTTTCACTTCTTAACCTGCTCATCAATCATTGCCCTGACTTATTTGTGTTTTCTTTGTAATCTGCTTGGTCCAGTAGGTTAGTTATCGGCAGCTAAATGTGACTATAAATCGAAAAATTATAAACGCTTAGCGCTGACCGTCAGACACCCTCAAAGGGCAGACTACGGCGAAGTTGAAATGCTCTATAGGACCTCAGGCATTGGCTGAGGCGTCAACTGTTTGACCTAGCTAAAATGCTTCGCACTCCACGCTGAACTTGACCAACTTTTTAAGCCTTTAACAAATCCAATTGCTGGCCTGCTTAGCAATTCAATTGAGTAACTAAGTTCTGCTCTGGCCATTTCGATAAACAGTTGGAAAATTTATGCATTTATTTTGACATGCGGCATGATTTATTAACCGTAAGTAATTTGTAAGCACGCACACACACTGTCACACACTGACATTTGCAGGACGGCCAAAAAGGGGTTAGGGTATGACCAGTCGAGTGGCCAACCCCTGGCTCTGGTCAGCCTTTTGGGGGTAGAGCATGTTTTTTTTATCTCTTTGCTTGTTTTTTAAATATATTTGCATTGGCGCATTCGTAACCGCATCGAATTTGTTTGTAATAAAAATGTAAATGCCATCGGACGCCACTTCAAGACGAGTTTCACTGCGAACCACAAAATAAAAAAGTGAAACAAAAACGAGTTGCCAAAAGAAATGAAATACGACCGCAAACTGACACTTGAGGATGAGCTTGGACCATGGCGAAACCCTTTCGCTTGGTCAGCTCAGATCAGGATAGTGGTTTGGCAGCTTGCTTTACTGTGACCCCTATGCAGCCGTCTTTCGCTGTGGCTAATAAATGGGCTTATATATATCATCGGCTATTTTGATTTATGCTTAAAGTAAATACAATTTGCCACATTTTGATAAGCATTAGCTAAACAGTTGCCAGCAAGCAAGTCATTTACCTTTGGCAGCTCATTAAAACGCTGCTGGGGAGCATTAAGAGTTCCCTCTTGAATTTCAATTGGAAAAACTATGTTGTGCTCCCTGCCCAAATCCCAGTGGCTCAAGTGCTGTGAACACACATTCAATTTGCGCCCCTTTTTTTTTGCTAGGTGACGCCTGTTATTGCTACATTTTCTTGTTATTTTTAGCGCCAAAAACAAAGAGTGGAACAAAAGAACTGAGCGAAGACAAACAGCGTGGAAATTTGAAAATAAATTTAGTCGCCTCTTGAGCAGTGTTCGCCCGCATTTGCCGCTGACGTCGAATGACTTATTAGGACTTCTAGCTGGGCGCTTAAAAAAAATGAATTCGATTTTCATTTCATTTTTTGTTGAGGGTGTGTTTTTCTCTTCTGCTTCTGCTTCTGCTTCTTTATGCTGATGACACTCACGCATTTACACATCATTTTTAGTTTGGGACGTTGACACAAGGAAATGAGGAATTTTCGAAAATTTACAAGTGAAAACAAATCAAGACTAATGCCCATGAATATATATATTTATATACGTAATTTAATGGGCAAACCACACCCATTTAATTACCCAAACAACACTTGAAATGCACTTAAAACAATAAATTAAATGGATCTATGGCGAGGAGAGCTAGCGAAACTATCAAAGCTGCTTAATAAACAAATTTTCACATAAAATTACAATTCGGTTAAGCACACAGGAAGTAGTCGAAACAATGAGAAAGACAGAGAGAGAGAGAGGGGACGAGGGCGAGAGTCCCAAAAAATCCACTTAATAAAATTTATGTGCAGGAGTGGCTCAGGACACACATGAACCCACACAGATAATTCGGAGGGCACATAAAAAAGATAAAGTGTCCGAGAACCCCGATGTGGCTCGGCTCGTAGGTGTGTAGTCCAGGTCGGACGGCGAGTAATAATTATATTTTTATTGGACATTTATTGCCCAAAAACGAACAACATTTTAATCGCATTGTTCGAGGCGTTGCAAGTGTGGCCTTTATGTGCCGGAACTTCCTGCTGACTGTCTCAGGACGAGGCCAGCTTAGAAACGAGAGGGACCGACATCAAATTGCTTTTAGAAATGTGTGCATTGAACAAACAATTCAATCGAATCAATGCATAATTTGCGTTGCCTACAGCAAGTAGAAAAGTGATTTGTAATTCAATACAAAGGCGGCCGACCAGGCAGCCAATGAGTAAGTCACTTTCCAGCATTGAAAGCCAGAACCACAAACAAACAAATAAATAAATAAATCGCGCTGCTAATTAAAGGCGGCAGAGCAGCGGGCACAGAGGCGGCGGCGAGTGTTTGAAGCGGCCCAAAATAGGAGCAGAAGAGCTAAGAAGAAGACACACACTAGAGAACACAGCACACACTTCATAGTTGGGGTCCCAGAAAACCAAATTCAATTGAAAGAAAGCGAGCGACACACGAATTGACATGAGCAGCAAACAGGAAAGGGCAACAGCTAGTGCTTAAGCGCTAAGCAAATGGTCTATAACGACTTGGAAATACGCTTTACTTAGAGAAGTTCATGGGTAGTCAAGGCTTAAAAGTTGATTAAGGATAAGTAGAAGTTATGATAGTTAAAAGATATTGAAATATTTTGATTGATTTGCTTGGATATGCGTTTGAGCTAGAGATATCATATCAAATCTTGTCAATTAAATTTCAAAGTTAAATATAGAATTAAAGTTAAATACAGAATTGAATTTATATAGACTATAAATATATTTAAGTAAAGCTCATGTTTTATATAAATTAACAAACTGATTTGAATTTGAACTCATCAACAGATTTCTAAAAAAAAAAAAACCTTTGCATGGAAAACTTAGACTCAGAGCTAGGTTCAAAGAATGTAGCAGATTTCTTAACACATGTCCATAAAATAAATTATTAATTACTATTATATATACTACTAGATATATTTAGATATCAATAAATATTTCAATATATTCATATTCATTAACTATGCCCACGTTCTCTGCAGTTCACAGCAATCCAAAGCGCGTTGCTTATACAAACCCAATTCAAATGAAATTTAATATCTATAAAAGCATTATAACTATGATAGAAAATTTCTAAAAATCGATTCAGACTCCAATTAGCAACAATAACACAACATCATTAACTTTTAACTAGTTCAAGTCGATATAATTAGCTCACAAAGCCGATACGAATTGTATTAGACCCAAAGGAAAATTTCAGTGCAGAGCAGCGTAGAATCATGTTAGCTGAGCATAGGAATAATCGAGACCCCCTGGCGTGTTTTTATATAGAAAAGTTTTTACTTTGATGTGTGCTTCGGTTGGGAGTGTGGATATGTAAGTCGCGAGCGAGTGAGTCGCTTGTCGTTTGGCGTTCCATTGCGTTGGATTACATGTTTCAGTTACACGCCACACTGAAGGCGGGGGCGGGTGTGGGGGCGAAGACTGCCTTGGGTATTGGGGCGGCAAGTGTTAAACTGCATTTGTCTGACTTTTCGACATGTTGTTGCCGCTGCTGCTGCAGACTAGAAATTACATTTGGCTCTGAGAAATGCCATACAATCAGGTGGTGCGCTCGAGTGGGGTATTACCTTACGAAATATGTTAACGCTGACAACTGACAGATGCAATCGGAGCGGCTGAGCATCTCGTTGCAGATCTCTGCTTGTAAATTGCATTTCGTCAAAGCATTCCTGTGGCTGCTTCTGACAAAGCACAAAGACAAGTCCCTCTACTCTCGATTCAACGAAAAATTGCTCACAATAAGCTTTGACAGCCGGCTGTCAATATGCAGATTGTCTCATCGTACAGTACGCCATGCACGATTTGCCAAAGAATCTCTGTCGCTGTCTGTGGCCATGAGGAAGCTCAAGTTCAAGTGTATGATTGGCTTTGTCGAATGTCTTTTATGAATGGCGTCTGCCTGTCGCATTGTCTCATGGCACTTAAAGCCTTTTTTATGTACTACAGAAGCCAACGAATTTATGAATCTGATTGTGCAATAAGCTTACAGCACTTGAAACTCATGAGAAACTGGACAATTTAAACCGCCATAGGAATGTCAATGTCAAAACTGATGACAAACATATGCGCGATGACAGCATGTGTTACTTAAGAGCTAAATTCACTTGTGATTTTGCTGAAAGTCCAGATTAATTGCGTTGAAATCAAAATTAAACAAAGTGTGCTTTAGAGCATTAAGAGCAGCCATAGCTCAATTTTGATTTAGCTTTCTAAGAGGCAATATTCTACTCGAACATGATCTGCCCTCTACTATATCCTCACTTTTAGCAAAATTATTTACTGCCTTCAAATCTGACTATTAGCGTTTGGCAACTGTGGCTTTTGCAGACAATTCTTACTTAGCTGAAAAACTTTAGCATCTTTTCACTAGGGCACTTTCTAAAAGCTAAGGACAGTTCAGGATGATCAATCATCCTTTTAGGCTCGACAGATTTTTGTTGAACTCTGAATAGATAATTTCTACGAAGAAGTGCTCTACAATCCTAACACTTCCACTCTTGAAAGTCTTTTGGTTAAGTCTCAAGTGTCATCTTGCTTGAAAATGAACTTTCCTATACAACAAGATTAAGTTTTTGAAGCTCAGAAAAAAGTCAACAAAACATTTCAATCTTTTAGTAGAATATAGCTGAGACGCTTTATATGAAGAGTTCCTGCACAAGCTCTGACATAACCCGATGAACCCTTGATTTAACCTTAAATATACTCTACTTGATATTCAAACTTTGCTGTTCTACAAGACGAACATTTGAAACTTCTCTCTTTGAACTCTGATTGTAGCAGTTTGACTAATCCTCTACAAGCAAAACATTTGAGTACGAACCTTTGGCCTAACCCTTTATGTATGCTTAACAATTTCTTTTCCTGAACTTCAGCCATTTGTTAGACTGGACAATGAGAAGCTATAATAATAAAAATCACACAAAAATTAATCACAGCAAATTGCGCAGAAAAAGCCACCGAAATGCAGCAGCTCTGACAGCCTCCGAAAAGGATTAATCATCTAATGCGTGCATGCCCAGGCACAAATGAAAGAAAAACTTGAAATTCGTCTTGGCACTTCAAAGCCCAAATAGTTGCTCCAGCTACACGGCTATCAAAGACAAGCCAGACAAACTGTCTGGCTGGCTGGCTGGTCAAGGTGTTGACTGAGGCTGGCAAAGGGGGTTACGTGCGATGACAACAAAATGGCAATTAATTGAAAGATGAATTATTAACGCCACGCTGCCGCAGCAGCCGCAGCCGCAGCCACCCATTGTCCATCCATTGTTGTTTTGAAAGATGACCAGGTGAAGTTGCAGAGGATGATGCTTCGTCTTTTTTGACGAACTGACTGGCTGACTGACGTATGTGTTAGACGCGTTGGCTTTTGTTTGCTGTTTGTTTGATTTATAAAAGTTCATTAATCTTGCCGAATTCTACCTCTGCTTGACCTGACAAGCATGTGCTGTAGTACTTAAAGGAACGCACGAGGAAAAAAGCGCAGCAAATGCGTTGTAAAAATTTCAATAAAACTTCCAGAAACTCAACAAAGCTGCCCAACAGCTACAAGCTACAAGTTTGCGTAGTCAAAGTCAACTTTATTCGATGATTAATTAATAAATGCAAAGAGTGGACGATGGTAACGTGAGAAAATGATACAGATGAATGCAGATCTGGCTGGCTGCAGGATATGATGGCTCCACACTCTATTCATAGCACAGCTCTGCGTTAATCCGCCCACAATTTGTGGCTCGTCAGCATAAATCATGCGATCGGTGCAACGTAGGTCTGACATGAATATCCAAGTGGAATTTCGGGCTGCGTCTGATTGGAATTTGTAAAGTCAAAAACCATAGCTGACACTTAATTATAGGCTGCACGCGCTGAAGCGTGCCAGTTGCCCGCTCCCCACTTGCTAGACCCCATAAATCTTGCCGAGATGGAGTCAAGCGTTTCCCCACTGAAAAATTGCTCGAAATGTTGACACAACTATTCAAATTAATTGATTTAAAGCCACTTGCAGTTGGTTATTAATGAAGTTTCGAGTGCAGCTCTAATTAGAATTAGAACGCGCATCTGCCTGACATTAGAAATTCAATTTTTCATGCAACCAAATTAGAATTTCTGCTGCCAGTCTCTAAGAGCTGCACGTGCTGCCGCTGCTGCTGCTGCTGCCACTCGTCATATATATTTTAATAATCCTCTCACTCCCAGCGCCTGGGATAATGCACTTCCAACTATTTGGCGCTCTTTTTAGTGCTTTTCTTGGCGACACTTTTGCAGCGTCTTGCATAGATGGCAACACCTGCTGCAGCGCACACTCACACACACCCACAGCTACTTAAAGCAGTTTTATTTTCATTGCATTTTCTCACTGACAATTAAATTAAAGCGCATTAAAGCAAATTTATGACAGCTTAATTTCATATATTAAGATTTTATGACTTTGCTGCTGGCTCGTAAAACTAAAATACAGTTGGCCCAAGGAGTTGGCTAAGTAGTAAATTAGATTAGCACAGCTGGGTTATCAAGTCGCTCTATATATATCTCTATATATGTAAGTGTGTGTGTGTGTGTGCTTGTGTTTGTATTACCGCAAAAATCATTGCCACGCCCCTCTAATGCCATTCAATCAGCACACAGGTAGTCGAAAGGCCCCTCGCCCAGCCGCCCACTCGTTGATGAATGACGAGGTCGCTTGGATCTTGGCCAGAAGCATTCATTGCCACTGACATTGGCTACTGTAGCGAGGTTAGCTTAATAAGTTTGCAGTAAAAATAAATAAAGTCACTTCCTTGAATTAAATAGACCGAAACTTAGGTACTAGAAACTGCATAAGACTTGATTAAATAACCATTAAAGAGAAGAGAAGAGTTGAGAGATAATCATACTTCATACATCATACTTCTACACTCTACACTCTACACTCTACACTCTACACTCTACACTCTACACTCTACACTCTACACTCTACACTCTACACTCTACACTCTACACTCTACACTCTACACTCTACACTCTACACTCTACACTCTACACTCTACACTCTACACTCTACACTCTACACTCTACACTCTACACTCTACACTCTACACTCTACACTCTACACTCTACACTCTACACTCTACACTCTACACTCTACACTCTACACTCTACACTCTACACTCTACACTCTACACTCTACACTCTACACTCTACACTCTACACTCTACACTCTACACTCTACACTCTACACTCTACACTCTACACTCTACACTCTACACTCTACACTCTACACTCTACACTCTACACTCTACACTCTACCTACACTCTACACTCTACACTCTACACTCTACACTCTACACTCTACACTCTACACTCTACACTCTACACTCTACACTCTACACTCTACACTCTACACTCTACACTCTACACTCTACACTCTACACTCTACACTCTACACTCTACACTCTACACTCTACACTCTACACTCTACACTCTACACTCTACACTCTACACTCTACACTCTACACTCTACACTCTACACTCTACACTCTACACTCTACACTCTACAACTCTACACTCTACACTCTACACTCTACACTCTACACTCTACACTCTAACACTCTACACTCTACACTCTACACTCGACACTCTACACTCTACACTCTAAACTCTACACTCTACACTCTACACTCTACACCTACACTCTACACTCTACACTCTACACTCTACACTCTACACTCTACACTCTACAACTCTACACTCTAACACTCTACACTCTACACTCTACACTCTACACTCTACACCTCTACACTCTACAACCTCTACACTCTACACTCTACACTCTACACTCTACACTCTACACTCTACACTCTACACTCTACCTACACTCTACACTCTACACTCTACACTCTACACTCTACACTCTACACTCTACCTCTACACTCTACACTCTACACTCTACACTCTACACTCTACACTCTACACTCTACACTCTACACTCTACCTCTACACTCTACACTCTACACTCTATACACTCTACACTCTACACTCCTACACTCTACTCTACCTCTACCTCTACACTCTACACTCTACACTCTACACTCTACACTCTACACTCTACACTCTACACTCTACACTCTACACTCTACACTCTACACTCTAACTCTACACTCTACACTCTACACTCTACACTCTACACTCTACACTCTACACTCTACACTCTACACTCTACACTCTACACTCTACACTCTACACTCTACACTCTACACTCTACACTCTACACTCTACACTCTACACTCTACACTCTACACTCTACACTCTACACTCTACACTCTACACTCTACACTCTACACTCTACACTCTACACTCTACACTCTACACTCTACACTCTACACTCTACACTCTACACTCTACACTCTACACTCTACACTCTACACTCTACACTCTACACTCTACACTCTACACTCTACACTCTACACTCTACACTCTACACTCTACACTCTACACTCTACACTCTACACTCTACACTCTACACTCTACACTCTACACTCTACACTCTACACTCTACACTCTACACTCTACACTCTACACTCTACACTCTACACTCTACACTCTACCTCTACACTCTACACTCTACACTCTACACTCTACACTCTACACTCTACACTCTACACTCTACACTCTACACTCTACACTCTACACTCTACAAAACACTCTACACTCTACACTCTACACTCTACACTCTACACTCTACACTCTACACTCTACACTCTACACTCTACACTCTACACTCTACACTCTACACTCTACACTCTACACTCTACACTCTACACTCTACACTCTACACTCTACACTCTACACTCTACACTCTACACTCTACACTCTACACTCTACACTCTACACTCTACACTCTACACTCTACACTCTACACTCTACACTCTACACTCTACACTCTACACTCTACACTCTACACTCTACACTCTACACTCTACACTCTACACTCTACACTCTACACTCTACACTCTACAATCTACACTCTACACTCTACACTCTACACTCTACACTCTACACTCTACACACTCTACACTCTACACTCTACACTCTACACTCTACACTCTACACTCTACACTCTACACTACTCTAGACACTCTACACTCTACACTACCTACACTCTACACTCTACACTCTACACTCTACACTCTACACTCTACACTCTACACTCTACACTCTACACTCTACACTCTAACCCAAGACATCTTAACTTCTTAAGCGCACCTTGGTCTGCTTTGGCTTGCAGTTTCTTTTATGCGCTGCTGTTGACAGTCAAGTGAAAAATGCAACTCGCCCGCCGGCAGCCCATTGACAAGACGATGACGATGGAGATGGCGAGATGATGCTGCTGTTGCTGCTGCTGATGCCACTGAGGATGATGATGATGATGTGAATGACGTTACGTTTAACGAAGGCAGCGACGTTGACGTTTGTTGGGGCCATTAGCTGGCAATTGCGCATAAAAGTCACGGAGCGCCGTCTCCGTCTGCGTCTTCGATACAGCGCGACTGCAGCTGGATAGTTTTTGTGTGCTGCTGTGGGCGGCGGGTGGAATATGGCCAGTCGATCGGGCAATATTAAATAATGTTGTTAAATGCGAAGCATTGAACCGCTTGGCGGAATCGCTTTGACAGCAAATGGATAAATAAATAAATAAAATGAAATGAAATTAACTTTGACTTTGACTTTTCGTGTGCGGCGACATTTGTGTCTCCGTCTGCATTGGCATTCGATGCCAGCAGAGGACGGGGCCAAAACACAAAGGTGAAATGACGCTGACGATGACGCAGGCGATAGCCAATTGCCAGTTCCAGCAAAGCATGGCCATAAAAAATCGCAGCTCGTTTGAGCGTTGAGCATTTTGTGATTTGTGTCGGCAGCTCTGCTGCTCAATCGCGTGTTTCTTTGCATTGTATCGAGTTAATTTATTGATGACAGACGCGCGATAAAAACCAAAAATGTGAATTGTCATTAGAGCTCATAAACGTGATTGACAGAGCGCCAAGCCACAGCAAAAAAAAGAGGAAAATTGTCAGGCTAAAGCGATTAGCTGAGCAGGTCTATTGAACTTTCCTTAAAACTAACCTCGAATTGAAGTATTTAAATATAAATTGAATTTGTTTAAGGCAAAGACTAAGCTCTTTATTTAGTTATCAATATAGTATGCTTATCAGATAAAACCAGTTTCTATTAAAAGATCATAAAAGAGGGAAACTGTCATCGTTTTTTATTCAATTTTCATCCATTGTCCAATTTCCCAGGCATATTTGCATAAGTGCTCAATTCAAAAGAAATCTCGCCTCTCAGCACATTTTCCGCCTTGAGAAACAAGTTTAGCGCCAGCTGAGAAAAGCGCATAAGCAAATTCTATCGAAAATATATATAATTTTATGCAACGGGATCATAAACATTTCCGCACCATATATGACCGTTGGTCATAAATATTCAAATTTCACAGTCTCAGCATCCTCCAGCATCAATCATCACGAAAAAAAAAAATCCAAAAGAAAGAAAGAACAAGCTCATTAAAAATCATAAATAGGAATTTGGTTACTTCTACTACAGCTTCCTGGCCGCGGCTGACCACGATTTGCATATAAAAAGCATTTAAACGCAACAAATTGCATGTAAATTGTTTTTTCCCGGACGAGAGACTCGCCACTAATTATGCTCATTCAGCAGTGTTGACATAAATCTCCGAAATTCGTAGAGTCCCGTGGCTGGGGTTGGGCCATTTAGCCCGCTGCTGGACCACTGTGTCCTGTCTATAAATTTCAAAAATTATTTTCAGCCTGTTCCCAGCCGTAGCCTGTGCCATTGTCAGCGGCTTGTCCTAACAACGTGTTAATGTCGTCCCGGTCGAACCCTTTCGCCGTCGCTCGTCCTTTCGGCTCGTCCTCGTCGTCGTCCTCGTCAGCGCTTGACACTAATGTGCCGCATTACAAACTGTTGAGCAATTTAATTTAATGTACCCGAGTTCCTCGTCGTCTTTGCCGTTGTTGCCTTAAGATTTATTTGATAGGGTTAAAGAGAATTTCGCGCTCAGTTCCAAAAATGCATTTTTGTGGCTTTTCTGGTTTGATTTTTGGTTCATTAAGTACAATTTCATGCAGCACAATTTTGACTTAATTAAGTTTAAAAAAATTTCAAATTTAAAGCACTCTCAAGTGTATTTTCGAGTTGAGCTTAATGAGTTGGAAAAATGTCGCGCAGTTGAAATCTAATTTATGCCAGCAAAGCCTGAGTTTTCATTAAGATTGTTTTTTGGTTTTCTAAGTCAAATAAAAGGATATCTGTTGCCTTTGAGTGTGTGATGAAATTTAGTAAGTATTAAGGGGCATATAAAGAGGTCTTCTCACTTGACAACATAAAGAAAACATGGAATTTACAAATGAAATCTAGGAAACCATTATATTTCTTTGAAAGTTTCTTCAGTTTGATTGTAAAATTATAAATAATTAATTAGGTATATAAAGACGAAGCAAGAATATGAATTTGAAATCTTAACTCTTAAAATAAATATATTTCATTCAAGCTCTCTTCTGATGAATTCAAATATGCTAAGCATTATATTAACAATCTTTGTTTTATTCATAAATGAAATTTAGAAATCAAATATATATCCTCTGAACTATTTTTCGTTTGATTGTAATAATATGTTGGTAATAGCGATTTGTAATGGAACTAAGAACAATAAGAATATTCAAATATTTTTCTATGATTGCATCCAAAAGTGTTTTGTTAGTCGAAAACAGAAAGAAATCTTAGAAACCTAGAAAGCAAATGTTTCCCTGAAACTACCATTTGACTCCAAATATTATGTAAGGCATCAGGTTCAACAGCAATCCTTAGACAAACTAAGAACAGGAATTTCATAAATGCGATGGAAAATCTCTTTCATCCGATAAAAATGTTTCAGAGAATGCATCTTTACAAGGTTTTTTCAGTTTAAATCAAAATATTTGTTAAAGGCTAACCAAAATTTTCTACATTTCACTTATTGCTTTAAATTCCTTTAAATATGACAAATATTCATTAAACAAATAATATTTCTTTGCTGGCAGCTCTTTAATTAATAAAAATTTGTCACACTTTCCAAGTCACAGAGCCATCAAGAGAGTCACTCAAGCGTAAGATCTGTGCAACGCCTTGCTTGAAGACCATCAAATTAGATTAGAAAAAGAAAAACTAATTATAAGAATTTCCAACAACCCACACACAAAGACAGCCTGGGCAATCCTTTCCATCCTGTCGCTGTGCTAATCACAAAAACGTGACGTCATTCGCCACGCCTTTATTATGATTTTTATTAATGATGCCGAATTGCTGTTGCATATGCATAAAGCGCGCATTTCTACATTAGAGTGACCCAAAAAAACGAACATAATTTGTCTGTGAGACAAAGTGCGAAACTCGGCTCAAGTTTGGGCCATGTTTTAATCCGCGCGTTTAATTGAAATTGGCCTCGAGGCCTCAGGGTATTATGCGGGTCCTGCCACGGCGTTGGGGTAAATTTCTGGTTGCTGCCTTCGCACATTGTCAAATCTTATAGATATTAATGATGTTTAGACACACAACCGCATTACGAAACAATTAATTATGCTTTTCTTATTGGCTTTGACTTTTGCGTGACTTCTGCTCCGATGGGGTTAAGCTTAAGCCCAATAAAAAAGTATTGTTGAGCCCGCATAAGACAACAGCGTTTCGTTTTTTGTTAAGTGTAACAATTTCATTATAATTGGAAGTTATTAAAAACAAAAATAAGGTGAGTCATCTTAGGGATATTGGAAGATATATGTATGTGAGGACAAAGAGGAGCTCTACTAAAAGTAGTCATTGCTGATAGCAAATGAATGAAATTCTTACTAAATAAATTCAAGTTTTACAGCTAAATATTCGAGAGTTATTCCACTCAAAGAAATTATTATTTTTTTTTATTATTATAATTTTTTTAAATATTTAATGAAATGAATTGAAAATGTTATATACATTAAATAATATTTAAGTGCAAAATCAATCTCAAAGGAACAAGCCACATAGAAAATGATAAGCTAAATCCAATCTTTAAAAACCTCTACAAGCTTAAAGTAGGATTCAGGGTAACTTATAGTCTGGCAGTCCCATATAAAACATATATTTAACCTTATCTAAATACACTTGATTTTCCTCTCTCTCTGCTCTCTACTTCCATATTTAATATAAAATTTTTCCAGCATATCTAGAAAACTATTGTATGAAAAGAAAATGTGTTTCTTGACTTTCTGTTTGTTTCAGCCCTCTGCCTTGGGTTTTTTTTTTTTTGCAGCCCGCTGACTTTGCCCCCATAACTCAGGGCTTATCGCAGCCAATCGGCCATAATTCTTATGCCTGACATAATGTACCTCACAATGTTGTTTATCGTTGGCAATTTTTCTGCAACTTTTTAGCAATTTACAAAATATGGCATAATTTCTGCCGCGGCGGGGCATGTTTTTTACTACTTCAACGTGTTGGTTTGTATTATTGCCCACTTATTGACTTAATGTGCATCTAGATAGCAAAATGGCAATATAGTGCAGAGCTGAGATGCTTGCTTAAGATTGGAGTGAAAGTGCCCAGCGGGTCGGCTGGGAAAACAGGGTTAGGCAGCTGCGCCACAAAAGTCAAATGCCAACTAATTAAAAGTCTTGCCAAAGGTTTCGCAGGATCATTAATAAGGATTTCGCGACGCGTCTATTGCGACGTTAGACAAAGTTCTCACGTGTGCATAGATGTGTGTGTGTGCAATGAGACAAAAGTCGAAATCGGTTGCAATGCAAATATTTATATAAGTTAAGTTTCCTTTTCAAAATGTCAAATGCGAACAAAAGGGTTAATGAGTACAGCAGCAACAAGGAAGCTACTTAAAGTCCTGATTAATGATGTAAGCCAGCAGAAGAAAAAAAACAGTTCAAAACACGCTGCCTTCACACATAAGCAAAATAAAAGAATTGCGCCAAATCATTAATTAAAAGCAGGTAAAAAAAACTTATGCAAATTTCAATTTTCTAAGGCAAAGCTGAAACAGCACAGCATTTGCAATTATAAATTCATTGAAATGACATTTAGACGAAAGTTCATCAGTCACTGCTCAGGGTAGATTGTCTATATATAGAGAAAAATCCCTATCATAGTTAAATATAATAAATGTTTCTCAGTTTCTTTATTTTTTTATTTTTTTTTTTTTTTGCTATATGCAAATTGGCAGTTCTCTCCCAGCGCCACACTCAATTAACTCTGTTGTCAATCAAATGCAAATATTGTGGTTCTGTGGCAGTTCACAAATTTGTTGCTGGCTATTGCGGCTCATTAGAATTGCTCAATTATTCCATCAATATGCATTGTTGTTAATCGAATTTGCTGTGCACAGTCGTTGCCGAGCGGCGCGTCAAAAATTCATGAATATTTAACCATGCCACAGGGCTATATTGGCTTCTTCCAGCCGAAAAAGGTATTTGGCAGATTGCTTTTTGTAAATTTGCCTGGGAAAGTTTGGCTAGCGTGACGCTTGGCTCTGCCGCGACTCGCGCTATTAGCATAAACTTAAAGAAACTTATAGTTGCTTAAGCATTCGTTATTTATGTTCTAATCCGAGTGTTTGTAAATTTATCAACAACTGTGTTTTAAAGCCCTCCCATCCGGCTACACTCTGGATGATCAATCAAAATCTGAATTTTAATGTTATGCGGTGCATGAAACCAAACAGGAATACAAAAATAAACCATAGCCAGATCCTGAATAACCAATGCCGGCACAAAAAGTGCACAAGAATTCACAATGCGACAGCCACAAAAGGGTGCGCTGGTATTTTTCTAACCCTTGTAAAGGCAGCACAAAAAATATTTGGAAAATTCAGGAAAATAGAATGGAAAAAAAAACGTTTGACGGGTAACCAGTAGCTGCCACAGCAAAATAGTAAAAATTGTTGAAAATCCTATTAAGCGTTTCCCGGACGAGTTGCACGTCTGTTGCTGAAGGTATCGACAGTTCCTCTCCTGCTCTCCTGTTTTTTTCCTATTCCTTTTTCACACCAGCAGGAAGTTTGGCAATTGTGTGAGAGCTCTGGCTGCCCCACGCTTGACTCTGGTTTGGGTGCTTGAAATTCCTGCTACCCCCGCGCTGCCAGTGGCTTAAATGTCTAATTTAAATGCATGCGCTTTTAACAGTTGCAGACAGAGATTGATGATTGTTTTTAAATTGGCCAAGTCTTCGCATATAATTGCTAACAAATAGAGTTTTGGGGCCGGGGCAATCAAAGAGCTTTTGCTCATTAACTTATCTTATGCTCGACTCGGGCAGGTGCAGACTTTCCCTAGTCTCAACAACCCCACACACACAACTCCTTCCTCCCCACACACACACTCACATATGAGATGTCATCTACTTTATTTTTGAAGTTGTTAATTTATGATCTCTAACAAATCAAGTTGGCCATGCTCACTTAACAGAACAATGGCCAAGTTTTTGTGCTTAGGTGTATAAAATTTAAAGCATTTATCGTAAATTTTGATCGCTTCTGCCATAAAAACTGATAACAACAACGCCATGGACACATCAAACAACATGTGTGGAGCCCCTCGGTCAGTGCTCAATATCGGACAACCCTTAACCGCACACACACATCCTGTTTGCTGTGCAGACAATGCATGAATGGACTATCTATGATTAGAATGTGGAAAACAATAAAAGGCTACCCACATTTGAAAGTCGACGCTCTCTGAGCCACTCTGAGCTAACTAGAACGGATGTCATTAGGCCTATTTAAAGTAGTTTTGGCCGCAGGCAAATTATACAAAGTATAAGCGACAGCGGAAATCGTAAACACAATCCCTGCCACTGCCACTGGCGCTGTCCCTGCTCCTGCCCCTGCCCCTCGCTCAATGCTGTAGCCAATTTATCAGCCAGACTGACAATCCAATTGCAATTCGTTGCGCCTTTGCCTAGGGGTCAGAGATTTTGTCACAATGCGCGGCTAGCGCCTAAATAAATGTCAAAATCAATTTTTGGCCGCCGACGCAGCCGATAAAACTCGATCCCGACTCGCTTTCAATTAGTGCCGCTCAATTGATTCTTTAAAATGCCATTTTTCGATCTCACCGTGGCGCGTAATAGCTGCCGCCGTTGGTTACGCTCCGCTGTCGTACCTTTAAAATCACTGAATGAAGTTGAAAAAGGGTTAAAGAATGCTAAATCGTGATAGTTATAGAAACTATGGCAAATTTGCTGATTGAAAAGCTGCATAGAAAGCCACAGTGTCGTAAGAGTTGCAAGGCTGAAGCGACTTGAATTGGGCTTCATATACAAGTCTGAGAGGCAAGCCAACTTGAATTCAATTTGCATTTGCAATTGCATTTTTCGTATTATATCTTTCTAGAGATACACTTAAGATATATATTAAATAAAATCTAGGCTTAAGATGTTTAGAAAACGATATTTGCCAGACGAAGTGCTTCCTAAGGCTGGCAATTAATTCGAGTCAATTTTTTTTTTTTTTTTTGAGTCGAAAAATGTGAAAAGCTTTTATATTTTCTTTTTTGTATTGAGGAACAAAAATAGCGCAAGACAGCTATAAATATATATATATATAAATTATATAATATATCATATAGCTGAAGGTTTACTTTGGATTTGTCTTAAAGCATTGTTAAATCAAATATTTCAAGGCACTAGAGACTAAATAAATATATATATATACAAGAAATCGAGACTTTAAAGACTACATTCATAAGTGTAGAGCAAACTTAAAGATGAACAAAACTTTTAGGCAAAGAAAACCAAATCAAAAAAATTTTTAAAGTTTTTAATTGAAATTAATAATATTTTTAAAATTAATTTTTAACATTTATAACTTCCCATATGTATGCCCAAGTCCATTTCATAAATTCCCCAGCAAAAACTTCTCACCAAAAAGCCAAATCTTAATTTCTAGGAACTACATTTTTTCTCATATCCATCCGCCACTCTATTCCCAAACGCCAGACCAGCTGCAGAAAAAGAAGCTGAAAATCTTCTCACAAAACTCTCTCAATATTTCGTATTTCGTACTTTTTTATGGTTTCATGTTTTATTAATTGCTGCAAATTTACTGCAATTTAAGGCAGCCCTCTTTCGAATCAATCAAAGTGCACACGTCAAAATCAAATCCCAAAATATATCAAAACAATAAAAAAATAAAAAAGAAATCTATAAGAAAACATATAAAAACGCGCTGTCATAAATATTTTGAAAGACGCAAAACCATAAAAATGCAGTGTGAAATTTACAAAAATAAAGCAATAAAAAAATCGAAATGCAGTGCGAAGTTCACACAGTAAAAAAATGGTGCTGAAAACAACCCAAAATGCAATTGATATAAGTTTTTGCAACTGAGTTTCGGGGTTGGGCCTGGGCTGCGGGTTTTGTTTGAAGTGGGCAGAGCCAATAAAGGCCCATCAATGAGCAGCGCCGAACCTTCTTTGAATGCAGTTTTGAAAACAGTTTAAATTTGATTTGGGTGCAGAAGTTACCTTCTCGATTCGCTTTCATTTTTTGGCTAAGGGTACGGGTAAGGGTAAGGGCGCAACCCTTTCGAGTGAAGCGCGACTGGACCGCTGAAGCGTTGCGTCCAAGCGCTAAATAAATCATTTCTCTTCGATTAATTCGCTTGCTGACATGTGGAGAGTGCACACACACACACACACACTCTCACATGTGTGTATGGTTACGGCTAAAGGGTTACGGGCTACGGGGCTTAGCGCTGCGAGAGGGTGACGGCTAAACGGCCGCTACTCATGTCAAATTTTGGCTTTTGCTCCGCTTTGTAGTGGCATGGAAAATTGTTTTTTATGCACGCCGCACCAACTCGGTCATAAGTTATAAATTAGTTGACTCTTCAAGTGCTTTAAAGTTGCCAGGCGCAAAGGAAAAACCCTTGCTCTCTCTCGCTCTCTCTCTCTCACTCTCAATGACATTTCCACCTCATTGATTTCCCCTTTTTTATGATTTTTATTTTTAAATTGTTGCCTCGCCTAACAATTGGCACTTATGTCTCGAGCATTTTTAAGTGCATTGATTAATTTTTATTTTGATCGCTTTGAAATCAATATTGTTTGCAAATTTCTGTAAATACCCTTCCAAGCAGTTGGTCTGTGTAATTTGCCAGCGTTCGCAACGCCCAAAGCAGTTGTTGCCACTTTTTGCCGAGGGTAAATACTTGAGGCCATAAACTAATAAGAACAACTCCTGTCGACTTTATGTAGTGGAAGTGTGTAAAAAAAAGGATTGCCGTCTGGGCAGCGTGAGAGAGTTTGAGCACTAAAATGGCAGTCGAAAGGAAATGAAAATTGGAGATTTGAGTAAGAATAGAGCTGGAAGATAGGCGAGAGTTGGTAGTAAGATTGTGGAAGTTGCTGAGAAAGGGATACAAAGAGGTTTATTTAGTTTCAACAGTCGACTCGACAGATACATTATCATCTTTCATTCAGCTGTTTCTATATAGAAGAATCTCTCAGCATAGCTCAATTTTGTTGCTACCGACTTTAATAGCTAAGACAATTCAAATATAAAGTTTTGTTTCTTTGAACTAGGAAATTAATTGCCTCACAAAAGCAGAATCTTAGCATTATTTCATGCATCATTTAGACCCATAGATTGACATGAGTTCATAATTAAAAAGGCTAACTCAGATCCCTTGAATGAAGTTTCTTTATTCCCTTCCATTATTTATATATTTATATTATACAACAAGCTAAGATCGAATTGTTACTTTCAATCAATTTAAATTTCTCACAGCTGATTTGAGTGACTTTCATAACCCTTTGCTGATCATGCATGGAAATTTAATAACTTAATCGAGTCACACACACGCCCATTAAGCTAGCCAAGTAAGTCACACACACAGACAGAAGCACACTCATGTGCTGGCATTATTAACAATTACGTCACGAGCGTGGCTCACTTTTAACCCTAGAGATAATTTAATCAGCGCTACTTCAAGTAGGTAATGTTGTCCACAATAATACTGCAATAAGAAAGGGAGCAAGAGATGAGCATGTGAATGGGCATGGGAGAATGAGTGTGAGGACGAGCAGGCAAGCCAGGCAAGTCAGGCCAGCCAGGCAGCAGGCAGTCAGCTCATGTGTGAGATTTACGCGTTCGCCTTTCACTCGAAACAACTGAAATCAAAGCGTAACAAATTGCGGGCACAGGCAACAGCAGCAGCAGCAGGAGAGGGGCAAACAACTTTCACTGCACGGATTAGCAGGCACGTGACTTTTTTCCAATGCGAAACGCTCGGCACCGAAGGAACCTTTGTTTGCCGCCTCGTCTATTGAAAGCCGATTATAGAGACGAATATTTACACTTCATTATTAACATTATGATGATGTTGCCGAAGGACAATGGTCAGCTGGTCGGCTGGTCAGCTGGCTACTTAATTATGTCAGTTTGAGCGAATTTATTAATTTTAGCTTAGCCGTGTCGTTATCGATAGCTAGATCTATTAATATGCATTGGGCCGCCTTATTAACATGTGAAGGGTGTGGCCAATTTGCATGCTACTGACACGCGTCTGCCTCGGCGCAGATCAAAGCGTGGGATGCGCTGCAAAAGTTCTGCTGGCTATGCAAATAAAAGTCAGCTTGTCAATAAATGTGTGCTTGGACAGAGGTCAATGAGTGCTACTTAATCAATGTCAACAGCGTAAAGCCTGGGAAGATCTGACTAAATGCCATGATGCATGGCTGTCAGCAAGGCAAAGCTGGGAAATGCTTATGGAGTGGTTTTTGAATATATTATAAGCAATCGTAGTGGTGTATAGAAACTTGAGATATTGATACTTAAGAGAGAGATAGATGCTGGAACTGCTTGTATAAGGAGTGAGCAGAACTAAGCAGAGCTGTGAAACAGCAGAGAGAAAGAAAGAGATTTGTATAGCTGTAGATAAATTATAATATTCATAAAAACCTAAAAAAATAGAAAATTTATATTCTTATAGATAATTGTCATACAAGAAATACGTGAAAATGAGCTGACTTAGCAGCAAGTCAATGTGCATATCAGCAGCAGCTACCTCAGTGATAAGTTGTATATAAAACTTGATTACAAATAGAAGCTAAGTTCAGTCTGCAAGTGTATGAAAATGTTAAACTAATAATCTATACTAACAACTGCATAAATAAAAATTTATAAATAAAAATTGATAAATAAATAAAAATTTATAAATAAATAAAAATTTATAAATAAATAAAAATTTACAAATAAATAAAAATTTATATATATAAATTTATAAATAAATTTAAAGTAATAAATAAATAAAAATTTATAAATAAATAAAAATTTATAAATAAATAAAGATTTATAAATAAATAAAAATTTATAGTTAAAATAATCTCAGAATTATTAACAAAATTAAGCATAATTATAAAGGAATATAACTTCAATTGGATGTGTTTTTTATGAGAGCTCTAGAAAAGGGCTTCAGAGCAGTAAATATCAGCTTTCCAGGCTCATACTGCGTCAGCCCAGTTGGTGTCTAATGATTAGCCAACTACCAAAGTAGGCGGCATTGATATAATGGCAAAGCCAGCAGCTAACAGCTGCACTGCACTGAACAGAGAGAGAGAGAGAGAGAGAGAGAGAGAGAGAGAGATAGAGATAGAGATAGAGATAGAGAGAGGGAGCTCGAGCTCAGCTGAACTCAGATCAACTCCAACTCGAACTCCAACTCCAGCTCGAATCTACTCAAACGCAACTCAACTCTTTGTCAAGCATTTTCAATTTCGTTAATGACCCAAAAGTGCCGTAAAGCAATTTATACACGGCCAGGAGGAGGGACCCAGAGCTGAGCCCAGCTCACTGACACAAGACAAATAATAGCGCAGCAGGACATTGACAACAACACCCGATGAAACGAGAGCTAGACGAGGCAGGGACGCAGACACAACAGACGGCGGCGAGTCTATGGCAACTGGTCAGTAATTGACTGCCGTTGCAGTTGCTGGTCGTTGGCTGTGCGTTGCGTTGCGTTGCGCTGGCCAAACGCCGATAATGAAGCGCAATTGTTGAACGTGGCAACAAATTTTTGGAAGCCACATACCAAGTGCAACTGCAACGAGAGGGGCTGCAATTAATCATATTCCGGGGCCAGTCCTCGAATGACTTCTTTTATGGCCACTCATAAACCATTGAGCGTCTGCGTCTACCCAACGTTATTTTCAACTAATTTAAGGTGTTGCCCCCAATGGCAGACGTAAATAAATCATTAATTTTCTTTGGCCAAACACTTGGAGACTTTTTACAAATGCATTCTGTGGCAAACGCATTTTTTCTATTTCAAATTCCTTGTCTTTTTTTAGATTTTTGGGGACCGCCTGCGGTTTTGTGGGTGTTGACACACGTTTAAGCGCTGGGAAATAGTCTGGAAACTGGGCAATGAATCACAAGATTAATGAAACGATAAGGCTTGAGCACTAGATGTCAATCTAGCAATCTGAAGAAGCCTTCACTTCATTTCACTCGCCGTCTAAGCAGCACAAACAATTAACTCAGCTCCACCTATCGATGGCACCCAGCTCCCAGCTCCATCTGACTGCCTGCTTAGTTTTCTTCGCCTTTGATATTTGATTTGCCTTTTCCTTTTTCCGACTTACGTATGTGCCGTATCCATATAGAACTTCGTTTGTGGTCATATTGCGTTTCACTTTTGCTCCACTTTCAGTTTTTGCGTCAATTTGCGTTGGGGGCGTTGTTTGCTAAAGTCAAGAAACTGGGTCACTGCTGCGGCTCGGGGGCGTACAACTGCCTGCCCCGCCTGGGTTACTGTACTTTCCGGACAACAACAACCAGAAAAAAAGAACAGAAAATAAAAATCAATAGACCCCCTCGCTCGTAATTAGCTTTTGCCTCAAACTGCATGCGAAGTTCCGTTTCAACTTGGTCAAGTGACTCATTTGGCCATACGAGAAACCCATTACTATAATACCCATTGGATTGCCTTATGCCTGGGACAGTGGCTTCATGCGTGTACTTGGATTTAGTGGAGGTAATGTGAATGCCGAATACTCTTTAAAAGGTGCATATCTTACTTCTCTATAAATATGTGCTTGATATGCCTTTAAGATGAGCAAAGTTTGCTGTGATTTCTTCAATTGAGTCTAGGCTTTACTCATTCTAAAACTATGTAAAATAAAACTATGTAAATTAGTAGAAGAACCTAGAGCATGCTTCATATCTCTTTCTGAATCTTAAAGCAGGTGAAGCCTGTGCTAAGCTGTGAATACTCCAGTTATAGCCAAGACTGAGTTTATTCTAATACTAATTTTTGGTTCAAATATTCAGGCTATCTCCTTAGGAATCTTGGAACAGGCTAAGACTTTGCTGTAAACTATGGCATTGACTTCTTTAGATAACAAGTAGACTGAGCTGAATCAAAAACTGTGTAAAGGCCAAAACTTCTTTACTTGAAGACTCTAGCATAATTGTTAAAATGTCAAATGCTAAGCTGTGTATCTTCAGTTAAGGCCTAGACTGAGCTGATTTTTAGACTATAAAAAAGGGCAAATGTTTGTTTGATAGATGTATTTAGTACAAGTGTTAGGGGTAAGGATCTGCTTAAAATTTATTGATGAGTTCTTGGAACAGGTGAAGCTGTGATGTAAGCGCTAACTTATTCAGTTAAAGTCTAGAGCTAACTCTAAAACTATATATCTTGCATATCTTCTTCAAGAATATTATTTTCACCTGACGAATTCATAATTATTATTTTAAAATATTTAATGAAAATTGTTACATAAAAAATTAATTCCATTAAACTGCCCATAATTGTTTGATTTACTTTAAATTAACCTTTAAACATGTGTTTCTCAATTAACTACAAATATTTTATCATTAATTGACTCTCAAATTGCAAGCATAATTGGCTGGCTGCCTGGCTGACTGCAATCCTTGTGCAGTGCGCGGGCAGGACACGCGACTGAAAGTGCTAACATTTGCATACCCTACAATTTCCGAGTCGCTTATCGTTGCCAAAAATCAAGCCGCACGCGAAAAGCAAAAACAAAAGTGAACACTTAACCCTATGGGCTTACCCAATGCCTGCCTTGCTGCCTTGCTGCCTGGTTGGCTGGCTGGTTCAGCCGCAGGACCCTAATTTCCAGGTCGCTTGTTGTCATGTCACGACAATTAAATATGTTCAGTGCGCTTTCGCGCGTTTTAAATTTAGATAATGCGGCAAATTAGCGACCCGAAATGTTTGCATAATTATCGTACAAACATTTTCGACTGTCCGAGTTATCAGCGAGCGCCGATCGTTTGTCACAGATGTTGCATTTTGGGCCACAATCATGCTCTAGGGGCGAGACCCTGATGACTTGAGCATTTCCCCAGTTGACTTTGTTTTTCTTTCACATTTTTGTGTGCCACTCTCACTCT
The DNA here is from genome assembly GCF_003285905.1 of Drosophila hydei. NCBI lineage: Eukaryota > Metazoa > Arthropoda > Insecta > Diptera > Drosophilidae > Drosophila > Drosophila hydei. The sequence continues at coordinate 8,595,766 of NW_022045643.1, forward strand.
GTGTGTGTGGCTTTTAAGCAGCGTAACCTTTTAATTTAACCCTTGCCGCAACTTGTGGCATGACACCACAGAAATATGCCATGCCAAAAACTGTTTTCCCTTCAAGGTGACATATTGGTTTTGCGATAAGCATCGCTAAATGCATGTGGGCGAAAGGGTTGCCCCGGCCAGCAAAGGGCTAACAGCCCGCCGCCCCGGACAGACAGCAGACAATGCCAGCTGGCAAACAAAGGTGAGATTTGTTTTACTTATAATGAAGGACAATGGCTTGAAGGTCTTGATAGAACAGTTAGGAAAGATCTTGGTTAGGCATAAGTCTTAATTGAATCAAGTTTGGTTTGCTTTTCTATACTTTTCACATAGTAAACGTAGTAAAATCAAAGCAAGGCTAGGTAAATAAACTAACTAAAAAATATTCTTTCTTAATTTTATCCACAATATCTAGCAGAATCTAAAGAGCCACGGGATGGAGGCTAGTTTGAATACAGAATACCTGAGCGCTCCACAGTTTTCTGTCTTATCAGATAAAGGTAATAATGCTACTGAATATGCAGTGCAGTATCCAGCATCTGCCGTGCAAGCCGAGATAAGTGTGGAGGGGAGGTAGGTAGCTAGAAAAGAATAAATTGCTTATTAATTCATTCTATTATACTCCAACTCCTTTAGTGGCGAAGGTCGTCAGCTCGGTGCCAATGTTTGTAAGTTGCAAGTCTTGAATGGGTATTTTTATACATTACTCTATTCCAAATTCCCACAGATCCAACTCCAGACCCGAGTAAGCAACAGAATCGTGTAGATGCATTCGGCTACTGTAGCTATGCTCCATCCCGAGCTTTTAGAGAAAATTGTGTTTCTCAAGTGTTTGGCTGTGATTCTAATGAAAACAACTGTCTAACAAACAGCAGCGAGGTAGCTGGCAGTCAGCGATATGCAGTCAAACCCAGCACTTGGTGCACGCCAGGCCCATCCGAGTTTCAATATTCAAATATTGGCAATGCTGCAAATGACCTTAGCTTGCAACGTAATACAGCTGGAACGGATGACATTTATCCAGAAGAAAGCCAAGCGGAGTTTCAATATTTAAATACAGCCAATGCTGGCAATGACAGTGTGCATCGTAATACGGCTGAATTGAGTGACTTTGATCCACAAGAGAGCCCAGAGGGCGCCTCATACTTGGAAAATCAAGCAACTGAGAGATGGTATCACAGCTTGAATACAAATTCAGATCGATTTTATGCAAGCCCTCGCCTAAGTGAGGACTTTTATCATAATGCGAATTCGCTGCAAAGCCACAATGATTACACCTCCAATTATCAATATTCATACGGCAAGGGCAATAACTTTAATCACTTCCCAAACGGAACGCTCATGGACACATTCTTCCCGAGAGGCGTGAACGAATACCCTGCCTATTTCAATGAGAACTTGTCTCTGTGCGACTATTATGAAGGTGGCAATGCGCAATGGGCTGTTGAAGAAAATTACCCATACGGAAGTGTGAACCAACCTCAGCCAGACTACGCCAAATGAATTTGTTCCAAATCAACTGGGTTTCGTTCAGTTTTTGGCTCTTTGCGAAAATTGCAAATCGATAATTATCTAGGCTGCATTTAAGACAGCTCAGAGCGTATGTAAATTTCAAAATGAATCCAAAATATAAATGAGAGAATCAATTTAATTTATTAGTTTCAGTCAAGTATTGGGAAAATGGAATTTAAGAATAAATCTCATATAAAAAGTTCTGAATTTATGAAGAATTTATTTCGAATATATTGATATAAAAATTTGTTCAAAAAGTAATTTATTTACTCATGAACAACTCTTTTGTTGGCTTTCCAAGTAATCCCTATCAGACATAAACTTTTGCCAATGTTTTTACAATACGGCAGAACAGATGTGGCTTAATGTCTTCTTCGATGCCTTTATATTTTCACTCATTGCGTATCGTCATCCTTTAATGACTATTTTCAGTTTCCGATATAACAAAATTTCACTAAAACGTAAAATCTCACTTAACATTAAATATTTTTAATTTTTCGGAACAGTCTTCACAAAGATTTTTTTGTAAAAATAATATATTTTAAGAAACAGGATTCTAAACGAATTTTCTTTTTCAGAAATTCGTTTCTGAAAAAATCACATTGTCCATGAATTTTTCATATATATAAAGGTAATATATATCTTTATCCTGAGCTTTGCATAGAAATCATTAAAAATATTACTTTTCTTAAAAAATATAAAATTATGAAAAGGAAAGTAAAGCTTAAACTAAATTTTTTTTCAGAAACAACTTTCTTGGAAAACATAAAATTACAGAAAAAAATTAAGTTTAAAAAAAATTTAGTTTTCAGAGCTAAATTTCTGAATCAGAATATTTTCCTCACATTTTTAAAATATTTTTCCAAATAATACTTTATTTAAAAAATTACGAATAATAATATATTAATTCAATAAATGAAAACCAATTTATTTTTTAGAAATAAATTGCTGAGACAGATAAAAATCACATTTTCTATGAAATTTTCAGATATTTTCATCTAAATATATTTTTTATAAAAATGTCTAACATCTTAGGCTTTGTCTAAAGATCTTCAAAAATAATATTGATTTTATTAAAATTTGAATGTATGAATATTAATATAGTCAAAACAAATAATTCCCAACCAAATTTTCCTTTTAGCAATAAATTTATTAAGACAGGAAAAACCCATTTTCGTGGTATTTCCATAACCCATTCCACATCCCAAACATTTAAGAAAACAGTTTAATTTTAATTTTATGATAATATTCATTTTTTTATAAAATTGTATTTATTTTCAAATATCTTATAAAAATGTTGTAATTCGCTTACGTTATTTCTCGTAAGCATTGGATTAATTTATTTTTTTTTTGCTGCGTACACAAAATGTCCGAAAGAAAAACAAAAATATTTTTGTAATTTTGCTAAAGTCAATAATAATCGTAAAATATGCTTAAAGTTTTTAGTTTTGTTTTTTCTTTAATTGTATCAAAATTGCTTAAAATATGAAATTTGTATTTTAATTTTTGTGTATTTTTTTGTTCATTTTGGTTCGGCGGTTTTACTGTAGTTGTTTTTGGTTTTTTCATTGACACACATTAAATGTTTATGCTTTGTTGCTTTTGCTTTTGTATATATAAAAATTGTCTGCTTAGAAACTATTTTGTACAATGTAGTTGTTGTCTTTGTTGTATTTCATTTGTTACATTTGTTGGTTCGGTATGAATATCATAATTTATAGTTTGTGTTCGATTGATTTGGGTTGGGGAATACATTTATATTTTTACTCTAGTAGAAATGCTAAAATTTGACATTTAGTTTTATATATATACTTAGTATGTAGTAAGTGGCATATGTACTTGTTATGATAGTGTGCTTAGTGTTTTTTTGACGACTGTTTAGTTGTAGACACAGATTCTAATTAGTTGAATAAATATATATATAATATATATATATTTTTATAGGTGGAAAACCTTTTTACTTTTAAATAAAAATATTGAACTGAATATGTCTTGCAGCTGCAGCTACGCCTATTTGAACCAACTTTTACAACCCGAAACCTTTTGACCTTTTGAAACTTAGGCATACAGAATGATCAACCCTTTCGTACTCTCTCCCAAAAAACTTGACTCCAAACAGTATCAATAATATTATATCACTTTCAGCAAATTGATGACAAATTTCGAAGTTCGAATTTTGAATTTTCTTAAAAATCGTTTAAATATTAAAAATATAAAATATATTTTCCTTTTGGTTAGCACTTTACAAAAAACATAAAACTCCTCTCGACTCCATCTGTTCGTCCCCAGAAAAATCACAATGCGCTTTGATTGAGCTGCCACCAAAAATTAACTGTACAATATAAGTCAGTTGTGTTTAGTCTTTGCGTCTCTTAGCCAAATCTACTCCTGCTTCGCATCTGTCACGTCTCCAACGTCAGCATCAGCATGAGCATCCTCATCTGCTGCTCCTCCAGTTGCATCCGCATCACTGGCGCCGCTACTAATCTCGAACGAGATTTGTATGACTGTCGGCCTGCGCTGTGCGGGATTGTAGCTGTAGAGCCGCAAGGCGTAGCAGAAAATCTGAGCCAACAGCTCCCAGCAGCCGAACTCCGACATGGACATGGCGCCCTGTTCGCGGCCCAACGGCACTGAAATGTTGGCGCGAAACTGTGAGCTGCCGGCGCGTTGTTGTCTTCGTTGTTGCTGTTGCTGTTGCTGTTGCTGCTGTGGCTGTTGCTGTTGTCGGGCCTCGTTTTGCCTGACATTCGTTGGGCTCGAGCCGACGCTGCCTGCTGCTTGTTGCGCACTTGCTTGTTGCCTGCTCCTGGCCAACAGTTGCGCCTGATCGGGTATAAAGTAAGCGATTGCCATCGTTTGATTTTTCTTTTGTAGTTTTTTCTAGTCTCAATAAATGTCACTTATTGCACTTATTCACTTAAGTTTCTCAAAATGTCTTTGTCACTTCTGTGAGTTTTTCGAATTTCGCCAAAATTTCGCTTGGCGCCAAAACGGAATCTTTGCCTTTTTACGTTAAATAATTTTGCCGTATACGGGGGCTGCTCTAGCGTCTGTTGCTGCCTTGTCAGAGGTTCTGCGTGGACTGACTGTAAATATCCTTGCCGCAGTCACTTTTATCAAATAGCTGCGCTGCCAGCAACGACGACGACGACGACGTCGTTCGTGCTTCCTAGGAAGCAACACGGCGCTCGCTCAACAAAATGTCACCCCCCTTGGCAAACACACACACACACACTCGCACACATTCAGTGCCAGTGGTGGAGGATGGAGTGTGTGTGCTTTGTTTATGCCAACAACCAACCAATTGAACCACCAACCACAGCCACTCACACCACAAGCCGTGGACGGTAAGCAGCGGGCGCAGTTCCCATTTGCCACCCCAGAAAAAAGTCACAGTCACGGCTGGGCTTTGGCTTTGTTACCTTTCCGCGAGAGAGTTAACTGCATGCAGCAAGAAAGAGAGCGAGAGAGAGAGAGAGAGAGAACGAGCTAGGGCACGTATTGAGAGCGCATTACGTTACGACGTAAAGTAACGTAAGAGCGTAGCTAGAGCAACTTTCGAACTAGGGGTAATCTGGCATTTGGCGTGCTCTATGGGTTTGCTAGCGTAACTTCTCAAATGAGGGGAATCTTTCGAAGTTCGAATTCATTTCGAGCTCGTTGCTTGCCTGGGAATCAACAATTGTTTGCCAATTTCCCCTAAACGTTCGAAATTGAAAAGATTGTGCTGTGGCGTTATTATTATATATAATTAATAATTATGTATATGTTCTCTAGCAATCTCCTAGTATTTTTCTATTATAGATAAGAATTCATTCATTCATTATTTCAAGGTTAAAGAAGACGCATTCAACATTTTGGCTTGCATAATGATGAGGATGGGTATATTTAACTTAGCTTATTTATAAATAATAAAATTTATAATTTTATAAATTATAAAATTAAAATAATAATGAAATATATCTAAATTTATTGTATTACAAATCTATATAGAAAGCAATTAAAATGAACATTTGATGCAGCTGAAAAAATTTGAAATAAAAATATATTTTCTTGTACATAATATCCATTTCTTACATAGTCAAAATTAGAAATATAAAAAAATATTTGTTGTCTTACGATGACAGCACAGAGCATCTCCCAATCAGTCACTCTAAACTCTATCAATTCCAGCTGCTCCTTGCTCTTCGTAAGCCTTCAACTTGGCCCGTTAGGTACACCCACTCAAGCCAACAGAAACCCGACTTTAGCCTTGAAGCAAACAGTTCCGGCTCCAGCAAACATTTGCCAACTGACCTTGAGGTCCCCCTTTATACGACACAGTGCGAGCTCATCCATTATGATAAACCACTTCCTGCTAGTTTTTGCAGTCCACACACTTAAGTAAATGGCATTTCGACTTGTTACAATTTTAAACAAAAGGCGGAAAATGTTCACGAAGACTTAATACACTTTAAGTATATATTCTATTAGATCGTAGCATAATTTCTACAAGAATGTTACCAAGTTTTTATTAATCTTAAAACTTAAGGTTAAAGGATAAAAAAATTATTTTAAATGAACTCATAATACTTTCTATAAATTCTATAAATATTCAAGTTCAACAGATTGACTCAGTTTTTTAAGATACTTTGAAGCATTTCAGATATTAAGAGGAAGATGAACATCTCCAACTCATGTTGCGCTCTACTCCACGACCAAGTCGTAGTAGCCACATCAAGAGAAAGTATATTTTGAAAATGGCAAACGAGCTTTTTGCCGCATGTTGCTTGTTGCTAGGGGCGTTCCATGTTGCAAGGTCGGTGCCAAGGCCAAGTAGCTGCTATACAAACTCGCCGTCGACTCCTCCAAAGCTGTGCTGAATTGGGTTCCAAGGACACGCCGGCCGGCTATAAGCGTCGCTCTGTGCGTGCGACCTTGACAATGAAAAGCGTTTAGGGAGCGCTCCCTATTGGGTGGGTGGGTGCGTGGGCGGCTAACAGCATTTGACACAGTTGACAGCACGTGCTTTTTATGCGGGTATTATGAGCAGCTTTCAAGGTCGCAGGATATTGATTACAGACAATTGTGCGTGCGGTGTGAAAAGCCAAAAAAAAAGAGAAGAAAACTTTTTGCTTGCAGTTGAGAAAATTGCTTTAAGGATTTGAGAGAAATGTCAATTTATGTTGGGATTTAAGAAGAAATTGATACAATCACAGCTGCAACTAGAAATTTATAAATGATTTAGTTGGGCGGATGCCTCATATATAATAGCCATGTTAAGCATAGTTATTATTGCAGGCCCATTATTTTGGCAAGAAGATGACTTAATACAAGAACACCTCTCTCTATATATAGAGATATTTACCCACATGTGCCAGCCACATCTCGGCGACTTGCAGCTTGGCTCTGGCCATGCTTATCAGCCGTAAGCAGCTGCCGCAGCTGCACAACTGCACTTGAAGCTCATTAAAAATTTGCAGCAGCCAAGTTGGCAGGTTGCATTAAATGCGCCGCACGGCATATCAAAAGCTGATGCACACACACCCACACACACAGAGAGAGAGTCTACGGCAATGAAATGCAAAAGTGCACTTTACACATTTGTGCGTAATGATTTTCCATTAACGTAAATTTGAATTAACAGCGGAGTGAAGAGCATAAACGTAATTACAAGAATGCCAATGTTTAAAACAACACGCGCCACAGCCCACCCACCCACAAAGAGACTGCTATCGAACCTGCTCGACTCAGGCATTTGATAAATGCCAATGGCATTGCCTACTGCCAACGGGGGGCGTGGCACGAGCATGATTGTCACACAAAATGTTGCGGCTGCTGACATGAGCTCCATACCAACTGCTCTTCCTTGCCCCACGCGCCCTCCAGCTCTTTTTATGCAGCCTGACTACTGTTAATGGTAATTATTTATTTTGGACAGCCGTTGTATAGACTTTTCATCATTGCCATAAACATAAAATTTTATGTTAATGATGCTGTCTTCTGCTGCTGCCGCTGCTGCTGCTGTTGCTTTTGTTATTGCTCTGTCTGTTTCGTATTGCATTTGTTGCTTTTAATGTGCTGCGCCAAGTGCGAGGCAGTGGGAGTGATAAGGTGAGAAGTGGAAACTTTGCACGCAATGTTCATTGACACTTTCAAATTTGGAAGAGTTTGAAGGAAAGTCTTAGCACAGTTTAAGGGCTGAAGAACAGCATTAATATAGCAGCGAATGCTAGAATTCACAGCAAGCAGATTGCAGCACTTCTTATAGATTAATATATAGAAATAATTTTTAACATCCATAGACAGTTCGTCTATCAGTTTGGTTGCCTAGTGATTTGAATTTGAGACAGATGTCTATCAGGCTTTTAATTGATTGCGCCACAATATTGATGCAGGGTTTATAATGTCAGTTATTAAGAAATTTGCCTCAGTTACAACTGCAGCACGGCTCAGGCAATATCCCTTACTCCACACATATGCTACGCAGCACTTGAGCCCCTCGGCTCGAGACCTAAAGAGTCCCAATTGTGCCGCTGTGTGTAACTACTTAAGCCTCATCATCCGCGTTTTAATGCCCATCAGCTTGCAGCAGCAGCAACAACAAGTTCATTGTGTGCCCAGCTCTTTCTATAAGGACCACAACAGATACACACGCACACGCACACACACACACACACACACACACTTTCACTGTGCTGTGCAATTATTTCATGCATTGTTCAAGGATTGTTCGACTGCTTTTTGCAAAAATTTTCTTTGTATAACGTGGAAGGCAAAGTGTTGTCAGGGGATTTACGCGCTCACAATGAAGAGGCCAGCGCAACAGGAGAATGGGTAAGGGAATGGGCATGAGTAGCAGAACCTGGCCGAGAGCCAAACGGATATGGCAACAATGCGCGCCAGCCTGTCCGAACGGAAAACAATTGACCAGGAGGTTGGGTCGAGGATTACGCATCAGTTTACAAGATGCGCTCGGCACTTAATGATTTCCACTTATGCATTGCAGACATCATGAGCATGGCCATGCCCATGCCCATTCCGATTGCGACTCGACTCGACTCGACTCGATGGTTAGCCATTTGCCAAAGTGCATCCCGGTCGGCCCATCAAGTGTCTCTCAATCCACTCCAGCCTTGCTATCCCTTTTGCTAATCTATATGTAAATTTTGCACAGAGCAAGATACTTAGGGGCCAGATAACAAGTGTAAACTAACAGACGAACGAAAGCCTGTCAACAGATCGCATCGTTAATACCCTGTAGCCGGCTGTGGACCACACGTGGGGCGTGATAATTTTGTTTAAAATCGAGCTTAGACACTGCGATTCGAGCTGACCAAAGCACACATGTTAGAGCTGGCAATGCCACCCTTAGCCTTAGCAGCCTTCGCTTGCAGATGACGTCATGCAAAGTGTTTGACAAATGGCTTAAAAGGGCTAAGACAAAAAAAGCTGACAACATACTAAAAACTTGACAAAGTGTTGGCAAGTGTCGTGCCCAGAACGAAGACGACCAGACCACGTTTTGCATGTGTGTGTGCGAATGTGTCTAAGTGTGCGTAAAAGATAAATAATCATGTGATATCATCAGCATGACGAGGCGTTGGAGCGACTCCAAGCGCGCCAAAAAATTAATTTCATACATTTTAAAATTTCAATTTATTTTGCTGCGCACGAATGCGCGACGTCTTCAAGCAGACAACGAACACCCACAACCCACAACCTCCGCTCAAGCCCAGCTACCCAAACAAACCCAAACCCCAACCCCAACCCAAGCACAGCTGTCTCATATGAGAGAGAGCGAGTGTGTCCTGACTTGGCTTTTGTTTTTCCTTCGCCTGGCCGTGTGTCGTTTCTCTTCTTGTGCTCGTCCTTTTTTCACACTTGTCACTTGCATTTTTGACATTTCTGTTAGTTAAAGGGCAACGGAGGGGGCATTTATTTGGATATGGGATCTGGCTGGTAGCGCTGTCAGCCGTTAATTAATTATGTGTATGCAGTCGGTATGACAGTCGGGCTAAGTGCACTGAGCTTCTTCCACTGACTACCGCTTAACCATTTAGCTACGTCCATTTGAATGCATCCGGAGTAATTAACAAAGAGCCATATGAGATTGAGACAACTTAGTCACAGATTCCTGATGTGCATATAAATATATAGCCAGCTGCAATTTGTGTTTGCTGCTCTCCAAGTGAGAGAGAGCTAAGTGAAGGGAAAATGTTGTTAGTTATAGAAAATCTGATCAAACTTTAATTTTTATTCTTCTTACAGACTTGGCTATTTTTATATATGCTGAGCTTGATGAAATATTTAAATATTTATGTGATTTAAATATATATAAATATATGATTTAAATATAATAAATATTTAAATATATATATTAAATTATATATAATAAGTGAAGGGAAAATGTTGTTAGTTATAGAAAATCTGATCAAACTTTTATTTTTATTCTTCTTACAGACTTGGCTATTTTTATATATGCTGAGCTTGATGAAATATTTAAATATTTATGTGATTTTAATATATATAAATATATGATTTAAATATAATAAATATTTAAATATATATATTAAATTATATATAATAAATATTTAAATATATATATTAAAATACTTATAGATACTCTCATGTGGAATGCATATGAAGCAATTCAACAGTAGCTGAGGATAGAGACATTTTTATTAGTTAAACAAAATGTATTCAAGCTTGATTATTTATATATTTTTATAATTATATATTTATATATTTTTTTATGGGGGAGAGAGGGAGAGAGGGGGAGAAGGAGAGAGGGAGAGAGAGGGGGAAGAGGGAGAGGAGGGCGAGAGGGGTGAGAGAGGGAGAGAGAGGAGAGAGGGGGAGAAGGAGAGAGGGAGAGAGAGGGGGAAGAGGGAGAGAGTAGGGAGAGAGGGGGAGAAGGAGAGAGGGAGAGAGAGGGGGAAGAGGGCGAGGAGGGAGAGAGGGGGAGGAGGAGAGAGGGAGAGAGGGGGGAGAGAGGGAGAGAGGGGGAGAAGGAGAGAGGGAGAGAGAGGGGGAAGAGGGAGAGGAGGGAGAGAGGGGGAGAGAGGGAGAGAGGAGGGAGATAGGGGGAGAAGGAGAGAGGAGAGAGAGGGGGAAGAGGGAGAGGAGGGAGAGAGGGGGAGAAGGAGAGAGGGAGAGAGAGGTTTTAATATTTATATTATTTATATATTTTGATGATTATATATTTATATATAATTTATATATTTTTATAATTATATATTTATATATATTTTTAATATTTATATTATTTATATATTTTGATGATTATATATTTATAATATTTTTATATATTTATATATTATTTACATATTTTTTATTTATATTATTTATATATTTTGATGATTATATATTTATATAATTTTTTATATTTTTATATATTATTTATATATTTGTATGATTATCAGAACGGATTTGTTTCCTAATGTCATTCAGCAGCCTGACTAAGCGCTTTAAGATTTTTCTGTTAAAGTGCCCAATGCGGACTCTTGAACATTCAGAGTAATTGGCTATGAATAACTTACTCAGTATTTATTGACATAAAAAGATGAAGAGTTTTGGGCAATCCTCCTAATGCTGCACTAGCAGCCAATGCCTCTCTCCAATCGAAGCTGGATAACAGAAAATTGTTATTGGTAAAAGAAAACATTATGTTATTGAATCATATAAATTTAGTTTAATCTAATTATCACAGCGCGTCCCGCTCCACACTTCAACTGAGCTTGGCACTCACAAAGAACTATAATAAGAAGGAGTTGAAGTATCTGGTACCAAAGTAAATCCCCTAAGAGTCTTGTTCTATGGCAGCCACTAAAACAAGTATTCGGGGAAAAAGAAGTTTTTCATGGCTTTTTGATTAGTTTGGAGCGCTTTAAGCTCCCGCTGGGAGTCCGAGTGGAAGTCAATTTAAATTAAAAGAAACACGCGCTGTTGCATATTGAAATGTTTTCCGATTCTTTCGGGCAGGCAGGGCGGGTGCCTGGACCAAAGTTAAATTGCAGGTATTTAAGCATTTTATATAAAATTCATCATCATCAGGCGTACGCCGGAGTTAATGAAGAAGTGCCGCAGTCCTAAAACCCCCGTGGTCCTTGGCTCCTGGCTCCTGGCCAGCCGGCACTTTCCCCTGCATTATTTAGCACGTCAAAAAGTTCATAACTTCGCTGCGCTGCGCTCGTGAATTGTAATTTTTCTTTCGCCAACGCGCACACTTTCATTACTTCATCACTCCAGGACAAGAGCGGGCTCAGAGCAGCAGGTGGAGTGGGGCGTGGGGGGTGCATCGCTAGTGCGCGCCATTTATTATGCTATGAAATTTGAGTCTGAGTTTTGTTTATGTACAAAAGACGACGAGGACGAGGACGAGGACGAGGACGAGAACGTGGCTAGAGTTTTTCATTTACTCCTTTTTATGATTTTCAAGTTAATGTTCATTTATGGCGGTTACACGTCGACTTTTCGAGTTTGTTTAATTAGACGGTGTGGATTTTATTTCGAAGGAGTTGAGCCACAGCCGTAGCAATTGCAGCTGAGCGTAAACAAAAGTTGTTTATGTTTAATCGTGAGGCTGTTGGGTGGCAAATTTGTTAAGCTGCCAGCCGGAGAGTGGGGAGTGGCTGAAGCATAATGAATATAGCTAAAGCAATATATATGACTGCAAGTATAACAGTTTTGCTTGCGTATATTCCATTAAATTCTAATGTGCATCAATTACAGACCAAGTAGAGAAACCTTTCCAAGAAACTCTTTAGTCTGGCAGCCAAAATGCTAAACTTATAAAATTTTACAACACGTCAAGTCTTAAAGGTTTTACAGCTAAGCTGCTGGGAATTGGCATTCACAGAGTATATGAAGCTATATCTACTTGTTTGCCCTGCAGCAACTGCAACAACAGCAGCAGCAGCAGCAGCACCTGACTAAAGCCAACACTGAAATTGAGTCTTGGGCTTGGTAGCCTTCGCTCTGGCTGTTCATGTGGCTTATGCCATTTAATATGCATTTTGTGTTATATTTAATATGCAGCCAGAAAAGCCAACAAGCAGCCAAGTCAAATTGCAGCTGTTTGCCAGTCGACTTAATGTGCCGCTGTTGCATTCGGGAATACCCAAAGACGTCGAGCTGGCTGTCGATGGCGTCTGGCAATGAGCAGGCGTCGTCTTCGTTGGCTTGCGCCAATCATTTGGCCTCGGTATTTCACTTTGGGGCATTGTTACGTGGGAAATTCGTTATGATAGCCGGGACTTGGCTGGGCGTAATACCTGGTCTCATTAGGGCGCCCAATTGCACGAAAATTGCTCGGAAATTGGCATCGACAGTGGCCATTGGTACAGTTAAGCTCAGGAGCCAAAGTCATCAGCGTCGTCGTCGTCTTTAATGAAGCACAATACTTAGAAAGGAAGGCAATCGAAGTGGGCCACAGAAGCGCGAACGCACAAAGGGGCCTTGTGTCGTAATAACCCTTCTTTAAGAAGCAAACGCCCTTAATCAGCACAGCGGGCAGCTGTGTAACTACCCCAAGCATAACTCTATTGTCCTAGGTCATTCAACCTCAGCAAACAAACCTCAACCTTAAAACGCATGCGAAATGCCATTTGCGCTTTTATTTTATATATTCGCATAAAATGTGCACAAGGAAACCAAATACATTGCACAAGAAGTGCGCTAGATGAGCAAAGGAAGGACTCTAATATATCCTAGAAGCAGATATGTATAGAACTCTAGGGATGCGTAGAATTTTGTATGCATATGGCTCGAGTTTAGATGAAATTGCTTGTAGAAAATATATATTTGAGCAAGGATTTATCTAAGATGTAACTGATGCTAAGTATATCTGTATCTGTGGAGTCTACAAACTAATAATCGAAGCTAACTAAAGGAAGCTTTATCTAGATAGAAGATTAAATAGTCCAGCTGACTCTCTCAACAGCAGCTTATGTATTTCTATAGCTTATTCTGTGTATAGTTACTATAAGCACATGGAACTTATTTCAAGTCACATGCACAGCTCAAGCTACCTCATTGCACCCACAACAGGGTAGAATAAATGCATGCACATGAAGAGAACTAAGTTCTGCCAGAGATGCAAGTATAAAATATTTTTTTATGTCACGTTTTTAATGACATTTGTTGCATTCGCACTTGGCATTGTGCTGCCAAAAGAGGGCGAGGCCACACAACAGCGGGGGCAGAAACTAGAGCTGCAAAGGCAAAGGCATTGTGCCAATAGAAGAAAGAAATAGGCATGGACGAAGCATGAAGAGAGAGATGTTATACCTTATATATATATATAGGGAACACTGATTTGATCAAGATGTCAGCATGGCTATATTGCTGAGAAGTGCAAAAATCCAAATGGAAGACTTTGCTGCAGGCGTAAGCCACGTTAAGCAACAGGCTGTCAGCTTGACAGGAGCATCTCCTGCCAGCTGTATGTGAAATGCCACTGACAGCTGTCACTTGCACAGGCAAGCAGAAAGGAAACCAAAAATAAAAAAAAATAAGTAAGGTTAGACAGCAGAAGGTGCAGTAGCCAATGTGTTGGCTGTGCAAATTGTTAATAGGCTTTCAAAGGGTTGCCTTAAAGCTTTAAGGACATGATTCATGAATAATTTGCAAACCAAATTGCAGTAACTACACACGAGAGTGTGCAAATTATCGTTGTCATCGCTGTGATTATCACAGTTATTACGCAAACTGTGCAACGGAACGATAATGCTGGCCATGGCCATGGCTGACAAATTGTCAATGGCTTTTGGACTCAAGCCTAATTAGCAGCGATTGAAAAATCAAATTGCCAAGCTCCTTGCGTTACAACTAATGTGTGTCCGTCTTGGTCGACGCCTACAAAATGACGTTACGCCTCAGCGATTTTCTTATGGACTGTGTCCCGTGTCCTGTGTCCTGTGGCCACTTGAGTTGTGCTTTCTGCTCTATTGGCTGCCCATTCGTGGCACGCACCATTGCATTTCAGTTGCGACCGCAAGCTCGGCCCTCGGCCCTCGGCCCTCAGCCCTGAGATGGTAATTTGGCAATACAACTCCTCGTCGCACTGTCTCGCAGCGTAATTAGGTTTGAATATTTTGCCAATTGTTGAATTTTGTCGGCAAGTGCAATTATATGCATCAATTGTCAGTTGTTTACTGCTCGTTAACTTATTTGATTACGGGCTAATTTGCCCGAACGGGCCATCAATATGGCATCAGGCTGCAAATTCAAGTTCTTTCAAATCGAATTACTTGATAAATTGTAAAATATAATGTTATGAATTCTCGGCCGGCTTATTTATGCATCAGAGCCAAATTCAATTTTAAAGCGTCTCCCATCAATTGTGACTAAATATGCAAAGTAATTTAACTTAGCTCATTTTTGCTGTAAGCCACCAAAGCCAAAGAGTTGCCACACAAAGGACGTCTTATCGATGCAGCACAGCCCGGCCCCAGAGTCTAGTTTGATGAAGTGCATGGCATATTGACAAAAATTGCCAAAGCTTGCCAAACTATGCAAATAAGCACATGGACACGGGCCACATATGCCAACTCAGAGTGTGCCTTAGCAAAATATATATATATAAATTTCAGTTCGTTTCCCACACATCTTCTGTTGCCCTTCATTTATCTTGGCTTATTAAATTGAAAATATTGCTTAAAATATTTTGCATGCATGGCCAGGCGATGGCGGCGACGTCAGCAGCATTGTTGGTCTGGTCTGGTCCGCTCCGTTGCTGCTGTCCTTTTAAATGCAAATTAGCTTTTTGACTTTCTGATGCGCCCATGCAGCCCAAGCGACTGCCAACTCGCCCAGACTCCATTTAGATTTATGCGGCTTGATAAATTGTGGCTACACTTAATGTGCGCATACGGTGTGACATGTCCTTTTCATGTCACTCCAAAAAGTTAGACCCGCTCCACGGCGCCATTTCTATTTCGGCTGACATGTCGAGTGGTTTCGTTGGCTTCACCAGCTCCTGTCGTAGTTGCTGCCTTTTTTGCGTCTACTCCTCGCCGTTGATTGCGGCTGCTGCTTTCAGCTTTTCGGTTCATTTTGGGTAAACTCTTGCTGTGTAATTAGTTTTGCTAGGCGAACCATTGACTGGGCAATCCTGTTGCTATATCCAGTGTTAGTTTCATTAATAAACTAGAAAATATTACGATTTTATACTAGATATATAAAGCTAGAGCTAAAGAGTGTGCATGCTTACAGCTTGCTTGGCCAATGTGCCCATTCTCGTTCCATGGCCGTTCTATGCAATTCTCATAGTTTCAGCGCCTTCAGACAGCTTTCTTATTAGCTATCCGACAAGAGTTTTCAGGTCAACACGCCCACTTATAGAAAAATTAAATCTAATTCGCAGTCCGCTTACAGAAATCAATTACATTGCCTGAGTCTGAACGAATCATTTGAAATTATAACACTTTCCCATGAAATGCTTTGCCACTCTATCAAAAATCGGGCTGAAAAGCGAAAGGCATGGACATTTAACATGCATTTTAAAAATACCAAAATACCAGAAACCCCTGTTCCGTGCGGCGAGTCCCCATCCCCTGGCAACCAAGCAACAGCCACTGAGATTTTTCAACATTTTTTAGATTGATGATGTCGCCGTGTGAGTCGCTGCATTGGACTAGTTGTGGCAGGCATAGCCAAAGGCGCAACGCGCGCCCACACCCACAACACGCCAACTCCCCTCCGTTGAGTAATACGTCAGTTGAGTTGTCAGAGTAGAAAAACGTGCACCAGACCAGACCAGACCGACCAGCCGGAGTGATGCACGCGTCCCGGCCGCTGGTTTCCGCACAAGTCGCTGTCGATCAGAGGCGGTGCATTTCAACATGTTTCGTCACGCCTTGAAATTATTTGATGCTTTTTTCTCGATTTGAGTTGAAATTTTTTAAGTAGCGCCTAAGTTCCGGAGTTAAGTGAATTGTTTTGTGTTTGTTTTGATGGCGCGTGGGATTTCGTTTTTAATCAAAACAAAGTTGGGGGTGGCATTTTAAATAGATTTCGAATGCCTGTCACAACGTGTAAACGTCAAAGAGCATAACTAACAGAGACAGTTGCAGTTACAGCCACAAATTTTAGCAAATTTCCAAGTGGCAACTTGAGAGCGACTCTTGAATTATATAATATAAACAATTTACAACTGTCCAAGAATATACCGTCCAATGCATAACTATTATAACTAATGTGCCCTTGCGACTTACGAGTTAGTTGTCAAATTGATTTCGAAATTCATAAATCAACTAAAAGTGAAGCGCAACACCAACGCAAGTCAAGTCCAAAATTAAATTAGAACCAGCAGGAATAACGAGAGCAGCCAACAGGGGCCAACCACAACCGAAAAATGTACAAAATGTTAAACATAGCATAAAATTGTATCGGACAGTTCTGAAGAGGGGAGCCACAAGAGAGAGTCGAGAGTCGAGAGTCTAGAGTCGAGCAGCATGTATGTTTGCTTTCATAATAATTTTTTGAATAGTCGTCGGCGTCTCAGCTAGCTTAGCCTGCCCGGGCTGGCATGTGTTGCGTGTGTATTTTGATGCAATTATAAATTGTTGGATAACAAATTACATGGCTGCGCGCAGGACAGAGGGACAGCCAGACAGACAGTCAGACAGACATACAGATGGACGAACGTGCATTAGTTTAACGCCCCAGCTACGCCTCCTGCTAATGCTCACGCACATATGTTGGGCTGCTGGGCTGACATTGATACAGGTACTCGCTGACAAGACATTGCGTTCGTTATTGAGGCCTGCTGATTCAGGTGGCCCAACTGTAGCAGGGATGTGTACAAGGGATCTATTTGATGTATGAAAATATGTCCCATTTGCTGCAACGACATGCGGGCAGCATCGCTCGAGGGTGGCCAATTGCATTTGTAGCGACAATTGTCGTTATTTAGCATTAATACTAATAATCGAATAAATAAACGTTGCATTTTAATTGCGGCAGTTGCTTTCGTTGCATGTTTGCCGCACATCAATTCGGCCAAATGCATGGCCATTGTTTTGGCCAGCGGGTTTATTGAACTCGAGCTTAAAGTCTTAAAGCGCTTCAGCTTCTCTGTACGCAAATGCCACAGCCAGCCAGCCAGCCAGCCAGCTTCTATTGTCAGCGCCTTGTGCAGCTCCAATTCCATTTGCCACCCATTTTGTTTTGGCCCTTTGTTGTTTTAGCCAAATGCGAAAAGGGTTCATAACCGCACTTAGCTTCATTGGCTTCTGGCTTTATCGTGCGGCCCAGACGTAGCATTTTAGTAGCTGTTTAGCTGATGTGCCCCAACTCTCGACATCGGCCACTTCAAATTCAATTCAATTCGGCTTCAAGATTGCACGCAGGTTGCGCAAACATTAAAATTAATGAACAACAATAAAAGTGCTTTTGACGTGTTCTGCTGCCGACTTTTGGCAACTCTCAAATACAGTTTATATCTCTGACAACTCTCTATCTTTCTGTCAACGAAAATATTGAAGCTAGCATAGGTAATGCTATAGCATAAATACATGATATGCATACCCAATGCATATATGTTTTACTGCCTTGGCAGCCATTAATATAAACTATTTTTGTGCATAATTAAAAACACTATAAAATGCATATAAATGCTTGAAATTGAGGCCAAAAATGTTAATGATATTAGAGACAACACTTAAGGCAGGAGAGGACTGTTCGACTGGGAGCTACCCATTAATCTGGGGTTACTTGCGTTTAGCGTCTTTCCTGATTGAATTTCTGTATTATCCATTCTCAATGAACTTTGCTTTTAGAATCTCAATTGAATTGAAAATATGGCACTCTTTTTAGGAATTAGAATAAATTATCTTTAGTCGGAAATACTTATAATATATAATTTATTGATCACAGCTACATAGAAACCAAGCATAGACTATCTTTAATAGAATTTAAAACATTAAAAAATAAATAAAGATTACAAATCGATTTTTATCGATAATAAAAGAAATTATGATGAGTTATCGAAGAAAAACATATAAGTTAGTGTTGTATACCGAATATATATATATAAATAATAGACATTTCAAGTCTTGAACTATTATAGTTAACGACATAACTGCATTCATCCAGTCAGATCAACCAACCGACGTAGCTAGACCTACTCAGCTGTTGATCAAGAATATATAGAGTATATATATACACTGCATACTCATAGAGCTAACGACTCCTGCACGTTCCCATGGATTCCAGGGTATCCAAAAGGGAACTCATTAGTTTTAAGCGCTCGTAAATTAATTTCAATTTCTATATGTCGAGCCCTCCAAAAGCCCATTAAAATTGAGCCATGATGCCAATTTGGCATGGTAATAGATGTGCGTATAGAGCGAAGAAATGCATGCATATGCAAATTAATTATAAATTTATGATTTCATTTTGGCAAAGCGATGCCAATGGCGCCTGCCACATGCGAGAATTGGGCGACTTAGGCGCTGTCTGCATGGATCATAAACTGAGCGCGGGAGCAGAGTTAGCGGGGTCGCGGCAATATGGCCCATGTGTAAAGCCGTAAAATGGCACGAAAAGCCCAGTGCATTGGATATTGAAGGCAACCTTTTATGGCTCTATCAGTGACGCCGGCGACGACGTCTTGTCTGTCTGTGGCTGTCACGCACATAATTCTCGAACATTAATTGCGCAATTGTTCACAGATAGAAATGTGCACAGGCGGAGCAGAGGAGGGGCAGGAGCAGGAGCAGGGCCGGTGGCACAGGGCTAACTTTAACTTTTTAGTGGCCCAACAAATGACGTACGATTTGTTCTGCACGAATAAGCCAAATCATTTGTAGACACAACAGCACTTTGTTTTATGACTTGACAGCAACTACCGCTACGCATTTTTTACCACCTACCCGGACGGAAACTACTCGTATATGGGGAGACTGCGCCCCGGGCTCCCTCCCACACACTGCTTCCAGCGCCCATCTGTCTGCTGTCCTGCAATCATTGCGTACCCACCTGATGCCGGCATGCGGGCTAATTTATGGCCTGCTCGCAATATGTGTATGTTTGTTTGGCGGCGTGTCCTGTTGTCAACATACGTATGTATAATTTTTCATTTACTGCTAAGTGTTTCTCCCTGCTATTTCATAATTCTCGTAATGACATATTTTCCTGAACGCTCGAGTAGTTCTGTTTGTTTTCTTAATGTCAAGCATTTGGTACGTATGGAACGAGTACAAATGCATAAAGACTCACGGGCATTGGCATGGATGAGCACAGCAAATGATTGCGTAACATAGGTTTGCTTTTAATAAATACGTTCGCTTTCTTAAAGCCTATTTGGCAAAAGCTACTTAGTATTTGAAGTTAAATTTCGCAATACGCAATGCGTGTCGACGCTTTCTAGCGAATGTCATTTCTTTTATATATATGCGTGAGTGTCTAATTGGAAGCGATAAGGTGTATAGATACTTATATTTACTTCACAATATTTATCGAAATTATTAATGTTTAACCAAAGAAAATTATACAAAATTAAGATTCATATTAATACATATATTTACTTTTATGAAATTTGACAATATGCAAACTTAACGAAATTTCGTTGTGACTGTCTTACTGCCTTCGAGCAAGTACATCGATAGTTACAATTCTGTTTCCGATAGGTTTAATTAAGGCTTAAAAAGTTTAAATGCAATTTTCGCGCCAGAGGCCATTAAAATTTGTTTTTAGCTACAGGACCTGTGCATATGTAATATGGCATGTAAATTATAAACTGACTATAAAACACGCTTTACGCTTCGTTTGATTTATTGTGTCGCTGTACGTACGAGGGGCATGTGTGCATTTTGGCAGCCTACTCTTGTTATCGCCTGCAAGGCATCTCGTTTAATGTGTTTATTTTAATTTTCAATGTTTGCCCGTCGGCGTTTTATTGCTTTCAATTTTTGCGCATGTTTTACGAGCGCATTAACATTAAGACAAACCAGCCGATGCGAAGCCCAACAGAAAAGTATAAACTCAATTAGATAAAAGACGACGGAGTTGTAAAATTCACTTGGCTACACACGCAAAGCTAGCGACGCACCCACCAAGAAACTCCAATTCTCTATTATATATATACTTTTTTGTTAGCGTGTTAATTTGTTTTTAATTCCCAAACTGGGCGGACTCAAGCAGAAGGCCTAAAGAGAGAGAAAGTTGAGCATTTTTTGGCTATAAATTAACGTTTAGTTACGCTACATAAAAACCTGTCCGAAGCATGAGGAACGAGTGGGTGTTTGTGTTTGTATGCGTTTGTGTGTGAATGCGTGTGGATGCTTGTAAATGTAACTAGCAAAATGTAAACTCAAGGAGGAGCACACATAACCCTACTTTTTGTAAAGTTATCTAATCTCAGACTTTGGAACATATCTCCAATTCTGTTAACGGGCCATATATATCCTCAATTTATATTTATTTTAATTTATTTTATTTTATTTAGATTTTTTAATTGTTAATTTAATTTTTTAATTGTTTCTCCAACATAACCTTACTTTTTCAGTATATCACATTTTTATCGATTTATTCATGCAATACATCATATATAGCTTGACATTTAAGCCATATATATATATATATAGCACACATAACCTCACTCTGACAATCTAACCTCATTCTTCTACCACATATCACAGAGCAACCTCTCTCTCGAGCACTCTAACTATTTAGTTAATGAAAACTAGTCTAAAGATTTGACTGCTAAAGATCTTCTAATGGTCATGTGATAAGAAAGCATAACCTTAGCTGATCACAAGCTGGCTTAGATCATTAGGCCCTTTGCACTCTGTCAGTGGCATCATTAGTTTTATTTAATTATGGCTGCGATATTGATTGCTTTGTTAAAACATATTATGAACCCCTTCACAAAGAGAAGTTCAATTTAATGAAATACGAGTATACGAATGTCTGAGCGAAGCACTCGGCTTGCCACAGATCTCGTAATTTATTTGATAATGAATAATGATGTTGATTTGACACTCTCTCGTCACGGCTCAACATCAAATGGATATCGTCACGCTTCTAAGCAGCCCAATTCCGAGGGCTCTATTCAATTCGGAGAGTCCGCGGGCCCATCACTCGGCTGCGTAGGCAGCTCGTCGAGCTACTTGGGTAAGAGCTCCATGTGAAGTTTCTTTTGATTTCTAATTTAATTAGATTCCAACTGATGCTCTGCAGCTATTGAATTTGTACTTGATCTTTTAATGGAGCATGAAATCTAGAACGTTTGCTCCAACCGCTAATGATACCACTAATTGGGGTTCCTATAAGTTGTGTGGTCCTAACAACCGTGACAAAGGTCGAAGTCCTGTGAACACAATTGTATACATAATGAAAATAAGAATGTCTATACCCTGGAAGCTAATGAAAACGGGCATTTAGGGTGCATAGGTTTTGGGCAGCTAAAAGCAAGCTAGTCAGATTTTATAAGGTGTATGTGTTCTTGAGCTGGTTAATGATGTTCCTCGCTTTGAATGCTGCAATCTCGTGGACTAACAAGTCTAGAGACTAGAAATTTTCAGAATATGTTCTTGTATACCCTACGTCATATAATAATATTTTTATTCGATAACCAATCGATTTTTTCCTATCAATAAGAATAGATTTATGGTCTTGGTTATTTAGGCATAACTTTAGTTCTATGCAAGCTAGAGATACTAAATTTGACCTTTTGATTCTAGTAGTGAATACACAGCTAATAAATGTTTTTAAGTATTGAGGACCTCTATTCATTCTCAATAAAGCTAAAAACAAAAATCATGTTTCCAATAGTAGAGAGTTTTAATTTGGTATATTCACTTAGTCGATTGTCATAATTATGTATTGAATGTATCATAAAAAAAACAATATCTAGAAACGAAATTATTCAATAACTTGCTTGACTGGCTATGGGTAAGGCCGGAGGAGCAAGTGCAACAGCTGCATAAAGCTAACAATAGATGGCGCATGTATTTCTGCATACGTGTATGCATATGCATGTGTGCACACAAGTAGCCAAAAGCTCTATTAGATCTAACAGCTGCTGCTTCAGTGTGGATCAAGATCTGTTGCAGGGTATCTTCAAGTCGCGCACTTCCTGCTATAGCACTCTTACTTGCTATAATTAGAGAATTTGTAATCAAAAAACTTAGCTGTCTGCCTCTCATACTTACACGCATATCTCTTATTTCATGCACCCTCTTAACTGCTTTGGCATAATTTATAAACTTGTCTGTTTCGTGTCGACATTCATCAAAAATTTTGCAGCTCTTCTTCTACTGCTCCTTGTGCAACTTCATTAAAATTGGCTCATAAAATTTGCAGCAAAATCTTGTTTAGTTTTCATTTATGGCTCAATGGATGCAACCTACACGCATCCGCAGCCGCATCCGCATCCTTGACAGACGCATTTCTAGCATAATTTGCTGTGACAGCATTTGCCTGGGCACTGCTAGCTGGGAGCTGAGAGCTGGGCGCGTTCCTTAATTCCACTTTACCAAATGACATTTAATATGCAAAGTTTTTGGCAGCCCCGAAATGCGCGCTTTATCTTACGGGTTGACTTTTGTTGATTTTAGCACCAACAGCGACAGCCGCACACACATAAGATCTATAGATCTATGATGCACTTGTCTGGGCGCCCAAAAAGGCAGGTAATTACGTGTGCACGACTAGCAGATACTCTGTAGGAGCTGTTGCCTCAAAACTATATTGCAGCAGATATCTAGAGAGCGAGCAAGTTCTCATTTGTTTTCACTTTTGATTTATGTTTATACCAAATTTAAGTTTAGCTCAGTGAAAGTGTAAGATAAGGAAGAATAAGTGAAGCTTAATCAAGTTTTTAAGCGATTTCATGAAAGCCTATAACATTTTATCTGCAGATAGACAGACAGTGAGCAGACAGATTCAGAATATGTGTACTCAATGAGGTCTACCACGTCTACCTTGATCACTTGACACTCTAAACTCCCGTTATTCAACATGTTGCAGGGTATTAAAAACAACAATGGGCATTTCAAAGTGCATGCTAGCGAAATACCCTTTATTACAAAATAGCAGAGCATGCTTTACGGCTCACACAGAGAAAGAGCGAGAGAGAGAGAGAGAGAGAGAGAGAGAGAGGAGAAGGAGAGAATCGTAAACTTTAATGACGTCATTTTCGAGTCGCGCAAAGTTGCCTTTTGAAATATGAATAAACCCTCAGGTTGGGCATAGAGACAAGGAGCTCGCCATCTAATGCTAAGGAGATTAGTTCAATGGCATCGTCAGCGTCGTTCTCGACGTTGTCGGCTTTTTGGTTGCTCCACCAATAAAATTGGTTTATGCGATCTGCCAGTGCAACAACAACAACGACAACAACAACAACTTTTTGCCAGCCCACTTTTCAATCGGGCTGTAATTGACATTGTTTTCGCAGCTCCTGTTGTCCAGGACAACAGCCGTCCTTAAGCTCGGCACGAAACACACAAATTAAGCTCGTAAAATTTAATATTTTTGTGCAAAACTTTGCCGAGGAGGTGAGCATTAGTAATTTATTAGTGGCTTAGAGAGCACCCTCGAGTTTACGCCCTGGACTTTACTATGCATAATTTGTCCTTCGTCCTGGCATACTTGAGACGCTTTAGAAAAAATAACATAAAATTTAAGTACAGTTGAAAGTTGTGCTTTTTTTAGCTATTAACTCTATTTACATAATATAATAAATTGTAATTTTATCATTTTTCCTGCTTCTTTTTTTCCAATATACCCTGCTGAAATAGTAATTGGACGGGTATTCTGGTAGTGTATACCCAGAGTTATATAGGGCATTTGGGTATACATATTTATATATACTTATTACCAGAAAAGTCGCTATAGCCTTGACAGTCAATTTAGCAAATTTACATAATTTTCCTGCTAGTCAATCAAATCGATATTTATCGATATTCTTATTAATATTTGTGCTTGTTGACATATTTATATTTAGATATTTATATGATATATTTATATTTAGATTCAGTTAAAAACTTATTCCTTGCCAAAGCTATCTTCATTGATTTCCAGCCAATCAACAAAATCGATAATTTTCTGTATTCCTACAGCTCTCAAAAACTACCTCTGCGCCCAACTAAATGTGCAGCTAACGATATTCCGATGACTCGCCGTTGCTTCTCCTAGGAACTTATTTATCGTCATTTGCAGACATTAGAGTCTATCGATAAGTATCGATATTCCGATTGGTATCAGAAATTTCTTTTATCCATTCATACTTACATACTTACTCTACTTTAAGCCACTCTATCTGATTAAAATCGATTATTATCGATATTCCGATTTTGTTTTCAGGCTGCGTATGATCTATATATTTTTAACATCTCTTTACTTTGACATCTCTTTACTGTTGTTGATATCAGTAACTTCTCATGCAGATAAGATCTAGTTCATATTACTACGTGTTATCGAAGTTGATAAGTATCGATAACATTTTTCAGCCAAACAAAGCTCAGTATGTCTACTCTTCTATAATATCTCGACCCCCATAAAAGGGCATTTTCAACTGAAGTACTCCTTCCATTTTCTTTAAAGCCTACGCAAACATTGCGTGTCTTGAAGAGTTTACTGCTGCGCTGATTAGACTTTCCCATAAGCAACATCTCGTTTGGGTTTCTCACCCCTTTACGGCTGCTAAGTGCCAATCAAAATAAGAATTTTGACAAAAAGAGAAAAAGTTTCCCAAGGCGAATTGCGTGTGCGGTGGTCTACCAGCATAAAATTGCTGACGGATTTTCCCCAGGGTCGAGGGCTCAGGTACGACGGGTGCAGAGGTCGGGGCCGACCCGAAGATTCAAACAATCCATCAAAGAAAACGCTGCGCTTTTCATAAGAATGCATCAATAAAGCAATAAAATGTCTACAAATCAAACGATAAGGTTAACAGCGACGCCGAAGCTTGCCAAAGACATAGGTATGTGTGTGTGGATACATATCTTTGGAAAGGGTTACGGAAAAGTCACGTACAACACGCACCGCTAACCGGCAATAGACTATTAATATTAATGGATAGGTTTAACACATTGGGCGTTGCAGCTCGTTGCCAAGAGCGAATGGGCCTGTCAAGAAGAAAGTTGTCTTCCCAGCACAAAACCCCCCTCAATCCACAAATTGACATGTGCTCGGGTGTCACACGAGCAGCAAAGGGTGCAAGTCAGCCTAGCATGACGAAAGACCCATAATAACTGGCCTTGCTTCTGCAAATCTCGAATTTGATTGATTGCCATTTAGATATCGATCAATGCTTCGATAATCAAATGGTTTCTGGTAACTTAATGTGGTTTTGCTTGGTTATTAGGATTCTATATTAAGGACAGGCTGGACAGCGCTAACACATATATATTTCTCTCTATTTCAGACTAATTAACTTGGTCGAGGCTTACAATAAGCTGTAGATGAATTGTTTGTCAAATTTAATGTTTGCTATATATAACACTTATACTTTTATACATATTTGTATTTTATATGCTTATCTATAAGCATAAAATAAATGTATATTACTTCCTAGATGTAAATACTTTTATCTATAAAAAGTCAATCAAAATTGTACCAATTTTCCAGTTTTACTTGAAAATTTGAATGGGCAATATCAGAATTTTTGATTCATTATAAGTTTGATGAATTTAGTTACCAGAAAGTTACTTTTCCTAGAGTTAAAAATTGCTGATTCAAATGATTTCAAAATTTTATTAGCGGCATCATTTAATTTTTTGGTCAAATTTTAAATTGAAAATAAAAAAAAAATTTTATAGAGACACGGATTTTCTTTTAAAGATACCTTAAGACTTTTTAATAATTAATAAGTTATTATTGAACCTTAAATAATTTTTGTTGAAATTTTGTCTAGTTTCATCCCGGAGTCAACAAAATTTAATCATATGTTGTTAGGCTTTGTTTTTAACACATTTTTAGAGCTATTTTCTTAATTATTGAAACTTAACTGTTTCGCTGTCTTAAAGTGAACACAGTTTTAAGTGAAAATGGTTATAAACAATAATTTTCTGAGTTTTTACAGTTGGATAATCTGAATTCCTATAATATTTATATATTTAGCATATGGTCATAAACAAAAATTGTAAAAAATCAATTTTGTTTAATTCTTAAACTTTACACTTAACATAATTTCAACTCGTTCAACAAGAACTATATATATATTTTATACATGAACATTTAATTATTATTATTACTTAACCTAAATTTTTTATAATATAATATATATATATATAACTTTCAGTTTGAGAATTGAAAGAGAGCTACCTAGTTTACTTGCTAAAATTATCTGATAGCTTAAATTAATTTTTTACATTTTTATATTTAAATACCAATTTACATTAAATTTAATTTCTTCTGAGCTGCACACCTATTGGGAGTATTCATGTGAGATTTAAGGTTCCATTTAGTTGTGAAACTTTTGTTACAAGCTTCACACTTGAAGGGGCGTTGACCCAAGTGATTCCGTAAATGTCTATAGAGATGAAAGTAGCTCTTGAATGCGAATTGGCAGTAGGGACAGACGAAAGGGCGCGCCTCGCTGTGGGTCTGAATGTGGATGATCAGGTCCGACCGGCAGTTGAAGGCTCTCGAGCACTGACCACACAGGTGACGATGATCTTGGCTATGGCTCTTGATGTGCCTCTGCAGCTTCGACTGCTTGTGATAGGTTTTCGGGCAATGCAGGCATTTGTAGTTGCGCTTTCCATCATGACTTATTTGGTGTCTCTTGAGGTTTTGACTGGAGGTAAACGATTTTGTGCACTGATCGCACTTGAACTTGCGCAGCCTACTGCGCAGTTCGACGGGATTGGCGAGTTTCTCGTTGTAGTTGAGCGCTGGCTTCCGTCTGGATTGGCGCAGGGGATATCGGTGGGCCTTTCTAGGCTCAGCATCATCCAACGTTGAGCGCTCGGCTTGATCCAAATCATTGGCGTAGTCTTTTACGTCTTTACAATCATTTAATGATCTTTCCTTAATTAGCTTCTCGCATCTGGTCCTTTGTTTTTTATGCAGTTTACGCTTATGTTTCAAGTCGGATTTGGACTCAAAATCTTTTATATTTTCCTTCACCTCGTCAGTCGTCTCTGTGTCCAGCACAGCGACGTCCTCTGGTTTCTCCATGACTTTCATGCAGAGCAACTGATGGCTCAATTGGAATCTGCGTTTAAATTTAAACGCGATTTGGGCGTTTAAGCCACAAGTTACGCAAATCCTCTGAGGCAGCTTATCATCACGATCTACCTTAAAGTCCACCAGCTCGTTGAGCATCTCCGCCAGACTGAACTCATAATCAGCTAATGGCCGATCGCAAAATATATCTACTAAGGTATGTGAACTACTCATGCAAGCACGGCAAACATCCATTATGAAATAGTTTTATTGATATTTTCAGTTATTTAGATAATCATTAATAGATGCCAATGCTCACGTGCAAGAACAAGTTTTAAACCGAATCGTCAATAAGTATCGATAGTGTAAGATAGCCATTGTTAAAACTGATTTTGGGTACAGTGAATTTAAATATCGATAGAAATAGGATATTTGTGGTACAAATCGCAATTAGGCAACCAATAGTTTCGTTAAAAAGCTCCAAAAAGTATCGATATTATTGATAAATATCATCAAAATTAAAAAATTAAATTAAAAATCAAATATTGCAATAAGATTTACAAGTAATGTAATAAGACTATTAAAAAAACGGTTTACAAGTTGCAAGAGATATCCAATTAGAGGCTAGTCTATCGTCAATCGATATTTTGCACATAAGTGCCATCTCAATTGAAAAAGCACTCTGCGTCTAAGAAAGTAGCGACGGTCTGGGAAAATTAAAGTTAATATAAAAGTAAGATACTTGTGACGCAATAGCCGAATGGTTGGAACGCCCTCATAGACAGTCGTAACTCCTAGGGCAACACAACTTTTCGACATCCAATTTGGTGCTGTGTCCACCCACAATTACGTTGAGACTGCGACACATTTCCGTTTTGACCAAATTTCTGCCTGTGATTGACTTGCGCTTCGCTTTTATATTCGACTGGGACAAGTGAAAATGAATTTTCATTCCAGGATACGCAAAAAAAAAAAATGAAAAGGCCCACAAATCGAAAGTCAACGAAGAATGTCTTGTGTTATAAAAACTAATGATTGCCAATTGGTTTTTACTGTTATTGCCGCGCCCTGCTTCCGTGATGGACGCAGAGGCGTAGCAACTGGAACTGGAAGTGGAATTGGAATCGCATTTAAGCCGAAAGTTCTACGCATTGTCTTGCAATACGCATAATTTCCAGCCGCGTGCACTTGCAGGAAAATCGTAAAATTTGATTATTATAACTTCCTTGCGACTCTTGCTTTGCATTGTACTAATTTATGTATGTATTGCAGATCTCGCTACGTCTTAATTGTGTGCGCTTCCTTTCGCGATGCTACATTAATTTCGTAGTAATTCACGAGGTCTGCTTCGACTGAAGAAGAGTAGCTGCATCCATAGAATCTAAGCCAGGTAAATTAAGTCAGACAGAGAATTTAAGCAAACAATACAATTCAACATTGTTGCAGGCCTTCAACAATTTCTAATTTATTGCAATTATGCGACGCATGTCACACTCACTGCTGACCATTGACCAGGACGCCGACACGTGACCAATCTGCTAGCCCCGGGGCCACTGATTGGAAAACACTAAACAGATAGGCTAGTCGAACGGGCGGGCTGACCCAGCGACGGTCAGACAGCTGTCTGACCATTCTATAGAGATTTATTTTACGCTGATAACACGCTTAAGTAAATGCAGCACACACACTCCGTCGACGACTCCCAGCTCCCAGTTCGAGTTCGTACAATTTAAATGGCGATTAAATCTGTTGGCATTGATGGATGTGTCCAAGGCGGCTGGCTGGCTGGCTGGCAGGCAGCCTGTTCTGTGGTCAGTCTGCAGGATGCGACGCCGTGTTAACACTTTTGTACAATTGCCAATTTTTCGCCAGCGCCTGCTGATGAGCTATCCTCAACAACCGCCTGCTCGCCTGCCCGCCTGACTGTGTGGGTGGTTGGTTTGCCTGGTTGATGGCCAGCGGTGGCTTTTGTGGTGTTGTTCTCGGCTGAACGGCTGTTGTTATTGTCGCGAGTGGGTGGACATTGAGTTGGGCAGGCATGCGGCTACACTTCAATATTCATTTGAACGCATAATTGATATTGACGAACAATGTTGCCGTGTCGCTACAATGTTTCAACTCCACTGTGAGAATAATAAGGCAGCATTAAGATTATTCCAAATATATTATGCTTATATTAACTCATATTGAGACAATCTCAACTATATGTTTACTACATGCTAAGTAGCTTAACTTATTATAGCGAAATCTTGTATACATAATTATATATTTTTAAATATTTTATATACATGTGTATAAAGCACTTAGCATGTATAAGAAAGTAATTTGTTAAAAAATTGTTTTTTGTTTGTATATGTTTTTTAAGCAAATCAGATTACATAACTCTGACGTGCAAATATAATAAATATTACTTTTTAAAAAATAATTTTTTATTATTTATTAAGCATAAATGTTTAAATTTAAGTTATGCTTTATCACAGTGTGTTTATTTCCTTTAGTCTCTGTATCTATACCATATTTATCAGTTAACTTTCTCTCAGTGCAGAGCCTCTTTAGTGACCACCCCTTATAAACTGAACTCGCCATCTACTTGGCAGTTAATTTTTATAAATTTCCATGTCATGAATGTGTTTTCCGTAGCATTTTCCGCATGCAACATGTTTGCCATTTTCATTTGCCTCCAGAGTATCTCGGATTTCGTTTTCGTCAACTGACACGGGGTGTGTGGGCGGCGGGGGGCGTAACTTTTTGTACCGTTGCTGGTTCTTCGTTTCATTTTCTATCTGTCAGTGTCATGTCACGTTCAGCAAAATGCATTCAATATGTGCAATTGTTGTTGGTCGTGAAGCTGCAGGAGTGTAAATTTAATTTAGTTAATTGAAACAATTTGTTGCATGCGACAACAGCAACAATGCGTCGCGCCGTGAGTTCATTGAAAAGGCAGCAGCAGCAGCAACAGCCGCCTCCTCACATGCCACGCCCATTATGCAATACACGTTTTAACTGATTTTCGTTTGAGAATTTTCTTTTTACATGCGAAATTATATAGAATCTGCTCGGCGCCTCGAAACATGTCAATTTTATGTGCGTCTGGCAGGGCGCAGCGGGCGGTTCCATCTCTCTCTCTCTCTCTCTGACTCCGTCTCTCTCTGTTCAATTTGATTGAAAATCCATTCGATACACTTTGTATATTGATATATTAATTTATTTATTTTTTATTTTTAAAATGCTTTGGTCAATTTGCGTGCAAATTGAGACAAAGCCCTGGCCAGGCCGCAGCCAATCTGGCATGCAACATATAAATTTAATTAAAATCCTTTAGCTCGCCCAGCATAATGTGCATTCAGCTTTAAGATTTACTTTAGCTGAAATTGTGAGGCCTTCTTTGTGGCAAGTCAACAATGCATTTTACATTCCTCACCTCAAATGACAAACACTTAAGCTAAATAAACTAAGCAAATTAGATAAATACGT
Organism: Drosophila hydei; assembly: GCF_003285905.1. NCBI lineage: Eukaryota > Metazoa > Arthropoda > Insecta > Diptera > Drosophilidae > Drosophila > Drosophila hydei. Next base: position 8,626,885 of record NW_022045643.1, read on the forward strand.
GATGCCGGAGCTATTCAAATTGTGTGATGTGCAGAAAAAATGACTTCGTGATACTCTGTTAACAGTTTTGTAGAAGACATTTGTAGCATTTTATGAAATAAGAATTTGAAAAGTTGTTTTAAATGACAAACTAGAAGAACATATGAAATGCAATATAAAGTAAAGTTCCAGCTCAAATACTCTACACTCAGTTATATAGGAGCATATTCATTGAAAATCAGAAGCTTCACTATTCAGCAGCTGGCGTCATCATTGCCAACATAGTCCTAAGAGCTTTTCATTGAAATGAGCAGCACTTTTCCAATTTTCCTCAGTTCTGACTATGCTTAACTATGACTTGATTGAGTCTCTTATATAGTCGAGTGCTACAATAATGCTCATACAATATATCTGATATAGAATACATAAATATATAAAATTTTATATACTCTTTCTACTCTAAAAAAAAAGAGAATATAACATTGAGCTGCTTTAACTTAGGTTAAGAAAGTATCTATAATTATAATTATTATTATAAATTCAACTGAAGATGGTTTCTTAAGACATTCCATAATGGATTTTATACGTCCTCCAACATTTGGTACGAGGTGTTAAGAAAAGCCTATATGTATGATCATAAGATACATATATAGTTGCTGTAATACACTATCTATATAAGATAGGATACCTTAGCTGAATTTATCTTAGTAAAACATAGATACAGCAGCTACAATAGTTAGTATAAGCAATAGCTATATATAAAAAATAAAATATATTTAAATATTTAAATATATATTAATACTCAAAAGAAGCCATATTCAAACAGAATCAATTAATAGTAAACATTCAACTTTCTGGGCAATTCTTCGCGTCCTTAAAGGCATTTAAGTAATAGAAATATTCGAGTCATACTGCTGCTGCAAATGCAATGATTAATTCACGTGCATTACGCAAAAAACGCATTTGAGCGTTAAAATGCAAATTACAATAAATTCCAATTGCACAGGAGGCCGAGGCCGTGGCCAGTGGAGCCGAACCTCAGACCTCAACCACGAGCCCCGGGTAAACACTTGGTAAATTTGCGTAAAATATCTCGTATTTACCTTGCACTTGACGCTAAGCAAACTACAAGATACAATATACAGTTATGTGCACACACACACGTAGAGAGGGGCTTCGTGCGTGGCTGAATAAACATGGAAATTTTGTGAAAATAGACTTTCGAGTGTCGATTGAACGCAGGACCTGGGCGTTGCACATTTTGTGGCCCATCAGGTGGTTAGAGTCGGGCTCGCTGTCACTTTGAATGACAGCCCAAGTCAAGTGCTTGGGCATTGTTGTTATAGCTGCGACCGCCACTCCGCCCCGCAGGACTCGTGTCCTTATGTAAAGTGCATAAAAGGCGAGACAATGTTGTTTGGGCCAACGTGTTTGGGCTAGTGCTAAAGTTTTATCACGGCTTTGGCCGGCTTTTTCGTTTAATTTAAATGCAAACTTCGCAAACTGAGGCGCAAATTGTCTTTGCCGCCCACTTTACGCATTCCGGCCGCAATTTCGAGACGCATTACGCATGCATGGCCGACCAAATAATGTTGATTTAACATTATCACGAGGCCAGCCGGAGCCTACACAGTCAACATTGTGTTGCAGCGGCCCTTAAAGTGCCTGCGCGTCAGCAACACTCGACGAATTCCTTTTGTCCTTTATCGGCATTGACTCTGGTCTGACTGCTAATTAAGGTTGATATCAAAAGTTGATACCTGCAAAGCGAAGACATGCCTTTAGTTTCATACTGTAGGTGCCTGTGTCCATTGTAGAGCAATTTGATGTGGTTATGTGTACTCCCTTAGTACAGTAAAGCCTAACATAAAAATTCCTTTGAAAGAGATGTATTTCCTACAATTTTTTAAATTATATAAAATTAAAGGCAAATCAGGACTAATTTATAAGTTAACTCTATAAGATTTTGTAGATATTTCATTAGTAGATTCAAGAATCCAATTTATTATATTCAAATTTTGATAGTATTTCAAAGAAATTATACTTATGTAAATAATATTAAATTAGTTTGAACTCGATTTTTTTTGTGTTAATTTCATTTTCACACTTCAGAAAAAAAGCTTTATAAGATATACACAGAAGGATTTAAGCTAAATTAAGTCACTTTAATTTTTCGAGGAGTTTTTGGCCAAAAAAGTGGATTCTTTGAAGTCAATTCTATCAAAATTGGGAAATGTTTCAAGAAAATGATTTTCATGTACACAATCAAAATCATTTTACACTAGGGGCTAATTAATTATTATGCAATTTATTATGGAGATCAAGGAGCAAGAGTAAGAGTATTATTTTAATTTAATAAAAATAGTAGTATTAAATTAATTATATATATTATATTATTTTATTATTATATATTATATATTATAATAAATTATATATTATTTATTATTTATTATTATTATATATTATTTACTATAATTATACACTGTTATTTCAATATTTAATATGATTTTCAAAGACAAATCCAATGCTAAATGAATGCAATGGGACTCCAACAGAGTGAAATTCTCTCTATTATTATACTACTCTATATATAGCAGAATATGAATATCGAAATTTATATCAAAATCAAATTCATCAAGGATTGCCCCGACACACCTCTGCAATTGCAAGTCCTGGCGGCGTTCAACAATAGATCAACAAATCTACGCCTTGACAATGACGACTACAAATCGGAAAACACGCCGCCAGGCGCGTGGACACGTGACCAACAACAACAGCAGCAACAACAACAACGACGACTTCTCTAGAGAAATGCGTAAGAGAAATGTCACTTCCGTCGGCTTAACACATTTAAACATGGTCGCAGCTTGGATGAGTGTCACCCTCTTCGGGCGGACTTATATAGATGGGCTACTTTCTAATTTATGTGCTGTCAATTCTTTTGTCATTTCGGACACTGTGGGGGGCGGGCGGGGCGTGGCTTTCTCATCAAGCACGACGCCTGCTTGCCGGCCACACTTAATGAGTCTTAAGAAAAATTATTTGCAATTAATAATTATGCTCATATTGTTTTCAGCCTAGCGGCTAAGCCTCCGCCCACACTCAATTAGAGAGAGGGATGAGGCTGCGAGGATTTCGATTCGATTTGTATTGAGCTGATGTCGGGCAACTTGTTATTGCAGTTTATTTGATGTTTGTCGCTTAATCACTCTGAAGTGGACTTATTTGTTGTCATTTGAAGTGTGCCCAGAACCGGCATTGATTGTGGAAAAATATATACATTTATATCTATCGATTGGTTAAGGAAAATGTGCTTCTACAGGGCGTTAGAATCACTTCTACTGCTACTAAATTTATAGACAGATATGTCATGAGAAACAGTTGTATATAATATGTGTAGTCATGGATATAAGTAGATACATGTAGGAGGTGCTGTCATTCTAAATATTTATATCTGCGGGCTCAAAGCAAGCAAGTTCTTTTTGTAGAAATAAATATAATAGTTTAAAGCTAAATAAAATTTTTTAAATTTATTTTGATAATCAAATAAAAGATAATAATATAAAATTTAATAATTTCTAACGATATATTTCATATTTAAAATGTATTATGCATAATTTTATTGCAGTGAATACTAAAAATGATTCTGTAAAATAGGAAATTGGAAAATAGGATGTTTATGAAAAGGTATGACACAGGCAGAAGGCGGCGATATTTTGACTTGACTTTTAAGGTAAATTTAGATTAACCCGTATTACAATGCGCACTCTGGTGTTTTTACTACATTATCAGCTAACTATATAAATTAATTTAAAATTTAGGAACTCTTAGAAACTGCAGACTTAACACTAGTAAAAACAGTTCACATATTGCTTCCGCTCGTAAAACTTTCTGTTTTTTTTACAACCAATTTGACAATAATTATATAAAATGTTGCTCATAAATTAGAACACCTATAGGTTGTTTTATAGCTCCCTATGAAACAGCAGCAGCAGCAGCAGCATATAAATGAACTAATTAAATCAACAGTCGTCGGTCGTAATCCTCTGGCCAAATGCACCTGTAGCTGCGAGTCAACCTTAACGCTAGGCGACAACTCATAAAAATCGCGCCAAGGAGCCAACTATTAAAAAATCGTAAACCTTAAAATTTTTACAACTGGCGAACGTTTCGTTTTCCGAAAAATTGAAACTTGAACAAAATGCAAATTGAGCTGTTTGCTGTCGGACAAGTTTACGCCTATTTAAGCGCCCAACTTCTCAGTTCCGGCCAATGATGCAGCCTAAACACTTAATTACGGCCGGAACGCAGCTCGACACATGGCTGACCATAAAAAAGGGAGTAGGAAAACTCAGCCATTCAAATTAGCATACTAACTGGGCCCAAGCACCTGACACAGGGCAGCTCCCTGGGTGCGAAGCAAATTAAAAATTATCAACGATCAGTTGCATAAATTTTAAAGAATATTTAGACGTATTTGGGTAGGTTAAGGTGTACGTGAAGGCGTTGAGCTGCAAAATGCTTTCAGGTGACGTGAACAGTGTGAGACATTTTCATTTCTTTTCTATGCGCGCTCATAACGTGAGAAGGGTATATTGGCTTTGTGTCGCTGGGTGAGTGGATGTACTCTTATTAGTATTTGCGTATATATTTGAGTGCATTACTAAAATGTAAGGATTATGTGAATTTGACTTTTACGCTGTTGTAATAAGGTACTTGAAATTTGAAATATAAATATAAAAAAGTAAATATGAAATATTATTTTTCGAAATATAAATAAATTATATAACTATATAAAAATATTATATAAAACATAAATAAATTTTACATTTATTTATGTAATTAAAATATATAAATATGATTACAAAATTAATTATATAAAAAATAAATAAATTATACAGATGTAAATAAAATATATAAATATAAAAAAATAAATATGAATAAAATATTAATAAATTATAAAAACAATATAAATAAAATTTAAAATACATGACGATGTTTGTCCTTTTCCTCCTTTTATTTATTAAATACCCAAAATACATCCATCCATAATAATAATATTGTGAGCAGCCCAATAGAAGCTCGACTTGAAATTTAAAATAAATAAATCTAGAGAGTTGAAAATTCAATAAGTATTATTGATCTACTCTATAGGTTACTCAAAAGTGATATATATCACACAATATCTTCTACAGTTAGAAAGCTGCTATCAGTGAGTTAGATCAATTTTAAGCAAATCTATACATAGACCAACAAATTCTAGTCACATCAATTTTCAATTTTTGCATAAATTTAATTTTTTTAAGCCCTGAACCAGTATTAGGCAGTCGTTTGCACCCGAAAAGGTTCCCATTGCACTTTTTTGTGGCTGTTACAAAATGCACAAAAGTGCGCACATTAATGTCAGCGAGTTTGACTAATTGCCTGGCATTATGCAGGGCACTGTCCAGGAGAGAGAGAGAGATTGAACTAGGGCAGACTGAGGCATTTCCCTCAAGGAAGCGCGCCTCGATAAGATCACCCAACATAGGTAACAAGTGGCAGGCCCGAGTGACCAACCGCTGCGCTGTTTTCTTTGATAAATTGTGTGCTAATGGAATGTCATGTCAGCGTTTGTTTAGGCCGACTTTTCGACCAAAAAGAAGGCAGCGACACCACAACGGCAACCACAATGGACAAACGCCCCACAAATTGGCGTGGGCGTGGCGCTAGCGCTGACGCTGGCATAGACAGGTGCAGCGACGCGTAAATGTTCACAGTGAAAAAGGATTCATTCCTGACACAATGATGTATTTCGTACGAGCCAAACTAATGTGCGCTTCCGCTGCCCCAGCCACAATCCTTGCCTTTCACCTGATCCTTATCGCGCCGCAAGGCAGGAAATATTAGCGCAAAGTGCAGGCGTTCATTTAGTTCCTTGTTCCCGGGGCTCTTGCTTATTAATTGACCAACATTAGCGCCTATTGTTAGCTTCAGGTTGGAACCTGGGCCTCTATGTGCTAATGGCGCCCAATGTTTGATCGGCAGACAATTGATAAGGCAATGAAGCAGCTTTGCTGCTGTGGTTGTGTGAGTTTAAAGTAGCAGGAAATGGAAGTGGTTTAGTATATGTGTCGGTTTGTTTCTTCAATTGATATGTGTGCTTATATAACTAGCTATTCTAACTCTTCCGACTTCGAGTTAAAGAAAAACCTGTGCCTCTTGCCTTGGTCAATCCCATAAAACTGTTTTCTTTTGCTCACAGCAGAGAGACTAAGCAAGCTAGAGACTTTATTTATTTAATTGTAAATTATTTTACTTTAATTTATTTTAAACTAAAATTGAATAATTTATGGCATTTAACAATAAGGAAATTTATAAGTTGTTAAATATTAAAAAAAATTAAAAAATATATATATTTTGCGTTAAAACAAATCAATTTTGTCAATATTACCATGAAAAAACTTTATTATTATCGATTTTGAAAATTCAACCAAAATAGCATAAAAAACTAAGTAAAAAACCTCAACCAAGACAGAAAAATATATATTCTAAAGTAATTTTTCTTTGCTTACTACTATCAATCCACAATTGAAAATATCTGTATAATATTTGTAATAAGTGAATAACAAATGTTTTAAAATTTTTAAAAATTTCTTTTCATTAAAATTATTATTATAACAAACTAAATAGCACTTCTCAACATACGCCGCCTTTTGGACAACTATAAATAAGCTTAAATACATTATTCCAAATATTATTATTAATGACCTCCGACACACAATAGACTCGCGCTCTACACCTCGCTGATCTCTTGGAAAACCTAATCACACTATTTATTGCCATGATACAACATTATTTTGTACTTGAAGCTAGGCACGCAGCGGCCAAGCAGCCGCCCCTGGTGATTAGCATCCCTCATGTTAACATCTGTTACATTTAACCATACCTTGCCGCCAGACAAGCCATAAAAAAGTGGAAAAAACTGAAAACCTACCCAGAGTGTCGAAATTTTCGTGAGCCAAAACTAACCCCGACTAGTCTGCGCAGTCGTTGACTATTTTCATAAAATTAACTAAAAATGCCAAGTCAGAAGGTTTTCTTTCTGCTTTTGGTCGCACAGCACGTGCAATTTTTTGTTGGCCCGCAATAAGCGCATTAGGTTTTGTTTTCACTTCTTTTTTTATATTTTTTTCAGCCCTGCCTGGGGGTGGTTGGCCTCTTTGGCTTATTGTTTGCATATGTGTAACAATTAAACATTTTGCTCGCTGCAGACATTTTTTATAGGTACGCCAGCCCGCCGCACTATCATTAACACCGCACCCGGTCTATAAGCTATGCGTATAGATCCCATTCCATTTCACTGTTGGCAAGTGCAAAATCTGCGAGTGTTATCGGCTTAATTATTATTATGGGTCCCAGGGCGACGGGTGTTCGCTATAGTCCTTGCCCAGATTCCACTTGACTCTATGTCCGCTCTCTCCCGACCTCGCCCTCTCCCCCTCTCTGTCTCGCTGGTTTATTTGCATTGGCCATAAAGTCGGATTTGAATATGTTGGTGTTTAAATATTGCGACGTCGTAGCTCTCTGATATATGTATGTGTGTATACGTGTCTGTCGCTCTGCCAGTATATATTTTGAATATATCACGCTTTCGGGGGTATTGGTTTATTTATAAGCCGCTTAGCTGCACATGTTAATAAAATGATTAGCGGGCTCGAGCTATTAGTTGCTATCAAGTACTGAGTATAGACTCGTCATACTCAGCTCTCCATGCCGGTTTCATTTGCAACGAAAGAGGATTTCAAGTCGTATTTAGGTCAGTTTGGGCTATATTAAGTTATAGATATAAATAGTGAGACAGTAAATGGTACAACATAAAATGTTTATAACCGATTTCATTTGTTAAAATATCTGAAAATATTATTTTATATGAATTAAGTTTTCTTTATATAAAATGTGATGCTAGAAAATTTGAAAAATAGCTGATAAAAGAAAGTTTAAGAATATAAAACCCAGTGCAGCCTGTAGAGGATCATAGCAGTAACTTACATGCCAAATTTTAAGGCTCTAGCTTTTTGAAAATACAGGAGAAAACACAGTTTTTCCCATATGCTACAGGCCTAGTGGGCGTGAAGAAACTTACTGAAAAATGTGGAAAAATGGGCGAAGGATTTTAAAAAAAGTTGTGATTAAAAGAAAACAAAAATCTGAAAAAATTTAATTTTGTTTAATTTTTTTATTTCATTTTGGTTTGATAGTACTTTTAAGTTGAAGATGCTGATTCAACTGTTATAAAACTGTCTGAGAAGCAAAGTGAAACAAAAATTTTCTTAAAAATTTTACACGTATACATTTTGCTCGAACTAATACTACTTGGCTTAATCTTAGCTTATTGTAGGGCCTCTCAATTTTTTTATTTTTTTTATTAAAGCCGCAAAGTCAACCCCTTTCAAATAAGTCTAAATAGCTTATGGAGTGGAATCACTGACAGAGCTCAGAAGTGGACGTAAAATGATGAGTCAAAAGAATATTTTAGACAGAGAAAGCCATAGAAGGTTCATTACAATTAACTTAAGAATTAGCTGCAAATAAAAGTCACCAAATCACAGCAAAAATGGAACAATTTATGATATTACGTATGTCAGTCGATCTAGGTAAAATCCTAGCTGTTTTAGTACTTTAGAAACTCATTAAACTGCATTTATAATAGTTGCAACCAGGACACGATCAAAACTCCCCTAGGCCAATTGAAATGAAAAACTTTTCAACTGAGAGCTAATTGCACCCCAAGGAGTTGAAAACCAAACGCAGTCATAAAACACGCTAATTACACACACACACACACACACACACACACCAACACACACACACACACACTCAATAGTTGTTTTGATATGAAAAACTAATCTAAAACTGACCCCAGCCACTTGACTTTGGCAAAGCGAACGCAGCCAAACTGACCGCAGCTGTAAATTAAACGTAAATTGTCAAACTGACAGTTGCCAGGACCAAAAAGTTTTCCAAACCACACAGGTGCTGCATAGTGAGAGGTGGGCGTGTCGCACAGGTGGGCCGAACATGGCAGCTGTTTTCATTATTATTATCATCAGTATTGACAGGCGCAACTAACGGGACTATTAAGCGAGGCGTTGACATTGGCTTACAAGTGTCTCGCAGGACCTGGCAGTGGCAACGCGGGTGCAATCAAAGAGGTCATTAGACGCCAGGCCAGTTCAAGGGTCACTTGTGCTGGCCTACGACTTGTTAGTTATTTAGTCGAAATATGAGTTACGCACTCATTAAAGTTGAAGCTAATTAAATTTCATTTTTTGGGCTCAATCAAACATTGAGAAACAGTTACCCTTAGACATGAGTGGCCGAGGCAAAGGCAAAGGACAAGCGCAGCAAATTTCGTTGACTCCACGCGAGGGTGAGGCAACATTTTTAAGGACCTTGCAACAGACAACAAACAAACGGGCGTTGTCCGAACTCAACTGCAGGCGTTCGACTACAGCCAGCGACGCGACGGAGTTGGGCTACGGTTCGGGCGCTACAAATATGCAAATAGACGCAAAATTTTTAATTAGCAGCGAAGCGCAAATTTCGAAAAGCAACGGCAAATGTCAGCAACAAAAGAGTCGCGCGTGCCAAATGCGGATGAGCGTGGAGAAATGGCGCCATGTGGCCAGTGGAGCCAGCTAATACATATATACAAATTTATACTCTCTCTCTCTCTATACTCTATATCACACACATATTAACAACAAATTCATTAAAATGCGCACGGAAAAAAACGTGAATATTGTTAACAACAAGCAGACAGTTGAAACATGAAACAAAATGCAAAGCAGCAGATGAAAAAGCGTCGGCATACAAAAGCTAAAGGAAATGATTATTAAAAATCTAAAATAAATAAAAGATGAGAACTTTTATATTTTTTTTGTATTTTGCCTCTGGCGTATGACAGCAGCTGTTCGTGTGGGGCTCCATCTCATTCCACACTTTGTTCAATTCAAGATTTATGGCGAACGTTGCGCATACGCCGCGTGTTGCACGTCAAAAGGTTGTTGCTATCGTAGTTATAGCAAAATTTACTTTCTACACGGAAGCTTCACGCTCCCACTCCCCCTGTCTCTCTCTCTCTCTCTCTCTCTCTCTCTCTCTCTCTGCTTCCCTGTTTCGCTCAGTGCATAAAAAATTGTACACATTTCTGTGCATAATCATTTGAACTACGTACGCGGCCGCCGTCTGTTGCTGGGTAATACGCTGCCGGCATGTTACCAGCCAACCAAAATACACACTCACACACACACAGTGAGGCGCCCAGGACAAAGAGCACTTCGTATAGGTAGTCTAGGGCGGGAATGGGCGCTTGCCTTTTTGAACTTGTTTTGGCTGTTTATTCGCGCATAATTCACTCATTAATCATTGCATTTTGGCCAGCACATCAGAGCTACAACTTTGAGTCAGCTATTATTAATACCAAGCTGAACAAAAAGACAAAAAACAAATATATAACTAAGTATAATAGGCAGCTCTTAGCTGGCAATCTGTTGTTTAGTAATTACTAAGCAAGCAAATTAGCAAAAGGATTTGATGCACAGACAAAATTTGTTTAGTTAGCTAAGTAAATTGAGTAAAAAAGTAAATGTATGAAATAATTGAGCTGTTGCTTAAAATAAGAGAACAATGAGTATCAGGTCATCAATTAGTTTGAATTCCAAGCTAATACTTTAATACAGGCGTCAGGGCATGGCCATACAGATTTGAGGTATATTTATAAACTTAATATATATAAGTTTAATATGACTTGTGATTGAATAAATGTAATAATATATCTATCAACTATGCTTTAGTAGCTCTTGAGGCTATCGCTTAGATGTGGCTCTTGAAACACAATAAATTTGCAATGAAACTACCTATTCAAAAATGAATTACTAAAAAACTAATAATTAAATTATATATTTTTTCAAAGTGTAGAAATTTGATGAGCTCGTAAATAATCAGCTTTTAAGTTAATTCAGATGGATAAACGAAAATAAGTAGATCGATTCAGAATCAAGAATATCTCTTAATCATAATTTACATATAATAATTATGTATCAATAAAATCATAAAAAGATTATACGCTTCAATTTCGTGTGTACAGAAAAAAACTTATAAGGCATTTAGGAGCAAATATTGTGAGTACAGCATACTAAAAGCCTTTGGGAAAGTGTTAGCTATGAACCAACAGGGAAATTATACCAAAACATAAAATAATGTGGAAATTATATACTCTATAAGGCTATACATAATTAGTGCAATTGATGTAACATTTAAACGTTGAAAGATACTTTAATAAATCTCTCACATTTTTATAAATATGTAAATAAATTTAAAACACAATAAGTTTGCTTTTATTAAAACTAAATACTCACCACAAACGCTGCCTGCTTATTATTAGCAGAAAATTCATATTGACTTAAAAATTGTATAGAAACTTTATAAATAGATGCTCAAGCTAAGAACTTGCCTCTAAACTTGTCTGCCAAATGTTGCCGAAAAACTTCAGACACATAACTCAAACAGCCGTTCTATCAATATATATACACACATACACACATACATATATATAAAATATAACATTTTTGTCAACTTCCATATATATAAATACTATTCATTAGCGCCAACTGCGCACAACTGTGAGAAAAATAAGAAAAATATGCAAATTTGTTTTTGGCAAAGTCACGATCTGGGCAGACAATTTGCTGATTACTGCTGGGAGGAGCAGCACAAGGCAAGGACATGGAGGAATTGTTGCCATTTTTGCCAGCGCATTGATAAAATGATTGATTGCACGCAGCCGTCAACTGTCGCTCGTCCTGTGCCCTTACGCACCTCATAGTTGCGAACATTTTTGCAATCAAATTAACTCTTTGAACGCTTAAGCTGCAAAGAGACTGTCAGAGAGAGAGTGGAAAAAAGGAATTTATCAAAAATTGTAAATTGCCAAAGCCATTAAAATTATTAAAATCATGCAAGGGATAAAAAAAAGCCAAAAAGGGGCGTGTTCCGTGAAATTCATCAAGCCAGGATATTTGTATATGCAAAATCAATGCCAATGACGGGAGAGTGAACCCTGATCTATTCTAAAACTAGCTATGAGCACATACTTTGACAACTTCTTGGCAACAAAGTTGATAAAAATTTATGCTAAATTGATTTTAATACTTGACAAAGCGCATTCATTGTCTGCCCAGCTACAAAGTATGACAAATGAATTTTAATTACCAGCACTAAAAAAGGCGAAATAAGAAGCGGAATCTGATGCCGAACAATTGAAACCAAGTTCATAAAAATACGAGATGTCCAGCTGACTCGGAATGGCTTTGGCAGTGACTTTTTCAGTGGTCGGGCGGGCAGTCTATAGCAATATTCATAATAGCGGACGATTGTCAAGTTTGCTTTTCAAGGGGTTTATCTTTTGACAGTCGGTCATAATTTTCTGGATCGTTTTTGGCTGATTTGATTTCTTTCATTGGTTCTTCTTGCCTTTTATGGCTACTTCGCTGCTCGATATAAAATGCCGACAATGTTGCCTAATAAATTTGCTTTGATTGATTTTAATGGTTAAGCGCTTCATTGGGCTTTGGAGTGGTGCGTGTGCGGCCCGCCTGGGCAGGGCTTTAAGCCAAAAGCATTTTAATTTTAATGCCTGCCTCGTCGTTGCCGTCGATTGTTAGCGAAATTAATTTCCGAACGCTAGGCGAAAAAGGTCTTAAACATATTTTATATGGATTATATATTCTATGCATTGGACATAAAAGCATTTCTTACGATTGTTGTTTGCCGTGCAGTTAAATGCCCCAAAAATGACGTAGAGCCAGCGGAGCTAAGCGCTGTGAGCGAAGCTTTTCAAATGAATTGAAAAGATGTCGTTGCATTTGGCGTTTTTAATAGCCGCCGAATGAAAAGGGGGCGCACAGTGGAACGAAAGAGAGAGAGAGAGGGAGAGAGAGAGAGAGTGTTACATATTTAAGGTAATTTGACTAAGAGATTTTTAATATTTATATGAAAACGCTTTTAGTTGAGTAGCTTAATAGATTTAGAATATCTTAAAAGTTTACAATTTATTTATTACTGAGCAGCACAGTGGGACATAATGAAAATATATATTATATATTTTTAATATTTTTATACCCTGATCCCATTAAAAATGGGAAATCAGGGTATAATGGTTTTGTGCAAATGTATGTAACAGGCAGAAGGAGGCGTGGCAGACCCCATAAAGTATATATATTCTTGATCAGGACGACAAGCCGAGTCGATTGAGCCCTGTCCGTCTGTCTGTCTGTCCGTCTGTCCGTCTGTCCGTCTGTCCGTCTGTCCGTATGTGTGAACGCGTGGATCTCAGCATCTATAAGAGCTAGAGACTTGAAATTTTTTTTGTAGGTCCGTGTATAGCACGCGCAGGTCAAGTTTGTTTCAAATATTCGATAACTATTCGCATTTAATTGTTATCGAATAAAAACATTATTGAAATGCAGTAAATAAATTATATCTCGAACGTCTTAAGAGCTAGAGCCTCCAAATTTTGTATTTAGTGTTATGTATATTTTATGCAATTTTGATTTTTGTTGGATTTTGGATACCGGCTCCAAATTCCCCCAAATTCTTAGAATTTAAGTTTAGTTGGAACTAGGGCCATTATGTGAAGGCGTTTGCATCTCAACCAAGCCAATAGGATATGTAGATCATATGCTGAAAATTTCATTAAAATCCATTAAGTAAAACAGAAGTTATTAAACAAAACGTTTGGCCAATTTGCAAAAGCACATGTCAGCAGCGCCACGCGCACGCATTTTTCCTATGCGTGTGCACACATACATTCAAATGCGTGTATACTTTTCTATTCCAAGAATTGAAATTGCGATTGAATTGTGCTGAATTATTAGCTGCTACTTATGTTCAAATTTGCAACAGCTCGCGTAAGAAGGGCAGTGGCTGCGTTGGTAGAGGCACCTCTCGGATGCAGCTTGGTCCGGGTTCGAGACCAGAGGAGATGAAATGTTTTTTATTGTTTTATATTATTTATTTATTTTTTTTTTTTAGTTATGAAGTGGCGGTGTTGGTAGAGTTTGTGCACGTTGCGCAAATAATCCGGGTTCGAATCCTGGTCTCGCAATGTCGATTTTTATTTGTTTTCTTTTTTTTTAATACTCGATACAAACTACGGAAAATATTACAAAACTCAAAGGACTGGGATCAGGGTATCTCCTAGTCGGGCACCCCGACTAGAGCTTTCTTACTTGTTTATATATAAATAATACATAAATAAAATAAATAATATATATATATATATATATATACTGAGCAGCACAGTGGGATAAAATGAAAATATATATTATATATTTTTAATATTTTTTATATATAAATAATACATAAATAAAATAAATAATATATAAATAATATTTTAAAATAAGTTTTTTCTGTATAATATTGCATTTTAGCTATTTCCTAGCACAATGAGGCAAAACATGTAAGATTGTGTTTAAAATTGAAGCTGATTTGAGTAAGCTATTTTGAAAATTTATATGAAAAGTCTTTTGTTTAATAGAATTAAAATATTTAGGAGTCTTATAATTTTGGTATTGCTCTAAGCACAACGAAACAAAGCTTGAATATAAATTAGTTGCATATAGAAACATTCAATTGAATAATTTATTTTGAATACATATAACATATATAAATAATTTGAACATTTTATTTATAAAATATTGGACCAAAGCACATTTTGAATGTAATAAAAATATAAATAAATATAGCTGAAAAGTATTTTAGTTATTTCAACATATTTCAATAATCAATTGGTTTCATCATATCAATTTAGCCATTATCGAGCCTGCGCACCACTGTGCCCTGCTTGATTTCCCACAGCTAACGAAACAAGTTTCATTACAGTTGTCATGTTCAATTTCATTTTACTTGTCATCAGTTGTTCAGGCACCCCAAGAGCTTCTCCTTTTCTTTTTTTTTTCTTTGCTATTATAACTTGAGAAGAATACAATTCATAAATATCCAGAGAGAAAGAGATAGAGAGAGACAGGGAGAGCGAGAGAGAGAACGAGGCATTCATAAAATTCAATTTTGTTGCATGTCGCCGTCATAAAAGTGCGCGATTCCTTTTGTTGGCAGCGCATGGAAATACGAAATCTTTGCATTGCTTTGCTGGTCACGTTGCCGCTCGGTGAGGCCAGTCTCTGGCATTGGGCAGGTTTGCTGGCATCAGGCAACGGCGCTGACTTACAATTTAACTGCAGTTCTTATCAAGTTATTGCCTGACGGCTCAACTAGATTTTAAATATTATATGGAGTTGTGTTTTATGATACATATTAAGAATAATGCGTATTTGCGAAATGTATTTATTAACTCAAGGCTGCCGTTTGTGGGCTGAAAACATATTTTATATATTTTATTACTATTTATTTATATATTTCTTAAGGCTTTTTAAGCTAAGCTGTGCCAAGTATTAGCCGAGTTGGCCATAATTACACCTTAAACTAGAATTGTCAAAATTTATTCAAGAAGAGTTGAATATTTGACTGAATTGAAATTTATTTAAGAATTGATTTTTAAAGCTTCTTATTAAATATAAAAAGTATTTAAATTTTAATAAATCATTCTAAATATATTAACTAGCTAAGCTCAACTCAACATTCGTCTCCATCCTTTATTATATCTATTTTTTTCTCATATCTATAAGCATTTTTGTCTCTTAAATTAGGCTCTCACATATATTAATCTGTCATGTTCCATAACTTCAAATCATTGACATCTGATTCCAAATAATATCAAAAATGGAATGTTTTAAATTTCACACTATTTTCAGTTCAACTCGGCTCAACTCAAGTCTAGCTTTTATTATCAAAACTCCAACTCATAAACTTTCTTTCAATTCAAACTCTAAGCATTAACATTTCATAACTTATATCATAAGAAAACTTCTAATTGAATATCTGCTAAAAAGATAGCTTCACTCTATGCTTGCTCTTTCTCAGCGTTCAACTATTAACTGCTTTAGCTCAACTCAATGCTTGACTCTCTACGTTTCTCATCTCGATTTGCCAACTCTTAAACTCTCAACTGCCTTTCTTATCTCAATCAGCGCCATCAAGCGGTCCATTCGAGGTGTTCTGTAACGTTTCGTTTTACAGCTTCAGCTGCAGCCGCACATAAAGTTCCCCTGCCAACCCGCCTAGCAGCTAAATGCCATAAGATAAGGCGCTGCCACATGAGCGCCTGGCTTAGTGTGCGCTGCTGGCAACGCTGGCTGGCACTCGTCATAAAAGTGCGCACAATTAAATGCAAGTTAATGGTCGGCCAGTCGAGACGAGTCGAGTCGATGTCATTTGCCCAAAAGTCACTTTAACGTTGCCCATTACGTGTAAATGCCGCTGATGAGGTGACGCTGATGTTGAGGGAGCAATTAAAACGTGAGCTCCTGCTCCTGCTCCTGCTGCTTGTTGCCGTGCTCCAATCTAATCAGTCCAACATCAATGCCAAGCGCCTTAAATTATGCTACACAAATCGAATTTATGACACTAGGGCAGACGTCTAGGCCACTGCCAGGAGTAAAGCCCTCGCAGGCATTTGCCACAATGAACTTAGCCAGAGAAAAGGCCAAATAAAACCAAAGTCCAAAACCGAAAACAATAAAAGTTACATTTGCCGTGCAAATAAAATTAAACGAAATCAGTTGCTTGGCTGGAGTTGGAGTAGTATTTGGCAGAGGCAGTGCGAGGGGGAGTTGGATCATCCCACACACACACAGACACACACCTCAACTTCAACGTCAACGTGTTCTGGACAACATCATTTGGCCAGGCAGAAACAGCTTTTAATGTCTATTTACAGACGACACACACGCGACTGAGTTCCACTGGGAGCTGGTTGCCTTGCTTGCTTGGGGTAGCATTTCGGTGGCTAAATGACGTCGTCTTTTAATTTTTATCTCAAACATTGCAAACGGTTTTTATTGTTGCTTTTAACTGCGCTGGCGTCTGTTTCTCCTCCACGGCTGTTGCAACTTTTCTCAATTTTTGCCCAAAAAGGTCGAGCGTTTTTGCACGGCATCTGTTCACTTGGAGCTGCCTCAGTTTGTCCTCTCTTAATTTGAATTCCAACTTATTTATTGTTTGTTATTTAAGTTCAGCTGAACAACATTTCTATGTTTTGCTGTGGTTTTTCCTAGTTTGGCTGCCATTGAAGTTTTGTTCGGAATTGACTTTTTGCCAAAAGAATTTTAAAATAGACGAAAATTTAGAGTTGTTTAGGTAATTCAAATTAAAGATTTTGTAGAGATTTTTATTAATATATTATATAATTTAATAGTTATAAAATGTCATATTTATAAAAATATTTTTTAAATAATGTTTTTTTCATTTATATATATTTTTAAAATCAATTAAAATATTTAAATATGATAATTACTTTTTTATATATTTTTTTATCAATTATTAATTTATATAATTTAATATTTATAGAATAAAGTATATATTATAATATTTTTTAATATATTTAAAATATTTAAGGTAATAATAAATTAATTTCAAAAGTTTTAAAAGCGTAAACTGTATTTTATACTTTCGTTTAAGATAGTTTTTTCTACAGCTGAAAGCTTAGCATAATAAGTCGAATAACCATTTAATTAATAATAACTAACTTTTACCTACTTTTCTCTCTAATATTTTATTGCTTGCACTTCAACCTATATTCAAACAAAACTTTATGAGAACTGCAAAGAGAGGCGATCAGAAATTGATTGCTGAACAAAAATACTTTCGATCATAGGTCAACAAATATTTTACGAGCTCCAGTCAAAGTGAAATTCTGGTCTTTTGCCAACCAACATACTAAAAGAAGAAATCGATGGTGAATATTTATTGAAATTTGCAGCGTATTATATGCAATGAAGTTGGAGTAACAGCTTAAACGCTTTAACCGTCACCCTTGATACTCTGGCAATGCCTTAATCTTCAGGGGCAATGACAAACCACAAAACGAAGACAGAGGCTAATAAATCAATAGCCAACTGTCAGCATTGTGTGCGCGTAATAATAATGCAAGCGAACTGGTCAATAATAAAGCGAGTAGCAGCGGCAGCCAACGGCAAGTAGACAATGGAGCAACAAATGTCACGAAAGATCCGGAGCTGGTCAAGCGTAAGGAGCAGGACATTTGAATTGGTGATGATGCACGGGGTCGTTGCGAAGATTTATGTCCGTCTGCCAAAGGAATGCGTTGAAATAAAACGTATTAAGTCATAAAATGGCCAATACGAAAGCGGATTACCAAGTGTGAACGGCCAAACACAGCTCGACTGACCACCACGACGGGGCATCAAATCTAATTATGCCATCCAAGAAGAAGAGCTCAATAGTAAAAGTTCACAGCGGGCGGCGGGTGGCAGTTGGGAAAAATTTATGCGGCTTTTGTTTTAATAAAAATTTTATCATTGCGCATAAATAGCGAGAAGCAAAAAGAGAAGCGTAGCATGTGCGCATAAATCTTAAGAGGCGATGCGATGCGTTGCGTTGCGATGCGAATACCACAAGGAAGAACAAACGAATGCGAGAGCCAAAGCAATTATATGCAATTTATGCGGTGGTCACCACCACCGGCAACCACAAAAGCAACCACCCAAGCCACCCACACAAAAACAAATTGAGAGTCCGTTGGCGTTGGCGTTGGCGTCGCCGGTTCAAAGCAACTTGTGAAAATTATTCGAATTGAATGTCTTAAACCGAGTTCCTGCCTCGCTTTCTTGGCCTCTTTATCAGCGCCGTAGCCGTAGTTGCTGCAAATTTATCAGCTGGCATAAAGTTTCTTGCTTTCTTTTCCGACAACGGAGCGCCGAGTGGGGCTGCACTTCTGCCGTTTCAGCTAGGAAAACCGCAAGCCAGAGATACACAGATAAGTTTTCTTTTATTGCAGTTCTTGGCCCGAAAAGTTTTATTGCGCCCAGCAAAGGAAATGCTTTTCAAATGAAAACAAAATAAAAGAAAATTAAGAAGCTGCCAACTAAAGAGCTTGTCGTACGTCCAGCACACTGAAGCAGCGTCTTTGGCCAAAAACTTCTCAACCAAATTAAAATAATAAACTATCTGCTGCGAGTGCAGCTGCTGCCTGTGCCACAAGAGACAAATCAGCTTGTATTCTCCTTTAGTATCGAATTCTTTTCTAGTTTTGTGCAAATTTATACAAACTATTTAGATATCGTCTGATAATAGAGCTTGTCTGTGTGTGTTTTCTCTCCAGGAAATTTATACTTGCGGCAGCTCATTTGATTTTATCTAGTGGGTCCTGACCGGGCTTTGGCAGTGCAAAGAATTTTGCTATAACTTTTTTTTTGCATAGTTTTTTGGTTAATATTCGAGCTGTTATAAATAATGTTAACTGTGTGAAATTCAGATATAATCAGAAATTTTAGTATATATATTTTATATATATAATCTATATATAAATAATTCTTTTATATATATAATTTTAATTTATTATAGAAGAAATTTAAATTTGTATATATATTTATATATATTTATTATTTAGTTCTTCTTTATATATATATATATATATATATATATACATATACATATATATATAAGAAGAACTTTTGGGCATTAAGATAAAAAGGATTTGGATATATCTTAATAATAATTGTAAATATGAAGTGAATATATTTCGATAAAAAACAGCAAAAATAATATTTATAATAAGCTAAAGTAGTAAAAGAAATGTTATTTATTTTTTAAATTCCTATTTTAAAATTATTATTTTAATCAAATTTAATAAATACAAATTAATAAAATATATATGAATTAATAGCAACTGCAACATTTTTGTCACATATATTTTGTATATATATGAAGCGAATTTCATTTATATTTTTGTTTAGATTCCTAATAAGATAAATCAAAATAGCTGCAAAGACCTTACACAAATATATAATATATAAAATAAAAGTAAAATATGCTACCCTTATATAAATATGTATATATATAAATAAATATATACATATATTATATATATATCCTACAAGCTATACAAATTACTGTATTTAGCCAATAATTGTATTGGCTCCAACTAAGAAAACATGGCAATAAGCAGATTGCATCACTTCATTTCAATTAAAGTTTCAAATCAAAGTATACCAATACTATTTCTATTTGAGCACATCGATGCTATATACCTATAACATCATGCTGAAAGCAACTGGCTTCTCCCTCTGCCTCTCCCTCTCCTCGTGCAAAATGCTCAGTCAAATCAGCAGCAACTTTTGCCATTTTGCAAAGTGCAATAGCAATGGCAAGAGATACATCAAGTTGTCGTAGACGATACTTCAGTGTGACCCACTCCATGGGCACTCGACACACCCAGAGATACAAAGCGCAACCACAGTTACAGATACACAGCGCGAGGTTGGCAAACAGAAAGAATGAAACGTGGCAGGAAATGCGGGCTTGCTCATTATTTGTGCTGAGTGCGGCTGAGTCGACGGCTGCGACAACAACAACGACGACTGCGACGGCGAGTACTTTGCATAAATTTCAAATCTTAAAAGGACCCAAATAGATGACAGAGCACACAAAAGGACATCGATAGCGATACAGCCGCAGCTGAAGCTGTAGCTGAATCTGAATCTGAAACTGCGGCTGTCGCTGCAAATGTAATGGAAATTGAAGGGCGGTCCAGAACCTTCTACTTCTGCACCTTCGCGCCGTGTCAAGTGCGGGGCTGAAATATATAGAAAAATGCAATGATACGGAAAAATTAAAAACATTACGTCCACTGGGGGCATGGGCACTCAGCTTGGCAAAAGGAAATCTCAAATAGGCGGGCATCAGTTCTAATGACAGGGCGACCGCAGTTCAAGTTGCTGAATTTATGGCTGCAATTATGCAGCGAACAGTTCTCAAATAATTTGCATAAAGAAATTTTTAAGTAGTAGTCAAAAAAAAGCGACTCAACCACCCAACCACCCATAGAACACGCCACTAGCAAGTGTTACAAATTGTACGCATGCTCACCCACCCACTTGGCGTTGGCTGTCCTTGATTTCGATTGACGTGTAATCCTGTCCTTGGCATTTTGCCGGGCGTGGCGCCAAGGACAATGCAGGATAATGCTGCAAGCAAAAAAATATCCCCAGCAAAGGGTGGTCAAAGTCAAGGCGAAACGCAGCTCGCACAGAAATGTCAGCGCGTGCTGGGACATCAAGGACGAATGCTTAGCTCTCTGTGTGTGTGTCCAGGATATTGATTTACTTTTCGCATTGTTCACATTTAATTAGCGGATTGCAAGTGTTTAAACTGAAATCCGAGATGGCTAACAAAAGGAAGTGAGTTTAAAACGTGACTAAATGCAGTAAAACGTTAACTAACTGTTAACTTGAAGCTTGAAGCGGCTTAGTATTGACTGTGAGTCCTGTTGGGCGAAAGGGGAGTTGAGCGAGAGCTGATTGGAGAGTAAGTTAATATAATTAAAATAAAAGTCAGCTGAATTGAAAGTAACTCAGCATAGTCAGGTGTCTATAGTGAAATATATAATTCTTTGAGATGGAATATGACTTTACTAACATTTGCAAGTCTTCATGACTGCAGCAGATTGAAAATATTGCTCATTCTAGCTGCTGACAGCCTTGAAGACTATCATATGCTATCAGAATCCATGTCAGCTTCAGTCTAGCTTTCAGCCACCTCTTTTTAGGTTAAGCTTCACATTTTCATATATTGTTTGTTTTTAAACAATAGGATCCCACGCTTCCCAAGCTAGAGTCTAGCTTTCAAAAAACTATTTTTAAGCTTAGCTGCAAATTTTGAAAAAAATGATTTTGCTTATTAAAAATAAGCATTAGCTATTTTTTCTAAAAAATTCTCGATTGAAGTTTATAATTTTATTAAAGAAACTAATTTTGTTATTCTCTGTTTTAGTATAGTCACGAGTCGCTTTTTCAGAATTGTTTTGTGTTGAAGAGTAGAAAATATAATGGAGTTTCATATGCTAATTTGACTGACCTGTGCCTCGACTAGGCGCAAAAAAGATTTAATGATAACATAGGAAATAATTAGATCAAAACACTTCGCAGCTTTGCAAATAGAGTAAACAGTGGAAATCAGGTCATTCTGGAGCGTTTGCAAAGCCAGAATCAAACAATTCTGAAGCTCTGCCTCTGCCAGTGTCAGCGCCAATTACTTCTCTTAGAGCCAGCTTAGATGCAAAGGCTTCATCTAAAATTTAAGCCGAATAAAACAGAAAAAAAAGTATGAAAATGTAGCTTAACTCTAGGTTAACATATAAGATTTAATATTTAACTAACAACTCGACTAATGATTCGATTGATAATTCAATTTTGCACTCATATCGCTCTACAGTGGTTATATTTTGCTATTTATATTTTTTATATTATATTTATTATATTTTATATATATATGATTTTTTTATTATATATATTTAAATTATATATATTATAAATATTGTATTCATTTATATTACTAATATATATTTTATTTAACAATTACTTCTTTTTAAATTGATAAATAATTTATAAAATTTCTACAGCATTTATTTTACAATTTACAATTCTTTTCAGCAGTCTAAGTATTTCAGCTCTACAAATTTTTTTAAGCTTTGATGAGCTCAACATAGCTTATATATTTCTGAAAACAAGAGCATAAATATATAATATCCTTCAACTATGTGTACTCATTGAAAGCTTAGCGCTATGTTCCCATAGAAACAGCTTTAACTTTCTTTAGTAATTTATCATAATCAGAACAAAAATCTGTTTTTAGCATTTGTCCAGGCGCTCGCGATTTAACCCTACATCATTTAATTATGAGTTTTCTTCCATTCCATTAAAGCGCGACCGCAAAAGCCAGTTGTCATCGTCGTCCTTGTCATTGGCTTAAGACGCCATTTAACCTCCGGTTAGAGTTTGCAAGTTCAAACAGAAGACAAAACATTTACTCGGCATCCATCTGGGAGCCAGAGAAACGCCAATCGCGCACAATTTGTTACAATATAAATGACTTATGTCCGCGCCGGGCAGCAGTAGCAGCAGCAGCAGCAGCTGTTGCAACACAACCCTCCTAGATGCGCCCAGTCCAACGAAATTGCTGTGTTACATAGCCATAAGCATAATAAATTTGTACGCTTGAGCGTGTAAAGTGAACTGGATGGCACCCAGACCTCACGGAAGCGTAGCCAAAAACCAAAGCAAACTATAAATTTATAATGCGCGAAAGTAATTTTATGACTTTGCGGTTTCAGCTTTGGTTGCTGGCAAACAGCTAGAGATATGTACATTCGTTAAGTATACGCCGTGGCGGCGGGCAGCCGACGTAGACGGAGACAAAGTGTGAAGACAAAGCTTTACAGCTATAGTAAATCAAAGGCGCAAGTTGCAAGCTTGCTCGGCCATGTTATCGCAGCAGCCGCTGAGCCAAAATAATAAGCGCCCGGCGCCATATTTATTTGATTAACTGCTTCACACACACTCACACACAGGCACACCCACTCCAGCTGGCACAATTATAGATACACATGATTACAAACAATAAATTGTTGTTTTGACACTTGTAATGGCTGCTCTTGCTGCCACAATGTTGCACAGGAAGCAATCTTTAAACTACAGCTGTAATGCAAAGCCCCAACGCACTGGACAATTGGCTGCGCAATCATCGCTTATTGTGGCAAGCGAAATTGTTTTATTGTCGCCACAAAAATAATAATAATAGAAAAATAGAATTTACTTTTTTATTGCAAATTTATTCAAATCGTTTGTAATCTCTGCCAGCCCTCCGTCCACATAGGCCATAAAATAGCGTGTTCTTATTATTATGGCCATGACTGTAGCAGTCACGGCCACTTGCTAAGTGGTCCACAGTGTGCACTTCTTCGTATTAGGGGCTATTTCTGTGCGCGGCCAATTGTGTGGGCGGGGCAAATTTGTTTTTTAATAGGTTTGTGTGTGTGTTGCTTGGGTGGGTCAAGAGTGGGGTCAGAGCTTAATGTATATATATATATATATATGTCTCATGCTTAAGCTGATAATCTTGTGTGATCAGAGGGTGGATAAAAATTTTTAAAATTAGGTACAATGAGAGCAATGTTGTTTAAAAATAATGTTGAAGTAGTTATAAAAGTGTATGAATATAGAAATATAATAATATATTATAATAATAATGATTTATAATAATAATATAATATATAATAATAATAATAAATATAATTGATATGGAGAGAAGTAGCTGTCTGGCAGGTAGACTAATGATACATGTATGTACAGTTAATGCATACATATCACATATAAAAACACATATCAAATATATATAAAGTACCCTGGCGACTGAGCCCGCGCTGCAGCAAGTGCGACCTTTTGTAGCTGAAAAAAGTCACTCAAATTAGAGAGTCTCTCGGACTTTATTTGAATGCACGCTAAACGTGGCTCACAGAGTATATTGGCTGCATGCCTATGAAGGGCTGCATGAGCACTACACTCTTCAACAAAAGTCAACTTTTGTGTGCTACTCATTGTTACTTTAAGCTAAGGTGCAACCCTTTATGAGACATATGTCCAAGTTTTTTTAAGACTAAGATTAATATTATAACTAAGTTTTTCCTCTACTTTGATCACAATTTGCTGAAAGTTTCAACAGCTTCGACGTCGTCTCCTGCTCAAAGAGCATAAAAAAGAGCTCTACTATGCAAATGGAATCGCTGCTGCAGCAGTTATTTTCTCATGTTCTTCCGCTAAATCAGATGAGGCTCGAGTGCACACGTTTAAAAATGCAACTGGCAAACTGAATGCTAAACAAAAGCAACAACAATAATAGAAGAGCAAAAGATTTTTATATTTATTGCCCAAGTCCTTGGCAGAGTTGCCGTTGTGGGGCACCCATCGTGGCAGTGCATTAACCCCTTTCTCACTCAAACCCAAAAAGAGCGCAGCGCAGCGCAGCAAAATGACTCATCAAACGCAGACGAGTTGGGGAAGTACAACTTGGCATTTTATTATTATGATTATTTGTAGTATTTGCTGCTGCTGCTGGTGCTGCTTCAAGTTGTGAAAAGAAAAGAAAACTGAAAAGTGCATAAAAATGCAGCTGCAGGGTTGAGACTGCGCTCGCCAAGCTTCGCTTCGACTTTCCTCGTCTAATGCTCGAATTGTATGCATGGACTACAGCTGGACTTCTTCTGTTGTTTCTGTTTACCAACTGCCGCGAGCGTAAAATGCACTTTGTGATTAGTCCGAGGGTGCCCAGCACAGTTAGCCTGCTCCTGCTCCTGCTCCTACTCCTGCTCCTACTGTCAGCTGCAATCCAATCCATTCCCTAGCGCTCAATAGCTCCATTGTGCTCACAGGCAGCAGCGTCTTGGCCGCTCTGGCAGAGCGAGCACTTCATCATGTTTTTAAAGTTCAATAGTCATCATCGAGCACATCAACGTGCCGATCGAGTCCTCGCCCAACCCTTAAATCAAGTGAGCGCTTAATGTTTAATAAATGTGTAATGCATAAGCAAAGTTTTCAGCCCGAAGCGTTTTTCTCTGCTGCTGCTGCTGGTGGTGCTTCGCCCTGGCCGTGACTCATAACTTCTTAGCTCTTTGGCACAGTGGG